>NC_092334.1:624910000-626235000 GCF_046630445.1 Rutidosis leptorrhynchoides
AGAATGAGATAAATAGAAAAAATACTCAAAAAATCCCTAGTTCCCTACATACTTACGGTGTCGACTTTTCTGCAATCATAAAGCTACAAAAATTTGTGCCGCAAATAAGGAACTTCTTCCTTCAAAATTGTTATATTCATTGTATTTGAACTTTTAATTGTGTTAGATATATTGGCAATACAAATTTCCACTGTGGCATCCGAGTCGGCATTTAGTACGGGTGATCGTGTACTTGACCCGTATAGAACAACGTTGTCAACCCAAATAGTGGAAGCATTGATTTGCAACTAAGAGTGGATAAAACAATTAAGTATTCCTATATTTGAAGATGAAGTAATTGATATACTGAAAGATGATGACGTCGCAATTGGTAAAATGTTATGTGTTATTTATTTTGTTTCTAAAAAATATTTGTACATGTTTTTACGATAAATAATGACCGATTAACAAAATTTGTGTTTTTTTATTATATAGAGATGAAAGAGACGATCAAGATACATAACAAAAGGGAAAAGAGAATGCGACCTCCGAAGCTTAGTTGGTTTTTTTGTTAAACTTTATTTAAACGAATTTTACAATAAGTTTTTCTATTTTTTTAATAGACATACATGTATGCAATTTTTGTTTTAATTACCAATTTTATTTCGTCATTCTTATATTTGTCTTTCGCATGTTCATATTCATTTTATTTATATATCATTGCTCTTTAACGAATAATTTACACTATATATAATCAAAAAATAATATTGTATATGTACATACATCATACCACGTCACTCGTATTATCTACATCATTGTCCAAAAATTGCGGTACCAAGTGGGTAAAAAACCGAAAAATACTGGTCCCGTACCGGTACCGAAACCGGTACCGTATTGAAATTTCGGTACGGTTTCAGTTCTTCATTTTACCCAATTTCGATACCGGTACTAACCGATTCCGGTACGGTTCGGTATAAACTTTGGGTTGACTGAGATCGTTCGGTCAAAGCCTTTAAGGAGAAAAATGACTACTTTTTTTAGGGATATAGTTGCGGAAGAAATGTGGAATATGCTACCTAGTCAGGAAAAAGATGCGAATGCCGACTTATCCATGAAGACTCTCGGTAAAGAACCATGGCTCGAGTTGTCTGATGACGTGGATTTTTCATTGTTGAAGAAATTGAATCCTTTTTGTTCAATGATCTTGTAATGGAGTTGGTTGCTGTTTGAAGATATTATAGAGTAGGGATTAGTGTTATAAAAACAGATCATAGAGATTGGTTTGTGACTTTGTGTATACAATATGGGTGTATAGCAGCATCAAATATTTTCATTCTTGTATAGATTTGAGTGTGAATAAGGTCAAGTTTAATTTTTGACAGAGTTTTGTGTAATAAGTGATTTGTGTATACATACTGATGATGTTCAAAAAACCATTTGGTTAAATAAAAAACGATAAAAGTAACACGTTTCAACTACAGATCACTCCGAGGTACAATATATGAAGAAGAAAGCTAATATGTAAAATCAGGTGTATAAATCATGCATGGAAATCACCGGTTATTAGATTAAAAACACATGCAAGTGTACAGTCGTATCGTAGTAACGTTTTGATAAATCCATTAAAAACACAACTAGACAAGTGTACTCAGTCGTATAGTAGTAATGATTTGGTAAATCCATTAAGTGGTCCACAACATAGGAGTCGTGAGATCAAATGGGTTTATTAAATTTGTCCAAATACTAAAATTGTAATTGGGTGTTACAATGACAATCTCATTATTTGGTCTTTTTAGTTTGTCTGTATATTTGTTCGATTGAGTAATACGTTAATGACGTGTTGTCTAACTATGAGCAACGTTTTTGATATGGGGTTCAAGTTATGATAACACATACGTGGGATATAGTTGAGGCTAAATTTAAGTCGGTTAGTACAAACCTACAAAGTTCGAGGACTAGTTGTGTTGTTCGGTAAATGTGCAAGGGTCCAAAATGTTAATTTTTATTTAGCTCATATAAAATAGGCGAAGTCGGGAAGTTTGAATGGTGGTGTCACAAAATAAAACAAAAATAGATCTAGTTAGGGATACGAAAAAATATCGAAATATAAAATGTACCATACCGAAATACAACTTAAATCTAAATCAAACACAAACTTCATTTCCCAACTCAAAATCAAAACACACTTCAATCTTTCAAGAATGTTGATTGGGCCACCCATGAAAGTCACAATTTCTGTCTACTTCGGAGGTCAATTCCGTAGTAATTTCAAAGATTACGATTACACCCGGCGTACGACACTAGAGTTCGAAGACATTGACATCCGCGATGTGGGTTTTACGGACCTTGAAGCCTTTCTGGATGAAAAGGTTCTGTTTGAATATACGGACATCTTTGATTTTGAAGATGACTATGATCCAGAAGTGGAGGCTACACAGCTCCGTACCGACGATCAGTTAGATGAAATAAAAGAAACCTTAATGGAGCGTTCTTATCGCATTTCTTTGTATTTGGTTTACGACAATGAGTATGTTGCGGACAAGTACGATACCGATGGCCAGTTTTTTGGAAGCTCTGATTCCGACTAATAACTTGTTGTAAATGTGTTTGTGTTTCTCTGTTATTGTATTTTCTTTTAAAAAAATGTAATCGTGTTTGTGTTTATTAAATAAAAGTGTTGTTTGAAAATAAGCTAGCAACAATAATAATCATAATCATAATAATAATAATAAACTAATAATTTATAACTGAAAAAAAATATTACATTAAATTAAAAAACAATACAAGTAAATTAAAAATACAATAAACATAAACTTCATCTAGTTGAAAGTCCCCTTCATCATCTTGTTCATCTCCATCTTCATCCTCTTCTTCATAATCTTCTTCCTCATTTTCTTCATCATTAACGTGTTCGAGAATGTTTGAAGGTCCTGCTACCGGATCATATCGAACACGGTGGTTTGGTGGAAGATTTCAAATATGTTCGATTAACATATCTCGAATAAAATGATGACTGCTCCTATCTCGTAGTTCTTTATCCATTCGCATATGTAGTTCAAGCCGTTCTCAAACGTTTAATCGTCTAGAACGACGCATCGGTGGGTAATCTTCCTCAAGTTCACAAAATGCACGCTCAATATCTTCGGTTATCATATTGTGTAAGAACACACAAGTATACATAATAAGTTGAATCTTGCTTACATAGAATTGTCTTTTCGGATTTTTAATAATTGCCCATCGACCTTGAAGTATACCGAAAGCTCGTTCAATATCTTTTCTTGCGGACTCTTGGAATCTTTTAAATTTCATTCCCTTTGAGTCAAGGGTACTTTTGAACGATTTAACCAGTGTTGTCCATTCTGGATAAATTCCATCGGCCAAATAATACTCATTAGTAAATGAAGCCCCATTCACCGTATAGTTACATGGAGGCCGGTAACTGATCTTTTAATAAATCATCAAACAAATCTGATTTATTTAGCACATTTATGTCGTTGTTTGAACCTGCAGGACCAAAATAAGAATGCAAATCCACGTATTATACGAGGCCACTGCCTCTAACATTATTGTTGGGTAACCATGATGACCTCGTGTATATTGCCCTTTCCAACAAACTGGACAATTTCTCCAACCCAATGCATACAATCGATACTCTCTAACATACCCGGAAAACCATGAATTTCTTCATGTTTAGCAATTAAGTCTTGCACATCATGTGCATTTGACTTCCTCATGTATTCGGCCCATATAAATGTAACACACTTTTGCAAAAGTGTTCCACACATTCATAAGATGTTGATTCACCCATATGTAAATATTCGTCAAATGTATCGGGCGCAACACCGTACGCTAATTGTCTTATAACGGACGTACATTTTTAAAAAACATTAAAACCAAATAAACCGGTTGCATCCCGCTTTTGACGAAAAAATTCAATATAATCGGGAATAGGTTCTTGATTAAAATTGATTATACCTCGACATATACGGATAAATAAAGACTTGCTCATACGGAAACGTCTTCTGAACTTATCCTCTGGAAATGTGGGCGTGTCGAAAAAATAATCTTTGAACAATTGTTGAGCTTTTCCTTCACGATCTTGTGAAAAATGTCTTCTAGCAGCTCTAGGTATAGAAACAACTTCTTGTTCTTTTTCATCTTGCTCTAAAAAATCGATAAAATTGAGTGCTTGAAGTGAATTATATGCATTTGCAATTGCAAAGGCCTCTTTATAATGTTGATCATCATGATCCAAACTCGAACATTTTTTAAAATAATCATAATTTTTATAATATTGAGTGATAGTTTGTAGTAGTGTAGAATGTGTGAAATAGAGTAGTGGTTGATATAGAAAATAATTTGTAATTAAAAAAAAAGAAATCCAACCGTTGGCAACGGCTATATGCCACATTTATAATTATTTTTTTTAATCGAAAAAAAAGTTATAACGTCTACAACTTTGGTTAAACACGGCAGAATGGGCGACGACTTAGCAACGGCGTCACAACAGCGCTTGTTAGCAACGGCGCCGTGAGTAGACGGTCGAATGGTGGCCCAATGAAGCAACCGTTGTGAGCAGTCTAAGGGCAATAAACGTTTTTGTAGCTTTTTATTTCAAAAACTTGGAATGTTAATTAATTGGCCACACATTTGTCAAGGGCTTTTTATATATAAAATTAAAAGATTAAACCTAATTAAGGGGTGTATATAAAAAGAGGTGCCGTGTGTTGATTTACGGGCCCTACTTGGGGTTTTATTGCTCTTACTCACGAAAAATAAAGAAGCAAATGTGTGTTTTGATTGGTCAAGAAAAAGAGAAACAATTACAAGTGTTGGTGTTGCTGTACGATCAGAACAAGGAAGAAAAGAGCCAAGGAACTATTGCATAATTTTTAATCTGGTTATTTCTTATTATTTTACTTCATATATATATTTTGGTGATTGTTCATGAACAAATATTATTTTTTATTATTCTGAATAGTAATTTGTATCTATGTGAATAATGAATTATTTATATCTTATTTATTGGTGTTCGTATTCAATTTATATTATGATTATGATCATTAGCTAAATTTAAATATGTTTACTTAGATTAAATACTGTGTTATATTGGATGATATTTGGTTGGTTAATTCAATTTGTTTGATAACCTAATGCTTGAATGAAATAACGATTCTAGATGTTATTTGTTCGACTTAATTGGTAATTGTGATTGTTGATCAAGCATAAAATGGTCGAAGATGTTCGGTTCATGCGAGATCAACGATAAGGGGGATTTAAGGGTTTTTTTGAGTTTAACTCTCCGGCCCGGAGTACCGTGAATAACCCCCATACAAGATGATGATCTCAGAAAGGGTGGTTAAATGTAACCCACCATCATTCGGGTTAACAGGAGTTGATGGCTCGTTGGACGGTGTTAGGGTTTATTGTTCAAGGAACGTTACCTAAGAACCGTTATCTATTATGATTGCGCCGATAGAGCGATGTAGTTATCTAGTATTTTTCTCTCTCTATCGTGAATCCTCTTTATGTGAAGTTGGATATGATTATTTATAGGCAAGAGTGGTTGTTATCTTCTCTGCCACGTAGGCGACAAGAAAAAGGGGGAGGGGACAGAATAGTACAAGGTAGTACTATTACGTCTCATGGATCGTGTACCTACGTGGTCCCCTCCATATCATGCTCTTTTGCCACATCCTGCCATTTGTACGATAGTCATGATTCTGTCCACAGTACCTCGTACTGTTTTTTATCTTATTCAGCCCCCATTGTGGAATCCGGGAAGTCGTCACCTGAATCGCGCCAATTATGGTGCGCACTGGTCTTGTAAGAATGGTAAAGCGAGACTTATGCGATCATAAGTATGCGCGATATGTTAGCATATTTTTATGCACGTCATTAATTGTCTAGTAGAACGAGAGCTCATTGGAGTCTATTACACAGCAAAAACAACAACAAAACCCAATCCCGCATATGCGAGGTATGAGAGAGGTGATATGTAGACTATCATTCCCCTATCCTAGAAAAAAGACAAGTAATTTCTCCACCCGAAGTGAAACACTCCCAAGAGTAGAGAAAGTCATCCATCTCAATGTTCTATTGATAGAGATATTGCTTCCAAAAGGACCTCCGACCTATAAGTAGAAAAAATTTTAAAAATAAAAATAAAAAATGAGACGCCATGAAAATCGTAAAATCAAATTTCCATTAGCTTTAAATCCTGCCTGGAATTCAATTTAGGTTCTAAGCGACCGTCAAGTCGTCAATAAATCGACGCTTGTTGTTGACTCGGTTAATAGAGCCAACATTGGAGTCTATTACATTTATTTTTAGTTGCTTAATCTATTATTTATTGGTGATTGTGATTGTCCGATTTAGTGACGCCTATTAGAGTCTATTGCAACCATTCCAATTGATTAGTTTAGGTTCGGTATTTAAGCGTTTAACCGGAGACGGTAACGAATTAAGTTCAACTAATAGTTATACAGGGGTGGATCATGCACAACGAGAGTTGGTGTAATTGTTGATGACTACGAGAGTAGGGTCACTATTTGAGTCATTGAGTAGTTGATTTGTTAGTCATAATCAGGAGGTCTTAGGCGACAAGGAGAGTTGTGTAGTGACCCGAACTTTTCCATATTTATATATATTAATTGAGATTGATATTTACATGATTAAATGTTTCCAACATGTTAAGCAATCAAACTTGTTAAGACTTGATTAATTGAAATATGTTTCATATAGACAATTGACCACCCAAGTTGACCGGCGATTCACGAACGTTAAAACTTGTAAAAACGACATGACGATATATATATGGATATACATATGGTTAACATGAGATTATGATAAGTAAGTATCTCCATAAGTATATTAACAATGAGTTATATACATATAAACAAGACTACTAACTTAAGGATTTCGAAACGAGACATATATGTAACGATTATCGTTGTAACGACATTTAAATGTATATATATCATATTAAGATATATTAATGTATCATAATATCATGATAATATAATAATTTAACATCTCATTAGATATAATAAACAATGGGTTAACAACATTAATTGAGATCGTTAACTTAAAGGTTTCAAAACAACACTTACATGTAACGACTAACGGTGACTTAACGACTCAGTTAAAATGTATATACATGTAGTGTATTTAGATGTATTAAAATACTTTTGAAAAACTTCAAGACATATATCAAAACACTCATACTTAACGAAAATGGTTACAGTTACTTTTCCATTCTTTTCTTTCATCAAGAATTCTAGTCGTATTCTTACCCGTATTATACACAGCTTCAAAACGTACTTACTATGAGTATATACCAATAGGAACTAGCATGGGATTCCACTCTTGATTATGTCATGTATGACTAATCAATTTTAACTTCTACCATGAGCTAGTCAACTGATAAGGCTAAAAAGGAACATATATTTCATAGCAATATCCCTCCTAAATAATAGGTTTTCATATGTAATTGTATTATATTTTCATTGTAATTGTTTAAATAAATAAGTGCGAAGACAAAAGGCGAAAACGAAGATTTGAAGACACAAACGTCCAAAAAGCTCAAATGTTCAAGATACAATTCAAAAGGTTCAATTTATTGATGAAAAACGTCTAAAAATGACAAGAGTACAAGTTACAAAATGCAAAGTACAAGATATTAAATTGTACGCAAGGACGTTCGAAAATCCGGAACCGGGACATGAGTCAACTATCAACGCCCGACGCAATGGACCAAAAATTACAAGTCAACTATGTACAAGAATATAATATAATATTTAAATAATTATATAAATTATTTATATATTATATATATTTAAAAATTATGTCGACAAGCTATGAGACAAATGATCCTGAGCTGGATTTTCAAACTCCGCGACTCGCGGAGTTTGAAGGCTAAAAACTCCACGACTCGCGGAGCTGTCAAAAATCAAAACTCCTATAAAAGCTCACGAATTCTGCGAGTAAAAAAATATAATAATAATAATACTCCTATGTAATAATAATAAATATATATATATATATATATATATATATATATATATATATATATATATATATATATATATATATATATATATATATATATTATATATAGTATAGTATAGTTTTATATTAGATTAGTTTTGGGTTATGCGAAGGTTATTTTACGGGTTTTAAAGTCGGAGCTCTGTCCGTGTAACACTACGCGATAAATAATCAATGTAAGCTATGTTCTCCTTTTTAAATTAAATGTCTCGTACTTAAGTTATTATTATGCTTATTTAAGCCGAAGTAATCATGATGTTGAGCTAAATATTAAAGACGGGGTAATTGGGTTTTGTACCATAATTGGGGTTTGGACAAAAGAACGACACTTGTGGAAATTAGACTATGGGCTATTAATGGGCTTTATATTAAATTAACGATACCTCGTTAATTTAATATAAAGGTTATGATTTGACGTATCTATATATAACCACATATGCTTAATCGGACACGATGGGCGGGATATTTATAAGTACGAATTATTGTTCATTTGACCGGACACGGGGATGGATTAATAGTCAATGGACTCATTAAAACAGGGGTGGATTACATTCAAGGGTAATTGGTGTAATTGTTAACAAAATATTAAAACCTTGGATTACACACAGTCGATAACCTGGTGTATTCATTAAACAAAGTATTAAGACCTTGTTACAGTTCGAATCCCCAGTTAGTTGGAATATTTGACTTCGGGCATAAGGTTAAATTTGCCGAGCATTTTATAATTATGATCGATGAACTATTGTGGACAAAAACCAGATAGGTTTCAAATACATCCAGGACAAAGGACAATTAACCCAGGACAATAAATTAAAATCAAAACGTCAAACATCATGATTACGGAAGTTTAAATAAGCATAATATATTTTATTTCATTTTTCCTCGTACTTTTATTTATTGTCATTTTAATTATTGTTATTTATTTTATATTGTTATTTAAATATCGTCATTTACTATACGCTTCGCTTAAAATATAAATCGACAAACCGGTCATTAAACGGTAAACCCCCTTTTATATATTATTATATATAATTATATATATTTTATACAAATATAGTTGTTTAAAAATATAGTGTGCAATAAGCCCACTCCCTGTGGAACGAACCGGACTTACTAAAAACTATACTACTCTACGATTAGGTACACTGCCTATAGTGTTATAGCAAGGTTTGGGTATATCCCATTTGTAAATAAATAATTAAAACTTGTGTAATTTGTAACGTATTTCGCACTAAAAATAATACTATTTTGTATACACCCCCTACGACATCAAGTTTTTGGCGCCGCTGCCGGGGACTTGGCGAAACGCTATATTTTTAATATATATTTGTATAAATATATTTTTAGAAAAACAATATCAAATTTAAAAAAAAAATAAAAAAAAAAACCGAAAAAAAATAAAAAATAAAATATATATATAAATCTAGTTTTACGATTTTTATTTATAAAATTATAAAGTAGTTCTATTTTTATATAAGTTTTTATTATATAAATATTTAGATTTTAAAACAGAAAAATATAAATAAAAAAAAAACACGTCGAATTAAAAACTGTACCAGAGTTGAATTTTGGAACCCCGCGACTCGCGGGGTTTGCTGCATCGATTACCGCGACTCGCGGAGACACTCTGACACGGGTACACAGAACCTTAATTCAGCATTAATTACGGATAATTATTAATTATTATTATTATAACCCTAACTAATTATTATTATTATAATTACTTTTACTTTTTATTTAATTTATATATTTTAGTTAAATTAGTTTAATTAATTTGTAAAATTAATAGTTTTAATAAATAAATAATATAAAAATAATATTTTTATAAAAATTGTACTTTTTACAACTTTTTGTATATTTTTATATTTTGTCCCTTTTTAATCGTTTTAGCGTAATATTTGTATTTTTAGCTCATATTTAGTTTTAAACTTAGTTTTTGCCATAGTTATTTTTACTTCTAGATTTTTAGGCTTTGCCGTAAAATCCCTTAAGTGCTTTTTCTTTAGACTAAGATTTAGGTGCTTTAGAATTTTGCGACGCCGTTTTTATATTTTAGTACCTTTTTAAGTTATTACCATTTAGGATATAGTTTTTCTTTTAAGCTTTAATATTTTTAGACGCAACTTTTAATTCTTAGTTTTTAATTCCTTTTTAAGTTACGACGCGCTATTTTCTTATTTTTATTTTTCGACGTTTTTCGACGCGCATTCTTTTTCTTTCTTATTTCTCGACGCTTTAGTTTTTAGGACTTAGAAATTTTCTCTATTTCTTATCTAATATCTCAAACAGAAAGAAAAATTATTTAAGTGGTTAAATTAATGGACGTTGACAATTTTCTGCTTCGTAGTAATAGTTGGATTTGTTAGTGGCTGAGTTGTGAGCTTCCGATTTAAAGGGTTCTGGCTCCCTGCTGCATCTTTTGGCTATTCGAAACGTGGACAAAAGCAGAAAAGTCTATTAATTGGACAACTTATATATGTTTTTCTATTTTTATAACTAATAGGATAATTAGTAAATGCACCACATTGTAGCTAAAATTTGGCCATCGCAATAAAATGGAAAATTTTGAAAACAAGGCTATGGAAACTCTTTTTGATATCCAAAATCAATTAAATCAATACTCTCAAACGAGTGTTGATGACAATTCGTTCGGTCAATCTTGGATCACGAATGACGAAACAATAACTGGTTGTGAAATCTGTGGAGATTATCACTCAACATGGGAATGTTATTATTACGTTCCTATGAAAAATTACGCACCCACGGAACCTGAATGGAATGATTATGAAGAATACAATTCAAATTGGGATTATTCCCAAGAATATATCCAAACTCAACAACCAGTAGACGAGGAAAATTACGTGTCTGAAAATTTATTAGACAATATGAAAATCAAACTCGAAGAACCCAATGCTCAAAATGAACAAATGAGAGAGTTTGTAAACCGGCAAGCTGAAACTCTATCAGACTACACACCTGTTGATCTGAGGAGTCGTGTGCAAGAAAATCTCATATCATCGAATTTTGATGAATTCGAGAGCTCCGAAATCACCAATTTTCCCGATGATACTTTTTATTCAGTCTTACCAATTTCACAACATATCGACACATTAGCCTCTACCGACGAAATCATTGATCCATCAATAGATGAAAAAGAAGTAAGGGTGACAAATTGGTACTCTTGGAAAAACAATAACGTTGAAAATTTTACCCCCGAGACCAAAGTGGTGGGACCAATAAGGACCGTTAAAGAAGAAGAATTTGCTTCGATCTCGAATTTTACCATCTCACAACCTTCCAACCCAATATTCTCAATAGACGAGTCATCTACCGGAAATGAACTACGAGCTGTAATAGATAATGACACCTCGAATTTCACCCAATTGGGTAATAGAGGTGAAAACTTTGACGTCGAGAATAAACGAAAGGAAATGTTAGGAATTGTCCACCCTATAGATATAAGTATGTCGGTGTATATCGATCCATTTGACCAAGAACCAGAAAAGAGACCTATCCATTTACTAAAAGCTACACTTAAAAAAGAATTAAGTAGTGACGATTGGGTGGGTCTAAACTTTAAACCCATTGATATATTATACACCACCCGAGATGTAAATAATTGGCTCACTACTCTAATTCATGGAACTTATTCTACCGACTTCACATGTCGTCAGCTAAGTGTGGAGAAGTCTAACCCCACTTAACGTTAAATTAGGGGTTCGGGTTAGTGCATAACTCGTTAATAAACATGCATAATAAATTAGGGTAAAAGACGCATTTTCAAAAATTATCAAACAGTTCAGAAAAGCAACCGTTTTTGAAAAAAAAAACATGTGTGATAAAACAAGAAGGAATGAACGATGAGGTGCACCATCTATCATCCTGCAATTTTATGGTATCTTTAACTACTTTCTACACTAATCACCCTCATGAATTTATAATTATAGTCTGATTTCATGCAAATGAGGGCATTGCATGATCTTAAGTGTGGGGAAGGGTTATAAATTCTCTCGGGTTTACACTTGGTTTTATTTGCCAAATTTTGTGAAAATTTGAAAAAATTTCAACTAAATGAAGTCAAAATCATGTTTATACATATTTATAAACGATGAAAACTAGGTGTTAATACCGAAATTATCGTTACCTCGGAAAGGACATAAATTGAGAAACACCCTAAAACGATTGAATTCATTTAAAATGGAATAAAGGAGAATAAAAAGGCAAAGAAAGAAACTAAGTGTGGGGAGAATGTGCCAAGTTATTCAATTAAAAACTATCTATCACATGTTTCTGTAAAGTTTATTGCAGGTGCTTTTGTTTTGAACTAAATTAACTGTTTTACCCGATTTACTGTAATGAAAGATGGATCTACACGATGAATCAATTCCATCATTTAAAGGAAGTAAAGTCTTTCGAAAAAGACACGCGCTTCTTGATTTAGGTCATGAAGTTGTCGTCCAGACCAGCTGTAGGTTGACGAAAAATCTAAAAAAGTCATCTCTAAAATCAGCAGGAAATCCACGGACCTCAGCATCAAACAGGGTCGCCAAGTGGTCAGATTTATCCTAACCATGAGAAGGATTTATCTCGTAAAATGGGGAGGGCGCCGTGCAAATTAGCTTGATAAGACTAATGAATCAGACCCCCAGAAAGGATAATCTCCTTAAAGATTAAAAATCAGCTTTTAAGCCTGATATTACTCAATCCTTGAGATTGACCTTAAAGATTGAGAATTACAAACTCATGGAATTCAATGATATCTAAACTCGAGCTTGAACGAGAAAATATTTTGATCAAAATTACAAACCGATTTGTTTTCTGAAAACCCTATTTTCAATGCGTTCATTACCATTGAACGTAAAATCCTAGGAATTCACCTGGAATTCATTAGGTCACCTGAACCAAATCGGGTGTCAACCGTAAGAACGGTGGTTGCATAGCATGGTCAAAGACAAGACCTTGTGCCAGACTGAAAAATCATAGGATGATCTTTACTATTGCTCCTACAAAGGATAGTAATAGCATCCGACACGTTTATAGACCATAATCAAAAGCATGTCACGGGACATTGCCTTAACAGTTGCTTGTTCATCACTTTCCTTTATAACCGGACGGTAGTTTGCCGAAAGGTAATATACGGGACAAGTAAACTGGACGTGTTGCTTTCCTAATACAAGGTTAGCAAGTGGGTAACACAAAACCACAAGTGTTGAGCTAAAATTTTCAAATCTGAAACCCACACAACCCACAAAAATATTTTGCAAACACCGGTGAAGGGTTATTCCGGAAAACTTATCTAGGGTAAAAGCTAGATTGAATTTTCAAAAGATCAAATATTTTCATAAAGATCCAATTTCCTTAAGGATCTACATTTTTATAGTCATGTGGGACTGTAAACCGCCTTTCAAATGTGCACTTTGCTTTGGAAACCGAAAGTAAATCGGCTATTTGATTGCAAGTGTCGTTGACCTAAACCCGAGGCAACTGTGGATGACACACCCACCTTTAACCATGGTTCTATCGTTACTATCATTGTTTATACCACCATATCAAAATCACTGATGTACAAAGTGTGATGAATAAAAAAGTGATTCATGTATGTTTTTATTTCAAGTTCTGTATTGCTTGAGGACAAGCAACGCTCAAGTGTGGGGATATTTGATAAGGCTAAAAAGGAACATATATTTCATAGCAATATCCCTCCTAAATAATAGGTTTTCATATGTAATTGTATTATATTTTCATTGTAATTGTTTAAATAAATAAGTGCGAAGACAAAAGGCGAAAACGAAGATTTGAAGACACAAACGTCCAAAAAGCTCAAATGTTCAAGATACAATTCAAAAGGTTCAATTTATTGATGAAAAACGTCTAAAAATGACAAGAGTACAAGTTACAAAATGCAAAGTACAAGATATTAAATTGTACGCAAGGACGTTCGAAAATCCGGAACCGGGACATGAGTCAACTATCAACGCCCGACGCAATGGACCAAAAATTACAAGTCAACTATGTACAAGAATATAATATAATATTTAAATAATTATATAAATTATTTATATATTATATATATTTAAAAATTATGTCGACAAGCTATGAGACAAATGATCCTGAGCTGGATTTTCAAACTCCGCGACTCGCGGAGTTTGAAGGCTAAAAACTCCACGACTCGCGGAGCTGTCAAAAATCAAAACTCCTATAAAAGCTCACGAATTCTGCGAGTAAAAAAATATAATAATAATAATACTCCTATGTAATAATAATAAATATATATATATATATATATATATATATATATATATATATATATATATATATATATATATATATATATATATATATATATATATTATATATAGTATAGTATAGTTTTATATTAGATTAGTTTTGGGTTATGCGAAGGTTATTTTACGGGTTTTAAAGTCGGAGCTCTGTCCGTGTAACACTACGCGATAAATAATCAATGTAAGCTATGTTCTCCTTTTTAAATTAAATGTCTCGTACTTAAGTTATTATTATGCTTATTTAAGCCGAAGTAATCATGATGTTGAGCTAAATATTAAAGACGGGGTAATTGGGTTTTGTACCATAATTGGGGTTTGGACAAAAGAACGACACTTGTGGAAATTAGACTATGGGCTATTAATGGGCTTTATATTAAATTAACGATACCTCGTTAATTTAATATAAAGGTTATGATTTGACGTATCTATATATAACCACATATGCTTAATCGGACACGATGGGTGGGATATTTATAAGTACGAATTATTGTTCATTTGACCGGACACGGGGATGGATTAATAGTCAATGGACTCATTAAAACAGGGGTGGATTACATTCAAGGGTAATTGGTGTAATTGTTAACAAAATATTAAAACCTTGGATTACACACAGTCGATAACCTGGTGTATTAATTAAACAAAGTATTAAGACCTTGTTACAGTTCGAATCCCCAGTTAGTTGGAATATTTGACTTCGGGCATAAGGTTAAATTTGCCGAGCATTTTATAATTATGATCGATGAACTATTGTGGACAAAAACCAGATAGGTTTCAAATACATCCAGGACAAAGGACAATTAACCCAGGACAATAAATTAAAATCAAAACGTCAAACATCATGATTACGGAAGTTTAAATAAGCATAATATATTTTATTTCATTTTCCTCGTACTTTTATTTATTGTCATTTTAATTATTGTTATTTATTTTATATTGTTATTTAAATATCGTCATTTACTATACGCTTCGCTTAAAATATAAATCGACAAACCGGTCATTAAACGGTAAACCCCCTTTTATATATTATTATATATAATTATATATATTTTATACAAATATAGTTGTTTAAAAATATAGTGTGCAATAAGCCCACTCCCTGTGGAACGAACCGGACTTACTAAAAACTATACTACTCTACGATTAGGTACACTGCCTATAGTTTTGTAGCAAGGTTTGGGTATATCCCATTTGTAAATAAATAATTAAAACTTGTGTAATTTGTAACGTATTTCGCACTAAAAATAATACTATTTTGTATACACCCCCTACGACATCATCAACTAACTAGAACTCCTTTTAACCCCACTCACCACTCACCAATTACCACTCATCATTCACTCCATTTCACTTCCAATTCTCTTTCTAATTCTCTCTCAACACACACACACTATTATGAACGTATTTTTCCAGTAGTTAATCATCATCTTCATCAAAAATCACTTCAAGAATCAAGCTATAATCATCATAGGAAGAACACTTCAAGAACACTTCAAAAATCCCTTCAAGTTTACTAATTTACTTCCAAGCTTTCTAATCCATTCCAAGTAATCATCTAAGATCAAGAAACCTTTGTTATATACAGTAGGTTATCTTTCTTATTCAAAGTAATATTCATATTCAAACTTTGATTCAATTTCTATAACTATAAACTATCTTAATTCGAGTAAAAATCTTACTTGAACTTGTTTTTGTGTCATGATCCTACTTCAAGAACTTTCAAGCTATCCAAGATCCTTTGAAGCTAGATCATTTCTTGTCACTTCCAGTAGGTTTACCTACTAAACTTGAGGTAGTAATGATGTTCATAACATCATTCGATTCATATATATAAAACTATCTTATTCGAAGGTTTAAACTCGTAATCACTAGAACATAGTTTAGTTAATTCTAAACTTATTCACAAACAAAAGTTAATCCTTCTAACTTGACTTTTAAAATTAACTACACACATGTTATTTATCTATATGATATGCTAACTTAATGATTTAAAACCTGGAAACACGAAAAACACCGTAAAACCGGATTTACGCCGTCGTAGTAACACCGCGGGCTGTTTTGGGTTAATTAATTAAAAACTATGATAAACTTTGATTTAAAAGTTGTTATTTTGAGAAAATGATTTTTATTATGAACATGAAACTATATCCAAAAATTATGGTTAAACTCAAAGTGGAAGTATGTTTTCTAAAATGGTCATCTAGACGTCGTTCTTTCGACTGAAATGACTACCTTTACAAAAATGACTTGTAACTTATTTTTCTGACTATAAACCTATACTTTTCTGTTTAGATTCATAAAATAGAGTTCAATATGAAACCATAGCAATTTGATTCACTCAAAAAGGATTTAAAATGAAGAAGTTATGGGTAAAACAAGATTGGATAATTTTTCTCATTTTAGCTACGTGAAAATTGGTAACAAATCTATTCCAACCATAACTTAATCAACTTGTATTGTATATTATGTAATCTTGAGATACCATAGACACGTATACAATGTTTCGACCCATCATGTCGACACATCTATATATATTTCGGAACAACCATAGACACTCTATATGTGAATGTTGGAGTTAGCTATACAGGGTTGAGGTTGATTCCAAAATATATATAGTTTGAGTTGTGATCAATACTGAGATACGTATACACTGGGTCGTGGATTGATTCAAGATAATATTTATCGATTTATTTCTGTACATCTAACTGTGGACAACTAGTTGTAGGTTACTAACGAATACAGCTGACTTAATAAACTTAAAACATCAAAATATATTAAAAGTGTTGTAAATATATTTTAAACATACTTTGATATATATGTATATATTGTTATAGGTTCGTGAATCAACCAGTGGCCAAGTCTTACTTCCCGACGAAGTAAAAATCTGTGAAAGTGAGTTATAGTCCCACTTTTAAAATCTAATATTTTTGGGATGAGAATACATGCAGGTTTTATAAATGATTTACAAAGTAGACACAAGTACGTGAAACTACATTCTATGGTTGAATTATCGAAATCAAATATGCCCCTTTTTATTAAGTCTGGTAATCTAAGAATTAGGGAACAGACACCCTAATTGACGCGAATCCTAAAGATAGATCTATTGGGCCTAACAAACCCCATCCAAAGTACCGGATGCTTTAGTACTTCGAAATTTATATCATATCCGAAGGGTGTCCCGGAATGATGGGGATATTCTTATATATGCATCTTGTTAATGTCGGTTACCAGGTGTTCACCATATGAATGATTTTTATCTCTATGTATGGGATGTGTATTGAAATATGAAATCTTGTGGTCTATTGTTACGATTTGATATGTATAGGTTAAACCTATAACTCACCAACATTTTTGTTGACATTTAAAGCATGTTTATTCTCAGGCGAATACTAAGAGCTTCCGCTGTTGCATACTAAAATAAGGACAAGATTTGGAGTCCATGTTTGTATGATATTGTGTAAAAACTGCATTCAAGAAACTGATTTCGATGTAACATATTTGTATTGTAAACCATTATGTAATGGTCGTGTGTAAACAGGATATTTTAGATTATCATTATTTGATAATCTACGTAAAGCTTTTTAAACCTTTATTTATGAAATAAAGGTTATGGTTTGTTTTAAAAATGAATGCAGTCTTTGAAAAACGTCTCATATAGAGGTCAAAACCTCGCAACGAAATCAATTAATATGGAACGTTTTTAATCAATAAGAACGGGACATTTCAGTTGGTATCCGAGCGTTGGTCTTAGAGAACCAGAATTTTGCATTAGTGTGTCTTATCGAGTTTGTTAGGATGCATTAGTGAGTCTGGACTTCGACCGTGTTTACTTGAAAAATGATTGCTTAACAAATTTTATTGGAAACTATATATTTTTAACATGTGAATATTATGTGATATATTAATCTCTTAACGCGTTTGATATTATGTGATAGATGTCTACCTCTAGAACAAGTCCCATTGACTCACCTAATAATAATGAAGAGTCAAATGTAAATTGGAATGATTCGTGGACTGATTCACAAGTTCCCGAAGAGGAACCGGAAGAAGAATCGAAACCGGAAGAAGAATCGGAACCGGATGAAGAAATAGAACCGGTGGGGGAAATAATAAAACGGTTAAGTAAAAGAAAATCCTCAACCAACCGACCAAGGTTAATTATGGTCAATGGTGTTTCCGCCAAGGAAGCAAAATATTGGGAGGATTACCAATTCTCCGATGAATCGGATTCCGACGAGAATTCCGTTGATGTTATAGAAATTACCCCAACTGAATTTAAAAAGGCAAAAGAAAATAATAAGGGAAAGGGCATAAAAATAGAGAAATCTAATTCCAACCCCGATGAACTTTATATGTATCGTCAACCCCCGAAGTCCTTAAGTTGTAACAATGACCCGGGAACCTCTAAACCACCAGGTTTTTCTAAACCAATGTGGACAACGATGACTCGTATTAGGGGAACATCATATATCCCTAGAAACTTGGCAAAACGAACCAAAACCAAACAAGAAGAAACGAGCGAGTCAAAATAAGATAGTTGTATTCGTGTGGTGTAATATATGTAATATAGTGTGCTTATGCTTTATGATATATGTAAAAATTGCTTGTATTAATAAGTATTTTTTTTATGAATAACTCTTGTCTATTTTACAGTATAAAAACACAAAATGGATAGACAACCCAATATTTTAAGAGACCTACCCGGAGACATGATTGATGAAATCTTGTCTAGAGTCGGTCAGAATTCTTCGGCACAACTATTTAAGGCGAGATCAGTTTGTAAGACATTCGAAGAACGTTCCAAGAATGCCTTGGTTTATAAAAGGCTTTCGTTCGAAAGATAGGGGATATCACATTGGGAAATCCATAAGTTACGATGTGTTTACTTTGACGCATATATTGCGGGGAACCCAAATGCTATTTTACGCAATGGGTTAAGAAATTATTTTGACTCTGTATATCCGAATATAGGACTTCGTGATTTAGAAAAAGCGGCTAACATGCAACATAAAGAAGCATGTTATGCTTACGGGTTAGTAATGTTCGCTTCTCACCAAAGTGAGAACAAGAACATCGGGCTACAACTATTAAACAAAACGTTCCCACAAGTGACGGAGTCGGTAATTGGGGTAAGAAATGAGGTTTTTAGGTTATTACGAGACTGTTGGTCATTACGTAACCCTCGTCCCTTTGACGACGTTACAACACGCTGTCTTATCAACGGCCATAACGGTTATGTTCCACAAGACCAAGGATGGGAAGTAGTCCTAGTAAAACCAGAATGCATGACTTGTTTCTGGACGTATGAATTACGTGTCTTTATTGCCTTTGCTGAACGACTTGTGTACTAGCTAGAATTATCTTCACAACTATCTTGTATCAAAGTTATTGTGTGCTATATTTCATGCTTTATGTAAAATAAGCGGTATTGTAAGTTTGTAAAATATTGTATAAAAGTTTGAACGCGAAATATTATTACAATCAGTTTTTCATATAGAATTGTGGTAGTTGAATTGTATATTAGCTACTAAGTATGAACTTAACGGGAAATGGCACCGACTACTCGACACACCGTGAATATGAATGAAGAGGAATTCCGTACTTTTCTAGCTTCAAACATAGCCGCAGTACAGGCTGCGCTACATACCAACAATAACCTTGGATCTGGCAGTACAGGAAATCGTGTAGGATGCACCTACAAAGAATTCACTGCCTGCAAACCTTTGGAATTTGATGGAACCGAAGGACCGATCGGATTGAAACGGTGGACCGAGAAGGTCGAATCGGTGTTTGCCATAAGTAAGTGTACTGAAGAGGACAAAGTGAAGTACGCTACGCATACCTTCACAGGTTCTGCGTTAACATGGTGGAATACCTATCTAGAGCAAGTGGGACAAGATGATGCGTACGCACTACCATGGTCAGCATTCAAGCACTTGATGAACGAGAAGTACCGTCCCAGAACCGAGGTCAATAAGCTCAAGACAGAACTTAGAGGGTTACGAACCCAAGGATTTGATATTACCACGTACGAAAGACGATTCACAGAATTGTGCCTATTGTGTCCGGGAGTATTCGAAGATGAGGAAGAGAAGATCGACGCGTTTGTGAAAGGATTACCGGAAAGAATCCAAGAAGATATAAGTTCACACGAGCCCGCCTCCATACAACAGGCATCTAGAATGGCTCACAAACTAGTGAACCAGATTGAAGAAAGAATTAAAGAACAGACTGCTGAAGAGGCCAATGTGAAGCAAGTCAAAAGAAAGTGGGAGGAAAACGGTGATAAGAATCACCAATACAACAACAACAATAATCGCAACAATTATCCCAACAATCGCAACATCAATCGCAACTACAACAAACGGCCCAACAACAACAACAACAACAACAGCAACTACAGCAACTACAACAATCATCCCAACAACAATAATAACCGCAACAACAACAACAATCAGAAGCAGCTATGCCAAAGGTGTGAAAAGTATCACTCGGGGTTCTGCACCAAATTTTGCAACAAGTGTAAAAGAAATGGTCATAGCGCGGTGAAGTGTGAGGTCTACGGACCAGGGGTTAATAGAACGAAAGGAACAAATAGTATCGGAACGAGTAATGGCGGAGCAAGTAGTGTCGGAGCAAGTTATGCCAATGTAGTTTGTTATAAATATGGAAAACCGGGCCACATTATTAGAAATTGCCCGAACCAGGAGAACACGAATGGACAAGGCCGCGGAAGAGTTTTCAATATTAATGCGGCAGAGGCACAGGAAGACCCAGAGCTTGTTACGGGTGCGTTTCTTATTGACAATAAATCCGCTTACGTTTTATTTGATTCGGGTGCGGATAGAAGCTATATGAGTAGAGATTTTTGTGCTAAATTAAGTTGTCCATTGACGCCTTTGGATAGTAAATTTTTACTCGAATTAGCAAATGGTAAATTAATTTCAGCAGATAATATATGTCGGAATCGAGAAATTAAACTGGTTAGCGAAACATTTAAGATTGATTTGATACCAGTAGAGTTAGGGAGTTTTGATGTGATAATCGGTATGGACTGGTTGAAAGAAGTGAAAGCAGAGATCGTTTGTTACAAAAATGCAATTCGCATTATACGAGAAAAAGGAAAACCCTTAATGGTGTACGGAGAAAAGGGCAACACGAAGCTACATCTTATTAGTAATTTGAAGGCACAAAAACTAATAAGAAAAGGTTGCTATGCTGTTCTAGCACACGTCGAGAAAGTACAAACTGAAGAAAAGAGCATCAATGATGTTCCCATTGCAAAATAATTTCCCGATGTATTTCCGAAAGAATTACCGGGATTACCCCAACATCGATCCGTTGAATTTCAAATAGATCTTGTACCAGGAGCTGCACCAATAGCTCGTGCTCCTTACAGACTCGCACCCAGCGAGATGAAAGAACTGCAAAGCCAATTAAAAGAACTTTTAGAGCGTGGTTTCATTCGACCAAGCACATCACCGTGGGGAGCTCCTGTTTTGTTTGTCAAGAAGAAAGATGGTACATTCAGGTTGTGTATCGACTACCGAGAGTTGAACAAACTTACCATCAAGAACCGCAACCCACTACCGAGAATCGATGACTTATTTGATCAACTACAAGGCTCGTCTGTTTATTCAAAGATTGACTTACGTTCCGGGTATCATCAAATGCGGGTGAAAGAAGATGATATTCCAAAGACTGCTTTCAGAACACGTTACGGTCATTACGAGTTTATGGTCATGCCGTTTGGTTTAACTAATGCACCAGCTGTGTTCATGGACCTTATGAACCGAGTGTGTGGACCATACCTTGACAAGTTTGTCATTGTTTTCATTGATGACATACTTATTTACTCAAAGAATGACCAAGAACACGGTGAACATTTGAGAAATGTGTTAGAAGTATTGAGGAAGGAAGAATTGTACGCTAAGTTTTCAAAGTGTGCATTTTGGTTGGAAGAAGTTCAATTCCTCGGTCACATAGTGAACAAAGAAGGTATTAAGGTGGATCCGGCAAAGATAGAAACTGTTGAAAAGTGGGAAACCCCGAAAACTCCGAAACACATACGCCAGTTTTTAGGACTAGCTGGTTACTACAGAAGGTTCATCCAAGACTTTTCCAGAATAGCAAAACCCTTAACTGCATTAACGCATAAAGGGAAGAAATTTGAATGGAATGATGAACAAGAGAAAGCGTTTCAGTTATTGAAGAAAAAGCTAACTACGGCACCTATATTGTCATTGCCTGAAGGGAATGATGATTTTGTGATTTATTGTGACGCATCAAAGCAAGGTCTCGGTTGTGTATTAATGCAACGAATGAAGGTGATTGCTTATGCGTCTAGACAATTGAAGATTCACGAACAAAATTATACGACGCATGATTTGGAATTAGGCGCGGTTGTTTTTGCATTAAAGACTTGGAGGCACTACTTATATGGGGTCAAAAGTATTATATATACCGACCACAAAAGTCTTCAACACATATTTAATCAGAAACAACTGAATATGAGGCAGTGTAGGTGGATTGAATTATTGAATGATTACGACTTTGAGATTCGTTACCACCCGGGGAAGGCAAATGTGGTAGCCGATGCCTTGAGCAGGAAGGACAGAGAACCCATTCGAGTAAAATCTATGAATATAATGATTCATAATAACCTTACTACTCAAATAAAGGAGGCGCAACAAGGAGTTTTAAAAGAGAGAAATTTAAAGGATGAAATACCCAAAGGATCGGAGAAACATCTTAATATTCGGGAAGACGGAACCCGGTATAGAGCTGAAAGGATTTGGGTACCAAAATTTGGAGATATGAGAGAAATGGTACTTAGAGAAGCTCATAAAACCAGATACTCAATACATCCTGGAACGGGGAAGATGTACGAGGATCTCAAGAAACATTTTTGGTGGCCGGGTATGAAAGCCGATGTTGCTAAATATGTAGGAGAATGTTTGACGTGTTCTAAGGTCAAAGCTGAGCATCAGAAACCATCAGGTCTACTTCAACAACCCGAAATCTCAGAATGGAAATGGGAAAACATTACCATGGATTTCATCACTAAATTGCCAAGGACTGCAAGTGGTTTTGATACTATTTGGGTAATAGTTGATCGTCTCACCAAATCAGCACACTTCCTGCCAATAAGAGAAGATGACAAGATGGAGAAGTTAGCACGACTGTATTTGAAGGAAGTCGTCTCCAGACATGGAATACCAATCTCTATTATCTCTGATAGGGATGGCAGATTTATTTCAAGATTCTGGCAGACATTACAGCAAGCATTAGGAACTCGTCTAGACATGAGTACTGCCTATCATCCACAAACTAATGGGCAGAGCGAAAGGACGATACAAACGCTTGAAGACATGCTACGAGCATGTGTTATTGATTTCGGAAACAGTTGGGATCGACATCTACCGTTAGCAGAATTTTTCTACAACAACAGCTACCATTCAAGCATTGAGATGGCGCCGTTTGAAGCACTTTATGGTAGAAAGTGCAGGTCTCCGATTTGTTGGAGTGAAGTGGGGGATAGACAGATTACGGGTCCGGAGATTATACAAGAAACTACCGAGAAGATCATCCAAATTCAACAACGGTTGAAAACCGCCCAAAGTCGACAAAAGAGCTACGCTGACATTAAAAGAAAAGATATAGAATTTGAAATTGGAGAGATGGTCATGCTTAAAGTTGCACCTTGGAAAGGCATTGTTCGATTTGGTAAACGAGGGAAATTAAATCCAAGGTATATTGGACCATTCAAGATTATTGATCGTGTCGGACCAGTAGCTTACCGACTTGAGTTACCTCAACAACTCGCGGCTGTACATAACACTTTCCACGTCTCGAATTTGAAGAAATGTTTTGCTAAAGAAGATCTCACTATTCCATTAGATGAAATCCAAATCAACAAAAAACTCCAATTCATCGAAGAACCCGTCGAAATAATGGATCGTGAGGTTAAAAGACTTAAGCAAAACAAGATACCAATTGTTAAGGTTCGATGGAATGCTCATAGAGAACCCGAGTTCACCTGGGAGCGTGAAGATCAGATGAAGAAGAAATACCCGCATCTATTTCCAGAAGATTCGTCAACACCTTCAACAGCTTAAAATTTCTGGACGAAATTTATTTAACGGGTAGGTACTGTAGTGACCTAAACTTTTCCATGTTTATATATATTAATTGAGATTGATATTTACATGATTAAATGTTTCCAACATGTTAAGCAATCAAACTTGTTAAGACTTGATTAATTGAAATATGTTTCATATAGACAATTGACCACCCAAGTTGACCGGCGATTCACGAACGTTAAAACTTGTAAAAACGACATGACGATATATATATGGATATACATATGGTTAACATGAGATTATGATAAGTAAGTATCTCCATAAGTATATTAACAATGAGTTATATACATATAAACAAGACTACTAACTTAAGGATTTCGAAACGAGACATATATGTAACGATTATCGTTGTAACGACATTTAAATGTATATATATCATATTAAGATATATTAATGTATCATAATATCATGATAATATAATAATTTAACATCTCATTAGATATAATAAACAATGGGTTAACAACATTAATTGAGATCGTTAACTTAAAGGTTTCAAAACAACACTTACATGTAACGACTAACGGTGACTTAACGACTCAGTTAAAATGTATATACATGTAGTGTATTTAGATGTATTAAAATACTTTTGGAAAACTTCGAGACATATATCAAAACACTCATACTTAATGAAAATGTTTAGAGTTATTTTTCCATTCTTTTCTTTCATCAAGAATTCTAGTCGTATTCTTACCCGTATTATACAAAGCTTCAAAACATACTTACTATGAGTATATACCAATAGGAACTAGCATGGGATTCCACTCTTGATTATGTCATGTATGACTAATCAATTTTAACTTCTACCATGAGCTAGTCAACTAACTAGAACTCCTTTTAACCCCACTCACCAATTACCACTCACCAATTACCACTCATCATTCACTCCATTTCACTTCCAATTCTCTTTCTAATTCTCTCTCAACACACACACACTATTATGAACGTATTTTTCCAGTAGTTAATCATCATCTTCATCAAAAATCACTTCAAGAATCAAGCTATAATCATCATAGGAAGAACACTTCAAGAACACTTCAAAAATCCCTTCAAGTTTACTAATTTACTTCCAAGCTTTCTAATCCATTCCAAGTAATCACCTAAGATCAAGAAACCTTTGTTATATACAGTAGGTTATCTTTATTATTCAAGGTAATATTCATATTCAAACTTTGATTCAATTTCTATAACTATAAACTATCTTAATTCGAGTAAAAATCTTACTTGAACTTGTTTTTGTGTCATGATCCTACTTCAAGAACTTTCAAGCCATCCAAGATCCTTTGAAGCTAGATCATTTCTTGTCACTTCCAGTAGGTTTACCTACTAAACTTGAGGTAGTAATGATGTTCATAACATTATTCGATTCATATATATAAAACTATCTTATTCGAAGGTTTAAACTCGTAATCACTAGAACATAGTTTAGTTAATTCTAAACTTGTTCGCAAAAAAAGTTAATCCTTATAACTTGACTTTTAAAATTAACTACACACATGTTCTATATCTATATGATATGCTAACTTAATGATTTAAAACCTGGAAACACGAAAAACACCGTAAAACCGGATTTACGCCGTCGTAGTAACACCGCGGGCTGTTTTGGGTTAGTTAATTAAAAACTATGATAAACTTTGATTTAAAAGTTGTTATTCTGAGAAAATGATTTTTATTATGAACATGAAACTATATCCAAAAATTATGGTTAAACTCAAAGTGGAAGTATGTTTTCTAAAATGGTCATCTAGACGTCGTTCTTTCGACTGAAATGACTACCTTTACAAAAATGACTTGTAACTTATTTTTCCGACCATAAACCTATACTTTTCTTTTTAGATTCATAAAATAGAGTTCAATATGAAACCATAGCAATTTGATTCACTCAAAACGGATTTAAAATGAAGAAGTTATGGGTAAAACAAGATTGGATAATTTTTCTCATTTTAGCTATGTGAAAATTGGTAACAAATGTAGCGACCCGGCAAAATCGTCATTGACGGCGCTGACTACTTAGGTCCCGTTGCATGGTCATAGTCCCTATATGAGACTCGTTTGACCAAAATTATGTCGCATTCATTTGAAACGTACAAGACTTGCAAAGTTTAGTTTACAAACAATTCGACAACAAGTTTAAGATTACAAAAATTGTAAAGTATAAATGAAATAACTTGCGACATAATATAAGTTGAAAATCACAGTTGCTATAAATAGCGTAAGTATGTATGCTTTAAGGTTTAATCCAAAAGTGCTATCACTAGCGTATGCATGTATGCTTGACCTCAAGCAAGTAATCAAAGTGTGCGGAAGCATGTATCAAGTAGCCGAGTATGAACCTGAGAAACATATAGAAAACTGTCAACGAAAAACGTTGGTGAAATCATAGGTGTATTTGTAAACGTTGTTTTTGAACCACAAGATTTAGTATTCCCATAGTTGATTATCAAAATCGTTTGCATTCCAAAAGTATTGTTCGCGAGCACCCAATTATCAAGACTTAACGTTTCCTTCCATAGAACCCCATCACAATAGTGTTAGAACATACACTGTTTCTCGAAAATATATTTCATCCGTAGACGGTAGCGAACCGTCCGTAATGAGGGTTTGTCAAACCCGTATGGCCACACAATATAAGTTCTCGCTTACACCCTGCAAGTTTAACTAATGATAATCGAATTGAGGATTTTTGTTCTAACTCGCTGTGGAATGTTTGTTTTCCTTGTACTTGTGTTCAAAGTATAAAAGTAAGTAGTACAAAATGTAACAAAGTATATTTCTCAGCCCACAATTTAAAAGTATAAAAAGTTGTTGAAAAGGTGGGACTATGATCTCACCTCGAGTGCACGAGTATAAATGTACTTCACAAAGTAAACGTGTGCATGAAAGTTGCTTAGCCTTGACCTAAACAAATAAGTTGTATCAATTAACCGGTTACGACACAAGGTCGGGTGAAATGTGTTCAATTAGTCCTATGGCTCATTACGACTCGATTATATAGCATGTGAATCACGTTGTCAAGTTTCATGCAAGAATCAAGTATAAAATAAGATTAGAACGATTGTATAAGTGTTTTGTTAAGTTTGACTAATAGTCAAACTTGGTCAAAGCAACGAAAAAGTCAACGGGGTCGGGTCGGGTCCCGAACTATTTTTCTGAGGTTTTTATTCATATATAAGCATGTTAGAACAAGTTACATGTGAATCGGAGGTGCGTAGCATAGCAAACATTTTTCGAAATTTGACAAAGTAGGTCAGAACCCAAACACGGCTATTGCCGCGCCGCGGCCAGAGGTGTCGCGCCGCGACATTAGGCGTGGCCTGGTACCTGGTCAGTTTCAAAAGTTCAAGTCTTGATCCAAAATTCAATTTAGCACAAAACGCAAACCGTAAACACTTAGAATACGCATCTTATATCATTGGAAAGCTCTTTTGACAAGGAATACAATTAACTACCTTTCACCAAGCAAAAACATCAATTACAATAACCGAAAACTCGTCAATTGATCAAGAAAGATTTATTTTCAAAGTTTCAAGTTCGTAAAACGTATTTTATGATTCGGGAATCCAATTTACACATACGATATGCCGTTTCGAAGGTAATTAAGCATACATTGCATCTAAACACTTACTAACAACATTAACAAGCATTCAACGCATCAAAAGTTCATTTCAAAGTCTATCAAACCCTAACCAAAATTCACAAAAATCAATAATCATGTGTTTGAAGTTTTCTTAATCAACCTACGCATCAAAACGAAGCTAGTGATACTAGTAACACAATTAAAACATGAACTTTAACAATCAAACAACATTTAATCTTCCAAAATGCAAGATTAAGCAAACCCATTTCAAATGTTCAAACTAGTTACTCAAAACAACAAATCGAGCAAACAAAATATATATTCATGTTACACACGAGCCATAGACACTAACTAACACCATTTCAAGTATAAAAACACGAATTTAGAGAAAATCTAGAGTTTTAGAAATGTTACCCAAACTTGATGAAATTGGTACCAAAATGTAGAGGATGAAGAGAGGATCACGAAAATGTAATTTGTTTTTATGTTTGCCTCTTGATCCGGATTTAGATGATGATTTCTTGTTTGTGTTCTTGAGAGAAAAAAAAGAAAGTAAGAAAGAAAGAAAGATGAATGAATGAATGGATGAGGAAGGTGGGAGGTGGTTGACTTAGTCAACCACTAGTCACCTTTTTGGTTAAATGGCAAAACTAGTCCCTCCAGTTTGTAGTCGGGTGCGAGAATTAACCGAACGAATATTTTAAAAATGCTCGAGTAAACGAGTGATGTTATAATTAAGTAACGGGAATATTATGAACGTTAGTCAACGGAAACTACGAATTTAAATAACGAAAGGTATTATTTAAAAAAAAATAGTGTTAAAAATAAATTTAACGGAAAAAACGCGGGATGTTACATTACCTACACCTTAAAAGAAATTTCATCCCGAAATTTAGTTGGAAGTAGTAGTTGTTGTTTCTTCTTCGAAACCTTGCGTTGCAAATTCTACGGATATGTGAAGGTACTTCCTTGGGCATTTCAATGAACTTTGACAATCGGGATTTTACGTTGGTTTAAAGTTTGGTTTCACGATATATAGTTTCAATCGGTCCTCCTATGAGGTGGAGTTTATCGTTGATAGTAAGTTCATCGAAGAGGATAACAAGTTCTTGTTTCGCAAGACACGCCTTTAAGTTTGATACGTAGAATTTAGGATGAACGGAGACTCGAATGAGTTGAAAAATCTAAACGGCTAGTAACGGGTCCAAAACGCCCCAGGATTTTAAAAGGACTAAAAATATCGCGGATTTAGCTATCTACGTTTCCCGAAACGGATTACACCTTTTCAAGGTGCGACTTTAACGTTACGCGGTTACCCACTTGGAATTCGAGAGGTTCACGTCTAACATCGGCATAGTTCTTTTGGCGACTACGATCCGCCTTGAGCCTTTCTTGGAATTGAAAAATTTTCCGGTTGTTTCATGAATGATTTCGGGTCCGGTGGTTCGCTTGTCACCTACTTCGGTTCAACAATTTAAGAAAACGACAATTACGGCTATACGGGTCCTCGAAAGTGTGACGTTAAGACTTGAATGATAACCATCGTTGTAAGAGAATTTGGTTAAAGGCAAAAACTTTTCTCAAGTAAATTTGAAGTTGATAACACAAATTCGTATTACGGTTTCCAAGGTTTGAATCGTATGTTTGCTCGGTCCGTCGGGTTGTGGTTGATGTGCGGTACTCATGTCTAAACGTGGTCCCGAGACTTTTTGTGAGGCACTCCAAAATATAGAAGTGAAACGAGGATCTCGATCCGAAACGAGGTACATCTCTTTAAGGTATATTTGAAAGAGTTTGTTAGGACGTGAAAACGTTTGTTGGAACAAGTTTCTGTTTCTCAAGAATTTCGCGCCGCGGAAGATTTATCGGTTTCCGAAAATGTTCGATAGGACTATTCACCCTCGAGGCGAATACTAGTATAGTGTGAAGAGTCTCTCTCTCCATTGAGAATTTAGATAAAATATTTCCTTAAACGGAAGTACGAGTGTATGGCGAGAGAAATTTTCGCCTCGATGTGAGCATACCAAGCATTTTGTAGTTCGTCTATAAAAACTATAAGAAAACGAGATAGTACACACGTGTAACATATGTTTGAAGTCGGAAGAATTTGTCATTCATTCGGAAGCATCAATATGGTTTGACAATAATCGAAAATGTGTCCCGGGTATGGTTGTTATCAGTATTCTCGGAGTTTTCGGATGTTCAAACAAGAAAAATAAAGTCATGTACATGGCACATGGTGGTGATTAGGTTGATCGAGTCTAACCACCATCACGTGTCATTAGAACTTTGGTATGTCTTACCGTAATATAACCACGTTGATCGAGTGTCGTTATATTACGCTAACTCATACCTCCATTCCCACATCACTCCATAACATCAAGTTCGTGTAACTGTGAAGATCTAATATGAACAAAATGTAATGACGTCTCAAACGTGACTCGTATTAAATCGAAAGAATTTCTGCAACTCTAAGGAAGCGTTCCCCGAGGGAAGTGTATAAATGATTGTTCACGTCATTGCGGTTCAAGTCAAGCGATAATGCCCTTAGGCACGAAAAGAGTAACAAATCATGATAACAAAAAGTACGCAACCGTAGTGATAATTAGCGATGACGATACTCACCTAGAGTAGTGATGGTAGTAACAAGAAGTGGTAGATAGTAAGGAACACCGGTGTGACACCGATAGTAAGTTGAAACGGTGGCGAATCATAATCTGGGAGACAGGGTTCCTGGACAAGTGTGACTAATGAAGTTGTTGTCATCCTTACGCGCATGAATCTCGAATTTACGTGTGTTACCAGGAAGTGGCAGAATACGGATTCGTATGATGAAAGTTTGGTACCATTATGGAGTTCACCTAAGAAAGATTCAAGTATATATGCACAAATAGTCAAGTAAGTGCTATCTATAGCAAATGCAAGTCAGGATGCAATGATTAACTATCCGGTTGTAGTCTAGATTCACTAATGCGTCTTAACGACTCTATCAGACACACTAATGCACATCCTAGTTCCCTACAACCAACGCTCTGATACCATCTGTAGCGACCCGGCAAAATCGTCATTGACGGCGCCGACTACTTAGGTCCCGTTGCGTGGTCATAGTCCCTATATGAGACTCGTTTGACCAAAATTATGTCGCATTCATTTGAAACGTACAAGACTTGCAAAGTTTAGTTTACAAACAATTCGACAACAAGTTTAAGATTACAAAAATTGTAAAGTATAAATGAAATAACTTGCGACATAATATAAGTTGAAAATCACAGTTGCTATAAATAGCGTAAGTATGTATGCTTTAAGGTTTAATCCAAAAGTGCTATCACTAGCGTATGCATGTATGCTTGACCTCAAGCAAGTAATCAAAGTGTGCGGAAGCATGTATCAAGTAGTCGAGTATGAACCTGAGAAACATATAGAAAACTGTCAACGAAAAACGTTGGTGAAATCATAGGTGTATTTGTAAACGTTGTTTTTGAACCACAAGATTTAGTATTTCCATAGTTGATTATCAAAATCGTTTGCATTCCAAAAGTATTGTTCGCGAGCACCCAATTATCAAGACTTAACGTTTCCTTCCATAGAACCCCATCACAATAATGTTAGAACATACACTGTTTCTCGAAAATATATTTCATCCGTAGACGGTAGCGAACCGTCCGTAATGAGGGTTTGTCAAACCCGTATGGCCACACAATATAAGTTCTCGCTTACACCCTGCAAGTGTAACTAATGATAATCAAATTGAGGATTTTTGTTCTAACTCGCTGTGGAATGTTTGTTTTCCTTGTACTTGTGTTCAAAGTATAAAAGTAAGTAGTACAAAATGTAACAAAGTATATTTCTCAGCCCACAATTTAAAAGTATAAAAAGTTGTTGAAAAGGTGGGACTATGATCTCACCTCGAGTGCACGAGTATAAATGTACTTCACAAAGTAAACGTGTGCATGAAAGTTGCTTAGCCTTGACCTAAACAAATAAGCTGTATCAATTAACCGGTTACGACACAAGGTCGGGTGAAATGTGTTCAATTAGTCCTATGGCTCATTACGACTCGATTATATAGCATGTGAATCACGTTGTCAAGTTTCATGCAAGAACAAGTATAAAATAAGATTAGAACGATTGTATAAGTGTTTTGTTAAGTTTGACGGTCAAAGTCAACGAAAAAGTCAACGGGGTCGGGTCGGGTCCCGAACTATTTTTCTGAGGTTTTTATTCATATATAAGCATGTTAGAACAAGTTACATGTGAATCGGAGGTGCGTAGCATAGCAAACATTTTTCGAAATTTGACAAAGTAGGTCAGAACCTAAACACGGCTATTGCCGCGCCGCGGCCAGAGGTGTCGCGCCGCGACATTAGCCGTGGCCTGGTACCTGGTCAGTTTCAAAAGTTCAAGTCTTGATCCAAAATTCAATTTAGCACAAAACGCAAACCGTAAACACTTAGAATACGCATCTTATATCATTGGAAAGCTCTTTTGACAAGGAATACAATTAACTACCTTTCACCAAGCAAAAACATCAATTACAATAACCGAAAATTCGTCAATTGATCAAGAAAGGTTTATTTTCAAAGTTTCAAGTTCGTAAAACGTATTTTATGATTCGGGAATCCAATTTACACATACGATATGCCGTTTCGAAGGTAATTAAGCATACATTGCATCTAAACACTTACTAACAACATTAACAAGCATTCAACGCATCAAAAGTTCATTTCAAAGTCTATCAAACCCTAACTAAAATTCACAAAAATCAATAATCATGTGTTTGAAGTTTTCTTAATCAACCTACGCATCAAAACGAAGCTAGTGATACTAGTAACACAATTAAAACATGAACTTTAACAATCAAACAATATTTAATCTTCCAAAATGCAAGATTAAGCGAACCCATTTCAAATGTTCAAACTAGTTACTCAAAACAACAAATCGAGCAAACAAAATATATATTCATGTTACACACGAGCCATAGACACTAACTAACACCATTTCAAGTATAAAAACACGAATTTAGAGAAAATCTAGAGTTTTAGAAATGTTACCCAAACTTGATGAAATTGGTACCAAAATGTAGAGGATGAAGAGAGGATCACGAAAATGTAATTTGTTTTGATGTTTGCCTCTTGATTCGGATTTAGATGATGATTTTTTGTTTGTGTTCTTGAGAGAAAAAAAAGAAAGTAAGAAAGAAAGAAAGATGAATGAATGAATGGATGAGGAAGGTGGGAGGTGGTTGACTTAGTCAACCACTAGTCACCTTTTTGGTTAAATGGCAAAACTAGTCCCTCCAGTTTGTAGTCGGGTGCGAGAATTAACCGAACGAATATTTTAAAAACGCTCGAGTAAACGAGTGATGTTATAATTAAGTAACGGGAATATTATGAACGTTAGTCAACGGAAACTACGAATTTAAATAACGAAAGGTATTATTTAAAAAAAAAATAGTGTTAAAAATAAATTTAACGGAAAAAACGCGGGATGTTACAACAAATCTATTCCAACCATAACTTAATCAACTTGTATTGTATATTATGTAATCTTGAGATACCATAGACACGTATACAATGTTTCGACCTATCATGTCGACACATCTATATATATTTCGGAACAACCATAGACACTCTATATGTGAATGTTGGAGTTAGCTATACAGGGTTGAGGTTGATTCCAAAATATATATAGTTTGAGTTGTGATCAATACTGAGATACGTATACACTGGGTCGTGGATTGATTCAAGATAATATTTATCGATTTATTTCTGTACATCTAACTGTGGACAACTAGTTGTAGGTTACTAACGAGGACAGCTGACTTAATAAACTTAAAACATCAAAATATATTAAAAGTGTTGTAAATATATTTTAAACATACTTTGATATATATGTATATATTGTTATAGGTTCGTGAATCAACCAGTGGCCAAGTCTTACTTCCCGACGAAGTAAAAATCTGTGAAAGTGAGTTATAGTCCCACTTTTAAAATCTAATATTTTTGGGATGAGAATACATGCTGGTTTTATAAATGATTTACAAAATAGACACAAGTACGTGAAACTACATTCTATGGTTGAATTATCAAAATCGAATATGCCCCTTTTTATTAAGTCTGGTAATCTAAGAATTAGGGAACAGACACCCTAATTGACACGAATCCTAAAGATAGATCTATTGGGCCTAACAAACCCCATCCAAAGTACCGGATGCTTTAGAACTTCGAAATTTATATCATATCCGAAGGGTGTCCCGGAATGATGGGGATATTCTTATATATGCATCTTGTTAATGTCGGTTTCCAGGTGTTCACCATATGAATGATTTTTATCTCTATGTATGGGATGTGTATTGAAATATGAAATCTTGTGGTCTATTGTTACGATTTGATATGTATAGGTTAAACCTATAACTCACCAACATTTTTGTTGACATTTAAAGCATGTTTATTCTCAGGTGAATACTAAGAGCTTCTGCTGTTGCATACTAAAATATGGACAAGATTTGGAGTCCATGTTTGTATGATATTGTGTAAAAACTGCATTCAAGAAACTGATTTCGATGTAACATATTTGTATTGTAAACCATTATGTAATGGTCGTGTGTAAACAGGATATTTTAGATTATCATTATTTGATAATCTACGTAAAGCTTTTTAAACCTTTATTTATGAAATAAAGGTTATGGTTTGTTTTAAAAATGAATGCAATCTTTGAAAAACGTCTCATATAGAGGTCAAAACCTCGCAACGAAATCAATTAATATGGAACGTTTTTAATCAATAAGAACGGGACATTTCAAGTTGCATCGTGTAATTCTGTATAGGTGTCTGCGCTTCCAGGTGGACCGACTAAGTATTTCACGTACATTGAGAATTAATCCAGTATTAAGTTATTTAAATATCTTTCATAACCCGTCCTAATCCATCAGGACGAAGTCCATATCGATTATAAACGATTCATAATAGTTGATTACATCGCGAGGTACTTGACCTCTATATGATACATTTTACAAATATCGTATTTGTTTTTAAAAGACAAACTTTCAATACATTGAAAGTTGATGGCCTGCATACCATTTCATAATATATCTAAACTATAAATGACTTAATAATAATCTTGATGAACTCGACGACTCGAATGCAACGTCTTTTGAAATATGTCATGAATGACTCCAAATAATATGAGCAAATGCACAGCGGAAGATTTCTTTCATACCTGAGAATAAACATGCTTTAAAGTGTCAACCAAAAGGTTGGTGAGTTCATTAGTTTATCATAAATAATCATTTCAGATAGTATAATAGACCACAAGATTTCATTTTCATAAACATCATTCTCGTATCAGGCATTTCGCAAACTGCATAGAGATAAAAATCATTCATATGGATTGAACACCTGGTAACCGACGTTAACTTAATGCATAGAATATCCCCAAAACATAACCTCTCGTCTGTATAATAATCTCAAAGTACTAAAGCATTCGTACCCCGAATGGGACTTGTCAAGGTCCATAGATCTATCTTTAGGATTCGCGTCAATCAGGGGCCATTTCCCTAAATTCTTAGGTTACCAGACTTGAAGGGCGATATTCGGTTTAATAATCCAACCATAGAATGTAATTTTAAGTACTTGTGTCTATTCTGTAAAATAGTTGTAAAAGCAGTGCATGTATTCTCAGTCCCAAAAATATATATTGCAAAAGCATTTAAAAAGGGAGCAAATGAAACTCACCTAATGTATTTTGTAGTAAAAATACATATGACGACATTTAACAATTGAACAATGCAGGGTTGGCCTCGGATTCACGAACCTATATCATTATATATATATATATATATATATATATATATATATATATATATATATATATATATATATATATATATATATATATATATATATATATATATATATATATTTATTAGTTATATCATTTTTATATCAAAAGTATATATATGTTTCATGTATTTCTTTTGTATATGAAAATATAAATTTTGTTATGTTTAATGTATAAAATATATATATCGTTTGTTTGTTAAAATTAATAGTTGTAATAATACTAAAATGGTATTTGTAATGGTAATATGATAATATTGATAATACTTAATATTAGTAATAAAAATAATAATGTTAATAATTCTATTAGTGATAAATATAATGATATTAATAATAAAAGTTGTAAAGATATTAATTTTTACTATTACTGATAGTTATGATAATGGTTTTAGTAATTATATAATAATACTCATTAACAATACTACTTATAATGGTAGTAATAGAAGTAATAATATAATTGTAGTGATAATAATAATAATATTAATAGAAGTAATAAATATGATAATGCTAATAATAATAATAATGATATTTATAATAATACTTATGTTAATAATAATGATACTAATATTAGTATTACTTATATTACCATAATCTCATTCATAACATTATAATTTCACTTAATCAATTCCTAATATAATTATTATCGTTTTATAATATCAAGTTTGTATCATAATAAAAGTTTTATTATTATCTTCATCCCTAATCCTATTTACATATTTATATTTATATTCATATTCATATCATACTTATATTCTTGTCATCAAAACATATCAATCATTATCATTTTTTTCATAATAACACTAATATGTATAATACTTAATAATAATAATAATAATAATAATAATAATAATAATAATAACAATAGCAATAATAATTTATAATAATAATAATAATAATAATAATAACAACAATAATAATAATAATAATAATAATTACAATAATGAATGTAATAAAAAAGACTACCTTTAAGAAAAACAGCAAAAATAGTGTCCCGGCTCGGGCTCGAACCTGAGACCTTTCGCTAAACCGACACTCCTCTTAGCCGCTCCTCCATTCTAATTTTTCTGAATTAATACAGAACTATATGTATATAACTCGTATAAATTAATTGTTCCTGTTCTTCATCTTCTTCCTTAAATAAATTGACCAGGGATGTTTCAAAACTAAATTACCGAATTTTATGGCTTCAATTAAGACTTGTAAACATTAATAACATCATAAAATGTGGTTTTGAACAATAAAAAAAAACGAAAGAAAAAAAAAACAGCAACCTTGCTGCAGTCGCTGGGTTTTTTTTTAAAAAAAATAAAGATTTCGCATTAGAGGTTGTTTTGGACAAATTCATCAACATGAACTAGGTTCTAAATGATTCGTAAAAACTTTCTGAATCATCTATTGATTCGTAAACATCAATCTGAATCCGAATTTTGATATGAACAAAACAGTTGAATATTTCAATTTATACTTTGACCTTAAAATTGAAACTCATTTTGAGAAATTGAAACGCGAATTTTTGCAGAACGATCATTTAGTACATTCCTAACAAAACTGCATTTGTACTTTTTGAAATTGATTTCGAATTCGAGCTTTTGATAAAAAGTTAAGCAAACAGAGGTATCGATTGTTTTTCTTTCAATTTTTGTTTATATTTGACAATTAAAAGCAAACGAAAGCAAAGTATGATTGATAAAAAGGGTGGAATTCGAATGATTTATTTATCAATATGAATTTGATCGTTTGTATGTAAAGAAGGAAATGGGTCGACAGGTTTGGTCAGGGAGGAAAAATAAAAATATAAAAAAAAAATACAAAGTCAGATGGTGCTTGTGTCGACCAGATTCATGAATGAGTAGAAAAAAGGAAACAAAACTAAAAAAATAATTCTGCTAAAGTCTAACAGATCACGCGTAATATAAGTCCTTTTATATTATATTTAATATTAAATATTAAATATTAATATATTAATAATTATTAATATAAATGAAGATTTGTTAATAATAATACTAATTGATAATGATAATAATAATATTAATATTAATATTTATATATATATATCAAATGGTATAACTATATGTTATATATACATTTAATATAATGATGTTAAAAGTACTAATGTTGATATTAATCTCGAAAGTGATAATAATATTACTTTTAGTAACTATATTTTAATTTATAATTTAATTTAATATCTTAATATTATTTATTATTAATTATGTAATATAATATATTATATAATAACATATATTGAATATTTAATAGTTACACATTATATATATATATATATATATATATATATATATATATATATATATATATATATAATGTAATTGTATTTACATATTAGTTACATCATATATATTTAAATATGAATACCTTACTAATGTTTTATATATATAATTATTATATATCTATTTACTATATTACATTAGTTCATAATAGAGATAGATATTATAAATTTCAACACATAATATTTATATCTTTTATATTACCATATACATATAATAATGATTATGTATAGTTATCATATATGTTTATGTATGGATTCTTTTTAATAAATACTTTATTATATTATATATTATTTTACACATTTAGTTCTACTGATTAATTTATATTTTAATATTTCACATTATTATTTATACACACACACACACACACACACACATATATATATATATATATATATATATATATATATATATATATATATATATATATATATATATATATACATACATACATACACACACACACACATATTTATTAACAACAATTGTTCGTGAATCGTCGGGAATAGTCACTGCTTAAATGAATACATGAGCACAGTTTAAAAAAAATTGTTGAGACTCAACATTACAGACTTTGCTTATCGTGTCGGAAACATATAAAGATTAAGTTTAAATTTAGTCGGAAATTCTCGGGTCATCACAGTACCTACCCGTTAAAGAAATTTCGTCCTGAAATTTGAGTGAGGTGGTCATGGCTAACAATAATAATGTTTTCATAACCAATATGAGTTGATAATTAGAGGTTTATCATCATTGAATAATAATGATAAAATAATTCGATTATTCTAAAGATACGAATGAAGCTATCGCAAAAGAGTGAATTGAAGAAAATAAGATTTTTCTTAGCTTTTGATGTAAACAGGGTTGAATTTAGAAAATAAGGTGCGTCTTAACTTTTGACGTTGTCTTGGTTGAATTCCGGAATTCAAGGGATTTAAAAGAAAATCTTGGAAACCTATAAGATCTGATTCTTTGGGATTTATAGAAATCAAGATCTCTATAATCAAGGTTGCAGAATTCGGATCTCGGGGAGATCTCGTTTGGACTTTTTTAGGGAGATCTCGGCATCTCGAAATAATCTCGGGGAGATCTCGGACGTTGACTTACGTTGATTTTATAGTTTTTTTTAATAAAAATATACATAAAAACATAAATATATGTATATTTATATACGTTTTTACGAGATTTTACAAAAATAACTGAGAAATCAGCGTGAAAATCTTAGAAATTGCGAATTTTACAAGAAAATCTTATAAATTGGCAAGAAAATCTGAGAAATCGTAGCTTTGACTAAGTTTGACCCCGTTGATTGAGAAATCTCGGGAGATGAACATCTCGTCTCGCTTGCCTTCTAAAAATGAGATCTCGGGGGAGATCTCGGGAGATTTACAACACTGTCTATAATTAAATACGGTGATCTGTCTCGATTAATCTGCCTGATATTCCCATTATAAATTAAACTCTTCCGTTCCATTATTCTCACCATTCCTATACTTTCTTTCTTAGTCCATACATCCAAAAGATTATAATAATGCTTAATCCGGTTCTAATTCTTGTTCTTATTCCGACTATCGTAATGATCGTTCTTCTTTTCCAACTCCCACCGGAAAAATCTGTTTATTTCTACTATGCTATAGGGATTATTGTATGCATAATCCTTCCGTGTCTTTTTATTGCTATACGCACTGATATCCACGGTTTGTAATTTCAGTGTTATCATTGGGCTTTATATTTTCCCTTATATACCGGAGCTCTTTGCCTTTTTATTCTCTTCTCGACTCTAAGTATAACCAGTAATGGTCCAGAATTCGTAGGTATGGGTTTTCGAATTAACATGACTAATGTTCTAAGAGAGATTGTAATAGCACGATCTCGAGTGGTTAAGTTACCAGAATTCAAGAGAAAAGATAGAACTATCAAGAAATTATGTTCTTGATATATTTAGAGATTAGATAGAATGTAAGAGTCGTGTAACATGGCACATGATGACGTTATGATCTGTGAATCATCACGTTCCAATAGAAACTCAGCATAACTTACTGTAATATAATCACGTTGATCAAGTGTCATTATATTATACTAACTCATGCTTCAGTTCCCAACACTACTTCAGAATTCATTCATAGTTTATACTTAGATTTTACAGAAATTTTCCAGTATAATGTATTACAGATAGCACGAAGAGGTATATAATTTTGAACGAGAATATTTATGAAAATATCCTCATAAATATCGAAGATATTTATGATGATATTTTGGAATTTCTAAGTTCGAAGGTTGATGAAGAAAGATTTTTCGCAAGATTTTAACACGAGTACGGAGCAAGATATTCGTTGAAGGTTTCATCAGATCCAGAATTACTTGGATTCTTTGAATATATGGTATGGTCCGTGTATTTGGCCTTGGTCTCCTTCATGGTTTGCTCAATAAGTTTTTCAGTACCAAATTTTCTATCGAGCGTTCCTAACACTCCCTTCTTTATCATCAAACTTTTGGCCGTTTAAACCATCTACAATTTTTTTGTTTCCTCTGCATTTAATGCTACAATATCTGAATCATCGATTATCAATCCAAGGTGGTTTCAGGAGAATTGTATTTTTTTTAGATGATTAAACGCTGATGGTAATATGGTGGAATATAAAAGGTTTCTCGGTAACAATAAAAGAGCACGTATATATATCAAGGTTGTAATAAGGTTGTTTTGAATGAAAAGTCGAAGTTGTCTAGCTGGAGCTTTGACAAAATTGGCTATTTTGAAAAAGAACTGCAAAGTTATTTTGGGTAATAATAATACTAGAGGAATTAGCACAGCTACGTGTTAAACGTTTACTCAGTTTTCGAGAGTTTTTCAGGTGTATAACTATATGCATAAATCTTTTCTTTCGTAGATGAAGTGCGGTTGGTTCATCCTCTCGATTGAGGTGTTATCAAGAATCATGAAAGGTTTGAACGCAGATTGTAATTGTCAAGATACAAATGAGGTTTAAGATGAAATCAAGTGGCAAACTTGAAGAGATGTTTAGTTTCATATGTTATAATCAATGTTTTAATTCATTTTAATTGTCCAATGTTGGTAGTCCTCAGTTGATAGTTCACAGTTAGCAGTTCAATAATTCATATATAGTTTAATATGTAATATTTGAATTAATTAATACGTATCGTGACCCGTGTACATGTCTCAGACTCGATCACAACTCAAATTATATATATTATTGTAAAATCAACCTCAACCATGTATAGAGAACTCGTTCATTACTGCATATAGAGTGTTTATGGTTATTCCAAATAATATATATAAATGCGTCGATATGATATGTCAAAACCTTGTATACGTGTCCCGATATTTAAAGTGCGTAAAATAAATAACAGAAATTAAATAACGATAAATAAAGTGTGTAAAGTAAATAACAGAAATTAAATGACGATAAATAAAATTGCGAGAATGTAAATTGCGATAATTAAATTGCGATAAATAAAATGTAATCAGTTAGCTAGGAACAATTAGCTAGGAACAGTTAGCGTGGATTCTTAACAAAATTTCTCATAGTTAATTTGTTTGTTTCTAACAAATTTTATTTTGTCAAATGTTTTCTTCATTATGCCACTTGTTGGATTCTGATAAATCAAAATCCCAATATGAAATTGGATGAATATGGTTATTCCGTGGTGAACGGATTTGTATATCGGTGGATGTAAGTAGGATAGTAAATGACTATTGAATCTGATTCGAAGAATGTACAGTGTAACTTATTGATGTGAAATCTAAATATTCCTCGGGTATTACCTACCCGTTAAAATATTTTCATCATTAACAGTTTGTACAAAATAATTTTCAATTACAATCGTTATGAAAAAATATATATACATATATATTTTCTTCAGATGTAATCATGGATTTAATGAGTTAACATGATATTAATCTCATTTGCTTTTCGGTTTGAGCTAGAATAAGTAATCTCTAAAACTTTCAGAAACCACATATTCTTCGCAGAATATTTATTCAATGAAGTTATGAATTAATACTTCATCGTTCATTGTTGTTGGTACTCCTTGGTATCTATGGTGCGTATGACGTTGATGTTCGTGTGACAAATTGTGAAGTTGAGGTTTGCGATGCGGTTGTTGTTGGTGGTGGTAATGGTACTGTTGGCGTTGGTGGTGGTGATATTGGTTATGCTGCTGGTGCTGCTGCTGGTGTTTGTAACCTTTGCACCATATTCTCCAAAGCCACTACCCGAGCGCGAAGCTCGTTGACTTCTTCTAATACACCGGGGTGATTGTCGGTTCGGACGAGCGGATAAATATGATCTAGAATTTGGTATAGTATATAATCGTGACGAGATACCCTGGAAATGAGAGAGAAAATGGTGTTTCGGACAGGTTCGCCGGTAAGTGCTTCAGGTTCTTCGTCAAGAGGGCAATGTGGTGGATGGAAATGATCACCTTCTTCTTGTCTCCAATGATTGAGGAGGCTACGAACCCATCCCCAATTCATCCAGAATAGATGATAACTGATTGGTTGATCCATTCCGGTCACACTGCTTTTGGAGCTTGGGTGAGATTCCATTTCGGAATCCGAGGGACTTGAACTGATGACAAATTCCATTTCGTACGATTGGATAAAGGATTTTTTTTTTTTTGATATAAAATGATTTTCCGGCTATCGGGTGGTATTCTATTTACATAGGATATATATATATATATGTATAGATCAAAAGATTTCGTAGATTACGGAGGAATTTGCGGGATATGTCAGGCAAAGTTTAAAGTAACAGATACGATAAGATATGATTTAGCAGATACGCTAAGATATGAATTTTGTCTATACACTACTCATGCAATTAATGTAGCAAGGCGTGTCTAGACTAATAATGATAAGCATGTAATTTTCTAAGGATGATAAGCAGATGATTTTCGAATAGAAATGATAAGCAAAACTTTTGACATGCAGACACGGTCGAAGTCCAGACTCACTAATGCATCCTATCAACTTATCAGTTAGACACACTAATGCAGACCTGGTTCGCTAAGACCACCGCTCTGATACCAACTTTCATAACCCGTCCTAATCCATCCGGACGAAATCCATATCGATTATAAACGATTCATAATAGTTGATTACATCTCGAGGTACTTGACCTCTATATGATACATTTTACAAACATCGCATTTGTTTTTAAAAGACAAACTTTCAATACATTGAAAGTTGACGGCATGCATACCATTTCATAATATATCTAAACTATAAATGACTTAATAATAGTCTTGATGAACTCGACGACTCGAATGCAACGTCTTTTGAAATATGTCATGAATGACTCCAAATAATATGAGCAAATGCACAGCGGAAGATTTCTTTCATACCTGAGAATAAACATGCTTTAAAGTGTCAACCAAAAGGTTGGTGAGTTCATTATTTTATCATAAATAATCATTTCAGATAGTATAATAGACCACAAGATTTCATTTTCATAAACATCATTCTCGTATCAGGCATTTCGCAAACTGCCTAGAGATAAAAATCATTCATATGGATTGAACACCTGGTAACCGACGTTAACTTAATGCATAGAATATCCCTAAAACAGAACCTCTCGTATGTATAATAATCTCGAAGTACTAAAGCATTCGTACCCCGAATGGGACTTGTCAAGGTCCATAGATCTATCTTTAGGATTCGCGTCAATCAGGGGCCATTTCCCTAAATTCTTAGGTTACCAGACTTGAAGGGTGATATTCGGTTTAATAATCTAACCATAGAATGTAATTTTAAGTACTTGTGTCTATTCCGTAAAATAGTTGTAAAAGCAGTGCATGTATTCTCAGTCCCAAAAATATATATTGCAAAAGCATTTAAAAATGGAGCAAATGAAACTCACCTAATGTATTTTGTAGTAAAAATACATATGACGACATTTAACAATTGAACAATGCAGGGTTGGCCTCGGATTCACGAACTTATATCATTTGTTTATTTATTAATACACACACACACATATATATATATATATAAATATATATATATATATATATATATATATATATATATATATATATATATATATATATATATATATATATAAATATATATAAATTTATTAGTTATATCATTTTTATATCAAAAAAATATATATATGTTTCATGTATTTCTTTTGTATATGAAAATATAAATTTTGTTATGTTTAATGTATAAAATATATATATCTTTTGTTTGTTAAAATTAATAGTTGTAATAATACTAAAATGATATGTGTAATGGTAATATGATAATATTGATAATACTTAATATTAGTAATAAAAATAATAATGTTAATAATTCTATTAGTGATAAATATAATGATATTAATAATAAAAGTTGTAAAGATATTAATTTTTACTATTACTGATAGTTATGATAATGGTTTTAGTAATTATATAATAATACTCATTAACAATACTACTTATAATGGCAGTAATAGAAGTAATAATATAATTGTAGTGATAATAATAATAATATTAATAGAAGTAATAAATATGATAATGCTAATAATAATAATAATAATGATATTTATAATAATACTTATGTTAATAATAATGATAGTAATATTAGTATTACTTATATTACCATAATCTCATTCATAACATTATAATTTCACTTAATCAATTCCTAATATAATTATTATCGTTTTATAATATCAAGTTTGTATCATAATAAAAGTTTTATTATTATCTTCATCCCTAATCCTATTTACATATTTATATTTATATTCATATTCATATCATACTTATATTTTTGTCATCAAAACATATCAATCATTATCATTTTTCATAATAACACTAATATGTATAATACTTAATAATAATAATAATAATAATAATAATAATAATAATAATAATAATAATAATAATAATAATAATAATAATAATAATAATAATAATAAAAATAGCAATAATAATTTATAAAAATAATAATAATAATAATAATAACAATAATAATAATAATTACAGTAATGAATTTAATAAAAAGACTACCTTTAAGAAAAACAGCAAAAAGAGTGTCCCGGCTCGGGCTCGAACCTGCGACCTCTCGCTAAACCGACACTCCTCTTAACCACTCCTCCATTCTAATTTTTCTGAATTAATACAGAACTATATGTATATAACTCGTATAAATTAATTGTTCCTGTTCTTCATCTTCTTCCTTAAATAAATCGACCAGGGATGTTTCAAAACTAAATTACCGAATTTTATGGCTTCAATTAAGACTTGTAAACATTAATAACATCATAAAATGTGGTTTTGAACAATAAAAAAAAACGAAAGAAAAAAAAACAGCAACCTTGCTGCAGTCGCTGGTTTTTTTTTTAAAAAAAAAAAATAAAGATTTCGCATTAGAGGTTGTTTTGGACAAATTCATCAACATGAACTAGGTTCTAAATGATTCGTAAAAACTTTCTGGATCATCTATTGATTCGTAAACATCAATCTGAATCTGAATTTTGATATGAACAAAACAGTTGACTTTTTTCAATTTATACTTTGACCTTAAAATTGAAACTCAATTTGATGAATTGAAACGCGAATTTTTGCAGAACGATCCTTTAGTACATTCCTAACAAAACTGCATTTGTACTTTTTGAAATTGATTTCGAATTCGAATTTTTGATAAAAAGTTAAGCAAACAGAGGTATCGATTGTTTTTCTTTCAATTTTTGTTTATATTTGACAATTAAAAGCAAACGAAAGCAAAGTATGATTGATAAAGAGGGTGGAATTCGAATGATTTCTTTATCAATATGAATTTGATCGTTTGTATGTAAAGAAGGAAATGGGTCGACAGGTTTGGTCAGGGAGGAAAAATAAAAATATAAAAAAAAATACAAAGCCAGATGCTGCTTGTGTCGACCAGATTCATGAATGAGTAGAAAAAAAGAAACAAAACAAAAAAAATAATTCTGCTAAAGTCTAACAGATCACGCGTAATATAAGTCCTTTTATATTATATTTAATATTAAATATTAAATATTAATATATTAATAATTATTAAATATAAATGCAGATTTGTTAATAATAATACTAATTGATAATGATAATAATAATATTAATATTAATATTTATATATATATATCAAATGGTATAACTATATGTTATATATATATTTAATATAATGATGTTAAAAATACTAATGTTGATATTAATCTTGAAAGTGATAATAATATTACTTTTAGTAACTATATTTTAATTTATAATTTAATTTAATATCTTAATATTATTTATTATTAATTATGTAATATAATATATTATATAATAACATATACTGAATATTTAATAGTTATACATTATATATATATATATATATATATATATATATATATATATTATGTAATTGTATTTACATATTAGTTACATCATATATATTTAAATATGAATACCTTACTAATGTTTTATATATATAATTATTATATATCTATTTACTATATTACATTAGTTCATAATAGAGATTGATATTATAAATTTCAACACATAATATTTATATCTTTTATATTACCATATACATATAATAATGATTATGTATAGTTATCATATATGTTTATGTATGGATTCTTTTTAATAAATACTTTATTATATTATATATTATTTTACACATTTAGTTCTACTGATTAATTTGTATTTTAATATTTCACATTATTATTTATACACATATATTTATATATATATACATATATATATATATATATATATATATATACACACACACATATTTATTAACAACAATTGTTCGTGAATCGTCGGGAATAGTCACCGCTTAAATGAATACATGAGCACAGTTTAAAAAAAATTGTTGAGACTCAACATTACAGACTTTGCTTATCGTGTCGGAAACATATAAAGATTAAGTTTAAATTTAGTCGAAAATTTCCGGGTCATCACAATATCCAACATACAAGCGAATATAGTCTAGGTAAACATATTCGTCTCGTTTTGGTATTTGTCTACTTGCTACTTGTTTCATTTATTATTTTTAGTTATTATTATTTATTTTGACATTCCGGTCTTTAAACGGAAAACCCATACTTGTTTGTTTACTTGCTACGTGTTTACTTGTTTATTTGTTCTAATTAATCACATTTTAGTATACATTCTTGAATTACATCCATAATATTCTTGGAACGATACCTGTATTTTACCATTTTCTATACTATTGCACGATCGGGTACACTGTCTGTAGTTGTGTGGTAGTCATTTTAACCGGTGTTTTTCAGACTTAAATTATATACTAGATTTTACACATCAACGGTACTTTTGGTATGGTAGCAGTATTTTCCCGTTTAATACCTGGTACTGCGTAACAATCATAAGTTATTCATAATTCATATACTTCGTCATGTTTTCATTATAATATGATGTAATGTTGTCGTTGTTTGGTTGATGTGTAGCTTCTTATAAATTACGCGTACTCACGTATATGTTATTTATATGTAGAGTCTCCATGTGATAGTTCGAAAAAGTACTCATTATTTACACTTTGTTAATAATTTCGAAACAAGGTTGAAATGTTAATTCGCCATATTTTTAAGAAGTTATGATGTTTTAGGTGTTACGACATGTTAAAATTATGTTATATTAATTTAATTAGGAATTAAATTAAATTGATGATGTTTTAGACTTTTAGTCTGTCATACAAGATAGCAAATTAGCAACTACTTTGCATGTTTTGGGATTTATCATTAAGAATCACTACATGATCCTTTATGAGACGTAAATCAATTGCAAATGACAATGAAGAAACGAGTAAGAATGATTCAATTTGTTATTTAAATCGGTACCATATAGGTATAGGTATACTACCTATTTTTACTGTACCGGTATCGGAACTGTACCGGTACCGAACCGATAAAATCGGTACGGTAGTACTCATTTTCGGATAAAAAATAAAAGCAGTACTAACCAGTTCAGTACAGTTCAGTACCGATACAATATCACACTCATCCCTATACCAAACATCAAAAAGGAGTTGGTCGACCACTTCACAAACTCCTCTTTTATGTTTACCACTTCACAAACTTCTCTTTTAAGTTTGGTAGGCTATGTAGTCAATCATCATTGTAAAGTGGTCGACTAACTTCTTGGTAGACTATGTAGTTGGCCATCCTATTGAAGTGGTCGACTAACTCCTCTTTTATATTTGGTAGACTATGTAGTCAACCATCCTATTGAAGTGGTCGACCAACTCTTTGGTAGACTATGTAGTCGACCATCATATTGAATTGGTCGACCAACTCCTATTTAATGTTTGGTAGACTATGTAGTCTACCATCATATTGAAGTGGTCGACCAACAGTTGTAAAAAGGTGTAGTCGACCACTCTATACATGTGGTCTATCAAAATGATGGTCGACCCAACGGTATATAACCCCAAGTGCAACCACACGCCACCAGCATGCCATTAACGCGGCGTGCTGGTGGGCTCGAAGGTCTAGCGTGCTGGATGGTGGCACGATGCAAACTGAAGCGTGTTCAAGCTCATATGACTACGTGGCGAACATGGGATGAATGGTTGAACGACTAGTTTGACCCATTTCATATGCAACGGCTAGAAATACAAATACATAAAACTTAATAAATACATAAAATTAGTAAATGAATATATAAAATTTTCATCTATAAAAATACACTCCACTCACTTTATTTTTTACACCATCTCATATATATTTTCTCCCACTCTATTATTCTTCTATATTTTCTAAAACAACTATCAAACTGTAACAACCCAAACCAACCCGCGATTAAACCGTGTAAAATTACAACAACAAAAATTTTTTTTTGCTGAACTGCCACCTGGCGCGGCGCGCCATATAGGCCGCGCGGCGCGCCAAACCTGACTGTCCGGAAAGTCTTTAAATGCGAAAATGTTTGACTAGTTCCCGACATATTTAGGCGTAACGCTTTTAACCCCATGTTCCATATATAAAAACTAGCACGTTCTATTAATAAAATTATGTTTACGAAGCGGGGCCCACATCGACCCAAATTACCCTTTAAGTATCAAAATTACAATTTTCGACCATAAGACTTTTAATACAAAATAAAGCCGAGCATGGCGATTGGGGATACGCTACCCAATCCTAATAAATCCAAAAGCAAGCCTTCTACGCAAACTATGCAAGTCCTCTAATCCTCGCGCTTACCCGAGCCACCATCCGCATGCAATCTATAAAAAGAGTCAACAACGAGAGGGTAAGCTAACGCTTAGTGAATGATAATATACTACATACATATATATGTATAAAATGGACACGCCACAAAATAACAAATACCGCATACCGAGGCATCCATATAAGGCACTACACTAAGCATACCATACGATCTCTAAGCAACGAGCTAAAGATACAACAACAATATAAGTTCACCAACGACGAAGTGAACAACGCCAAATAGCTACACCCGGAGGGTTAGCTACAACACAACAATACATTAATATGTAACAATATAAATATAACAACGCGTAACACTCCCAAGGTTAACCATAACGCTATGGTGCTACCGGCTCGTGGTTCACACCATACGCAATTGAGTCATACTCTTTTATAGTGCTACCAGCTCGTGGTTCACACTCGATGCTACCGGCTCGTGGTTCACATCAATTATTTTATAGTGCTACCGGCTCGTGGTTCACACTCGATGCTACCGGCTCGTGGTTCACATCTTAGTTTATAGTGCTACCGGCTCGTGGTTCACACTCGATGCTACCGGCTCGTGGTTCACATCAATTATTTTATAGTGCTACCGGCTCGTGGTTCACACTCGATGCTACCGGCTCGTGGTTCACATCTTAGTTTATAGTGCTACCGGCTCGTGGTTCACACTCGATGCTACCGGCTCGTGGTTCACATCTTAATTTATAGTGCTACCGGCTCGTGGTTCACACTCGATGCTACCATAACATCCACAAACAAATACGCCATAAACATGAACGCATAATTATTCCACTCACAATATTAACCCTTCGCCATTGGGGTTATATAATCCACATCGCCCGCCCATGTGATAACGTACACACAAAGTGTGCACCTCGTCAAAGGTGGTCAACCAAAATGCACAACCGTGCCAATTGGACCTATACACAAGTCCATCAATCCACCTATATGTGAAGTGAGCTCTATGACCGAGAACCACTTCACCCGACCCGCACCCATCCTACACATACATATGCACATAGGATATTAACACTCACCTTGAAGTCTTGAAGAAAGCTTCCAAGTAAACCAGAACTCGCCAATGGAAAATACCTATTCCATTATCACAATTACAACAATACACTTAGAGTGGATTTACAAATCAACCCAATTCGTCACTTAGTGCAATTTCGACCCAAATGCACTTCCAAGCACAAACCGTGCCCAAAACTAACCAATAATCACTAACACAAGTGAGAATGGTCCTAATACGCCAATTAAACCCGAACTCAAGTGTTAAACACGTGTCATACCCATTTTGACACTTAAACCCTAATTTTGACCCATAAGGTCAAAATCTCACCATTTACAAGTTTTGACACCAAAACACATTTAACTTGGTTTTATACTTCAACTTAATCCATTTTAAGTTTATAAACCTCATTAAATCGCCAAATGGGTCATAATCACCACCAAACCCTAGTTTGACCCAAAGTCACAATTAGTCAACCAAATAACCTTAAATGGGTTTCAATACTTCCATAATCACTAACTTAAGTGATTAAACTCAATTTCAAGTCCTAAACATGGCCAATTAGTTCACCAACCCAAAATCCACCAACACTAACAATAAACCCAATTACTAGCATCACTAAACCCATTTCATCATCTAAAAGGGTTTTACAACAAACTAACTCAAAACCCTAACTTGAATAACAAATCCAATAAATGAAATTCGGAGTTTGAGCTTACCAATACTACCACAACGTAGCTAGGAACGAAAGGAACAACTTTAGAACTCGAGCTTTTGATCCAAACGGCCTCCTTCTTCTCCAAAACCCCAAATCTCTCTCTAGAATCTCTCTCTCTCTCTAGATAGTTGGGAGTGATGAATGGATGTGAAAATGATCCAAAACTGATCCAAACCAGCTAATATGGCTCACAAATCCGGCCCCAAGTGAAATTACCCAAATACCCTTCATTAAAACCAATTAACACAAAGGATTCTGTCAGCGCCAAGTGGCGCGGCGCGCCCCAAACCCGCGCGGCGCGCGACCCTACTGAAACAGTTTCTTTTGCATTTTAATTTATATACAATAAAACCCACACCTTTGAACACCATAATACACAAGTATACAATATAAATATTCGGGTCTTACAACTCTCCCCTACTTAAACTCGATCACGTCCTCGTGATCCTCGTCACTTAACCAAACGGACCACACTCCACGGTCCTCAAACATACGTCCCAATCCGACTTTCCTAGGCAACTCTTCCCAATGAATCACCTCTAACAACCAAAATCGTCACACGCGATTTAACAAATCACAATCCGAGCACTAAAACCATGCTCAATCCCTCACATCGGGAAACTCCACCAATCTCGAACCGAAATATCAACCCTCTAGCGTAACATTACCAAGTACAATGCTAAAAGCAACCAAGTTTAAATCCTAAAGTCAACAATCCGAAACGATGAAGACCGAACCAAACGAACCCTTGCGGATTACACCAATCACTAAACATCCCTTGTAGTGCGCCATACGACCAATACACAACTACCGTAACATCATAATCCAACGGCTAGAACCGATAGCGCCCAAAATGACTATGGAAACGCAAAACCCAAGGTGTACGAAATCAACCATCGTCACACCCGTAACAAACATGTGAGCGAAACACGGCTATCGCCTCACTAATCCCACAACATGGTCCTCACGGCCCCACCATTAACGTATAAAACGACCGATAGTTCCCGCAACATGGTCCTTACGACCCTACCATTGATGTATCAAACAACCAATAGATCACACGACACGAAGGCTGGCCGAAAACACACGCGCCCTAGTGAATCTGAACTACACGCGACTCACTACCTTCACCACAACAACAATCGGGAATGGCCGAACTACACGCGCCATAGTGAATCCGAACTACACGAGAGTCACTATCCTGGAGGAATGACCGAACTACACGAGTCATTTGTGAATCCGAACTACACAAGACTCACTCCTCAATACAATGACCGAAACCACACGAGATTACTACCTCAATAAGATGACCGAACTACACGCGTCATCGTGAATCCGAAAACACACGCGATCCACAATCTCAACACAGGAATGGTACTCGCATTTCCCACCGGTACTCGCATTTCCCGATAGTGTTACACCATACCGACATAACACTACTCCCTTGATGAAGTCAGCGGACCCCGAAGGTCATGCTCCACCAATCACAACACCGGATGAAGTCAGCGGACCCGAAGATCATGCTTCACCGATATAACACCACGCTCATGATGAAGTCAGCGGACCCCGAAAGTCATGCTCCACCAATCACGTATTCCCATGACGAAGTCAGCGGACCCTAAAGATCATGCTTCATCAAACAACCATACCATAATCGAGCAAGAACCACCTATACCAAACATAGGTACCAAACAATAATTCTCCACAAGAGAACCTGACACACACCTCCCTTAACCGGAGGATTTCACCTTGCTCGCCAAACACGTCCATTATCTCTCAACGAGATTTACCACGTTACCACCTCGGTGATGATTCAAATCCAAACCATAAGTACAATTTATCCGAAATTGTACTCTACCACAAATCGACCCAACCAGGTCTCGACAACATTTTCCGGATCTACCAATAGCATCATCCGAAATCTCACACTAAAACTTCCTCGTGCGGGAGTGTAACTCCCCCACTTAGAACCACGTTCCATATCCACAACTCGTACAACCGCACAATGCTACCACAGGTAGACTTTACCAACAATTGGGCTCACACGACCCATTACCACATCTTGCTCCAACCTTGAGCACACGAAGGATTTTAACCAACCCTTAAACACTTTGTACGAAAAGTGTACCGCAACACAATCGGAGTCGAACACCACGCTAGTAGGTATAAAAGAGGCACCTAATGTCGCGTCATAAAGACTCCATTACCAACACACATCGAGATTTAAAACACTCGATCTCAAGGGTTCCAACCAACCGACGAACCTCATGATTCGTCACTTCAACATCAAAGCGAACACGCGCTTAACAACCAAACACCAAAACCATTTCCGTGGCTTGGTAGAAACGTTTCCCAAATACTAAGGAATGCTTGGTTGCACCAAGTCTTACGCCCTTCGCCCGTCAATCAATCATCAACATAGGGTACTTCCATTGGGAACGTCACCCATAGCATAACATGCATAACAAAGGCACGCAACTCAAACTCAAACGGCATTTAATAAATAATCAGAAGACATATTTATCAAAATTAAACGTACCTTAACGTCTCCTGGCTGCACCCGTCCCCGCTAACTTGGGACATCCCGACTTACGATGTCCTTCTTTTTGGCAATTGAAGCACACCATACCATCACCCTTTGGTACCGAACATTCCCAAGACTTGTGACCCCTCATGCCACAATTGTAACATCTAGCCGCACTAGAATCCGACATACCCGTTCGCGTACCACCCGTGCTCACACTCGGACCCTTAGTGTAACGACCCGCACTTTTTCGATCATACTATACTTATAAGATTAATATTTACATAAATTAAACCTTGCCAACATGATAAGCAATCCAAATTGTCGAGATTTATATTTCCGAAAAGAGTTTTACACAACGTTTGACCGTCTAGTTTGACCGATGATATCACGAACTATACAACGTATGATAATTATACGTTTGTGTATATATATATGTATATATACATGTTTAACATGATTAATGAATGTTTTAATATCTCATTTTGTATTAATAACAACAAGTTATAAGTATATTTTGAAACTACTAACTTAAGTTTTCAAAACGATAACAATACGTAACGTTATTTGACTTAAATACTTATAACATATAATGTTTATACATATATTGTATAAGTAATGTATTTAATCACTTTTAAAGACTTAAATACATAAAACCATATAAGTATATTCACAAAAGATAGCTATATTTGAATCCTCATTCCATTTTTCACAAAATTTCTATACGTATACCTAGAGTATTTGTACTCGTATCATACCAAGCTCCTATACGTATTTACTAATAGTAAATACACATCAAAATCACCACCTAACCAGCCATTATTCATGCCCTTAGAGCTAGGTAATTACTTTTGAATCATTGCAAGACTAATTACAAAAATACAAACTAGAATTTTGTCATGTTATCCTTAAAGATCACATTTTTAGGAGTATATATGTATCATCATTTTTGATTCATTTTTACTTCAATCTCTTAACTAAAAACACACACTCTTTCTTACTCTCTAAACTCCATAACAACCCAGCAAAATTCCATAAAGATCTAGCTTCAAAAACCATACTAAAACACCATAAGAAAACCATACAAAAACACTTCAAGAAAACCCTCCAAGAACACCAACTTACTTCCAATCTTTCATCCACTTCTATCACCCTTTTGATTCTAGCTTCTTACTCCTCTTTTACAGCAAACTTATCCAAGGAACTTGAGGTAGAATCTATGTTCATAACCTTATTCAATTCATATATATATAGCTATCTTATTTTGTGGTACAAAAGTTTAACAACAAGAACATAGTTTGAATGTTTTCAAACTTGTTTGCAAACTAAATAGATCCTTCTAACTTAACTTTTAAAATACTTCAAGACCTGTAATATAACTTATGTATATGCTAATTTAACAAGGTAAAACTTGGTTTTTCAAAGTATAAGTATTTTTAGAAAAATGGTCATTAAATGATTTTGTTGTAACAAAAATGTTTAACTTCATATGTTTCACTAATGTTTCACTTATGCCGTATGATTTTGAATACAAACCAAGGTATTTACAGTTCATAGTCTTAAAGAAGAACTCGATCCAAGAAGATGGCAATTTGAATCAACGAAAACGGATTTGTAACGAAGAAACTATGACCGAAACAAAATTGGTTATCCTAGATCATTTCAACTACGGGATCAATTGGAAAAAAATGATATAAATCACATATTTCTAAGATAACATGATATTTTATATATATGTACTTATAATTCAATTTCATATGGTTCAGGATCACCCGTAAACAATACGAGAAGATTAATCATAAGATCCCGTGTTTGTACGCAACACGTCATTTGACAACACCGGTACTTTATGTACGCAACACGTCATTTGACAACACCGGTACCATGGGTCAAGATTAATCTCGACCAATACATATACGATGGGGTTTTATTTATTTCGTTGGGGGTTTTGTTTATTGCGGGTATATTAAACATCTAAAAATGAACCATTAAAAATTGAATTACTAACATCGGAATGCTAACTACGGACTAAGGAAATATTCAAAATATTAAAAGTATAACAAGTATATATATATATATATAACGTTTGTTTTAAAATGAAAACATATTGATATATTATATATGGATAGGTTCGTGATATCAACCGGAAGACCGAGTCAAAATATATATATCATCAAGACAAGAGTGAGTATATAGTCCCACTTTTAAACTCTAAATATTTCGGGATGAGAATACATGTATTTTATGTTTTACGATATGGACACAAGTAACTGAAAAATATGTTCTACGTTGAGTTGTACCACTGGCATACTTCCCTGTAGCTTGGTAACTAATATTTACAGCGGTATTGTAAACGCGAATCCTGTTGATAGATCTATCGGGCCTGACAACCCCAATCGGACTGGACGACCAGTATTCAACGGTTGCACAGTACTTCGTTTTGTGACTACACTTGGTACGGTGTAGTAAGATTTCATATTAAAGGGAATATGCGACGTGAAAATGTTAAGTATGGTTACCAAGTGCTCAACCACTTAGAATATTTTTATTGAAATGTTTATATACGAAATCTTGTGGTCTATATATATATATTGCTGCGCACTAAACCTATATCTCACCAACTTTATGTTGACGTTTTTAAACATGTTTATTCTCAGGTGATAATTAAAGCTTCCGCTGCATTATGTTGAATCTAAGCAGGATCATGCGTACTCATATTTGTGTCAAAAATAAAACTGCATATCCGAGGACGTGTGTTGTAAAATATGCTAGAAATCGTGTTGTTATTATCATTTGTAAAGTTTGTAAGTCGAAGATTATCGTTAAACGATAATCATCTTTTTATTGTCTAAAGCTTGTACAAAAATAATGGTTTGGTTTGTAATGTATAATATATGCAGTTTTCCTTTTTAAAAATGTCGCATATAGAGGTCAATACCTCGCAATGAAATCATACGTTATCTAACACGTTCTTATGGTTAAGGACGGGTTATGACACTTAGCCCTCTTACTCGGAGCACCATAAGAAACGACCCTTCGCTCACTTGAAGGTTCACCCTTTTTCGATCGTGAATACGACTCGAAACCTCTAGCCAAGTCGAATAATTCCGAAAACGATTTCGCTTGACCCCGACTAATTTTACCTTTCAAGTCATCATTGAAGGTCCGATAGAAATCTCCCATCAACAAACGATCATTCCCCAAATACTCCGGACAAAAACGAGCCTTCGCCATAAAGGTCGTCTTGAGAGTACTCAAATCCATAGATCCTTGTCGCAAATTTCGCAACTCATTACGCAATTCCCACAAATCGGCCGAAGTTCGGAACTCCTCGAAGAATTCCTCCTTAAAGTCGTCCCACGATAAAGCCATAAACGTCTCGCCACCGACAAGATCAATCTTACCATCCAATCAATCCCTTGCCCTACCCCGCAACAAACTCGTAGCGAGTCTCGTCTTTCTCTCGGGAGGGCAATCGATAGTACGGAAACACCCTTCGACGTCCGAAATCCAAGTTGTGTGTGACGACCCCGTCAAAACACTTAACGGATCCGTCAGTTGGTCCCATAGCTTGATCGAACTTAAATGAATTAAATAAACAAAGTTGCATTCTTTTATTTCAAAATGTTGCCCAAAAAGGAAACAAACCCAATTTAGTATTTTAAAATCAACCAACCATAGTAATGAACCAAAAGTTGACACAAAACATTGCCAACAAACCCACAATTTAAATTATCCAAAATAGAATGCAAACTTAAGTTTCATAAATAGTTTCATAAAATCTGCCCAAATGCATGCAGACTCTTCTAACGACAGCGGAAGCATCAAATAACTCAAGTACCTGTGAAAACATGCAAGTAAACTGTCAACACAAAGGTTGAGTGAATTATAGGTTTAAATAGATAAGTAAACTTTAGACCACAAGTTTTAAAAATGTTAGAAAACATTAAACATTATTCCATTATCAATGAGCCACCTGGTAACCACTTAACCCTTTATTTACCCTTGCCAAACACAATAAAAATATACACTTGGACAGTGTATCTACAACAAATTACGAAGTACTAAACATTCCGATTATAATTTGCTAGCGCGACTAGCTCGAAATGGGGTTGTCAAACCCGATAGATCTATCCGTAGGATTCGCGTTCACCGGTAGAAACCAATGATTACAGTTACCAGACTAGGGAATATTTTTGTCCAACTCACAATGAATAATTAAATTTAACTGTTACTTGTGTCTAACCGTAAATAAAAATATGCATGTAATCACATCCCAAAAAGTATACTTTGAAAAGTATATAAAAACGGGACTATAACTCACCTTAAATAGCAACTGAAGAAATCTCACAAACAAGCGAACAACAAGTAAAGTAAAGTGATCAAGAAAGATCACAACGCCGACCTATAAATAAAGCAGGTCGAAATAAATAACTAACTTAGGCCAAGTCTTAGTATGATAGCTATTGTACATGTTGCAAGTAGGCATAGAACATTACTCAGCAAGCATCGGTTTGATTGGAACAGCATAAGGACACACACTTTCTATTTTTAGAAAGTTTCTATTATTGGAAAGTTTCTATTTTTGGAAAGTTTCTATTTTTGGAAAGTTTCTATTTTTGGAAAGTTTCTATTTTTGAAAGTCAACAGAAGTCAACTGAAAGTCAAAGTCAACCGAAAGTCAACTCAAAAGTCAACCTTGGTCAAACATAGTCAACATTAATTTGAAAAGTGTAAGTTATAATAATAACATAGGTTATAATGTTATTTAAAGTCAAAAGTGTATAATAATGTCTTAACATAAGTTTAATTAAATAAAATGAATTATTAAAGTTAATATAAGTTGAAATATTATAATTAGTACGACATAAGTATTTAAATAAATTAATTAAATACTAATCATAATATAAGTATTATTAATAATAATAATTTTTAAATTATATCATAAGTATTTTTAATTAATAATGAATTATTAATCATATCATAAGTTTCTAATTAAAATTATTAAATCATAAGTATTTAATAATTAAATCATAATTAAATAATAATTAAGTCTTATAATAATTAAATAATTATTTAATCTTTATTATAAGTCTTTTAATAATTTCTCAAAAACAAATTTAATACTTATCATAAGTATTTTCCTTTAATAATAAAAGTATTATTAATCATAAGTTTAATTAAAATGTTAATTAAATCATAATTAATAATTAAATGATATAATAAATATTTATATCATAAGTTTTAAATAATAATAATTACTTCTTTTATCATAAGTAATTAATTAATAATGAAATCCATAATTTTTATCATAAGTTTAATCATTAACCACAAGTTTTAAGTTTAAAAGTTCATCGGGTCGTATCTTGAGCCCCGGGTGTCGGTTTCGGGCGAGCCACATATGCATTTCCGCCTACTCAAACCACCCAACACAATTATGAACTCAAGAACACTCCAAGAACAGTCCCTAGGTCGTGGATATCAGCCATGACCACACTTGGGAAAATCAATTTACTCAAAACAGTAATTCGGGCACAACGGGTGAACCGTGGCTCAGATTTAGGTGACCCGAACATGAGAATTCGTCTCACCATCAGTCCTAACCAAATGAAACACCCTAAAGACACCAAGGATGGTCACAAAGTCGGACCCAACCTTGTTCATGCCAAGAACACCTTTCAATCTTTAACAAAAATCAAATTAAGCATATCTAGGGCTCCGGGAATCGAAACGACATGAATCCGGAGTCTAAAATTAATGTCTTGATGAGAGAAACTCATTTATGTACTTTATTTTAACATTCATATCAGTTACAAAGTCAGAAAACACGAATCAAACTGCTGTCCAAAATTTACAAACCGAAAACATATGCAAACGAGTAATTCTACGCATCCAAACAGCATTACAACAACTAATAAACATCATACTAATAATATAAACACAAAATACAGAAATATGAATAGAAATTAAAAGTTCTAGGGTTAGGGTTTATACCCTAATCGAGAATCAAAGAATATAGATGTGTAGAGGAGATTGTGTAGAACGCGTTGGTGTTAATTGTTTCTTGATCCAAGCAATTGTTGAAGCAAAATGATGATGATGATGGGTGTGAAGGGCGACAGCCACAAGAGGGAGAGGAGAGAAGAAAAAGTGCAAGTTAGGTTTAGGGAATTTTTTTGTGAATTAAAATTATGTGAAACAAAAATGAGAAGCAAAGGGATACACCCCCCTCCCATATTCGGCCGATTTTGAATGGGGGTGGGCCCCTTAGTAGGCCAACTTGTCCATTATTGAAAAACATGCAATTCCTGATGGCCCGAAAGCCCGAACGAATCCCGAAATGCGAAAACACGCTTACGCGATTAAAAATCCGGAAAGATAACAAACGCGCGACGAAAAATAAATATAAATACACCTATTAATAATATGATCATAAAATATCATATTTAAATATTTAGGATTTAAAAATCCCGAAAGCTCGACCGTTGGTTTAAAAACCGAAAAGATTCGCCGGATGGAAATCCGCGAGACGTAGAAACGTATGAATTAAAATATGAATACATATATTCACATAACACATAATAATTATTATATATATATTATTACAAAAATAATAATATAGGTCATAGAAATGACGTGGCACACTAACAGTTAACGGTCGTTAAATAATTAACGGAAAAAGATAACGGAAAAAGTAGGGTCGTGACAGTACCTTCCCGTTACGGAAATTTCGTCCCGAAATTTAAGCAGGCGCAGGGGTTGACTCGGCATCTGAGAACAAATGCGGGTACTTCTGCTTCATTTGGTCTTCACGCTCCCAAGTGAACTCGGGACCGCGTCTAGCGTTCCATCGGACCCGAACAATAGGAATTCTGCTCTGTTTAAGAGTCTTAACCTCTCGGTCCATGATCTCAACTGGCTCCTCAATAAAATGCAATTGCTTGTCAACTTGAAGTTCCTCCAAAGGAATAGTCTGATCAAATTCAGCCAAACACTTCTTTAAGTTCGAAATATGGAAAATATCGTGAACAGCACTGAGTTCTTGTGGCAACTTCAAACGATAAGCCACCGGTCCAACTCTTTCAATGATCTCAAACGGTCCCACGAAACGAGGACTTAACTTTCCTCTTTTACCAAAACGAATAACACCCTTCCAAGGCGAAACTTTTAACATAACACGATCACCAACTTGAAATTCAACATCTTTCCTTCCTTTGTCGGCATAACTCTTTTGCCGACTTCTAGCAGTTCTCAACCTTTCTTTAATTTGAACAATCTTCTCAGTAGTCTCGTGAATAATCTCTGGACCTGTAAGTTGAGCATCCCCAACCTCATTCCAACAAATAGGAGACCTACATTTCCTACTGTACAAAGCTTCAAACGGTGCGGCTTTAATACTTGCGTGATAACTGTTGTTATAAGAAAACTCAGCTAACGGCAAATACTTATCCCACCCATTCCCAAAATCAATCACACAAGCTCGCAACATATCTTCTAATGTCTGAATGGTCTTCTCACTTTGACCATCCGTTTGAGGATGATAAGCGGTGCTCATATCTAATCTAGTTCCCAAGGCTTCCTGTAAAGATCGCCAAAACCTCGATACAAAACGACTGTCTCGGTCCGAAATAATGGATACAGGAACACCATGCCTAGAAACAATCTCCTTCAAGTACAAACGAGTGAGCTTCTCCATTGAATCTGTTTCCCTGATTGGCAAAAAGTGAGCCGACTTAGTGAGTCGATCTACAATGACCCAGATAGTGTCATAGCCACCCGCAACTCTCGGTAACTTAGTAATAAAATCCATTGTAATTCCTTCCCACTTCCACTCGGGAATCTCGGGTTGTACCAACAGTCCAGACGGTTTTTGATGTTCAGCTTTAACCTTAGCACAGGTCAAACACCTAGCCACATACGTAGCCACATCACCTTTCAAATTTGGCCACCAATACAGCTCCTTAAGATCATGATACATCTTTCCTGAACCAGGATGAATAGAGTACCTAGACTTATGAGCCTCATCCAAAACAAGTTGTCGCAGTTCACCAAACTTCGGAACCCAAAGACGTCCTACAAAGTACCTAGTACCATCTGCTCGAATCTCAAATTTCTTAGCCATACCTCTTACGTTCTCTTTCACAAAATTCTCTTCCTTCCAGGCTTCTTGTTGTGCCTCAAGAATCTGCCTTGCGAGGTTTGTTCTAATTGTCATATTCAAGGCCCTAAACCTGCGAGGTTCAGCCCTTTCTTTACGACTCAACGCATCCGCCACCACATTGGCCTTACCCGGATGATACAAAAGTTCACAATCGTAATCATTCAACGTCTCAATCCATCTTCGTTGTCTCATGTTCAACTGTTTCCGATCGAGGATATGTTGAAGACTTTTGTGATCTGTGTACACAGTACTCTTGACCCCATACAAATAATGTCTCCAAATCTTAAGTGCAAAAACAACGGCCCCCAACTCTAAATCATGAGTTGTATAGTTCTGCTCGTGAATCTTCAACTGACGTGATGCGTACGCAACGCGAAGCATCACAATAAACAACAAAATCATCATTACCCTCAGGTAGTGACAATATCAGAGCGGTAGTCAACTTCTTCTTTAAAATCTGAAAAGCAGTCTCTTGTTCATCCTTCCACTCGTACTTCTTCCCTTTATGCGTTAAAGCAGTCAGAGGTTTCGCGATACGAGAGAAATCTTGTATGAACCTTCTATAGTAACCTGTTAATCCTAGGAACTGACGAATCTGAGTAGGAGTTTTCGGGGTTTCCCACTTTTCAATCGCCTCAATTTTAGCAGGATCAACTTGTATTCCCTGTTTACTAACAATATGACCAAGGAACTGAACTTCTCTTAACCAAAAAGCACACTTAGAGAACTTAGCGTACAACTCTTCTTTCTTTAACAAATCAAGCACTAACCTCAAGTGTTCTTCGTGCTCTTCATCACTCTTAGAATAGATAAGGATGTCGTCGATGAAAACAATAACGAACTTGTCCAGATAGGGTCTACACACACGGTTCATGAGGTCCATGAACACAGCAGGTGCATTTGTCAATCCGAACGGCATAACAAGAAATTCAAAGTGACCGTAACGGGTGCGAAAAGCAGTTTTTGAAACATCAGATTCTTTAACACGCAACTGATGATAGCCAGAACGAAGATCAATTTTTGAATAAACAGAAGAACCCTGAAGCTGATCGAACAGATCATCAATTCTCGGAAGAGGATAACGATTTTTAACAGTGAGCTTATTCAGTTCACGATAATCAATGCATAAATGAAAAGAACCATCCTTCTTCTTAACAAACAGAACAGGAGCTCCCCAAGGGGACGAACTAGGACGAATAAAACCTTTGTCTAACAACTCACGGAGTTGACTTGACAATTCTTGAAGTTCAGAAGGCGCAAGACGATAAGGAGCACGTGCTACAGGAGCAGCGCCGGGAACAAGATCAATCTGAAATTCTACCGCGCGTTGCGGCGGAAGGCCAGGTAAGTCATCGGGAAACACCTCGGGAAAATCCCTAACAATATGAACGTCATCAACGTTCTTTACTTCCTTACTAGGATCAACAACATGAGCAAGGATAGCATGACAGCCTTTGCGGAGATGTTTACGAACTTTCATACAGCTAATAAGGTTTAACTGTGTGCATTTCTTATCTCCAAAGACCATCAGTGGCTCTCCAATCACATCAGTAATACGAATAGCTTTATCATAACACACGATCTCAGCACGGTTCGCAGACAGCCAATCCATACCAATAACAATATCAAAACTACCAAGTTCAATCTGTATCAAATCTATCTCGAAATCCCTACCACCCAGATTAATGTTACACTTACGATGTACAGTCTTAGCAGTAAGTTCCTTACCATTAGCTACTTCAACAACATAAGTATTCTCTAAGAGAGTTAACGGCGTTTTGATTCTCGGACTTAATTTACTCGACACGAAACTTAAATCAGCCCCTGAATCAAATAACACATAAACTGATAAATCGTTGACTGAGAACATACCAGTAACAAGCTTAGGATCTTCCTCCGCATCCTTAGCATTAATGTTGAACGCTCGGCCGTGTGCAGTCTCTGCAGTCTTCTTGTTGGGACAAGCATCTCGGAAATGCCCCGGCTTCCCACACTCATAACAAACCCTTGGATTACCTCCATTATTCGATTTCCCATTACCGTTACCGTTACCACCTCTATTACCAACATTATTATTATTACCACCAGTCGCGGGAGTAGCAGACCCCGGCAAAAGCACTATACAATCTTTAGCAATGTGCCCTTGCTTAGAGCACCTCTTACAAGTAACTGTGCAGTAACCATCATGAGCTTTATAGCAACGAGGACACACACGCTGATTTCTGTTATTAGCACCTGAGGTATCATGTTTCTTCTGCTGACCCTGGTTTTGATTGCGGTTGTTATCCCACTTTCGTTTCCCATTATCAGCCTTCTTAACAACCTCCTCACTACTTTCAACAACTGTAGTCTTGCTTCTTCTCAACACCTTGTCATTAAGTTTGTGGGCCATAGACATAGCTGCCTCAATAGTCTGGGGTTCACTGGACTCAACCCCGTGTTCAATCTTCTCGGACAAACCATCAATGTAAGCCTCAATTTTGCGGTCCTCACCCGCATAAACCCTAGGACACAGCAAAGTTAACTCGAAAAACCTTCGTTCATAGGCATCTAACTCAGTGCCATGCATTTTCAAATTCTTGAGCTCAACCTCTAGCTTCTTAAGCTCACCCCGAGGTCTATAGCGGGTGATCAATCTTTCCTTAAAATCATTCCAGGCCAAACCATAAGCTACATCGCTTCCCAAACTACTAACCAGATTGTTCCACCATGTCAAGGCACTATCCTTGAGAGTGCAACTAGCGAAACTAACTTTGTCCTCTTCACGGACCCGACTGACCCTGAAAATAGATTCGATTTTCTCGAACCAACGAGTAAGCCCTATTGGTCCTTCCGTACCACTGAATTCTTGGGGTCGACCAGCCATAAAAGTTTTGTGGGAGCATCCCACGTTGTTGTTCACATTGGCGTTAACATTAGCATTTGCTGCCATAGCAGCAGCAATTCCTTCATTGATCAGGCGTTGCATACGCGCTTCAGTGGACTCTCTTGGAGGCATGATCTTCAAAATAGAATAACACATCGTTAGTACCAAGAATAATACTAGTGTCATAAAGGAATAGATCAAAACACGAAAAGACTAACCATTAAGATATTAGTCAACTAACACTATGAGTAATAACATGACAATTATGATTGTTATAGAAATAACCATCATATGCATACATATTTTATGATAACATCATACAACATACATAGCACCTAACATACATGAACATATATTACGCATAATATAACATGCCAAGAGCCACAACATCAGAAATAAAACATGATAATGATAATAGATGTCATAAAAATAACCATCCATACATAATGAAAAGTATCCCATAACAAAAGCTTAATAAAATCCTCGGCAAAACGCCATACATAACCGAAAATGTATGTATAAAAAGGACATTAAGTCTGATGAAATAGATAATCAATATGAATAATCACATCACATTCGCTTAGAGCGGGTGTGATAAGCTGGTCCAGCATGAGTCTCAGCAGGATCCTCATACTTACGCAACTTCCCTTTCACAACATCCAACTCTTCCTTCAACACACGAACAGTGCTCTCGAGAGCCTCGAACTTAGCATTAACTTCTCGATCACGCTTACGGTTCGCATCCTCAACCCTATGCTTGAAAGTGATAAAGTTACCCATGTCGGCACGGATCTCGTCCATAACTTCATTATGTGGCAAGGTGCGCAAACAATCACTAAGGGCATTAATACGTGTCACCTCATTATAAGCCCGGTTCATATGAGTAATGGTAGAAAAATAGTAATGAACAGGATCATCGATCTCTGGTTGATTAGCACGACGTCTAGCAGGAGACGGTGGAGCAGGAGCAGCAACAGAGTTATCGCTCGAAGTCGACATCTGCAAACAGCAAAACCGCAAACCACATACTAAAAAGATATGAAAGCTAATAATATAACTTATACGAAATGAAATGCATATTAATGCTATAGCAAAAAGGTCGGGCTGTAGACTAGACTCTAATGCACCCTAATAACCACGGGTTGACCACATTAAGACCGCCTAGTTCCCTACAACCAGAGCTCTGATACCACATGTGACGACCCCGTCAAAACACTTAACGGATCCGTCAGTTGGTCCCATAGCTTGATCGAACTTAAATGAATTAAATAAACAAAGTTGCATTCTTTTATTTCAAAATGTTGCCCAAAAAGGAAACAAACCCAATTTAGTAGTTTAAAATCAACCAACCATAGTAATGAACCAAAAGTTGACACAAAACATTGCCAACAAACCCACAATTTAAATTATCCAAAATAGAATGCAAACTTAAGTTTCATAAATAGTTTCATAAAATCTGCCCAAATGCATGCAGATTCTTCTAACGACAGCGGAAGCATCAAATAACTCAAGTGTAACATCCCGCCTTTTTCCGTTTTCTTTTCCGTTATACTAATTTAAACTCCGTTACATGTCTATAACATCTCCCGTTAATACGCATTTTAAAATATTCCGTTTAGGTATTTTCCGCACCCGACTACAAACTCGAGGGACTAAAATTGACACGGGGCAAACTAGTTGACTAGGTCACCTAGTCTACCCCAATCACCACCATTCAACCATCTCTCTCTCTCTCTTTCTCTCTAGCAAGAACACACCCAATTTCCAAATTCATTCAATCATCATCTAAATTCGATCTAGGAGGCTTATAACAAAATAAATTACATATTCGTGATCCTCTCTTCATCCTCTTCGTTTTGGTACCAACTTCATCTCGTTTGGGTAACATTTCTAAAACACTAGTTTTCTTTAAATTTGTGTTCTTGACTTAAAAGTATGTTAATTAGTGTCTATGGCTCATTGTGATGTCGTGTATGTAATTTGTATGCTCGATTTGTTGTTTTTGGTGTAACTAGTTCATTATGAAAATTTCTTGCTAAATCCTTGATTTTGGATGATCAAATGTTATTAGATTGTTAATGTGCATGTTTTAAAAGTGTTACTAGTATCATTAGCTTCATTTTGATGTATAGATTGATTAAAGAAACTTCATAAACGCGATTATTGATTTTGTGAACTTTTGATTAGGGTTAACAACTCTTAAAACGAACTTTTGATGCGTTGAATGCTTGTTAATGTTATTGATAAGTGTTTAGTGGTATTACATGTTTCATTACCTTCAAAACGGCATATCATATGTATAAATTGGATTCCCGAAACTTAAATTACAATTGATAAACTTGAAACTTGAAAATAAACCTCTATTGATCACTTGACGGGATTTCGGTTATAGTATATGATGTTTTTGCTTGATGAAAAGTGCTTAGTTGCGTTCCTTGTCGAAAGAGCTTTCCGATGATATAAAATACATGTTCTAATTGTTTGCGGATCATAAAATGTGATTGTTTGTGTTTTGGTTCGTCCATTTGAGGAATACAGCAAACAGGGCCTGGGAACCGATCAGGACGCCGTCCAGATACTGGGGACGCCGTCCCACCTTTTGAACCTAGACGCCGTCTAGGATATCAGGACGACTTCCCACCCTTCATTGTGGGACGCCGTCTAGCCATTTGGGACGCCGTCCCATTGTACTAAAACTGGCTGTTTGGGTTGTCTTTTGACGTAAAAATATTTGCTATGCTACGGACCTCCGATTAACATGAAACTTGGCCAACATGCTCATATATGATTATATAACTTAGAAAAATTGTCGGATACCCGACCCGACCCCGTTGACTTTGACTTTGACCAAGTTTGACTTTTAATCAAACTTAACCAAATGGTTGTGCAATCGTTCTAACATGCTTTTATACTTGTATCTTGCATGAAACATGACAACTTGATTCACATGCTACATTATTGAGTTGTAACGAGCCATAGGACTAATTGAACATCTTTGACCTATCGTGTTTACCGTTATTGATACAAACCTATTGTTTAGGTCAAGACTAGCATTGTTCTTTGCACACGTTTACTTGTCGAAGTACTTTACTACTCGTGCACTCAAGGTGAGATCATAGTCCCACTTTTACTCTTTTTGAACTTATATTTGGGATGAGAAAACATAAACGATTCTTTTGAACTAAGTGAACACAAGAACGGGAAAACAAACATTCTACATACGAGTTTAGAACAAAATCCTCAATTCGATTATCATTAGTTACACTTGCCGGGTGTAAGCGAGAACTTATGTTGTATGGATCCATATGGGTTTGACAAACCCTCATTTAAACGGTTCGCTACCGTTTACGAATGAAATATATTTTCGAGAAACAGTGTATGTTCTAGCACTAAGTGATGGGGTTCAATGAAAGGAAATGTTAAGCATTGATAATTGGGTGCTCGTGAAACAAACTTTTGGAATGTATTACTATTATTTCATTGATGCAAATCTTGTGGTTCACTTGTACTTACTTACTTAAACCTATGATTTCACCAACGTTTTCGTTGACAGATTTCTATGTTTTTCTCAGGTCCTTGAACGATACATGATACATGCTTCCGCTCATTATTTTGATACTTGTATTGGATGTCGAGTATATATGCATATATGGAGCGTCTTTTGGATACTTTTAAATTGTGTCGCATAAGTTTCATTTGTACTTAAAACTTTGTATCGTAACTTGTGGTGGAACTATTCTTGTAAACTTGAACAACCTTTACATTTGAAATGAATGCGACATATCTTTTGGTCAAACGTTGTTTTAAAGACTTATGACCACGTAACGGGACCTAAGTAGACGGCGCCGTCAATGACGATTTGGTCGGGTCACTACAGATGGTATCAGAGCGTTGGTTGTAGGGATTTAGAGTTCATTGGTGTCAACCTCGAGTCATAGGGTACATTGGTGAGTCTAGACTACAACCGGCATATAGACTTGAAGTAGGAATTACTTGACTACTTGTGCATTTATACTCGAACGCTTCTACTCATATCTACTCTTAGTTCATCTTAATCTCACGTTGTTTAATTTGATTGACGCGCCACCTTGACTATATGAAATGATGTCGAATGCACATATGAATCAGGGTAATATAATTTCCGGGATTATATTACGGTGACTCATATGAACGTTCCGACATTATGACATAAAGAATTTAAGGCGAGTCGAGGAAAAACTTCTCTTTATCTTTATTCTATATCACGGTTAGTATTATTGAGAATACTAATCAATGATATTCTTGTGTCTTGAAGGAACAATGGCTCCTCGTCGTGTACGCCGCAATGAAACTCCCGAACAAGCTCTCGAACGGATGATAGCTACCGCCGTAGATGCGGCCATGGCCGGTCACTCATCCAACAACAATAATAATAACAACCACAACAACAACAGCAACAACAACAACAACAATGGAGCCGGAAACTCAAACGAGGGATGCTCCTATAAAGCTTTCATGGGGTGCAAACCTCACACTTTTGATGGAACCGGGGGACCGGTCGTGCTCACCCGATGGTTTGAGCAAACGGAAGCCGTCTTTAGCATAAGCGGTTGTCGGGACCAAGACAAGGTCAAATACTCCACTCACACTTTCTCTGGAATTGCTCTAACATGGTGGAACACCTATGTTCAATCGGTGGGTACCGATGAAGCTCATGCCCTCTCTTGGGCCGATCTAAAGGAAAAGATGATTGTTGAATATTTTCCGCGCGAAGAAACCCGAAAGCTTGAGGAAGAACTAAGAGCTTTGAAAGCGGTCGGAAACGATCTTAAAGCTTATAATCAACGCTTCGCCGAACTATCCTTGATGTGTCCTAATCTTGTTAACCCCGAATCTCAAAGGATTGAGCTCTACATGCTCGGTCTTCCAAAAAGCATCAAACAAGGGGTGATGTCATCCAAACCCACTACTCATCAAGCCGCTATGAACATGGCTCGCCAACTAATTGAAACGGTTGACGAAATTGTAGTTCCGGCACCTAAGGCCGAGGATAAATCGGGCAGCAACAAAAGAAAGTGGGAACCCTCCCAATCAAGCAACAACAACTTTGCTAAGAAGCCTTACACCTCCGACGGCAAGTGGGGTTATGCCGGGAACCTACCTCTTTGCAACAAATGCAACAAACATCACTTTGGTGAATGTGGCAAGTTAATTTGCCACCGGTGCCAAGGAGTTGGTCATAAGGCCAACGATTGTAAAAGTGCCACTCCCGTTGCTCGAAAGTGGCCCAATGCACCAAAGACGGGCACTTGTTACGAATGTGGTCAAACGGGTCATTATAGAACTGCATGCCCAAAGAAGAAAGATAACCCCAACACGCGCGGCCGAGCTTTCAACATCAACACCGAGGAAGCCCGGGATGACACTGAACTAGTCACGGGTACGTTTCTTCTCAACAATTCTTATGTCTCCTGTTTATTCGATTCGGGTGCCGATAAATGCTTTGTATCCAAGACTTTGACTCATTCTTTTAGCACTCCACCTCTTCCATTAGATACCACTTATACCATTGAAGTGGCTAACGGGAAACTATTAAGTGCCGACACATATTACCGGGGGTGTACGATAAACATTTTGGGTAAGAAATTTGAAATTGACTTGATACCCATGGAACTAGGAAGCTTTGAGGTAATAATCGGTATGAATTGGTTAGTCAAAACGAAATCTCACATTCTTTGTGATCTTAACGCAATCCGAATTCCTATCGAGAATGGTGAACCTTTGATCGTCTATGGCGATAAGAGTTGCACCGGACTCAACCTCGTTTCGTGTATTAAAGTTAGAAAACTACTCCGTAAGGGTTGTTTTGCGATCCTTGCTCACGTTAAGAAAGTCGAGTCCGATGAGAAGCACATCGATGATGTGCCAATTGTTAGTGACTATTCCGATGTATTTCCCGATGAATTGCCGGGTCTTCCGCCTCATCGATCGGTTGAATTCCAAATCGATCTTATTCCGGGAGCCGCACCCGTAGCACGTGCACCATATAGACTCGCTCCATCTGAAATGCAAGAATTGCAAAGTCAAATCCAAGAACTACTTGATCGTGGTTTTATCCAACCTAGCCATTCACCTTGGGGCGCTCCGATTTTGTTTGTTAAAAAGAAAGACGGATCCCTACGAATGTGCATTGATTATCGTGAACTAAATAAATTGACGGTTAAGAACCGATATCCTCTTCCTCGCATCGATGACCTCTTTGATCAACTACAAGGGTCTTGTGTATATTCGAAAATCGATCTCCGCTCGGGTTATCATCAATTGAGGGTTAAGGGGGAAGATGTCTCCAAAACCGCTTTCCGAACTCGTTATGGTAGTTATGAATTCCTTGTCATGCCATTTGGTCTCACTAACGCACCGGCGGTGTTCATGGATCTTATGAACCGCGTGTGCAAACCGTATCTCGATAAATTCGTTATTGTGTTCATCGATGACATATTGATCTATTCTAAAAATGAAGAAGAGCACGAACAACATCTCCGACTTGTGCTTGAACTTTTAAGACAAGAACAACTCTATGCCAAATTCTCCAAGTGTGAATTTTGGTTAAAGGAAGTTCAATTTCTTGGTCATGTTGTAAGTGACCAAGGTATTAAAGTCGATCCAACGAAAATCGAAGCCATTAGCAAATGGGAGACTCCTACTACTCCTACTCACATTCGTCAATTTTTGAGTCTCGCCGGGTACTATCGTAGATTCATCGAAAATTTCTCTTTGGTTGCACGTCCTCTAACCGCATTGACTCACAAGGGAAAGAAATTCATTTGGGCGACCGAACATGAATCCGCATTCCAAATCTTGAAAACGAAGCTAACCACCGCTCCTATCTTGTCACTTCCCGAAGGCAATGATGACTTTGTTGTATATTGTGATGCCTCGAAACATGGTTTTGGGTGTGTATTGATGCAACGAACGAAAGTCATTGCTTATGCTTCTCGACAACTCAAAATTCATGAACGAAACTACACGACGCATGATCTCGAACTCGGAGCCGTCGTCTTTGCACTTAAAATGTGGAGACACTATCTTTATGGAACCAAGAGTACTATCTTTACTGACCACAAAAGTCTCCAACACATTTTCGATCAAAAGCAACTAAACATGAGACAACGACGGTGGATTGAAACTTTGAACGATTACGATTGCGAGCTTCGTTACCATCCCGGGAAGGCAAACGTAGTAGCCGATGCCTTAAGTCGAAAAGAAAGAGCGGTGCCTCTTCGTGTCCGAGGCTTAAACATCACCATCCACACAAACCTTAATAGCCAAATTCGGGTAGCCCAAGATGAGGCCCTCAAGGATGAAAACCTTTCACACGAGCTCTTGAACATTCTCGTCTCTCGATTCGAAATTAGGGAGACCGGACTCCGATATTACGCCGGAAGGATTTGGGTGCCTAGTTATGGGGACCTACGAAGCCTTATTTTAGATGAAGCCCATAAGTCACGATACTCGATTCACCCCGGTGCCAATAAGATGTACCACGACCTTAAACAACTATATTGGTGGCCGAACACCAAAAGGGACGTAGCTACTTATGTTTCCAAGTGTTTGACATGTTCCAAAGTCAAAGCCGAACACCAAAGACCGTCCGGACTACTTCAACAACCCGAGATCCCGCAATGGAAGTGGGAAAGGATAACGATGGATTTTATCACCAAGCTACCAAAAACGACGGGCGGTTATGATACCATTTGGGTTATTGTTGACCGTCTCACCAAATCCGCACACTTCCTGGCCATGAAAGAAACGGACAAAATGGAGAAACTTGCACAACTTTACATTAAGGAGATCGTAGCCCGACACGGTGTACCTTTATCGATTATCTCCGACCGAGATGGCCGTTTCGTTTCTAGATTTTGGCGTACTTTGCAAGAAGCGTTGGGAACGCGTTTAGACATGAGCACCTCATATCATCCTCAAACCGATGGACAAAGCGAACGCACAATTCAAACCTTAGAGGACATGTTACGAGCTTGCGTGGTTGATTTCGGAAAAGCTTGGGACAAGCACTTACCTCTCGCCGAGTTCTCTTACAATAATAGTTATCACGCGAGTATAAAGGCCGCACCTTTTGAAGCGCTATATGGCCGAAAATGTCGTTCACCTCTCTGTTGGGCCGAAGTAGGCGACGTACAAATCACCGGACCCGAACTCATTCACGAAACCACCGAGAAGATCGTTCAAATCCGAGATAGGCTTCGGACGGCCCGGAGTCGTCAAAAGTGCTATACCGACAAAAGACGCAACGACCTTGAATTTCAAGTCGGTGACCGCGTCATGTTAAAAGTCGCACCTTGGAAGGGTGTAATCCGCTTTGGGAAACGCGGGAAGCTAAATCCGCGGTATATTGGTCCTTTCGAAATCTTGGAGCGTATTGGAACCGTTGCTTATCGTTTAGATCTTCCTCCTCAATTGAACTCCGTTCATCCTACCTTCCATGTATCTAACTTGAAAAAGTGTCTTGCCGAACCCGATATCGTCATCCCTCTCGAAGAACTTACTATTGATGACAAACTTCATTTTGTGGAGGAACCGGTTGAAATTGTGGACACCTCCGTCAAGACATTGAAACAAAGCCGAATCCCGATTGTTAAAGTCCGTTGGAACGCCAAAAGGGGACCCGAGTTTACTTGGGAAAGACAAGATCAAATGCAAAGGAAGTATCCTCATCTATTTGTGAATTCAGAAACGCAAGATCTCGAGGAAGAAACAACGACTACTACGCCTACTTAAATTTCGGGACGAAATTTCTTTTAAGGAGTAGGTAATGTAACATCCCGCCTTTTTCCGTTTTCTTTTCCGTTATACTAATTTAAACTCCGTTACATGTCTATAACATCTCCCGTTAATACGCGTTTTAAAATATTCCGTTTAGGTATTTTCCGCACCCGACTACAAACTCGAGGGACTAAAATTGACACGGGGCAAACTAGTTGACTAGGTCACCTAGTCTACCCCAATCACCACTATTCAACCATCTCTCTCTCTCTCTCTCTTTCTCTCTAGCAAGAACACACCCAATTTCCAAATTCATTCAATCATCATCTAAATTCGATCTAGGAGGCTTATAACAAAATAAATTACATATTCGTGATCCTCTCTTCATCCTCTTCGTTTTGGTACCAACTTCATCTCGTTTGGGTAACATTTCTAAAACACTAGTTTTCTTTAAATTTGTGTTCTTGACTTAAAAGTATGTTAATTAGTGTCTATGGCTCATTGTGATGTCGTGTATGTAATTTGTATGCTCGATTTGTTGTTTTTGGTGTAACTAGTTCATTATGAAAATTTCTTGCTAAATCCTTGATTTTGGATGATCAAATGTTATTAGATTGTTAATGTGCATGTTTTAAAAGTGTTACTAGTATCATTAGCTTCATTTTGATGTATAGATTGATTAAAGAAACTTCATAAACGCGATTATTAATTTTGTGAACTTTTGGTTAGGGTTGACAACTCTTAAAACGAACTTTTGATGCGTTGAATGCTTGTTAATGTTATTGATAAGTGTTTAGTGGTATTACATGTTTCATTACCTTCAAAACGGCATATCATATGTATAAATTGGATTCCCGAAACTTAAATTACAATTGATAAACTTGAAACTTGAAAATAAACCTCTATTGATCACTTGACGGGATTTCGGTTATAGTATATGATGTTTTTGCTTGATGAAAAGTGCTTAGTTGCGTTCCTTGTCGAAAGAGCTTTCCGATGATATAAAATACATGTTCTAATTGTTTGCGGATCATAAAATGTGATTGTTTGTGTTTTGGTTCGTCCATTTGAGGAATACAGCAAACAGGGCCTGGGAACCGATCAGGACGCCGTCCAGATTCTGGGGACGCCGTCCCACCTTTTGAACCTAGACGCCGTCTAGGATATCAGGACGACGTCCCACCCTTCATTGTGGGACGCCGTCTAGCCATTTGGGACGCCGTCCCATTGTACTAAAACTGGCTGTTTGGGTTGTCTTTTGACGTAAAAATGTTTGCTATGCTACGGACCTCCGATTAACATGAAACTTGGCCAACATGCTCATATATGATTATATAACTTAGAAAAATTGTCGGATACCCGACCCGACCCCGTTGACTTTGACTTTGACCAAGTTTGACTTTTAATCAAACTTAACCAAATGGTTGTGCAATCGTTCTAACATGCTTTTATACTTGTATCTTGCATGAAACATGACAACTTGATTCACATGCTACATTATTGAGTCGTAACGAGCCATAGGACTAATTGAACATCTTTGACCTATCGTGTTTACCGTTATTGATACAAACCTATTGTTTAGGTCAAGACTAGCATTGTTCTTTGCACACGTTTACTTGTCGAAGTACTTTACTACTCGTGCACTCAAGGTGAGATCATAGTCCCACTTTTACTTTTTTTGAACTTATATTTGGGATGAGAAAACATAAACGATTCTTTTGAACTAAGTGAACACAAGAACGGGAAAACAAACATTCTACATACGAGTTTAGAACAAAATCCTCAATTCGATTATCATTAGTTACACTTGCCGGGTGTAAGCGAGAACTTATGTTGTATGGATCCATATGGGTTTGACAAACCCTCATTTAAACGGTTCGCTACCGTTTACGAATGAAATATATTTTCGAGAAACAGTGTATGTTCTAGCACTAAGTGATGGGGTTCAATGAAAGGAAATGTTAAGCATTGATAATTGGGTGCTCGTGAAACAAACTTTTGGAATGTATTACTATTATTTCATTGATGCAAATCTTGTGGTTCACTTGTACTTACTTACTTAAACCTATGATTTCACCAACGTTTTCGTTGACAGATTTCTATGTTTTTCTCAGGTCCTTGAACGATACATGATACATGCTTCCGCTCATTATTTTGATACTTGTATTGGATGTCGAGTATATATGCATACATGGAGCGTCTTTTGGATACTTTTAAATTGTGTCGCATAAGTTTCATTTGTACTTAAAACTTTGTATCGTAACTTGTGGTGGAACTATTCTTGTAAACTTGAACAACCTTTACATTTGAAATGAATGCGACATATTTTTTGGTCAAACGTTGTTTTAAAGACTTATGACCACGTAACGGGACCTAAGTAGACGGCGCCGTCAATGACGATTTGGTCGGGTCGCTACATCAAGTACCTGTGAAAACATGCAAGTAAACTGTCAACACAAAGGTTGAGTGAATTATAGGTTTAAATAGATAAGTAAACTTTAGACCACAAGTTTTAAAAATGTTAGAAAACATTAAACATTATTCCATTATCAATGAGCCACCTGGTAACCACTTAACCCTTTATTTACCCTTGCCAAACACAATAAAAATATACACTTGGGCAGTGTATCTACAACAAATTACGAAGTACTAAACATTCCGATTATAAATTGCTAGCGCGACTAGCTCGAAATGGGGTTGTCAAACCCGATAGATCTATCCGTAGGATTCGCGTTCACCGGTAGAAACCAATGATTACAGTTACCAGACTAGGGAATATTTTTGTCCAACTCACAATGAATAATTAAATTTAACTGTTACTTGTGTCTAACCGTAAATAAAAATATGCATGTAATCACATCCCAAAAAGTATACTTTGAAAAGTATATAAAAACGGGACTATAACTCACCTTAAATAGCAACTGAAGAAATCTCACAAACAAGCGAACAGCAAGTAAAGTAAAGTGATCAAGAAAGATCACAACGCCGACCTATAAATAAAGCAGGTTGAAATAAATAACTAACTTAGGCCAAGTCTTAGTATGATAGCTATTGTACCTGTTGCAAGTAGGCATAGAACATTACTCAGCAAGCATCGGTTTGATTGGAACAGCATAAGGACACACACTTTCTATTTTTAGAAAGTTTCTATTTTTGGAAAGTTTCTATTTTTGGAAAGTTTCTATTTTTGGAAAGTTTCTATTTTTGAAAGTCAACAGAAGTCAACTGAAAGTCAAAGTCAACCGAAAGTCAACTCAAAAGTCAACCTTGGTCAAACATAGTCAACATTAATTTGAAAAGTGTAAGTTATAATAATAACATAGGTTATAATGTTATTTAAAGTCAAAAGTGTATAATAATGTCTTAACATAAGTTTAATTAAATAAAATGAATTATTAAAGTTAATATAAGTTGAAATGTTATAATTAGTACGACATAAGTATTTAAATAAATTAATTAAATACTAATCATAATATAAGTATTATTAATAATAATAATTTTTAAATTATATCATAAGTATTTTTAATTAATAATGAATTATTAATCATATCATAAGTTTCTAATTAAAATTATTAAATCATAAGTATTTAATAATTAAATCATAATTAAATAATAATTAAGTCTTATAATAATTAAATAATTATTTAATCTTTATTATAAGTCTTTTAATAATTTCTCAAAAACAAATTTAATACTTATCATAAGTATTTTCCTTTAATAATAAAAGTATTATTAATCATAAGTTTAATTAAAATGTTAATTAAATCATAATTAATAATTAAATGATATAATAAATATTTATATCATAAGTTTTAAATAATAATAATTACTTCTTTTATCATAAGTAATTAATTAATAATGAAATCCATAATTTTTATCATAAGTTTAATCATTAACCACAAGTTTTAAGTTTAAAAGTTCATCGGGTCGTATATTGAGTCCCGGGTGTCGGTTTCGGGCGAGCCACATATGCATTTCCGCCTACTCAAACCACCCAACACAATTATGAACTCAGGAACACTCCAAGAACAGTCCCTAGGTCGTGGATATCAGCCATGACCACACTTGGGAAAATCAATTTACTCAAAACAGTAATTCGGGCACAACGGGTGAACCGTGGCTCAGATTTAGGTGACCCGAACATGAGAATTCGTCTCACCATCAGTCCTAACCAAATGAAACACCCTAAAGACACCAAGGATGGTCACAAAGTCGGACCCAACCTTGTTCATGCCAAGAACACCTTTCAATCTTTAACAAAAATCAAATTAAGCATATCTAGGGCTCCGGGAATCGAAACGACATGAATCCGGAGTCTAAAATTAATGTCTTGATGAGAGGAACTCATTTATGTACTTTATTTTAACATTCATATCAGTTACAAAGTCAGAAAACACGAATCAAACTGCTGTCCAAAATTTACAAACCGAAAACATATGCAAACGAGTAATTCTACGCATCCAAACAACATTACAACAACTAATAAACATCATACTAATAATATAAACACAAAATACAGAAATATGAATAGAAATTAAAAGTTCTAGGGTTAGGGTTTATACCCTAATCGAGAATCAAAGAATATAGATGTGTAGAACGCGTTGGTGTTAATTGTTTCTTGATCCAAGCAATTGTTGAAGCAAAATGATGATGATGATGGGTGTGAAGGGCGACGGCCACAAGAGGGAGAGGAGAGGAGAAAAAGTGCAAGTTAGGTTTAGGGAATTTTTTTGCGAATTAAAATTATGTGAAACAAAAATGAGAAGCAAAGGGATACACCCCCTCCCATATTCGGCCGATTTTGAATGGGGGTGGGCCCCTTAGTGGGCCAACTTGTCCATTATTGAAAAACATGCAATTCCTGATGGCCCGAAAGCCCGAACGAATCCCGAAACGCGAAAACACGCTTACGCGATTAAAAATCCGGAAAGATAACAAACGCGCGACGAAAAATAAATATAAATACACCTATTAATAATATGATCATAAAATATCATATTTAAATATTTAGGATTTAAAAATCCCGAAAGCTCGACCGTTGGTTTAAAAATCGAAAAGATTCGCCGGATGGAAATCCGCGAGACGTAGAAACGTATGAATTAAAATATGAATACATATATTCACATAACACATAATAATTATTATATATATATTATTACAAAAATAATAATATAGGTCATAGAAATGACGTGGCACACTAACAGTTAACGGTCGTTAAATAATTAACGGAAAAAGATAACGGAAAAAGTAGGGTCGTGACATTGTGCTTATCAAAGGATCCGGCTTTCCGTCATACATCGGGGGTTTAGTCCTCATGAAGCTCTTAAGATAACGCTCCATTTCACCACTACTTTGAAGTTCGGAATACCTCCTTTCCATTCTTTCTTCTAACGCACCCATTTGCTCCGCAACGGCGACCGCAACCCTAGTGTTAAACTCCGCGACATTCGCCTCGGTCTCGTTTCGCGTCGTCATTCGAAAGAATGCAAAACCATTAGTCCACGAACGTGTAAAACCGTACGTACGACACAGCCCCATCTTGCTAAACACTCATCGTACATCACTTGTTAGACACGATTTGCACCCGTAATAAGGTTTGCAAGTTCTTATTACGCACACATGCCGCATCGACTCGTTAGTACAACGACCGTCTCGCTCGATGATATACACAAACTCAACCAAAATTCTACGCGGTACAAACACACGCGAGAATTATTATCACAACACAATAGCATATTAATAATATCTGCATTACTAATATAAATGTTAGTCAACCTATAAAAAAGGCATTAACTAAACCCATTCCGACCCGTAATCCTACAAGTCCCGCAACAAATTTAGCACACACAAAAGTCTAAGTCTAGGCACCTATCTCAAGTCACCTAAATCCCTTAGACCATGCTCTGATACCACTTGTAACAACCCAAACCAACCCGCGATTAAACCGTGTAAAATTACAACAACAAATTTTTTTTTTGCTGAACTGCCACCTGGCGCGGCGCGCCATATAGGCCGCGCGGCGCGCCAAACCTGACTGTCCGGAAAGTCTTTAAATGCGAAAATGTTTGACTAGTTCCCGACATATTTAGGCGTAACGCTTTTAACCCCATGTTCCATATATAAAAACTAGCACGTTCTATTAATAAAATTATGTTTACGAAGCGGGGCCCACATCGACCCAAATTACCCTTTAAGTATCAAAATTACAATTTTCGACCATAAGACTTTTAATACAAAATAAAGCCGAGCATGGCGATTGGGGATACGCTACCCAATCCTAATAAATCCAAAAGCAAGCCTTCTACGCAAACTATGCAAGTCCTCTAATCCTCGCGCTTACCCGAGCCACCATCCGCATGCAATCTATAAAAAGAGTCAACAACGAGAGGGTAAGCTAACGCTTAGTGAATGATAATATACTACATACATATATATGTATAAAATGGACACGCCACAAAATAACAAATACCGCATACCGAGGCATCCATATAAGGCACTACACTAAGCATACCATACGATCTCTAAGCAACGAGCTAAAGATACAACAACAATATAAGTTCACCAACGACGAAGTGAACAACGCCAAATAGCTACACCCGGAGGGTTAGCTACAACACAACAATACATTAATATGTAACAATATAAATATAACAACGCGTAACACTCCCAAGGTTAACCATAACGCTATGGTGCTACCGGCTCGTGGTTCACACCATACGCAATTGAGTCATACTCTTTTATAGTGCTACCGGCTCGTGGTTCACACTCGATGCTACCGGCTCGTGGTTCACATCAATTATTTTATAGTGCTACCGGCTCGTGGTTCACACTCGATGCTACCGGCTCGTGGTTCACATCTTAGTTTATAGTGCTACCGGCTCGTGGTTCACACTAGATGCTACCGGCTCGTGGTTCACATCAATTATTTTATAGTGCTACCGGCTCGTGGTTCACACTCGATGCTACCGGCTCGTGGTTCACATCTTAGTTTATAGTGCTACCGGCTCGTGGTTCACACTCGATGCTACCGGCTCGTGGTTCACATCTTAATTTATAGTGCTACCGGCTCGTGGTTCACACTCGATGCTACCATAACATCCACAAACAAATACGCCATAAACATGAACGCATAATTATTCCACTCACAATATTAACCCTTCGCCATTGGGGTTATATAATCCACATCGACCGCCCATGTGATAACGTACACACAAAGTGTGCACCTCGTCAAAGGTGGTCAACCAAAATGCACAACCGTGCCAATTGGACCTATACACAAGTCCATCAATCCACCTATATGTGAAGTGAGCTCTATGACCGAGAACCACTTCACCCGACCCGCACCCATCCTACACATACATATGCACATAGGATATTAACACTCACCTTGAAGTCTTGAAGAAAGCTTCCAAGTAAACCGCAACTCGCCAATGGAAAATACCTATTCCATTATCACAATTACAACAATACACTTAGAGTGGATTTACAAATCAACCCAATTCGTCACTTAGTGCAAATACGCTAATTAAACCCGAACTCAAGTGTTAAACACGTGTCATACCCATTTTGACACTTAAACCCTAATTTTGACCCATAAGGTCAAAATCTCACCATTTACAAGTTTTGACACCAAAACACATTTAACTTGGTTTTATACTTCAACTTAATCCATTTTAAGTTTATAAACCTCATTAAATCGCCAAATGGGTCATAATCACCACCAAACCCTAGTTTGACCCAAAGTCACAATTAGTCAACCAAATAACCTTAAATGGGTTTCAATACTTCCATAATCACTAACTTAAGTGATTAAACTCAATTTCAAGTCCTAAACATGGCCAATTAGTTCACCAACCCAAAATCCACCAACACTAACAATAAACCCAATTACTAGCATCACTAAACCCATTTCACCATCTAAAAGGGTTTTACAACAAACTAACTCAAAACCCTAACTTGAATAACAAATCCAATAAATGAAATTCGGAGTTTGAGCTTACCAATACTACCACAACGTAGCTAGGAACGAAAGGAACAACTTTAGAACTCGAGCTTTTGATCCAAACGGCCTCCTTCTTCTCCAAAACCCCAAATCTCTCTCTAGAATCTCTCTCTCTCTCTAGATAGTTGGGAGTGATGAATGGATGTGAAAATGATCCAAAACTGATCCAAACCAGCTAATATGGCTCACAAATCCGGCCCCAAGTGAAATTACCCAAATACCCTTCATTAAAACCAATTAAAACAAAGGATTCTGTCAGCGCCAAATGGCGCGGCGCGCCCCAAACCCGCGCGGCGCGCGACCCTACTGAAACAGTTTCTTTTGCATTTTAATTTATATACAATAAAACCCACACCCTTGAACACCATAATACACAAGTATATAAGATAAATATTCGGGTCTTACACAAACAATGAAGCCGAACGATTGGTCATTGTATAATAACATTTTAACCGGCGCCAGCAAGCCGACAACTCCCAGCTCATCGTCTTCAAACCAATCTCGACTTACATTTGGTTTTGCCAATTATACGACTAGCTAGTTCAATATGAGCCAACAAGAAATTGAACATCAAATCTTATCAACTACAATAACTTCGAAAACTACAAGAAATTCAAAAAGAACGCGGGTTAACCCCACAACGACCTTTTCAGCAAGCTAAAAACATTACCAACCACAAACCCAACCACAAACCAAAGTAGAACTCGAACAAGCCGGTGACGCGAGGGAAAAAAGAAGTCACCAACGAAAAGGCACGCGAACCGTGCCATAAAAGAATTTGGACACCGGCCCATGAGGTTTGGTTGGTAAAACATTGGGTTGATTTGTCGAAGAATTCGATTATCGGAAACTCTAAATTTATCAATCTTTGTGGGGTACTGTAATGGTCATATTCAACGATAACGAAACCGTATGGTTTCGAAATGAAGATGCGTTATCGAAAAAATGACCGTTATGTGGACATGAGATGTAAAGCTTTTCAAGGCCATTATGAGGAGGAAAAACGCAAACCAAGGCGTGGTGGAAAAGCCGAACAAGACTTTTATGAGGGTGCGGTGAAAGCCTATTGTATGAATGAGCATAAAACAAGGGCGTTTAAAGATGCCTGTGAATTTTTGAAAGACAAAATGAAGTGGCTTGCGCCGACTCCGATTGGTGGAGCTATTTATGGTAGAGGTTTGAGGGATGAGGATGAGGAAGACGCAATCCATACGATTGATATCACGGATGATCATACCGATGATCCGCTTTTAGGTGATGATCTAATTCCAAGGCCCATTGGAAGGAATCGAGCAGAGAAAGGGGATAGGACCTCCGTATCTTCCGATCCGACGACAAGTAATCAAAGCCATAGGTGGGTATTCAAATAAAGGGGAGCACCTTGCTATCATGAAAACGCAAGCTCTTACCATAACACTTAGAGCAGATGGAGATTCTCGGACGGGGAAAAGCGGCACTCGACATCTATCAAAACAAGACCAAAAACAAAGCTATCGTTCAACAAACTCTTCAAAATTTGAGGGGTTATGTGATCAAGTTAACGCATACAAGACCGAATTTGCAAAGAAAAAGCTTCAACAAATGGATACTATTGTCAAGGGGGAACGTACGAAATCCGCACTCGAAGCTACAAAATCTATGTCGTCCTTGGACATCTCAAACATACCGAACTCGAGGGAAAGGAAGCGTTGCCTACAGATGAAGAAGAACTTGCTCGAAGAGTACGACGACTTAATTAAGTTGTCGGATTAGGATGACGAGTAATTTTAATATTTAAATTATTGTATTTTTCAATTTTTAGGACTTTTTTAAAAATAAAGTGAGTTTTAAGACTTTTAATTATTGTAACTTTTATTTCCAGGATTTTTTATTGAATGTAATCGTATTATTAATTTTACTTTTAATGTGTTTTTTATTTAATTTGTTTCTATAATTACAAAATAATAATCTAAATCTAAATCTAAATAATTGAAACAATCATGATATCAATTGATGGGTCACCCAACAAAAGTCCATTGAGTTACCCAATGTGAACAAATATGGGCTGTGAGTTTTTGAACTGATGAGTGGTGTCACAGCCCAACCTCGGGTGTCCATGTAGCTCAGCCTCACTATAAATACATTAGTGGATTAGGGTTTGGTTATCCATCTATCTCTCAGCCGAATTTTGTTACCAGATTAGGGTTTCATCATCATCTTGTTTAGAGAAATGATTTTTCTCTGATTTGATTTTGGTTAATAATTAATAATTCGTTTGAGGGTTTTGTCGATTAACCTCTGTTTTCTATCATCCTCTTATTTACTAATTCACCCCACCACTTCTTCAATTTCACTCGACACCCTCTAACTTAACCCTAACCCAACACCGATTTTTATGCTCTTCTCCGATTAAAACAACCATTCGTGAATTCTTCAGATCAAGTTCGAACATCGTTAAGTCAATTATTTCGTCATCTTCGCCGCCGTCGGTTTGGGTGGCAGATACGGTGGAGCGGGGTTAAACCCTACCTGAGACTGTGGTTGCTGTGGATTCTGGTGATGATTGTGTGATTCAAGATGCTAAACCTTCTATTCTACTGAAGGCTTATTTTGTCTCTACCAGGTGTGTACTTTTATTTCTCTTAATTTTTTTAATGGTCTAATATAAATTTTCTTCGACGATACATTGAAGGTTTTTAGTATTTATAATTTTATGCTCCGTAATTTTTATGATGATGAATAAATAAAAAGCATTTTTGACTTGAAATAGTAGGTACTGCCGTACTGCACATGCTTGTAAAGGAATCTGTTCCGAGACACTGGAACTGATTTTTCAAAGCAACAAATTTGCCTGATTATGCCTAATACGTAGTATCTTCGAGAATGAATATTAAAGGATCTGTAGCAATAATATGTTTTTGAAGATGGTTTCGTGAATTTATGATTTATTTTTCGTTGAAAATGGTCTTGTGAATATATGTTTTAAAACAATGCTCTAGTTCTTAGTTTAGGACAATGATAAGCTAGATGCACACTTGTTTATCCGGATTGGTTTATATGACTCTTTTTGTTTGATGAACATTTTTTGTTACTATTGATTAGCTTGTTTAACTTGGATTTGATTTTAACTTTGTGATTTGTTTGCAGCGTTGATTTGAAATCTCAAAAGAATACATCTCGGATAACTAGTTAGGATGTTATAAGGTTTGGTAGTACGAAGCCTGAATATTGTAAGTTTTCTTCTTTTCTTGTCATTATAACTGTCAGTTTCATTCTTGTGTGTTTGATTTTTGGGGAAGTATATGTTTAATAGCAGTTGATAAGTAGTTGATAAGTATTAAATACAGTTAGATGCTTGGTGATAATTCTTTCAGGAGATAGTTGAAAGGAGACATGATGGTAAGCCTTTCTTTTAGTTTTTGATGTGTTTTCCAATTCATGCTACTTTAGTGCACCTACATTGGTTTGTTAGTATACTATTATTCTCGAATATTGGATACATTTACATGTGAGTTTTTTATGTTTAAATTCAAAGTATGAGGTAAGGGAGAAACTAAGGTGGTGTTTGTTTTTTTTATCGAAGACCTTATTATGTCTTATGTTTGCGGGCGGGCAGATGTTTTTGTTGAAGACGATTTGTTTTTTTGAAGACATAAGACAAAAAAAGATCCGCCAATGTCTTCAAATTAGAAGCTTTATACTATAGCTTCCAATTCTTGCAGACATTTTATCAGTCCATCATTCTTTCCCAACCTCATCACTTCTCTTCCAATCACATCCCCTTCTCTTCCAACTCTTTCCTACTTCCTAACCCATCTCCACCGGCACCACCACCGCTGTAGACACCTCCACTGACTGCACCACCTTCGACCACACCACCGACACGGCGACACCACCACCGACACCACCACCGACACAAGCCTTATTTTTTAATTAAGGTTGTTTTAGGGTTTGATTGTTTAGGATAACCATCTCTGAAGGAATCTGGTGTTTGATGTACATATGAAGAACAAAATGTGAAAATAGTCTTGATATTGGATTTAGATACAAAGAACATCTATGAAGGAATCTGGATATATGATGAAGGATTAAGATTAAGATGATATTAATATACAAGTTCCAAAAATAAATTACATTACACAGAGAGAGAGAGAGATAAAAATTATAGATAGATACAAGATCGATATAAAAGAACAAAAAAGAGGACTTTCTGGATATGTTAAAGTAGAGATGGGGTAGAGTTGATAGGTATATACAAGTGGATGATTTGGTTTCTATTTTTAAAGTTATAAATTATAAATTATAATCATGATTATATTTATTACTCCATATTATATCGTTTAAGTTTATGTAAAAGTTATATTAACTCAGGACAAAATTGATTTTTCAGACATAAAAACAAACATTCTTCAATATTAAGCATACAGACCTTCAGACCACATCTTCTCTACAGACATGGTCTGCAGATCTTCAGACAAAAACATCTTAAAAAACAAACAACACCTAATTTTAGATACATGGATGAAAGGTCGGTTGTATTATATAATATGTCAATATTTGAACATTTACGGGATCTGTACAATTTGAAGTGTTTTGCTCAACATATAGCTTATGATTACTATGTTCACAAGGCATGTCATGAGATTTGCAGTGTTAGTTTTTCATAGTAATTAAAAGAGTTGGCAACTTGATCCATTTAATAATGAATGGGTCATTTTAGTTCAACATATACTTTATTTCTAACAGGTTAGACAAAATTACTCAGGTCGTCCTTGAACTTGTACCCAAATCACTAGAGTCGTCTTTAAACTTTTTTTTTAACTGGTGTCGTCACTATTCTTTGAAAAAGTAACTCTTGTTGTCCTTCCGCTTAACAGACGTCTATATTTCCGTTAAACTTGATCATGTGCCAAACATGTGAGGATATTTTTGTCATTTAACCACTTCCTTTTGTCACTTTTCCCCATCCCTTTAAATCTTCATATCAATTCAAAAAAATAAGAACCCTAATATTTATAAAATAAGAATCTTAAATATTTATGAGATGGAACTAATCAAATTAAACCCGAATCAAAACCAGACCAAACCAAAAATTATATCAAACAGTCGGTACTCCTCTGTTATCATGTATTTGGGAACATATACGACTTCATATAAAAACCAAGAACGAACTATATGCGTATGTATATATATACGAGCTATAGATACTAATAATCACATAAAATGATAATAAAAATCAACAAATGAAGGAACCAATTTCATCATAACCACTTCCTTTTTGTCTCGCTTTCACTTTTGTTATAACCGAAGGAACCAATTTCATCATACGATTGGACTTGATTCAACAAATGAACACAGAAATAAAAATCAATTAATGTTAAATATCACATATGGAATCTCGCAATTTTCCGGCAAGTTGAAACTAATATTCTGGTGGTTTAAATTTTCCGACACCGAATTTATACTAATTAATTGCTTTTGCAATCGATCACCAGCACGACGCCATTGTAGATCTGGAGTTACTGTGGTTCAGAGCTCCATTTGTTGATCGAAATCTCTGAAGTTTAACAGAGAGATAACGTGAGATGGTGGTTTGCAGCGGTGGTCAATGTCTCCAGTCAGATGCGGCGTTTGAGAAGATGATGGTCAATCAACAATCATCACCATCCCCACCCAGTTCATCTACAAACTTCATCATCTCCCTAAAATTTCAACCACCACCACCGTCACCGCCACTCAGGTCACCTGCAACATCTCCGCCGTCACGATGATGATACAACGATGATGTTTTTGTTCTCTGCAAGTGACTGATTTAGGGTTTATTCTCTTGTTGCTTTGTATGTAATTTGGTTGCTTTGATTTAGGGTTTACTCTTACTTTGTAAATTATTGTGTTTAATTGGTCTTGAATAATGGGTGGTGATGAGGATGATGAATAGATCATGAAGATGATGAATCCACGAGGAAGATGAAGATGATGATTTATTAAAGGACAAGATTATTAGAGGAATTTAGGTGAAAGTGTTATGGTTTTGGGTAAAGAATTTGGGGTCTGAAATAATGAGAAATATATTGAGGATAAAGATGAAGATAAGGGGTGCAAGACTTAAAGGATGGAAAAAGACTGAAATACCCTCACGTGATACGCACATGATTCAGGTTAACGGTAAGTTTAGACGGTAATGAGACGGAAGGACGACAGACGTTACTTTTTGAAAGAATAGTGACGACCCCAGTTAAAAAAAAAGTTTAAGGACGACCCCAGTGATTTGGGTACAAGTTCAAGGACGACCGGAGTAATTTTGTCAACAGGTTATTTAAAAAGTTTGCTAAGACGAGAATCGATTTGAATTGATAAAATGGGTCTATCAGGTTAAAAGTCACCAAAGTGTATTATTAATCGTTAAACTTACCCTTATAAAAGAACATGTTAGTTATGTGTAATTTTCATAATCATAGTTGACACATTAATCATTTATGACAAAATGTCCAAGTATTTGTATGAACATAGTTCTGACTTTACAATACTCAAGGTGATGGTGGTTTTATAAAGGTTTTGGTGGGGTATAGTGTTGAAGTGGCAGAATTTATAGTATGATATTGGTTTTGAGTTTGTAGTGGTGTTGGTGTGATGATGGTGTTATAGAAGCTAGGTCCCACCATTTTTAATTTCTTTTCCATTTTTTATGTTGAGTTAGTTATATTAAAATATTTCATTGATTAAAAATAATAAAACACGCTTACTAAAAATTAATAAAAGGTTCACAATTTTTTAAAAGACCTAAAAATAGAAAATTACATTTATTAAAATTCATAATACGATTACTATTTTATCAAATCCTGAATTAAGTATTCCCGCTTCGAAAGTTTAGCAGAAGACCCAAATGTATGCGGTGAGATCGCGTTAAAGTTGGCTATGCACTTTCATGTCTCGTACTTCTTTATTTCTTATTTTACGTGCATGTCTACTACTTGTAGTTCGATTCCTTACATAGTTCGGTGCACTTCTCTCATTTGTAAGTAATTCTTCCTTGAACCAGGAAATTGCGTACCCGTTATCTCTACTATCATGCTGTGCGATAGTACACATCAATACAAAATCCGACTCATCTTTAAACTGTCTGATCGTCCAAGTTTTAAAATCCAAAATCTATCTTGAAGGACATCGAATGCTCTCTCGTCATCAGTTGGAGACGATGGTGCCTTGATAAGCGTTGCCTAATCTGGATTAATGCCATCCGCTAAATAATAACCATGGGTGTATTAATTACCGTTTACAGTAAATGGTGCTTGTGGCGCAGTTCCTTTCTTTGTCAATGACAACGAAGATTGATTTAAAACATTAACATTGTTGTTCCCACCCGCCGTACCAAAGAATGCATGCCAATCCACGTATCATATAACGCAACGGCTTCAAGTACTATAAATATTCGCATTGTTAAAAACGAATACTTCGTAAATCAAATACATTTTAAGGTTTAATTATTAACTCTTTTCATTTATCGTTGTTAGAGTGCTCCCAATGGTGACAGGATGTCTTCCAGGACTAATCAACCATTCAGCGCCACATCAGTACCTCCATCTCACTATATATATATATATATATATATATATATATATATATATATATATATATATATATATATATATATATGACTAAACACTCCCAACAAAGACACTCCTCCTTCCATTTTTTTATTTTCTTTTTGAATTATTTTATATTATCAAATAATTATTAATATTTATATTTATATGATAAATTTTAAATAAAAAACATAAAACTACCATTTCATTAAAATTAAAACAAAAATACAATACTTAAAATTTAAAACATTACGACAATTTAAAATTAAAAGATTACGACAATTAAAAAATAAATACTAGAAAGCTAAATAATCAACCACTTTTCTCGCCCACAAATATGCTCAACATAGACCAAACGGTGGACGAAGGGCCCTGGGCGGACCCTTGGGCGGGTTCGTGCCAAGGGCGCCCAGGCTGGGCGGTTTTGGGCGGGTCTCCTGGGCGGACCGTTGGGACTACTCTTAGAACTTGTACTTTTTATTTAAAACTCTAACTAACATACATACTAATAACTAATCACTTATATTTTGTAACGTATGTGCTGAAAACCTAGTTATTATTATGTAGTATTAATTATTATGTAGTATTAACAATACAGTATCGGCTTGTATTACAGAGTAAATAAATTAGGTAAATTAGTTAATTTATTATATGAAAGAAACGTTCACTTTAATTTGATAAATTAGGTAAACTTAGAAAACTAAAATGGTATCATTTTCTGCATCAGCTACTAATTAAAGCTACTAAATAAAAACAGCATCAGCTACTAATTAAAGCTACTAAATAAAAACAATGTAAAATTTTGTCGCGGGATCCTGCTGGGAAACAAACGTGGATATATTCTTGGTCGTTTGGGAAACAAACGTGGATATATTCTTGGTCGTTTTGGACCGCATTAACCTTTGAAACCTCGAACTGAATTTTCGAGGTTATCACTTTAGCAAACATGACTTCATCTTTTTCTTCAATAACCGAAAGCCTCTTATATATGGCAACTTCAACATCTTTTTTGAGGTAACTGTCACCTAAGTTCATAGTCGCTAACTTCTTGTGTCCCATACACTTCGATCTGACTTTTTCCAGCATAGTTAACTTGAATACGACACTCGAAGCTAAGACAACCGTATCGGCTTCTCCCGATTCATAAGGGAAAAAAACTATTATCATACTCCTATACGTACAAATATTTTAGAAATTATCAAAACAGTTTAAAATAAGTTATACCGTACCACTGTTAACTTGTGGATCTAGTTATACTTTTATCAGCTCATCGATGACAACGCGTATAACCTTTTCATCACTAATCAGGTCTTTGATAACAAGACGATAACTTTATAGTAGTCTTTTCTAGTTGATACCCTAAGGATCGAGTTGAGACCATCCAAAACACCCGAAGCTAAGAAAAAATGTTTTTTTCGGTTAATAATAATCACAGTTATTGTTGATTAAATTAAAAAAAGGGAAAAACAAAGAGAGAAAATAAAATATTAATAAAAAACCAGAAATTCTTGCATGGTGATGGATGAACTTCAGAATCTTTTTCAGATTCGCATTCTTGTGGGTTCTCGTTGCAATTCCAACTCCAATTGAAGGTGGAGACGAGATCTTACAAAAATGTGAATTTGAGAAGGAATTTGAAGTTCGTCTACCACCATGGAAAAATTCAGGCTTTTATTAATTGTTTTTTTTTTCTTTTTGCTTTTTTTTTCCCTTTCCTTTTTCCTTTAATTTAATCATGAATAACAATAACTGTGATTATTATTAACCGAAAAAACATTTTTTCTTAGTTTCGGATGTTTTGGTCGGTTATGAAGAAGTCTGAGATGGTAAGCTCAAAGAAGCTCGTACGAGACTTAAAGCTGGCCTCAACTCGATTCTTGGGGTATCAACTACAAAAGACTACTATAAAGTTATTGGTCTTGTTATCAAAGACCTTGTTTCGGATGAGAAAGTTAAACAAGTTGTCATCCATGAGCTGATAAAAGTATCCTTGATCCACAAGGTAATAGTAGTAGTTAATTTTAATATTTTAAACTGTTTTGATTATTTATAATATATACTTGTACGTATAAGTGTACAATGATAGTTAAACTTTTTCCTTGTGAATCAGGAGAAGCTGGTGTGGTTGCCTTAGCTTCGAGTTTCACATTCTTGTTAACCATACTGGAAAAAGCCAAGATCGAAGTGTTTTTTGATAGGACACCAAAAGGATTTCCGTTATCGACTGTGAACTTAGGTGACAGTTACCTTAAAAAAGATGTTGAAGTTGCCATATGTGGGAGGATTTCGATTTTTGAAGAGAAAGATGAAGTCCTGTATGCTACCCTCAGATTTTAAGTTTGAGGTTTCAAAGGTTTGTGTTCAGAAGCGACCAAGGAGATATCCACGTTTGTTTCCCAGCAGGATCTACATACAAAAAATACGGGGTCTACTCTTTTCATTTCATTATTCAAAATTAGCAGATTCAGATCGATAGATGAGAAACCATCGATAGATGAGAAACCAAGAGACATGAGGGTTCGCACATTAGCATAAGCAGATCAATACTTTGCAAAATACAATTACGATGGTATATGAAAGAGTCATTCTCTCTGAAATTGAAAATCAACAAGAAACCACGAAACATTCATCCATAAAAAATTAAAATTAGGGTTCGCAAACGGGAAAATTGGGATGATTTGTTATTCTTCATCAGATTTATTGGTAGACTTACACTCCTTTGTGCGATTCGTTTTTCCATTTCTATTCTTTGATTCACTGGCTTCGCGTGAAGTTTCCACGAACATGAGGGTTTTTTTTTGTTCATTACAATCGATTCAAGATTTTGAAAGCGATTAGGGTTTCAATCGATTAACCGATCACCATCGTTGTTGTAGCCAACGTCGGCTCCTCTACTATAATCGCCGCTAAGGTATTTCTGGCGGTTGCCTTGAAAATCGATTTTGTATGTGTTCAGATTGTTATAATCGAGACTGCATTTGTTATTTTTAAGTTGTTTGAGGAGTTTTGTAAGAAGTTGGAATTTGCAGTTACTTTTTAGTGTTAATTTAGGTAATGTATTTTGATTTTGTTGTTGAATATAGCCAAAATTCATATAAAAACAGCTTCTTTGTTAATTGATTCATGTTTGATGATAAATGATGTTGTCATGAAGATTATGTTTGTTTAATGATGATGTTCACCAAGTGTTTGATTAAATTTCAAGATAAAAGTGTCCTTTGCTTTTAGCACAAAGATTTTATATGCCACAGAATTCTCAAGCTAAGAGAGCCAAAATCATTGAACTCTTTACGCGATAATCATATTCGATGGGGATAGGGCTTAGAATCCCAAATTACAGTCTAGTCAAAAATTCAGTTTGCTTTTTTCGTTTGGTGACACGCTCTGAATGAAGCTATATTGTGAGTATTAGCTGTCTTTTAATAAAATTTACTAAATTGTATATGTGAAATTATTGTTTTTGTCAATACTAAAGATGTTGATTGAAATATATAGGACACTAGACAAAATTTCATGTCAATTATTGATAACAATATATTTGATGTGAAGTTGCATGCCTGTCAATTATTGTAGGAGCAGAAATGCTTACTTATGGTATGGTTGCAAAATTGCAGGGGCTCAGAATCATTAAATATGTGTTTGGATACTGTTTTGTGCATAGGTAAATCTATCATATGTTGTGTTTTGTAAATACCTTAGGGATGGCTTGGTATGAGTTGGTTATTATATGGGGTTTTGGATAGTAGTTATAATTGGCCATCTTTTGATATGGTTTTGGTGCTGCTAGATAATTGCTTCTGTTTGTGGTCATACAAAGGTGAGTTTTTGTATTTTCGATTATAATGCTCATGCCTCACACTTTAAGTAATGTTAAATGATGTCTCAACTCGAGGTTTTTACAAAAATGGCAAGGACCGGGTCGAGTGAAGACTTGCCTCAGCCAGGTAACTTAGAAAGTGGTCAGAGTTTACTTTCACGATTGATAAAAGTGGTGTTGTTTGCACTGTAGATTGTGTTGGTATCAGCTTTGATGATTTTGTCAATGATGTTGAAGCTGGAGGCATGCTTCTGGTTGATGGTATGCTAAGTTTTTATTTACCTATTACCTGAATTTTGTCAAAGAAACACAGGTTATCCATGAGCTGAAGAATTATCTAAAAGGTAATCATATTAGTATTGCCAATGAATTATCTAAAAGGTAATCATTCATCTATTATTTAGATAAACATAACCTTTTAAAGAGCTAATCATATAGTTTTAGTTCATACAACCTTATAAATCAATTAGGTTTTCATCAAAATGAAATTTATGTAATCTTTTTTGACACAAAAAAAGAATATATCTTGAACTAACGTGGAATCAGTTTCATCGAATTGGTATGATTATGAAGAGCTAATCGGGTGAATATAGCATGGGGAAAGCTAGCTGTAGTTGTTGCAACAAATGTATATGTTTGAAAGCCTGATTGTTCATCCTACACATACACGAACAGTGGTATCTGATATTGCTATTGCCGCTAGAGAGGGGGCTGACGCGGTCATGCTTTCTGGAAATACTGCTCATGAGAAGTAATACTTATCTTTTAAAATAGTTTCAGCAACTTTATTTGTTAGGAATCAAGAGTGCAATATATATAAAAATATATTTTATTTATTTATAAGGTTTATGCTTAAAGGCGTTAATGTAATGCACACATTTTGGTTAAGAACTGAATCAAGCATAATGAGTGGCGGCACAGGCGCACAGTGTCAAGGCCTGTTCAACCCTTTGAGGTGTTATTAACTCATTCATTAAACATTAGGGGTTTTCATGTTTATTTTGTTGGAAGATTTATGACGTCTAGACGATGTAAATACAACCATATGAGCGAAATGTTTGTGTACCGATGTCCAGCACTCTTGGAACTTTAATCGTAGTTTTCACTAGAACCAGTACCATGGTCGACCGAGCCATTATCAACCCAATGGGACTATATTTGCCTTCACACATGAGTAAGCCTTCCAATTCATTCAAAATGCTGTGTCTCCTTTCTAAAGATGGTTTTCAATTGTCCCGGTTATTTTTATTGATTTTCGATCACAAACTTGATTGATAATCCGGTAAAGGGTACAAGTGAAACTGGCTTTGTACCAAGGAGTGTGCCCCCATTTACTTGGAGTTCTCATATGATTCCGAATAAACCCTCACAAAAGCTCTTACTGTGTTGAAGGTGAGATCATCTCCCCCCTTGATAAGCATTTGTTGTTTAAATGTGTACGTACATATATGTCTCTAACATATATGTCTCTAGTTTTGAGTTTATTAATCAAAATCATATATTATATTATATTTATATTAAAATTAATATTAATAATTAATAATATTAATAATTTAAACCGGTGTATATTGACTATTGACAACATATGATATCTGAATCTTGCAAACCGTGACTTCTAAATAAGATATTCTATTTAATTTCATGTAGGTTGCTATGGCTGCAACTACTGGTGTGTCCCTATTAGATGTAATCAAGAAAATACTCCAAGTACATGGTCGGCCCGAATCGATGTACACGCTAGGATAATGAGAGTAGTTAGAACTCTATACCAGCTTAAGACCCTGCGAATTCACGAGTTTTTTTTTTTAAGTGTCAAATCAAATTTTAATTTGTCCCATTAATAAGATTAATAAGATTTATTATAGTATTTGTTAGATTGATTATAAATCAAAACAATATTAGAAGTAATGGTGTATTAATATTGTAAAAACCAAATAACATGAAGTTGAAAATCATAATATTGCAAAAAAGCGAGATGGTAGAGTTTCTTACAGATTACTCCACGATTCTAATATCTTAACGTGTTGATGAATTGTTTAAAGAGTGAAAGCTGTTTGTTTTATTTTGAGTTTACATTGGAAAAGACGTGTAATTTATCTGTCTCTGTCTGTAACAAATTAAAATAAATAGCATTATACCATTCTCTGAAATAAATAGTTCATATGTGTAAATTATCAAATTATTCTGAAAGACGTAATATTATGAATGACGAAGTGAAATACGGAGTATGTTTCAATCACTTGATCAAAAATGTTGAGGGGAGGATATGGAATAATAAACGTATTCGAGTTGCAAATTATAGCTGGAAATGTAAATCTATAAACTGCAAGGGTGAAAAATGTAAATATGTATGTGTTAACTAATTTTAGTCGGAAGATCAGTTTAAACGAATGTTAGGGTTCGGTTTTGATTAATTGTGAAATTCTCTTATACGTTCTAAATTTATAAAGTTGTAGAATTTAGCTTGTAAATTTAAACTTGTAATCATGTTTATTCGATAACTAATAAAATATATAACTGTATTTGCTCGTTCAAAAACAGAAAAACTTCAATTTGATCAATGTTATATATCTAATTGGTATTGGTACAAGGGGAACCTCATATATCATGAGTCTATTGACTTAAATAAAATTTGTCATTATACTGTAACATTTATGCCAATCGAAACAGTTACCAAAATATATGGTTTGTTGATTTTAACATTTTCTATGAAATTAAAAGTTTTTCTTTTTTATTCTCTTTATTTTGTATATACTTGCAAACTATCCTCATGATGTTTATAATAAAAAAAAATAAAAATAAAACTAATAATTTAGTTTCTTCGATAAGTGCAATTATATATGTAGCAATGTAATCTCCAGAATAGTACTCCGTAATAAGTAGTTTGAGCTCGGGGGGTTTGATTACCCGAGGTTTTACCTTCTATGAGGGAGCCAATGTGCTCGTTCATAGGAGGGTTTCCTTGCTTACCCAAAAAAAAAAATTGACTTTTCATTAGTAAGCGCTTGTCCGTGGGTTGCTGTAGATGATGTAGTATAATTGCAAAACATTTGGCATTTGACGTGCTAAAATTACAAAATAGTGTAATTTAGAAGACTGTTGCAAACTCTAAAAACATTCCATATATGTGATTCCTTTTTGAGAGTTTGATAGCGTTTTTTACTCTCTCCTTTTTTCGGTTGTTGTCATCTACATTTGTATCTATTAAATTGTAAAGAGAGTTTGATAGCATTTTTCACTCTTTCCTTTTTCCGGCTGTTGTCATTTACATCTACATGAAAAGGATATATTAGTTAGTAGTATAAATTACGATAAGAGACAATATGTACATCAATAACAATGCAATTGTCAAGTGCTACACGAATTTGCAAAGTTAACAAAGGGTGCTATTGTAGCAGTCAACAGAAAGCAGTTGGATACTAATATTGTGGACCAGATCGCAATGAAAAATTCAATAAGACAACAACGTATAGAGAAAGCAATAATGATTTACACAGAAATGAAAGTCCTCCAATTATTAAGATCTCACCAAATGAAAGTACTTAAAAGAGGTGGGAATTTTGACCCATATAATTATGAATTGTCAATTTGAGCTATGTTTTGTCTTTAACGGATCAAATGGGTAGTGTCAAAATGTTAAGTTAAAATTAATTGGCTCAAGCAGGTCAAGGAAGTACCCTAGCGTGTCAATGTCCATTTTTAATGCATCAAACCTTCTAAATCATTTTATTTAGAGAATACCTTTTTTATAACTATAATACTTGACAAAGGAATTACCAAATTGAAAGTTATTGCCAAAAGGTGTTATTGGTAGCTTGTATAGAATATAGAATATAATATAATCTGTCATGAGACAGTTTTGATGTTTCCTGTTGCTTATTTTGAAACCATGACATAACATACATTCGCATAAACTATGTACATTAACTCGAACCTGTTACTGTTAGACTATGTGCATGGGAAACCCTAAAACCCTAACCCACAAACGGGTTGGGTGGGCTTCCCATGCACATAGTCTAACAGTTACATGCTTATACTAAAATAATTCATATAATTTGTTGGTGATTTTAGTGAAATCCAACATATCATTTTAGTTAGTTAATTGGATTTAATAGGTTGAAAATGGAAGTGATCTATCGATACTCTAAACGAATTCGGTGAAGTGTGGAGTACACGTTCGTAAAGGGTGAGATAGATTGCGGAAATCGAAAATGAGCTTGGTAATGTTTGAAAGGTTCATACCGTGCGAACCTGACCAAAACAGGGGTGGTATGCCGTGTCAAAAAGTGGCACGCCGTGCCACATGGTGACTGAAAATGGTAGAAGAGAAGTGGCATGCCGTGCCACTTGTGACACGCCGTGCCACATACGGGCTGCACTAAAAGGGTGGTAACTTTTGACTGAAAAGTTGCTTCGGTTCACCATAAGTTGTACAGGTTTCCTGGTCATTAAAGGACGGTTTATACATCAAATTTAGCATGATTAGACACCATTTAAAGGGTGTTGGTTCGCAAGTGATGTACCATTTCATTATGGTCATTTTGAAGGGTTGCAACACTTGATTGCACATTTTGACCAATTATAAATAAATGTCTTCATTCATTGAAGAAGGGTTCTAGAATTTTGATGATTCTAACCACACTTTCAACACAAAACTTCCAGATTATACTTTCTAGAATTGCAAGAAACAAATATTCTTTTGGCCAAGAAAGATTGTTCATACTAGTCTTATCCTATTAGTGATTTCGTGTAACCCGTGGCCAAGTGGGTCGAAATACTCTATTAAGAAAGTGTTCACACGATTACAGATCAATCCGATTACATATTCTTAACCCACTAATCTGTATTTTCCTACATAATCGAACCCTATCCAACTTTGATGATTCAAATATTGGTGGCATATGCATGCAAAATGTCGGACTTAATTAAGCCCTTGGTCCCTAAAGTTTTATCCTTTTCTCATCCTTGTCCCTAAAGTATTTTTGTTTCATCCTAACCCTTTAGGTTATGATATGGTTTCATTTAGGCCCCCCGTTAATGGATTGAGTTAACGACAGTTAACCATGGGGACCTAAATGAAACCATATCATTACTTTAAGGGTTAGGATGAAACAAAAATACTTTAGGGACAACGATGAGACAAAAATACCTTAGGGACCAAGTGCGTAATTAAGTCAAGCGGGAATTAAATTTTAGGGAAATAAATAATAATTACTTCGTACTTACTTATATACGTGGATGTCAACCGTAAAGGTGCATGATTGGTATTTGGTCTGTTACGGGTGGTTGGCTCTTTGCTTGCACAACAACTCCCACCTGGCCTGCCTTTTGAGTTCTTTTTGTCAATGTCTTTCGGATCTATTATTTGAGGCAACATCAATCGTCGATTTATTAGCGATTTGACTGCTGCTTAGAGCCTAGATTGAATCCTAGACATGCTTAAAAACCCATCGAAATTTGATTCTACCATTTCTATGGCGTCTTGTTTTTATTTTTATTTTATTTTATCTTATTTTATTTATTTTAATTTATTTTATTATTTTATTGTTTTTTTAGCCGAAGGTCCTTACGGAAGCAAACGTTATTAGGGTTCTCTCAAGTTCTCATTCGCTTCATGCTTGTAGAATCTTGGGCAAAGTCATGGTAAGGAGAAAAAAAAAGTCATGTCAAGAATTTAGAAAAAGTCATGGTCAGGTGAAACTCTCTTCGAATAACTGGTTCTAAAAAAAAAAGCTATAAACGATCAATAAACGATGGTGTAAAAACTGCACTTCAACTAAAGGTTAGGGGTTCAAGTCCCGTCGTGAACTTATAGGTGGATAAATTTGTATTAAGTGTGTGAGTTGTTTTTTTAAAAATAATAATAAAATAAAAAAGAGTATCTATTAACATTAACATTTTTATAAAAAATTAAAAAGTGTATCTTTGTTATAATAATAATAATAATATAGATATGGATAGTCAATTTTGGTGTATACATATAGTCAATTTTGGTACACAAAGTATGTATTTTTATATTGAGATTTTAGGCTATAAATACTCATGAATGCAAGCATTAAACTTGCACCATTTCTCACACTTACAAAGTGTTTCTTTCTTTCTCTCCATTATCATCTTTGTTCTTACACTTCATTATTAGTATTCTAAATCAAGAATCAAATCACTAAAGGTAGTTATAAGCCTACTGAATTATAACATCAAGAATCAAACCACTAAAGGTAGTTATAAGCCTACTGAATTATAACATCAAGAATCAAACCACTAAAGGTAGTTATAAGCCTACTGAATTATAACACGTTATCAGCACGATAATCTTAATACTAAATATGGTTGGCTCTGCCACCAAAATGATATATGGTCGGTTATACCACCAAAATGATATATGGTCGGTTATACCACCAAAATGATATATGGTCGGTTATACCACCAGAATGATATAGGTCGGTTATACCACCTGAAAAAATATATGGTCGACACTGTCGCCAAATTTTCATTTATGTTTACTAATATTTATATTTTTGTTATATAACATTTATTTATGATTGCTTACACATGGTCGACACTGTCACCTACTTATCATTTATGTTATATTAAATTTATGTTTAATGTTTATATACTTATGAATATAAATTGACTCTAATTTATCATGATGTTTGTTTTAATTTTTGATAATAGAAAATGTCGAATCTGGAAAAGCTTAAATTTACTCCTTTAGAATCAACTGGAAACAACTACATGCCATGGATTATAAAAGTAAAAATGCATCTTAAATCAATGGGCATTCTTGAAACCATAAATGAAAACAACACTTGTTCTGAAAAAGAACAAGCTACGGCATGTTGCTTTATTCATCAACATATTGATGAATGCTTACAAAATAATTATGTGACTGTAGAAGATCCCCATGTTTTATGGGAAGGTCTCAAAAGCAGATTCAATAATCAAAGAGAAATTTTACTTCCAGCTGCAATGGAACAATGGAGAACATTAAGGTTCCAAGACTTTAAGAAAGTAAATGAATACAGCTCAGCTCTGTATAATACATGTTCACAACTTAAATTCTGTGGACATGAAATTAGTGATGCAGACATGATGGAGAAAACTTTCTCCACAATGAATGCTGCAAACATCACAGTGCAAAGAAATTTGAGAATGCTAAAGTTCAAAACATATCCTGAACTTAATTCATATCTCTTAGTTGCAGAGCAAAATGATGAGCTATTAATGAAAAATCAGCAATCCCGTCCTACTGGTACACTTGCAATCCCTGAAGCAAATACTGCAAATAATTATAAACAGGGACAAGGACGCGGGCAAGGTCGTGGTTATAATAACCATCACCATCATCATGCCAAAAGCCATAACTATGGTAGAAACCATCCTTATGGTAATGGTAATGGGCGTGGACGTGGTCGTGGTCGTGGCCGTGGTGGTCAAAGAAATAGTAATCCACGAAAATATAAATATCAACCACAAAACAAGCCCATTAAACAAGATGTTGAAGAAAATTCTTCTAAAAATTCTGAAGAATCTTGCTACAGATGTGGTAGAATGGGCCACTGGGCTAATACTTGCCGAACATCTAAACATCTTGTTAAGATGTATCAGGATTCGCTGAAAGGTAAAGAAAAGGAAGTAAATTTTGTGGATAATATTGATCCAACAGTCACTGAGAAACCATCTGATTTATATGAAGATTTCTTGAATGTTTAAGTTGTGTGTCTTTTGAAAAATAAACGATTTAATATCGTCTGTCTTTGTCATTATGTTTGCTAAATGTTTCAGTACTATCTATTTGCGTTTAAAATATTGTGTAATATTAATGTACTCACTATTTATTTCTTATATATGAAGTTCAATATGAATTTTGATGGAATACAACATCAATCAAGTGGTGGAGATCTCTGTATAGCAGACAGTGGAACTACACACACTATACTTAAATCCGAGAAATATTTTATTGATCTAAAACCAACGGAAGGAACTATACATACAATATCAGGACCTGCTAACTTGATAAAAGGGATAGGAAAGGCAAATTTCATACTACCAAATGGTACAAAATTTTTAATAAATGATGCCTTATTTTCTCCCAAGTCAAGCAGAAATTTATTGAGTTTTCTCCGACATATACCTTAACGGGTATGATTATCAGTCAGTGACAACAGAAAATGAGAAATATTTAAGTATCACTGACAAGAGTCATGTGGTTGAAAAACTGCCAAGACTTAGTTCTGGATTACATTATACACATATAAATGTACCAGAAATACATATGGTAGTTAACGAAAAATATATTGATCCTGGTGTATTCAGTTTATGGCATAACAGATTAGGCCATCCAGGATCAACAATGATGAAAAGGATTATTGAATGTACTCATGGACATCCACTAAAGGATAGAAAAATCCATCATGATACAATGGTTCCATGTACATCTTGCTCTCTTGGAAAATTGATAACTAGACCCTCACCACTTAAGGTTGAGAAAGAATCACCAATGTTTCTTGAAAGAATTCAAGGTGATATATGTGGACCAATTCATCCACCATGTGGACCATTTAGATATTTCATGGTTCTAATAGACGCATCTAGCAGATGGTCTCATGTTTGTCTGTTATCAAGCCGTAATGTGGCATTTGCAAAATTTCTTGCCCAAATTATTAAATTGAGAGCTCATTTTCCTGATTACACCATTAAAAGGGTGAGACTTGATAATGCTGGTGAATTTACATCTCAAGCATTTAATGACTATTGCATGTCTATAGGAATTGTTGTTGAACATTCTGTTGCTCATGTGCATACACAAAATGGTTTAGCTGAGTCATTGATTAAACGTTTACAGTTAATCGCTAGACCATTGATAATGAGAACAAAACTCCCTGTATCTATATGGGGTCATGCAATTTTACATGCTGCTGCATTGATTCGCATCAGACCAAGTGCAAGTCATAAATATTCCCCCCTACAACTTGCTTTTGGTCAAGAGCCAAATATTTCCCATCTTAGAACATTTGGTTGTGCAGTGTATGTTCCAATTGCGACACCACAACGTACAAAAATGGGTCCTCAAAGGAGGTTGGGAATATATGTTGGATATGAAACATATTCAATATTAAGGTATATTGAACCTATGACAGGTGACGTTTTTACAGCACGTTTTGCTGATTGTCATTTTAATGAAACATTGTTCCCTAGATTAGGGGGAGAAATGAAAAATAAAGAAAATGATGTTTCATGGTGTGAACCTCAATTAAAGTATCTTGATCCTCGCACAAAAGAATGCGAGACAGAAGTTCAAAAGATAATGCATATACAAGAACTTGCAAATCAATTGCCTGATGCATTTACAGATACAAAAACGGTGACAAAATCATATATACCAGCAGTAAATACTCCAGCTCGAATTGAAATTCCAAAAGCTGGCAATAACGTCACTCATGAATCTTTGCCACGTCAGAAACGTGGAAGACCAATCGGTTCAAAGGATAAAAATCCTCGAAAAAGAAAATCAGCTGATAATGAAGTAAAAGAAAGTGTTCAAGAAGAACCACAAATCAGTACTCCTACTGCAGAGGAGATTGATGATGTCAATACAGAAATTGCAATCAATTATGCATATTCAAAAATATTATGGAACCGAAATGAAATGAAAAATCTTGATGAGAAATTTTCATTTAATGTTGCATATGACATCATGAATAATGATGATGATCCAGAACCAACATCTATGGTTGAATGTCAAAATAGACATGATTGGGCTCAATGGAAAGAAGCAATACGAGCTGAATTAGAATCACTCAATAAAAGAAAAGTTTTCGGATCCATCATTCTCACTCCTAAAGATGTGAAACCTGTAGGATACAGATGGATTTTTGTCCGAAAAAGAAATGAGAAAAATGAAGTTACAAGGTATAAAGCTAGACTTGTAGCTCAAGGTTTTTCTCAAAGACCGGGAATTGATTATGAAGAAACTTATTCTCCTGTTATGGATGCAATTACTTTTAGGTACTTAATCAGTCTGGCAGTTTCTAAAAATTTAGAAATGCATCTCATGGATGTTGTGACTGCTTATCTATATGGATCACTTGATAGTGATATATATATGAAGATACCTGAAGGATTTAAGGTACCAGAAGCATCAAATGCAAAACCCAAAGAAATGTATTCGATTAAATTACAAAGATCTTTATATGGGTTAAAACAATCGGGACGTATGTGGTATAACCGATTAAGTGATTACTTGATAAGCAATGGGTATACAAATAATCTTACTTGCCCTTGTGTTTTCATTAAGAAAACAACATCCGGATATGTGATCATAGCTGTTTATGTTGATGATCTTAACATCATAGGTACAAATAAAGAGATCCATGAAGCCATTCAACTTCTAAAGAAAGAATTTGAAATGAAAGATCTCGGAAAAACCAAGTATTGCCTTGGTTTACAAATTGAGCATATGCCTAATGGTTTACTTGTACATCAAACAACATATACTGAAAAGATTTTGAAACGTTTCAATATGGACAAGGCAAAACCATTAAGTACTCCTATGGTTGTTAGATCACTCAATGTTGAAGCTGATCCATTTCGTCCATGTGAAGATCAAGAAGACATTCTTGGACCAGAAGTACCATATCTTAGTGCAATTGGAGCTCTTATGTATCTTACAAATTGTACAAGACCTGACATTTCTTTTGCAGTTAATTTGTTGGCAAGGTTCAGCTCTGCTCCTACCAAAAGACACTGGAATGGGATCAAACACATATTTCGATACCTTCGAGGAACTACTGATTTAGGATTATTTTATTCTAACGAATCAAAACAAGATTTGGTTGGTTATGCAGATGCAGGTTATTTATCTGATCCACATAAAGCTAAATCTCAAACTGGATATGTATTCCTAAATGGAGGTACTGCAATATCATGGCGTTCTCAAAAACAAACACTTGTTGCTACATCGTCAAATCATGCCGAAGTGATTGCATTACATGAAGCTACTCGAGAATGTTTTTGGTTGAGATCAATGACACAACTCATTACTGATTCTTGTGGACTAGAACGCGATAAAAGTCCAACAACTATCTATGAAGATAATGCAGCTTGCATAGCACAGATGAAAGAAGGGTATATCAAAAGTGACCGAACAAAACACATACCACCTAGATTCTTCTCATACACTCAAAATCTCATTAAGGACAACCAGATTGAAATGAGATATGTGCAATCTAGCAAAAACTCTGCTGATCTTTTCACGAAAGCACTTCCAACTGCTATTTTCAGAACACACGTTCATAACATTGGCATGAGACATGTTCAAAAGATGTAACAGCTGAAGCGATGTCTACTTGAGGGGGAGTCAACTCCATGCTGCACTCTTTTTCCCTTAGCTAAAGTTTTTTCCCACTGGGTTTTCTTTAGCAAGGTTTTTAACGAGGCAGTAATTTATAGTTGATCTTCAACAAAATAAAATTGCTATCCAAGGGGGAGTGTTATAATAATAATAATAATATAGATATGGATAGTCAATTTTGGTGTATACATATAGTCAATTTTGGTACACAAAGTATGTATTTTTATATTGAGATTTTAGGCTATAAATACTCATGAATGCAAGCATTAAACTTGCACCATTTCTCACACTTACAAAGTGTTTCTTTCTTTCTCTCCATTATCATCTTTGTTCTTACACTTCATTATTAGTATTCTAAATCAAGAATCAAATCACTAAAGGTAGTTATAAGCCTACTGAATTATAACATCAAGAATCAAACCACTAAAGGTAGTTATAAGCCTACTGAATTATAACATCAAGAATCAAACCACTAAAGGTAGTTATAAGCCTACTGAATTATAACTGATTTTATCATCACGAAACTTGAAATTGATATGTTACAACTCACGTGTACAATTACGGCGCAGATAAAATAGGCAACATCATGTAAACGTCGTTGACCACTGATTCTTATACATATATATATATACACGTTGGTGGGCGCGTACAGTGATGTAATTCATTCAATTCAAATAGTACATTTAAACCCTAAATTCTCTCTCAATTTCATTTAGCCACCATTAAGTTCAACTTCATTCTCAACTCAATTCAAACAATTCTGGTAATAACAAACCTTGTGATTAATCGAAGACTTAATTCCGTGTTTTGAAGACGTTGATGATAACAATAATCATCTGATGGATATATTTGAGGTACGTTCTTTGTATCAATTCAAATTTGTTTCCGTTTCTTGTTGAACATGTAATTAGTTTCAATTGATTGCTTATTAATCCGAATTAATCATTAATCATCATCATCATGATCAGGAAAATGATGTTATTCACTTTCTACTTATCTGATTGTGTTCCTCTTCGATTATAAATTTATAATGTTAATTGCTACTTATTATGTCATGTTATTTGAATCATATCAGTACATTATTATTCAGGAAATGAATATATTTAATTCTTTAAATAGGCATGATGAAGATTGAACGAAACAATCAGAGTGTCATTGCAAGATTGATGGATTTTGACGTGGTGCCACGTCAGCAGCATCAGGTATATAGACAACAAAGAGTCTTCTCTGAGAACTATATACAGAATTTTGTTTCTGCAAGTAGAATTAGGCGAAAGAGTATACCGGAAACTAAGAAAATTTTGAGAAGTGATGATTGTTTTGGGGATGTTGAACATGGTTCTATACCGTCATTTTTACGTGATGGTAGTAGTATTTTCGGGTGGGAATTTAAGAAGCAGCTTCTAGAAAGATCGAAAAGGACTAAATTTTCTAAACATATTCGGTCTAGTAGTAAACGTGTTTGTAATCTTCGTGAAACACCTTCACCGTTGGATCTTGAGTTAAAGCAAAGAGCAGAGATGGAAACACGATTTGGTATCAGGAGTAGTGAAGGCCGGAGAGATAAATCTGTCTCAAATATACCGATATCAAAACAGTTGGACTTGTCTTCTAGTGAAAATTTAAAGTTTGCAAAAATATCAAAGAGTGATTCAAGATTGAGATCTGGAAGATATAATAAGAATGTGTCTGCAAACTCTAAGGATGTTGAGCTTTCTTGTTATTCGAATGCTTTATTTCTGCAGGTATTACTTGATCCTTCTGTTGTTTTTATTCACAGAGAATTGAGACATTTATAGTTGCGTCTTTTGCAGGATACACAATGTGAAGAGGGACTAATGTCTTTGAATCGAATAGATATTGATGATGAGCTTATGAGGAACACAGGTGAAGCTTATCAGGATAGTCCAAATACGGTCCTGGAACCAGAAAATCCATCAAGCTTTGTGTATGGTGGCGGTCTTAGCACTGATCTGCATGGTTAGTTTATTCAAAAGAGTTAGTATCTTTCTAGATGTGGTGAGATCCTCAGGAGGATCTGATGGGTGGTCATACATGGTCATTTGTAGTACGGGTCAGAATGGGTTGGGTTGACCCACTTGGAGAGTTTTAACAAATTCTATACACATTATTTAATACCTTATTTGAAAAGAATACAGTTAAGGAAATAAATGATTTATGAGGTTAAGTATTCTGGGTGACTTTCAACTCATTTGACATGTTCGCCCAATTGGACTCCTGACCATTTTAGCTAAATATTTTACTGATTTTGTCAAACACCACCTTTATCTTTTTAAATACTTTATAGTCATGTGTGTGTGTGTGTGTGTGTGTGTTTTTTTTTTAGAGACTGACATTTTGTGCTAAGTACTGTAGGTCTATTCTCAAAACTTCAAATACTTAAATCAGCATCTGAAAGAGATCATTCAGATGAAAACATGGAATGTTTAAGATGTTATGGGTCTGAAGACAGGCAACGATTTTCATATTTAGTAAACGTGCTTAATAAATTGGGATTTGATGGTGAAGATATGGAGTTAAATTTTGAAAAATGGCATCCCTGTGAACACATGTTAGATTCTTCGATGTTTGAAACGTTAGAAAAGTTATACAACAAGCGAGAATCATGGAATAGATCCGATAGGCGGCTCTTGTTTGATCGTATAAACTTTGGGTTGACTGAGATCGTTCGGTCAAAGCATTTGAGGATATAATTGTAGAAGAACTGTGGAATATGCTAGTTAGTCAGGAAAACAGAGCGAATACCGACTTATCGATGAAGGTTTTCAGTAAAGAACCGTGGCTCGAGTTATCTGATGAAGTGGATTTTATTGTTAAAGAAATTGAATCGCGTTTGTTCAATGAAATTGTAATGGAGTTGGTTGCTGGTTGAAGATATTATTACAGAGGATTCTACATTTCTTTAACCGAAACGCACATAAAAAGTAGGGATTACTGTTGTATAAACGGGTAACGATCAGGGACCCACTATCTTGAGGAGCCGTTGGTGAAGCTTGGTATAGAGTATATACAATGCGTTTATAAAGATTGGTTTGTGTATACAATATGGGTGTATAACAGTTCTTTTATAGATTGTATATTTGAGTGTGAACAAGGTCAAGTTTGATCTTTGATGGAGTTGTGTATAGTAAGTGGTTTGTGTATACAATATGGGTGTAGAGCAGCATCAAATATTTTAGTTCTTTTATAGATTTGAGTGTGAATAAGGTCACGTTTGATTCTTGATAGAGTATTGACGTATTGTATAATAAGTGGCTTGTGTATACATAGTGATGATGTTTAGAAAACCATTTGGTAACATTCAAAAAGACTAAAGTAACACATTTCAATTACAGATCACTCCAAACAATATATGAAATAAAGCACTATAAACACAAAAAGCTAGAATAACAAAGCAAAAATTGTAAGGAGCTCGTAGCCTATGGTTTTGTGAGGTAGATATTGATATGAACAATGGTTTCAACGCCATCAGTAGTATGATCATTCACTTGAGGCAGACTCTCAATCATCAAGTAACCTTTAGTTCAGGGGTAGATCTAGTGTATGCCGAGTGGTTGCGCCACTGAAATACGCGATGAAGTGGAAGTTGACCGGCTGAAACAAACGGCAAGTTATTTCCTCCTTTGACAACGTTGTTTTTACCAGTGTTTTGAAGGACAGTGTTGGAATTTGGGTTGTTTTGGTGGTTGTTACCGATGAAACCGGCTGTTTTTACCAGTGTTTTGAAGGACAGTGTTGGAATTTGGGTTGTTTTGGTGGTTGTTACCGATGAAACCGGCTAAGAACGGGAGATTGTTGTTATTGACTATACAGTTAATATTGTTTAACGGGACTCTGTTAGTGATTGGGAAACTTGGCTATTGGGAGTAGAGAAAGGAACCGCGTTATCATTTGAAGTGGCTACGATTCCGGTAACCACCCTGCTTGTAGCGTGAGACCCACCTAGTACATCGTGCATGAAAAAACTCTGTCGGGTGTTCAGCACCTACGACTTCACTACCACTTGTGGCACTGACGACCCATGAACCTATTGTGTGGAGTCCACGGGGGCGGTCACTGGTGCCACATTAGTGGCAGGTGAGTTCACAGTAGGTGCTGCAGTAGTTGGTAGAGGGACGATGGAGTCCATGACTGGCGCAAGTGTTATGATGGTTGGAATTGGACCATTTGGTAGTGTAGTCTATTGGACCATCCGTGTTAGGATGATTGGTGGGAAGTGGGGATACAGGAGATACATCATCTGACGTATCTATCAAAATGCGGGCCCCATTGGAACACTGTAGAAAAATAGCTAGCAGAAAGATGCAAAATGTGGTTTTCAGAATGGTAGAAATAGATGATTTGGTATTGTCCATTTGTATGTTTGTTTGTTGATGAAGGGAAAAGGGAAGATGTGTTTTGTTTTTATGAAGCGGAATGTGTGTATAACATGGGTATATAACTATTTTGAATTATATTCTCATTACCATTAAATGATAATAGAGATTCCGAAAAATGATCATCTAAATATAACATGAAGAGGTTTCCCTCATGATAATCATTTCCAACAACACGAGAAACTTTAAACTAATATACACTTTATTGTATCCAAACGTAAATACAAGTTCATCAGTATTTAGTTTAGATACACATATTAAGTTTCGAGTTACGATGAGTACATAAAGAGTTCCATAAAATTTAAACAAAAGCCACCTTCAAATATTAATGAAAAGGTTCCAACAGCTTCTACGTTTAAATCAACACTATTCTCGACTTTAACCGTTCGTTGGTTTTCCTTTAATGTACGCATTGTATGGAATCTCAATAAAAAAATTGCAATGCGTATCATTGACTAATAGTTAATACCAGTGGCGGAGCCACTTGATAATGAATGGGTGCAAGTGACACCAACGGATTGGTCGTATTAATTATTGGCTTTTAAACTTGTGTCACTATCCAATTCCAATTAAGGTACCAACCCTTCTAAATATTTATACAACTAACATAATACAGAGTTTTGTTTTTGTTGGCCCAATAGAAAGATCACATTTGGCAGCAATATTTTGACTTTTTCTTCAAACAATTTACTCAGCATCTAAATTTTTCAACTACAATTTTATTGTGGTAGTTGTTTTTTATTAATTCTGATTTCAATTGGTGTTTCAATCGAAGTATAATTCTTAGTTAGTTCACTTGCAATAATTAATAGTATAAATTTCATTTACCATTTTATAATTTATGATTTATATTTATATAGTATCTTATATCTTATTGTCAATTAATCCTTAAATTTTATGCATAAGACTGCGTAATTACAACAATAACAATAAAAAACAATCTCACAAAAGTGGAATATGGAACATAATACTACGTAATTATTATATAATAATTTTGTCAATCAATTTTTGTACTTAAAGTTGTAGATTTTATGTTTTATATTTATTATAAGTCATATGTACTTAAGTTTGTTTTTTATTTACTTATTTATCATTCAAATTGGAAATAAGATGGGGAGTGATGCACTTATTTAGAGATTAAGATCTTAAATGACATTTCTATTAAGAAGTAAGTCGATTTAAAAAAAATAAAAAATCCAAAGCCCAAATGTAGCATATGGGGATTAAACTTCTGTTTCATTTGAAGATTCAGTATCATTCATCTATTTTGCCATTTCTTGTGGGTTAGGTAACTTAACTAATTTTTTATGTTGGTACTGTGACGACCCGGAAATTTTCGACCAAATTTAAATCTAATCTCTATATGATTTCGATACGATAAGCAAAGTATGTAATGTTGAGTCTAGAAAATTTTGAAACGATGTTCATATATTCAATTGACCTTCGACTGCTCTCGACGATTCACGAACAATTAATTGTAAATAGATATGTGTGTATGTTTATATAAATAATAATTCGAAATATAATTGGAAGTATTATATGTTGTTATTATTTAAAATAAATAAAATAAAAATAGGATATTATAATAATTATTATTTAAAATATATCTATATATATAAATAATGTATAAATATTAAATGATTGTAATACTCATTTGATGTCCCGATTGATATTAAGTAAATTAAGTTCAAACGTATGTAATTTTAAAATAAACGGTGACACGAAAATGAGTTCTATAAATTTTAGGCTTATTAAAAATGTATTTAGAAACTATTTGTTAAGTTTTAACACTTTTTATATTTTACCCATAAATGAGAGGGACAGTTGATGTAATTTTTATCTAACGAATTTAGGATCGAATTTTATACCATAATGACTAAAATAAATAAATAAAGTTAATTTAAAAATATGAGATTTTTCTGAAGACTTTTATCCGCTACTATTTATCAACGAGATACGAAATAGTAGTCCGTGAAAACTGTCCGTAGTATACACCCAACAAATTGTCACGAGATGATAACTTATTACTGCTTTTGCTTTTGATTGATTCCATTGAAACAATGAAGATACTTATTATTACTATATTATTTAAGTTTACTGTTTTTGTTGGTTACCTTTACTATCCGTAACTTTATATAAAAATAAATATAATGATATAGATATTGATATTCACTTTCATTAACCTTTCCTCGAACACTTTGTAATCAATTCATTTTGTTTTGTTGTTGTGCTACTGCTCCATGAAACCCACATTTCATTATCTTATCTTATTTAGCCAACTTTCTATCACCACTATATTCTATCTAATTTTATATATCCATATACTAACATATACCTACATATACAAATATTGCAAACACCACCTTGATCTACTCTGTGTAATCGACAAACTAAACCACTTGTGTTCATTTTCTTTTTCCTTGTTTCGGTTGGAATCACTCAAATTTGATCACCACTTGCCATCGACCACAAAAAAAAACCACCTACACCTCCTACTATAATTGTGCTTCGGGTTCAGACCCACACAAGAGAACCACCACCTCTATCATACTCAACGAGCACCACCCAAATCGATCACCTTTCTCTTGTTCTTCTCTTTCTCCAACGACACATTACCATCACCATCTCACCACGACCGCCATCATTATAAAATTTTGCTGCTCGTTTCAAGCTCCACTTTTACTCCGGATGTAACCCGCAACCATGAACCATCAAACCCAACCCCTCATGATACTGTTATGATCAACCTCTTCACCATCTAGTCGATCACTATTCAATCACCACCTTTGTTTTTGGTTTCTATTACTACCATCGACACCCTCGCCACCTTTAATCACCAATCACCGAACCTCCACCACTCTCGTGTTTCCTGTTTCAGTCGTCACGAAACACCACCCCACCACAAGCCCTTTTCTTTTTTTATTTTTTATTTTTTTGTGTGTGTTATTGCTATTTTAGACATCACTGACACTTTCATTCGTATCATTGATGTTAAACTGCTAATGCGTGATTCCTTTTTATGATTGGCCGACATTCACTACACAAACTACCCCACTTAATTATTAAGAGGCCTTTTCTTTTATTATCTTTATAAACGGAAACCTTACGGCTCGTATAATTACTAGATCAAAAAGAAACGAGTTGCTTAATGTAGGCCTGTGTACATTGGACTTGTAATATTACTTTTGGGTCAAGGTATATGATGGGCTGAGCAATTGAAGATAACGATAATTCTTAGAAAGATATAAACGAGAATATAGATAGACGATATAGACAGATTTAAGGAGATGAAGATCGTAAAATTATGATAATGATAATCGGATGACGATGATGTGATGTTGATGATTATGGTACACGACGATGATGAATGAAGATGATGATGTTATGATGGCGAGGTGATGATGATAATATAAAGTATGATGATGATGAAGATTACGGTTACTATGATGTTGATAAGATGATGCTTGTGGTGATGCTAGTAAGAAGATGATAAACAGTCATAGCTAAATATATTTAAGATTTATAAGAGACGTATGTGAGCTAGTTGCTCGATGGTTTAGGAGATGGGATGATGAGCGAGAGGTCCTAGGATTGAACCTAGCCGGATGCTTATATTTTTTTAAAATTCTAAAAGGTTGCTGTTGGGCTTGTTCTCTGTTGGGCCGTGTTTTTCCATTGGGCCGAGTTAATACAAAATTCGGTTGGGCTTGAAAACGAAAATACGGGTCATATTTATATCGATGGGATTTAAGTCAGGAAAACATATAGGGAGTAATGGTCTTTGGGATAGCGGGTATGCGAGAGGTCCTGGGTTCAAGTCTCGTCATGGGCAATTCTTTTTAAAGGAGATTTTTAAGGGTATAATCATTTATTTCTTTTTATTATTATTATTATTATTATTATTATTATTATTATTATTATTATTAGTATTGTTGTTGTTGTTATTATTATGATTATATTATGTATGATTAAGATTATGATATATTAAGATAATCTTATGGACATATAAATAGATATTAACACGACGTACGTAGAAATATTTGTATGTAATGGAGTAAAGATTGTTATTTAAAATGATAGGTATATGTATAAGTAAACTCTCCATATATATATATATATATATATATATATATATATATATATATATATATATATATATATATATATATATATATATATATATATATGATCAATACATATAGGTGTTATTAATAAATATAATAAATATCTTTTACATATATTAATTATAATTTTCTTTTATTAAAAGGTATAATTTTTTTCTAAAAATTAAATGAAATACGTTTGTATATAAGTATGTTTATTATAAATTGAATTGATTTAAAAATATTAGGATATTAAAATTTTGAATACTTAAACATATTTATATTAATAAAATTTATAAAGATAACTTAATAATAAATACTAATTAGTTGTTTATCATATATATTACTAATTTAAATAAGTAAAAATATTATATAATTAATATTTGTTTAATTACTACTATAGGTTCATTACATTATTTGATATATATTACTGATATAGGTTCGTGAATCCGAGGCCAACCCTGCATTGTTCAGTTTCGTCGTATGAATATTTTTACTACAAAATATTGTAGAGTGAGTTTCATTTGCTCCCTTTTTAAATGCTTTTGCAATATATATATATATATATATATATATATATATATATATATATATATATATATATATATATATATATATATATATATATATATATATATATATATATATATTGGGACTGAGAATACATGCGCTTTTATAAATGTTTTACGGAATAGACACAAGTAATTGAAACTACATTATATGGGTGAATGATCGAAGCCGAGTATGCCCCTTTTGCTTGATAACCTAAGAATTAGTAAACCGATCTACTAATTGACGCGAATCCTAAAGATAGATCTATTGGGCCTAACGAACCCTATCCAAAGTACCGGATGCTTTAGTACTTCGATGTTGTTTTTATCATGCCCGAAGAATTTCTCGGAATGATAGGGGATATTTATATGCATCTTGTTAATGTCGGTTACCAGGTGTTCACCATATGAATGATTTTTGTCTCTATGCATGGGACGTATATTTATGAGAACTGCAAGTGAAATTCTTGTGGTCTATTAAAATGATGGAAATGATTATTTATGTTAAACTAATGAACTCACCAACCTTTTGGTTGACACTTTAAAGCATGTTTATTCTCATGTATGAAAGAAATCTTCCGCTGTGCATTTGCTTATTTTAGAGATATTACTTAGAGTCATTCATGACATATTTCGAAAGACGTTGCATTCGAGTCGTTGAGTTTATCAAGATTATTATTAAGTCAATTATAGTTGGATATATTATGAAATGGTATGCATGCCGTCAACATTCGATGTAATGAAAGTTTGTCTTTTAAAAACGAATGCAATGTTTGTAAAATGTATCATATAGAGGTCAAGTACCTCGCGATGTAATCAAATGTTATTGTATTCGTTCTTATGGATTAGGACGGGTCTTTACAGGTACACATTGTATAACTAAACTTTTGGGACGCAATAAATTTTGGGTTAATTTGTTGACACCATCGATTTAAATTTCTGGCTTCGCCACTAACTTAATACACCATGAACTAATATGGACAATTGAAAGATTCAAATATATCTTTTGTTGCTAGTCATTCCTTGAATTATAGACAGTCCTTTTGAATACGTCATTTTTATGATAATATTCATATTTTAGACAGTCTTGGAATGAGCTGGTATTTGCACCCAATTTCGGGACTTTAGGTGGAGCATAATTATCTCCACTTGAACCAACATTTTCCTTTCTATGAGCCCTTTCTCTTATTGGGTTTGTGAAAACAATTCTGAGCGACATCGGGTTTTTTCAACTTTGAGATGCTCTTCCTCTTGCACACACATGGCAATCAGTTCTTTCATTTTCCACTCTACCCTTTGCGTATTATAATTGATCTTTAAAGGACCAAATTTGCATAGGGAAAATGTCATAATGAAAATGAACTAATAAACCTTCGTTGATTTTCATGTTCGAGCCTTTCAGTTTATTAGCCATATCGCTCATCATCATAATGTGCTCACGTATACCAATAACACATTCATACTTGGTAGTCAACATTATAAGAATCAAAGTGCTTGCATGGGCTTTTAAAGTCCCCTTAAATTGTCCCTCTACGGAGCTTGCATATTCTTTTGCATTCTTAGATTCAGGTCTGACTCCTCGAATAACGACATATATGGAATTTTTAATGATCATGAGTGACATACGGTTAGATCTCTCCCACTGTTCATAAGCACATTTTTTATCTGATGTACAAGCATCAGTAAGTGCATCATGAGGATCAGTACGAAGCGCATGATCAAAGGTCCATTATTCCGAGAGTAAGTTTTACTTGATATCTCCATGTTGAGAAGTTAGTATTAGTTACGAGTAATTTCGATTTAGTAACCCTTATTGAAAGTTCAGGTGGATGGTGCATAGATTGAAACTTAAGTGTATGCTCAAAATTAAGCGAATAAAGAATTAACGGGATATATATAAGTAAAGTCAAGCATATCAGCATAAACATAAAACCTATTATGAACACCAAAATAATAAGCATATAAGATGTTTGTCATATTATCAACCTCATGTTGGTTTAGTTAATAATTAGATCCTTATACATCTTTAATAAGACTAAGCAGTCATGCATATTACATATCACCATTGGGCAGAAACGTAACATGCATGCCAATTATGCTCAATGTATATTTCCTTGTTTAACTTAAACACACAAATAGTCGTTGGGTTCATTGAGTGAACACTTAAACGATTATGTAGTATGGTATTACTTAAGCTTCTATGTTAATTTAAATAACCATTTGTTGAGCCGGTTATATAAACTAACATAAAAGTTACCATCAAGTCAAATAATCACATAAAAGTTAACATAAAAAATTACCACATAAAGTAGTAACAAACGTACATGTGCATCCTATATCTTTCGTTGATTATTGTCATGAAATAATGCCCTTAATGTAATCAATGTATATGATTAATGTAACCGTTAAATATATCGAATGACAGAATCTGAACAAATAATTGTACATTTATTTTAAGTACCCTAGAATGACAGATTAATATTTGGTCGTTAATGTATACTTTGTATACTAAGTTTCCAGATATATTCTTTTCCACAAAAAGGAACACAAAAATTAATTACTAAAATTATTTTTAAATTAATTACAACATATCATTATTGTTGTGTTATGGATGTATTCAGAGTATTTGATTTCATCTAACATGCATATAGTAACTTTTGAATGTATACATGAAGATTAGATTACTCAACAACTGAGAGTGGTCAATAAAATTATTATGATTGTAGCATGCAATAACAATCAAAATCAACTGACCATTTTAATAATCAAGTGATCATCACTAAAAATCAAGTGACCATTATAATCATAATATTTTCAATAATCTTTGAATTACAATTTATGATTATCATAAATTTAAATTAAATTACTTTATTGAAATTGCTGGTAAAACATCTACATAATTAATTGATAAGTAACGTTTTAATAAGTATAACACTAACGACGGTTCTTGTTAATTATCCATTGATATTTACATGGGTAATTAAAATATGATTGGAAAATTAATTAATTCTATCCATACATGTCGGTGGAAGATCAATTCATTATTTCTAGATGCATACCAACAATTTACTCACATTTACATAATTAATTGAAAATATGATACCATGCAAATAGTCTGTAATTACTTTCTTCATAAGAAATTATTTGATATCATGTTTGGCGAAAACTATTTTCAATTGTTAATGATCATTGTGATAAATAAGATGTAATTTCAATATTGCTCTGATACCACATGTTGAATTAATACATCATTATTCATATGAACAATCATGTAATCACATAATATCATAATAAGAACATTAAAGTAAACTTACTTGATTTATAGAACTGACGAGATCTTTGATTTGAATGATGAAACCATGGCGTTAGGGATTGTCAATTTCAATAGTATTTGTCAATAATCCGATGGAGGGATTTCTCTCTAGTTATTAGTATTCTTGAGATAATACATAAATGACAACCTATTAGAAAATGACCACATCTCATTATTATATAGTTAGGATAGTTATGGCGGTTACTTGCATCAAATAACTACCAATAGTTAGTTAGGAATACATTATGTCATTTACGCGAACATAAAGGGTCAAATGGTAAATAGACCATATTCATTTACGAATAATTCTAACAAAATTACCTTAAAATCACTTATAAATATAAGAAAATAATAAAAAAGTAACTTGGACGACTTTTAACCTACTGTAATTCTAAAATTATTATTACAAGTTTTTATTTACTGGGTGATACCCATACCCCAAAAAAATTGTAAATTATAATTATATAAAAGTTCATAAAAGGTTTCTTGTTCCCGAAGAAAATCCTCTCTATATATATCTAGTAGCAACTGACCATTTGTAAATCAAATAACAGATCCCAATTAAGTCTAAAAACATTACTTCTAAAATGTTGAAATTTATTAAATCTTGTTTCTTATCAACTATTGCCGCAAATCAAAAAAGTAAAGTCAAACGTGACACGTATTCGAAAAAAACAACAAACAAAAAGCTAAGTTCATCTAAAAGAAATAAAACATGGGTTAAGTCCAGCTGTGACATTGACGTCAATTGGAGCTAGTGTTGTAATGAGAAGTTACAAAGTTTTCAATCTAAAAACCATTCTCAAATTCATTTACCACCGTGGAAGGATCTCAGTTTTTAGTATGAATTTTTTACTCTTTCTTCTTTTTTGGTATTATTTAATTTTAATATAATCATATAACTTTGATTGTTAATTATTAATAAAAAAACATTTTTGTTAGCTTCGGGATCTTTAATCGGTTGTACGGAAGTAAAAAATATTAATCTCAAAGGGGCTTGTAAGAGACTTAACGCTGGTTTAAAGTCGATCGTTAGAGAGGTTGGTAGAATGGAGAACTATCAAGTTACCGACCTCATGATAAAAGAACTTGTTACCGATGAAAAAGTTAGAAGAGATGTGATAGACGAACTGATAAAAGTAACCTTGAATCTACACGGTAATATTTACTTCATTTCATTCATTGGTATTATTTAGATATATTGAACTGTTTTATTATATTTCTAAAATACTTGTACTTTTTTCGTGTGAATCAGGAGACGCTGGTGAGTACGCCTCAGCTTCGAGTGCCATATACAAGCTAACAACAGAAGAAAAAGACATAATGAGAAATTATTTGATACCATGATTGGCGAGAACTATTTTCTATTCGTTTATGATCATTGTGATAAATAAGATGTAATTTCAACATTGCTCTGATATCACATGTTGAATTAATACATCATTATGCATATGATCAGTCATGTAATCACATAATATCATAATAAGAACATGAAAGTAAACTTACTTGATTTGTAGAACCGACGAGATATTTGATTTGAATGATGAAACCATAGCGTTAAAAATTGTCAATTCCAATAGTATTTGTAAATAATCCGATAGAGAGATTTCTCTCTAGTTATTAGTGTTCTTGAGAGAATACATAAATGACAACTTATTAGAAAATGACCGCATCTCATCATTATATAGTTAGGGTAGTTATTGCGGTTACTTCAATTAAATAACCACCAATAATTAGTTAGGAATACATTATGTTATTTAGGCGAACATAAAGGATCAAATGGTAAATATGCCATATTCATTTACGGATAATTCTAACAAAATTACATTAAAATTAATTATAAATATATAAAAATTATAAAAGAGATACTTGGATGTCTTTTACCCTACTGTAATTCTTAAATTATTATTAAAAGTTTTTATTTTATTTACTGGGTGATACCTTTACCCAAATAAAGATTGTAAAATTATAATTATATAAAAATTCATAAAAGGTTTCTTGTTTCTGAAGAAAATCATCTCTCTATATATCTAGTAGCAACTGACCATTTGTAAATCAAAGAACATATCCCAATAAATTCCAAAAACATTACTTCTAAAATGTTGAAATTTATTAAATCTCGTTTCTTATCAGCTATTGCCGCAAATCAACAAAGTAAAGCCAAACGTGACACATATTCGGAGAAAACTACAAACTAAAAGCTAAGTTCATCTACAAAAAAAATAAAACGAGGGTTAGGTCCAGCTGTGACATTGACGTCAATTGGAGCTAGTGTTGTAATGAGAAGTTACAAAGTTTTCAATCTGAAAACCATTCTCAAATTCATTTACCAGCGTGGAAGGATCTCATTTTTTAGTATGAATTTTTTACTCTCTCTTCTTTTTTGGTGTTTTTATTTTTAGTATAATCATGTAACTCTGATTGTTAATTATTAACCAAAAAAAAAGAACATTTTTGTTAGGTTCGGGAGCTTTAATCAGTTGTGTGGAAGACAAAAATGTTAATCTCAAAGTAGCTTGTAAGAGACTTAACGCTGGTCTAAAGTCGGTCGTTAGAGAGGTTTTTAAAATGGCGAACTACCAAGTTACTGGCCTCGTGATAAAAGACCTTGTTACCGATGAAAATGTTAGAAGAAAGGTGATAGACGAACTAATAAAAGTAACCTTGAATCTATCCGGTAATATTTACTTCATTTCATTTTTTGGTATTATTTAGATATATTAAACTATTTTATTATACTTCTAAAATACTTGTAGTTTTTTGTGTGAATAAGGAGACGCCGGTGAGTACGCCACAGTTTCGAGTGTCATATACAAGCTAACAACGGAAGAAAAAGATATAATAAGAAATTATTTGATACCATGTTTGGCGACAACTATTTTCAATTCGTTTACGATCATTGTGATAAGTAAGATGTAATTTCAACATTGCTCTAAGACCACATGTTGAATTAATACATCATTATGTATATGATTAATCATGTAATCACAAAATATCAGAATAAGAACATGAAAGTAAACTTACTTGATTTGTAGAACCGACGAGATCTTTGATTTGAATGATGAAACCATAGCGTTAGGTATTGTCAATTCCAATAGTATTTATCAGTAATCTGATGGAGAGATTTCTCTTTAGTTATTAGCGTTCTTGAGAGAATACATAAAGGACAACCATTAGAAAATGATCACATCCCATCATTATATTGTTAGGGTAGTTATGGTAGTTACTTTCATCAAATAACCACCAATAGTTAGCTAGGGTTATATTATGTTATTTAGGCTAACATAAAAGGTCAAATGATAAATATGCCATATTTATTTACGGATAATTCTAACAAAATTACCTTAAAATCACTTATAAACATATAAAAATAATAAAAAAGATACTTGGATGTCTTTTACCCTACTGTAATTCTAAAATTATTATTACAAGTTTTTATTTACTGGGTGATACCTTTACCCCCAAAAAATTGTAAACTTATAATTATATAAAAATTCATAAAAAGTTTCTTGTTCCCGAAGAAAATCCTCTCTCTATATATCTAGTAATAATTGACCATTTGTAAATCATATAACAGATCCTAATTAATTCCAAAAACATTACTTCTAAAATGTTTAAATCTCATTTCTTATTAGTTATTGTCGTAAATCAAAAAAGTAAGCCAGTGACACATATTCAGAAAAAAAACAAACAAAAAACTAAGTTTATCTACAAAAAATGGGGGTTAGGTCCAGCTGTAACATTGACGTCAATTGAAGCTAGTGTTGTAATGATAAGTTACAAAGTTTTCAATCTAAAAACCATTCTCAAATTCATCTACCACCGTGGAAGGATCTCAGTTTTTAGTATGAATTTTTTTACACTCTTTTCTTTTTTGATGTTTATTATTTTTAATATAATCATATAACTCTGATTGTTAATTATTAACAAAAAAAAAACATTTTTGTTAGCTTCGAGAGTTTTAATCGGTTGTGCGGAAGTAAAAAATGTTAATCTCAAATGAGCTTGTAAGAGACTTAACGCTGGACTAAAGTCTATTGTTAGAGAGGTCGGTAGATGGAGAACAATCAAGTTACATGCCTCGTGATAAAAGACCTTGTTACCGAAGAAAAATTTAGAAGAGGGGTTAAGGGTGATAGACGAACTGATAAAAGTAACCTTGAATCTACCCGGTAATATTTACTTCATTTCACTCATTGGTATCATTTAGATGTATTAAACGTTTCATTATATTTTTTTTTAAATATTTGTACTTTTTTCGTGTGAATTAAGAGACGCTGGTGACTATGCCTCAGCTTCGAGTGCTATATACAAGCTGACAACAGAAGAAAAGGACATAATAAGAAGTTATTTGATACCATGTTTGGTGAGAACTATTTTCTATTCGTTTATGATCATTGTGATAAATAAGATATAATTTCAACATTGCTCTGATACCACATGTTGAATTAATACATCATTATGCATATGATCAATCATGTAATCACATAATATCATAATAAGAACATGAAAGTAAACTTACTTGATTTGTAGAACCGATGAGATATTTTATTTGAATGATGAAACCATAGCGTTAGGAATTGTCAAATGCAATAGTATTTGTCAATAATTCGATGGAGGGATTTCTCTCTAGTTATTAGCGTTCTTGAGAGAATACATAAATGACAACCTATTAGAAAATGACCGCATCTCATCACTATATAGTTAGGGTAGTTATGGCGGTTACTTCAATTAAATAACCACCAATGGTTAGTTAGGAATATATTATGTTATTTAGGCGAACATAAAGGGTCAAATAGTAAATAAGCCATATTCATTTACGGATAATTCTAACAAAATTACATTAAAATCACTTATAAATATATGAAAACAATAAAAAGATACTTAGATGTCTTTTACCCTACTGTAATTCTAAAATTATTATTACAAGTTTTTATTTACTGGGTGATACCTTTACCCAAAAAAATTATAAAATTATATTATATAAAAAGTCATAAAAGGTTTCTTGTTTTCGAAGAAAATCATCTCTCTATATATCTAGTGGCAACTGACCATTTGTAAATCAAAGAACATATCCCAATAATTTTCAAAAACATTACTTCTAAAATGTTGAAATTTATTAAATCTCGTTTCTTATTAGCTATTGTCGCAAATCAAAAAATTAAAGCAAAATGTGATACGTATTCGAAAAAAAAAACAAACAAAAAGCTAAGTTCATCTACAATAAAACATAAAACGGGGGGTTAGGTCCAGTTGTGACATTGACATCAATTGGAGCTAGTGTTGTAATGAGAAGTTACAAAGTTTTCAATCTGAAAATCATTCTCAAATTCATCTACCACCGTGGAAGGATCTTAGTTATTAGTATAAATTTTTTTACTCTCTTCCTTTTTGGTGTTTTTTATATTTAATATAATCATATAACTATGATTATTAATTATTAACCGTAAAAAATATTTTTGTTTGCTTCGAGAGCTTTAATCGGTTGTGTGGAAGTCAAAAATGTTAATCTCAAAGGAGCTTGTAAGAGACTTAAAACTGGTCTAAAGTCGATTGTTAGAGAGGTTGTTAGAATGGAGAACTATCAAGTTATTGGCCTCATGATAAAAGATCTTGTTATCGATGAAAAAGTTAGAATAGAAGTGATAGACGAACTGATAAAAGTAACTTTGAATCTACCCGGTAATATTTACTTCATTTCATTCATTGGTATTATTTAGATATATTAAACTGTTTAATTATATTTCTAAAATAATTTGTTTTTTTTTCGTTTGGATCAGGAGACGCCGATGAGTACGCCTCAGTTTCGAGTGCCATATACAAGTTAACAGCGGAAGAAAAAGACATAATAAGAAATTATTTGATACCATGTTTGGCGACAAGTATTTTCAATTCGTTTATGATCATTGTGATAAATAAGATGTAATTTCAACATTGCTCTGATACCACATGTTGAATTAATACATCATTACACATATGATCAATCATGTAATCACATCATATCATAATAAGAACATGAAAATAAACTTACTTGATTTGTAGAACTGACGAGATCTTTGATTGAATTATGAAACCATAGTGTTAGGGATTGTCAATTCCAACAGTATTTGTCAATAATCCGATGAAGGGATTTCTCTCTAGTTATTAGTGTTTTTGAGAGAATACATAAATGACAACATATTAGAAAATGACCACATCCCATCATTATATAGTTAGGGTAGTTATGGCGGTTACTTCCATTAGATAACCATCAATAGTTAGTTAGGGATACATTATGTCATTTAGGCGAACATAAAGGGTCAATTGAGAAATAGACCATATTTATTTATGGATGATTCTAACAAAATTACCTTAAAATCACTTATAAATATATATAAAAATAATAAAAAAGATACTTCGCTGTCTTTTACTCTACTGTAATTCTAAAATTATTATTACAAGTTTTTATTTACTGGTTGATACCTTTACCCCAAAAAAATTGTAAAATTATAATTATATAAAAATTCATAAAAGGTTTCTTGTTTCCAAAGAAAATCCTCTCTCTATATATCTAGTAGCAACTGACCATTTGTAAATCAAATAACAGATCCCAATTAATTCCAAAAACATTATTTCTAAAATGTTGAAATTTATTAAATCTCGTTTCTTATCAACTATTGCCGCAAATCAAAAAAGTAAAGCTAAACGTGACACGTATTCGGAAAAACAACAAACCAAAAGCTAAGTTCATCTACAAAAAAAATAAAACGGAGGTTCGGTCCAGCTGTGACATTGACGTCAATTGGAGCTAGTGTTGTAATGAGAAGTTACAAAGTTTTCAATCTGAAAACCATTCTCAAAGTCATCTACTACCGTGGAAGGATATCAGTTTTTAGTATGGATTTTTTACTCTCCCTCTCTCTTATTTTTTAAAATTTTTTAATATAATCATATAACTTTGATTGTTAATTATTAATCAAAAACAAAATTTTGTTAGCTTCGGGAGCTTTAATCGGTTGTACGGAAGTAACAAATATTAATCTCAAAGGAGCTTGTAAGAGACTTAACGCTGGTTTAAAGTCGATCGTTAGAGAGGTTGATAGAATGGAGAACTATCAAGTTACCGACCTCGTGATAAAAGAACTTGTTACCGATGAAAAAGTTAGAAGAGATGTGATAGACGAACTGATAAAAGTAACCTTGAATCTACCGGGTAATATTTACTTCATTTCATTCATTGGTATTATTTAGATATATTGAACTGTTTTATTATATTTCTAAAATACTTGTACTTTTTTGTGTGAATCAGGAGACGCTGGTGAGTATGCCTCAGCTTCGAGTGCCATATACAAGCTAACAACAGAAGAAAAAGACATAATGAGAAATTATTTGATACCGTGATTGGCGAGAACTATTTTCTATTCGTTTATGATCATTGTGATAAATAAGATGTAATTTCCACATTGCTTTTATACCACATGTTGAATTAATACATCATTATGCATATGATCAGTCATGTAATCACATAATATCATAATAAGAACATGAAAGTAAACTTACTTGATTTGTAGAACCGACGAGATATTTGATTTGAATGATGAAACCATAGCGTTAGAAATTTTCAATTCCAATAGTATTTGTCAATAATCCGATAGAGGGATTTCTCTCTAGTTATTAGTGTTCTTGAGAGAATACATAAATGACAACCTATTAGAAAATGACCGCATCTCATCATTATATAGTTAGGGTAGTTATGGCGGTTACTTCAATTAAATAACCACCAATAATTAGTTAGGAATATATTATGTTATTTAGGCGAACATAAAGGGTCAAATGGTAAATATGCCATATTCATTTACGGATAATTCTAACAAAATTACATTAAAATCATTTATAAATATATGAAAATTATAAAAGAGATACTTGGATGTCTTTTACCCTACTGTAATTCTTAAATTATTATTAAAAATTTTATTTTATTTACTGGGTGATACCTTTACCCAAATAAAGATTGTAAAATTATAATTATATAAAAATTCATAAAAGGTTTCTTGTTTTCGAAGAAAATCAACTCTCTATATATCTAGTAGCAACTAACCATTTGTAAATCAAAGAACATATCCCAATAAATTCCAAAAACATTACTTCTAAAATGTTGAAATTTATTAAATCTCGTTTCTTATCAGCTATTGCCGCAAATCAACAAAGTAAAGCCAAACGTGACACATATTCGGAGAAAACTACAAACTAAAAGCTAAGTTCATCTACAAAAAAAATAAAATGGGGGTTAGGTCCAGCTGTGACATTGACGTCAATTGGAGCTAGTGTTGTAATGAGAAGTTACAAAGTTTTCAATCTGAAAATCATTCTCAAATTCATCTACCAGCGTGGAAGGATCTCAGTTTTTAGTATGAATTTTTTTACACTCTTTTCTTTTTTGATGTTTATTATTTTTAATATAATCATATAACTCTGATTGTTAATTGTTAACAAAAAAAACATTTTTGTTACCTTCGGGAGTTTTAATCGGTTGTGCGGAAGTAAAAAATGTTAATCTCAAATGAGCTTGTAAGAGACTTAATGCTGGACTAAAGTCGATCGTTAGAGAGGTTGGTAGAATGGAGAACAATCAAGTTACATGCCTCGTGATAAAAGACCTTGTTACCGAAGAAAATTTTAGAAGAGGGGTTAAGGGTGATAGACGAACTGATAAAAGTAACCTTAAATCTACCCTGTAATATTTACTTCATTTCATTCATTGGTATCATTTAGCTGTATTAAACGTTTCATTATATTTTTTAAATATTTGTACTTTTTTCGTGTGAATTAAGAGACGCTGGTGACTACGCCTCAGCTTCGAGTGCTATATACAAGCTGACAACGGAAGAAAAGGACATAATAAGAAGTTATTTGATACCATGTTTGGTGAGAACTATTTTCTATTCGTTTATGATCATTGTGATAAATAAGATATAATTTCAACATTGCTCTGATACTACATGTTGAAATAATACATCATTATGCATATGATCAATCATGTAATCACATAATATCATAATAAGAACATGAAAGTAAACTTACTTGATTTGTAGAATCGACGAGATATTTTATTTGAATTATGAAACCATAGCGTTAGGAATTGTCAATTCCAATAGTATTTGTCAATAATTCGATGGAGGGATTTCTCTATAGTTATTAGCGTTCTTGAGAGAATACATAAATGACAACCTATTAGAAAATGACCGCATCTCGTAATTATATAGTTAGGGTAGTTATGGCAGTTACTTCAATTAAATAACCACCAATGGTTAGTTAGGAATATATTATGTTATTTAGGTGAACATATAGGGTCAAATGGTAAATAAGCCATATTCATTTACGGATAATTCTAACAAAATTACATTAAAATCACTTATAAATATATGAAAACAATAAAAAGATACTTAGATGTCTTTTACCCTACTGTAATTCTAAAATTATTATTACAAGTTTTTATTTACTGGGTGATACCTTTACCCAAAAAAATTGTAAATTATATTATATAAAAAGTCATAAAAGGTTTCTTGTTTCCGAAGAAAATCATCTCTCTATATATCTAGTGGCAACTGACCATTTGTAAATGAAAGAACATATCCCAATAATTTCCAAAAACATTACTTCTAAAATGTTGAAATTTATTAAATCTCGTTTCTTATTAGCTATTGTCGCAAATCAAAAAAGTAAAGCAAAACGTGATACGTATTCGAAAAAAATAAACAAAAAGCTAAGTTCATCTACAATAAAACATAAAACGGGGGGTTAGGTCCAGCTGTGACATTGACATCAATTGGAGCTAGTGTTGTAATGAGAAGTTACAAAGTTTTCAATCTGAAAATCATTCTCAAATTCATCTACCACCGTGGAAGGATCTTAGTTATTAGTATAAATTTTTTTACTCTCTTCCTTTTTGGTGTTTTTTATATTTAATATAATCATATAACTATGATTATTAATTATTAACCGTAAAAAATATTTTTGTTTGCTTCGAGAGCTTTAATCGGTTGTGTGGAAGTCAAAAATGTTAATCTCAAAGGAGCTTGTAAGAGACTTAAAACTGGTCTAAAGTCGATTGTTAGAGAGGTTGTTAGAATGGAGAACTATCAAGTTATTGGCCTCATGATAAAAGATCTTGTTATCGATGAAAAAGTTAGAATAGAAGTGATAGACGAACTGATAAAAGTAACTTTGAATCTACCCGGTAATATTTACTTCATTTCATTCATTGGTATTATTTAGATATATTAAACTATTTAATTATATTTCTAAAATAATTTGTTTTTTTCGTTTGGATCAGGAGACGCCGATGAGTACGCCTCAGTTTCAAGTGCCATATACAAGTTAACAGCGGAAGAAAAAGACATAATAAGAAATTATTTAATACCATGTTTGGCGACAAGTATTTTCAATTCGTTTATGATCATTGTGATAAATAAGATGTAATTTCAACATTGCTCTGATACCACATGTTGAATTAATACATCATTACACATATGATCAATCACGTAATCACATAATATCATAATAAGAACATGAAAATAAACTTACTTGATTTGTAGAACCGACGAGATCTTTGATTTGAATTATGAAACCATAGTGTTAGGGATTGTCAATTCCAACAGTATTTGTCAATAATCCGATGGAGGGATTTCTCTCTAGTTATTAGTGTTTTTGAGAGAATACATAAATGACAACCTATTAGAAAATGACCACATCCCATCATTATATAGTTAGGGTAGTTATGGCGGTTACTTCCATTAGATAACCATCAATAGTTAGTTAGGGATACATTATGTCATGTAGGCGAACATAAAGGGTCAATTGAGAAATAGACCATATTTATTTACGGATGATTCTAACAAAATTACCTTAAAATCACTTATAAATATATATAAAAATAATAAAAAAGATACTTCGATGTCTTTTACTCTACTGTAATTCTAAAATTATTATTACAAGTTTTTATTTACTGGTTGATACCTTTACCCCAAAAAAATTGTAAAATTATAATTATATAAAAATTCATAAAAGGTTTCTTGTTTCCAAAGAAAATCCTCTCTCTATATATCTAGTAGCAACTGACCATTTGTAAATCAAATAACAGATCCCAATTAATTCCAAAAATATTATTTCTAAAATGTTGAAATTTATTAAATCTCGTGTCTTATCAACTATTGCCGCAAATCAAAAAAGTAAAGCTAAACGTGACACGTATTTGGAAAAAACAACAAACAAAAAGCTAAGTTCATCTACAAAAAAAAATAAAACGGAGGTTCGGTCCAGCTGTGACATTGACGTCAATTGGAGCTAGTGTTGTAATGAGAAGTTACAAAGTTTTCAATCTGAAAACCATTCTCAAAGTCATCTACTACCGTGGAAGGATATCAGTTTTTAGTATGGATTTTTTACTCTCCCTCTCTCTTATTTTTTAAAATTTTTTAATATAATCATGTAACTTTGATTGTTAATTATTAATCAAAAACAAAATTTTGTAAGCTTCGGGAGCTTTAATCGGTTGTACGGAAGTAAAAAATATTAATCTCAAAGGAGCTTGTAAGAGACTTAACACTGGTTTAAAGTCGATCGTTAGAGAGGTTGGTAGAATGGAGAACTATCAAGTTACCGACCTCATGATAAAAGAACTTGTTACCGATGAAAAAGTTAGAAGAGATGTGATAGACGAACTGATAAAAGTAACCTTGAATCTATCGGGTAATATTTACTTCATTTCATTCATTGGTATTATTTAGATATATTGAACTGTTTTATTATATTTCTAAAATACTTGTACTTTTTCGTGTGAATCAGGAGACGCTGGTGAGTACGCCTCAGCTTCGAGTGCCATATACAAGCTAACAACAGAAGAAAAAGACATAATGAGAAATTATTTGATACCGTGATTGGCGAGAACTATTTTCTATTCGTTTATGATCATTGTGATAAATAAGATGTAATTTCAACATTGCTCTGATACCACATGTTGAATTAATACATCATTATGCATATGATCAGTCATGTAATCACATAATATCATAATAAGAACATGAAAGTAAACTTACTTGATTTGTAGAACCGACGAGATATTTGATTTGAATGATGAAACCATAGCATTAGAAATTGTCAATTCCAATAGTATTTGTCAATAATCCGATAGAGGGATTTCTCTCTAGTTATTAGTGTTCTTGAGAGAATACATAAATGACAACCTATTAGAAAATAACCGCATCTCATCATTATATAGTTAGGGTAGTTATGGCGGTTACTTCAATTAAATAACCACCAATAATTAGTTAGGAATACATTATGTTATTTAGGCGAACATAAATGGTCAAATGGTAAATATGCAATATTCATTTACGGATAATTCTAACAAAATTACATTAAAATCAATTATAAATTTATGAAAATTATAAAAGAGATACTTGGATGTCTTTTAACCTACTGTAATTCTTAAATTATTATTAAAAGTTTTTATTTTATTTACTGGGTGATACCTTTACCCAAATAAAGATTGTAAAATTATAATTATATAAAAATTCATAAAAGGTTTCTTGTTTTCGAAAAAAATCATCTCTCTATATATCTAGTAGCAACTGACCATTTGTAAATCAAAGAACATATCCCAATAAATTCCAAAAACATTACTTCTAAAATGTTGAAATTTATTAAATCTCGTTTCTTATCAGCTATTGCCGCAAATCAACAAAGTAAAGCCAAACGTGACATATATTCGGAGAAAACTACAAACTAAAAGCTAAGTTCATCTACAAAAAAAAATAAAATGGGGGTTAGGTCCAGCTGTGACATTGACGTCAATTGGAGCTAGTGTTGTAATGAGAAGTTACAAAGTTTTCAATCTGAAAACCATTCTCAAATTCATCTACCAGCGTGGAAGGATCTCAGTTTTTAGTATGAATTTTTTTACACTCTTTTCTTTTTTGATGTTTATTAATTTTAATATAATCATATAACTCTGATTGTTAATTGTTAACAAAAAAACTTTTTTGTTAGCTTCGGGAGTTTTAATCGGCTGTGCGGAAGTAAAAAATGTTAATCTCAAATGAGCTTGTAAGAGACTTAACGCTGGACTAAAGTCGATCGTTAGAGAGGTTGGTAGAAAGGAGAACAATCAAGTTACATGCCTCGTGATAAAAGTCCTTGTTACCGAAGAAAAATTTAGAAGAGGGGTTAAGGGTGATAGACGAACTGATAAAAGTAACCTTGAATCTACCCGGTAATATTTACTTCATTTCATTCATTGGTATCATTTAGATGTATTAAATGTTTCATTATATTTTTTAAATATTTGTACTTTTTTCGTGTGAATTAAGAGACGTTGGTGACTACGCCTCAGCTTCGAGTGCTATATACAAGCTGACAACGGAAGAAAAGGACATAATAAGAAGTTATTTGATACCATGTTTGGTGAGAACTATTTTCTATTCGTTTATAATCATTGTGACAAATAAGATATAATTTCAACATTGCTCTGATACCACATGTTGAATTAATACATCATTATGCATATGATCAATCATGTAATCACATAATATCAAAATAAGAACATGAAAGTAAACTTACTTGATTTGTAGAACCGACGAGATATTTTATTTGAATGATGAAACCATAGCATTAGGAAATGTCAATTCCAATAGTATTTGTCAATAATTCGATGGAGGGATTTCTCTCTAGTTATTAGCGTTCTTGAGAGAATACATAAATGACAACCTATTAGAAAATGACCGCATCTCATCATCATATAGTTAGGGTAGTTATGGTGGTTACTTCAATTAAATAACCACCAATGGTTAGTTAGGAATATATTATGTTATTTAGGCGAACATAAAGGGTCAAATGGTAAATAAGCCATATTCATTTACGGATAATTCTAACAAAATTACATTAAAATCACTTATAAATATATGAAAACAATAAAAAGATACTTAGATGTCTTTTACCCTACTGTAATTCTAAAATTATTATTACAAGTTTTTATTTACTGCGTGATACCTTTACCCAAAAAAATTGTAAATTATATTATATAAAAAGTCATAAAAGGTTTCTTGTTTCCGAAGAAAATCATCTCTCTATATATCTAGTGGCAACTGACCATTTGTAAATCAAAGAACATATCCCAATAATTTCCAAAAACATTACTTCTAAAATGTTGAAATTTATTAAATCTCGTTTCTTATTTGCTATTGTCGCAATTCAAAAAAGTAAAGCAAAATGTGATACGTATTCGAAACAAACAAACAAAAAGCTAAGTTCATCTACAATAAAACATAAAACGGGGGATTAGGTCCAGCTGTGACATTGACATCAATTGGAGCTAGTGTTGTAATGAGAAGTTACAAAGTTTTCAATCTGAAAATCATTCTCAAATTCATCTACCACCGTGGAAGGATCTTAGTTATTAGTATAAATTTTTTTACTCTCTTCCTTTTTGGTGTTTTTTATATTTAATATAATCATATAACTGTGATTATTAATTATTAACCGTAAAAAATATTTTTGTTTGCTTTGAGAGCTTTAATCGGTTGTGTGAAAGTCAAAAATGTTAATCTCAAAGGAGCTTGTAAGAGACTTAAAACTGGTCTAAAGTCGATTGTTAGAGAGGTTGTTAGAATGGAGAACTATCAAGTTATTGGCCTCATGATAAAAGATCTTGTTATCGATGAAAAAGTTAGAATAGAAGTGATCGACGAACTGATAAAAGTAACTTTGAATCTACCCGGTAATATTTACTTCATTTCATTCATTGGTATTATTTAGATATATTAAACTATTTAATTATATTTCTAAAATAATTTGTTTTTTTCGTTTGGATCAGGAGACGCCGATGAGTACGCCTCAGTTTCGAGTGCCATATACAAGTTAACAGCGGAAGAAAAAGACATAATAAGAAATTATTTGATACCATGTTTGGCGACAAGTATTTTCAATTCGTTTATGATCATTGTGATAAATAAGATGTAATTTTAACATTGCTCTGATACCACATGTTGAATTAATACATCATTACACATATGATCAATCATGTAATCACATGATATCATAATAAGAACATGAAAATAAACTTACTTGATTTGTAGAACCGACGAGATCTTTGATTTGAATTATGAAACCATAGTGTTAGGGATTGTCAATTCCAACAGTATTTGTCAATAATCCAATGGAGGGATTTCTCTCTAGTTATTAGTGTTTTTGAGAGAATACATAAATGACAACCTATTAGAAAATGACCACATCCCATCATTATATAGTTAGGGTAGTTATGGCGGCTACTTCCATTAGATAACCATCAATAGTTAGTTAGGGATACATTATGTCATTTAGGCGAACATAAAGGGTTAATTGAGAAATAGACCATATTTATTTACGGATGATTCTAACAAAATTACCTTAAAATCACTTATAAATATGTATGAAAATAATAAAAAAGATACTTGGATGTCTTTTACTCTACTGTAATTCTAAAATTATTATTACAAGTTTTTATTTACTGGTTGATACTTTTACCCAAAAAAAATTATAAAATTATAATTATATAAAAATTCATAAAAAGTTTCTTGTTTCCAAAGAAAATCCTCTCTCTATATATCTAGTAGCAACTGACCATTTGTAAATCAAATAACAGATCCCAATTAATTCCAAAAACATTATTTCTAAAATGTTGAAATTTATTAAATCTCGTTTCTTATCAACTATTACCGCAAATCAAAAAAGTAAAGCTAAACTTGACACGTATTCGGAAAAAACAACAAATAAAAAGCTAAGTTCATCTACAAAAAAAATAAAACGGAGGTTAGGTCCAGCTGTGACATTGGCGCCAATTGGAGTTAGTGTTGTAATGAGAAGTTACAAAGTTTTCAATCTGAAAACCATTCTCAAAGTCATCTACTACCGTGGAAGGATATCAGTTTTTAGTATGGATTTTTTACTCTCCCTCTCTCTTATTTTTAAAATTTTTTAATATGATCATATAACTTTGATTTTTAATTATTAACCAGGAAAAAACATTTTGATAGCTTCAAGAGCTTTAATCGGTTGTGCGAAAGTCAAAAATGTTAATCTCAAAGGAGCTTGTAAGAGACTTAACGCTGGTCAAAGTCGATCGTTAGATAGGTTGGTAGAATGAAGAACTATCAAGTTACTGGCCTCGTGATAAAAGACGTTGTTACCGATGAAATAGTTAGAAGAGAGGTGATAGACGAACTGATAAAGTGACCTTGAATCTACCCGATTATATTTACTTCATTTCATTCATTGGTATTATTTAGATATATTAAAGTGTTTCATTATATTTCTAAAATACTTGTACTTTTTTCGTGTGAATCAGGAGACGTCGGTGATGACGATTCAGTTTCGAGTGCCATATACAAGCTAACAGAGGAAGAAAAAGACATAATAAGAAATTATTTGATACCATGTTTTGCGAAAACTATTTTCAATTTGTTTATGATCATTGTGATAAATAAGATGTAATTTCAACATTGCTCTGATACCACATACTGAATTAATACATCATTATGCATATGATCAATCATGTAATCACATAATATCGTAATAAGAACATGAAAGTAAATTTACTTGATTTGTAGAACCGACGAGATATTTGATTTGAATGATGAAACCATAGCGTTAGAAATTGTCAATTCCAATAGTATTTATCAATAATCCGATGGAGAGATTTCTCTCTAATTATTAGTGTTCTAGAGAGAATACATAAATGACAACCTATTAGAAAATGACCGCATCTCATCATTATATAGTTAGGGTAGCTATGACGGTTACTTCAATAAAATAACCACCAATAATTAGCTAGGAATACATTATGTTATTTAGGCGAACATAAATGGTCAAATGGTAAATATGTCATATTCATTTACGGATAATTCTAACAAAATTACATTAAAATCACTTATAAATATATGAAAATAATAAACGCTCTACGCTAAGATGCTACCATCATACTTTAGTTTTGATGTTACAAAGGTGTACGGGTTCAAAAGGGACCCAAGAGTGATTCGCGTGTGTTTCTCACCCGGATCCGACCCCAAAATTTTCTTTGATAAGATGGTTTACGTTATTATTAATTAACTAGTAGATAGGTACTACATTGATTCTGTAAACAATTGTAAGTAATTGATTGTTTTATTCGATAAAATGAATCGAGTTAATTGATATTTTACAAAGAACTTAAATGGCTATTTATACTACAAATCTAGACAACGGCTATATCTCTAACAAAGGCAAGGAACCTTTTTTATCTTTGGAAAGAATTCAATTATTGTAAGTTTGGTATGTATCCGTTGGACCCTCTTTAGCCTTGCTATATTCTTTTTCTTCTGAATATTCTAACAGATGCATGAAATGGTATGCACATCATGATTGAGTTAACCATGCATGCATCACTTTTATGCTTTCTAATTAATTAGTTAAATTATTGAACTTTAATTTCTTTCATATTAAAATTAATGAAGTATTATTATTACTCCATTATTTATTTATTTATTTGTTTATATATATATATACATATATATATATATATATATATATATATATATATATATATATATATATATATATATATATATATATATATATATATATATATATATATATATAAAGTCGATATTGAGAGAGGTTGGTAGAATGAAGAACTATCAAGTTACTCGCATGATGATAAAAGGCCTCATCAGTGATGAAAAGGTTAGAAGATAGGTGCTAGACGAACTGATCAAAGTATCTTTGAATGTACCTAGTAATATTTACTTCATTTCATTCATTGGTATTATATAGATATATCAACAGTTTTGGATCAACAAATTTTTAAGTTAAAATTTTGGGTTTTTTTTTTATTTTGCCCCCAACTCAAAAGTCTATCATGCAAAAGTATGATATTATAACTTGTAGTATGCTTATTTTGGATAGTTTAAATCTAATTTAATGAAATTAGAACAAGAAATTTGAAGGCTAAATTTGAATTCCATTAAAGTCGTATTCAGTTGCAGGTGATCTTTTGAAGAAGATGACCATGTACTTTTTATAGGAGTTTTCATTTTATGACCTTCAATTATCAAAAAGTGACTGTCTAGTCCTTTAATGTTTTCTTGTAATGCTCTTCTATTATGTTGACTTTATTAATTCTACCCTTATCAATTTAACCTCAATTGGTAATTTCAAAATGACAAATGTGAACTTAATATCATAAATGCCATCTACAAGCTAATATCATACTTGTAAATTTTTCCGTGTGAATCAGGAGAAGTCGGTGAGTACACATCCCCCTCAAATGCCATATACAAGCTAGCAACGGCAGAAGAAGACATCATCAAAGTGACTTTTGAAAAAACGAAGCGAGAAGGGTTTCCCTTAGCTACTATCAATTTAGGTGAGCTGAGTTACCTCGAACAAGATGTTGCTATAGCGATATATGGGACACTTCTTATTGTTGAAGGTAGTGGACAAACGCTCTACGCTCAGATGGTACCACCATTCTTTAGTTTTGATGTTACAAAGGTGTACGAGTTCAAAAGGGTCCCAGGTGTGATTAGCTTATGTTTCCCACATGCATCCTACCACAAGGTTTTCTTTGATAAGATAGTTTACGTTATTATTGTTAACTAGTAGATATATAGGTACTAGAGTGATGCAAGGAATTGTATGCAGATCATGATTATCCATTGTATGCATCACTTTTATGCTTTTTAATTAATTAGTTAAGTTATTGAACTTTAATTTCTTTCATATTATAATTATTGAAGTATTATTATTACTCCATTTATTATTTATTTATTTATTTATTTGTTTGTTTGTTTATATATATATATATATATATATATATATATATATATATATATATAGTACTGTGCAACTACCTCTAGGAATTGAACATCTGTGGAATATGACATTGTCAGAATGGTTGGGGATTGTGTGTTTGGAATATGCAGCTTTTGCTGCTATCGACGACGCATGGATTAAATGGACGTTCATGATCAGTTGATTTAAAAATAGAGTGAGAGTGCGTAAGAGATGAGGAATACTAAATATATGAGTAATTTACTACTCAATATATATATATATATATATATATATATATATATATATATATATATATATATATATATATATATATATATATATATATATATATATATATATATATATATATATATATATAAGCAAACAAAGATTTTATTAAAACTGAAATCTTAGATACAAGAGTAGGATTCCAGATCTATACATATGAAACTGGATTGCCAATATATTATAACAGGAAGATTAAAAATCCGACTTTTAAACAACTATGTGTATAAAAATGACTCAATTACCAAAATATGATTCTTTTTGTAATTGTAGAAAAGTTTATGTATGTTTTATGTTATAGTTCCTAACGTATGTATAAAGTGAAAATAGTACAATAAGTCCAATAGAAGCCTTGAAAAATATGTTTCTCTCTCTTGTTGTACTCATTTCAATTATCTTTGTATCGTTCTATATATATCATGATATAATTATCTTTGTAACTATAGTAAGTTTTATCAATAATAACCACATTTGAATATTCCCTTTAACTTAATATATAGACATTATAAATAATTATGGCTCTTTCAATATAGACACTATTATACTCTTTCAAGTTTTGTTTAAATTCTAAACATAAAAAATATAACTGAAACATTGATCAAATGTTTCATTCTTATTTCTATTGGTCCTTCTATTCTTTAACCCATCGATGTCACTTTTTGATGCTCATGCATTTCCTTACATTGATAAAAACCAATGATGTAGATTCACGTTGTAATTCCCAACTCGTATGTCATATCTTCATCTATTTACTATTGAATAGACAAGAATTTTTTTTTTTTAAAGGCAAGAATGGTTTTATTAATCACAAAAGTTCAAAGATGATACATGATACATAAGTTGGTAATCAAGTACCAAAGATGAACTAGTACACACTAATTTACAAAGTTTGCAAAATGAGCAAACCTATTAACTCTACGAACTAAAGTTTGAGATATATGCTAGGATTATTCTATTACTGTTGTATATTGATTATGATAGTTTAGCCCATTATTATTTAGTTTATGTTCTAAAATGTAAAACCCTACAGCCCATTTGTACATGTATATATTGTGTGCTAATAGGATCATATAATTCATTGTGGAAAATATTTTTCAATATGGTATCAGAGCAATAATTTTTTTCTCATGATTTCCTTTCCATAAATCTTTCCTGACTCTCAATCTTGCTTAATATTCTTCTCTTGCTCCATAGCTACCTACTCTTCTTGACACAGTCGTGTATATTCTCACAAAAAAAAATATTTTGTTTTCAATTAGAAGCAGCCATGGCAATTTAGACTTTTGTGTTTCAATTCTTCACTTCATGTCACGTTTCACTAGCCTTGATCCTATGATGCCTTCAATTTATTTTTCCTTGGATTTCAACTGATCCACTAGTTATTTATTAAAATAATTCTTTGATTTGATCATTATCGTAATCCGATCAATTATTGTGGTTCTTTGTTTGTTGGCAAGGTAAATAAGTCATTTTTTATCTGTGGACTTCTTATGGAGGAATTCAACCTTGGGCTTGCTATTATGGCCACTACAATTCAATCATTAAGCAGGCCCAACAGAATAATGTCTTGGGTCAACAAAAATATTTGGTCCAATAGCACATGCCTATTAGGCAGGAGTCCATTAACAAGGGGTGTCCTAAGGCTTTTAGCTCATGCATGAGCCCTGTTGATGATACTTGGTACATGGATACCGGAGCTTCTGCTCACCTTACCTCTGAGTCAGGTAAACTCAACACTATTTTTAATAAAAACATTCTGCCATCTGTTATTGTCGGTAACGGTTCCACCATACATGTATTAACATCCGGAAAAGCCACTATACCTAATCCCTACCAAACCCTACACCTTCACAATATCCTTGTTACACCCAATATCGTTAAAAACCTAATTTTTGCCAAACAGTTTAATAAATATAACAAATCCACCATTGAATTTGACGAATATGGTTTTTCTGTAAAGGATACCCGGACCAGACATACTCTTCTTCGATGTGACAGTGATGGTGACCTTTACCCTGTCACTCCATCCAACGTATCTAACATTTCTTTACTTACATCGAGTCAACCTCTTTGGCACAATCGCTTAGGACACCCTGCCGATCATGTCTTACATACTTTAGTTTCCCGTGGTTTATTTAATTGTAATAAAACTCTGACAAAAACTTTATGTCATGCATGTCAGTTAAGAAAACATGTTAGATTAACGTTCTCTCGTGCCAGTTCTATTGTTTCCAAACCCTTTGAAATAATACATTCTAATTTATAGACATCTCCCGTTGTTAGTGTAGGTGGTTTTAAATATTACCTGTTATTATTAGACCACTTTACTCCTTTTTTTATGGATATACCCTCTCCGTAAGAAATCTGATGTCTTTTCCAAATTCTTAAACTTTCACGCATATGTTAAAAACCAATTTAATACAACAATCAAATCTCTCCAATGTGACAACGAAGGTGAATACGATAATGCCTCCTTCCATGACTTCTTTGCCACTCATGGTATTGAGTTTCGTTTCTCATGTCCACATACCTCCCAGCAAAATGGTATGTCAGAATGAATGATCCGTACTATTAATAATAACATCCGATCCCTTCTCTTTCATGCTCGCCTCCCACCCAAATATTGGGTTGAGGCACTTCACATGGCCACACACCTTCTCACCATTCTTCCTTCAAGTTCTATCTCAAATGACATACCTTTTACTAAACTTTTTAATAAAAACCTAAATTTTCCCATCGTTATATCTTCGGATGCTTGTGCTACCCACATCTTCCAACACCTAACAAACTCACCAAACGTTCCAGCCCCTGCATCTTTCTTGGGTACCCATCTAATCATCGTGGGTACCGTTTGTAGTGACCCGAACTTTTCCGAACCTTTCTATGATTATATGTTTAATGAAAACTATATTTACATGATTAAATGTTTCAAACATGTTAAGCAATCAAACTTGTTAAGACTTGGTTAATTGAAACGGAAATTTTGTAAACGTCTGATTACCCAGTTTGACCAATGATTCACCAACGCTATAAGTTGTATATGACATGATGATACATAAATGAATAAATATATATGTTTAACATGATATAATGATCATCAAGTATCTCATTAAAAATAGTAACAATAAGTTATATACTTAAAAAGGAGACTATTGACGTATGAAACTCGAAACGATACATATAACGATTATCGTTATAACCACGTCTTACTAAATATATATGAAGCATATTAATACATTGTTATATTATATATAACATGATAATATGATAATTAAATATATCATTAAGTGTATTAACAATCAACTACATAAGTAAAAACAAGACTACTAACTTAAGGATTTCGAAACGAGACATATATGTAACGATTATCGTTGTAACGACATTTAAATGTATATATCATATTAAGATATAATTAATATATCATAATATCATGATAATATAATAATTTAAAATCTCATTTGATATTATAAACTTTGGGTTAACAACATTTAACAAGATCGTTAACCTAAAGGTCTCAAAACAACACTTACATGTAATGACTAACGATGACTTAACGACTCAGTTAAAATGTATATACATGTAGTGTTTTAATATGTATTCATACACTTTTGAAAGACTTCAAGACACTTATCAAAATACTTCTACTTAACAAAAATGCTTACAATTACATCCTCGTTCAGTTTCATCAACAATTCTACTCGTATGCACCCGTATTCGTACTCGTACAATACACAGCTTTTAGATGTATGTACTATTGGTATATACACTCCAATGATCAGCTCTTAGCAGCCCATGTGAGTCACCTAACACATGTGGGAACCATCATTTGGCAACTAGTGAAATGTCCCGTTCTTATTGATTAAAAACGTTCCATATTAATTGATTTCGTTGCGAGGTTTTGACCTCTATATGAGACATTTTTCAAAGACTGCATTCATTTTAAAACAAACCATAACCTTTATTTCATCAATAAAGGTTTAAAAAGCTTTACGTAGATTATCAAATAATGATAATCTAAAATATCCTGTTTACACACGACCATTACATAATGGTTTACAATACAAATATGTTACAACAAAATAAGTTTCTTGAATGCAGTTTTTACACAATATCATACAAACATGGACTCCAAATCTCGTCCTTATTTAAGTATGCGACAGCGGAAGCTCTTAATAATCACCTGAGAATAAACATGCTTAAAACTTCAACAAAAATGTTGGTGAGTTATAGGTTTAACCTATATATATCAAATCATAATAATAGACCACAAGATTTCATATTTCAATACACATCCCATACATAGAGATAAAAGTCATTCATATGGTGAACACCTGGTAATCGACATTAACAAGATGCATATATATGAATATCCCCATCATTCCGGGACACCCTTCGGATATGATATAAATTTCGAAGTACTAAAGCATCCGGTACTTTGGATGGGGCTTGTTGGGCCCGATAGATCTATCTTTAGGATTCACGTCAATTAGGGTGTCTGTTCCCTAATTCTTAGATTACCAGACTTAATAAAAAGGGGCATATTCGATTTCGATAATTCAACCATAGAATGTAGTTTCACGTACTTGTGTCTATTTTGTAAATCATTTATAAAACCTGCATGTATTCTCATCCCAAAAATATTAGATTTTAAAAGTGGGACTATAACTCACTTTCACAGATTTTTACTTCGTCGGGAAGCAAGACTTGGCCACTGGTTGATTCACGAACCTATAACAATATATACATATATATCAAAGTATGTTCAAAATATATTTACAACACTTTTAATATATTTTGATGTTTTAAGTTTATTAAGTCAGCTGTCCTCGTTAGTAACCTACAACTAGTTGTCCACAGTTAGATGTACAGAAATAAATCGATAAATATTATCTTGAATCAATCCACGACCCAGTGTATACGTATCTCAGTATTGATCACAACTCAAACTATATATATTTTGGAATCAACCTCAACCCTGTATAGCTAACTCCAACATTCACATATAGAGTGTCTATGGTTGTTCCGAAATATATATAGATGTGTCGACATGATAGGTCGAAACATTGTATACGTGTCTATGGTATCTCAAGATTACATAATATACAATACAAGTTGATTAAGTTATGGTTGGAATAGATTTGTTACCAATTTTCACGTAGCTAAAATGAGAAAAATTATCCAATCTTGTTTTACCCATAACTTCTTCATTTTAAATCTGTTTTGAGTGAATCAAATTGCTATGGTTTCATATTGAACTCTATTTTATGAATCTAAACAGAAAAAGTATAGGTTTATAGTCGGAAAAATAAGTTACAAGTCGTTTTTGTAAAGGTAGTCATTTCAGTCGAAAGAACGACGTCTAGATGACCATTTTAGAAAACATACTTCCACTTTGAGTTTAACCATAATTTTTGGATATAGTTTCATGTTCATAATAAAAATCATTTTCTCAGAATAACAACTTTTAAATCAAAGTTTATCATAGTTTTTAATTAACTAACCCAAAACAGCCCGCGGTGTTACTACGACGGCGTAAATCCGGTTTTACGGTGTTTTTCGTGTTTCCAGGTTTTAAATCATTAAGTTAGCATATCATATAGATATAGAACATGTGTTTAGTTGATTTTAAAAGTCAAGTTAGAAGGATTAACTTTTGTTTGCGAACAAGTTTAGAATTAACTAAACTATGTTCTAGTGATTACAAGTTTAAACCTTCGAATAAGATAGCTTTATATGTATGAATCGAATGATGTTATGAACATCATTACTACCATAAGTTCCTTGGATAAACCTACTGGAAAAGAGAAAAATGGATCTAGCTTCAACGGATCCTTGGATGGCTCGAAGTTCTTGAAGCAGAATCATGACACGAAAACAAGTTCAAGTAAGATCATCACTTGAAATAAGATTGTTATAGTTATAGAAATTGAACCAAAGTTTGAATATGATTATTACCTTATATTAGAATGATAACCTACTGTAAGAAACAAAGATTTCTTGAGGTTGGATGATCACCTTACAAGATTGGAAGTGAGCTAGCAAACTTGAAAGTATTCTTGATTTTATGTAACTAGAACTTGTAAAATATATGAAGAACACTTAGAACTTGAAGATAGAACTTGAGAGAGATCAATTAGATGAAGAAAATTGAAGAATGAAAGTGTTTGTAGGTGTTTTTGGTCGTTGGTGTATGGATTAGATATAAAGGATATGTAATTTTGTTTTCATGTAAATAAGTCATGAATGATTACTCATATTTTTGTAATTTTATGAGATATTTCATGCTAGTTGCCAAATGATGGTTCCCACATGTGTTAGGTGACTCACATGGGCTGCTAAGAGCTGATCATTGGAGTGTATATACCAATAGTACATACATCTAAAAGCTGTGTATTGTACGAGTACGAATACGGGTGCATACGAGTAGAATTGTTGATGAAACTGAACGAGGATGTAATTGTAAGCATTTTTGTTAAGTAGAAGTATTTTGATAAGTGTATTGAAGTCTTCCAAAAGTGTATAAATACATATTAAAACACTACATGTATATACATTTTAACTGATTCGTTAAGTCATCGTTAGTCGTTACATGTAAGTGTTGTTTTGAAACCTTTAGGTTAACGATCTTGTTAAATGTTGTTAACCCAATGTTTATAATATCAAATGAGATTTTAAATTATTATATTATCATGATATTATCATGTATGAATATCTCTTAATATGATATATATACATTAAACGTCTTTACAACGATAATCGTTACATATATGTCTCGTTTAAAAATCATTAAGTTAGTAGTCTTGTTTTTACATATGTAGTTCATTGTTAATATACTTAATGATATGTTTACTTATCATAGTATCATGTTAACTATATATATATCCATATATATATATGTCATCATATAGTTTTTACAAGTTTTAACGTTCGTGAATCACCGGTCAACTTGGGTGGTCAATTGTCTATATGAAACATATTTCAAATAATCAAGTCTTAACAAGTTTGATTGTTTAACATGTTGGAAACATTTAATCATGTAAATATCAATCTCAATTAATATATATAAACATGGAAAAGTTTGGGTCACTACAGTACCTACCCGTTAAATAAATTTCGTCCCGAAATTTTAAGCTGTTGAAGGTGTTGACGAATCTTCTGGAAATAGATGCGGGTATTTCTTCTTCATCTGATCTTCACGCTCCCAGGTGAACTCGGGTCCTCTACGAGCATTCCATCGAACCTTAACAATTGGTATCTTGTTTTGCTTAAGTCTTTTAACCTCACGATCCATTATTTCGACGGGTTCTTCGATGAATTGAAGTTTTTCGTTGATTTGGATTTCATCTAACGGAATAGTGAGATCTTCTTTAGCAAAACATTTCTTCAAATTCGAGACGTGGAAAGTGTTATGTACAGCCGCGAGTTGTTGAGGTAACTCAAGTCGGTAAGCTACTGGTCCGACACGATCAATAATCTTGAATGGTCCAATATACCTTGGATTTAATTTCCCTCGTTTACCAAATCGAACAACGCCTTTCCAAGGTGCAACTTTAAGCATGACCATCTCTCCAATTTCAAATTCTATATCTTTTCTTTTAATGTCAGCGTAGCTCTTTTGTCGACTTTGGGCGGTTTTCAACCGTTGTTGAATTTGGATGATCTTCTCGGTAGTTTCTTGTATAATCTCCGGACCCGTAATCTGTCTATCCCCCACTTCACTCCAACAAATCGGAGACCTGCACTTTCTACCATAAAGTGCTTCAAACGGCGCCATCTCAATGCTTGAATGGTAGCTGTTGTTGTAGGAAAATTCTGCTAACGGTAGATGTCGATCCCAACTGTTTCCGAAATCAATAACACATGCTCGTAGCATGTCTTCAAGCGTTTGTATCGTCCTTTCGCTCTGCCCATCAGTTTGTGAATGATAGGCAGTACTCATGTCTAGACGAGTTCCTAATGCTTGCTGTAATGTCTGCCAGAATCTTGAAATAAATCTGCCATCCCTATCAGAGATAATAGAGATTGGTATTCCATGTCTGGATACGACTTCCTTCAAATACAGTCGTGCTAACTTCTCCATCTTGTCATCTTCTCTTATTGGCAGGAAGTGTGCTGATTTGGTGAGACGATCAACTATTACCCAAATAGTATCAAAACCACTTGCAGTCCTTGGCAATTTAGTGATGAAATCGATGGTAATGTTTTCCCATTTCCATTCTGGGATTTCGGGTTGTTGAAGTAGACCTGATGGTTTCTGATGCTCAGTTTTGACCTTAGAACACGTCAAACATTCTCCTACGTATTTAGCAACATCGGCTTTCATACCCGGCCACCAAAAATATTTCCTGAGATCCTTGTACATCTTCCCCGTTCCAGGATGTATTGAGTATCTGGTTTTATGAGCTTCTCTAAGTACCATTTCTCTCATATCTCCAAATTTTGGTACCCAAATCCTTTCAGCCCTATACCGGGTTCCGTCTTCCTGAATATTAAGATGCTTCTCCGATCCTTTGGGTATTTCATCCTTTAAATTTCCCTCTTTTAAAACTCCTTGTTGCGCCTCCTTTATTTGAGTAGTAAGGTTATTATGAATCATTATATTCATAGATTTTACTCGAATGGGTTCTCTGTCCTTCCTGCTCAAGGCATCGGTTACCACATTTGCCTTCTCCGGGTGGTAACGAATCTCAAAGTCGTAATCATTCAACAATTCAATCCACCTACGCTGCCTCATATTCAGTTGTTTCTGATTAAATATGTGTTGAAGACTTTTGTGGTCGGTATATATAATACTTTTGACCCTATATAAGTAGTGCCTCCAAGTCTTTAATGCAAAAACAACCGCGCCTAATTCCAAATCATGCGTCGTATAATTTTGTTCGTGAATCTTCAATTGTCTAGACGCATAAGCAATCATCTTCGTTCGTTGCATTAATACACAACCGAGACCTTGCTTTGATGCGTCACAATAAATCACAAAATCATCATTCCCTTCAGGCAATGACAATATAGGTGCCGTAGTTAGCTTTTTCTTCAATAACTGAAACGCTTTCTCTTGTTCATCATTCCATTCAAATTTCTTCCCTTTATGCGTTAATGCAGTCAAGGGTTTTGCTATTCTGGAAAAGTCTTGGATGAACCTTCTGTAGTAACCAGCTAGTCCTAAAAACTGGCGTATGTGTTTCGGAGTTTTCGGGGTTTCCCACTTTTCAACAGTTTCTATCTTTGCCGGATCTACCTTAATACCTTCTTTGTTCACTATGTGACCGAGGGATTGAACTTCTTCCAACCAAAATGCACACTTTGAAAACTTAGCGTACAATTCTTCTTTCCTCAATACTTCTAACACCTTTCTCAAATGTTCACCGTGTTCTTGGTCATTCTTTGAGTAAATAAGTATGTCATCAATGAAAACAATGACAAACTTGTCAAGGTATGGTCCACACACTCGGTTCATAAGGTCCATGAACACAGCTGGTGCATTAGTTAAACCAAACGGCATGACCATAAACTCGTAATGACCGTAACGTGTTCTGAAATCAGTCTTTGGAATATCATCTTCTTTCACCCGCATTTGATGGTACCCGGAACGTAAGTCAATCTTTGAATAAACAGACGAGCCTTGTAGTTGATCAAATAAGTCGTCGATTCTCGGTAGTGGGTAGCGGTTCTTGATGGTAAGTTTGTTCAACTCTCGGTAGTCGATACACAACCTGAATGTACCATCTTTCTTCTTGACAAACAAAACAGGAGCTCCCCACGGTGATGTGCTTGGTCGAATGAAACCACGCTCTAAAAGTTCTTGTAATTGGCTTTGCAGTTCTTTCATCTCGCTGGGTGCGAGTCTGTAAGGAGCACGAGCTATTGGTGCAGCTCCTGGTACAAGATCTATTTGAAATTCAACGGATCGATGTGGGGGTAATCCCGGTAATTCTTTCGGAAATACATCAGGAAATTCTTTTGCAATGGGAACATCATTGATGCTCTTTTCTTCAGTTTGTACTTTCTCGACGTGTGCTAGAACAGCATAGCAACCTTTTCTTATTAGTTTTTGTGCCTTTAAATTACTAATAAGATGTAGCTTCGTATTGCCCTTTTCTCCGTACACCATTAAGGGTTTTCCTTTTTCTCGTATAATGCGAATTGCATTTTTGTAACAGACGATCTCTGCTTTCACTTCTTTCAACCAGTACATACCGATTATCACATCAAAATTCCCTAACTCTACTGGTATCAAATCAATCTTAAATGTTTCGCTAACCAGTTTAATTTCTCGATTCCGACATATATTATCTGCTGAAATTAATTTACCATTTGCTAATTCGAGTAAAAATTTACTATCCAAAGGCGTCAATGGACAACTTAATTTAACACAAAAATCTTTACTCATATAGCTTCTATCCGCACCCGAATCAAATAAAACGTAAGCATATTTATTATCAATAAGAAACGTACCCGTAACAAGCTCCGGGTCTTCCTGTGCCTCTGCCGCATTAATATTGAAAACTCTTCCGCGGCCTTGTCCATTCGTGTTCTCCTGGTTCGGGCAATTTCTAATAATGTGGCCCAGTTTTCCACATTTATAACAAACTACATTGGCATAACTTGCTCCGACACTACTTGCTCCGCCATTACTCGTTCCGACACCATTTGTTCCTTTCGTTCCATTAACCCCTGGTCCGTAGACCTCACACTTCGCCGCGCTATGACCATTTCTTTTACACTTGTTGCAAAATTTGGTGCAGAACCCCGAGTGATACTTTTCACACCTTTGGCATAGCTGCTTCTGATTGTTGTTGTTGTTGCGATTATTATTGTTGTTGGGATGATTGTTGTAGTTGCTGTTGCTGTTGTTGTTGTTGTTGTTATTGTTGGGCCGTTTGTTGTAGTTGCGATTGATGTTGCGATTGTTGGGATAATTGTTGCGATTATTGTTGTAATTGCTGTTGTTGTTGTATTGGTGATTCTTATCACCGTTTTCCTCCCACTTTCTTTTGACTTGCTTCACATTGGCCTCTTCAGCAGTCTGTTCTTTAATTCTTTCTTCAATCTGGTTCACTAGTTTGTGAGCCATTCTACATGCCTGTTGTATAGAGGCGGGCTCGTGTGAACTTATATCTTCTTAGATTCTTTCCGGTAATCCTTTCACAAATGCGTCGATCTTCTCTTCCTCATCTTCGAATGCTCCCGGACACAATAGGCACAATTCTGTGAATCGTTTTTCGTACGTGGTAATATCAAATCCTTGGGTTCGTAACCCTCTAAGTTCTGTCTTGAGCTTATTGACCTCGGTTCTGGGACGGTACTTCTCGTTCATCAAGTGCTTGAATGCTGACCACGGTAGTGCGTACGCATCATCTTGTCCCACTTGCTCTAGATAGGTATTCCACCATGTTAACGCAGAACCTGTGAAGGTATGCGTAGCGTACTTCACTTTGTCCTCTTCAGTACACTTACTTATAGCAAACACCGATTCGACCTTCTCGGTCCACCGTTTCAATCCGATCGGTCCTTCGGTTCCATCAAATTCCAAAGGTTTGCAGGCAGTGAATTCTTTGTAGGTGCATCCTACACGATTTCCTGTACTTCCAGATCCAAGGTTATTGTTGGTATGTAGCGCAGCCTGTACTGCGGCTATGTTTGAAGCTAGAAAAGTACGGAATTCCACTTCATTCATATTCACGGTGTCTCGAGTAGTCGGTACCATTTCCTTCAAAATAGTCAAATGGAACAAGTTAATCATACAGAATATTAAGAGTAGTTAATAGTATTTCGTAGCATAATATGAACTCATTTATAAAAGCTTTTTCTTCATATTAGCGTTTTATAAGTTTAAATTCGGGTAGTACCTACCCGTTAAGTTCATACTTAGTAGCTAATATACAATTCAACTACTACAATTCTATATGAAAAACTGATTGTAATAATATTTCGCGTTCAAACTTTTATACAATATTTTACAAACTTACAATACCGCTTATTTTACATAAAGCATGAAATATAGCACACAATAACTTTGATAGAAGATAGTTGTGAAGATAATTCTAGCTAGTACACAAGTTGTTCAGCAAAGGCAATAAAGACACGTAATTCATACGTCCAGAAACAAGTCATGCATTCTGGTTTTACTAGGACTACTTCCCATCCTTGGTCTTGTGCAACATAACCGTTATGGCCGTTGATAAGACAACGTGTTGTAACGTCGTCAAAGGGACGAGGGTTACGTAATGTCCAACAGTCCCGTAATAATCTAAAAACCTCATTTCTTACCCCAATTACCGACTCCGTCACTTGTGGAAACGTTTTGTTTAATAGTTGTAGCCCGATGTTCTTGTTCTCACTTTGGTGAGAAGCGAACATTACTAATCCGTAAGCATAACATGCTTCTTTATGTTGCATGTTAGCCGCTTTTTCTAAATCACGAAGTCCAATATTCGGATATATTGAGTCAAAATAATTTCTTAACCCGTTGCGTAAAATAGCATTTGGGTTCCCCGCAATATATGCGTCAAAGTAAACACATCGTAACTTATGGGTTTCCCAATGTGATATCCCCCATCTTTCAAACGAAAGTCTCTTATAAACCAAGACATTCTTGGAACGTTCTTCGAATGTCTTACAAACTGATCTCTCCTTAAATAGTTGTGCCGAGGAATTCTGGCCGACTCTAGACAAGATTTCATCAATCATGTCTCCGGGTAGGTCTCTTAAAATATTGGGTTGTCTATCCATTTTGTGTTTTTAAACTGTAAAATAGACAAGAGTTAGATTCATAAAAAAATACTTATTAATACAAGCAATTTTTACATATATCATAAAGCATAAGAACACTATATTACATATATTACACCACACGAATACAACTATCTTATTCCGACTCGCTTATTTCTTCTTCTTCGGTTTTGGTTCGTTTTGCCAAGTTTCTAGGGATATATGATGTTCCCCTAATACGAGCCGTCGTTGTCCACATTGGTTTAGAAAAACCTGGTGGTTTAGAGGTTCCCGGGTCATTGTTACAACTTAAGAACTTCGGGGGTTGTCGATACATATAAAGTTCATCGGGGTTGGAATTAGATTTCTCTATTTTTATGCCCTTTCCCTTATTATTTTCTTTTGTCTTTTTAAATTCAGTTGGGGTAATTTCTATAACATCATTGGAATTCTCGTCGGAATCCGATTCATCGGAGAATTGGTAATCCTCCCAATATTTTGCTTCCTTGGCGGAAACACCATTGACCATAATTAACCTTGGTCGGTTGGTTGAGGATTCTCTTTTACTTAACCGTTTTATTATTTCCCCCACCGGTTCCGATTCTTCTTCCGGTTCCGATTCTTCGTCCGGTTCCGATTCTTCTTCCGGTTCCGACTCTTCTTCCGGTTCCTCTTCGGGAACTTGTGAATCAGTCCACGAATCATCCCAATTTACATTTGACTCTTCATTTTTATTAGGTGAGTCAATGGGACTTGTTCTAGAGGTAGACATCTATCACATAATATCAAACACGTTAAGAGATTAATATATCACATAATATTCATATGTTAAAAATATATAGTTTCCAATAAAAATGTTAAGCAATCATTTTTAAAGAAAACACGGTCGAAGTCCAGAATCACTAATGCATCCTAACAAACTCGATAAGACACACTAATGCAAATTTTCTGGTTCTCTAAGACCAACGCTCGGATACCAACTGAAATGTCCCGTTCTTATTGATTAAAAACGTTCCATATTAATTGATTTCGTTGCGAGGTTTTGACCTCTATATGAGACATTTTTCAAAGACTGCATTCATTTTAAAACAAACCATAACCTTTATTTCATCAATAAAGGTTTAAAAAGCTTTACGTAGATTATCAAATAATGATAATCTAAAATATCCTGTTTACACACGACCATTACATAATGGTTTACAATACAAATATGTTACAACAAAATAAGTTTCTTGAATGCAGTTTTTACACAATATCATACAAACATGGACTCCAAATCTCGTCCTTATTTAAGTATGCGACAGCGGAAGCTCTTAATAATCACCTGAGAATAAACATGCTTAAAACGTCAACAAAAATGTTGGTGAGTTATAGGTTTAACCTATATATATCAAATCATAATAATAGACCACAAGATTTCATATTTCAATACACATCCCATACATAGAGATAAAAGTCATTCATATGGTGAACACCTGGTAATCGACATTAACAAGATGCATATATATGAATATCCCCATCATTCCGGGACACCCTTCGGATATGATATAAATTTCGAAGTACTAAAGCATCCGGTACTTTGGATGGGGCTTGTTGGGCCCGATAGATCTATCTTTAGGATTCGCGTCAATTAGGGTGTCTGTTCCCTAATTCTTAGATTACCAGACTTAATAAAAAGGGGCATATTCGATTTCGATAATTCAACCATAGAATGTAGTTTCACGTACTTGTGTCTATTTTGTAAATCATTTATAAAACCTGCATGTATTCTCATCCCAAAAATATTAGATTTTAAAAGTGGGACTATAACTCACTTTCACAGATTTTTACTTCGTCGGGAAGCAAGACTTGGCCACTGGTTGATTCACGAACCTATAACAATATATACATATATATCAAAGTATGTTCAAAATATATTTACAACACTTTTAATATATTTTGATGTTTTAAGTTTATTAAGTCAGCTGTCCTCGTTAGTAACCTACAACTAGTTGTCCACAGTTAGATGTACAGAAATAAATCGATAAATATTATCTTGAATCAATCCACGACCCAGTGTATACGTATCTCAGTATTGATCACAACTCAAACTATATATATTTTGGAATCAACCTCAACCCTGTATAGCTAACTCCAACATTCACATATAGAGTGTCTATGGTTGTTCCGAAATATATATAGATGTGTCGACATGATAGGTCAAAACATTGTATACGTGTCTATGGTATCTCAAGATTACATAATATACAATACAAGTTGATTAAGTTATGGTTGGAATAGATTTGTTACCAATTTTCACGTAGCTAAAATGAGAAAAATTATCCAATCTTGTTTTACCCATAACTTCTTCATTTTAAATCCGTTTTGAGTGAATCAAATTGCTATGGTTTCATATTGAACTCTATTTTATGAATCTAAACAGAAAAAGTATAGGTTTATAGTCGGAAAAATAAGTTACAAGTCGTTTTTGTAAAGGTAGTCATTTCAGTCGAAAGAACGACGTCTAGATGACCATTTTAGAAAACATACTTCCACTTTGAGTTTAACCATAATTTTTGGATATAGTTTCATGTTCATAATAAAAATCATTTTCTCAAAATAACAACTTTTAAATCAAAGTTTATCATAGTTTTTAATTAACTAACCCAAAACAGCCCGCGGTGTTACTACGACGGCGTAAATCCGGTTTTACGGTGTTTTTCGTGTTTCCAGGTTTTAAATCATTAAGTTAGCATATCATATAGATATAGAACATGTGTTTAGTTGATTTTAAAAGTCAAGTTAGAAGGATTAACTTTTGTTTGCGAACAAGTTTAGAATTAACTAAACTATGTTCTAGTGATTACAAGTTTAAACCTTCGAATAAGATAGCTTTATATGTATGAATCGAATGATGTTATGAACATCATTACTACCTTAAGTTCCTTGGATAAACCTACTGGAAAAGAGAAAAATGGATCTAGCTTCAACGGATCCTTGGATGGCTCGAAGTTCTTGAAGCAGAATCATGACACGAAAACAAGTTCAAGTAAGATCATCACTTGAAATAAGATTGTTATAGTTATAGAAATTGAACCAAAGTTTAAATATGATTATTACCTTGTATTAGAATGATAACCTACTGTAAGAAACAAAGATTTCTTGAGGTTGGATGATCACCTTACAAGATTGGAAGTGAGCTAGCAAACTTGAAAGTATTCTTGATTTTATGTAACTAGAACTTGTAAAATATATGAAGAACACTTAGAACTTGAAGATAGAACTTGAGAGAGATCAATTAGATGAAGAAAATTGAAGAATGAAAGTGTTTGTAGGTGTTTTTGGTCGTTGGTGTATGGATTAGATATAAAGGATATGTAATTTTGTTTTCATGTAAATAAGTCATGAATGATTACTCATATTTTTGTAATTTTATGAGATATTTCATGCTAGTTGCCAAATGATGGTTCCCACATGTGTTAGGTGACTCACATGGGCTGCTAAGAGCTGATCATTGGAGTGTATATACCAATAGTACATACATCTAAAAGCTGTGTATTGTACGAGTACGAATACGGGTGCATACGAGTAGAATTGTTGATGAAACTGAACGAGGATGTAATTGTAAGCATTTTTGTTAAGTAGAAGTATTTTGATAAGTGTATTGAAGTCTTCCAAAAGTGTATAAATACATATTAAAACACTACATGTATATACATTTTAACTGATTCGTTAAGTCATCGTTAGTCGTTACATGTAAGCGTTGTTTTGAAACCTTTAGGTTAACGATCTTGTTAAATGTTGTTAACCCAATGTTTATAATATCAAATGAGATTTTAAATTATTATATTATCATGATATTATCATGTATGAATATCTCTTAATATGATATATATACATTAAACGTCTTTACAACGATAATCGTTACATATATGTCTCGTTTAAAAATCATTAAGTTAGTAGTCTTGTTTTTACATATGTAGTTCATTGTTAATATACTTAATGATATGTTTACTTATCATAGTATCATGTTAACTATATATATATCCATATATATATGTCATCATATAGTTTTTACAAGTTTTAACGTTCGTGAATCACCGGTCAACTTGGGTGGTCAATTGTCTATATGAAACATATTTCAATTAATCAAGTCTTAACAAGTTTGATTGTTTAACATGTTGGAAACATTTAATCATGTAAATATCAATCTCAATTAATATATATAAACATGGAAAAGTTTGGGTCACTACAACTAGCATGAAATATCTCATAAAATTACAAAAATATGAGTAATCATTCATGACTTATTTACATGAAAACAAAATTACATATCCTTTATATCTAATCCATACACCAACGACCAAAAATACCTACAAAAACTTTCATTCTTCAATTTTCTTCATCTAATTGATCTCTCTCAAGTTCTAACTTCAAGTTCTAAGTGTTCTTCATAAATTCTACAAGTTCTAGTTACATAAAATCAAGAATACTTTCAAGTTTGCTAGCTCACTTCCAATCTTGTAAGGTGATCATCCAACCTTAAGAAATCTTTGTTTCTTATAGTAGGTTATCATTCTAATACAAGGTAATAATCATATTCAAACTTTGGTTCAATTTCTACAACTATAACAATCTTATTTCAAGTGATGATCTTACTTGAACTTGTTTTCGTGTCATGATTCTGCTTCAAGAACTTCGAGCCATCCAAGGATCCGTTGAAGCTAGATCCATTTTTATCTTTTATAGTAGGTTTATTCAAGGAACTTAAGGTAGCAATGATGTTCATAACATCATTTGATTCATACATAAAAACCTATCATATTCGAAGTGGTAAACTAGTAATCACTAGAACATAGTTTAATTAATTCTAAACTTGTTCGCAAATAAAGTTAATCCTTCTAACTACACTTTTAAAATAAACTATAGACATGATCTATATCTATATGATATGCTAACTTAATGATTTAAAACCCGGAAACACGATAAACACCATAAAACCGGATTTACGCCGTCGTAGTTACAACCGGGGGCTGTTTTGGTTTGGATAATTAAAAACTATTGATGTTATGCGAGGTGTATATGAAATAGCTTTATTTTTACTAGGAAATACTATTAAATACGATACAATTTTACACAAGATATTTATTTATTTATAGAATGGATATACCTAAACCTTGCTACAACACTTATAGGCAGTGTACCTAATCGTACAGTAGTGTAGTTTTTAGTAAGTCCGGTTCGTTTCACAGGGAATCTTTTAAACAAAGCTTAACGCTATATTAGTTTTAATTTATAAAAATACAAATATATATATAAGTAATATTATTATTATAAAAGGGGGTTTTTACCGTTTAATGACCGGTTTATCGATTTTAAAACTTTAGTCGTAGTTAAAACCTAATGTAAAATATTAATTAAATAAAAGACTTAATTTAAAGCATAAAGTAAATAACGATAATGAAATTGCAATAAATAAAAGTGCGATGAAATAAAATTGCGATAATTAAACAGTGCGATAATTAAGATTGCAATTAAATACAATGACAATAAATAAAAGTGCGATAATTAGAAGTGCAATTAAATATGAAAATAAAGGAATTATGCTTATTTAAACTTCCGTAATCATGATGTTTGACGTGTTGATTTTAGTTTATTCCCATGGGTTAATTGTTCTTTGTCCTAGATTATTTAATATGTCCATCTGGTTTTTGTCCATAACAGTCCATCAGTCATAAATATAAAGTGCGAGTGTCCTCGTCAAATTATCCTTATACCCGAACTCAAATATTCCAACTAATTGGGGACTTAAACTGTAACAAGGTTTTAATACTTTGTTTAATAATTACACCAGGATATCGACTGCGTGTAACCCAAGGTTTTAATACTTTGTTAACAATTACGCCAAGTGTCCTTGTACATAATTTCACCCTTGTTTTAATAAATCTATTAACTATTAATCCATTCCAGTGTCCGGTTAAATGAACGATTATTCATACATATAAATATCCCGCCCATCGTGTCCGATTGAGTGTATATGGTTATTTATAGGTACGTCCAATTATAAATCTTTATATTAAAATTAACAAACTATCATTTAGTTAAACAAATATAAAGCCCATTAATAGCCCATAGTCTAATTTCCATAAGTGTCGTTCTTTTGTCCAAACCTCAATTATGGTACAAAGCCCAATTACCCAATTTTAGTATTTAGCCCAACATCATGATTACTTCGTTTTAAATAAACATAATAATAACTTAGCTATGAGACATTAAATTAAAAAGGTTGAACATAACTTACAATGATTAAAAATAGCGTAGCGTTACACGGACAGAATTTCGACTTACACCCTTACAATATTTGCTAACATGCCCTTATTATTAGAAATTAAAATTAAAATTAAAATTAAAATTAAAATATATATATATATATATATATATATATATATATATATATATATATATATATATATATATATATATATATATATCTTACGTATGAATGACGAAGAAAAAGATGTGTAAAAATTGGCCGAATGCTCGGCCTTTTATAGGCCCACGTAATACCGTTTGACCTCCGCGAGTGCGGAGGTTTTTGTCTTCAAAGCTCCGCGAGTGCGGAGCCCCTGATTCCAGCTAACATAAGTTTGGCTCCTAGCCTGCCGACGGATTTTATTATATAAATATAATATAAATATATAATTTATATAATTAATTATATATTATATTATATTTATATACATAATTAATTTGTAACTTTCGGTCCGTTGCATCGTACATTGAAAGCTGGTTCATGTCTCGGTTTCGGATTTTGGAACGTCCTTTCGTATGATTTAATATCTTGTACTTTGCATTTTGCGGCTTGTACTCTTGTCATTTTTAGGCGTTCCTTATCAATAATTTGAACCTCTTTGCTTGTACTTTGTACTTTTTAGCTTTTTGGTCATTTGCGTCTTCAATTTGTCGAATCTGCCTTTTGTCTTCACCTTTTAATATTCAAACGAATATCCCTTGTAAATAGGACAACTGCAACTAAAAGCTTGTCTTTCTTTGAGGGATAATGCTATGAAATATATGTTCATTTTTAGCATTATCAACTATGAAAAACTTTGATTTAAAAGCTATACTTCTGGGAAAATGATTTTTCTTATGAACATGAAACCATATCCAAAAATCATGGTTAAACTCAAAGTGAAAGTATGTTTTTCAAAACAGTCATCAAGATGTCGTTCTTTCGACGGAAATGACTACCTCTTTCAAAAATGACTTGTACCTTGTATTTCTGACTATAAACCTATACCTTTTCTGTTTAGTTTCATAAAGTCAAGTTCAATACGAAACCGTGGCCACTTAAATAACTCAAAACGGATTAGAAACGAAGAAATGGCGAGCAAAACAAAATTGGTAAAAACTACTCATTTTAGCTACGTGAAAATTGGTAACAAATCTATTCCAACCATAACTTAATCAACTTGTATTGCATATTATGTAATCTTGAGATACCATAGACACGTATACAATGTTTCGACCTATCATGTCGACACATCTATATATATTTCGGAACAACCATAGACACTCTATATGTGAATGTTGGAGTTAGCTATACAGGGTTGAGGTTGATTCCAAAATATATATAGTTTGAGTTGTGATCATGTAACGACCCGGATTTTTCTGATCGTTTATTGCATATAAGATTAATATTTACATAAATTAAACCTTACCAACATGATAAGCAATCTAAATTGTTGAGATTTATGTTTTTGAAAAGAGTTTTACACAACGTTTGACCGTCCAATTTGACCGATGATATCACGAACTATATAACATATGATAATTATACGTCTGGGTATATATATGTATCTATATATATTTAACATGATCTAAGGATGTTTAACATCTCATTGTGTACTAATAACAATGAGTTGTAGGTATATTTTGAAACTACTAACTTAAGTTTTCAAAACGATAACTATACGTAACGTTCTTTGACATAAATACTTATAATCTATAATCCTTATACATGCATCGTATAGATATGTATTTAATCACTTTTAAAGGGCTTACATACATAAAACAATATAAGTATATTTACAAAAGATAGTTATATTTGAATCCTCGTTCCATTTTCTCAAAGATTTCTATACGTATACCTAGGGTATATGTACCGGCATCATACCCATCTTCTAGATGTATTTACTATTGGTATATACATGTCAAATCAACATCTATTCAGCTCTTGTTCATGCCCTTAAGGCTAGGTAACTAGAATTGGAAGTATGCATGACTAATTTTACAAAATAACAAAATGAAAATTTGTCCATGTTCCCCATTTTCACATTTTTAAGACCTCCCCCCATTCCATTTCTAATTCAATCTTTTACCTTCATTTCCTAGCTAAACACACACATATTCATGAGCCTTAAACACCTTAAACATCTCAGCAAACAATCATGAAGATCTAGCTTCAAAAACAACACTTAAACATCATAAGAAAATCTTTCCAAGAACACTTCAAAAATCCTTCCAAATTTACAAGTTTACTTCCAACCTTTTGATCCAACTCCACCACTCTTTTGGTTCTAGGATTTTACTCATATTTTACAGCAATCTTGTCCAAGTAACTTGAGGTAGTAACCTTGTTCATAATTTTATTCGATTCATATTTATATAGCTATCTTATTTTGTGATATAAAATTTTAACAACAAGAACATAGTTTGAATGATTTCAAATTTGTTCGCAAACTAAATAGATCCTTCTAAATTAACTTTTAAAATACTTCAAGACTTGTAATATATCATAATGATATGCTAATTTAACAAGATACAACTTGTTTTTACAAAGAACACCTTAAAACTGAATCTATGTCGTCGGAGTGTAACCGGAGGCTGTTTTGGGTTGGATAATTAAAAACCATCTTGAACTTTGAATTAGAAGTTCATGTTCTGGAAAAATGATATTTCTTATGAATATGTTAACACATAAAAATTTCATGGTTTAATTCAAAGTATAAGTATTTTTAGAAAAATGACCATTAAATGTTGTTTTTATGACAAAAATGATTACTTTCATAAGATTCACCTAGAGTTTGGACTATAACCTGTGATTCCGAATGTAAACCAAGGTATTTACAGTTCATATTCTTAAAATTTGACTCGATCCAAGGAAGTGGCAAGTTGAATCAACAAAAACGGAGTTGTAACGAAGAAACTACGACTAAAATAAGATCGGGTATCCAAAGCTTGTTTAACAACGAAAATAATTGGAGAAAAATTAAATAAATCATATCTTTCCTAATTAATATGATATTTCATATATATTTACTCATGATCTAATTTTATATATTTCAGGACCACCCGTAAACAACACGAGAAGATTAATCATAAGACCTCATGTACGTACGCAACACGTCATTTGACAACACGGTACTTTATGTACGCAACACGTCATTTGACAACACGGTACCGTGGGTCAAGATTAATTCCGATCAACATGAATACGATGGGGTCTTTATTTTTTTTAGCAACTAATTGTGGACTACTAACATCGGACTGCTAACTACGGACTAAGAAATTATTAAAAGTATTAAAAGTATATATATGAAACGTTTATTTCTTAAAAAGAAAATATGTTGATATATCATATATATGGTTAGGTTCGTGATATCTATCGGAGACCAAGTCGAGTTAAGTACCTTCAAGGAAAAGGTGAGTATATAGTCCCACTTTTAAACTCTAAATATTTCGGGATGAGAATACATGCATTTTATGATTTACGTTATAGACACAAGTACTTAAAAATATATTCTACGTTGAGTTGTACCAATGGCATATCTCCCTGTAACTTGGTAACTACTATTTACATGCGGTATTGTAAACGCGAATCCTGTTGATAGATCTATCGGGCCTGACAACCCCAACCGGACTGGACGACCAGTATTCAACGGTTGCACAGTACTTCGTTTCGGTGACTACACTTGGTACGGTGTAGTAAGATTTCATAATAAAGGGGAATATGCGACGTTGATTAAATGTTAAGTATGGTTATCAAGTGCTCAACAACTTAGAATATTTTTATTGAAACGTTTATATATGAAATCTTGTGGTCTATATTTATAACGCTGCCGGCATTAAACCTATATCTCACCAACTTTATGTTGACGTTTTAAGCATGTTTATTCTCAGGTGATAACTAAAAGCTTCCGCTGCAACATGTTGAATTTAAGCAAGATCTTAAGTATGCATATTTGTGTCAAAAATAAAACTGCATATCGGAGGATTTGTAATGTAAAATATGTTGGAGGTCGTATTGTTATTATCACATGTAAAGTTTGTAAGTCTAAGATTATCGCTAAACGATAATCATTATTAAGTTGTTTAAACCTTGTATTTGTAATAAAAGCTATGGTTTGTATTGTAAAAACAAATGCAGTTTTTGAAAAATGTCGCATATAGAGGTCAATACCTCGCGATGAAATCATATGTTATTGTATTCGTCCTTATGGTTAAGGTCGGGTTATGACATGTGGTATCAGAGCGTTGGTCTTAGAGAACCAGAGAATTTGCATTAGTGTGTCTTATCGAGTTTGTTAGGATGCATTAGTGAGTCTGGACTTTGACCGTGTTTGATTTCGAAAACTATTGCTTATCCTTGTTGGTTAAAAATTAATATGTAAATATTATGTAGTATTAACGTGCTAGTTGTTATGTGATAGATGTCTGGCTTAGAACTTATTATCACATTCAGCGACTCCGAACCAGACTCTTCAGATGGTGTTCCAGTCATTAATCTATCCGATGATGAAAACGACACCTTTGGGGAAGACTCACAAGTTCTGGATGAATCAATTGAAGAGGAACCGGAAAGTGATCCTGAGGAGGAAGAAATACAGGAAATTACGAAAGACATGTTCGAACGAGGAAAGAAACGAAAGGCTACTGAAATGGAAAATCTAAATCCCGAGTCTAGAGAGGATGTTGTGGCACCAACTCCACCAGATACTTCCACACCTATTCCCCCTATTCCTATTAGTTCTATCCCGACATCCAGTTCTTCGGTTCCTCAGCCAAAACGCAGGGAGACAACCAGGATAACCTTTAAGCGATTTCTTTGAACACGAACGCTTTGGGTTAAATGATGCGCTGTTGTTTTAAACCATGAGATTATATAATGTTTTGTATAATATTATTAGTGTGGTTTGCTTAATGTTTGATGTAAGATAAGCATATGTAAAATAGTGAAGTGTGAAATGCAATAATTTTCCATGGTTAAGTATTATTTGGGTGGTAGTAATTGATTTTCGTACTAAGCTATTAAGTATGAACTTTAACGGGTAGGTACTACCCTAGATATAATTATAAAACGCTAATAAGAAGAAAAGGCTTTTATAATAATAACTGGTTCATATTATTAATAAGCTACGATGTACTGTAAATACATACTACATCTATAATATTCCATGTGAATAATTATTTTTTTCATTCTTATTGAAGATTATGGCGCGATTGAACCGAATGACGGAACAAGAAATCCAGGAACTCATCAATCAGCGAGTGAACGACAGAATGTTATGGGTCGAGGCTGCAAGAGGTGCTGCAGTTAACCCAAATCCTCATGTGGGGTGCACTTACAAAACTTTTCAAGGTTGCAAGCCCTCATCATTCAGTGGAACAGAAGGACCGGTCGGTTTAACCCGGTGGATCGAAAAGATTGAGTCTGTGTTTAAAATCAGTGGTTGTATTGAGAAGGACATGACCAAGTATGCATCGTGCACCCTACAAGATAGTGCACTCACGTGGTGGAAAAACCATATGAAGGCCGTAGGAGGAGATGTAGCTTATGATACTCCTTGGGAAGAATTTAAAACAATGCTAATCAATGAATATTGTCCAAGGAACGAGGTTAGGAAGTTGGAAGCTGAATTACGAAGCCTGAAAGCTGTTGGTACTGAAGTCACCAACTACAATCAGTGATTCATGGAATTAGCTTTGCTATGTCCCGAATTAGTACCAACCGAAGAACGGAAGATTGAACTGTACAAAGACGGTTTGCCTAAAAAGGTCAAGGCAAATGTTACAGCATCCAAACCCAAGACTATTCATGAAGCTATCACCATGGCGAACGAATTGATGGACCAGATTATTCTGGATAAGAACACCGATGTCAAGACATCGGGAAACAAAAGAAAGTGGGAAGGTAATCATCAACAATCCAACAAGAAACAAGAAACCATGCAAGGTGCGGGTAGCGGTTCAAACTCAGGTTACAAAGGATGAAATCCTTTATGTAACAGATGCCACAAACATCACTCTGGTTATTGTAATGTGGTGTGCAACAATTGTAATCGAAAAGGTCATCTTGCTGAAGATTGTAGGGTTCCTGCTACAAATACAAACGGTACCAAGACTCCTGCCACCAATGCAAATAGAACTGCCTTGGCCACTGTTACTTGTTATGGGTGTGGGAAACAGGGTCATTATAAGAGCCAGTGTCCGAATCCAGAGAAGAATAATGGATCTGCACGTGGAAGAGCATTTGTTATTAATGCTAGAGAGGCGTGTGAAGACCCGGAACTTGTTACGGGTACGTTTACCATTAATAACTTATCCGCATCTATTATATTTGATACTGGTGCCGATAGAAGTTACGTGAGTAGAGACTTTTACGCTAAATTGAATTGTTCATCATTACCTCTAGATGCTAAGTACATGATTGAGTTAGCTAATGGTAAACTAATTAAAGCCGATAAAATTTACCGTGATTGTAAAATAAATTTAGCCGGAGAAACATTTAAGATTGATTTGATACCCGTAGAATTAGGAAGTTTTGATGTAATAGTCGGCATGGACTGGATGTCCAAAATAGGAGCTGAAGTTGTGTGCGCCAAGAAGGCAATTCGCATTCCTCGTAAGGATAAAACGCCAGTAATGATTTATGGAGAGAAGGGTAACTCAAAGCTAAAACTCATTAGTTTTTTGAAAGCTCAAAAGTGCTTGAAGAAAGGGTGCTATGCTATCTTAGCATATGTTAATAAAGTCGAAATGAAGGAAAAAGTGAAGAGCATCAACGACGTGCCTGTGGCAAGAGATTTTCCTGAAGTATTTCCGGAAGAGTTACCAGGATTACCTCCATTTAGATCTGTAGAATTTCAAATAGATCTAGTACCGGGAGCTGCACCAGTGGCTCGTGCTCCATATAGACTTGCACCATCTGAGATGAAAGAGTTACAAAGCCAGTTACAAGAATTACTGGACCGTGGTTTCATTCGACCGAGCACTTCACCGTGGGGAGCTCCGATTTTATTCGTCAAGAAGAAAGACGGATCTTTCCGAATGTGTATAGATTATCGTGAATTAAATAAGTTAACTATCAAGAATCGGTATCCACTACCGAGAATTGATGACTTATTTGATCAATTGCAAGGATCATGTGTTTACTCAAAAATCGACCTAAGGTAGGGCTATCATCAACTACGCGTCAAAGAAGAAGATATTCCGAAAACTACTTTTCGGACACGCTACGGTCATTATGAATTTTTGGTCATGCCGTTTGGATTAACGAATGCGCCAGCTGTATTCATGGACCTCATGAATCGAGTTTGTAGTCCGTATTTAGATAAGTTTGTTATCGTTTTCATTGACGATATTCTTATCTATTCCAAGAGTGAGCAAGAGCATGAACAGCATTTAAGATTGGTATTAGAATTGTTAAGAAAAGAACAATTATACGCCAAATTTTCTAACTGTGCGTTTTGGTTGAAAGAAGTGCAATTTCTTGGCCATGTTGTTAGTAGCAAAGGAATTCAGGTTGACCCAGCTAAAATTGAGGCCATTGAAAAATGGGAGACTCCTAAGACACCAACGCAGATACGCCAATTTTTGGGTTTAGCCGGTTATTATAGAAGGTTTATTCAAGATTTTTCCCGAATAGCTAAACCATTGACAGCGTTAACACAAAAAGGGAAGAAGTACGAATGGACCTTTGAGCAGGAGAGTGCATTTCAATTACTCAAGAAGAAGTTGACCACGGCACCTATTTTATCGTTACCTGAAGGGAACGATGATTTTGAGATATATTGTGACGCTTCGCGACAAGGTTTTGGTTGCGTCCTTATGCAACGAAAGAAAGTTATTGCATACGCATCCCGACAATTGAAGATTCACGAGCGGAATTATACGACGCATGATCTAGAATTGGGGGCAGTAGTGTTTGCATTGAAGATATGGAGACACTATTTATATGGAGTTAAATGCACTGTGTTTACTGATCATAAAAGCCTTCAACATATTTTCGATCAGAAACAGCTGAACATGAGGCAACATAGGTGGGTCGAGCTGATAAACGACTACGATTGTGAGATTCGCTATCATCCCGGGAAAGCGAATGTAGTGGCCGATGCTTTAAGCAAAAAGGAACGAGAACCAATTCGAGTACGAGCAATGAACATAAAAATTCGCATGAATCTCAACTCACAAATCAAAGAGGCTCAACGAGAAGCTCTTACTAAAGAAAACATAGGAAATGAAATAATGAAGAAGTATGGGAAACAACTCATTATGCGGGAAGATGGAATTCGATATTTTGCAAACCGTATTTGGGTACCAAAGTTGGGTGGATTAAGGAAGTTAATATTGAATGAGGCACATAAGACAAGATACTCGATACATCCTGGAGTTGGAAAGATGTATCAAGATCTTAAGACGCATTATTGGTGGCCTAATTTGAAGACAGACGTTGCAACATATGTTGGGGAATGTTTAACTTGTTCCAAAGTCAAAGCAGAACACCAGAAGCCGTCAGGATTACTTCAACAACCAGAAATTCCAGAATGGAAATGGGATGGTATTACCATGGATTTCATCACAAAATTACCTAAGACTGCCTGGGGTTATGACACCATTTGGGTAATAGTTGATCGTCTCACCAAATCTGCACATTTCTTGCCTATAAAGGAAACGGATAGAATGGAGAAACTATTACGATTATACATAAAGGAAATTGTTTCAAGGCATGGAATACCTATTTCCATTATATCCGATCGTGATAGTAGATTTACATCAAAGTTCTGGCAATCACTACAGGAGGCCCTAGGAACTCGTTTGGATATGAGTACCGCATATCATCCGCAAACTGACGGGCAGAGTGAAAGAACAATTCAGACTCTTGAAGACATGCTTAGGGCATGTGTGATCGATTTTGGAAACGGATGGGATAAATATCTACCATTAGCAGAATTCTCGTATAATAATAGTTATCATGCGACCATTAAAGCTGCACCATTCGAAGCACTGTATGGAAGGAAGTGTAGATCCCCTATCTGTTGGAATGAAGTAGGAGATCGACAATTAACTGGACCCGAGATCGTTGTTGGTCCCTTAATAACAACAGGAGTATTGTAGAGGGGGGGTGAATACAATTCTCTTCTTAATTAACTAGTCAGTTAAACACATTTAGTATTCTGTAGTAAATAAGATAGAGTCACAGGTAATTTTCAACCGTTATTCTTTATTGATTAAATCAGAAAGAATCACAACTATCCTTGGCGGAAATGATAGTTGGTTGATACAGATTACCTAGATTATAGCTAAGAGATAAACTAAAGCTATTACACGGTTTGGACTCTAACAGATAAACCCACACCACTAGTTTTTACAATAGTGGATACAACAATATATATAGTAGTTCTATTAACCGTGTAATTAATCTATTGTCCACTAGTACATTGGATGCCTTGTACTTGTGGGGACAATTGTGTCAGAAGGCGTGCTCTCCTTCTTTCCTCTTAGGTAGCTATTTGCAGGAACACACCAATTCGGTTTGGCACTACCATTTGATTTAAACAAATGGAATGTTGTGTTCCCTAGGTATGAATAAAGTATAACACATGTCTGCACATGCGTTCCACTTCTGCATTCCCACGTGGTCTTGTAAGGTCACTTGTCAGCCGCCGACTCCTGTCCTTTTTTGTTCAACTTTGTCTTCGACTTCTGTTGAATAGTGCGTTGATGTAGACCACTCTGGGAAACTACCATGCTTGTAATGGAGCATGGCTGTCTTGTGTTGTATGCTAATATCCAGACTTGCTGGTCCTTTATATGCTGAGTCACTTGATATTCTTGATTTGCTGGGTGCACATCCTGTGCTGATTCGAAGAATACATTTCTACCTTGTGCTGATAGACTAGGCAGCATACTAAACACTCGACACAGCTATATTAGCTGACTATTCATAAACAAACGTGTGCTGGCTGCACATAACACTTTAGTGCAAATAAATATTGTTTTGTCATAATTAAATCCTTAACTATTTTGGGGACTCAACAATCTCCCCCTATTTGATGATGACAAAACCTATGACTTGAAGAGAAAACACTAAAGCCAGCACTCAGGGACCTAGAGAGAGTAGACAGTAAATTCGTCCCTTTAAGTTTGTTTTGGGATCTTTTGATGAGTTATCTATATCTTATAATTTGATATGATTTTGAAGATAAACTCACTTTACTTACATTACACCAGATATATACAATAATTACAAGATAATTCATAATAAAAAGTAAATTACAAAGATACAAGTTAAGCACATAGGAGACTATCTATCTTTATCCCTTTCTCTTTCTCTTTCTTCATCAGATAGCTCCTCTTGTTTAATCTTCCAGGCTTCAGGGAACAGGAGAGGTAATTCAGCAGGGTCAAAAACAGGGATGGAAGGAGGTAGAACAATTCGGCTTCTCCCAGTTGGTCCTTCACCAGTAGGTTGCTTCCCTTTAGGCTTTTGAGCAAGAAATTCATCAACATCAACTACTGGTGCATTCCCAAACTTAGTTGCCTTCTTGAACAGCTGTTGCAGTTCAGTCTTAAGAGCACTCTTGATAGCACTCTCACCTTTACCAATGAAATACTCCAAGATTTCTATCCATTCACTGAATCCAAGAGTTCTTAAGTCATCAAAACTAATCCTTTCTTGAACATTGTTATCCCTGACAACATTGAAAGCCCTTTTTGTCCCCCTGTTTACCTTGATAATTCTGCAGGGATTAGATCTTCTATTCATCACATTACCATACCTGCTCTTATAATAAGTATCAGGAAACTCAATATTGTGATCAGGTACTACAGGAGCAGTGGTAGGTACTTTCTCAGCAGTTTCTATCTTATCAAAAACCTTATCCTGTTCTTTGACAATGGCTCTGGCTAGTTTGAGGGACTCAGCCTGTTGATCTCTGTCAGCAGCCAATCTGTCTTCAATATCCTGAAGCCTTGATCGTTCAGCAAGTTCAGCATCAGCAGCTTCTCTGGCTTCCCTTTCAGCAGCTAAACCCATCAGATAATCATCATAAGAAATGTTCAGGGATCTTACTGCTTCAACCATCTTTCTACCCTCTTCAGTACTAAGGGCAGCACAATACTCCCTTATATCCATACCCAGCTGGAGAGCATCTTCAAAATGAATTCTTTCATCAGTAGTGGAGAGCCTGAGACCACTGTTATTCAAGTATACCCTAATGTCAACGCCAAAGGTTAGTGCAGCAATATAGCGTGGCTGATCAAGAGGGTGATGCAGCAGCCTGACTTGACGAATTCTTTCATTAAGTTCAATTTGTCTTTGTTCAAGCAACTCTGGAACAGTGATCTGAAGTCTGTAGGCATCTCTTTCATCTGGGTTCATTTTTCTGATGTTCGGCTCACCATGGGTTACTGAGTCATCTTCCCAAGTGATATGTTTGTCATGAACCCTTGGGGAAGATGGAGGATACATAGATGATTCATAGCTGCCAGATGAACTAACTGGATGCTGATTGACCCGGTTATCCTGTGTTCTGTCAAAGTAAACTTGAATCTGGGGAGGAAGAGGAGATAGAACAAATGTTTGGCCGTCTCTTCCCCAGACTGTGAAGTGAGCAGGATCAACCGTTTCATCATCTACTTGTTTAGCACCCAGCTCAACCGACTTTGCTGGGTCTTCAACACTTGTACTACCCAGCAGCACACTTCTGGCTGGGTCTTCTATCACAGCACTCCTTGCTGTGTCTTCAATGCCAGCTGACTGATTAGTATCAGCTGGCTCAACCACTTCAGTACCTTCATCAGCTGCCTCGAATAGGGGTCCTTTCCTCAGGGGCTGATTGTCCCTAGGAGCAGATTTCACCCTGTATTTGTCAATAGGCCTGGGTTCAGCTGATGGTTCTTGTGTCGATACTGGTTGAATAGGAGGCAGGTAAGGAACAATAGCAAGATGCTCCCCCTGTCTAGTAACATCATCATCATAAAGGATGATTGTTTCTGCTGGCTGTGTTTGTTGTGTAGCTGGCTGAGCAGCAGATGCTGGTTGAGGAGTAGAGCTGGCTTCTAACATAGCATCAACCCATTTCATGAAAATATCAGCTCTAACTCCACCAGTTGACTCAGTAGAATCAAGGTAATCCTTCATCTCAGCAGGAGTCATGTTCCTGATTCTTTCTGCTCTCTGTGCATACAGCTTTGCCCTCTGTTTGTCGTATTTGACCATGAACTTGGCATTTCTTTTTCTTGCCTCTTTTCTGTGTTTATCAAAGGCAGTCAGGTCATCATCGATTTCCATTGCTTTTGGACTCAGCCATCTTCTGTGCATAATCTTACGACGTTTAAGTTCAGCAAAGGCCTCAAACTTGGCATTGAAGGCATCATCTAGTTCCTGCTGTCGCTTTTGATGTCTCTCTAACTTCCTCTTCATTTTACGTTCAATAGATTGAGACAGCACAAAAGCTTCAGCTACAGCCATATCAGAAACATCACTGGGCTTACTGCCAGAACCAATATCATCCACTGGTGTGGCAGACACACTGGGTTGAGTACCACCAGTTGCCTGTGCACCACCAGCTTCAGTATGAGCGTTGCTGGGCTTAGGGCTAGTGTCTTGACCATCACCATCACCATCTCCATCTCTCCTGGGTTGTTTAGGAGCCTTTTCATGTTCATGCTCCCCCTCAGACTGTTTTCTCTTTTTAGATTTCTTTTGAGACTTTTTCTCCCCCTTTTTGTCATCAGCACGGGCAGTAGGGTGAATAGAAGGGGAGACAGTAGCATCAAGATCACTGTCTGACTGAGGAGCAGAGAAGGCAAAATTGTTCCACTCAGCAACCTCTGGAGTAAGATGGGCACCAGGATCCACACCAAATTGTCTTAGCAGAAGATTGGAGGATCTAACTTCATTCCTAGCTACACCCATAGCCATTTGTTCAACGATGGCCCGAACATCACCTTGCAAAGCAGCCATTCGTTGCATGTTTTCAACCATCTGAACATAGGCAGCAGCAGGAATCATGTTAGCCATTTGAGCTTCCTGCGATTCCAATCTCTCGTGTAACACCCTGTTCTCCTCATTTAAGAAAGTATTTCTGCTGTTAGCAGCATCCAAATCAGCTTGGAGTCGGGTGATATTTTCACAGTACTCATTGTGAGAGATAATTCGCCTTTCAAGCTCCTCTTCATCTTCGTGGTGCTTTGTGATTGCTTCGACTGCCACATCAGCAAAAGCACACACCTGCTAGAGTTTAAGATCAATAGGAGTTGTAACAGCCTCTCCAGCAGATCTGACAGCAGCAGAGACACTATCAACAATAGCTCTGCGAATAGTTTCCTCCAAATTTGGTGTGATCCCTTGCAGTGTCTTATAGACAGCAAAGGTGGAAATATCAGCAACCTCATCTGCATTGAACTTTAAGTATGCAGAGGTTGAAGGTTGGTCAGCACAAGCTAACAGAGGAGTATCACCGTGGGGTGGTGGAGATGGAAGGTCAGGAGCTGACTCATCACCATGATCACCATCGTTTTTACCTTCGCCCGAAGGCTTAGAACCACTGATATCCTTGTCAGCATTACTATCAGCATTGTCATCAGTAAGATCCACTGGTTTGTCTTTGGAACCAGTCACGTTATCATGAATGACTGGTTCGCCCTTACCAGTACCTTCATCAGCATCCTCATCAGAAGAAGATGAGGAGGAAGAAGCTGAGGAAGAAGAAGGTACTGGCGAATCAGGGACATTTTGCATAACACACTTACCAGTAGTAGGATCGATGACAAACTTGAGAGGCCTCCATGTACCAGGAAATGGCGAAGCAGCTGGAGCCATACCAAAAACATGATAGTAAGGCTGTTCATTGATTTGCTCCAGCAGGGCTATCCTCTCATAAATTTCTTCTCTAGCTGGTCTATCAAGCTGAGATAATAGCTCAACCATCTCTTCACGAGGTAATCTGCTGGCTGAGACTATCGCAGATTCGGGATCGATGGTCAGCTGATCGACCAGCATAGCAATCTTGGGAGAGATTGAAGCTCCTTTGAAAATGAAGTTAGGAACAACTTCATCTGGATCTGGTACCTGCACAACATATGGCTTTGTTTCCTCAGTAACAGAAGCCTTAGTCGAATCAGTAGTTGTGTCAGCAGAGGTACCAGCATCCTTAACATCAGCAACCTGTGCACCAGAATCAGAACCAGGAATGACAATAACATTAGCTGCATTCGGCTGAATGGTTTCAAACTCCATCTCAGCAGCTGGTTCAGTAGCAACCAAAATCGGACCAATAGGATGACGAACTGCCGATTCTGTAAGAACTTGACGTTCCATAGAAGAAGAATCAGAAGAATCAGCAGGCTCATCAGACATTAATGCAGAGTCCACTCTTGGCTGGGTGACAGGTTCATCAAGAAGAACATCCTTGACAATATTGTCAATAACGTTCTCAAGAACAGGAGGTTCTTCCATGATAACATCTTCCACACCAGCAGCAGCAGAATCAACAGTACGAGCATCAGCACCACCAGTAACAGAATTAGTGGCGCCAACACCAGTAGCAGAGGCAGCAATATCACCAGTAGGAATAACAACATCTTTATTTTGCTCCCCCTCTGCCTGTTCATCTACCCTGCTAAGAACTGAAACAATAGAACAAGTTATGTTAGCAACTGTAGAACCAAATAAATTTGACTCAACAATTGCATCTATTTTTGGTCTCTGGGGACAGACTTTTGATTTGGTCAGCCCTTCGAATGAGACAGAAGAATGTGTCTGTAAGTACAGCGGTGACTCTGCTGACTCATTGGCAACACATGTTGACCCAGATAGTGTAAGAGATCTGGCTGGTAATGATGTAGGAGTGCGACTCTTATCAGTATCCGAGTAACATACTGGCTGTGCAGTCACCTGAGCTGGTTCAACACGATGAAGACCCAGCTCAAGCCTGCTTTGGGGGTCAGTTATGTTCTCTGCTGGTTGTACTGTCAGCAGAGAGTATTGCAATAAGTTCATTTCAGAAAAATGTGGAAGTGCCTGGTTAGACGAGTATGGGTTGCTACTCTTCTTGACACCAGTTTTAAAACCAGTCAGCTTGGGAGCCAGGGTTATACCGTTAACTCCCTCAACATTTTTCAAGTCAGCAGTTAAAAAATTTTCAATTAAGTTAGATTGTTCTGCTGTTTGGTCTAGAAACGCACCAGGTTCCATAGCTACATCCTTTGCAGGAGCAGCAGCTGAGACTGGTGCAATCTCCCCTGTGGTTCGCTTGGAGCCAGCTTTAGCACGCTTAGGTTTGCCTGTTACCAAGAAATAGATGAGCAACGGATTCCAACACTAGAATTGGGTAGTCAGTATATAAGACTAGGGCTGTTCTTTATGATTAGAGAGCACTAGATTCTAATACAACTACTGCTTTACCAGTATATGAGACGGTGGCTGTACTAGTTGAGGTAGCTGGCTGCTTCCTTCGCGTTGCTGGCTTTCGCTGAGGACCCTCCCCCTCAGCTGGTGCAGAACCAGAGGCAGTCGATTGGGTGGCTCCACGACGAGCAGCAAGATACTCGTTCATTGCTGGTGTCAACTCAGCATATGGAGCAGCAGGTACATCCTTTGGCATACCCCCTTGTTTTACTGGGACCTCAAATGATTGATCAGCAATTTGCTGATAAGCTTCACCCAGTTCACTTTCAAATACCAGGCTTAAGAATCGTGGAAATGGAATCAAGTTGGTTCTTACTCTAGCAGTCACCATTTCCCTTAGCCTCAAATAAATTTCAAGGGCGTAATCGATGTTCCTGTTGAACAACAACCCATGACCAAGCTTGAGCTCAAAATCTGAGCATTGGTCAAAGCTTCCTGACTTTTGACTCATGCACTGAGTCATCAACCCAAAGAAGTAGTACCACAGAGGTGGCATATGCTTTCTCAATGGTGTATGTGCCACTGGTCCAGCAAACCCAATAGTCTCCAACACCTCCCTTCTTAATTCGTCACTAGTAGGTGAAGCAACAAATGGTCCACCGGGCAATTGAAGAGCACGTCTAATAGCTTCGACGGTGACAGAGCAATTTAGGGTTTCAGTCACCATGCCACGAATACATGGAACGTTGCCGGGAGTGGTGGCAACAGTGGCAGTATACCAAAATCGTGCCAAACAGGCAGCATAGAATCGGGAAGGTACACCGGTGATGGCTCTTGCCAGAGGTGATTGACGGATGTATTCGATGAGGGCCTCATACCCTTTGTTAACCTTCGATTTGGTAATAGAAAGGGCATGTGCAGCATTGCCTCTAGATAGGCGAATCAGTGAGTGATCAGGTGCATTGGGAGCCCTAATCAGGTTGGGGTGGAGATTGAACAGTGGTCCTTGAATGACGTGTTCTTGAACCACCGGTTCCTCCGGTGCCGTTGCCGGTAGTGGGGCAGGTTGTTGTTGCTGTTGTGGTTCGACTGTTTGAGGTTGTTGTTGCTGTTGTTCCTCTTGCTGGCTTGCAGCACGTGATGATTGCTGTTGTTGTTCTGCCATTGATGAGTGTAGGATGAAGATTTGAAGATTGAAAAGATTTTGAGAGTAAAAGTGTGTGTGTTTTGAAAAATGAATAACCGAAGGTTATTTTGTAAGATGAAACACACTTTTATCCGTTGTGATTGGGTGAAAAAGTGCAGGAGAGAGAAAATTACTGTCATCTGCAGGCGCGTGGGCAGATGTGACAGACTGGCACGTTTTCAAATGGAGACAGACGGTTGACATGACATTTATACGGCTTAAACACTCATTACTCCCATACAGCATTAAATGCATCAGATTTCATTTCAAACAAATTGATTTAAAACCTCAAAAATAATTTTTTGTATTAAATACAAAATACTTTTGTTACATTTAATATGTCATGAATTTAATTTAAATCATTGGAAGTAAATGAGTTTCCAGTTTTAAGGAATCATTAAATTTGGAGAGCTATTTATTATTTCATTTAAAACATTTAAGTAACCAAAATATAAAAGACCTTGCTGTGCTGGTTGTTTGACATGTAGGCAGTAAGTAAATAAATGTGACTTACTGGTTTTCCCTACACGTTGTAGAGCCAGCACACCAACAAAAGTTTTCCTTTATTTAAAGCTCAAGCATACCCAGCTCAGAGATGAGATAGTTAAAACGTTTCTCATCTAATGGCTTTGTAAATAGGTCTGCTAATTGCTGGTCTGTAGAAATAAAATGTAACTCAACATCACCCTTTTGAACATGATCCCTTATGAAATGATACCGAACATCGATGTGCTTAGTCCTTGAGTGCATCACAGGATTGTTGGTGATAGCAATTGCACTGGTGTTGTCACAGTAGATTGGAGTTTTTGTAACATGAACACCATAGTCCTTTAGCTGGCTTTGCATCCACAGTACTTGAGCAGTACAACTACCAGCAGAGACATATTCTGCTTCAGCAGTGGATGTGGACACAGTATTTTGCTTTTTGCTTGTCCAGCTGACTAGCCTACTACCCAGTAACTGGCACCCACCAGTAGTACTTTTCCTGTCTATTTTACACCCTGCAAAGTCAGCATCTGAATACCCAATTAGTTCAAAATCCTGGTCTTTGGGATACCAAAGACCACGTTTAGCAGTACCTTTTAGGTATCTGAATATTCTTTTTACTGCCAGCAAGTGTGACTCTTTAGGATCAGCTTGATATCTGGCACAGAGACATGTGGCGAACATAATATCTGGTCTGCTGGCTGTGAGATAAAGTAGGGATCCAATCATACCTCTATATTCAGTGATATTGACTAGTTCACCATTTGGATCAGCATCTATTTTAATGGATGCTGCCATTGGAGTCCCTATGTCTTTTAAACAGGTCAGACCAAATTTCTTTAACATATCTTTGATATATTTATCTTGACTTATGAATATTCCATCATCAAGTTGTTTGATCTGCAATCCTAAAAAGTATTGCAGATCTCTTTGTAAACTCATTTCATATGCCTTTGACATACGTTTTGAAAAATCTTGACAATGTTTTTCATTTTTAGAACCATAAATAATATCATCCACATATATCTGTACCAACAAGAGATCACCATCTATCTCTTTTGAGAATAGAGTGGTATCAATTGTTCCAACTTTAAAACCTATACCAGTGAGATACACATGAAGTGTCTCATACCATGCTCTTGGAGCCTGTTTAAGGCCATAAAGAGCTTTGTCTAACTTGTAGACATGGTCTGGATATTTACTGCTTACAAAACCAGGAGGCTGTTTGACATAAACTTCTTCTTGCAGCTTCCCATTCAGAAATGCAGATTTAACATCCATCTGAAATACTCTAAAGTTCATCCTAGCAGCATATGCTAAGAACAATCTGATAGCTTCCATCCTAGCCACTGGTGCATAAGTTTCCCCATAATCCAATCCTTCTTCCTGTCTAAACCCTTGAGCAACCAATCTTGCTTTGTTTCTGATAACGACACCATCTTCATCCATCTTGTTTTTAAACACCCACTTAGTACCAATGATCTTCTTTGTCTTATCCTCAGGTTCAGGTACCAATGTCCACACTTTGTTCCTATCAAACTGAGTAATTTCTTCTTGCATTGAACCAACCCAGCTAGGATCTTGAAGTGCTTCCTCAGGACACGTGGGCTCAATGGTAGACACAAAATTAACATGCATACAAAAGTTACTGGTAGCATGCCTGCGTGTTTTAACACCACTCGCAAGATTACCAATAATCTGCTCAATCGGATGCTCCCTTGTCCATTTGGTGTTATGAACAGGTGAGCTGGTTGTAGAACACACAGCATCTTGATCATCAGCTGGTTCAGATGATTGAGCAGCAACAGAAGGTTGCTGATCAATATCAGTAGAATCAGTACCAGCTTGTGATCTCTCAGAACCAGCAGACCTAGGCTCAAGTTGCAGCACTTCAGTAGAGCCAGTAGGTCCACTTGGTTTAGACACAGATGGAACAGAATGTTCCATTTCATCATCAGAGAACCCAGCAGCATGGATTGGTGAGGGTTGTGCTGCTGGCTCTTCATCATCAAGAGCTTGCTGAGTAGGCTCTTCAAACAGTAACACTTCATCTTCACGATCAGTAGATGAAGCAGAGGCAGTTTCATCGAATGTAACATTAATGGATTCTTCAAAATAACCTCTTCTTTTGTTGTAGACCCTATATGCCTTTGACATGTTGGAATATCCAAGGAATATACCTTCATCAGCTTTAGCATCGAATTTGCCCAGCTGATCCCTATTATTTAGAATGTAACAGGGAGTGCCAAATACATGAAGAAATGAAATTGAGGGTCTTCTTCCTTTGAGAACTTCATATGCAGTTTTCTGATGTCTTTTCACAATAAGAGATCTATTCTGGGTAAAACAGGCAGTATTCACAGCTTCTGCCCAGTAGGAATTCTTTAACCCAGACTCAGCCAACATAGATCTTGCTGCTTCAATGAGAGTTCTGTTTCTTCTTTCTGCAACACCATTTTGCTGAGGTGTTCTCACAGCAGAGAAATTTTGGGAAATACCTTTGTCAGCACAAAATTCTTCTAATGTAGCATTTCTGAATTCTGTACCATGATCACTTCTTAGTTGCTTCACCAGTTGCCCATTCAAAAGCTCCATTCTTTTGATAAAATTGATGATTTCATCAGCAGCTTCACTCTTTTGCCTCAGAAAGAACACCCAAGTGTATCTTGAGTATTCATCAACAATAACCAGTGTATACTTCTTCCCACTACAGCTGGCCACATTCACTGGACCAAATAGATCCATATGAAGTAAGTGAAATGGTTTCTCAACAGATGAGATTTGCTTTGATTTGAACGAGGCATGGTGATGTTTCCCCTTTTCACAACCAGGACACAATCTGTCCTTCACATAAGACATTGTGGGTAGCCCAGACACCAAACTTCTACTGGATAATTTGTGAATATCTTTGAAGTTGAGATGTGAGAGTCTCTTGTGCCATAACCACTTCAGGTTGTCTGCTGCCTTCGAATAGAAACAAGTATCAGTTGTTGTGACTGCTGTGTTCATGTCAATTTGATACATGTTTTCATGACGTTTTGCAGTAAGCAGTGGCTTCCCTGTCTTATCAAAAATAGTACCAATTTTCTTTCTGAATTGGACTATCTTATTCTTGCTTGTCAGTTGGCTTATGCTGAGTAAGTTATGTTTAAGCCCAACTACATATGCAACATTTGAGAACGTGACATTCCCATTTGTCAAAGTACCAAAACCCTTTGTGTAACCCAACGAATTATCTCCATACGAAACAACTGGACCATCCTTTTCCTGATAGTCCATCAGCAGGGACTTACTTCCGGTCATATGTCTCGAACAACCACTGTCGAGATACCAGATTTGCTTGTTTTGAATGCCCTGCACAATAACTTAGAGATTAGTTCTTTTTGGGAACCCATCCAAGGATGGGTTCTGAAGGAGTCACCTTTGATGACTTCTTCTTTTCTACTGGCTTGCTAGAAGGAGCAGCAGATGGGGTTTGGGTTTGAGTACACTGGTTAGCCAGGTGAGCTTTGCTGCCACATTTGTAGCATTTTCTCACTTTTGGCTTTTGTGGCTGGTCATGCACAGATCTAATAAGGGCAGTAGGATCGGGTCGACTTTTAGTTACTGCCTCAATTAGCTGGTCAAGCTTGGCTGTCATTATCTCAGTGATAGACAACTCATCAGTCGAGTCAATTTTTGCTTTTCCCTTATGGGCAGCTTTCCTTTTGGAACCAGTACCATGACCATGGCGAACTGTCTTTCCTTTATCATTTGACAAGTTAGCGTGGGAAGTTGCTGGCTTGTCTTCTGATGCTGATGAACCAGTAGGTATCTTAACTGCTGCCTTACATTTGCCAGTATTTCGTTTCACTGGCTTGTCTGCAGCTACTGGGTAACCAGTAGATTGGTCATCAGCTGGCTTAGCACTGGTAGAACTCGAACACGAAGGGGAATCAGTTGGTTTAACTTTTCTCAAATTGTTTTCAGTGATTTCCCTTTTAATACGTCTTTCTTTCGGAGTCATGTAGTGGATGCTTGAGGGGTCAGTAGTCTCATCAATTGAGTTACTGGCTTCTCTTGCTCTAACTTCATCCTCCAAAATTTCTTTCATGGCAGGTGGTGGGGACACAGTAGGTCTAACAAATTTGTTTGTCACAACCTTTTTACCTTCAACTATCTTGGCAAAAGTATTTGGCAAGACAGCTTCAGGATCAGTTTCAAGAATCGGGTCCATGAAAGTAACTTCTGCAATAGCAGCAGCAGCAGCATAGTCACCAGCAAAGAAGGCTTGAACCTGGGCAGGCACCTGCTCGTTAACACATTTAGCTGTGCGTTGAGCAGATGTGCACCATGAAGCAACAACTCTTTTGAGATTGTCCAGCTGGGTCTTGACTTCTGCTGCCTCAACGTGAAGAGTTTCTAAAGCAAAGTTTTGTTTTTCAAGTTTGGAAATTGTATCTTTTAAGATCTTAATTTCATCATTTTTGCCTTTGAGTTTTTCATTTAAAGATTTGTTATTAGATTTCAAACTCTCTTCACGTTTGCAGCTTCTGCATAAATCAATTCTTAGGTAGTCAAACATTTCAGCTTTTTCATCATCAGTATAAGTTCGAAAATTATCAACCTTATACATCATTTCAGTTTTCCATTGAGGAGAATCTCTGTTTTGATCAGCTTCCCTCATATCAGCCAAAAACGTACTACCACCATCATCCTCATCAGACTCCTCGACCTCTTTGGCCATCAAACACAGCTTTTTACCAGTAGCATAACCAGCACCATCATCATCAGTATCACTATCAGAAGATGAGGACGTGCTGGCTTCATCCCAGTCATGATGTTCAGCAACTAGAACCTTTTCTGGCTGTTTACCCTTCTTGTCAGTCTTTGCACTTTCCTTCATCTGAGCTTTCATAGCTTTGTACTTGTTTTTGTACTTATCAGCTTTTGAGAAAGAGTTAGCATGTGACGTGGAAGGTTTCTTGGACATGCATTCAGCAGCAAAATGTCCAACCTTCCCACAATTAAAGCACTCAGATTTAGGACCCTTGACTGACTTGCTGTTGTACCTAGCATTTGGCTTTTTGCTCCCTTTGTATGACTTGCTGGTTCTACTACGATTGAACCTTTTGAACTGCCTAGCCAGCAGAGCCATACCTTCAGCAAACCCTTCTACATCACTTTCATCTGTACTGCTTTCTTCAGACCCAGTACCACTTTCCTCAACACTATCAGCTGACTCTTGTTCTGCCAGTAACTTTTGAACCAGTAAAGCTTTTTGAGCTTTCTTCCATTTAGCAGCAGCAATAAGAGCAGCATCATCATTTTTAGATGATTTTGAAGTGGTGGGGGCAGACCTAAAGTTTTCTTTCATGTTAAGTTCAAACTTGGCTTCTGCCTTCTCATGATTCCAAAGGGAACTGTAGAGAGAAGACAGGTTAAAGTTCTTTAGGGTCTGTGTGGTTCTTAATGGGTCAGTAACAGGTTTCCATTTACATGGCAGTGCATCAATGAATTTGTTCACTTGTTCAAATTCAGTGTAGGTTACATTTAAAGTGGTCAGGTCTGCTATCAAAGAGTTAAACCTAATGAAGGTTTGCTTAAGGGTTTCATTCTTATAGGCAAAGAACATTTCATATTCTCTTTTAAGAGCAATCATCCTGTTCTGCCTAACTTCTCCCATACCCTCATAGGTGACATCTAGGTAGTCAAGCATAAGCTTAGCATTTTCTTTTCCCTTGATCAGTTTGAACAGTGGGTTAGGAAAAGTTATGGCTAACAGGGTTCTGATTTTAGGGTCAAGACCAACTCGACGTTTATCCTCATCATCCCATCTAGAGGGAGTGAGAATAACCTCTCTGCCAGGGATGGCAGGAGTGTCAGCTGTTGCTGGTGCACTACCAACTGTCTCAGTGGGAACAAAAGGGCCATCTTTGGCAATTCCAGGCATGAGTGAATCCACAGACTCAAGATGGAGCATGAACCTTGCCTTCCAGGTTTCATACTCATCTTCATCAAACTTTGGTGGTCTGTTAGACGAGCCATTCTCAAGGTAAGCTGAGTTTGAATACGAAGCCATAAGAGAATTCAGATCCAAGATATTAATTATCAAGACTGAAGCTCTGATACCAGTTGTTGGTCCCTTAATAACAACAGGAGTATTGTAGAGGGGGGGTGAATACAATTCTCTTCTTAATTAACTAGTCAGTTAAACACATTTAGTATTCTGTAGTAAATAAGATAGAGTCACAGGTAATTTTCAACCGTTATTCTTTATTGATTAAATCAGAAAGAATCACAACTATCCTTGGCGGAAATGATAGTTGGTTGATACAGATTACCTAGATTATAGCTAAGAGATAAACTAAAGCTATTACACGGTTTGGACTCTAACAGATAAACCCACACCACTAGTTTTTACAATAGTGGATACAACAATATATATAGTAGTTCTATTAACCGTGTAATTAATCTATTGTCCACTAGTACATTGGATGCCTTGTACTTGTGGGGACAATTGTGTCAGAAGGCGTGCTCTCCTTCTTTCCTCTTAGGTAGCTATTTGCAGGAACACACCAATTCGGTTTGGCACTACCATTTGATTTAAACAAATGGAATGTTGTGTTCCCTAGGTATGAATAAAGTATAACACATGTCTGCACATGCGTTCCACTTCTGCATTCCCACGTGGTCTTGTAAGGTCACTTGTCAGCCGCCGACTCCTGTCCTTTTCTGTTCAACTTTGTCTTCGACTTCTGTTGAATAGTGCGTTGATGTAGACCACTCTGGGAAACTACCATGCTTGTAATGGAGCATGGCTGTCTTGTGTTGTATGCTAATATCCAGACTTCCTGGTCCTTCATATGCTGAGTCACTTGATATTCTTGATTTGCTGGGTGCACATCCTGTGCTGATTCGAAGAATACATTTCTACCTTGTGCTGATAGACTAGGCAGCATACTAAACACTCGACACAGCTATATTAGCTGACTATTCATAAACAAACGTGTGCTGGCTGCACATAACACTTTAGTGCAAATAAATATTGTTTTGTCATAATTAAATCCTTAACTATTTTGGGGACTCAACAATCTCCCCCTATTTGATGATGACAAAACCTATGACTTGAAGAGAAAACACTAAAGCCAGCACTCAGGGACCTAGAGAGAGTAGACAGTAAATTCGTCCCTTTAAGTTTGTTTTGGGATCTTTTGATGAGTTATCTATATCTTATAATTTGATATGATTTTGAAGATAAACTCACTTTACTTGCATTACACCAGATATATACAATAATTACAAGATAATTCATAATAAAAAGTAAATTACAAAGATACAAGTTAAGCACATAGGAGACTATCTATCTTTATCCCTTTCTCTTTCTCTTTCTTCATCAGATAGCTCCTCTTGTTTAATCTTCCAGGCTTCAGGGAACAGGAGAGGTAATTCAGCAGGGTCAAAAACAGGGATGGAAGGAGGTAGAACAATTCGGCTTCTCCCAGTTGGTCCTTCACCAGTAGGTTGCTTCCCTTTAGGCTTTTGAGCAAGAAATTCATCAACATCAACTACTGGTGCATTCCCAAACTTAGTTGCCTTCTTGAACAGCTGTTGCAGTTCAGTCTTAAGAGCACTCTTGATAGCACTCTCACCTTTACCAATGAAATACTCCAAGATTTCTATCCATTCACTGAATCCAAGAGTTCTTAAGTCATCAAAACTAATCCTTTCTTGAACATTGTTATCCCTGACAACATTGAAAGCCCTTTTTGTCCCCCTGTTTACCTTGATAATTCTGCAGGGATTAGATCTTCTATTCATCACATTACCATACCTGCTCTTATAATAAGTATCAGGAAACTCAATATTGTGATCAGGTACTACAGGAGCAGTGGTAGGTACTTTCTCAGCAGTTTCTATCTTATCAAAAACCTTATCCTATTCTTTGACAATGGCTCTGGCTAGTTTGAGGGACTCAGCCTGTTGATCTCTGTCAGCAGCCAATCTGTCTTCAATATCCTGAAGCCTTGATCGTTCAGCAAGTTCAGCATCAGCAGCTTCTCTGGCTTCCCTTTCAGCAGCTAAACCCATCAGATAATCATCATAAGAAATGTTCAGGGATCTTACTGCTTCAACCATCTTTCTACCCTCTTCAGTACTAAGGGCAGCACAATACTCCCTTATATCCATACCCAGCTGGAGAGCATCTTCAAAATGAATTCTTTCATCAGTAGTGGAGAGCCTGAGACCACTGTTATTCAAGTATACCCTAATGTCAACGCCAAAGGTTAGTGCAGCAATATAGCGTGGCTGATCAAGAGGGTGATGCAGCAGCCTGACTTGACGAATTCTTTCATTAAGTTCAATTTGTCTTTGTTCAAGCAACTCTGGAACAGTGATCTGAAGTCTGTAGGCATCTCTTTCATCTGGGTTCATTTTTCTGATGTTCGGCTCACCATGGGTTACTGAGTCATCTTCCCAAGTGATATGTTTGTCATGAACCCTTGGGGAAGATGGAGGATACATAGATGATTCATAGCTGCCAGATGAACTAACTGGATGCTGATTGACCCGGTTATCCTGTGTTCTGTCAAAGTAAACTTGAATCTGGGGAGGAAGAGGAGATAGAACAAATGTTTGGCCGTCTCTTCCCCAGACTGTGAAGTGAGCAGGATCAACCGTTTCATCATCTACTTGTTTAGCACCCAGCTCAACCGACTTTGCTGGGTCTTCAACACTTGTACTACCCAGCAGCACACTTCTGGCTGGGTCTTCTATCACAGCACTCCTTGCTGTGTCTTCAATGCCAGCTGACTGATTAGTATCAGCTGGCTCAACCACTTCAGTACCTTCATCAGCTGCCTCGAATAGGGGTCCTTTCCTCAGGGGCTGATTGTCCCTAGGAGCAGATTTCACCCTGTATTTGTCAATAGGCCTGGGTTCAGCTGATGGTTCTTGTGTCGATACTGGTTGAATAGGAGGCAGGTAAGGAACAATAGCAAGATGCTCCCCCTGTCTAGTAACATCATCATCATAAAGGATGATTGTTTCTGCTGGCTGTGTTTGTTGTGTAGCTGGCTGAGCAGCAGATGCTGGTTGAGGAGTAGAGCTGGCTTCTAACATAGCATCAACCCATTTCATGAAAATATCAGCTCTAACTCCACCAGTTGACTCAGTAGAATCAAGGTAATCCTTCATCTCAGCAGGAGTCATGTTCCTGATTCTTTCTGCTCTCTGTGCATACAGCTTTGCCCTCTGTTTGTCGTATTTGACCATGAACTTGGCATTTCTTTTTCTTGCCTCTTTTCTGTGTTTATCAAAGGCAGTCAGGTCATCATCGATTTCCATTGCTTTTGGACTCAGCCATCTTCTGTGCATAATCTTACGACGTTTAAGTTCAGCAAAGGCCTCAAACTTGGCATTGAAGGCATCATCTAGTTCCTGCTGTCGCTTTTGATGTCTCTCTAACTTCCTCTTCATTTTACGTTCAATAGATTGAGACAGCACAAAAGCTTCAGCTACAGCCATATCAGAAACATCACTGGGCTTACTGCCAGAACCAATATCATCCACTGGTGTGGCAGACACACTGGGTTGAGTACCACCAGTTGCCTGTGCACCACCAGCTTCAGTATGAGCGTTGCTGGGCTTAGGGCTAGTGTCTTGACCATCACCATCACCATCTCCATCTCTCCTGGGTTGTTTAGGAGCCTTTTCATGTTCATGCTCCCCCTCAGACTGTTTTCTCTTTTTAGATTTCTTTTGAGACTTTTTCTCCCCCTTTTTGTCATCAGCACGGGCAGTAGGGTGAATAGAAGGGGAGACAGTAGCATCAAGATCACTGTCTGACTGAGGAGCAGAGAAGGCAAAATTGTTCCACTCAGCAACCTCTGGAGTAAGATGGGCACCAGGATCCACACCAAATTGTCTTAGCAGAAGATTGGAGGATCTAACTTCATTCCTAGCTACACCCATAGCCATTTGTTCAACGATGGCCCGAACATCACCTTGCAAAGCAGCCATTCGTTGCATGTTTTCAACCATCTGAACATAGGCAGCAGCAAGTAGTAACCTTTTGGTAGTAACCTTTTACTCATCTTTTACAACTCCACCACTCTTTTGGTTCTAGGATTTTACTCATCTTTTACAGAAATCTTGTCCAAGTAACTTGAGGTAGTAACCTTGTTCATAATTTTATTCGATTCATATTTATATAGCTATCTTATTTTGTGATATAAAATTTTAACAACAAGAACATAGTTTGAATGATTTCAAATTTGTTCGCAAACTAAATAGATCCTTCTAACTTAACTTTTAAAATACTTCAAGACTTGTAATATATCATAATGATATGCTAATTTAACAAGATACAACTTGTTTTTACAAAGAACACCTTAAAACTGAATCTATGTCGTCGGAGCGTAACCGGAGGCTGTTTTGGGTTGGATAATTAAAAACCATCTTGAACTTTGAATTAGAAGTTCATGTTCTGGAAAAATGATATTTCTTATGAATATGTTAACATATAAAAATTTCACGGTTTAATTCAAAGTATAAGTATTTTTAGAAAAATGACCATTAAATGTTGTTTTTATGACAAAAATGATTACTTTCATAAGATTCACCTAGAGTTTGGACTATAACCTATGATTCCGAATGTAAACCAAGGTATTTACAGTTCATATTCTTAAAATTTGACTCGATCCAAGGAAGTGGCAAGTTGAATCAACAAAAACGGAGTTGTAACGAAGAAACTACGACTAAAATAAGATCGGGTATCCAAAGCTTGTTTAACAACGAAAATAATTGGAGAAAAATTAAATAAATAATATCTTTCCTAATTAATATGATATTTCATATATATTTACTCATGATCTAATTTTATATATTTCAGGACCACCCGTAAACAACACGAGAAGATTAATCATAAGACCTCATGTACGTACGCAACACGTCATTTGACAACACGGTACTTTATGTACGCAACACGTCATTTGACAACACGGTACCGTGGGTCAAGATTAATTCCGATCAACATGAATACGATGGGGTCTTTATTTTTTTTAGCAACTAATTGTGGACTACTAACATCGGACTGCTAACTACGGACTAAGAAATTATTAAAAGTATTAAAAGTATATATATGAAACGTTTATTTCTTAAAAAGAAAATATGTTGATATATCATATATATGGTTAGGTTCGTGATATCTATCGGAGACCAAGTCGAGTTAAGTACCTTCAAGGAAAAGGTGAGTATATAGTCCCACTTTTAAACTCTAAATATTTCGGGATGAGAATACATGCATTTTATGATTTACGTTATAGACACAAGTACTTAAAAATATATTCTACGTTGAGTTGTACCACTGGCATATCTCCCTGTAACTTGGTAACTACTATTTACATGCGGTATTGTAAACGCGAATCCTGTTGATAGATCTATCGGGCCTGACAACCCCAACCGGACGGGACGACCAGTATTCAACGGTTGCACAGTACTTCGTTTCGGTGACTACACTTGGTACGGTGCAGTAAGATTTCATAATAAAGGGGAATATGCGACGTTGATTAAATGTTAAGTATGGTTATCAAGTGCTCAACAACTTAGAATATTTTTATTGAAACGTTTATATATGAAATCTTGTGGTCTATATTTATAACGCTGCCGGTATTAAACCTATATCTCACCAACTTTATGTTGACATTTTAAGCATGTTTATTCTCAGGTGATAACTAAAAGCTTCCGCTGCAACATGTTGAATTTAAGCAAGATCTTGAGTATGCATATTTGTGTCAAAAATAAAACTGCATATCGGAGGATTTGTAATGTAAAATATGTTGGAGGTCGTATTGTTATTATCACATGTAAAGTTTGTAAGTCTAAGATTATCGCTAAACGATAATCATTATTAAGTTGTTTAAACCTTGTATTTGTAATAAAAGCTATGGTTTGTATTGTAAAAACAAATGCAGTATTTGAAAAATGTCGCATATAGAGGTCAATACCTCGCGATGAAATCATATGTTATTGTATTCGTCCTTATGGTTAAGGTCGGGTTATGACAGATCAATACTGAGATATGTATACACTGGGTCGTGGATTGATTCAAGATAATATATATCGATTTATTTCTGTACATCTAACTGTGGACAACTAGTTGTAGGTTACTAACGAGGACAGCTGACTTAATAAACTTAAAACATCAAAATGTATTAAAAGTGTTGTAAATATATATTGAACATACTTTGATATATATGTACATATTTGATATAGGTTCGTGAATCGATCAGTGGCCAAGTCTTACTTCCCGACGAAGTAAAAAATCTGTGAAAGTGAGTTATAGTCCCACTTTTAAAATCTAATATTTTTGGGATGAGAATACATGCAAGTTTTATAAATGATTTACAAAATAGACACAAGTACGTGAAACTACATTCTATGGTTGAATTATCGAAATCGAATATGCCCCTTTTTATTAAGTCTAGTAATCTAAGAATTAGGGAACAGACACCCTAATTGACGCGAATCCTAAAGATAGATCTATTGGGCCTAACAAACCCCATCCAAAGTACCGGATGCTTTAGTACTTCGAAATTTATATCATATCCGAAGGGTGTTCCGGAATGATGGGGATATTCTTAAATATGCATCTTTTTAATGTCGGTTACCAGGTGTTCACCATATGAATGATTTTTATCTCTATGTATGGGATGTGTATTGAAATATGAAATCTTGTGGTCTATTATTATGATTTGATAATATATAGGTTAAACCTATAACTCACCAACATTTTTTGTTGACGTTTTAAGCATGTTTATTCTCAGGTGATTATTAAGAGCTTCCGCTGTCGCATACTTAAATAAGGACGAGATTTGGAGTCCATGCTTGTATGATATTGTGTAAAAACTGCATTCAATAAACTTATTTCGTTGTAACATATTTGTATTGTAAACCATTATGTAATGGTCGCGTGTAAACAGGATATTTTAGATTATCATTATTTGATAATCTACGTAAAGCTTTTTAAACCTTTATTGATGAAATAAAGGTTATGGTTTGTTTTAAAATGAATGCAGTCTTTGAAAAACGTCTCATATAGAGGTCAAAACCTCGCAACGAAATCAATTAATATGGAACGTTTTTAATCAATAAGAACGGGACATTTCAGTTGGTATCCGAGCGTTGGTCTTAGAGAACCATAATTTTGCATTAGTGTATCTTATCAAGTTTGTTAGGATGCATTAGTGAGTCTGGACTTCGACCGTGTTTACTTGAAAAATGATTGCTTAACAAATATTGTTGGAAACTATATATTTTTAACATGTGAATATTATGTGATATATTAATCTCTTAACGTGTTTGATATTATGTGATAGATGTCTACCTCTAGAACAAATCTCATTGACTCACCTAATAATAATGAAGAGTCAAATGTAAATTGGAATGATTCGTGGACTGATTCACAAGTTCCCGAAGAGGAACCGGAAGAAGAGTCGGAACCGGAAGAAGAATCGGAACCGGAAGAAGAATCGGAACCGGAAGAAGAATCGGAACCAGTGGGGGAAATAATAAAATGGTTAAGTAGAAGAAAATCCTCAACCAACCGACCAAAGCTAATTATGGTCAATGGTGTTTCCGCCAAGGAAGCAAAGTATTGGGAGGATTACCAATTCTCTGATGAATCGGATCCTGACAAGGATTCCGATGATGTTATAGAAATTACCCCAACACAATTTAATAAGGCAAAAGAGAACAATAAGAGAAAGGGCATAAAAATAGAGAAATTTGATTCCAAACCCGATGAACTTTATATGTATCGTCAACACCCGTATTTCATAAGTTGTGACAATAACCCGGGAACCTCTAAACCACCAGGTTTTTCTAAACCAATGTGGAAAACGACGGCTCGTATTAGGGGAACATCATATATCCCTAGAAACTTGGCAAAACGAACCAAAACCGAAGAAGAAGAAACGAGCGAGTCAGAATAAGATAGTTGTATTCGTGTGGTGTAATATATGTAATATAGTGTGCTTATGCTTTATGATATATGTAAAAATTGCTTGTATTAATAAGTATTTTTTTTTATGAATCTAACTCTTGTCTATTTTACAGTATAAAAACACAAAATAGATAGACAACCCAATATTTTAAGAGACCTACCCGGAGACATGATTGATGAAATCTTGTCTAGAGTCGGTCAGAATTCCTCGGCACAACTATTTAAGGCGAGATCAGTTTGTAAGACATTCGAAGAATGTTCCAAGAATGCCTTGGTTTATAAAAGGCTTTCGTTCGAAAGATGGGGGATATCACATTGGGAAATCCATAAGTTACGATGTGTTTACTTTGACGCATATATTGCGGGAAACCCAAATGCTATTTTACGCAACGGGTTAAGAAATTATTTTGACTCAATATATCCGAATATAGGACTTCGTGATTTAGAAAAAGCGACTAACATGCAACATAAAGAAGCATGTTATGCTTACGGGTTAGTAATGTTCGCTTCTCACCAAAGTGAGAACAAGAACATCGGGCTACAACTATTAAACAAAACGTTCCCATAAGTGACGGAGTCGGTAATTGGGGTAAGAAATGAGGTTTTTAGATTGTTACAGGACTGTTGGACATTACGTAACCGTCGTCCCTTTGACGACGTTACAATACGCTGTCTTATCAACAGCCACAACGGTTATGTTCCACAAGACCAAGGATGGGAAGTAGTCCTAGTAAAACCAGAATGCATGACTTGTTTTTGGACGTATGAATTACGTGTCTTTATTGCCTTTGCTGAACGACTTGTGTACTAGCTAGAATTATCTTCACAACCATCTTGTATCAAATTTATTGTGTGCTATATTTCATGCTATATGTAAAATAAGCGGTATTGTAAGTTTGTAAAATATTATGTAAAAGTTTGAACGCGAAATATTATTATAATCAGTTTTTCATATAGAATTGTAGTAGTTGAATTGTATATTAGCTACTAAGTATGAACTTAACGGGTAGGTACTACCCGAATTTAAACTTATAAAACGCTAATATGAAGAAAAAGCTTTTATAAATGAGTTCATATTATGCTACGAGATACTATTGACTACTCTTAATATTCTGTATGATTAACTTGTTTCATTTGACTATTTTGAAGGAAATGGCACCAACTACTCGACACACCTTGAATATGAGCGAAGAGGAATTTCGTGCCTTTCTTGCTTCAAACATAGCCGCAGTACAGGCTGCGCTACATACCAACAATAACCTTGGATCTAGCAGTACAGGAAATCGTGTAGGATGCACCTACAAAGAATTCACTGCCTGCAAACCTTTGGAATTTGATGGAACCGAAGGACCGATCGGATTGAAACGGTGGACCGAGAAGGTCGAATCGGTGTTTGCCATAAGTAAGTGTACTGAAGAGGACAAAGTGAAGTACGCTACGCATACCTTCACAGGTACTGCGTTAACATGGTGGAATACCTATCTAGAGCAAGTAGGACAAGATGATGCTTACGCACTACCGTGGTCAGCATTCAAGCACTTGATGAACGAGAAGTACCGTCCCAGAACCGAGGTCAATAAGCTCAAGACAGAACTTATAGGGTTACGAACCCAAGGATTTGATATTACCACGTATGAAAGATGATTCACAGAATTGTGCCTATTGTGTCCGGGAGCGTTCGAAGATGAGGAAGAGAAGATCGACGCGTTTGTGAAAGGATTACCGGAAAGAATCCAAGAAGATATAAGTTCACACGAGCCCGCCTCCATACAACAGGCATGTAGAATGGCTCACAAACTAGTGAACCAGATTGAGGAAAGAATTAAAGAACATGCTGCTGAAGAGGCCAATGTGAAGCAAGTCAAAAGAAAGTGGGAGGAAAACGGTGATAAGAATCACCAATACAACAACAACAGCAATTACAACAATAATCGCAACAACTATCCCAACAATCGCAACATCAATCGCAACTACAACAAACGGCCCAACAACAACAACAACAACAACAACAACAACAACAACAACAACAACAGCAATTACAACAATCATCCCAACAACAATAACAACCGCAACAACAACAATAATCAGAAGCAGCTATGCCAAAGGTGTGAAAAGTATCACTCGGGGTTCTGCACCAAATTTTGCAACAAGTGTAAAAGAAATGGTCATAGCGCGGTGAAGTGTGAGGTCTACGGACCAGGGGTTAACAGAATGAAAGGAACAAATGGTGTCGGAACGAGTAATGGTGGAGCAAGTAGTGTCGGAGCAAGTTATGCTAATGTAGTTTGTTATAAATGTGGAAAACCGGGCCACATTATTAGAAATTTCCCGAACCAGGAGAACACGAATGGACAAGGCCGCAGAAGAGTTTTCAATATTAATGCGGCAGAGGCACAGGAAGACCCGGAGCTTGTTACGGGTACGTTTCTTATTGACAATAAATCTGCTTACGTTTTATTTGATTTGGGTGCGGATAGAAGCTATATGAGTAGAGATTTTTGTGCTAAATTAAGTTATCCATTGACGCCGTTGGATAATAAATTTTTACTCGAATTAGCAAACGGTAAATTAATTTCAGCAGATTATATATGCCGGAATCGAGAAATTAAACTGGGTAGCGAAATATTTAAGATTGATTTGATACCAATAGAGTTAGGGAGTTTTGATGTAATAGTTGGCATGGACTGGCTGAAGAAGGTGAAAGCAGAGATCGTATGTTATAAAAATGTAATTCGCATTGTACGAGAAGAAGGAGAACCCTTAATGGTGTACGGAGAAAAGGGAAACACGAAGCTACATCTTATTAGTAATTTGAAGGCACAAAAACTAATAAGAAAAGGTTGCTATGCTGTTCTAGCACATGTCGAGAAAGTACAAACTGAAGAAAAGAGCATCAATGATGTTTTTGTCGCAAAAGAATTTCCCGATGTATTTCCGAAAGAATTACCGGGACTACCTCCACATCGATCTGTTGAATTTCAAATAGATCGTGTACCAGGAGCTGCACCAATAGCTCGTGCTCCTTACAGACTCGCACCCAGCGAGATGAAAGAACTGCAAAACCAACTGCAAGAACTATTAGAACGTGGTTTCATTTGACCAAGCACATCACCATGGGGAGCTCCTGTTTTGTTTGTCAAAAAGAAAGATGGTACATTTAGGTTGTGTATTGACTACAGAGAGTTGAACAAACTTACCATCAAAAACCGTTATCCACTGCCGAGAATTGACGACTTATTTGATCAACTACAAGGCTCGTCGGTTTATTCGAAGATCGATTTACGTTCTGGATATCATCAAATGCGAGTAAAGGAGGATGATATTCCAAAAACTGCTTTTAGGATGCGTTATGGTCATTACGAGTTTATGGTTATGCTGTTTGGATTGACTAACGCACCAGCTGTGTTCGTGGACCTTATGAACTGAGTGTGTGGGCCATATCTTGACAAGTTTGTCATTGTTTTCATCGATGACATACTTATTTACTCAAAGAATGATCAAGAGCACGAAGAACATTTGAGAAAAGTGCTAGAAGTATTGAGGAAAGAAAAACTGTACGCTAAGTTTTCAAAGTGTGCATTTTGGTTGGAAGAAGCTCAATTCCTCGGTCACATAGTGAACAAAGAAGGTATCCAGGTGGACCCGGCAAAGATCAAAATCGTTGAAAAGTGGGAAACCCCAAAAACTCCGAAGCATATACGTCAATTTTTAGGATTGGCTGGTTACTACAGAAGATTCATCCAAGATTTCTCCAAAATAGCAAAACCCTTGACTGCATTAACGCATAAAGGGAAGAAATTTGAATGGAAGGATGAACAAGAGAAGGCGTTTCAGTTATTGAAGAAAAAGCTAACTACGGCACCTATATTGTCATTGCCTGAAGGGAATGATGATTTTGTGATATATTGTGACGCCTCAAAGCAAGGTCTCGGTTGTGTATTAATGCAACGAACGAATGTAATTGCTTATGCGTCTAGACAATTGAAGATTCACGAGCAAAATTCTAAGACGCATGGTTTGGAATTAGGCGCAGTTGTTTTTGCATTAAAGACTTGGAGGCACTACTTATATGGGGTCAAAAGTATTATATATACCGACCACAAAAGTCTTCAACACATATTTAATCAGAAACAACTGAACATGAGGCAGCGTAGGTGGATTGAATTGTTGAATGATTACGACTTTGAGATTCGTTACCACCCGGGGAAGGCAAATGTGGTAGCCGACGCCTTGAGTATAAAGGACGGAGAACCCATTCGAGTAAAATCTATGAATATAATGATTCACAATAACCTTACTACTCAAATAAAGGAGGCGCAACAAGGAGTTTTAAAAGAGGGAAATTTAAAGGATGAAATACCCAAAGGATCGGAGAAGCATCTTAATATTCGGGAAGACGGAACCCAGTATAGGGCTGAAAGGATTTGGGTACCAAAATTTGGAGATATGAGAGAAATGGTACTTAGAGAAGCTCATAAAACCAGATACTCAATACATCCTGGAACGAGGAAGATGTACAAGGATCTCAAGAAACATTTTTGGTGGCCAGGTATGAAAGCCGATGTTGCTAAATACGTAGGGGAATGTTTAACGTGTTCTAAGGTCAAAGCGGAGCATCAGAAACCATCAGGTCTACTTCAACAACCCGAAATCCCGGAATGGAAATGGGAAAACATTACCATGGATTTCATCACTAAATTGCCAAGAACTGCAAGTGGTTTTGATACTATTTGGGTAATAGTTGATCGTCTCACCAAATCAGCACACTTCCTGCCAATAAGAGAAGATGACAAGATGGAGAAGTTAGCACGACTGTATTTGAAGGAAGTCGTCTCCAGACATGGAATACCAATCTCTATTATCTCTGATAGGGATGGCAGATTTATTTCAAGATTCTGGCAGACATTACAGCAAGCATTAGGAACTCGTCTAGACATGAGTACTGCCTATCATCCACAAACTGATGGGCAGAGTGAAAGGACTATACAAACGCTTGAAGACATGCTACGAGCATGTGTTATTGATTTCGGAAACAGTTGGGATCGACATCTACCGTTAGCAGAATTTTCCTACAACAATAGCTACCATTCAAGCATTGAGATGGCTCCGTTTGAAGCAATTTATGGTAGAAAGTGCAGGTCTCCGATTTGTTGGAGTGAAGTGGGGGATAGACAGATTACGGGTCCGGAGATAATACAAGAAACTACTGAGAAGATCATCCAAATTCAACAACGGTTGAAAACTGATGTTAAAGCTAAGGTATACGAAATAGTTTTATATTTTACTAGGAAATACTATTAAATATGCTACAATTTTACACAAGATATTTATTTATTTATAGAATGGATATACTTAAACCTTGCTACAACACTTATAGGCAGTGTACCTAATCGTAAAGTAGTGTAGTTTTTAGTAAGTCCGGTTCGTTCCACAGGGAAATCTTTAAACAAAGCTCAACGCTATATAAAAATACAAACATATATATAAGTAATATTATTATTATAAAGGGGGGGTTTTTACCGTTTAATGACCGGTTTGTCGATTTTAAAACTTTAGTCGCAGTTAAAACCTAATGTAAAATATTAAATAAATAAAAGACTTAAATTAAAACTTAAAGTAAATAACGATAATGAAATTGCGAATAATAAAAGTGCGATAAAATAAACTTGCGATAATTAAAAAGTACGATAATTAAAAGTGCGATTAAATAACAATAAATAAAAGTGCGATAATTAGAAGTGCAATTAAATATAAAATAAAGGAAATTAAATATGAAATAAAAGAATTATGCTTATTTAAACTTCCGTAATCATGATGTTTGACGTGTTGATTTTAGTTTTATGCCCATGGGTTAATTGTCCTTTGTCCTGGATTATTTAATATGTCCGTCTGGTTTTGTCCATAACAGTCCATCAGTCATAAATATAAAGTGCGAGTGTCCTCATCAAATTATTCTTATACCCGAAGTTAAATATTCCAACTAATTGGGGATTCGAATTGTAACAAGGTTTTAATACTTTGTTTAATGAATACACCAGGTTATCGACTGCGTGTAAACCAAGGTTTTACTACTTTGTTAACAATTACACCAATTACCCTTGAATGTAATTTCACCCCTGTTTTAATTATTCTAGTGGCTATTAATCCATTCCCGTGTCCGGTTAAATGAACGATTATTCGTACATATAAATACCCCGCCCATCGTGTCCGATTGAGTGTATATGGTAATTTATAGGGATGCCCAATTGTAAATCTTTATATTAACATTAACAAACTATCATTTAGTTAAACAAATATAAAGCCCATTAATAGCCCATAGTCTAATTTCCACAAGTGTCGTTCTTTTGTCCAAACCCCAATTATGGTACAAAGCCCAATTACCCAATTTTAGTAATTAGCCCAACATCATGATTACTTCGGATTAAATAAGCATAATAATAACTTAGCTACGAGACATTAATGTAAAAAGGTTGAACATAACTTACAATGATTAAAAATAGCGTAGCGTTACACGGACAGAATTTCGACTTACACCCTTACAACATTCGCTAACATACCCTTATTATTAGAATTATAATTAAAATTAAAATTAAAATATAAATTATATATATATATATTTTACGTATATATGAGAGAAGAGAGAAAATAGATTATATTTTGCGATCAGAATTCGGTTGGCTTTATAGGGATTTTCGATTTTTGGTGCTCCGCGACTCGCGGTGAATTTTGCCTTCAAACTCCGCGAGTCGCGGAGGTTACTTTTACAGCTCAGAGGAGTTTGGCTCTTTGTTTACCGATGGTTTATAATATATATATATAATATATATATAATTAATATAATTAATTATATATTATATTATATTTATATACATAGTTAACTTGTAATTTTTAGTCCGTTGCGTCGAGCGTTAAGAGTTGACTCTGGTCCCGGTTCCGGATTTTCAAACGTCCTTGCGTACAATTTTATATTTTGTACTTTGCGTTTTGAATCTTGTACTCTTGTAATTTCGAGACGTTTCTTATCAATAATTGGAACCTTTTTTATTGTCTTTTGTACTTTTGAGCTTTTTGGTCGTTTGCGTCTTCAATTCGTCGAATCTGTCTTTTGTCTTCACCTTTTATTATTTAAACGAATATCACTTGTAAATAGAACAATTGCAACTAAAAGCTTGTCTTTCTTGAGGAATAATGCTATGAAATATATGTTCGTTTTTAGCATTATCAAATATTCCCACACTTGAGCGTTGCTTGTCCTCAAGCAATATCGTCTTGAAATACTAGAATCACTTCTTTATTCTTCACACTTTGTACATCAGTGATTTCTATACGGCGGTATAAACAATGGTAGTAACGATATGGTTTACAGTCCCACATGACTATAAAAATTTAGATCCATTAAGGAAATTGGATCTTTATGAAAACATTTGATCTTTTGAAAATTAAATCTAGTTTTTACCCTAGATAAGTTTTCCGGGATAACCCTTTACCGGTGTTTGCAAAATATTTTTGTGGGTTTGGTGGGGTTCAGAATTGAAAATTTTAGCTCAAAACTTGCTGTTTTGTGTCACCCACTTGCTAACCTTGTATTAGGAAAGCAACACGTCCAGTTTACTTGTTCCGTATATTACCTTTCGGCAAACTACCGTCCGGTTGTAAAGGAAAGCGTTGAACAAGCAACTGTTAAGGCAATGTCCCCTGACATGCTTTTAATTATGGTCTATAACGTGTCGGACGCAATTACTATCCTTGGTAGGAGCAATAGTAAAGCTCACCCTTATAATTTTTCGGTCTGGCACAAGGTCCTGTCTTTGACCACTATGCAACCACCGTTCTTACGGTTGACACCCGATTTAGTTCAGGTGACCTAATGAATTCCAGGTGAATTCCTAGGATTTTACGTTCAATGGTAATGAACGTATTGAAAATAGGGTTTTCAGAAAACAAATCGGTTTGTATTTTTGATCAAAATATTTTCTCGTTCAAGCTCGAGTTTAGATATCATTGAATTCCATGAGTTTGTAATTCTCAATCTTTAAGGTCAATCTCTAGGATTGAGTAATATCAGTCTTAAAAGCTGATTTTTAATCTTTAAGGAGATTATCCTTTCTGGGGATCTGATTCATTAGTCTTATCAAGCTAATTTGCACGGTGCCCCCCATTGTACGAGATAAATCCTTCTCATGGTTAGGATAAATCTGACCACTTGGCGACCCTGTTTAATGCTGAGGTCCGTGGATTTCCTGCTGATTTTAGTGATGACTTTTCTAGATTTTTCGTCAACCTACAGCTGGTCTGGACGACAACTTCTTGACCTAAATCAAGAAGCGCGTGTCTTTTTCGGAAGACTTTACTTCCTTTTAATGATGGAATTGATTCATCGTGTAGATCCATCTCTTCTTTTCTTTCATCGGGTAAAACAGTTTAGTTTAGTCCAAAGCAAAAGTATTTTCAGTTATTTGTTACAGATATATGTGACATATGTTTAAGATAACTTGGTAAATTTTCCCACACTTGGCTTTTATTTTCCTTTTTATCGTCCTCTATTCCATTTTAAATGAATTTTGACATTTTAGTTTGTTTCTTAATTTATGTCCTTTCCGAGGTAACAATAATTTCGGTGTTAAAACCTAGTTTTATCGTTCATAAATATGTATAAACATGATTTTGAATTCATTTAATTGAAAATTTTGAAAAATTTTACTAGAATTGGGTAGTCAGTATATAAGACCAGGGCTGTTCTTTATTATCAGAGAGCACTAGATTCTAATACAACTACTGCTTTACTAGTATTTTTAATGGTAACCAAGTGTTTAAGATAAAAATTTTAAAATCCAAAAGAATTTAACCCCTTCCCACACTTAAGATCTTGCAATGCCCTCATTTGCAAGAAATCAGTAACAATTTAAATTATTGAGGGTGATTTGTGTGAAAATGATTAAATTTTTACCAAAGTTTCCAAATATATTGGCGTTTGTTTGCTGAATGATAAATGGTGCACATCATTTGTTCATTCCGTCTTGTTGTTATTTCACATATATTTTGCATCTTGTCGTCAAAATTAGTTGCTTTTGCTGAACTTAATGCCAGTCTTTGAAAATGCGTTGTTTTACCCTGTTGTGTACATAAGATAAACTTGCAAACATATATACATATTTTTGAAGTTTGGTATATTACCCCACGTTCAAAAATTATTAAAATCTAAGAATAAAAGTTAGACAATTTTAAAAATGATTACAATATTAACAAAAGTATTAAACGTATCAATAATTACAAATTACAAAATAAAAAAAAATAATAAGTAAACTAAGGATGATATTGGTACCAATAGGGGTTCCAGGCATAACCATAAGTGCTATAGAATGCTTCGGCAGGGTCATACGTAGGATATGGTGGCTGCATCTCTATAGACCAAGGAGGGAAGATGAGTTTCGGTGTAGGAATATAGTTTCTACCTATATGTTGGCAATGAGCTATGATCTGGTTCTGATGAACTTGCCAATCTTCAAATGCTCTCTGTCTAGCATTTTCGTATTCCTGAGAAGCTATAAACCTATGCATTTCTTGCATCTCATTCCCCCCTCCTACATTACCTTGCTGCTGGTTTCTCTCCACCTGTGGATGTCTACCATGGTATCGTACTGCGGCGTTATTTCGCCTCTTCAAAACTTTCGCACCATGGTATACATTTAAACCTATAGTATCGCGGGGTTCCGGCTCTTCTAGTAATAATCCCCCCCGACTTATATCCATACCGAGATATTCACCAATCAAAGTAATAAAAATACCACCTCCTATTATGCTATGTGGTCGCATCCCCCGAACCATAGCTGATAAATAATAACCCACACAATATGGTATACTTACAGCGCTCTGTGGGTCTCGAATACACATATGGTAAAACAAATCCTGTTCATTTACTTTTTCCTTGTTCTTACCCCTTTGTGTAATCGAATTAGCTAAAAACCTATGTATCACTCTTAATTCGGCTCTATCTATATCCAAATAAGAGTAATTTCCCCCTTTGAAACGGTGATGGCTTGTCATTTGACTCCACACACCGTGTGTATCAAAATTTTCATCTATCTTTCTACCGTTTAGTATCAATCCTCTACAATCGGCAGACGGTAACTCCTCAGGCGTATATATACGTAAAGCCTGAGCCATGTCCAGTAAAGACATGTGGCGCATCGAACCGCCTAACAAAAATCTAATAAAAGAACGATCGGTTAAACTAGCTACCCGATCATTCAACTCTATACTACATAACAATTCTTCACACCATACTTTATATACAGGTCTACGTATGGTGAATAAACATACCCAGTCATTAAAAGAAGAATTACCATACCTCTGTACAAGTAATTCCCTAATTGGCCCGGCCAATTCTACAGCTTCTAAGGGTCCCCATTCTATGACCCTTGGTACCTCAACAACCTTAGAATGAAGAGTATGCAAACCCCTTTGATATTTTGGATAATCTATCCAAAGTCTGTCAAATCTCAGGTTCGGGTGCAACTCTTCCAAATGCATATCGGAAAAGGTCATGACTGGATGAGGTACATCCTGCTTGTAGTAGTTATCCACCTCCTGTTGTTCCAAATTCTCAGCAGGAGCATTGCGGGCTTGGGATGAAGATTCACCCCTTTCATTCTGCAAAACACATCAAACGCAATTTTTGTGCATCCAAATATGCATTAGTGTCAGCAAAATCATCAATCAAAATAATTACAATGACATTATCAATTTATATCAAACTTAAGCTCATTTTCACATTTTTATCAAATCTACACTTTTTCAAATAAGCATATACGAAAATGTTCGCCAAGTTCATAAGCATTCAACTCAAATAACATGTCAAAATAATCATTACTAGCAATTAAACAAGTCTCAAATGGCATTATCTTTCAAAAATCAAGTTCATGAATTTTAGACTTGAAAAAGTCCACTTTAATTCTCAAAATCATGTTTAGGCTCAAAGTTTGGATCATTTAACTACCTAGACATGTTAAACTACTCAATTTAGCAACAATTCATGATAAAAATCGGCCATAACCTGTTTATATCAAAAAGCCCCAAATTTGCTCAAGAACATAAACCCTAGATTACTCAAAATTTGAAGTTTAAGGCTTCTAATCATGTTAAACAGCATCAATCTAGGTTATACAAGCATAATACATAAACAATTTAAGTCTAATTACACTAAAAAGCATCAAAATCAAATTGGGGAAAAAATGACTCAAGAACATCAAATTTCGGATTAAATGGTGTTTAGGTGTAGAAATTTACCGTTTTTCTTGAGTAATTCTTAGATAGCATCCTTCTCAACATGATTTTAGCAAAAAATTTGGTGATTAACCGTTAAAAATTGGGATTTTTGTGGTGTTTTTGGGTGGTTTTTCGGAGTGTTTTTCATGCAGAATTCTGTTTTGAGTTTGTGGAGTGTGAAACTGAGCTGTTGCAGCTCTTATTTTTTTTTTTGTAATCCGACTCCTCCGCGAGTCGCGGGGATTTACCCTCCAAACTCCGCGAGTCGCGGAGTTTGGTATATATATTTTTTTTTTTTTTTATAATCATTAACTTATTAAAACAATTAAGAAATTAATTTTAAAATTTTGTTTCCCTTATTATTTAGGACGAGGTCGTTTCGGATCGATGTCCTAGTCCGTCCTTCGACAAAATTTTAAAATTTGTCTTTTTGTAGCGATTGTTTTAAAAGCTAAGATTTTTGAGTTTTTTAATGTTTTTGGCATACTTTAAATCAATAAGATTAAAAATAATGATAATAAAAGTTCTCGTCCCTCCCTTGGGTAAAGCAATTTCGGTTCAAAGACCTAGTCTTCAACTTACGACGAATTTTAAAAATCATATTCTTAACTTAATGAGATAAAGTAAATTTTTGTTTTTAAATTCACACAACTTAAATATAAAATTCAAAATTATTATTAAAAATTCACACCAAACTTAAAATTTAAAATGCATAAAATTAAGAATTTATATTTTAAAAATTAAAAGTTCACACCAAACTTAATTTAAAAAATCAAATAATTATAATTTTAAAAATATTGTTTTTACAAAGTTTACAATATTAATTTAAGATTTAAATATTAATTTTAAAAACATGGTAAAAATAAAATAAAAAAATCTTTTTGTCTTTTTATCCCACTTTAATCAATCAAATATTATCAAAAATATGCGCCCCTCTTTTCGGTAAAGTAATTTCGGTTCCAAGACCTAATTTAACTCATGACGAATTTTTGAAATATTTTGGGTTAATTGTTTAAAGATATTTATACCTTAAGAATAAACGTTAAATTTCGCAGTGATGTAATAAATTTTTGAATGATATCAATAATTTCGGTCGCCAAACCTAATTTTATTCAATACCAATTTAATACTTTTTAGCGAACAAATTAGCGTTTATTATCAAAAGGTTAAAAATAAAAATAAAAATAAAAACTGTACAGACATACCTGTGAAATAGATTTCTTAGTTATATGATCTATCCCATTCATAAGATAGTCGGTTTAATTGGTTTTCCATGGCTACATAGGCGTAACCTCGAGCATTCAGTGTCTTTTCTTCTAAACATATGAACGGTCCGTCTCTGCATAAAGTAACAAATTCGGTATTTGAATAGGTTTGATTATTTGAACATTTACCTCCATGTGACCATTTTCCGCATTTGTGACATCGTTCTAGGTGTCGTGCTCTTCTTTTCGCTGCGGATTTTGATTTTCCTTTACCAAATTGTAACTTATTATCTTCGCATCTGGATTCTTTTCTAACTCCGTCCATTCTTTCTCTGATTACTGATACTATTTCACTCGGTAGTATGTCATTATTTCTTTTAGTGATCAAAGCGTGTAGCATTAGACCATGGTTTAGTTCACAGGCAGTCTTCATTTTGTAAAAACCTAAAAAAAATAAAAATTCAGAATGGGGGGAGAAGACTAGTTCTTTAGGGTCTGCTAGGGAAAGACCATTCGGGTTCCATTTTCGAGAACTACACGAAAACAGACAATCTAACTCTAACAGAAATACATATTATCCTTTAAAGACTTGATTCTCCCCACACTTAGTTAGCTGTGGTGTCGAAATTGTGATTAACTTCGTTGTCGACTTCCATCGGACCATGTATGTAATGTTTAACTCTGTGACCATTAACTTTAAATTCAATCCCATTTGAATTTATTAATTCTATCGTTCCGTATGGGAAAACTCTTTTGACTATGAATGGTCCAGACCATCTTGATTTCAATTTTCCAGGAAATAGCTTGAATCGTGAATTGAAAAGAAGAACTCTGTCTCCTTCTTTAAATTCTTTTGAACTTCTGATTCTTTTATCATGCCATTTCTTCGTTCTTTCTTTATAGATTAACGAATTTTCGTATGCTTCATGTCTTAATTCTTCTAATTCATTTAGTTGACTTAATCGTAGACGTCCGGCTTCATGTAAATCAAGATTACATGTCTTCAAAGCCCAAAATGCTTTGTGTTCAATTTCTACTGGAAGATGACATGCTTTTCCATAAACAAGTCTAAAAGGTGTGGTTCCAATTGGAGTTTTGTAGGCTGTTCTAAAAGCCCAGAGTGCATCCTCCAATTTAATGGACCATTCCTTCGGATTTGATCCTACGGTTTTCTCTAGAATACGTTTTAAAGCTCGGTTGGTATTTTCAACTTGTCCACTTGTTTGTGGATGATATGCGGTGGAGATTTTATGAGTTACTCCATATCTTTTAAGAACTTTCTCAAGTTGATTATTACAGAAATGAGTACCCCGATCACTTATTAAAGCTTTCGGTGTTCCAAACCTTGCAAAAAGACGTTTTAAAAAGTTGACTACAACTCGTGCATCGTTAGTTGGGAGAGCTTGTGCTTCCGCCCATTTAGATACATAATCAATGGCTACGAGTATATATAGATTATTATGAGATTTTGGAAATGGACCCATAAAGTCAATACCCCAAATGTCAAATACTTCACATACTTGTATGACATTTTGTGGCATTTCATCACGTTGACTTATTTTTTCGGCCCTTTGACATGCATCACAGGATTTGCAAAGAAGGTGTGCGTCTTTGTAAATTGTAGGCCAATAGAATCCAGCTTCATAAACTTTTCTTGCTGTTAGTTGAGGCCCATAATGCCCTCCTGTTGGTCCTGTGTGACAATGTTTTAAAATTTTACTAGCTTCATCTCCAAATACACATCGGCGTATTATTCCATCGGGACAACTTTTAAACAGATGTGGATCTTCCCAGAAATAGTGTTTTATATCACTGAAGAATTTCTTTCGTCTTTGGTACGATAATCCTTTTTCAAGGAATCCACAAACTAAGTAGTTTGCATAGTCTGCAAACCATGGGATTTCATTATAATCTATCTTCAATAGATATTCATCAGGAAAGTTGTCTTGTATGGCTGATTCATTTAGAACTTCTAACTCAGGATTTTCAAGACGAGAAAGATGATCAGCGGCGAGATTTTCTGCTCCCCTTTTATGTAGTGACCCGAACTTTTCCATGTTTATATATATTAATTGAGATTGATATTTACATGATTAAATGTTTCTAACATGTTAAGCAATCAAACTTGTTAAGACTTGATTAATTGAAATAGGTTTCATATAGACAATTGACCACCCAAGTTGACCGGTGATTCACGAACGTTAAAACTTGTAAAAACTATATGATGACATATATATGGTTATATATATAGTTAACATGATATTATGATAAGTAAACATATCATTAAGTATATTAACAATGAACTACATATGTAAAAACAAGACTACTAACTTAATGATTTTGAAACGAGACATATATGTAACGATTATCGTTGTAACGACATTTAATGTATATATATATCATATTAAGAGATATTCGTACATCATAATATCATGATAATATAATAATTTAAAATCTCTTTTGATATTATAAACATTGGGTTAACAACATTTAACAAGATCGTTAACCTAAAGGTTTCAAAACAACATTTACATGTAACGACTAACGATGACTTAACGACTCAGTTAAAATGTATATACATGTAGTGTTTTAATATGTATTTATACACTTTTGAAAGACTTCAATACACTTATAAAAATACTTCTACTTAACAAAAATGCTTACAATTACATCCTCGTTCAGTTTCATCAACAATTCTACTCGTATGCACCCGTATTCGTACTCGTACAATACATAGCTTTTAGATGTATGTACTATTGGTATATACACTCCAATGATCAGCTCTTAGCAGCCCATGTGAGTCACCTAACACATGTGGGAACCATCATTTGGCAACTAGCATGAAATATCTCATAAAATTACAAAAATATGAGTAATCCTTCATGACTTATTTACATGAAAACAAAATAACATATCCTTTATATCTAATCCATACACCAACGACCAAAAACACCTACAAACACTTTCATTCTTCAATTTTCTTCATCTAATTGATCTCTCTCAAGTTCTATCTTCAAGTTCTAAGTGTTCTTCATAAATTCCAAAAGTTCTAGTTTCATAAAATCAAGAATACTTTCAAGTTTGCTAGCTCACTTCCAATCTTGTAAGGTGATCATCCAACCTCAAGAAATCTTTGTTTCTTACAGTAGGTTATCATTCTAATACAAGGTAATAATCATATTCAAACTTTGGTTCAATTTCTATAACTATAACAATCTTATTTCAAGTGATGATCTTACTTGAACTTGTTTTCGTGTCATGATCTTGCTTCAAGAACTTCGAGCCATCCAAGGATCCATTGAAGCTAGATCCATTTTTCTCTTTTCCAGTAGGTTTATCCAAGGAACTTAAGGTAGTAATGATGTTCATAACATCATTCGATTCATACATATAAAGCTATCTTATTCGAAGGTTTAAACTTGTAATCACTAGAACATAGTTTAGTAAATTCTAAACTTGTTCGCAAACAAAAGTTAATCCTTCTAACTTGACTTTTAAAATCAACTAAACACATGTTCTATATCTATATGATACGCTAACTTAATGATTTAAAACCTGAAAACACGAAAAACACCGTAAAACCGGATTTACGCCGTCGTAGTAACACCGCGGGCTGTTTTGGGTTAGTTAATTAAAAACTATGATAAACTTTGATTTAAAAGTTGTTATTCTGAGAAAAATGATTTTTATTATGAACATGAAACTATATCCAAAAATTATGGTTAAACTCAAAGTGGAAGTATGTTTTCTAAAATGGTCATCTAGACGTCGTTCTTTCGACTGAAATGACTACCTTTATAAAAACGACTTGTAACTTATTTTTCCGACTATAAACCTATACTTTTTCTGTTTAGATTCATAAAATAGAGTTCAATATGAAACCATAGCAATTTTATTCACTCAAAACGGATTTAAAATGAAGAAGTTATGGGTAAAACAAGATTGGATAATTTTTCTCATTTTAGCTACGTGAAAATTGGTAACAAATCTATTCCAACCATAACTTAATCAACTTGTATTGTATATTATGTAATCTTGAGATACCATAGACACGTATACAATGTTTCGACCTATCATGTCGACACATCTATATATATTTCGGAACAACCATAGACACTCTATATGTGAATGTTGGAGTTAGCTATACAGGGTTGATGTTGATTCCAAAATATATATAGTTTGAGTTGTGATCAATACTGAGATACGTATACACTGGGTCGTGGATTGATTCAAGATAATATTTATCGATTTATTTCTGTACATCTAACTGTGGACAGCTAGTTGTAGGTTACTAACGAGGACAGCTGACTTAATAAACTTAAAACATCAAAATATATTAAAAGTGTTGTAAATATATTTTGAACATACTTTGATATACATGTATATATTGTTATAGGTTCGTGAATCAACCAGTGGCCAAATCTTACTTCCCGACGAAGTAAAAATCTGTGAAAGTGAGTTATAGTCCCACTTTTAAAATCTAATATTTTTGGGATGAGAATACATGCAGGTTTTATAAATGATTTACAAAATAGACACAAGTACGTGAAACTACATTCTATGGTTGAATTATCGAAATCGAATATGCCCCTTTTTATTAAGTCTGGTAATCTAAGAATTTGGGAACAGACACCCTAATTGACGCGAATCCTAAAGATAGATCTATTGGGCTTAACAAACTCCATCCAAAGTACCGGATGCTTTAGTACTTCGAAATTTATATCATATCCGAAGGGTGTCCCGGAATGATGGGGATATTCTTATATATGCATCTTGTTAATGTCGGTTACCAGGTGTTCACCATATGAATGATTTTTTATCTCTATGTATGGGATGTGTATTGAAATATGAAATCTTGTGGTCTATTATTATGATTTGATATATATAGGTTAAACCTATAACTCACCAACATTTTTGTTGACGTTTTAAGCATGTTTATTCTCAGTTGATTATTAAGAGCTTCCGCTGTCGCATACTTAAATAAGGACGAGATTTGGAGTCCATGCTTGTATGATATTATGTAAAAACTGCATTCAAGAAACTTATTTGGTTGTAACATATTTGTATTGTAAACCATTATGTAATGGTCGTGTGTAAACAGGATATTTTAGATTATCATTATTTGATAATCTACGTAAAGCTTTTTAAACCTTTATTGATGAAATAAAGGTTATGGTTTGTTTTAAAATGAATGCAGTCTTTGAAAAACGTCACATATAGAGGTCAAAACCTCGCAACGAAATCAATTAATATGGAACGTTTTTAATCAATAAGAACGGGACATTTCAGTTGGTATCCGAGCATTGGTCTTAGAGAACCAGAATTTTGCATTAGTGTGTCTTATCGAGTTTGTTAGGATGCATTAGTGAGTCTGGACTTCGACCGTGTTTACTTGAAAAATGATTGCTTAACAAATTTTGTTGGAAACTATATATTTTTAACATGTGAATATTATGTGATATATTAATCTCTTAACGCGTTTGATATTATGTGATAGATGTCTACCTCTAGAACAAGTCCCATTGACTCACCTAATAATAATGAAGAGTCAAATGTAAATTGGAATGATTCGTGGACTGATTCACAAGTTCCCGAAGAGGAACCGGAAGAAGAGTCGGAACCGGAAGAAGAATCGGAACCGGAAGAAGAATCGGAACCGGATGAAGAAATAGAACCGGTGGGGGAAATAATAAAACGGTTAAGTAAAAGAAAATCCTCAACCAACCGACCAAGGTTAATTATGGTCAATGGTGTTTCCGCCAAGGAAGCAAAATATTGGGAGGATTACCAATTCTCCGATGAATCGGATTCCGACGAGAATTCCGATGATGTTATAGAAATTACCCCAACTGAATTTAAAAAGGCAAAAGAAAATAATAAGGGAAAGGGCATAAAAATAGAGAAATCTAATTCCAACCCCGATGAACTTTATATGTATCGTCAACCCCCGAAGTCCTTAAGTTGTAACAATGACCCGGGAACCTCTAAACCACCAGGTTTTTCTAAACCAATGTGGATCACGACGGCTCGTATTAGGGGAACATCATATATCCCTAGAAACTTGGTAAAACGAACTAAAACCGAAGAAGAAGAAGAAACAAGCGAGTCGGAATAAGATAGTTGTATTCGTGTGGTGTAATATATGTAATATAGTGTGCTTATGCTTTATGATATATGTAAAAATTGCTTGTATTAATAAGTATTTTTTTTTATGAATCTAACTCTTGTCTATTTTACAGTATAAAAACACAAAATGGATAGACAACCCAATATTTTAAGAGACCTACCCGGAGACATGATTGATAAAATCTTGTCTAGAGTCGGTCAGAATTCTTCGGCACAACTATTTAAGGCGAGATCAGTTTGTAAGACATTCGAAGAACGTTCCAAGAATGTCTTGGTTTATAAGAGACTTTCATTTGAAAGATGGGGGATATCACATTGGGAAACCAATAAGTTACGATGTGTTTACTTTGACGCATATATTGCGGGGAACCCAAATGCTATTTTACGCAATGGATTAAGAAATTATTTTGACTCAGTATATCCGAATATAGGACTTCGTGATTTAGAAAAAGCGGCTAACATGCAACATAAAGAAGCATGTTATGCTTACGGGTTAGTAATGTTCGCTTCTCACCAAAGTGAGAACAAGAACATCGGGCTACAACTATTAAACAAAACGTTTCCACAAGTGACGGAGTCGGTAATTGGGGTAAGAAATGAGGTTTTTAGATTGTTACGGGACTGTTGGACATTACGTAACCCTCGTCCTTTTGACGACGTTACAACACGCTGTCTTATCAATGACCATAACGGTTATGTTCCACAAGACCAAGGATGGGAAGTAATCCTAGTAAAACCAGAATGCATGACTTGTTTCTGGACGTATGAATTACGTGTCTTTATTGCCTTTGCTGAACGACTTGTGTACTAGCTAGAATTATCTTCACAACTATCTTGTATCAAAGTTATTGCGTGCTATATTTCATGCTTTATGTAAAATAAGCGGTATTGTAAGTTGTAAAATATTGTATAAAAGTTTGAACGCGAAATATTATTATAATCAGTTTTTCATATAGAATTGTAGTAGTTGAATTGTATATTAGCTACTAAGTATGAACTTAACGGGTAGGTACTACCCGAATTTAAACTTATAAAACGCTAATATGAAGAAAAAGCTTTTATAAATGAGTTCATATTATGCTACGAAATACTATTAACTACTCTTAATATTCTGTATGATTAACTTGTTCCATTTGAATATTTTGAAGGAAATGGCACCGACTACTCGACACACCGTGAATATGAATGAAGAGGAATTCCGTACTTTTCTAGCTTCAAACATAGCCGCAGTACAGGCTGCGCTACATACCAACAATAACCTTGGATCTAGCAGTACAGGAAATCGTGTAGGATGCACCTACAAAGAATTCACTGCCTGCAAACCTTTGGAATTTGATGGAACCGAAGGACCGATCGGATTGAAACGGTGGACCGAGAAGGTCGAATCGGTGTTTGCCATAAGTAAGTGTACTGAAGAGGACAAAGTGAAGTACGCTACGCATACCTTCACAGGTTCTGCGTTAACATGGTGGAATACCTATCTAGAGCAAGTGGGACAAGACGATGCGTACGCACTACCGTGGTTAGCATTCAAGCACTTGATGAACGAGAAGTACCGTCCCAGAACCGAGGTCAATAACCTCAAGACAGAACTTAGAGGGTTACGAACCCAAGGATTTGATATTACCACGTACGAAAGACGATTCACAGAATTGTGCCTATTGTGTCCGGGAGCATTCGAAGATGAGGAAGAGAAGATCGACGCGTTTGTGAAAGGATTACCGGAAAGAATCCAAGAAGATATAAGTTCACACGAGCCCGCCTCTATACAACAGGCATGTAGAATGGCTCACAAACTAGTGAACCAGATTGAAGAAAGAATTAAAGAACAGACTGCTGAAGAGGCCAATGTGAAGCAAGTCAAAAGAAAGTGGGAGGAAAACGGTGATAAGAATCACCAATACAACAACAACAGCAATTACAACAATAATCGCAACAATTATCCCAACAATCGCAACATCAATCGCAACTACAACAAACGGCCCGACAACAACAACAACAACAACAACAACAACAGCAACTACAACAATCATCCCAACAACAATAATAACCGCAACAACAACAACAATCAGAAGCAGCTATGCCAAAGGTGTGAAAAGTATCACTCGGGGTTCTGCACCAAATTTTGCAACAAGTGTAAAAGAAATGGTCATAGCGCGGCGAAGTGTGAGGTCTACGGACCAGGGGTTAATAGAACGAAAGGAACAAATGGTGTCGGAACGAGTAATGGCGGAGCAAGTAGTGTCGGAGCAAGTTATGCCAATGTAGTTTGTTATAAATGTGGAAAACTGGGCCACATTATTAGAAATTGCCCGAACCAGGAGAACACGAATGGACAAGGCCGCGGAAGAGTTTTCAATATTAATGCGGCAGAGGCACAGGAAGACCCGGAGCTTGTTACGGGTACGTTTCTTATTGACAATAAATCTGCTTACGTTTTATTTGATTCGGGTGCGGATAGAAGCTATATGAGTAGAGATTTTTGTGCTAAATTAAGTTGTCCATTGACGCCTTTGGATAGTAAATTTTTACTTGAATTAGCAAATGGTAAATTAATTTCAGCAGATAATATATGTCGGAATCGAGAAATTAAACTGGTTAGCGAAACATTTAAGATTGATTTGATACCAGTAGAGTTAGGGAGTTTTGATGTGATAATCGGTATGGACTGGTTGAAAGAAGTGAAAGCAGAGATTGTCTGTTACAAAAATGCAATTCGCATTATACGAGAAAAAGGAAAACCCTTAATGGTGTACGGAGAAAAGGGCAACACGAAGCTACATCTTATTAGTAATTTGAAGGCACAAAGACTAATAAGAAAAGGTTGCTATGCTGTACTAGCACACGTCGAGAAAGTACAAACTGAAGAAAAGAGCATCAATGATGTTCCCATTGCAAAAGAATTTCCCGATGTATTTCCGAAAGAATTACCGGGATTACCCCCACATCGATATGTTGAATTTCAAATAGATCTTGTACCAGGAGCTGCACCAATAGCTCGTGCTCCTTACAGACTCGCACCCAGCGAGATGAAAGAACTGCAAAGCCAATTACAAGAACTTTTAGAGCGTGGTTTCATTCGACCAAGCACATCACCGTGGGGAGCTCCTGTTTTGTTTGTCAAGAAGAAAGATGGTACATTCAGGTTGTGTATCGACTACCGAGAGTTGAACAAACTTACCATCAAGAACCGCTACCCACTACCGAGAATCGACGACTTATTTGATCAACTACAAGGCTCGTCTGTTTATTCAAAGATTGACTTACGTTCCGGGTATCATCAAATGCGGGTGAAAGAAGATGATATTCCAAAGACTGCTTTCAGAACACGTTACGGTCATTACGAGTTTATGGTCATGCCGTTTGGTTTAACTAATGCACCAGCTGTGTTCATGGACCTTATGAACCGAGTGTGTGGACCATACCTTGACAAGTTTGTCATTATTTTCATTGATGACATACTTATTTACTCAAATAATGACCAAGAACACGGTGAACATTTGAGAAAGGTGTTAGAAGTATTGAGGAAGGAAGAATTGTACGCTAAGTTTTCAAAGTGTGCATTTTGGTTGGAAGAAGTTCAATTCCTCGGTCACATAGTGAACAAAGAAGGTATTAAGGTGGATCCGGCAAAGATAGAAACTGTTGAAAAGTGGGAAACCCCGAAAACTCCGAAACACATACGCCAGTTTTTAGGACTAGCTGGTTACTACAGAAGGTTCATCCAAGATTTTTCCAGAATAGCAAAACCCTTGACTGCATTAACGCATAAAGGGAAGAAATTTGAATGGAATGATGAACAAGAGAAAGCGTTTCAGTTATTGAAGAAAAAGCTAACTACGGCACCTATATTGTCATTGCCTGAAGGGAATGATGATTTTGTGATTTATTGTGACGCATCAAAGCAAGGTCTCGGTTGTGTATTAATGCAACGAACGAAGGTGATTGCTTATGCGTCTAGACAATTGAAGATTCACGAACAAAATTATACGACGCATGATTTGGAATTAGGAGCGGTTGTTTTTGCATTAAAGACTTGGAGGCACTACTTATATGGGGTCAAAAGTATTATATATACCGACCACAAAAGTCTTCAACACATATTTAATCAAAAACAACTGAATATGAGGCAGCGTAGGTGGATTGAATTGTTGAATGATTACGACTTTGAGATTCGTTACCACCCGGGGAAGGCAAATGTGGTAGCCGATGCCTTGAGCAGGAAGGACAGAGAACCCATTCGAGTAAAATCTATGAATATAATGATTCATAATAACCTTACTACTCAAATAAAGGAGGCGCAACAAGGAGTTTTAAAAGAGGGAAATTTAAAGGATGAAATACCCAAAGGATCGGAGAAGCATCTTAATATTCAGGAAGACGGAACCCGGTATAGGGCTGAAAGGATTTAGGTACCAAAATTTGGAGATATGAGAGAAATGGTACTTAGAGAAGCTCATAAAACCAGATACTCAATACATCCTGGAACGGGGAAGATGTACAAGGATCTCAAGAAACATTTTTGGTGGCCGGGTATGAAAGCCGATGTTTCTAAATACGTAGGAGAATGTTTGACGTGTTCCAAGGTCAAAGCTGAGCATCAGAAACCATCAGGTCTACTTCAACAACCCGAAATCCCAGAATGGAAATGGGAAAACATTACCATGGATTTCATTACTAAATTGCCAAGGACTGCAAGTGGTTTTGATACTATTTGGGTAATAGTTGATCGTCTCACCAAATCAGCACACTTCCTGCCAATAAGAGAAGATGACAAGATGGAGAAGTTAGCACGACTGTATTTGAAGGAAGTCGTCTCCAGACATGGAATACCAATCTCTATTATCTCTGATAGGGATGGCAGATTTATTTCAAGATTCTGGCAGACATTACAGCAAGCATTAGGAACTCGTCTAGACATGAGTACTGCCTATCATCCACAAACTGATGGGCAGAGCGAAAGGACGATACAAACGCTTGAAGACATGCTACGAGCATGTGTTATTGATTTCGGAAACAGTTGGGATCGACATCTACCGTTAGCAGAATTTTCCTACAACAACAGCTACCATTCAAGCATTGAGATGGCGCCGTTTGAAGCACTTTATGGTAGAAAGTGCAGGTCTCCGATTTGTTGGAGTGAAGTGAGGGATGGACAGATTACGGGTCCGGAGATTATACAAGAAACTACCGAGAAGATCATCCAAATTCAACAACGGTTGAAAACCGCCCAAAGTCGACAAAAGAGCTACGCTGACATTAAAAGAAAAGATATAGAATTTGAAATTGGAGAGATGGTCATGCTTAAAGTTGCACCTTGGAAAGGCGTTGTTCGATTTGGTAAACGAGGGAAATTAAATCCAAGGTATATTGGACCATTCAAGATTATTGATCGTGTTGGACCAGTAGCTTACCGACTTGAGTTACCTCAACAACTCGCGGCTGTACATAACACTTTCCACGTCTCGAATTTGAAGAAATGTTTTGCTAAAGAAGATCTCACTATTCCGTTAGATGAAATCCAAATCAACGAAAAACTTCAATTCATCGAAGAACCCGTCGAAATAATGGATCGTGAGGTTAAAAGACTTAAGCAAAACAAGATACCAATTGTTAAGGTTCGATGGAATGCTCGTAGAGGACCTGAGTTCACCTGGGAGTGTGAAGATCAGATGAAGAAGAAATACCCGCATCTATTTCCAGAAGATTCGTCAACACCTTCAACAGCTTAAAATTTCGGGACGAAATTTATTTAACGGGTAGGTACTGTAGTGACCCGAACTTTTCCATGTTTATATATATTAATTGAGATTGATATTTACATGATTAAATGTTTCTAACATGTTAAGCAATCAAACTTGTTAAGACTTGATTAATTGAAATAGGTTTCATATAGACAATTGACCACCCAAGTTGACCGGTGATTCACGAACGTTAAAACTTGTAAAAACTATATGATGACATATATATGGTTATATATATAGTTAACATGATATTATGATAAGTAAACATATCATTAAGTATATTAACAATGAACTACATATGTAAAAACAAGACTACTAACTTAATGATTTTGAAACGAGACATATATGTAACGATTATCGTTGTAACGACATTTAATGTATATATATCATATTAAGAGATATTCGTACATCATAATATCATGATAATATAATAATTTAAAATCTCTTTTGATATTATAAACATTGGGTTAACAACATTTAACAAGATCGTTAACCTAAAGGTTTCAAAACAACATTTACATGTAACGACTAACGATGAATTAACGACTCAGTTAAAATGTATATACATGTAGTGTTTTAATATGTATTTATACACTTTTGAAAGACTTCAATACACTTATAAAAATACTTCTACTTAACAAAAATGCTTACAATTACATCCTCGTTCAGTTTCATCAACAATTCTACTCGTATGCACCCGTATTCGTACTCGTACAATACACAGCTTTTAGATGTATGTACTATTGGTATATACACTCCAATGATCAGCTCTTAGCAGCCCATGTGAGTCACCTAACACATGTGGGAACCATCATTTGGCAACTAGCATGAAATATCTCATAAAATTACAAAAATATGAGTAATCCTTCATGACTTATTTACATGAAAACAAAATAACATATCCTTTATATCTAATCCATACACCAACGACCAAAAACACCTACAAACACTTTCATTCTTCAATTTTCTTCATCTAATTGATCTCTCTCAAGTTCTATCTTCAAGTTCTAAGTGTTCTTCATAAATTCCAAAAGTTCTAGTTTCATAAAATCAAGAATACTTTCAAGTTTGCTAGCTCACTTCCAATCTTGTAAGGTGATCATCCAACCTCAAGAAATCTTTGTTTCTTACAGTAGGTTATCATTCTAATACAAGGTAATAATCATATTCAAACTTTGGTTCAATTTCTATAACTATAACAATCTTATTTCAAGTGATGATCTTACTTGAACTTGTTTTCGTGTCATGATCTTGCTTCAAGAACTTCGAGCCATCCAAGGATCCATTGAAGCTAGATCCATTTTTCTCTTTTCCAGTAGGTTTATCCAAGGAACTTAAGGTAGTAATGATGTTCATAACATCATTCGATTCATACATATAAAGCTATCATATTCGAAGGTTTAAACTTGTAATCACTAGAACATAGTTTAGTAAATTCTAAACTTGTTCGCAAACAAAAGTTAATCCTTCTAACTTGACTTTTAAAATCAACTAAACACATGTTCTATATCTATATGATACGCTAACTTAATGATTTAAAACCTGAAAACACGAAAAACACCGTAAAACCGGATTTACGCCGTCGTAGTAACACCGCGGGCTGTTTTGGGTTAGTTAATTAAAAACTATGATAAACTTTGATTTAAAAGTTGTTATTCTGAGAAAATGATTTTTATTATGAACATGAAACTATATCCAAAAATTATGGTTAAACTCAAAGTGGAAGTATGTTTTCTAAAATGGTCATCTAGACGTCGTTCTTTCGACTGAAATGACTACCTTTATAAAAACGACTTGTAACTTATTTTTCCGACTATAAACCTATACTTTTTCTGTTTAGATTCATAAAATAGAGTTCAATATGAAACCATAGCAATTTTATTCACTCAAAACGGATTTAAAATGAAGAAGTTATGGGTAAAACAAGATTGGATAATTTTTCTCATTTTAGCTACGTGAAAATTGGTAACAAATCTATTCCAACCATAACTTAATCAACTTGTATTGTATATTATGTAATCTTGAGATACCATAGACACGTATACAATGTTTCGACCTATCATGTCGACACATCTATATATATTTCGGAACAACCATAGACACTCTATATGTGAATGTTGGAGTTAGCTATACAGGGTTGAGGTTGATTCCAAAATATATATAGTTTGAGTTGTGATCAATACTGAGATACGTATACACTGGGTCGTGGATTGATTCAAGATAATATTTATCGATTTATTTCTGTACATCTAACTGTGGACAGCTAGTTGTAGGTTACTAACGAGGACAGCTGACTTAATAAACTTAAAACATCAAAATATATTAAAAGTGTTGTAAATATATTTTGAACATACTTTGATATACATGTATATATTGTTATAGGTTCGTGAATCAACCAGTGGCCAAATCTTACTTCCCGACGAAGTAAAAATCTGTGAAAGTGAGTTATAGTCCCACTTTTAAAATCTAATATTTTTGGGATGAGAATACATGCAGGTTTTATAAATGATTTACAAAATAGACATAAGTACGTGAAACTACATTCTATGGTTGAATTATCGAAATCGAATATGCCCCTTTTTATTAAGTCTGGTAATCTAAGAATTTGGGAACAGACACCCTAATTGACGCGAATCCTAAAGATAGATCTATTGGGCTTAACAAACCCCATCCAAAGTACCGGATGCTTTAGTACTTCAAAATTTATATCATATCCGAAGGGTGTCCCGGAATGATGGGGATATTCTTATATATGCATCTTGTTAATGTCGGTTACCAGGTGTTCACCATATGAATGATTTTTTATCTCTATGTATGGGATGTGTATTGAAATATGAAATCTTGTGGTCTATTATTATGATTTGATATATATAGGTTAAACCTATAACTCACCAACATTTTTGTTGACGTTTTAAGCATGTTTATTCTCAGTTGATTATTAAGAGCTTCCGCTGTCGCATACTTAAATAAGGACGAGATTTGGAGTCCATGCTTGTATGATATTATGTAAAAACTGCATTCAAGAAACTTATTTGGTTGTAACATATTTGTATTGTAAACCATTATGTAATGGTCGTGTGTAAACAGGATATTTTAGATTATCATTATTTGATAATCTACGTAAAGCTTTTTAAACCTTTATTGATGAAATAAAGGTTATGGTTTGTTTTAAAATGAATGCAGTCTTTGAAAAACGTCACATATAGAGGTCAAAACCTCGCAACGAAATCAATTAATATGGAACGTTTTTAATCAATAAGAACGGGACATTTCATTTTATCTCGGATTTCAATATCAAACTCTTGTAAGAGTAAGATCCAACGGATTAATCTTGGTTTAGCATCTTGTTTTGAAAATAGGTATCTAAGAGCAGAATGGTCGGTATAGACCACCGTTTTTGCTAGAACGAGATATGATCGAAATTTGTCAAAAGCAAAGACAATAGCAAGGAGTTCTTTTTCAGTAGTTGTATAGTTTGTTTGTGCTCCTTGTAACGTCTTACTAGCATAATATATAGGTTGAAATCGTTTTTCAATCCTTTGTCCTAAAACGGCTCCCATTGCAAAATCACTTGCATCGCACATTAGTTCAAATGGTAGATTCCAATTTGGTGTTATCATGATCGGCGCATTAGTGAGTTTTTCTTTAAGAATATTAAAAGATTTGATACATTCATCTGAAAAGATGAATGGCGCATCCTTTTCTAGGAGTTTATTCATAGGAGTGGCAATTTTAGAAAAATCTTTTATGAAACGTCGGTAAAAACCGGCATGCCCTAGAAAACTCCTAACTCCTCTAACATTGGTGGGATGTGGAAGTTTAGCAATTACATCTACTTTAGCTCTATCCACTTCAATTCCTTCTTTTGAAATTTTATGTCCAAGAACGATGCCTTCTTTAACCATGAAATGGCATTTCTCCCAATTAAGTACTAGATTTGATTGTTCGCATCTAATTAGCATTCGTTCCAGATTAACTAGACATGATTTAAATGTATCACCGAAGACTGAAAAGTCATCCATGAATACTTCCATGCATTCTTCTATCATGTCATGAAAAATCGCCATCATACACCTTTGAAAGGTTGCAGGGGCGTTACAAAGTCCAAATGGCATGCGTTTGTAAGCAAAAGTACCATAAGGGCACGTGAATGTTGTTTTCTCTTGATCCTCGGGTGCTATTGGAATTTGAAAATATCCGGAAAATCCATCTAGAAAACAATAGTAACTATTTCCGGCTAATCTTTCCAACATTTGATCTATGAAAGGTAAGGGAAAGTGATCTTTTCTGGTGGCGTCATTTAATTTTCTATAATCAATACATACACGCCATCCTGTTACAGTCCTAGTAGGAATAAGCTCATTTTTCTCATTTGTAATGACAGTCATGCCACCCTTCTTAGGTACGCATTGAACTGGGCTTACCCATGGACTATTAGAAATTGGATATATCAAACCTGCATCTAGCAGTTTAATAATCTCTTTCTTAACTACATCTTGCATATTAGGATTTAGTCTTCGTTGGCGTTGCACATACGTTTTATGACCTTCTTCCATAAGGATTTTATGTGTGCAATACGAAGGACTTATTCCTTTAATATCATGAATCTTCCATGCAATGGCTGGTTTATGAGCTTTCAACACAGAAATGAGTTGTGATTTCTCATTTTCAGTAAGAGAAGACGATATTATTACAGGTAATTCAGATTCACCATGTAAATAAGCGTATTCCAAATGGTTTGGAAGTGGCTTTAACTCTAATTTCGGAGGTTCTTCTATTGATGATTTATATCGATATCTGTCTTCTTCGTTTAGCATTTGAATTTCTTCTGTTGTTGGTTCATATCCATTAGCTATAAGTGTAGCTAACATTTCAGCTTCATCAATTGGTTAATTACCTTCTCCTAAAGAACATTCTCCTGTTCCTTGTAATTCTGGAAATTCTTCTAATAATTCTGCATGTGCATCTATAGTTTGAATATAATAACATGTATCATCTGCAGATTGTGGTTGTTGCATTGCTCTATCAACTGAAAATATAACACTCTCATCCTCTATACTTAGGGTCAATTTCTTACCGAACACGTCTATCATTGCTTTAGCCGTGTTTAAGAATGGTCTTCCTAATATGAGAGGAACTTGAGAATCTTCTTCCATGTCCAAAACAACAAAATCTACTGGAAATACTAAAGTACCAACTTTAACTAGCATGTTCTCCATTATCCCTCTAGGATATTTTATTGATCTATCGGCTAGTTGTATGCTTATTCTGGTTGGTTTCAATTCTCCAAGGTCTAGTTTAGCGTATAGTGAATACGGCATTAGATTTATACTAGCACCTAAGTCTGCCAATGCTTCTATTGAACTAAGACTGAAATGTCCCGTTCTTATTGATTAAAAACGTTCCATATTAATTGATTTCGTTGCGAGGTTTTGACCTCTATATGAGACGTTTTTCAAAGACTGCATTCATTTTTAAACAAACCATAACCTTTATTTCATCAATAAAGGTTTAAAAAGCTTTACGTAGATTATCAAATAATGATAATCTAAAATATCCTGTTTACACACGACCATTACATAATGGTTTACAATACAAATATGTTACAACAAAATAAGTTTCTTGAATGCAGTTTTTACACAATATCATACAAGCATGGACTCCAAATCTTGTCCTTATTTAAGTATGCGATAGCGGAAGCTCTTAATAATCACCTGAGAATAAACATGCTTAAAACGTCAACAAAAATGTTGGTGAGTTATAGGTTTAACCTATATATATCAAATCGTAACAATAGACCACAAGATTTCATATTTCAATACACATCCCATACATAGAGATAAAAATCATTCATGGTGAACACCTGGTAATCGACATTAACAAGATGCATATATAAGAATATCCCCATCATTCCGGGACACCCTTCGGATATGATATAAATTTCGAAGTACTAAAGCATCCGGTACTTTGGATGGGGCTTGTTGGGCCCGATAGATCTATCTTTAGGATTCGCGTCAATTAGGGTGTCTGTTCCCTAATTCTTAGATTACCAGACTTAATAAAAAGGGGCATATTCGATTTTGATAATTCAACCATAGAATGTAGTTTCACGTACTTGTGTCTATTTTGTAAATCATTTATAAAACCTGCATGTATTCTCATCCCAAAAATATTAGATTTTAAAAGTGGGACTATAACTCACTTTCACAGATTTTTACTTCGTCGGGAAGTAAGACTTGGCCACTGGTTGATTCACGAACCTATAACAATATATACATATATATCAAAGTATGTTCAAAAATATATTTACAACACTTTTAATATATTTTGATGTTTTAAGTTTATTAAGTCAGCTGTCCTCGTTAGTAACCTACAACTAGTTGTCCACAGTTAGATGTACAGAAATAAATCGATAAATATTATCTTGAATCAATCCACGACCCAGTGTATACGTATCTCAGTATTGATCACAACTCAAACTATATATATTTTGGAATCAACCTCAACCCTGTATAGCTAACTCCAACATTCACATATAGAGTGTCTATGGTTGTTCCGAAATATATATAGATGTGTCGACATGATAGGTCGAAACATTGTATACGTGTCTATGGTATCTCAAGATTACATAATATATAATACAAGTTGATTAAGTTATGGTTGGAATAGATTTTTTACCAATTTTCACGTAGCTAAAATGAGAAAAATTATCCAATCTTGTTTTACCCATAACTTCTTCATTTTAAATCCGTTTTGAGTGAATCAAATTGCTATGGTTTCATATTGAACTCTATTTTATGAATCTAAACAAAAAAAGTATAGGTTTCTAGTCGGAAAAATAAGTTACAAGTCGTTTTTGTAAAGGTAGTCATTTCAGTCGAAAGAACGACGTCTAGATGACCATTTTAGAAAACATACTTCCACTTTGAGTTTAACCATAATTTTTGGATATAGTTTCATGTTCATAATAAAAATCATTTTCTCAGAATAACAACTTTTAAATCAAAGTTTATCATAGTTTTTAATTAACTAACCCAAAACAGCCCGCGGTGTTACTACGACGGCGTAAATCCGGTTTTACGGTGTTTTTCGTGTTTCCAGGTTTTAAATCATTAAGTTAGCATATCATATAGATATAGAACATGTGTTTAGTTGATTTTAAAAGTCAAGTTAGAAGGATTAACTTTTGTTTGCGAACAAGTTTAGAATTAACTAAACTATGTTCTAGTGATTACAAGTTTAAACATTCGAATAAGATAGCTTTATATGTATGAATCGAATGATGTTATGAACATCATTACTACCTTAAGTTCCTTGGATGAACCTACTGGAAAATAGAAAAATGGATCTAGCTTCAATGGATCCTTGGATGGCTCAAAGTTCTTGAAGCAAAATCATGACACGAAAACAAGTTCAAGTAAGATCATCACTTGAAATAAGATTGTTATAGTTATAGAAATTGAACCAAAGTTTGAATATGATTATTACCTTGTATTAGAATGATAACCTACTGTAAGAAACAAAGATTTCTTGAGGTTGGATGATCACCTTACAAGATTGGAAGTGAGCTAGCAAACTTGAAAGTATTCTTGATTTTATGAAACTAGAACTTTTGGAATTTATGAAGAACACTTAGAACTTGAAGATAGAACTTGAGAGAGTTCAATTAGATGAAGAAAATTGAAGAATTAAAGTGTTTGTAGGTGTTTTTGGTCGTTGGTGTATGGATTAGATATAAAGGATATGTAATTTTGTTTTCATGTAAATAAGTCATGAATGATTACTCATATTTTTGTAATCTTATGAGATATTTCATGCTAGTTGCCAAATGATGGTTCCCACATGTGTTAGGTGACTCACATGGGCTGCTAAGAGCTGATCATTGGAGTGTATATACCAATAGTACATACATCTAAAAGCTGTGTATTGTACGAGTACGAATACGGGTGCATACGAGTAGAATTGTTGATGAAACTGAACGAGAATGTAATTGTAAGCATTTTTGTTAAGTAGAAGTATTTTGATAAGTGTATTGAAGTCTTTCAAAAGTGTATAAATACATATTAAAACACTACATGTATATACATTTTAACTGAGTCGTTAAGTCATCGTTAGTCGTTACATGTAAGTGTTGTTTTGAAACCTTTAGGTTAACGATCTTGTTAAATGTTGTTAACCCAATGTTTATAATATCAAAAGAGATTTTAAATTATTATATTATCATGATATTATGATGTACGAATATCTCTTAATATGATATATATACATTAAATGTCGTTACAACGATAAACGTTACATATATGTCTCGTTTCAAAATCATTAAGTTAGTAGTCTTGTTTTTACATATGTAGTTCATTGTTAATATAATTAATGATATGTTTACTTATCATAATATCATGTTAACTATATATATAACCATATATATGTCATCATATAGTTTTTTTACAAGTTTTAACGTTCGTGAATCACCGGTCAACTTGGGTGTTCAATTGTCTATATGAAACCTATTTCAATTAATCAAGTATTAACAAGTTTGATTGCTTAACATGTTGGAAACATTTAATCATGTAAACATCAATCTCAATTAATATATATAAACATGGAAAAGTTCGGGTCACTACAGTACCTACCCGTTAAATAAATTTCGTCCCGAAATTTTAAGCTGTTGAAGGTGTTGACGAATCTTCTGGAAATAGATGCGGGTATTTCTTCTTCATCTGATCTTCACGCTCCCAGGTGAACTCGGGTCCTCTACGAGCATTCCATCGAACCTTAACAATTGGTATCTTGTTTTGCTTAAGTCTTTTAACCTCACGATCCATTATTTCGACGGGTTCTTCGATGAATTGGAGTTTTTTGTTGATTTGGATTTCATCTAACGGAATAGTGAGATCTTCTTTAGCAAAACATTTCTTCAAATTCGAGACGTGGAAAGTGCTATGTACAGCCGCGAGTTGTTGAGGTAACTCAAGTCAGTAAGCTACTGGTCCGACACGATCAATAATCTTGAATGGTCCAATATACCTTGGATTTAATTTCCCTCGTTTACCAAATCGAACAACGCCTTTCCAAGGTGCAACTTTAAGCATGACCATCTCTCCAATTTCAAATTCTATATCTTTTCTTTTAATGTCAGCGTAGCTCTTTTGTCGACTTTGGGCGGTTTTCAACCGTTGTTGAATTTGGATGATCTTCTCGGTAGTTTCTTGTATAATCTCCGGACCCGTAATCTGTCTATCCCCCACCTCACTCCAACAAATCGGAGACCTGCACTTTCTACCATAAAGTGCTTCAAACGGCGCCATCTCAATGCTTGAATGGTAGCTGTTATTGTAGGAAAATTCTGCTAACGGTAGATGTCGATCCCAACTGTTTCCGAAATCAATAACACATGCTCGTAGCATGTCTTCAAGCGTTTGTATCGTCCTTTCGCTCTGCCCATCAGTTTGTGGATGATAGGCAGTACTCATGTCTAGACGAGTTCCTAATGCTTGCTGTAATGTCTGCCAGAATCTTGAAATAAATCTGCCATCCCTATCAGAGATAATAGAGATTGGTATTCCATGTCTGGAGACGACTTCCTTCAAATACAGTCGTGCTAACTTCTCCATCTTGTCATCTTCTCTTATTGGTAGGAAGTGTGCTGATTTGGTGAGACGATCAACTATTACCCAAATAGTATCAAAACCACTTGCAGTCCTTGGCAATTTAGTGATGAAATCCATGGTAATGTTTTCCCATTTCCATTCCGGGATTTCGGGTTGTTGAAGTAGACCTGATGGTTTCTGATGCTCAGCTTTGACCTTAGAACACGTCAAACATTCTCCTACGTATTTAGCAACATCGGCTTTCATACCCGGCCACCAAAAATGTTTCTTGAGATCCTTGTACATCTTCCCCGTTCCAGGATGTATTGAGTATCTGGTTTTATGAGCTTCTCTAAGTACCATTTCTCTCATATCTCCAAATTTTGGTACCCAAATCCTTTCAGCCCTATACCGGGTTCCGTCTTCCCGAATATTAAGATGCTTCTCCGATCCTTTGGGTATTTCATCCTTTAAATTTCCCTCTTTTAAAACTCCTTGTTGCGCCTCCTTTATTTGAGTAGTAATGTTATTATGAATCATTATATTCATAGATTTTACTCGAATGGGTTCTCTATCCTTCCTGCTCAAGGCATCGGCTACCACATTTGCCTTCCCCGGGTGGTAACGAATCTCAAAATCGTAATCATTCAATAATTCAATCCACCTACGCTGCCTCATATTCAGTTGTTTCTGATTAAATATGTGTTGAAGACTTTTGTGGTCGGTATATATAATACTTTTGACCCCATATAAGTAGTGCCTCCAAGTCTTTAATGCAAAAACAACCGCGCCTAATTCCAAATCATGCGTCGTATAATTTTGTTCGTGAATCTTCAATTGTCTAGACGCATAAGCAATCACCTTCGTTCGTTGCATTAATACACAACCGAGACCTTGCTTTGATGCGTCACAATAAATCACAAAATCATCATTCCCTTCAGGCAATGACAATATAGGTGCCGTAGTTAGCTTTTTCTTCAATAACTGAAACGCTTTCTCTTGTTCATCATTCCATTCAAATTTCTTCCCTTTATGCGTTAATGCAGTCAAGGGTTTTGCTATTCTGGAAAAGTCTTGGATGAACCTTCTGTAGTAACCAGCTAGTCCTAAAAACTGGCGTATGTGTTTCGGAGTTTTCGGGGTTTCCCACTTTTCAACAGTTTCTATCTTTGCCGGATCCACCTTAATACCTTCTTTGTTCACTATGTGACCGAGGAATTGAACTTCTTCCAACCAAAATGCACACTTTGAAAACTTAGCGTACAATTCTTCCTTCCTCAATACTTCTAACACCTTTCTCAAATGTTCACCGTGTTCTTGGTCATTCTTTGAGTAAATAAGTATGTCATCAATGAAAACAATGACAAACTTGTCAAGGTATGGTCCACACACTCGGTTCATAAGGTCCATGAACACAGCTGGTGCATTAGTTAAACCAAACGGCATGACCATAAACTCGTAATGACCGTAACGTGTTCTGAAAGCAGTCTTTGGAATATCATCTTCTTTCACCCGCATTTGATGATACCCGGAACGTAAGTCAATCTTTGAATAAACAGACGAGCCTTGTAGTTGATCAAATAAGTCGTCGATTCTCGGTAGTGGGTAGCGGTTCTTGATGGTAAGTTTGTTCAACTCTCGGTAGTCGATACACAACCTGAATGTACCATCTTTCTTCTTGACAAACAAAACAGGAGCTCCCCACGGTGATGTGCTTGGTCGAATGAAACCACGCTCTAAAAGTTCTTGTAATTGGCTTTGCAGTTCTTTCATCTCGTTGGGTGCGAGTCTGTAAGGAGCACGAGCTATTGGTGCAGCTCCTGGTACAAGATCTATTTGAAATTCAACGGATCGATGTGGGGGTAATCCCGGTAATTCTTTCGGAAATACATCGGGAAATTCTTTTGCAATGGGAACATCATTGATGCTCTTTTCTTCAGTTTGTACTTTCTCGACGTGTGCTAGAACAGCATAGCAACCTTTTCTTATTAGTTTTTGTGCCTTCAAATTACTAATAAGATGTAGCTTCGTGTTGCCCTTTTCTCCGTACACCATTAAGGGTTTTCCTTTTTCTCGTATAATGCGAATTGCATTTTTGTAACAAACGATCTCCGCTTTCACTTCTTTCAACCAGTCCATACCGATTATCACATCAAAACTCCCTAACTCTACTGGTATCAAATCAATCTTAAATGTTTCGCTAACCAGTTTAATTTCTCGATTCCGACATATATTATCTGCTGAAATTAATTTACCATTTGCTAATTCGAGTAAAAATTTACTATCCAAAGGCGTCAATGGACAACTTAATTTAGCACAAAAATCTCTACTCATATAGCTTCTATCCGCACCCGAATCAAATAAAACGTAAGCAGATTTATTGTCAATAAGAAACGTACCCGTAACAAGCTCCGGGTCTTCCTGTGCCTCTACCGCATTAATATTGAAAACTCTTCCACGGCCTTGTCCATTCGTGTTCTCCTGGTTCGGGCAATTTCTAATAATGTGGCCTGGTTTTCCACATTTATAACAAACTACATTGGCATAACTTGCTCCGACACTACTTGCTCCGCCATTACTCGTTCCGACACCATTTGTTCCTTTCGTTCTATTAACCCCTGGTCCGTAGACCTCACACTTCGCCGCGCTATGACCATTTCTTTTACACTTGTTGCAAAATTTGGTGCAGAACCCCGAGTGATTCTTTTCACACCTTTGGCATAGTTGCTTCTGATTGTTGTTGTTGTTGCGGTTATTATTGTTGTTGGGATGATTGTTGTAGTTGCTGTTGTTGTTGTTGTTGTTGTTGTTGTTGTTGTTGGGCCGTTTGTTGTAGTTGCGATTGATGTTGCGATTGTTGGGATAATTGTTGCGATTATTGTTGTAATTGCTGTTGTTGTTGTATTGGTGATTCTTATCACCGTTTTCCTCCCACTTTCTTTTGACTTGCTTCACATTGGCCTCTTCAGCAGTCTGTTCTTTAATTCTTTCTTCAATCTGGTTCACTAGTTTGTGAGCCATTCTACATGCCTGTTGTATGGAGGCGGGCTCGTGTGAACTTATATCTTCTTGGATTCTTTCCGGTAATCCTTTCACAAACGCGTCGATCTTCTCTTCCTCATCTTCGAATGCTCCCGGACACAATAGGCACAATTCTGTGAATCGTCTTTCGTACGTGGTAATATCAAATCCTTGGGTTCGTAACCCTCTAAGTTCTGTCTTGAGCTTATTGACCTCGGTTCTGGGACGGTACTTCTCGTTCATCAAGTGCTTGAATGCTGACCACGGTAGTGCGTACGCATCATCTTGTCCCACTTGCTCTAGATAGGTATTCCACCATGTTAACGCAGAACCTGTGAAGGTATGCGTAGCGTACTTCACTTTGTCCTCTTCAGTACACTTACTTATGGCAAACACCGATTCAACCTTCTCGGTCCACCGTTTCAATCCGATCGGTCCTTCGGTTCCATCAAATTCCAAAGGTTTGCAGGCAGTGAATTCTTTGTAGGTGCATCCTACACGATTTCCTGTACTGCTAGATCCAAGGTTATTGTTGGTATGTAGCGCAGCCTGTACTGCGGCTATGTTTGAAGCTAGAAAAGTACGGAATTCCTCTTCATTCATATTCACGGTGTGTCGAGTAGTCGGTGCCATTTCCTTCAAAATAGTTAAATGAAACAAGTTAATCATACAGAATATTAAGAGTAGTTAATAGTATTTCGTAGCATAATATGAACTCATTTATAAAAGCTTTTTCTTCATATTAGCGTTTTATAAGTTTAAATTCGGGTAGTACCTACCCGTTAAGTTCATACTTAGTAGCTAATATACAATTCAACTACTACAATTCTATATGAAAAACTGATTATAATAATATTTCGCGTTCAAACTTTTATACAATATTTTACAAACTTACAATACCGCTTATTTTACATAAAGCATGAAATATAGCACACAATAACTTTGATACAAGATAGTTGTGAAGACAATTCTAGCTAGTACACAAGTCGTTCAGCAAAGGCAATAAAGACACGTAATTCATACGTCCAGAAACAAGTCATGCATTCTGGTTTTACTAGGACTACTTCCCATCCTTGGTCTTGTGCAACATAACCGTTATGGCCGTTGATAAGACAGCGTGTTGTAACGTCATCAAAGGGACGAGGGTTACGTAATGTCCAACAGTCCCGTAATAATCTAAAAACCTCATTTCTTACCCCAATTACCGACTCCGTCACTTGTGGAAACGTTTTGTTTAATAGTTGTAGCCCGATGTTCTTGTTCTCACTTTGGTGAGAAGCGAACATTACTAATCCGTAAGCATAACATGCTTCTTTATGTTGCATGTTAGCCGCTTTTTCTAAATCACGAAGTCCAATATTCGGATATATTGAGTCAAAATAATTTCTTAACCCGTTGCGTAAAATAGCATTTGGGTTCCCCGTAATATATGCGTCAAAGTAAACACATCGTAACTTATGGGTTTCCCAATGTGATATCCCCCATCTTTCAAACGAAAGTCTCTTATAAACCAAGACATTCTTGGAACGTTCTTCGAATGTCTTACAAACTGATCTCGCCTTAAATAGTTGTGCCGAAGAATTCTGGCCGACTCTAGACAAGATTTCATCAATCATGTCTCCGGGTAGGTCTCTTAAAATATTGGGTTGTCTATCCATTTTGTGTTTTTAAACTGTAAAATAGACAAGAGTTAGATTCATAAAAAAAATACTTATTAATACAAGCAATTTTTACATATATCATAAAGCATAAGAACACTATATTCCATATATTACACCACACGAATACAACTATCTTATTCCGACTCGCTCGTTTCTTCTTCTTCGGTTTTGGTTCGTTTTGCCAAGTTTCTAGGGATATATGATGTTCCCCTAATACGAGCCGTCGTTGTCCACATTGGTTTAGAAAAACCTGGTGGTTTAGAGGTTCCCGGGTCATTGTTACAACTTAAGGACTTCGGGGGTTGACGATACATATAAAGTTCATCGGGGTTGGAATTAGATTTCTCTATTTTTATGCCCTTTCCCTTATTATTTTCTTTTGCCTTTTTAAATTCAGTTGGGGTAATTTCTATAACATCATCGGAATTCTCGTCGGAATCCGATTCATCGGAGAATTGGTAATCCTCCCAATATTTTGCTTCCTTGGCGGAAACACCATTGACCATAATTAACTTTGGTCGGTTGGTTGAGGATTTTCTTTTACTTAACCGTTTTATTATTTCCCCCACCGGTTCTATTTCTTCATCCGGTTCCGATTCTTCTTCCGGTTCCGATTCTTCTTCCGGTTCCGACTCTTCTTCCGGTTCCTCTTCGGGAACTTGTGAATCAGTCCACAAATCATTCCAATTTACATTTGACTCTTCATTATTATTAGGTGAGTCAATGGGACTTGTTCTAGAGGTAGACATCTATCACATAATATCAAACACGTTAAGAGATTAATATATCACATAATATTCATATGTTAAAAATATATAGTTTCCAACAAAAATGTTAAGCAATCATTTTTAAAGAAAACACGGTCGAAGTCCAGACTCACTAATGCATCCTAACAAACTCGATAAGACACACTAATGCAAATTTTCTGGTTCTCTAAGACCAACGCTCGGATACCAACTGAAATGTCCCGTTCTTATTGATTAAAAACGTTCCATATTAATTGATTTCGTTGCGAGGTTTTGACCTCTATATGAGACGTTTTTCAAAGACTGCATTCATTTTTAAACAAACCATAACCTTTATTTCATCAATAAAGGTTTAAAAAGCTTTACGTAGATTATCAAATAATGATAATCTAAAATATCCTGTTTACACACGACCATTACATAATGGTTTACAATACAAATATGTTACAACAAAATAAGTTTCTTGAATGCAGTTTTTACACAATATCATACAAGCATGGACTCCAAATCTTGTCCTTATTTAAGTATGCGATAGCGGAAGCTCTTAATAATCACCTGAGAATAAACATGCTTAAAACGTCAACAAAAATGTTGGTGAGTTATAGGTTTAACCTATATATATCAAATCGTAACAATAGACCACAAGATTTCATATTTCAATACACATCCCATACATAGAGATAAAAATCATTCATGGTGAACACCTGGTAATCGACATTAACAAGATGCATATATAAGAATATCCCCATCATTCCGGGACACCCTTCGGATATGATATAAATTTCGAAGTACTAAAGCATCCGGTACTTTGGATGGGGCTTGTTGGGCCCGATAGATCTATCTTTAGGATTCGCGTCAATTAGGGTGTCTGTTCCCTAATTCTTAGATTACCAGACTTAATAAAAAGGGGCATATTCGATTTTGATAATTCAACCATAGAATGTAGTTTCACGTACTTGTGTCTATTTTGTAAATCATTTATAAAACCTGCATGTATTCTCATCCCAAAAATATTAGATTTTAAAAGTGGGACTATAACTCACTTTCACAGATTTTTACTTCGTCGGGAAGTAAGACTTGGCCACTGGTTGATTCACGAACCTATAACAATATATACATATATATCAAAGTATGTTCAAAAATATATTTACAACACTTTTAATATATTTTGATGTTTTAAGTTTATTAAGTCAGCTGTCCTCGTTAGTAACCTACAACTAGTTGTCCACAGTTAGATGTACAGAAATAAATCGTTAAATATTATCTTGAATCAATCCACGACCCAGTGTATACGTATCTCAGTATTGATCACAACTCAAACTATATATATTTTGGAATCAACCTCAACCCTGTATAGCTAACTCCAACATTCACATATAGAGTGTCTATGGTTGTTCCGAAATATATATAGATGTGTCGACATGATAGGTCGAAACATTGTATACGTGTCTATGGTATCTCAAGATTACATAATATATAATACAAGTTGATTAAGTTATGGTTGGAATAGATTTTTTACCAATTTTCACGTAGCTAAAATGAGAAAAATTATCCAATCTTGTTTTACCCATAACTTCTTCATTTTAAATCCGTTTTGAGTGAATCAAATTGCTATGGTTTCATATTGAACTCTATTTTATGAATCTAAACAAAAAAAGTATAGGTTTCTAGTCGGAAAAATAAGTTACAAGTCGTTTTTGTAAAGGTAGTCATTTCAGTCGAAAGAACGACGTCTAGATGACCATTTTAGAAAACATACTTCCACTTTGAGTTTAACCATAATTTTTGGATATAGTTTCATGTTCATAATAAAAATCATTTTCTCAGAATAACAACTTTTAAATCAAAGTTTATCATAGTTTTTAATTAACTAACCCAAAACAGCCCGCGGTGTTACTACGACGGCGTAAATCCGGTTTTACGGTGTTTTTCGTGTTTCCAGGTTTTAAATCATTAAGTTAGCATATCATATAGATATAGAACATGTGTTTAGTTGATTTTAAAAGTCAAGTTAGAAGGATTAACTTTTGTTTGCGAACAAGTTTAGAATTAACTAAACTATGTTCTAGTGATTACAAGTTTAAACATTCGAATAAGATAGCTTTATATGTATGAATCGAATGATGTTATGAACATCATTACTACCTTAAGTTCCTTGGATGAACCTACTGGAAAAGAGAAAAATGGATCTAGCTTCAATGGATCCTTGGATGGCTCAAAGTTCTTGAAGCAAAATCATGACACGAAAACAAGTTCAAGTAAGATCATCACTTGAAATAAGATTGTTATAGTTATAGAAATTGAACCAAAGTTTGAATATGATTATTACCTTGTATTAGAATGATAACCTACTGTAAGAAACAAAGATTTCTTGAGGTTGGATGATCACCTTACAAGATTGGAAGTGAGCTAGCAAACTTGAAAGTATTCTTGATTTTATGAAACTAGAACTTTTGGAATTTATGAAGAACACTTAGAACTTGAAGATAGAACTTGAGAGAGTTCAATTAGATGAAGAAAATTGAAGAATTAAAGTGTTTGTAGGTGTTTTTGGTCGTTGGTGTATGGATTAGATATAAAGGATATGTAATTTTGTTTTCATGTAAATAAGTCATGAATGATTACTCATATTTTTGTAATCTTATGAGATATTTCATGCTAGTTGCCAAATGATGGTTCCCACATGTGTTAGGTGACTCACATGGGCTGCTAAGAGCTGATCATTGGAGTGTATATACCAATAGTACATACATCTAAAAGCTGTGTATTGTACGAGTACGAATACGGGTGCATACGAGTAGAATTGTTGATGAAACTGAACGAGAATGTAATTGTAAGCATTTTTGTTAAGTAGAAGTATTTTGATAAGTGTATTGAAGTCTTTCAAAAGTGTATAAATACATATTAAAACACTACATGTATATACATTTTAACTGAGTCGTTAAGTCATCGTTAGTCGTTACATGTAAGTGTTGTTTTGAAACCTTTAGGTTAACGATCTTGTTAAATGTTGTTAACCCAATGTTTATAATATCAAAAGAGATTTTAAATTATTATATTATCATGATATTATGATGTACGAATATCTCTTAATATGATATATATACATTAAATGTCGTTACAACGATAAACGTTACATATATGTCTCGTTTCAAAATCATTAAGTTAGTAGTCTTGTTTTTACATATGTAGTTCATTGTTAATATAATTAATGATATGTTTACTTATCATAATATCATGTTAACTATATATATAACCATATATATGTCATCATATAGTTTTTTTACAAGTTTTAACGTTCGTGAATCACCGGTCAACTTGGGTGTTCAATTGTCTATATGAAACCTATTTCAATTAATCAAGTATTAACAAGTTTGATTGCTTAACATGTTGGAAACATTTAATCATGTAAACATCAATCTCAATTAATATATATAAACATGGAAAAGTTCGGGTCACTACAAAGACTACCCAGAAAACATGGAATTGTGAAACTTCCTGGATCAGATAGTTTTTCTGGTATCTTATTCAACAGCACTGCTGAACAATTAGCATTCATAGTAACAGCCGAGAGTTCTTCCATTTTCTTTCTATTTGAGATTAGATCTTTCAAGAATTTAGCATATCTTGGCATTCCTGAAATCACATCAATGAAAGGAAGATTTACATTTATCTGTTTAAACATATCCAAGAATTTGGATTGCTCGGCTTCAAGTTTTTCTTTCTTCATTTTACTCGGGTAAGGAAGTGGTGGTTGGTATGGTTTAACATAAGGTTTATCCTTAACTGTGTTATTTTCATTAACCTTTTCAACTACCGGTTCTTTTTCCTTATCTTGATCAGGTTGTGGTTCTTGTGGAGTAGGAATAGTTTCATCAGAAGTTACAGGTATTTCAGGTGGTTTAAGTGTTGTACCACTTCTTGTGGTAATGGCTTTAGCTGTTTCATTCCGGGGGTTAGCATTTGTATCACTAGGTAGACTTCCCGGTTTTCTTTCACCTATTAACCTTGCTAGGTTACTCACTTCTTGTTCCAGATTTTGAATAGAAGCTTGTTGATTTCTAAATGCTTGAGCATTTTGTTCATTGGTTTGTTTCTGAGATGTGAAAAACTGTGTTTGAGTTTCAACTAGCTTCGTCATCATATCTTCTAAATTCGGCTTTTTATCATCGGTTTGTTGTGGTGGTTTGTTTTGAAAATTAGGTCTTTGCTGGTTGTAAGTATTATTGGATACTTGTTGATTGCTAGGACCTTGTTGGTTGTTGTATGGAATATTTTGGTTATAATTCTGGTTTTGATTGTAAATCGGTCTTGGCGGTTGATAATTATTCTGATAATTATTTCCAGGCCTTTGGTTTATGTATGAAATATTCTCTCTTTGTTCCATTGTTAATTCAATACTGAGACAATCTTTTGTCAAATGTGGTCCTCCACACTGCTCACAACTAATTCGTATTGAGTGAATATCCTTAGTCATCTTTTCCATTCGTCTCTCCACAGCATCTATCTTTGCGGAAATGGAATCTAAGTCATGGCTAGAATCGGCTCTAGCTGCTTTAGATGATCTAACGATATCTTTTTCTTGGTGCCACTCATGTGAGTGGGAAGCAGTGTTATCAATAATTTTGTAAGCATCAGTTTCGGTTTTCTTCATAATAGAACCACCAGCTGCTATATCTATGTCTTTCCTTGTAGTGATGTCGCATCCTTGGTAGAATATTTGTACTATTTGACAGGTGTCTAAACCATGTTGCGGACATCCTCTTAACAACTTTCCATATCTAGTCCACGCCTCATATAGAGTTTCATTTGGTTTCTGTGTGAACGTAACAATTTCTGCTTGAAGTCTTACGGCTTTAGATGCAGGAAAGAATTGTTTAAGAAATTTGTCAACTAAAACATCCCATGTATCAATCGCCCCTTCAGGTAACGATTCCAACCAATCTTTGGCTTCTCCCTTTAAAGTCCAGGGAAATAACATGAGATATATCTGTTCATCCTCCACTTCTCGGATTTTAAATAGTGTGCAGATCCTATTAAAGGTACGTAGATGTTCATTTGGATCTTCCTTCGGCGTACCACTAAATTGGCATTGATTAGTCACCATGTGTAAAATTTGTCCTTTGATTTCATAATCTGGCGCATTAATGTCTGGATGAGTAATTGCGTGACCTTGGCCAGTGCGTTTAGCTCTCATTCGGTCTTCCATACTTAAAGGTTCCAGATTCTCCATAATTGAATTTGTTGAATCGGTATCACTAGATGATTCTGATTTAATGGTTCGTTCCTCAACAATCTCTGTTTGAATGATTGGTGGCTCCGGAGGAAAGTTTAATAGTTCAGGATCTACGAACCGTTCCTGAATATTTTCCGGATTCTCAATTGTGAGGTTGGGTTCAAAAAATGGATTATCGGAAATTTGAACTGAAGTACTTGGTCGACTGGATGACGATTCTAAAGAAAAATCAACGGCGGTTATATTTGCTAAATGTCTTGATCTAGTTACAGGTGGTAAACGTACAAAAGGTGATGAACGTCTTGCTCGGTGCATTCACTGAATATCCTATTAGTTTTTAAAAAGGAAAGAAAAATTATAATAAGTTATCCAATCAATAGACTTTTCTGATTTTGCCCACGTTTCGAATAGCCAAAAGATGCAGCAGAGGGGCAGGATTCGTTTGGTCTCAATATAATTGAGGACTGTTTGGCTCCAATAACCCGGTCCACGTACAAATCCAACTATTACTACGAACCAGAAAATTTTGATGTCTATTAATTTAACCACTTAAAATAAATTTTCGTAATTTTAAGAAATTTAGATAAGAAGTAGAAAAAATTCTAAGTCCTAAAAACTAGAATGGCGAGAAATAAGAGAGAAAAAGAGTTCGTCGCAAAAGGTAGAAAAAAAAATGGTTGAAAAATAAAAGGTGACGAAAAAAAAAATAAAAGAAACTTATCAAAACTTAAAAATACTTAACTAACCTAACCTTATTACTACAACTAACTTAAAATTATAATCGCAAATTGAAATTACTAATTGGAATGATAATTGATACATAGTAAAAGGTGTCTAAAAATATTAAAGCTTACAGGAAAAACTAAATCCCAAATGGAAATAACTTAAAAAGAAACTAAAACTTAAAAAGGCGTCGCAAAATTCTAAAGCACCTAAATCTTAGTCTAAAGAAAAAGCACTTAAAGAATTCTACGGCAAAGCCTAAAAATCTAGGAGTAAAAATAACTATAGCAAAAACTAAGTTTAAAATTAAATATGAGCTAAAAATACAAAAGTTATGCTACAACGATTAAAAAGGGACAAAATATAAAAATATACAAAAAGTTGTAAAAAGTACAATTTTTATAAAAATATTATTTTTATATTATTTATTTAATAAAACTACTAATTTTAATAAAACTAATTTAAACAAAATAAAACAAATTAAATAAAAAGTAAATCTTAAAATAAAACTAATAATAATAATAATAATAATTATTAGGGTTAAATAATAATAATAATTAATTAATACCCGTAATTAATGCTGAATTAGGGCTTCTGTCGCCTGTCAGAGAAGCTCCGCGAGTCGCGGTAATTAATGAAGAAAACCCCGCGAGTCGCGGGGTTCCAGAATTCAGATGACAGCTTTAAATTCGACGCGTTTTTTCTTTATTATTTTTTTTTTTTATTTTCTGTTTTCTGTTTTAAATAAATAAAAGATATTAAAATAAAACTTATATGTTTATAAACTAAAATAAAGATAAAGAAACTTATAAAACTTAAATATTAAAAAAATACTAAAAAATACTTATATTTTTGTTTTTCTTTTTATATTTTCGAATATTTAAAACGTATTTTTACAAAAGCAAATTTTAATAAAAGTAAACAAAAAATCTTTTTTTTTTTATTAGCGTTCCGCTTCCGGCTTTTGAGAAATCTCCCCGGCAGCGGCGCCAAAAATTCTTGATGTTAAAGCTAAGGTATACGAAATAGTTTTATATTTTACTAGGAAATACTATTAAATATGCTACAATTTTACACAAGATATTTATTTATTTATAGAATGGATATACTTAAACCTTGCTACAACACTTATAGGCAGTGTACCTAATCGTAAAGTAGTGTAGTTTTTAGTAAGTCCGGTTCGTTCCACAGGGAAATCTTTAAACAAAGCTCAACGCTATATAAAAATACAAACATATATATAAGTAATATTATTATTATAAAGGGGGGGTTTTTACCGTTTAATGACCGGTTTGTCGATTTTAAAACTTTAGTCGCAGTTAAAACCTAATGTAAAATATTAAATAAATAAAAGACTTAAATTAAAACTTAAAGTAAATAACGATAATGAAATTGCGAATAATAAAAGTGCGATAAAATAAACTTGCGATAATTAAAAAGTACGATAATTAAAAGTGCGATTAAATAACAATAAATAAAAGTGCGATAATTAGAAGTGCAATTAAATATAAAATAAAGGAAATTAAATATGAAATAAAAGAATTATGCTTATTTAAACTTCCGTAATCATGATGTTTGACGTGTTGATTTTAGTTTTATGCCCATGGGTTAATTGTCCTTTGTCCTGGATTATTTAATATGTCCGTCTGGTTTTTGTCCATAACAGTCCATCAGTCATAAATATAAAGTGCGAGTGTCCTCATCAAATTATTCTTATACCCGAAGTTAAATATTCCAACTAATTGGGGATTCGAATTGTAACAAGGTTTTAATACTTTGTTTAATGAATACACCAGGTTATCGACTGCGTGTAAACCAAGGTTTTACTACTTTGTTAACAATTACACCAATTACCCTTGAATGTAATTTCACCCCTGTTTTAATTATTCTAGTGGCTATTAATCCATTCCCGTGTCCGGTTAAATGAACAATTATTCGTACATATAAATACCCCGCCCATCGTGTCCGATTGAGTGTATATGGTAATTTATAGGGACGCCCAATTGTAAATCTTTATATTAACATTAACAAACTATCATTTAGTTAAACAAATATAAAGCCCATTAATAGCCCATAGTCTAATTTCCACAAGTGTCGTTCTTTTGTCCAAACCCCAATTATGGTACAAAGCCCAATTACCCAATTTTAGTAATTAGCCCAACATCATGATTACTTCGGATTAAATAAGCATAATAATAACTTAGCTACGAGACATTAATGTAAAAAGGTTGAACATAACTTACAATGATTAAAAATAGCGTAGCGTTACACGGACAGAATTTCGACTTACACCCTTACAACATTCGCTAACATACCCTTATTATTAGAATTATAATTAAAATTAAAATTAAAATATAAATTATATATATATATTTTACGTATATATGAGAGAAGAGAGAAAATAGATTATATTTTGCGATCAGAATTCGGTTGGCTTTATAGGGATTTTCGATTTTTGGTGCTCCGCGACTCGCGGTGAATTTTGCCTTCAAACTCCGCGAGTCGCGGAGGTTACTTTTACAGCTCAGAGGAGTTTGGCTCTTTGTTTACCGACGGTTTATAATATATATATAATATATATATAATTAATATAATTAATTATATATTATATTATATTTATATACATAGTTAACTTGTAATTTTTAGTCCGTTGCGTCGAGCGTTAAGAGTTGACTCTGGTCCCGGTTCCGGATTTTCGAACGTCCTTGCGTACAATTTTATATTTTGTACTTTGCGTTTTGAATCTTGTACTCTTGTAATTTCGAGACGTTTCTTATCAATAATTGGAACCTTTTTGATTGTCTTTTGTACTTTTGAGCTTTTTGGTCGTTTGCGTCTTCAATTCGTCGAATCTGTCTTTTGTCTTCACCTTTTATTATTTAAACGAATATCACTTGTAAATAGAACAATTGCAACTAAAAGCTTGTCTTTCTTGAGGAATAATGCTATGAAATATATGTTCGTTTTTAGCATTATCAAAAACCGCCCAAAGTCGACAAAAGAGCTACGCCGACATTAAAAGAAAAGATATAGAATTTGAAATTGGAGAGATGGTCATGCTTAAGGTTGCACCTTGGAAAGGTTTTGTTAGATTTGGTAAACGAGGGAAATTAAATCCAAGGTATATTGGACCATTCAAGATTATTGATCGTGTCGGACCAGTAGCTTACCGACTTGAGTTACCTCAACAACTCGCGGCTGTACATAACACTTTTCACGTCTCGAATTTGAAGAAATGTTTTGCTAAAGAAGATCTCACTATTCCGTTGGACGAAATCCAAATTAATGAAAAACTTCAATTTATTGAAGAACCCGTTGAAATAATGGATCGTGAGGTTAAGAGACTTAAACAAAACAAGATACCGATTGTTAAGGTTCGATGGAATGCTCGTAGAGGACCCGAGTTCACCTGGGAATGAGAAGATCAGATGAAGAAGAAGTACCCGCACTTATTTTTAGAAGATGAGCCAACACCTCCAATCGCTTAAAATTTCGGGACGAAATTTATTTAACGGGTAGGTACTGTAGTGACCCGAACTATTTCGAACCTTTCTATGATTATATGTTTAATGAAAATTATATTTACATGATTAAATGTTTCCAACATGTTAAGCAACCAACTTGTTAAGACTTGGTTAATTGAAACGGAAATTTTGTAAACGTCTGATTACCCAGTTTGACCAATGATTCACCAACGCTATAAGTTGTATATGACATGATGATACATAAATGAATAAATATATATGTTTAACATGATATAATGATCATCAAGTATCTCATTAAAAATAGTAACAATAAGTTATATACTTAAAAAGGAGACTATTGACGTATGAAACTCGAAACGATACATATAACGATATCGTTATAACCACGTCTTACTAAATATATATGAAGCATATTAATACATTATTATATTATATATAACATGATAATATGATAATTAAATATATCATTAAGTGTATTAACAATGAACTACATAAGTAAAAACAAGACTACTAACTTAAGGATTTCGAAACGAGACATATATGTAACGATTATCGTTGTAACGACATTTAAATGTATATATCATATTAAGATATAATTAATATATCATAATATCATGATAATATAATAATTTAAAATCTCATTTGATATTATAAACTTTGGGTTAACAACATTTAACAAGATCGTTAACCTAAAGGTCTCAAAACAACACTTACATGTAATGACTAACGATGACTTAACGACTCAGTTAAAATGTATATACATGTAGTGTTTTAATATGTATTCATACACTTTTGAAAGACTTCAAGACACTTATCAAAATACTTCTACTTAACAAAAATGCTTACAATTACATCCTCGTTCAGTTTCATCAACAATTCTACTCGTATGCACCCGTATTCGTACTCGTACAATACACAGCTTTTAGATGTATGTACTATTGGTATATACACTCCAATGATCAGCTCTTAGTAGACCATATGAGTCACCTAACACATGTGGGAACCATCATTTGGCAACTAGCATGAAATATCTCATAAAATTACAAAAATATGAGTAATCATTCATGACTTATTTACATGAAAACAAAATTACATATCCTTTATATCTAATCCATACACCAACGACCAAAAACACCTACAAATACTTTCATTCTTCAATTTTCTTCATCTAATTGATCTCTCTCAAGTTCTAACTTCAAGTTCTAAGTGTTCTTCATAAATTCTACAAGTTCTAGTTACATAAAATCAAGAATACTTTCAAGTTTGCTAGCTCACTTCCAATCTTGTAAGGTGATCATCTAACCTCAAGAAATCTTTGTTTCTTACAGTAGGTTATCATTCTAATACAAGGTAATAATCATATTCAAACTTTGGTTCAATTTCTATAACTATAACAATCTTATTTCAAGTGATGATCTTACTTGAACTTGTTTTCGTGTCATGATTCTGCTTCAAGAACTTCGAGCCATCCAAGGATCCGTTGAAACTAGATCCACTTTTCTCTTTTCTACTAGGTTTATCCAAGTAACTTAAGGTAGTAATATGTTCATAACATCATTCGATTCATACATAAAAAGCTATCATATTCGAAGTGGTAAACTAGTAATCACTAGAACATAGTTTAGTTAATTCTAAACTTGTTCGCAAATAAAGTTAATCCTTCTAACTACACTTTTAAAATAAAATATACACATGATCTATATCTATATGATATGCTAACTTAATGATTTAAAACCCGGAAACACGATAAACACCATAAAACTGGATTTACGCCGTCGTAGTTACAACCGGGGGCTGTTTTGGTTTGGATAATTAAAAACTATGAAAAACTTTTATTTAAAAGCTATAATTCTGGGAAAATGATTTTTCTTATGAACATGTAACCATATCCAAAAATCATGGTTAAACTCAAAGTGAAAGTATGTTTTTCAAAACAGTCATCAAGATGTCGTTCTTTCGACGGAAATGACTACCTCTTTCAAAAATGACTTGTAACTTGTATTTCTGACTATAAACCTATACCTTTTCTGTTTAGTTTCATAAAGTCAAGTTCAATACGAAACCGTGGCCACTTAAATCACTCAAAACGGATTAGAAATGAAGAAATGGCGAGCAAAACAAAATTGGTAAAAACTACTCATTTTAGTTACGTGAAAATTGGTAACAAATCTATTCCAACCATAACTTAATCAACTTGTATTGTATATTATGTAATCTTGAGATACCATAGACACGTATACAATATTTCGACCTATCATGTCGACACATCTATATATATTTCGAAACAACCATAGACACTCTATATGTGAATGTTGGAATTAGCTATACAGGGTTGAGGTTGATTCCAAAATATATATAGTTTGAGTTGTGATCAATACTGAGATATGTATACACTGGGTCGTGGATTGATTCAAGATAATATATATCGATTTATTTTTGTACATCTAAATGTGGACAACTAGTTGTAGGTTACTAACGAGGACAGCTGACTTAATAAACTTAAAACATCAAAATGTATTAAAAGTGTTGTAAATATATATTGAACATACTTTGATATATATGTACATATTTGATATAGGTTCGTGAATCGACCAGTGGCCAAGTCTTACTTCCCGACGAAGTAAAAAGTCTGTGAAAGTGAGTTATAGTCCCACTTTTAAAATCTAATATTTTTGGGATGAGAATACATGCAGGTTTTATAAATGATTTACAAAATAGACACAAGTACGTGAAACTACATTCTGTGGTTGAATTATCGAAATCGAATATGCCCCTTTTTATTAAGTCTGGTAATCTAAGAATTAGGGAACAGACACCCTAATTGACGTGAATCCTAAAGATAGATCTATTAGGCCGAACAAACCCCATCCAAAGTACCGGATGCTTTAGTACTTCGAAATTTATATCATATCCGAAGGGTGTCCCGGAATGATGGGGATATTCTTAAATATGCATCTTGTTAATGTCGGTTACCAGGTGTTCACCATATGAATGATTTTTATCTCTATGTATGGGATGTGTATTGAAATATGAAATCTTGTGGTCTATTATTATGATTTGATAATATATAGGTTAAACCTATAACTCACCAACATTTTTTGTTGACGTTTTAAGCATGTTTATTCTCAGGTGATTATTAAGAGCTTCCGCTGTCGCATACTTAAATAAGGACGAGATTTGGAGTCCATGATTGTATGATATTGTGTAAAAACTGCATTCAAGAAACTTATTTCGTTGTAACATATTTGTATTGTAAACCATTATGTAATGGTCGCGTGTAAACAGGATATTTTAGACTATCATTATTTGATAATCTACGTAAAGCTTTTTAAACCTTTATTGATGAAATAAAGGTTATGGTTTGTTTTAAAATGAATGCAGTCTTTGAAAAACGTCTCATATAGAGGTCAAAACCTCGCAACGAAATCAATTAATATGGAACGTTTTTAATCAATAAGAATGGGACATTTCACCGTTGTCTTGATCTTGAAACAAAAAAGATCATCATCTCTCGTCATGTCATATTCGATGAGATTATATTTCCATTTGGTTCCATGCAACCAAACTCATCCCCTTCATATTCTTTTCTTGACATTCGAGGTGAGTTCCAACCTCATCTACATCACCACCACATCGATAACCCTAGCATCCCACCTCCTACTTCTTCAGTTTCTTCTTCTGCTTCCCTGAACCTCCTTCCATCGATGCTTCATCTTCCACTGATGCTTCGACCTCCATTCACACATCCTCAACTAGCCCGACCACATCCACTCCTGCAACCCATAATCAACACCCCATGCTCACATGTTCCAAAACCAGAATCTATAAGCTTATCTCTCACTTAAACTTAAACGTTAACACCCCACCCGATATTCCTAAATCTCACATCCAGGCCCTTTCTGACCCTCACTGAAAAAAGGCAATGATCGATGAATATAATGTTTTAATTAAAAATGGTACTTGGGTTCTGGTTCCGAAACCTTCATGTGTTAATATTGTGAGATCTATGTGGTTGTTTAAACGTAAGTTACACTCTGATGGCATTTTAAACAGGTATAAAGAACGTTTGGTGGCTAATGGCAAAAGCCAACAACTTAGTATCGATTGTGGTGAGACTTTTAGTCCAGTGGTAAAACCGACAACTATTCGGGCTGTTCTTAGCCTATCTGTTTCTCGACATTAGCTGATTCATCAGCTTGATGTCAAGAACGCCTTTTTACATGGTGATCTTATGGATACCGTTTACATGCACCAGCCTCCAGGTTTTCATGATCCGGCAAGACCAGGTTATGTATGTCATCTTCGCAAATCATTATATGGTCTAAATCAGGATCCTCGTGCTTGGTTCCATCGATTTGCTCAGTATGCTCTTCATGTTGGTTTTGAACATAGCCGATGTGACTCTTCATTGTTCATTTATCGACATGGGACTCAGATTGCTTATTTGCTTTTATATGTGGATGATATTATTCTCACTGCTTCGTCCACTTCTCTTTCACAAAAGATTATTACCTCACTTGGCAAAGAATTTACCATGACTAATCTTGGGCTACTTAATTACTTTCTAGGTATATCTGCTACTCGTACAAAAGACGGTATGTTTCTTTCTCAACAGAAATATGCCCTTGATATCTTAGACCGGGCTGATATGATTAATTGCAAGCCTTATCTTACACCTGTTGACACTCAGTCCAAGCTTGAACCTAATGGGCCTCCTATTGCAGATCCAACATTATATCGTAGTCTTGCAGTTGCTCTTCAGTACCTGACTTTTACACGACCCGATATTACATATGTTGTCCAACAGTTATGTATGTATATGCATGACCCATGGGAACCTCACTTTGCTGCACTTAAACTCGTATTGTGTTACCTTCGTGGGTCAGTTAATAATGGTCTTCAGCTTTACGCCTCCTCAACCACTAAGCTTATTTATTATTCTGATGCCGCTTGGGGAGGTTGTCCTGACACTCGACGATCTACATTCGGATATTGTGTGTTTTTAGGTGATAATCTTCTCTCTTGGTCTTCCAAACGCCAATCTACGATATCTCGATCCAGTGCTAAAGCTGAATACAGAGCCGTTGCAAATGTCGTTGCTGAAACATGTTGGATTCGTAATTTACTTCGTAAGCTTCACTCTCAATTATTCTAGTCCACTTTAGTCTATTACGACAATGTGAGTGCGGTCTATCTTTCCACCAACCCGGTTCTGCACCAACACACCAAACACATCGAGATTGATATTCATTTTGTGCGTGATCTAGTTTCCACTGGAGCTGTTCGGGTTCTTCATGTTCCTTCTAGTTCTCAATATGCAGAAGTCTTCACCAAAGGACTTCCTAAACGGTTATTTATTGATTTCAAGTCCAGTTTGAACGTCCGTACTATATCTTTCTTTCCAACTGCGGGGGTGTATTAGTGTTGTATATTGATTATGATAGCTTAGCCCATTATTATTTAGTTTATGTCCATTAATGTAAAACCCTAAAGCCCATTTGTACATGTTTATATATTGTGCTAGTGAGATAATATAATTCATTGTGGAAAATACCTTTCAATATATTCAACCATGTTAACCATTCGATATTTTTTCCCGCGATCTTTGTGATATTCATTCAAATGACTTGAGTTGTATCTCATTTAAGGCAACCGGGGGATTCCACTTGTTGCCACGAAACACCATATTGTTCCGATTTTTCCAAATCATATACGCACTAACCCATTCAACCGATTGCCAAATCTTTTTGCCAAAACTTGATGTTTGAGTTGTAGCATTACCACGAAGGATTTCATTCAAACTTAGATTAGAAAAGATACCTAAACCCACCAAGAAAATACTCGATTCCATACTTCCATTGAGTGATTACAAAAATTAAAGTATGTTCCAAAGTTTGCACGTTGTCATCACAAAGCGGCCAACGAGTAGTAAAAAAATCGATTCCTCTTTTGTCGATCTCAATTCTTACCCTTCTTATGATATGGCCAAATCGGATGGTTTTATTTATGCGGTGTCGTTAGGTCGCAAAACGTCAGAATCGGTTACCAAAAGAGAGTAATGGTTTTATTATTTATATTTAGCTGGGTTTCCTAGCTATAATTCACCTACTTGTCTTTCTTTTAACGAGTAAGTGGTAAATATAACTCGGGTTCGTATTTTTGTATGTTTGTTCAGTAATGTGGGACAAAAGTGTCTAAATAGTTAACCCTAGTGACAAGTGGTGATAGATTGAACTTAACTAAGATAATACAAACTATAAAGATAAAAAGGGATAGGTATGAAGAATAGAATATTGATGGAGGGCTGTTATAAGAGTTTAACTTCCTAGGATGAAGACTAAACCTCAATCAATTGGGTCATTAACCTAATCAATTTGTCACTAAGAGTTTAGGCTTTGAAGATTCTGGCTAAGACAGATATCCCTACTCCCAACGTTAACCTTAGAGGTTTAAACGACCTTATGGATAGAATCCTAGGTACATGAATAAAGTGATATATCCCTAAAGGAAAGTCTTAGCTTTTCTTAATCCTAATTAGTTTAACTACAGTAACGTTCCACCACTTAATACTAAGCTATGACTTAACATTAACAGATGTGCAATCTTAGGTATTCTAAGCTACTGCTAATTGGATTAGAGGTCTCTCATTTGCGATCACTTACTCAACCCCGGATCATCTTACAACATCTCAAAAATGTTGCTTTTGACGCGAATCATGCTTTTGAGTAAGCCAGTGTTCACTGAACTCTATGTTGCCTACTCTAATCATAACCTAAATGGGCAGCTCTTCTTTGAAGGATAAGTGATTAACCGTACGTATGTACTATATCCCTATTATGACGTTAAGCACACATAACTACTTACCTCGTATCCTAGGGTTGATCAAGTCCTAATACTAGATTATAGCCAGGTGAATAAGTGGAAAGGGTGATCCGTAAATTAGACTTCTAAACCGTCAAGGTTTCAGCATAACAAAGGCATAAGTTTCAGATAAGCTATTCAACATGTAATAAACATTTGCAACGGATAGATGAGCATGCAAGGTGAAAGCAACTTAAAGTAAAAAACGTAACTTTATTAGATTAAGGAAAGTGTTCACCGTTTACAGACGAGATCTGGACCATTACAAGTGCTGATATCCTCTAGATCGCTCCTAGTACAATCTTCGGCGTTCGCCTCCGGGTACTTAATTTTCCGCTCGGAGGTGAGAAGACCTTGAAAGCTCTAGTGTGAGAAAGTGTATTGTAGTGAAAGAGTGAAGAGAGGTATATTGAAAATGGATGACAAAAAGCCCTTTAAATAGACTTGGAAATTGCCTCCATACGGCTAGCAGGCCGTATGGCAGGCCGTTTGGGCTGGCAAGCCGTTTTGCATGTCCGTTTGCCCAGGCCGTATGGCATGCCGTTTTTCACACTGGCAGGCCATATGGCAGGCCATATGCAGGCCATATGGCCTGCCCTAGTCAGCCTTATTTCCTGGATCGCCACTTGATTTCCTTGGTCGTAACTTGTCTTTTACCGTTTTTGCTCTAGAATCTTCGTTTTAGCTCCGATTCTCTTGATTCTTTTTGCATCGTCTTCGTAATTGTACATTCTACAAAATTAACCGACAAAGTGAATATTTTGCCAAAAAGCTTGGAACTTTATTATTTTTGGGCTCTAATATCGAGGTAAAAACATGAATATTTAGCCGATATCAGCAACCTTTTCTTGAAAACACACCATACGAAGATATCCAATTTCTTAGGGACAAGATTATTACGCACTGTTTCTTCCGCAGAGTGACCTATTTGTAGAGCATGTTCGTCGATCAAATAAGAAAGCTTCTTTACACTAAATCGACCATAAGACCCAAGGGACCACTTCCAGGAATCATCTCCGCTGTTGTTGAAGGTGAAACCCGAGAGCAGCATAGTTAAAGCATCGAGTTCTGATTCTGTTCTTCCGGATGGATCAAGCGACCAGTTCCATGATAACGTTATGCCTGAGATTCCATTGTTGATTCTGTCTTTAATCATCGCATCTTTATCAGATTCCAGCCTGTACAAACGAGGGAAAGTAGCAGCCAAATCTGACGTTGGGAAACCGGCGTTGGCGACACCCCTTCAGCGTTAAATCGTCGTCCATGGTCACCGTCGGGTTTTGGTGAAGCTTGAATTTGCACTGAATCACTCCACTCCCCACTGAATTAAACACTAAACTATTTTTTTCACTTTTATTCTGGGTGTTTAAATTCATGTTTTACTAGACATTGAATTACTCTAGTCTCGCAACTCTTTTTCAAAATGGGCAAGTAAAAAGTGTTTATCATCATAAAACTTAAAATTTTAAGACTCACGTGTAGAGTTATGGCGCAGATAAAATATTCAACATCATGCCAAAGTCGTTGACGACAGGTTTTAGACATATACACGTTGGTGGGCGCGTACAGTGATGTAACTGAAATACATAAACCCTAAATTCTCTCCCAGTTCATTCGGCCACCATTAATTAAATTCAACTTCATTCACAATTCAATTCAAACAATTTTGGTAATAATAATACTTGCTAGCTTGTGATTAACCGAAAACTTAATTCTGTGTTTTGAAGACGTTGATAACAATAATCACCTGATGGATTTTGAGGTTTGTTCTTTATATCAATTTAAATGTATTTCCGTTTCTTGTTGAACATGTAATTAGTTTCAATTGATTGCTTTTATAATCCGAATTAATCATTATGAATTTATGATCATGAAATGATGTTATTCACTTTCTACATATGTGCTTGTATCACTCTATAATTATAAATTTATAATGTTAAGTTTGTCATGATATTTGCTACTGTACTAATTATGTCATGTTATTGAATCATAGTAATACATTTTTTAGGAAGTGAATTTATAAATTCTTTAAAGAGGCATGATGGAGATTGAACGAAATAATGAGAGTGTCATTGCAATATTGATGAATTTTGATGAGGTGCCACGTCAGCAGCAGCCGATGCATGGAAAACAAAGAGTCTTCTCTGAGAACTATATATACTTGAATTTTGTCTCTATAAGTTTGCATGAGAGGAGACCGAGTAGAATTGGGTGAAAGAGTTGACTGGAAATTAAGAAGAATTTGATAAATGATGATTGTTTTGATGAAATGATGAATTCAAGTATTGTTGATGATCAAACGAGTGGTATTCAGAAACGAAATTTCGGGGATGTTAAACATGGATCTGTACCATCATTCTTACTTGATGCTAGTAGTATTTTCGGGTAGGAATTAAAGAAGCAGCTTCTAGAAAGATCGAAAAGGACTAAATTATGTAAACATATTTGGTCTTGTAGTAAATGTGTTTGTAATATTGGTGAAACAGGATTTGGTATCAGGAGTAGTGAAGGTTGGAGAGATAAATCTGTCTCCAATTTACCGATATCAAAACAGTTAGATTTGTTTTCTATTCTAGTGCAAATAATAAGTTCAAGAAAATATCAAAGAGTGATTCAAGATTGAGCTCTGGAAGATATAATAAGAATGTGTCTGCAAACTCTGAGGATGATGAACAATCTTGTTCATCGAATGCTTTATTTGTGCAGGTAATACTTGATCCTTCTGCTGTTTTTTTATCATGTTAACTGTATGTTATTTTTTTTCAAAAGGGCAGTGAGAGATTTGTAGTTGCGTCTTTTGCAGGATTCACAATGTTAAGACACACTTATGTCATTGAATCAATTAGATATTGATGATGAGCTTTCGAGGAACACAGGTGAAGCTTATGATCAGCATAGTCCAAATTTAGTCTTGAAACCAAAAAATCCATTAAGCTTTGGTGTATGGTGGTGGTCTTAGCACTGATCTGCATGATTAGTTTATTCAAAAGTGTTAACTTTCTTCATGTGGCGAGATCCTCAGGATCTGGTAGGTGGGCTAAAGGTCATAACTGGTCATTTATAGTATGGGCTGGAAGCCTGGAACGGGTTGGGTTGGTTTGACCCACTTGCACAGTTCTAACAAATTCTATACACATTATGAAAAATGGAGTTAAGTTTTGAAAAATGGCATCCCTGTGAACCCATGTTAGATTCTTCGATGTTTGAAACGTTGGAAAAGACATACAGCAGGCGATAATCATGAAATTAATCCGATAGGCGGCTCTTGTTTGAACTGTGGAAAATGTTGTTAGTCAGGAAAAAGATGCGAATGCTGACTTATCCATGAAGACTCTCGGTAAAGAGCCGTACAGAGTAGGGTTTACTGTTGAAATTGAATCCGATAGGCGGCTGATGACGTGGATTTCATTGTTGGAGAAATTGAATCCTGTTTGTTCAATGAGCTTGTAATGGAGTTGGTTGCTTTTTGAAGCCTTTTTGTACAGAGTAGGGTTTACTGTTGAAAAAACGGGTAACAATCAAGGGACCCACCATCTCGAGGAGCCGTTAGTGAAGCTCGGTATAGAGTATATAAGATGCGATTATAGAGATAGGTATATGTATACAATAAAGGTGTATAGCAGCATCAAATAAGTGTTTGGTTCTTGATAGAGTTTTGTGTAATAAGTGGTTCGTGTATACATAGTAGTGATGTTTAAAAAACCATTTGGTAAAATTCAGATACGCATTTCAATTACAGATCAGTTCAAGATACAATATATGAAAGCTAGTGTTGGACCAATCTTGACATAAAGTAATAGTTAGAGGTTTATTTTGTGAAATTATATCTCAAATGGATTTGAGGAGGTGGAACGTGTGAACGGATAACAAGTGGGCTAGCCGTCATAGTTTTCAATTTTGCTTCTTCCTTGATTATTCTAATAGATTCTAGACTTGATTATTCTAATAGATTCTAGACTTGACTATTCTAATTTATTCTAGACTTGGTTATCCTAGATTATTCTAGACTAGACTTGATTAGCTTAATGGACAAGGTTAATCAACTATAAATATGGATGTAATAATAAGATTGTAATAAGAGTTTTTCTATAATTGGAGAAGGATTTCCAATAAGTTCTTGTTCTTAAATTTTACTATTCTGTCTTATAATCTGGTACCAAATTTCTTCAATTGGTATCAGAGCTAAGTTACAAAAGGGATCGTGTTGTTGATCAAAAGGACTAGATCAATCACCAGATTCTAAGACAGAAAAATACGAGAGTCGATCGAAGACCAGATTCATGGAGGATATTATCAATACCTTGGATGCAATCAAGGATACCAGCCATCTTACGTTCCAGTGCCCTATCCTAACTGCAACCAATTATCCCATCTGATCGCTTAGGATCAAAGCTATTTTTAAGGCACATGGAATATGGGAATCAATTGAACCTGGAACTGATGTCGATCAGAAAAAGGATAATGCTGCAATCGCTTATCTGTATCAGTCTTTACCTGAAGACTTGATTCTTCAAGTTGCAGGTTGCACCCATGCAAAGGAAATCTGGGATGCAATCAAGACCCGTCACCTTGGAGTTGAACGAGTGATGGAGGCTAGGCTTCAAACTCTTAAAGCTGAATTTGAAGCAGCACGGATGAAAGATAGCGAAAAAATTGATGATTTTGCAGCAAAACTTTCTGGAATTGCCTCAAAATCAGCTGCACTTTCTAGACTTGGTTATCCTAGATTATTCTAGACTAGACTTGATTAGCTTAATGGACAAGGTTAATAAACTATAAATAGGGATGTAATAATATGATTGTAATAAGAGTTTTTCTATAATTGGAGAAGGATTTCCAATAAGTTCTTGTTCTTAAATTTTACTATTCTGTCTTATAATCTGATACCAAATTTCTTCAGCTAGATTCACAAAGCACAAATTTAAACAAGCTTGTAGCTTATGGTGTTGTTAGGTAGATATTGACATGAACAATGGTTTCAACACCATCAGTAGTATGATCATTCACTTGAGGCAGACTCTCAATCGTCGCATAACCTTTCGCTTCTTCGTATTTCCCAGTTTCACCAATCACAGCAATATACGATATCTCAGAAGCTGTTCGGTGGACCCCGAAAAAGCTGATTGAATCTTCCACCTCGTGCTCGCTACCATGAAAAAGTATCGTGAGTGCGAAAGTGTGACTACTTACATCCAATGAGCTTGAAAGGTAAAACCCTTGACCAAGACCAAGGACACTGGTACCGAGCTCGTGTCCTTCGGTTAGTTCATTGTCAATAACCGTGATTGAACCGAACATGAGTTGTTCGAGGGTTATTCCAGCTGGAAGTTGACCGGCTGAAACGAACGGTAAGTTATTTCCTCCTTTAACAACGTTGTTGTTACCGGTGTTCTGGAGGACGGTGTTGGAATTTGGGTTGTTTTGGTAGTTGTTACCGGTGAAACCGGCTAAGAACGGGAGGTTATTGTTATTAACGATACCGTTAATATTGTTTAACGGGACTCCGTTAGTGATTGGGAAAACTTGGCTATTTGGAGTGGAGAAAGGAACCGCGTTAGCGTTTGAACTAGCTACGATTCCGGTAACCACCCTGCTTGTAGCGTGAGACCCACCTAGTACATCGTGCATGAAAAAACTCAAAGTCGGGTGTTCAGCACCTACGACTTCACTACCACTTGTGTCACTGACGACCCCTGAACCTGTGGGTGTGGGACCCACGTGGGCGGTCACTGGTGCCACATTAGTGGCAGGTGACTTCACAGTAGGTGCTACATTAGTTGGTAGAGGGACAATGGGGTCCACGACTGGTGCAGGTGCTACGGTTGTGGTCTTCCACGGGGTTGTCGATTTCGTCTATTGGACCATTCGGGTTTGGTTGATTGGTCGGAACAGGGGAGACAGGAGATACGTCATCTGTAGTATCTATCAAAACGCGGGCCGCATTGGAACATTGTAGAGAAACAGCTAGCAGAAAGATGCAAAATGTGGTTTTGAGAATGGTAGAAATGGATAGCTTGGTATTGGCCATTTGAAGGTTTTTTTGTAACAGGAAAAGGGAAGATGTGTGTTGTTTTTATGAAATGGAATGTGTGCATGTTATTTTTGATGATACGAAATGGAGTTGTTTGGTTTGGGGTGTTTTGGGTAAACAACTACTGCTTTATACACACATTTGGTCTAATTGAACAACTCAGTACTTTGGTTTGTTTAGTTTAGTTTAATGAAAAGAAAACATTCACAAACGTACAGATGCATCATTTTATTTAATTTTATTCTCTGAATACATATTTTATCTAGTTTCGTACGTTATTATTTATTATGATGATGATTTTTAAACAAACACATATGACAATTGACAACTATACTATTCAATATAGTTATTATTATTATTATTGTTACCACTCGCAAATTTAGGATTTATTTCATGGGTCAGTTCAATATGGTATTTTTAATTTAGTTACTCCGTAGTTGTTAAGAACTACTGTACTTGTTTGTTAGAATACAATTGAGTAAACACACGGTAGTTTGAACGAATCCTTAAATACATACGCATTGCAAATAAAGGTTGTTTGCTTTATTGCAAGTACTTTTGGACTTCCTTAAAAGTGAGAGCGAGCAGTTTGCTCTATACTTTCAACTTCAAAACTAAAATTCATTTAACGAATAAAATTTCGTTATTCATCATTCAATTAACCCATGAAACATTAGCTATGGAAGTGTTAAGATTGTTGTTAAAGCGATATATTAATAAAACTGACGTGTTCAAGTATCATCCAAAATGCAGTGAGCAACAAATTGTAAACCTTTGTTTCGCCGATGATCTTTTCATATTTGCTACAGCAGTTCATGGTTTCGTTAAGATTATTACTTATTAGTGATGCATTGGAAGACTTCAAATTATGGTCTGGGCTGATTCAGAGCCTTCCCATAAGTGTGGCCTTTTTCTCAGGTGTCGCAATTGGTATCAAGAATATGATTTGGCAACTCTTCGTTTTGAAGAAGGTCACCTGCCGGTTCGCTATCTAGGGGTTCTCCTTATCTCCAAGACTGGAAAAATAAGTTTCTTTCTTTTGCGGGCAGAGTTCAACTCATCATCTCGGTTCTTTCGGCTATGCATGTTTATTGGGCGTCGGTGTTTATTTTGCCGAATGCTATCATAAAAGAGATTGAAAGTTGATGTGCGGGTTCTTGTAGTGCCAGAGAGGTATGAAAAAAGGTAAAGTTAAGGTGAAATGAAATACTCTTTGTTCGCCAAAGGATGAAGGTGGTCTTGATTTTAAGCGGTTGAAGTATTGGAACATTGCTCTAATTTCTACACATATATGGAACATCTTGACTCATAAACAGTCATTATGGGTCTGATGGATCAACACTCAGGCTTTCACATGATCATTTTTGGGAAGTATCAGTCACTGCTAACGCTAGTTGTAACTGGTGAAAAATCCTTCAAGTAAGGCATGTTGTGCGTGATTATTTTTTCCACAATTTGGGTAATGATTGTTCTACCTCTGTATGGTATTAATAGGGCCTGTAATGCAATACGGCCACAGGGTAATATTGTAGCTTGGTATGCAATTGTTTGGTTTTCGAATTGTATCCCAAGACATGCTTTTCTTGTGTGGCTCCTTGTCGGTGAACGTCTTAAGACTCAAGATAAGCTAAAGCAATGGGAGATTTATACGGCTAGAGCTATGGAGTGTGTATTGTGTAGAGATGAATCGGATTCGCATAACCATCTATTTTTTGAATGTCGATCTGCGTCTCAAGTTTGGAGTCGTGTCCCGAATGAGGTTCGTATGTAGTTAAGTGGGAAGTGGAAAGAGATCGTGGAAGAGGATACTTCCTTAGCAAGTAGAAATATTGCTTATATCATTGAAGCTAAGCTTGTTTTTGCGGCTTCGGTATATTACATCACTACGAGAAAAAGCACTTATAGGGACGACACTTTTCGGGATGACAAAATGTCGTCCCGAAAAGTCCACTAAACTACAAAACAAAATGCTTTTTTGCCCGCTTTTCTGAAATCTTTGACTTTTTTTCCGGACTACTTTTTAGGGACAAAATTGTTGGAGCTAATCGATCCATTGTGTCCCACATCGGAAAGTGAAATAAACAAATATGCATATATAAGTTTACGGGAACTTCCCTCTATCACCAATTGGTTTTAGAGAAATGTGGAACTCATGAGCTTATATGTTTTACAAGTTGGTGGACCTGAAAATGATTCAACAAATGGTATCCGAGCCTGGTTATAGCCTAGATGTGTGGACGGTGCAGAATGGTAGCGGAGGTTTAAACCGAGATGACTATGGACGTGGCCGAGGAGGGGGTCGGGTGTGTAACGACCCGACCAAAACCGTTATTGACGGCGCCGTTAACTTAGGTCCCGTTGCGTGGTCGTAGTCCCTATATGAGACTCGTTTGACCAAAATTATGTCGCATTCATTTGAAAGGTACAAGACTTGCAAGTTTAGTTTACAAAACCGTTCGACAACAAGTCTAAGTTTACAAAAGTCATAAAGTATAAATGAAATAACTTGCGACATAATTAGTTTAAAAACACAGTTGCTATAAATAGCGTAAGTATGTAAACAAAAGTTGAATCCAAAAGTGCTATCCCTAGCGTATGCATGCATGGTTGACTCCAATCAAGTAATCAAAGAGTGCGGAAGCATGTATCAAGTTGCCAAGTATGAACCTGAGAAAACATGTAGAAAACTGTCAACGAAAAACGTTGGTGAGATCATAAATGTATTTGTGAAAGTATGTTTTTGAATCACAAGGTTTAGTATCAAGGCGTATACATCTCTAAAGATGTGTTTGTAAACCATAAGATTTAGTATAAAGTGAATATCAAGCGTATACATCCCAAAAGATGTTGTCTGTATCACGAGCACCCAATTACCAAAACTTAACTGAATCTTACCTCTGCATAATAGTGTTAGAACCTACACTATATACCGAAAATACGTTTCATCCGTCAGATGAGGGTTCGTCAAACCCGCATGGCCACACAACATAATTTCTCGCTCACACCCTACAAGTGTAACTAATGGTAATTGGACTTGAGGATTTTCGTTCTAACTCGTATGTATCTTTGCTCTTGTATTCGCATTTGTATTCAAAGTATGAAAGTATAAACCGTATAAATGTATATAAAGTATATGTTTCTCAGCCCACGATTTAAAAGTATAAAAGTATTTGCAAAGGTGGGACTATGATCTCACCTCGAGTGCACGAGTATAAAAGTACTTCACAAAGTAACGTATGCATGAAAGTTGCTTAGCCTTGACCTAAACAAGTAAGTTGTGTCAATTAACCGGTTACGATACAAGGTCGGGTGAAATGTGTTCAATTAGTCCTATGGCTCGTTACGACTCGAATAGTATAGCATGTGAATCACGTTGTCAAGTTTCATGCAAGAATCACGTATAAAAGCATGTTAGAACGTTTGCATAAAAGTTTGGTTAAGTTTGACTAAAAGTCAAACTTGGTCAAAGTCAACGAAAAAGTCAACACGTTCGGGTCGGGTCCCGGACTATTTTTCTATGCTAGTTATTCATATACAAGTATATTAGAACAAGTTTCATGTGAATCGGAGGTCGATAGCTAGTCAAACATTTCACGTGAAATGGGTCCAAGAGGTCAGAATCTGGCCAGGTGATTCTGCGCGCCGCGCGGGGATGTGGCGCGCCGCGCCACTACCTGGGCAGAGAATTCTGGTCAGTTTTTCCAAGTGTGCACGAACCAAAACCTTTTCTAACACAACACTTGACCCGCAAACACTTATAACGCCTATCATACATCGTTGGAAAGGTATTTTGACGAGGAATGCAACTAAGTACATATTATCAATCAAAACATGCATTTAAAATAATCAAATTCTCGTCAAATGTTCAATGAACGTTCATAATCAAAGTTTCAAGTTTGTAAAACGCATTTCATGATTCGGGCAACCAATTTACACATATGATATGCCGTTTTGAAGGTAATGAAGCATACATTACTACTAAACACTAACAATTAACATTTCATGGCATTCAAGCATCAAAAGTCCATTTTAAGAGCTATCAAACCCTAGCCAAGAATCACAAAATCAATAATCATGTTAGTGATGTTTTTCCAAATCAACCTACACACCAAATTGAAGCTAGTGATACTAGTAACACAATTAAAACATGAACTTTAACAATTTAACAACATTAACTCATCCAAAATCAAAGATTAAGCACACCCATTTCAATTGTTCTTACTAGTTACTCAAAACAACAAATCGAGCAAGTAAAACATATATTCATGCTAGACACGAGCCATAGACACTAACTAACACAATTTCAAGTCAAAAACACGAATTTAAAGAAATCTAGAGTTTTAGAAAATGTTACCCAAAATCGGTGTAGTTAGTATCAAATCGTAGAGAATGATGAGAGGATCAAGAATATGTAGTCGGATTTGTTGTGAGCTTTCTAGTCCCAAATTAGATGATGAATTTATGAAGTTGGGGTTTGTGTTCAAAAATGGGAAGTAGAGAGAAAGGGAAGGATGAAGGTGGGTGGTGATAATGAATGGATGAGATGGGGTTTGACTAGTTGACCTAGTCACTAGTTAGGCCCCTTTGCAACTTTGGTCCCTCGAGTTTCAAAGCGGGTGCGGGAATTAACCAAACGAATATTTTTAAAGACGTTCGAGTAAACGGGTGACGTTATAATTAAATAACGAAGGATATTATTTAAAAAAAAAAGACGGTGTTAAAATAAATTAAACGGAAAAACGCGGAATGTTACATTATCCACACCTTAAAAGAAATTTCGTCCCGAAATTTAGTTGGAAGTAGTAGTTGTTGAATCTTCCTCGAGCTCTTGCGTAGGAAATTCTACGGATAAGTGGAGGTACGTCCTTGGGCAATTCAACGGACTTCGACGGTCGGGATTTTATGTTGTTTTAAGATTTGGTTTCACAATTCACGGTTTCATCCGGTTCTCCTAGGAAGTGGAATTTGTCATTGATAGTAAGTTCATCTGAAAGGAATAACAAGTTCTTGTTTGCAAGACACGTCCTTAAGTTGATACATCGGATGTTGGATAAACGGAGACTCAAAATGAGTCGGAAAATGTAAACGGCTAGCAACGGGTTCAAAATGCCCCAAGATTTCAAAAGGATTAAAAAAATATCGCGGATTTAGCTTTCTATGTTTCTGAAACGGACTACACCTTTTCAAGGTGCGACTTTTAACGTTACGCGGTTTCCCATGGAATTCGAAAGGTTTACGTGTAACATCGGCATAGCTCCTGGTGATTACGAGTCGCGTTGGGTCTTGCTTGAATATGAATAAATCCTCTCGATTGCTCATGAATAAGCTCGGCCCCGGTGAATTGATCATCGTTTACTTGGTTTCGACAAAAAGGAGGATGACGTTTCCGGTCACATGTGGTTTCAAAAGGTGTGACGTTAAAACTCGAATGAAAATCATTGTAGTACGAGGATTAAGCTAAAGGAAAATACTTTTCTCAAGTAAATTTGAAGTTAGTAATACAACTCGTATTATGGATTCTAAGGTTTAAATCGTATGTTTGTTCGGTCCGTCGGGTTGCGGATGGTACGCGGTACTCATGTCTAAACGTGGTCCCGAGGCTTTTTGTGAGGCACTCCGAAGTCTAGAAATGAAACGAGGATCTCGGTCCGAAACGGAGTACATTCCGTAAGGTATATTTGAACAAATCCGTTAGGACTCGAAAACGTTAGTTAGAACAAGTTTCTCAAGAAAATTCGCGTCGCGGAAGATTTATCGGTTTCCAAATACGTTCGTCGAGACTATTCACCCTCGAGACGAATACTAGTATAACGTGAAGAGTCTCTCTCCATTGAGAATTTAAAATAAAAGATTTCCTGAACCAGAATTACGAGTGTAAGGCGAGAGAAGTTTCCGCCTCGATGCGAGCATAACGAGTAAGTTGTAGTTAGTCAATAAGACTGTGCGAGGACGAGATAGTATACACGTGTAACATACGGTTGAAGTCGAAAGGAATCGGTAATTCATTCGAAAGCATAAGTATAGTTCGACAAAAATCGAAGGTGTGTCCCCGGTATGGTTGTTATCAATATTCTCGGATTTTTCAGATGTCCAACATGAATAGATGAAGTCATGTACATGGCTCATGGTGGTGTTTAGGTTGATCGAGTCTAACCACCATCACGTGTCACTAGAACTTTGGTATGTCTTACCGTAATATAACCACGTTGATCGAGTGTCGTTATATTACGCTAACTCATACCTCCATTCCCACATCACTCTATAGATTCAAGTTCGTGTAATCGTGAAGTTTAAAATAAACAAAGTGTAACGACGTCTCTAACGTGACTCGTATTGAATCGAAAGAATTAGTGCAACTATAAAGAAGCGTTCCCCGAGGGAAGTGTATAAATGATTGTTCACGTCAATGTGGTTCGAGTCAGACAATAAGGTATTCAGGTATGAAAAGAGTAACGAGTCATGATAACGAGTAGCACGCAACCGTAGTGATAAATGTTGATGACGATACTCACCTAGAGTAGTGATGGTAGTAACACCAAAAAGTAGATAGTAAGAAACACCAGCGGGAAACCGATAGTAAGTTGAAACGGTGGCAAATAACAATCCGGGAGACAGAGTTCCCGAACAAGTGTGACTAATGAAGTCGTCGTCATCCATACGTGTATGAATCATGAATTTACGTGTGTTACCAAAAAGTGGCGGAATACGAGTTCTCATGATGAAGGTTGGGTACCATTAAAAAGTTTGCCTAAGAATGATTCAAGTATAATGCACAAGTAGTCAAGTAAGTGCTATCTATAGCAAATGTATGTCAGAATGCAAATGCTAACTATCCGGTTGTAGTCTAGACTCACTAATGCGTCCTAACGACTCTGTTAGACACACTAATGCACGTCCTAGTTCCCTACAACCAACGCTCTGATACCACTTGTAACGACCCGACCAAAACCGTTATTGACGGCGCCGTTAACTTAGGTCCCGTTGCGTGGTCGTAGTCCCTATATGAGACTCGTTTGACCAAAATTATGTCGCATTCATTTGAAAGGTACAAGACTTGCAAGTTTAGTTTACAAAACCGTTCGACAACAAGTCTAAGTTTACAAAAGTCATAAAGTATAAATGAAATAACTTGCGACATAATTAGTTTAAAAACACAGTTGCTATAAATAGCGTAAGTATGTAAACAAAAGTTTGAATCCAAAAGTGCTATCCCTAGCGTATGCATGCATGGTTGACTCCAATCAAGTAATCAAAGAGTGCGGAAGCATGTATCAAGTAGCCAAGTATGAACCTGAGAAAACATGTAGAAAACTGTCAACGAAAAACGTTGGTGAGATCATAAATGTATTTGTGAAAGTATGTTTTTGAATCACAAGGTTTAGTATCAAGGCGTATACATCTCTAAAGATGTGTTTGTAAACCATAAGATTTAGTATAAAGTGAATATCAAGCGTATACATCCCAAAAGATGTTGTCTGTATCACGAGCACCCAATTACCAAAACTTAACTGAATCTTACCTCTGCATAATAGTGTTAGAACCTACACTATATACCGAAAATACGTTTCATCCGTCAGATGAGGGTTCGTCAAACCCGCATGGCCACACAACATAATTTCTCGCTCACACCCTACAAGTGTAACTAATGGTAATTGGACTTGAGGATTTTCGTTCTAACTCGTATGTATCTTTGCTCTTGTATTCGCATTTGTATTCAAAGTATGAAAGTATAAACCGTATAAATGTATATAAAGTATATGTTTCTCAGCCCACGATTTAAAAGTATAAAAGTATTTGCAAAGGTGGGACTATGATCTCACCTCGAGTGCACGAGTATAAAAGTACTTCACAAAGTAACGTATGCATGAAAGTTGCTTAGCCTTGACCTAAACAAGTAAGTTGTGTCAATTAACCGGTTACGATACAAGGTCGGGTGAAATGTGTTCAATTAGTCCTATGGCTCGTTACGACTCGAATAGTATAGCATGTGAATCACGTTGTCAAGTTTCATGCAAGAATCACGTATAAAAGCATGTTAGAACGTTTGCATAAAAGTTTGGTTAAGTTTGACTAAAAGTCAAACTTGGTCAAAGTCAACGAAAAAGTCAACACGTTCGGGTCGGGTCCCGGACTATTTTTCTATGCTAGTTATTCATATACAAGTATATTAGAACAAGTTTCATGTGAATCGGAGGTCGATAGCTAGTCAAACATTTCACGTGAAATGGGTCCAAGAGGTCCGAATCTGGCCAGGTGATTCTGCGCGCCGCGCGGGGATGTGGCGCGCCGCGCCACTACCTGGGCAGAGAATTCTGGTCAGTTTTTCCAAGTGTGCACGAACCAAAACCTTTTCTAACACAACACTTGACCCGCAAACACTTATAACGCCTATCATACATCGTTGGAAAGGTATTTTGACGAGGAATGCAACTAAGTACATATTATCAATCAAAACATGCATTTAAAATAATCAAATTCTCGTCAAATGTTCAATGAACGTTCATAATCAAAGTTTCAAGTTTGTAAAACGCATTTCATATTCGGGCAACCAATTTACACATATGATATGCCGTTTTGAAGGTAATGAAGCATACATTACTACTAAACACTAACAATTAACATTTCATGGCATTCAAGCATCAAAAGTCCATTTTAAGAGCTATTGATAATGCTAAAAACGAACATATATTTCATAGCATTATTCCCCAAGAAAGACAAGATTTTAGTTGGTATTGTTCGATTTACAAGCAATATTCGTTTAAATATTAAAAAGTGAAGACAAAAGGCAGAATCGACAAATTGAAGACAAAAAGGTCCAAAGAGCTAAAAAGTACAAGATACAACTAAAAAGGTTCAAAATATTGATGAGGAACGTCTCAAAATGACAAGAGTACAAGTTACAAGACGCAAAGTACACGATATAAAATAATACGCGAAGACGTCCGAAAATCCGGAACCGGGACCTGAGCCAAGAAGAAACGCCCGACGCAACGGACCAAAAATATCTAGTCTACTATGCACAAGAATATAATATAATATATATATAATTATATATAATTATATATTATATTATTATTATTATTATTATATTACGTCGGCAAGAAGAAAACAAATCAATTTGGCTGGATCCAGGGTGGCCATGCGACTCGCATGGCCAGAGGCACAAATCCATGCGAGTCGCATGGAGTGAAATTGCTGGTCAGGTCCTATATAAAGCCAGTTTTCTGCCGAGTTTTAATCATCTTTTTCTTCCTCTTCATACGTAAATATATTTATATTTATAATTTATATTTTAATTTTAATTATAATTCTAATAATAAGGGTATGTTAGCGAATGTTGTAAGGGTGTAAGTCGAAATTCTGTCCGTGTAACGCTACGCTATTTTTAATCATTGTAAGTTATGTTCAACCTTTTTATATTAATGTCTCATAGCTAAGTTATTATTATGCTTATTTAAAACGAAGTAATCATGATGTTGGGCTAATTACTAAAATTGGGTAATTGGGCTTTGTACCATAATTGGGGTTTGGATAAAAGAACGACACTTGTGGAAATTAGACTATGGGCTATTAATGGGCTTTATATTTGTTTAACTAAATGAAAGTTTGTTAATGTTAATATAAAGATTTACAATTGGGCGTCCCTATAAATTACCATATACACTCGATCGGACACGATGGGCGGGGTATTTATATGTACGAATAATCGTTCATTTAACCGGACACGGGAATGGATTAATAGCCACTAGAATAATTAAAACAGGGGTGAAATTACATTCAAGGGTAATTGGTGTAATTGTTAACAAAGTAGTAAAACCTTGGTTTACACGCAGTCGATAACCTGGTGTATTCATTAAACAAAGTATTAAAACCTTGTTACAATTCGAATCCCCAATTAGTTGGAATATTTATCTTTGGGTATAATAATAATTTGACAAGGACACTTGCAATTTATATTTATGACTGATGGACTGTTATGGACAAAAACCAGACGGACATATTAAATAATCCAGGACAAAGGACAATTAACCCATGGGCATAAAACTAAAATCAACACGTCAAACATCATGATTACGGAAGTTTAAATAAGCATAATTCTTTTATTTCATATTTAATTTCCTTTATTTTATATTTAATTGCACTTCTAATTATCGCACTTTTATTTATTGTTGTTTAATCGCATTTTTAATTATCGCAATTTTATTTTATCGCATTTTTTTTATTCGCAATTTCATTATCGTTATTTACTTTACGCTTTAATTTTAGTCTTGTATTTATATTTTACATTAGGTTTTAACTGCGACTAAAGTTTTAAAATCGACAAACCGGTCATTAAACGGTAAAAACCCCCCTTTATAATAATAATATTACTTATATATATATTTGTATTTTTATAAAAGTAAACTAATATAGCGTTGAGCTTTGTTTAAAGATTTCCCTGTGGAACGAACCGGACTTACTAAAAACTACACTACTGTACGATTAGGTACACTGCCTATAAGTGTTGTAGCAAGGTTTAAGTATATCCATTCTATAAATAAATAAATATCTTGTGTAAAATTGTATCGTATTTAATAGTGTTTTCCTAGTAAAATAATAACTATTTTATATACACCTCGTTGCACATCAAGTATTTTTGGCGCCGCTGCCGGGGATGTTCGCCGAAGCGAAACGCCATATTTTTAATTTTTAAGTTATAATTAGTTTTTGTAAAATTTATATTTTTGTTTAAAAATTAAAAAAATATAAAAAAAAAAGCTTTTAAAATCGAAAAAAAAAATATTTTAAGTATATTTTTAAGTTTTTCTTTTATTTTTACAAAATTATAAAGTATTTTAAGTTTATTTTTAAGTTTTTATTTTAATTATATATATATTTTATTTAAATTTAAAACAGAAAAAAAAAAAAAAAATATTAAATATTACGTGACCTGTCATTTGAACCAGTCCAATTGAACCAGTTCAGGGTATCCATGCGACTCGCATGAACCACCCCCTTAAATCATGCGACTCGCATGAGGGGTCTGACAGGGCCACAAACAAACCCTAAAAACGCATTTATTACGGAGTATAATATATTATTATTATTAATTAAACCCTAATTTGATTTTATTATTATTAATTAAGTTTTTAGTTTAATTAATTTTAACTACTTTTAATTAGTTTTATTATATTTAAAACTTAATACTTTAATATAATTAATATAAAAATAATATTTTAATAAAAATTGTATTTTTTTTATCACTTTTTATTTCTTTTAATATTTTGTCCCTTTTTAATCGTTGTAGCGTAACTTTTGTATTTTTAGCTCATATTTAATTTTAAACTTAGTTTTTGCTATAGTTATTTTTACTCCTAGATTTTTAGGCTTTGCCATAGAATTCCTTAAGTGCTTTTTCTTTAGACTAAGATTTAGGTGCTTTAGAATTTTGCGACGCCTTTTTAAGTTTTAGTTTCTTTTTAAGTTATTTCCATTTGGGATTTAGTTTCTCCTGTAAGCTTTAATATTTTTAGACCTTTTACTATGTACCAATTATCATTCCAATTAGTAATTTCAATTTGCGATTATAATTTTAAGTTAGTTGTAGTAATAAGGTTAGGTTAGTTAAGTATTTTTAAGTTTTTATAAGTTTCTTTTATTTTTCCGTCACTTTTTATTTACCATTTTTTCTTTTTCGACCTTTTGCGACGAACTCTTTTTCTCTCTTATTTCTCGCTATTCTAGTTTTTAGGACTTAGAATTTTTTCTACTTCTTATCTAAATTTCTTAAAATTACGAAAATTTATTTTAAGTGGTTAAATTGATAGACATCAAAATTTTCTGGTTCGTAGTAATAGTTGGATTTGTACGTGGACCGGGTTATTGGAGCCAAACAGTCCTCAATTATATTGAGACCAAACGAATCCTGCCCCTCTGCTGCATCTTTTGGCTATTCGAAACGTGGGCAAAATCAGAAAAGTCTATTGATTGGATAACTTATTATAATTTTTCTTTCCTTTTAAAAACTAATAGGATATTCAGTGAATGCACCGAGCAAGACGTTCATCACCTTTTGTACGTTCACCACCTGTAACTCGATCAAGACATCGTTTAACAAATATAACCGCCGTTGATTTTTCTTTAGAATCGTCATCCAGTAGACCAAGTACTTCAGTTCAAATTTCTGATAATCCATTTTTTGAACCCAACCTCACAATTGAGAATCCGGAAAATATTCAGGAACGGTTCGTAGATCCTGAACCATTAAACTTTCCTCCGGAACCACCAATCATTCAAACAGAGATTGTTGAGGAACGAACTATTAAATCAGAATCATCTAGTGATACCGATTCAACAAATTCAATTATGGAGAATCTGGAACCTTTAAGTATGGAAGACCGAATGAGAGCTAAACGCACTGGCCAAGGTCACGCAATTACTCATCCAGACATTAATGCGCCAGATTATGAAATCAAAGGACAAATTCTACACATGGTGACTAATCAATGCCAATTTAGTGGTGCGCCGAAGGAAGATCCAAATGAACATCTACGTACCTTTAATAGGATCTGCACACTATTTAAAATCCGAGAAGTGGAGGATGAACAGATATATCTCATGTTATTTCCCTGGACTTTAAAGGGAGAAGCCAAAGATTGGTTGGAATCGTTACCTGAAGGGGCGATTGATACATGGGACGTTTTAATTGACAAATTTCTTAAACAATTCTTTCCTGCATCTAAAGCCGTAAGACTTCAAGCAGAAATTGTTACGTTCACACAAAAGCCAAATGAAACTCTATATGAGGCGTGGACAAGATATGGAAAGTTGTTAAGAGGATGTCCGCAACATGGTTTAGACACCTGTCAAATAGTACAAATATTCTACCGAGGATGCGACATCACTACAAGAAAAGACATAGATATAGCAGCTGGTGGTTCTATTATGAAGAAAACCGAAACTGATGCTTACAAAATTATTGATAATACTGCTTCCCACTCACATGAGTGGCACCAAGAAAAAGATATCATTAGATCATCTAAAGCAGCTAGAGCCGATTCTAGCCATGACTTAGATTCCATTTCCGCAAAGATAGATGCTTTCGAGAGACGAATGGAAAAGATGACTAAGGATATTCACTCTATACGAATTAGTTGTGAGCAGTGTGGAGGACCACATTTGACAAAAGATTGTCTCAGTATTGAATTAACAATGGAACAAAGAGAGAATATTTCATACATAAACCAAAGGCCTGGAAATAATTATCAGAATAATTATCAACCGCCAAGACCGATTTACAATCAAAACCAGAATTATAACCGAAATATTCCATACAACAACCAACAAGGTCCTAGCAGTCAACAAGTATCCAATAATACTTACAATCAGCAAAGACCGAATTTTCAAAACAAACCACCACAACAAACCGATGATAAAAAGCCGAATTTAGAAGATATGATGACGAAGCTAGTTGAAACTCAAACGCAGTTTTTCACATCTCAAAAACAAACAAATGAACAAAATGCTCAAGCATTTAGAAATCAACAAGCTTCTATTCAAAATCTGGAACAAGAAGTAAGTAACCTAGCAAGGTTAATAGGTGAAAGAAAACCGGGAAGTCTACCTAGTGATACAAATGCTAACCCCCGGAATGAAACAGCTAAAGCCATTACCACAAGAAGTGGTACAACACTTAAATCACCTGAAATACCTGTAACTTCTGATGAAATTATTCCTACTCCACAAGAACCACAACCTGATCAAGATAAGGAAAAAGAACCGGTAGTTGAAAAGGTTAATGAAGATAACACAGTTAAGGATAAACCTTATGTTAAACCATACCAACCACCACTTCCTTATCCGAGTAAAATGAAGAAGGAAAAACTTGAAGCCGAGCAATCCAAATTCTTGGATATGTTTAAACAGATAAATGTAAATCTTCCTTTCATTGATGTGATTTCAGGAATGCCTAGATATGCTAAATTCTTGAAAGATCTAATCACGAATAGAAAGAAAATGGAAGAACTCTCGGCTGTTACTATGAATGCTAATTGTTCAGCAGTGCTGTTGAATAAGATATCAGAAAAATTATCTGATCCAGGAAGTTTCACAATTCCATGTTTTCTGGGTAGTCTTAGTTCAATAGAAGCATTGGCAGACTTAGGTGCTAGTATAAATCTAATGCCGTATTCACTATACGCTAAACTAGACCTTGGAGAATTAAAACCAACAAGAATAAGCATACAACTAGCCGATAGATCAATAAAATATCCTAGAGGGATAATGGAGAACATGCTAGTTAAAGTTGGTACTTTAGTATTTCCAGTAGATTTTGTTGTTTTGGACATGGAAGAAGATTCTCAAGTTCCTCTCATATTAGGAAGACCATTCTTAAACACGGCTAAAGCAATGATAGACGTGTTCGGTAAGAAACTGACCCTAAGTATAGAGGATGAGAGTGTTACCTTTTCAGTTGATAGAGCAATGCAACAACCACAATCTGCAGATGATACATGTTATTATATTCAAACTATAGATGCACATGCAGAATTATTAGAAGAATTTCCAGAATTACAAGGAACAGGAGAATGTTCTTTAGGAGAAGGTAATGAACCAATTGATGAAGCTGAAATGTTAGCTACACTTATAGCTAATGGATATGAACCAACAACAGAAGAAATTCAAATGCTAAAAGAAGAAGATAGATATCGATATAAATCATCGATAGAAGAACCTCCGAAATTAGAGTTAAAGCCACTTCCAAACCATTTGGAATACGCTTATTTACATGGTGAATCTGAATTACCTGTAATAATATCGTCTTCTCTTACTGAAAATGAGAAATCACAACTCATTTCTGTGTTGAAAGCTCATAAACCAGCCATTGCATGGAAGATTCATGATATTAAAGGAATAAGTCCTTCGTATTGCACACATAAAATCCTTATGGAAGAAGGTCATAAAACGTATGTGCAACGCCAACGAAGACTAAATCCTAATATGCAAGATGTAGTTAAGAAAGAGATTATTAAACTGCTAGATGCAGGTTTGATATATCCAATTTCTGATAGTCCATGGGTAAGCCCAGTTCAATGCGTACCTAAGAAGGGTGGTATGACTGTCATTATAAATGAGAAAAATGAGCTTATTCCTACTAGGACTGTAACAGGATGGCGTGTATGTATTGATTATAGAAAATTAAATGACGCCACCAGAAAAGATCACTTTCCCTTACCTTTCATAGATCAAATGTTGGAAAGATTAGCCGGAAATAGTTACTATTGTTTTCTAGATGGATTTTCCGGATATTTTCAAATTCCAATAGCACCCGAGGAACAAGAGAAAACCACATTCACGTGCCCTTATGGTACTTTTGCTTACAAAAGAATGCCATTTGGACTTTGTAACGCCCCTGCAACCTTTCAAAGGTGTATGATGGCGATTTTTCATGACATGATAGAAGAATGCATGGAAGTATTCATGGATGACTTTTCAGTCTTCGGTGATACATTTAAATCATGTCTAGTTAATCTGGAACGAATGCTAATTAGATGCGAAAAATCAAATCTAGTACTTAATTGGGAGAAATGCCATTTCATGGTTAAAGAAGGCATCGTTCTTGGACATAAAATTTCAAAAGAAGGAATTGAAGTGGATAGAGCTAAAGTAGATGTAATTGCTAAACTTCCACATCCCACCAATGTTAGAGGAGTTAGGAGTTTTCTAGGGCATGCCGGTTTTTACCGACGTTTCATAAAAGATTTTTCAAAAATTGCCACTCCTATGAATAAACTCCTAGAAAAGGATGCTCCATTCATCTTTTCAGATGAGTGTATCAAATCTTTTAATATTCTTAAAGAAAAACTCACTAATGCACCGATCATGATAACACCAAATTGGAGTCTACCATTTGAACTAATGTGCGATGCAAGTGATTTTGCAATGGGAGCCGTTTTAGGACAAAGGATTGAAAAACGATTTCAACCTATATATTATGCTAGTAAGACATTACAAGGAGCACAAACGAACTATACAACTACTGAAAAAGAACTCCTTGCTATTGTCTTTGCTTTTGACAAATTTCGATCATATCTCGTTCTAGCAAAAACGGTGGTCTATACCGACCATTCTGCTCTTAGATACCTATTTTCAAAACAAGATGCTAAACCAAGATTAATCCGTTGGATCTTACTCTTACAAGAGTTTGATATTGAAATCCGAGATAAAAAGGGAGCAGAAAATCTCGCCGCTGATCATCTTTCTCGTCTTGAAAATCCCGAATTAGAAGTTCTGAATGAATCGGCCATACAAGATAACTTTCCTGATGAATATCTATTGAAGATAGATTATAAAGAAATCCCATGGTTTGCAGACTATGCAAACTACTTAGTTTGTGGATTCCTTGAAAAAGGATTATCATACCAAAGACGAAAGAAATTCTTCAGTGATATAAAACACTATTTCTGGGAAGATCCACATCTGTTTAAAAGTTGTCCCGATGGAATAATACGCCGATGTGTATTTGGAGATGAAGCTAGTAAAATTTTAAACCATTGTCACACAGGACCAACAGGAGGGCATTATGGGCCTCAACTAACAGCAAGAAAAGTTTATGAAGCTGGATTCTATTGGCCTACAATTTACAAAGACGCACACCTTCTTTGCAAATCCTGTGATGCATGTCAAAGGACCGGAAAAATAAGTCAACGTGATGAAATGCCACAAAATGTCATCCAAGTATGTGAAGTATTTGACATTTGGGGTATTGACTTTATGGGTCCATTTCCAAAATCTCATAATAATCTATATATACTCGTAGCCATTGATTATGTATCTAAATGGGCGGAAGCACAAGCTCTCCCAACTAACGATGCACGAGTTGTAGTCAACTTTTTAAAACGTCTTTTTGCAAGGTTTGGAACACCGAAAGCTTTAATAAGTGATCGGGGTACTCATTTCTGTAATAATCAACTTGAGAAAGTTCTTAAAAGATATGGAGTAACTCATAAAATCTCCACCGCATATCATCCACAAACAAGTGGACAAGTTGAAAATACCAACCGAGCTTTAAAACGTATTCTAGAGAAAACCGTAGGAACAAATCCGAAGGAATGGTCCATTAAATTGGAAGATGCACTCTGGGCTTTTAGAACAGCCTACAAAACTCCAATTGGAACCACACCTTTTAGACTTGTTTATGGAAAAGCATGTCATCTTCCAGTAGAAATTGAACACAAAGCATTTTGGGCTTTGAAAACATGTAATCTTGATTTACATGAAGCCGGACGTCTACGATTAAGTCAACTAAACGAATTAGAAGAATTAAGACATGAAGCATACGAAAATTCGTTAATCTATAAAGAAAGAACGAAGAAATGGCATGATAAAAGAATCAGAAGTTCAAAAGAATTTAAAGAAGGAGACAGAGTTCTTCTTTTCAATTCACGATTCAAGCTATTTCCTGGAAAATTGAAATCAAGATGGTCTGGACCATTCATAGTCAAAAGAGTTTTCCCATACGGAACGATAGAATTAATAAATTCAAATGGGATTGAATTTAAAGTTAATGGTCACAGAGTTAAACATTACATACATGGTCCGATGGAAGTCGACAACGAAGTTAATCACAATTTCGACACCACAGCTAACTAAGTGTGGGGAGAATCAAGTCTTTAAAGGATAATATGTATTTCTGTTAGAGTTAGATTGTCTGTTTTCGTGTAGTTCTCGAAAATGGAACACGTATGGTCTTTCCCTAGCAGACCCTAAAGAACTAGTCTTCTCCCCCCATTCTGAATTTTTATTTTGTTTAGGTTTTTACAAAATGAAGACTGCCTGTGAACTAAACCATGGTCTAATGCTACACGCTTTGATCACTAAACGTAATAATGACATACTACCGAGCGAATTAGTATCAGTAATCAGAGAAAGAATGGACGGAGTTAGAAAAGGATCCAGATGCGAAGATAATAAGTTACAATTTGGTAAAGGAAAATCAAAATCCGCAGCGAAAAGAAGAGCACGACACCTAGAACGATGTCACAAATGCGGAAAATGGTCACATGGAGGTAAATGTTCAAATAATCAAACCTATTCAAATACCGAATTTGTTACTTTATGCAGAGACGGACCGTTCATATGTTTAGAAGAAAAGACAATGAATGCTCGAGGTTACGCCTATGCAGCCATGGAAAACCAATTAAACCGACTATCTTACGAATATAATAGATCATATAACTAAGAAATCTATTTCACAGGTATGTCTGTACAGTTTTTATTTTTATTTTTATTTTTAACCTTTTGATAATAAACGCTAATTTGTTCGCTAAAAAGTATTAAATTGGTATTAAATAAAATTAGGTTTGGCGACCGAAATTATTGATATCATTCAAAAAAATTTATTACATCACTGCGAAATTTAACGTTTATTCTTAAGGTATAAATATCTTTAATCAATCAACCCAAAATATTTCAAAAATTCGTCATGAGTTAAATTAGGTCTTGGAACCGAAATTACTTTACCGAAAAGAGGGGCGCATATTTTTGATAATATTTGATTGATTAAAGTGGGATAAAAAGACAAAAAGATTTTTAATTTTATTATGTTTTTAAAATTAATATTTAAATCTTAAATTAATATTGTAAACTTTGTAAAAACAATATATTTAAAATTGTAAATATTTGAAAAATTAATATAAGTTTGATATGAATTTATAAATTTTTAAATTAAGTTTGGTGTGAATTTTTAATTTTTAAAATATTAATTTTTAATTTTATGCATTTCAAATTTTAAGTTTGGTGTGAATTTTTAATTTTTAATTTTGAATTTTATATTTAAGTTGTGTGAATTTAAAAACAAAAATTTACTTTATCTCATTAAGTTAAGAATATGATTTTTAAAATTCGTCGTAAGTTGAAGACTAGGTCTTTGAACCGAAATTGCTTTACCCGAGGGAGGGACGAGAACTTTTATTATCATTATTTTTAATCTTATTGATTTAAAGTATGCCAAAAAAAAAAAAAAAATTTAAAAAACCCAAAAATCTTAGCTTTTAAAACAATCGCTACAAAAAGACAAATTTTAAAATTTTGTCGAGGGACGGACTAGGACATCGATCCGAAACGACCTCGTCCTAAATAACAAGGGAAACAAAATTTTAAAATTAATTTCTTAATTGTTTTATAAGTTAAAGATTATAAAAAAAAAAAAAAAAAAAAAAAAGAGCAAACTCCGCGACTCGCTGAGTTTGCAGTGCAAAATCTCCGCGACTCGCGGAGGGACCAAAACCCAGAAAAAAATAAAAACAGCTGAAACGATCAGTACACTCGACAACACAAAAACAACCCGAAAAATACTGCGATATACTGCCGAAAACCACCGAAAATCACCCCCAAAAATCTCAATTTTTAACCGTTAATCACCAAATTTTTTGCTAAAATCATGTTGAGAAGGATGATATCTAAGAATTACTCAAGAAAAACGGTAAATTTCTACACCTAAACACCATTTAATTCGAATTTTAGTGTTCTTGAGCTATTTTTTCCCCAATTTGATTTTGATGCTTTTTAGTGTAATTAGACTTAAATTGTTTATGTATTATGCTTGTATAACCTAGATTGATGTTGTTTAACATGATTAGAAGCCTTAAACTTCAAATTTTGAATAATCTAGGGTTTGTGTTCTTGAGCAAATTTGGGGCTTTTTGATATAAACAGGTTATGGCCGATTTTTGTCATGAATTGTTGCTAAATTGAGTAGTGTAACATGTCTAGGTAGTTAAATGATCCAAACTTTGAGCCTAAACATGATTTTGAGAATTAAAGTGGACTTTTTCAAGTCCAAAATTCATGAACTTGATTTTTGAAAAATAATGCCATTTGAGACTTGTTTATTTGCTAGTAATGATTATTTTGACATGTTATTTGAGTTGAATGCTTATGAACTTGGCGAAAATTTTCGTATATGCTTATTTGAAAAAGTATAGATTTGATAAAAATGTGAAAATGAGCTTAAGTTTGATATAAATTGATAATGTCATTGTAATTATTTTGATTGATGATTTTGCTGACACTAATGCATATTTGGATGCACAAAATTTGTGTTTGATGTGTTTTGCAGAATGAAAGGGGTGAATCTTCATCCCAAGCCCGCCATGCTCCTGCTGAGAATTTGGAACAACAGGAGGTAGATAACTACTACAAGCAGGATGTACCTCATCCAGTCATGACCTTTTCCGATATGCATTTGGAAGAGTTGCACCCGAACCTGAGATTTGACAGACTTTGGATAGATTATCCAAAATATCAACGGGGTTTGCATACTCTTCATTCCAAGGTTGTTGAGGTACCGAGGGTCATAGAATGGGGACCCTTGGAAGCTGTAGAATTGGCCGGGCCAATTAGGGAATTACTTGTACAGAGGTATGGTAATTCTTCTTTTAATGACTGGATATGTTTATTCACCATACGCAGACCTGTATATAAAGTATGGTGTGAAGAGTTGTTATGTAGTATAGAGTTGAATGATCGGGTAGCTAGTTTAACCGATCGTTCTTTTATTAGATTTTTGTTAGGCGGTTCGATGCGCCACATGTCTTTACTGGACATGGCTCAGGCTTTACGTATATATACGCCTGAGGAGTTAGCGTATGCCGATTGTAGAGGATTGATACTAAACGGTAGAAAAATAGATGAGAATTTTGATACACACGGTGTGTGGAGTCAAATGACAAGCCATCACCGTTTCAAAGGGGGAAACTACTCTTATTTGGATATAGATAGAGCCGAATTAAGAGTGATACATAGGTTTTTAGCTAATTCGATTACACAAAGGGGTAAGAACAAAGAAAAAGTAAATGAACAAGATTTGTTTTACCATATGTGTATTCGAGACCCACAGAGCGCTGTAAGTATACCATATTGTGTGGGTTATTATTTATCAGCTATGGTTCGGGGGATGCGTCCACATAGCATAATAGGAGGTGGTATTTTTATTACTTTGATTGGTGAATATCTCGGTGTGGATATAAGTCGGGGGGGATTATTAGTAGAAGAGCCGGAACCCCGCGACACTATAGGTTTAAATGTATACCATGGTGCGAAAGTTTTGAAGCGGCGAAATAACGCCGCAGTACGATACCATGGTAGACATCCACAGGTGGAGAGAAACCAGGAGCAAGGTAATGTAGGAGGGGGGAATGAGATGCAAGAAATGCATAGGTTTATAGCTTCTCAGGAATACGAAAATGCTAGACAGAGAGCATTTGAAGATTGGCAAGTTCATCAGAACCAGATCATAGCGCATTGCCAACATATAGGTAGAAACTATATTCCTACACCGAAACCCGTCTTCCCTCCTTGGTCGATAGAGATGCAGCCACCATATCCTACGTATGACCCTGCCGAAGCATTCTATAGCACTTATGGTTATGCGTGGAACCCCTATTGGTACCAATATCATCCTTAGTTTACTTTTTATTATTTTTTATTATTTTGTAATTTGTAATTATTGATACATTTAATATTTTTGTTAATATTGTAATCATTTTTATAATTATCTAACTTTTATTCTTAGATTTTAATAATTTTTGAATGTGGGGTAATATACCAAACTTCAAAAATATGTATATATGTTTGCAGTTTGTCTTATGTACACAACAGGGTAAAACAACGCATTTTCAAAGACTGGCATTAAGTTCAGCAAAAGCAACTAATTTTGACGACAAGATGCAAAATATATGTGAAATAACAACAAGACGGAATGAACAAATGATGTGCACCATTTATCATTCAGCAAACAAACGCCAATATATTTGGAAACTTTGGTAAAATTTAATCATTTTCACACAAATCACCCTCAATAATTTAAATTGTTACTAATTTCTTGCAAATGAGGGCATTGCAAGATCTTAAGTGTGGGAAGGGATTAAATTCTTTCGGATTTTAAAAATTTTTACTTTATACACTTGGTTACCATTAAAAATACTAGTAAATCAGTAGTTGTATTAGAATCTAGTGCTCTCTGATAAAAAAGAACAGCCCTAGTCTTATATACTGACTACCCAATTCTAGTAAAATTTTTCAAAATTTTCAAATAAATGAATTAAAATCATGTTTATACATATTTATGAACGATAAAACTAGGTTTTAACACCGAAATTATTGTTACCTCGGAAAGGACATAAATTGAGAAACAAACTAAAATGTTAAAATTCATTTAAAATGGAATAGAGGACGATAAAAAGGAAAATAAAAGCCAAGTGTGGGAAAATTTACCAAGTTATCTTAAACATATGTCACATATATCTGTAACAAATAACTGAAAATACTTTTGCTTTGAACTAAACTAAACTGTTTTACCCGATAAAAGAAAAGAAGAGATGGATCTACACGATGAATCAATTCCATCATTTAAAAGGAAGTAAAGTCTTCCGAAAAAGACACGCGCTTCTTGATTTAGGTCATGAAGTTGTCGTCCAGACCAGCTGTAGGTTGACGAAAAATCTAGAAAAGTCATCACTAAAATCAGCAGGAAATCCACGGACCTCAGCATTAAACAGGGTCGCCAAGTGGTCAGATTTATCCTAACCATGAGAAGGATTTATCTCGTACAATGGGGGGCACCATGCAAATTAGCTGGATAAGACTAATGAATCAGATCCCCATAAAGGATAATCTCCTTAAAGATTAAAAATCAGCTTTTAAGACTGATATTACTCAATCCTTGAGATTGACCTTAAAGATTGAGAATTTAAACTCATGAAATTCAATGATATCTAAACTCGAGCTTGAACGAGAAAATATTTTGATCAAAAATTACAAACCGATTTGTTTTCTGAAAACCCTATTTTCAATGCGTTCATTACCATTGAACGTAAAATCCTAGGAATTCACCTGGAATTCATTAGGTCACCTGAACTAAATCGGGTGTCAACCGTAAGAACGGTGGTTGCATAGTGGTCAAAGACAGGACCTTGTGCCAAACCGACAAATTATAAGGGTGAGCTTTTACTATTGCTCCTACCAAGGATAGTAATTGCGTCCGACACGTTATAGACCATAATCAAAAGCATGTCACGGGACATTGCCTTAACAGTTGCTTGTTCAACGCTTTCCTTTACAACCGGACGGTAGTTTACCGAAAGGTAATATACGGGACAAGTAAACTGGACGTGTTGCTTTCCAAATACAAGGTTAGCAAGTGGGTGACACAAAACCGCAAGTTTTGAGCTAAAATTTTCAAATCTGAAACCCACCAAACCCACAAAAATATTTTGCAAACACCGGTAAAGGGTTATTCCGGAAAACTTATCTAGGGTAAAAACTAGATTTCAAAAGATCAAATGTTTTCATAAAGATCCAATTTCCTTAATGGATCTAAATTTTTATAGTCATGTGGAACTGTAAACCATATCGTTATTACCATTGTTTATACCGCCGTATAGAAATCACTGATGTACAAAGTATGAAGAATAAAGAAGTGATTCTAGTATTTCAAGACAATATTGCTTGAGGACAAGCAACGCTCAAGTGTGGGAATATTTGATAATGTTAAAAACGAACATATATTTCATAGCATTATTCCCCAAGAAAGACAAGATTTTAGTTGGTATTGTTCGATTTACAAGCAATATTCGTTTAAATATTAAAAAGTGAAGACAAAAGGCAGAATCGACAAATTGAAGACAAAAAGGTCCAAAGAGCTAAAAAGTACAAGATACAACTAAAAAGGTTCAAAATATTGATGAGGAACGTCTCAAAATGACAAGAGTACAAGTTACAAGACGCAAAGTACACGATATAAAATAATACGCGAAGACGTCCGAAAATCCGGAACCGGGACCTGAGCCAAGAAGAAACGCCCGACGCAACGGACCAAAAATATCTAGTCTACTATGCACAAGAATATAATATAATATATATATAATTATATATAATTATATATTATATTATATATATTATTATTATTATATTACGTCGGCAAGAAGAAAACAAATCAATTTGGCTGGATCCAGGGTGGCCATGCGACTCGCATGGCCAGAGGCACAAATCCATGCGAGTCGCATGGAGTGAAATTGCTGGTCAGGTCCTATATAAAGCCAGTTTTCTGCCGAGTTTTAATCATCTTTTTCTTCCTCTTCATACGTAAATATATTTATATTTATAATTTATATTTTAATTTTAATTATAATTCTAATAATAAGGGTATGTTAGCGAATGTTGTAAGGGTGTAAGTCGAAATTCTGTCCGTGTAACGCTACGCTATTTTTAATCATTGTAAGTTATGTTCAACCTTTTTATATTAATGTCTCATAGCTAAGTTATTATTATGCTTATTTAAAACGAAGTAATCATGATGTTGGGCTAATTACTAAAATTGGGTAATTGGGCTTTGTACCATAATTGGGGTTTGGATAAAAGAACGACACTTGTGGAAATTAGACTATGGGCTATTAATGGGCTTTATATTTGTTTAACTAAATGAAAGTTTGTTAATGTTAATATAAAGATTTACAATTGGGCGTCCCTATAAATTACCATATACACTCGATCGGACACGATGGGCGGAGTATTTATATGTACGAATAATCGTTCATTTAACCGGACACGGGAATGGATTAATAGCCACTAGAATAATTAAAACAGGGGTGAAATTACATTCAAGGGTAATTGGTGTAATTGTTAACAAAGTAGTAAAACCTTGGTTTACACGCAGTCGATAACCTGGTGTATTCATTAAACAAAGTATTAAAACCTTGTTACAATTCGAATCCCCAATTAGTTGGAATATTTATCTTTGGGTATAATAATAATTTGACAAGGACACTTGCAATTTATATTTATGACTGATGGACTGTTATGGACAAAAACCAGACGGACATATTAAATAATCCAGGACAAAGGACAATTAACCCATGGGCATAAAACTAAAATCAACACGTCAAACATCATGATTACGGAAGTTTAAATAAGCATAATTCTTTTATTTCATATTTAATTTCCTTTATTTTATATTTAATTGCACTTCTAATTATCGCACTTTTATTTATTGTTGTTTAATCGCATTTTTAATTATCGCAATTTTATTTTATCGCATTTTTATTATTCGCAATTTCATTATCGTTATTTACTTTACGCTTTAATTTTAGTCTTGTATTTATATTTTACATTAGGTTTTAACTGCGACTAAAGTTTTAAAATCGACAAACCGGTCATTAAACGGTAAAAACCCCCCTTTATAATAATAATATTACTTATATATATATATTTGTATTTTTATAAAAGTAAACTAATATAGCGTTGAGCTTTGTTTAAAGATTTCCCTGTGGAACGAACCGGACTTACTAAAAACTACACTACTGTACGATTAGGTACACTGCCTATAAGTGTTGTAGCAAGGTTTAAGTATATCCATTCTATAAATAAATAAATATCTTGTGTAAAATTGTATCGTATTTAATAGTGTTTTCCTAGTAAAATAATAACTATTTTATATACACCTCGTTGCACATCAGCTATCAAACCCTAGCCAAGAATCACAAAATCAATAATCATGTTAGTGATGTTTTTCCAAATCAACCTACACACCAAATTGAAGCTAGTGATACTAGTAACACAATTAAAACATGAACTTTAACAATTTAACAACATTAACTCATCCAAAATCAAAGATTAAGCACACCCATTTCAATTGTTCTTACTAGTTACTCAAAACAACAAATCGAGCAAGTAAAACATATATTCATGCTAGACACGAGCCATAGACACTAACTAACACAATTTCAAGTCAAAAACACGAATTTAAAGAAATCTAGAGTTTTAGAAAATGTTACCCAAAATCGGTGTAGTTAGTATCAAATCGTAGAGAATGATGAGAGGATCAAGAATATGTAGTCGGATTTGTTGTGAGCTTTCTAGTCCCAAATTAGATGATGAATTTATGAAGTTGGGGTTTGTGTTCAAAAATGGGAAGTAGAGAGAAAGGGAAGGATGAAGGTGGGTGGTGATAATGAATGGATGAGATGGGGTTTGACTAGTTGACCTAGTCACTAGTTAGGCCCCTTTGCAACTTTGGTCCCTCGAGTTTCAAAGCGGGTGCGGGAATTAACCAAACGAATATTTTTAAAGACGTTCGAGTAAACGGGTGACGTTATAATTAAATAACGAAGGATATTATTTTAAAAAAAAAAGACGGTGTTAAAATAAATTAAACGGAAAAACGCGGAATGTTACAGGGTGTCTGAGAAGAGTCGAGATGGTGTTGAACGTGTCCGTGGAAGTAGCGTGTAATGAATCGATTAAGGGGTGATTGTTGGAGCTAATCGATCCATTGTGTCCCACATCGGAAAGTGAAAGAAACAAGACAAAATTACATGGGGGGTCCCTGTGGTATGTTCAAAACATCAACCGGAGTCCAAAATAATTTTTTTAACTTGAGGGGTCACTGTGGTATGCATTTGTATCATGGAGAGTCCACTTTGCTAACAGCCATTAAATCTGTCCGTTAAATTCCTCATGTGCTATGCACATGAGGGCAGAAATGTCACTTCAACCATTTCTCTTCTTTTTCTTCATCTTTCTTATGTGTTGCACACACCCCGCTACCCTAAACCAAAACCATCTCCACACCAATTTCTCCTGAACACACCTTATACCCTACACCTACACCACCTCCACACCAATTGCTAAATTAACACCCAATATCATTCACTAAATCAAAAACCAATTACCGTGAACCATAAAATGAAAAAAAAAAAAAAAAAGATTCATAACCCAAATCGAAGATTAACAGCAGAAAACAAGTACATCCCAAATGTCTCTGATCTGAAGATAAATATACAGATTAGAAGATGTTGGCGAGTCCCATAAACACCCAAATGGTCTAATTTCAATATCCCACATCATACAATACCCAGATGCTTCGTTAATTAATAATCCACGAGTCACAAAGCCGAATGCTTAATTGTTTCTTGAACGATGGTGGTCCCTGAACAACAGAAAGACGGTGGTCATTTGGTGATGGCGGTCGTTAGTGGTGAGTCGGACGTGAGAAACGGTGGTCCTGAACGAGTTTAATTTTGATGATAGTGAATTGAGTTGATATGAGCAAGAAAGGGTTTAATGTTTTAGATCTGCTGCCGTGTTCTTCAATTGAAACCCTATATTTGGGGTTTTGTATGGCTTAAATTGAGTTATGATTAATGAGAAGTCAAACGAAAAGGTACAGAAATTTCAGATGCAATTGAAATTGGGTTATGTTTAATCGATTTTTTTAAAAAGTCTAAATACATAAATAATAAACAATTTTCTGCAAATTTATCTTCTAGTGACATAGTTTTTCTTCACATAAATGTAGGGACAAAGTATAAACCTTAAAAAAAATCGTTACGAATCCAGTAACAAATCTTAATTATTTTGTTTCTAATTTCATCTTTGTTACATTATTAGGACAGTTGGATTTTTCATAAATAAAGTGTTGGAAATTTTATGTTTGTTGCAAATGACTATGTAATTGCTGTTGTAATTGATCATGTAATTGTTGCTGTAATTGATGATGTGATTGTTGTAATTGTTATTGTAATTGATGTGTTTTAATTTGAATTTATTAGAAGATGAAGTGAAAGAAGATGTTGAAAAACTTGTCTAAAGGAAATGTGGGTGTGATGAGCGAAGGTTTTGAAGAAAATGGTGCAGGTAAGAGTTAAAAGGGTGAAAAGACCAATATACCCTCATGTGCAACTCATGTGCATAGCTCCACAGTTAGAATTTCACGGACGTTAGGCCATTGGACTCCCCGTGAAACAAATGCATACCACAGTGACCCCTCAAGTTCAAAAAATTCTTTTGGACTCCGGTTGATGTTTTGAACATACCACAGGGACCCCCATGTAATTTTGTCAAGAAACAAATATGCATATATAAGTTTATGGGAACCTCCCTCTATCACCAATTGGTTTTGTTGTACATGTTGGTGGACCTGAAAATTGATTCTACAGAAATGTCCTAAAAGTAATATTCATTTTTTTTAAGGAGAAAATTGATTCCAAAAGGTACAATTTTTCGCGTCATTTTTTTCAGACGACATGTCGTTCAGGAAGATCGTCTTTTTAATAAAAAGGATAGGACAGAGCTGCAAGTGTTTAAAGCTATATATTCTAACGTTCGACTTAAGCTAATGATAATTCATTTTAAGGACTCAATGAAGGTGCATGAATTAAAGCAAGCTTGGAAACTCCATATCACTTAGCGCCAGTCATTCTGATGGTGCTAGTGTTTAGTTGTTTTAGGTAAGTGCTAGTTTGGTTGTGGATGTTGTATCCGTATTTGTATCCATTGTGATACTTTTGTTCCTCATGAAAATCTTTTGTTATCAATATATTTACTGGATAATTCTTTTTACCAAAAAAAAATTGAAATATTAATTATTATTATCTTTATCTTATATACTAAAACACACCCTAAGTTTTTTAGTTTAGAGTGTCCCTTAGTGATAACTAGTTGTGGAGCCCTCGCTTCGCGCCGGGGGCTCCGTTTTGAATGCGAGTTAAAAAAAAATCTTGATCTATTTATAAAAAAGAATTTTTTTCGACATCTAACATTGAAGGATTGTTCCTTTTGTGAAAGTTGCTTCTTTTAGCGTTCTTTTTTTTTTTAAAGTTAGTTGATCTATTTTGTAAAAAAAATGTTTTTTGACATCTTTTGGTAGCATTGAAGAATTGTTCATTTTATGAAAGTTGTCTCCTTTATCGTTGAGGGAAAAAAAAAAGGTTAGTTGATTTTTTGGTAAAAAAAAATTTTTTTCGACATCTTTTATTAACATTGAACGATTGATTCTTTTACGAGAGTTGCTTCGTTTATCGTTGGACACCAAAAAAAAATTTGTGAAATGACGAAAATACCTCTAATCACTATTGATGAATAGTGCTACAAGGTTTTGTTTATTAGATAGATAGATTTTTTTTTTTGGTAAGCAAGGAAACCTTCCTATGAACGAGCACATTGGCTCCTCTATAGAAGGTAAAACCTCGAGTAATCAAACCCCCAAGCGCGGGATTTGGTACCGGGTGAATGCACATTATGCGCACTCCTGTCATATATCAAATTTTATTTATATATCTAATTAAATTAGATATATAGATTTATAGATATAGATAATTCTTTTAAAAACTCTTAAAAACGACAGATCTTCCTTAACCCTTCAGAAAAATAAACACCCCGTTCATTTATTTCTTCCTTCTTTCTGCTCAACTACGAACACAAACTAGGGTTTAACTCGAACACGGATTCCTTCCTTTTCATCTTTCGGTCGGTACTGCGGTCGGTACTGCGATCCAGAAAAAAAAAATTAATTTCTTTCTTTCTTCTGCTTAACAACCAGATCAAATCAGGGTATGATGTAATTGCTTCACCGATTCCCGCCTCTTTGTAATGTGATTGCGATTGACATAAATATTAGGGTTTCAATTTGTTTCGTCAATTTCAGACCTTTGCTGTGTTGAAGGTCTGTTACTTTTACTCGGTTTCTTTGAATTGTTTGAATATTTATAGTTCAAATGTCTCTTTCAAGCTACTCACGTCAAATCGTCATCTTTAGTGGTGTTGTTGCTTAAGATTTCATAATCGACACCTGAATGTAAGTGATCATTTTGTTATGTATTCTTAAACTTCAATTTCTTATTTTTTAATTGTTTTGTTTACTTCTATTTAGGTATTGTAGTCGATTGTATACAGGTACCTTTTTCTTATCGTTTTATGCAGGCTGCTTAAGGTTTCCATAATCGACACATGTAGGTGATTTTTTGTTCTTTGTTCTTAATTTCCAATTTCATTTTTTTTATTGTTTTGTTTACTTCTGTTTATATTTTGTAGTCGATTATATGCAGGTGCTTTGTTGTTTTTGTTTACTTTTCAAAACTAGGGTGACTTTGTACAGGAATGGATCAAATGGTTTTGCTGAGTTTCGCATAATATAACTTAATGCATATGATCTCTTAAAATTTTTCATTGCAGCTTTTGTTATTATACCACATTGATGATAATTTCTTTATTGCTCAAATAATGGACCGAAAAGTAATGTTTCTTAAGTTTGATAATGTATATAAGACAAATTGATGAAAGTAAGTAGTTACTCTTTGGAAGGTTTAGTTGTGCTGTTGTAATGCAATTGATATTCTTAATCACATAATATTCTGTTGGGGTGCAAACCTATCCCACATAGGAGGGAGACAAAAACAAATGTATGCATATAAGTCTAAGGGGAAGTCCCTCTAATACCAATTGGTTTTAGAAAAGGATGGACTCTTGGGCTTATATTACAGGACATTGTGTTTGGGCTATGCGATCTTACAAATGGCATCAGAGCTAGGCTATAGCCCGATATGGTGGACGATGGTGGCGCACCCCTGAACGCACGGTGCGACATGGCACACCCCTCAGTTTGCCAACGATAATTGAGTCATGGTGCCTTATATCGAAAGTCTTCCTTTCCAAGGCGTGGAAGTGCGGCGTGTCCCGATGGTGAAAGAAAAGTGAAAGAAAGAGATCGGCGGTATAAGAGGCGTGTCCCGGTAGTGAAAGAAAAGTGAAAGAAAAGAGACCGGTGATATAAGATGGCGGGAGTATCGTTGAAGGGGAGGCTCGGTGATGTGGTTTCGGTTTGAGGGGAGGATTGTTGGGGTGCAAACCTATCCCACATAGGAGGGAGACAAAAACAAATGTATGTATATAAGTCTAAGGGTAAGTCTCTCTAATACCAATTGGTTTTAGAAAAAGGATGGACTCTTGGGCTTATATTGCAGGACATTGTGTTTGGGCTATGCGATCTTACATATTCTATCTTAGTTACATGTTTTAATAATTTAATTTATTTGTTTAAACTATTTTCCCTACTGTTAAGTAATCTTTTCTAATAACTGTATTTCGTTCTAACAGATTTACCTGTAGATTAGAGGACCCCATGCATGTTGAAGGTGAAGATTTAGGTTGAGAGGTTCTTTGTGAATTTGTTCACTTGGACAACCAAAAAGAAGGTATAAATTTATAGTTCCATACTATTTCGATAACACGTTTTAAAATTTTTCAATTCGAGTTTATAATTAATCTAAATCTTATAGAAAATAGTTATTTTTCTTCCTGTAGGTGGTGGTTGTATTTGGTCAAATTTGTTCTCTAATTTTCCTTTTCACACATGGAATATAAGAGAGACAAAAAGACATATATGTTACCTCAACATAAAGGCTTGTACGTGTCAGAATTGCTACAAAAAACTCTATATGAGTCATTGAAGATTTTGCATGATGAGTGAGTGGGAATGTGATCTGAGTCAGGTTAGAAATCGCTAGATGAATTTTTGTTGTTCTAAATGGAAGTTACGCAAAAGAAATATTGTTTTAACTGTACTAGGCCAAACAATTGAACCTGAAGATAGAGTATTTGAATTTAATGAAGGTAACTTGATCATTTTTAAGTTTATATTCGTTGGTAGTTATGTTTGCCTTCACTTCAAATTGAGGGTGAAAGGGTTGATTTACATTCCAGTCCATTTTAGCTATGGCACGACTCCCGTCTCTTTGTTTTTGCCATGTCTTTAGTTAAACTAAAAATAAAACAATTATGTGAATGAGCAGGAACCATTTAAATTATATGGAGGATAATTTATACGATTTTATCTGGAATTTTCATTCAGGTTTAAATCTGTTATTCGTTTGTGGTCTTCGTAACGGTAATACATTTTATGGTTGATGCTTATTTCAGCTTATTTCAATCGATAGGTATGTATTATCTTCCAAATTGAGCTATATTTGGCTATTACAATGTCTAGAAGCAGCCCTTCATAGAATAAACAAACCAAAAACAGCTAACGTGAACACCATCTCCCAAAACCAACACTTAGAAGCAATAATAATTATATCACAACTACACACTAACACAACACATCTTCATTGTTGTAGCTGAAGGAAGCACAAGTATGAAGAAAGAAAAGGGAATAGCAACTCATAACGAGGAACACAATTTTTCATTATTGTGAAAATGTATTGCTGGTACTAAGTAGCTATACAGGACATTATAAAGACACTATCTAAATGTATCAATAACTTTGATGTTGGCTATAATATTGATGTATCTATTCTGATTATACGGCCTTATCAATACTACAAACGAACACCACATCGTGCTTACACGAATACAGACCGTCACCAAGCCGCGACAACGTGCGGCCCGACTCATTTCTAGTTTATAGTATTTTCTATTTGTATATATTATCATCATATATGCTATTTACAAGAGTTGAGGTGTTTCCATTTTATTGGCTCAAACACAATTTCGTTCCTATTCACACCAAACTACACTCACACAATTCTTTTCTTTTCCCTTTTCTTTTTTTCACCTATCAAGAAATTACAAATGTATCCATTCCCCACCTACCATGTCTTATAATCTCTCTTTTCTTCATATACTCATATACATGCAATGTAGTACTATCAACATCCAGTTACATAAAACATTGGTGAAATTTGATGTTACTAACTTTTGACTTTCATTTTAAACAATTCATAGAACATAGAAATAATTATTAGAAATATAACATTCAAATGCCTTAATTTCCAATATATATATATATATATATATATATATATATATATATATATATATAGTGGTAGGATCAAGAGGGAAGTAACCATTCGGGGGGAAGCAAAAACTTTTTTTTTTTTCGTTTTTTGAAAAAACTTTGTTCACGAATATTATAGATGAGATGAAAATATGAACATTTAGTAGAGACACTTTGTGATAAATGTTTTTATTTTGACGGAAAAACGCTCGAAGAAGTAATATATAACAATTATCGTGTTTTTCGAGCGTATTTTGAGGTTTTAGCTATTGGGGTTTAGATATTAGGGTTTAGATATTAGGGTTTATAGGGTTTAGATATTAGGGTTTAGAAATTTAGGGTGTAGGGTTTAGATTTAGGGTTTAGATTTAGGATTTAGATTGAGTTTTTAACACGAACGGTTTAGGGTTTAGGGTTTGGTGTTTTGGGTCTATGGAATAAACCCTAAACCCTAAACTCTAAATCGGGCTAAATTTTACTTCACAAAACATGGAAAAAAACGTTCATATTCTTCACGAACAATATTATCTTGAATGTTATTTTTGTCGATCGTTTTCCCGCCTAAATAATAACATTCATCACGAAGTGTCTCTTCTAAATGTTCATATTTTCGTGTGATCTTGATGCCGGAAAAAAAATTTAAAAAAAAACGAAAAAAAAATTTGCTTCCCCCCTCTTCCCCCCGATTGGTTACTTCCCCATTGATCATGCCCATATATATATATATATATATATATATATATATATATATATATATATATATATATATATATGATCCAAGATTTTCAATTATTTACAATACTTAAAAATTTTTATTAATATTATATACAAATACAAATATACATTATACAATATATTACGTAGCGCGTTACCCTTTTCTCTTGTTTTTATTCATATGCAACTTTAATTTATCAAGATTCATGTCATTCAGTTTACATAATAAGTATTTGGTAGTAGTATCAAGATTCATGTCAAGCAGGTTGGTAAGTGAATATATCTTAAATTTGTACTTTATATTTTGGAAATACAAACATTACATACATATACATATATGGGAGTAATTTTTTTTTAAAAAAAATTGCAAGACTTCTATTACCAATAGTTTTATACAGTCATTATGCAACTAAATATATATTCACCTACCAAATCAATCATATATTTAAGACGTGATTTTGTATAATGTATGGGGTGTTTCAGTCTGTTGTAATGGGGTTTCACAGTCTGTTGATCACATTCAATTGGTAATAAAAGTCTTGGGAAGCACCTACAGCTAGGGGGTGTTCATAATATCCGAATCCGAATCCGGAATCCGAATAATTCGAAAGCCCGATCCGAAAATACCCGAAAATTAGGATATCCGGATTTTCGGATTCTCGAATCGATTTTTCGAATTTTTCGGATAATCGGATAATCCGATATCCGAAGTTAAAAAGACTGATTATTAATTATTATAGTGGCCCATTGGGTTTCCATTAGTGGTCCATCAAAATATCAAATAGATTGCAGCCCATCAAAATATCAAATAGATCATATCAGTTCACGATTCAAATAATTAAACGACTTAATTATGTCAAAGGTCCTTAAAGTTTACTCTTTTTTCATACTATACCTTAAACTTTTTTTGTTTCATGCCAACCCTTAAAGTTTTAATTTGGTTTCAGTTTGGTCCCCAACCCTAAAATCTGTTAGTCATCTCCATTAGTTTTCTATCATGTGCAGCCCCAACGAGGGTATGATTGTCTTTTGCTTGTCTGTCTTTTATAACATATGGATACCGCATACCGTAACATAGGTATCGTATCTGATAAATCATCAACCTTAATTTCTAATTTCTAACTCACCTTCACTCATCCAATCTGTGGTTTGCATTTAGTTTTTTGGTATTCTGCTAAGTAAATTTGAAGTTTGTAAGGAATGTGTCTGAATAATCTATACGTTTTTTAGGTTTGTATTATATTGTAAAGAAAAGGCGTTTAGTTCCTTTAGATGGATCTCTAAGTTCCTAATTCTTGATATTGATATCCTTGCTAATAAGTTTCCTCCCTCTTATATGTCATAAATCCTTTTCTCTTGTCATGGTTTTTTTAGATGGATTTTAAGTTCTTAATTCTTGTATTCATATCCTTAATTGACTACCATAACTTCGATGTTTATGAAAAACATAATTTTGCTTCGGTGAGACAAAACAAGTATCTTCAAAATCTTTCAAATATATTTCGTTTAGTGCTTATTTTGGTTTTTATTCTCATTTTTTTTGTTGTATCATTCATCTAGTTATAAGAAAAGCTCTCAAGTCATTTTCTTACAAACATATGAATATTCTGCAAACTGAATTTTCTGATCATGTGGAGGCAACGTGACAAAAGTTATTGACTTTTCTGTGGGTGTGCTTTTGGCCTATCGATTTTAATGGGCAACGGAGTTATTGTAATGCAGCCTCTTTATTGTAATAGAGGTGGAGAAATGGGCGGGTTGGATAATGCAACATCTTTATGTCTATCATCTCCCGAACGAGCAAATTCGTTTTTTTTTAATATCTGAGTTGTTTGGGAGGATTTGAGTCTTTTGGCCAACAATTCTATGGATGTATGATGTAGAAACGAATTATCTCGTTCTTTAGTTTGATGTGGCCTAGACTATGCAGCCATAGCAGTTTAATCTTCTTCTTTTTATAGATCATTCTACTTATTCAACATCATCGACTTTTTTTTTGGTGCTCTATAGTTGTCATATTTGAAGCCTTGTAGTGCTACCTTTTGGATGGCCCATGTGAATATATTCTAAGTAAGTTTGTTGACTTATTTTTGTTATATATATGTTGTTTTGATTGATTTATAATATATTCAAATAATACATACACAAAATAATACTCGTATCTTTCAGCATAAAGCTTCTTCCTTGTGTACATATTTAAGATCGTCAATGTTCTTTTAGATATATCTATTTTTAAAACACAGTTTTTTTTCTTGGTAGTTGTTACGCTTTGTATGCCCATGTCTTTTAGTAACAGGTTGGCTGCTTTGATTTCTTGAAAAGTTCCCGATGAAGTAACATTTCCATATACATTGCAGTTTAGGTTTATTATTATTAAACTAAATTAACCGAACTGCCCTCCTATGATTCAGTAGTAACGGTATTGAGTTAACAGATGTTAGTTTTGGGGACGAATTTGAAACCAAATCAAAACATTAAGGGTAAGCATGAAAAAAGAGAACTTTAATGTCTGGAATGAAAAAAAAAAAAGGTAAACATTAAGGACTATTGGCGCAATAAAGTCTAATTAAACATTTAAACCCTAGATCTAAAATTTCAACACCTGTTTCACACTTTCTCACAGTTCACTCTCACGACTCAAATATCTGGAAAATGAAACCCTAGATCTAATCTTCATCTTCTTTCATCTCATCTTCATTCTTCCTCCCTACGTCTATCTTCAATTCTTCACTATTCAAGATTTCAAGGTAAGTTTCATCTCAGCTTCATTCTAACGGCGCATTTTATTTTAATTGATGACCGTTAAAGATATGGATCTAGGTCGATTAGGGGTTTTGATAATGAATCAGGTGTGTATATTTATTTATATACACACATATATAATTAATTATAAGCTTGCTGATTGTTTAATAATTATACTTATACTGAATTAGTGAATTGTGGGTTTTTACTAGAAAGCATTTATGCATAATGCGTGTGTTTTTACTGTCAATTTAGGCTGCAAGTCTACGACTGTAATTTTATTCCATTAAACATGAGGTATATGAAGATACATAAAGCAAATCTTAAATGGTGTATGATTCAACACCATCCAATCACAAGAGCTACCAACTATGACGTATTCTTGAGCTTTAAAATAGGTAATTAAAATCACGTCTTAAAAATGAGCATATATTTATTTCTGTTTCTGCTTTGTATATATTTTTTTGTTGTAAATTGAGTTTTTTGATTTGTTTAATTTTTGTTAATTATATATAACTACTACATATATATTTTTTTCGAAAAGCAAATCATTTATTAAACTCGAAGGGGCCAAGCATAAGCGCCTGTAAGTTCATGTATTGGGATTAAAACAAACAAGATCTCCTTAACTACTACATATATTAAGATATAGTAAATGAGTAAATGACTACAGATGATAGTATGTAATTAGTATAGTATAAGTTTTTATTAATTGTAAAGAGTATGTTCCCAGTAAATATAATTAACTGTAAAATACGTAAACGGTAAAATCCCGGAAGAGACCGAAACCGCGGGGTTGTAGGGGAAGTAGCCAGTATCTGGGCGGATAAAAAAGTGTTGGTCGGAATTCTGTTTTTGGTGGAGTGGAGTTGTATGGGTTTGAGGAGAGAGATGAAATGGTAAATAAATACTATATACTCCGTAAGTTTGAAGTGCTCCGTATATAAATAAATACAAGGAATTATATAAAATGAAAAAAAAAAACCTTGTATAATTTTCATGGTTTCTGCGTCACTTAGGCTGTTAATTTGCACTTGATTAACATTTATTTATAGTTAAACTTGATCTTTTGTGAGCCATATTATGCGTAAAAGACGGAACAATCAAATTCTCCACACTTGCCTTTGTTTGTCCTCAAACAAATCCTCAACTCAAAACAATCTCTACCAAAAGATAACTCTTCATAAGCATATGCAGAATCAAACAATACTTGAAAATCAACATGAAACATAAAATCCTTCGAACCACCAACATGGCTCCCACTTACTATTTCCCAACTCTATATTCTCAAATTATATAATGATTATGATAGCAGCATCTCATCTTGAACGAAATACATCATAATAAGGAAGTCAAAGAACCTCAAACCTCGTAGTCTTCAAATGAACCAAGAGTCAAGTGGGAGTCATCCACTATACGAACTTGAGTTTTAACATAACAAAAGAACCTTGGTACAAGTTACATACTACGCTCTAGTTGTTATTATACTAGAAGCTTTACCGTTAATTCCATCTTCGTTGTAAAAGGTAGGTGTGTCGGGATACCCGAGGATATCCTTTTGGTTCTCCCTGTGTTTTAGGATGACGGCACTCATAGTTAATAGTTAATTATGTTCCTTTTTCACGGTTCTTGAGTTTTTAAAAATGAGGACACTTTTAATGGACAAATGCATTGTGAACTGTTTCTTTTTTATTATATAAACGTCACAAGTTAAAATAATTATTGGTTTCAAAACATAAACGTAAGACAAATGATAACATTAGGAAAGAAAAAAAAAATGATAACATTTTTGTAGTGGTGAGGAGTCCTCGTGGTTACCAAAGTTACATAGGGTTGTCCTTATAACTCACAAACATACCAAAGTTACACAGGGTGTCCTTAACTCCTTATGACTCACAAATAATGATTATATTTGTAAATTCTCTCACATGTTAATAATACGGTAATTTAAATTTGTGTTTTGAATAAATATGATATGATACTCTGTATCATTCATGATAATTTGAGCATATTTTTCTCTAAAATTATAATACAATGAAATATAGTATCTCGTATGCCAACAACAATTATATTTCTAAAATTCTAATACAATGAAATATATATTCTCGTACACCAACAGCAATTATGTGGTCGCGGGCTTCGGATCTTACCCGATTCTCTGTTTCTCATAATCGAATTTAGTTTTAAGAGATTTTTCGAAATGGCACTCATTATTCAAAATTTCGCTCATTCGAAATTGCATAAATATTTAAAATATTTATTTAACGTTGCGTTGTCATTAAGAAATTGCATTGTCATTATTGAAAGTTGCATAGCCGTTATTCGAAATTGCAGTCATTAATTGAAATTGCATAGCCATAATGAAATTGCGTAGGCATTTAATGAAATTGCTTATAAATTGGCATAGTCATTACTCTAAATTGCATAAGCATTTACTGAATTGCATAGCTATTATTCGAAATTGCATAGATATTTATTTAACGTTGCATTGTCATTAAGAAATTGCATTGTCATTATTTAAAGTTGCATAGCCATTATTTGAAATTGCATTGTCATTATATTAAATTGCAGTCATGTTTTGAAATTGCATATTTGAATAATGTTTATACAATTTCTAATAATGGTTGCGCAATTTTGAATAATGTATATGCAATTATGATTAATGGCTATGCAATTTTGATTATTAACTGTGCAATATTGAGTAATGGCTATGCAATTTTCAATAATCGCTAGTCCATTTTCGATAATAGCTATGCAATTTTGAATAACGATAATACCTATGCAATTTTGAATAATGTTAATACAATTATGAATAATGGTAGTGCAATTTTGAGTAATGTACATGCAATTTCAAATAATGTTTATACAATTTCAAATAATGGTTATGCAATTTCGAATAACGGCTATGCAATTTTGAATAATGGTTATGCAACTTCGAATAATGTCTTTGCAACTTCGAATAATGTCTTTGCAACTTCGGAATAATGTCTTTGCAACTTAAGGCTTAAAATCACTTGTAAATATTATGAAAATAATAAAAAAGATCGTAAAATTATTTTTTTTTTTTTCTAAAAGGCAGATTGTAAAATTATTATTACAAGTTTTTATTTAGTAGGTAAAAAATGTAAAATTATAATTATATAAAAATTTATAAAACGTTTCTTGTTCCTGAAGAAAAACCTCTCTATATATTTAGTAGCAACTCCATTTGTAAAACAAAGAACATATCCAATTAAATCCAAAAATATTACTTCTAAAATGTTGAAATTTATTAAAACTCTTTTCTTATCAGGTACCACAAATCGTAAAGCTAAACGTGGTGACATGTATTCGGAAAAAAACAGCAAACAAAAAACTAAGTTCATCTCTCAAAAATAAAAACGGGGGTTAGGTCCAGCTTTGACATTGACGTCATTTGGAGCTGGTGTTGTAATGAGATATTACAAAGTTTGGAATCTGGAAACCATTCTCAAATTCATCTACAACAACGGAAGGATCTCAGTTTTTAGTATGAATTTTTTACTCCCTTTCTTTTTTGGTGTTTTTCTGATTATTAATATTAACCGGAAAAAAAATTGTTAGCTTCAGGAGCTATAATCAGCTGTGCAGAAGTCAAAATTGTTAATGTGAAATAAGCTTGTAAGAGTGTCAACGCTGGTCTAAAGTCGATGTTGAGAGAGGTTGGTAGAATGGAGAATTATCAAGTTACTCGCATGGTGATAAAAGACATCTTCAGTGATGAAAAGGTTAGAAGAGAGGTGCAGGACGAATTGATCAAAGTAACTTTGAATGTACCCGGTAATATTTGCTTCATTTCATTCATTGGTATTATATAAATATATTAACAAAATTTTGGATCAACAAATTTTTAAGTTAAAAATTTGGGGTTTTTTTATTTTGCCCCCAACCCAAAAGTCTATCATGCAAAAGTATGATATTATAACTTGTAGTATGCTTATTTTGGATAGTTTAAATCTAATTTAGTGAAATTAGAACAAGAAATTTGAAGGCTAAATTTGAATTCCATCAAAGTCGTATTCAATTGTAGATGATCTTTTGAAGAAGATGACCATGTACTTTTTATAGGACTTTTCATTTTATGACACTTAATTATCAAAAAGTGATTGTCTAGTCCTTTAATGTTTTCTTGTAATGCTCTTCTGTTATGTTGACTTTATTAATTCAACCCTTATCAATTTAACCTCAAATGGGAATTTCAAAACGACAAATGTGAACTTAATATCATAAATGCCATCTACAAGCTAATATCATACTTGTAATATTTTTTCCATGTGAATCAGGAGAAGCCGGTGAGTACGCCTCAGTCTCAAATGCCATATACAAGCTAGCAACGGCAGAAGAAGACATCATCAAAGTGACTTTTGAAGAAACGACGCGAGAAGGGTTTCCTTTAGCTACTATCAATTTAGGTGAGCTGAGTTACCTCGAACAAGATGTTGCTATAGCGATATATGGGACACTTCTTATTGTTGAAGGTAATGGACAAACGCTCTACGCTCATATGGTACCACCATTCTTTAGTTTTGATGTTACAACGGTGTACGGGTTCAAAAGGGTCCCAGGAGTGATTAGCGTGTGTTTCCCACCTGCATCCTACCACAAGGACACAAGGTTTTCTTTGATAAGATGGTTTACGTTACTATTGATCAACTAGTAGATAGGTACTAGAGTGATGCAAGGAATGATGTTACAACGGTGTACGGGTTCAAAAGGGGTCGTAGGAGTGATTAGCGTGTGTTTTCCACCTACGTCCTACCACAAGGACACAAGGTTTTCTTTGATAAGATGGTTTACGTTATTATTGATTAACTAGTAGATATCCTACCACAAGGACACAAGGTTTACACAAGGACACAAGGTTTTCTTTGCTAAGTATTTATATTTATAGAGTATTTTATTTATTTCTACCAGCAATGTGGGTTGAAAAAACATGATAAAATTTTTAGGAACTTCAATGTGTATCCACCTGTTATATTCGAAGATGTCATCATGTCAAGTAACGTGTTCACTTTCTAAGGGATGTAATCTCGACCTGTACCTCTTTATATACGAGTAATTATTTAAATTTGTTGCTTTTTAAAAAAAAATGTGTATATCTATATGTTGTACGTTAAATCAACCCACCATGTAACATTAATCCCCCATGTTGTAGTTGATGATAACAAGATGGATGGGTTATGCGCTCTGCCGCTGAAAATTGCTAGCGATCTCATCGCTTGCTTAATAATTAATATTACACACATAATTTACATACACACATTTATATTTATAGAGTATTTTATTTATTTCTACCAGCAATGTGGGTTTTAAAAAACATGATAAAATTTTTAGGAACTTCAATGTGTATCCACCTGTTATATTTGAAGATGTCATCATGTCAAGCTGTGAATTTAATAATAATAGCAGTAACGTTTTCACTTTCTAAGGGATGTAATCTCGACCTGTACCTCTTTATATACGAGTAATTATTTAAATTTGTTGCTTTTTAAAAAAAAATGTGTATATCTATATGTTGTACGTTAAATCAACCCACCATCTAACATTAATCCCCCCATGTTGTAGTTGATGATAACAAGATGGATAGGTAATGCGCTCTGCCGCTGAAAATTGCTAGCGATCTCATCGCTTGCTTAATAATATTACACACATAATTTACATACACACATAATTTACATACATTATTGTTTTAAGTCTACAAAAAGAAACTGTACAAACATTGTCTGTTTACTGCCATTTAACTATATGGCCAAAAGTAAAGGGTTGTCTATTCACTGCCATTTAGCTATATGGCCAAAAGCAAAAGTTGTAACTTGCTTGTAACTTTTAACTTAATAGTTTACCCATTTGACTATTAATTTGTCAAAGCACCACTTTAATCCTTTTCCTTTATAGTCGTTTGTGCGTGACTTGGAGACTAACATTTTGTGCTATAAATACTGTAGGTTTATCAATATAAACTTCAAATTTTTAAATTAGCATCCGAAGGAAATCATTCTAAAGCTGATATAGTTACATGGAACATTTAAGATGTTATGTGTCAGAATCAGAAGACAGCCAACAATTTTCGTATTTAGTTAATGTACTCAATAAATGGGGATTTTATGGTAAAGAAATGGAGGTAAGTTTTCGTATTTAGTTAATGAACTCTCGGTAAAGAGCCATATGTGGCTCGTCTGATGACGTGGATTTCATTGTTGGAGAAATTGAATTCTTTTTGTTCACAACAACAACAACAAGAACAAAACCCAAAACCACAATGAGTGGTGAATTCTTTTTGTTCAATGAGCTTGTAATGGAGTTGGTTGCTTTTTGAAGCCTTTTTGTACAGAGTAGGGATTACTGTTGAAAAAAGGGTAACAATCAAGGGACCCACCATCTCGAGGAGCTGTTATTGAAGCTCGGTGTAGAGTATATACGATGCGATTATAGAGATAGGTATCATACGTGTATACAATAAAGGTGTATATAGCTGAAACGACCCTTGACACATTTTCAGAAAACGACATTTCTTTTATATATACATTTTGTGCGGCGCACCAAAATACATAATCTGGCTGCAATTCAGTTTTTGTGAACACAAACCATGTCACAAGTGCATTTACCATTTCACATATACGCAGTCTTTACAAACCTGTTTACAACAACATTTACAAAAACACAATTTACTTCTAGCATTTTTAAACCACACTTGGTAGCTTCAACCCATATATGACAAAACGACAACTTTGACCCAATACAATTACAACCCAAAAGACTCAAATATCGAGCATGGTCATGGGAAAACTACCTAACTAACCGAGTTTCACAAAAGCACATCAAGGTCTCTACTCCACCAAGACTCCCACTAAGCTATCATCCATCTTACCATTGTTCCTTCACGCATCCGAATCTATAAAAAGGAAATACAACGAAAAGAGTAAGCTTACAAAGGTTAGTGAATACAACAAATATATACATACATACATAAGTATATACACGCACTCATAGTATTAACGCAACACGCATAAATCGCCAAATATATAATCACATATGTATTAACACTTACACTACAAGTTTAACATATACCAACACAAAGTCTACACTACAATAAACAAGCACATATGATTAATCATACTCATGATTCCACGTCGACGCATGACTCTAAGTAAACCGACATTCGGTTACAACCGGAATCATCTACCACATGTCGACGAACGACTTTTAGCGAAACCGACGAACGGTCTATTCACCTCATCACCTCAAACATCACTGTCGACATACGACCCATAGTGTACCCGACGAACGGTCATTACTCTATAATTATCATGTGCTTATCGACGAACGATATTTAGTGAACCCCGACGAACGGTTATTTCACTATCACACAACCGGCCACCTATGTACACACATATATAATCATTGTACTCGCCTTGAGTTTCACGCAACAACGTCCCTTTGTTCCGCTACCGCTGACGTAATTCACCTATTACAAGCAACACATAAAAAAACTAAATATAACAATCTAGCTTATTAACCAATTCTTACCAAAACTCACACCTACTAGTGCCATTTAGCCCAAATTACACTTTGTCAACATTTAACCCAACATAGGGTTAACTTCATAATCACTCTTACCATGGTGATTATGCTTACAAAACACTTTAATATCACAAAGCAAGTACACAAGTACGTGTTACACTAAAACATAACATAAACCCTAATTTTGACTCAACTCAAAATCAACAATCAGTTTTGACACACAAAACTAGTCTTATGAGTCATCAAAACCACCAACACAAGTTATATAACAATTCAATATCTAACTCAATGACCAATTTATCTAAAATTCGTCATTTCATCAAATACCTACATTCAAGGGTTTCATACCCAATTACTAGACTCATTAAACCCAAATCCTCAAGATTTAAGGGTTTATCATCACCAATAACTCAAACCCTAACACCAAAGTAAAAATCAAATAATAGAATTCGGATTTAGGGTTACCTCTAGTACCAAAATGATAACTAGTAGCTGAAAACACCAAACTACACACTAATTTGTGTAATAATCACCACCTTCTTCACCAATTAGAGCTTCCTCTCACTAGGTTTTCCTTTCTCTCACTAAAAGGGATAATACTCTAGAATGATTTGGAAGGAATGAGACTTCCAGATCTCAATTCCTGTTTAAAACCCGTCTTTATTTATTTTACACATCCAGTCCCTTAAGTTTTAAAACTATTAAAAAGACCCAAACTTGGCATGACTTACTGATTAGAATAAGTGGGTGTTACAATAGCAGCATTAAATATTTTCACTCTTTTATATATTTGAGTGTGAATATGCTCAAGTTTGGTTCTTGATAAAAGTTTTGTGTAATAAGTGGTTTGTGTATACATAGTGATGATGTTTAAAAAACCATTTGGTAAAATTCAGAAACACATTTCAATTACAGATCACTCCAAGTTACAAATATATGAAGAAGAAAGCACTATAAACACAAAAGCTAGAATCACAAAGCACAAATTTAAACAAGCTTGTAACTTATGGTGTTGTTAGGTAGATATTCACATGAACAATGGTTTCAACGCCATCAGTAGTATGATCATTCACTTGAGGCAGACTCTCAATCGTCGCGTAACCTTTCGCTTCTTCGTATTTCCCAGTTCCACCAATCACAGCAATATGTGATATCTCAGAAGCTGTTCGGTGGACCCCGAAAAAGCTGATTGAATCGTCCACCTCGTGATCGCTACCGTGAAAAAGTGTTGTGAGTGCGAAAGTGTGACTACTTCCATCCAATGAGCTCGAAAGGTAGAACCCTTGTCCACGGCCAAGAACACCGGTACCAAGCTCGTGTCCTTCGGTTAGTTCATTGTCAATAACGGTGATGGACCCGAACATGAGTTGTTCGAGGGTTATTCCAGCTGGAAGTTGACCGGCTGAAACGAACGGTAAGTTATTTCCTCCTTTGACAACGTTGTTGTTGCCGGTGTTTTGGAGGACGGTGTTGGAATTTGGGTTGTTTTGGTAGTTGTTACCGGTGAAACCGGCTAAGAACGGGAGGTTGTTGTTATTGACTATACCGTTAATATTGTTTAACGGGACTCCATTAGTGATTGGGAAAACTTGGCTGTTGGGAGTAGAGAAAGGAACCGCGTTAGCGTTTGAACTGGCTACGATTCCGGTAACCACCCTGCTTGTAGCATGAGACCCACCTAAAACATCGTGCATGAAAAAACTCAAAGTCGGGTGTTCAACACCTGCAACAGCACCACCACCTGTGGCACCAACGGCTCCCGAGCCTCCTGTGGGTGTGGCACCTACAGGGGTGGCCACTGGTGCCACATTAGTGGCAGGTGCGTTGACTGTAGGTGCTACATTAGTTGGTAGAGGGACAGTGGGGTCCACGACTGGTGCAGGTGCTACGGTTGTTGGAATTGGACCATTTGGTAGTGTAGGTGTAGGGTCTTCCACGGGGTTGTCGATTTCGTCTATTGGACCATTTGTGTTTGGTTGGTTGGTCGGAACGGGGGAGACAGGAGATACGTCATCTGTCGTATCTATCAAAACGCGGGCCGCATCGGAACATTGTAGAGAAACAGCTAGCAGAAAGATACAAAATGTGGTTTTGAGAATGGTAGAAATGGATAGCTTGGTATTGGCCATTTGAATGTTTTTTTGTAACGGGAAAAGGGAAGATGTGTGTTGTTTTTATGAAATGGAATGTATGCATATATGGGTATATATAGTGGTTATTTGTGATGATGAGAAATGGAGTTGTTTGGTTTGGGGTGTTTTGGGTAAACAACTACTGCTTTATACACACATTTGGTCTAATTGAACAACTCAGTACTTTGGTTTGTTTAGTTTAATGAAAAGAAAACATCCATAAACGTACAGATACATCATTTTATTTAATTTTATTCTCTGAATACATATTTTATCTAGTTTCTTACGTTATTATTTATTATTATGATATTATGATGATGATTTTTAAACAAACACATATGACAGTGGACAACTATACTATTCAATATAGTTATTTTTATTATTATTCTTACCCGTTCAAGACTCGCAAATTTGCGGATTTATTTCATGGGTCAGTTCAAATATGGTATTTTTAATTTAGTTACTCCGTAGTTGTTAAGAACTATTTGTTTGTTAGAATACAATTGAGTAAACACACGGTAGTTTGAACGAATCCTTAAATACATACGCATTGCAAATTTGCAATAAAGGTTGTTTGCTTTATTGTAAGTATTTTTTTGGACCTCCTTTAAAGTGAGAGCGAGCAGTTTGCTCTATACATACTTTCAATTTCAAATCTAAAATTCAATTAACCAATAAAATTTCGTTATTCATCATTCATCATTCAATTAACCAATGAAACATTAGTTATGGAAGTGTTAAGATTGTTGTTAAAGCGATATATTAATGAAAAACTGACGTGTTCAGGTATCATCCAAATTGCAGTGAGCAACAAATTGTAAACCTTTGTTTCGCCGACGGTCTTTCATATTTGCTACAGCAGATCATGGTTCCGTTAAGATTATTAGTGATGCATTGGAAGACGTCAAATTATGGTCTGGGCTGATTCCGAGCGGCTGAGCCTTCCCAAAGTGTGGCCTTTTTCTCAGGGGGGGGGGGGGGATTGTTGGGGTGACCTTCACCCCTTTTCCCACATCGGTTGGAGAGGCAAAAGCAAAGGCCCGTATATGTGGCTTGATACCTCTTCCTCACATCAACTGGTATCAAGAATATGATATTTGCAACTCTTCGTTTTGAAGAAGGTCACCTGTCGGTTAGCTATCTAAGGGTTCTCCTTATCTCCACTCGGCTAATGTATCGTGATTGCAAATTCCTTGTTGATCTAGTGAAGAGTAGAACAGAAGACTAGAAGAATAAGTTTCTTTCTTTTGCGGGCAGAGTTCAACTCATCATCTCGGTTCTTTAGGATATGCATGTTTATTGGGCGTCGGTGTTTATTTTGCCGGATGCTATCATATAAGAGATTGAAGTGTTGATGCGCTGGTTCTTGTAATGCCAGAGAGGTATGAAAGGTGAAATGGAATACTCTTTGTTTGCCAAAGGATGAAGGTGGACTTGACTTTTAAACGGTTGAAGTACTGGAACATTGCTCTAATTTCTACTCAACATCTTGTTTCACAAACAGTCATTATGGGTGTGATGGATCAATACTCATAGGCTTTCACAAGATCAGTTTTGGGAAGCATCCGTCACTGCCAACGCTAGTTGTAACTAGCGAAAAATCCTTCAAGTAAGGCATGTTGTGCGTGATAATTTTTTCCACAAATTGGGTAATGGTTGTTCTACCTCTGTATGGTATTAATAGGGCCTGTAATGCAATACGGCCACGGGGTAATATTGTAGCTTAGTATGCAATTGTTTGGTTTTCGTATTGTATCCCGGGACATGCTTTTCTTGTGTGGCTCCTTGTCGGTGAACGTCTTAAGACTCAAGATAAGCTAAAGCAATGGGAGATTAATACGGCTAGAGCTATGGAGTGTGTGTTGTGTAAAGATGAACCGGATTCGCATAACCATCTATTATTTGAATGTCGATCTGCGTCTCAAGTTTGGAGTCGTGTCCAGAATGAGGTTCGTATGCAGTTAAGTGGGAAGTGGAAAGAGATTGTGGAAGAGGATACTTCCTCAGCAAGTAGAAATATTACTTGTATCATTGAAGCTAAGCTTGTTTTTGCGGCATCAGTATATTACATCACTACAAGAACAAGCACTTATAGGGACGACACTTTTCGGGACGAAAAAATGTCGTCCCGAAAAGTCCACTAATCTACAAAACAAAATGCTTCTTGACCAACTTTTCTGAAATCTTTAACTTTTTTTTCGGACGACTTTTTAGGGACGAAATGTCCCTAAAAGTAATATTCATTTTTTTTAATTTTCCGGGAAAAATTTGGTTCCAAAAGGCACAAAATTTCGCGTCATATTTTATCGGACGACATGTCGTCCTGGAAGGTCGTCTTTTTAATAAAAAAGGATAGGACGGAGCTGCAAGTGTTTGAAGCTATTTATGGAAACAAGGCTGGTTTGGATGGTTCTCGAGTGTATGGTTCGAGTGTTTGGGTTTCTATCATCAAGTTATGCCAAACCCAAAAGTAATGGTACCATCCCTGATAATGTGCTTCGTGTTAAACTTGGGAATGGTTTGAATACTCGCTTTTGGGTTGATAACTGGTTAGGGAATGGGTCACTGAAATCTAAATATGTTAGACTATATCATTTGGAATCCAACAAAGATTGTTTAGTTGCGGAGCGGTTTGTTAACAGTGATTGGAGATGGGAATGGTCCAGTGCGCATATCGGTTCTAGGAATGCAGCTCTACTGCAGTCCATGGTTGCGGAAATTAACGACATTTCTTTGTCAGGTGTCGAGGATTCGTGGGAATGGATTATAAGTGAAGATGGTCAATTTGAGGTAAGTTCTACGCGCAAGTTCATTGACGACTTGGTTCTTTCCATCGCTAAATTTTCTACTAAATGGTGTAAGTTGATCCCTCGAAAGATTAATATATTCGCTTGGAGACTAGCCAACGATCGATTACCTTCTAGACTCAATTGTTCAAACAGGGGAATTGATATTGCAGATTTGAACTGTGTGATAAGTGGTCAATCTCCAGAATCGGTTAGTCACGTTTTTTCGAATGTCATCTTCCTAAACAATTATGGAGGGCTATTAGTATTTGGGTGGATGTCCGCTTTCCGATTTTCGATAATTTGCAACAATGGCTCTTTTGGCTTGTAGCATGGAACAAAAGTAAGGAGATCAAGAACAGGTTATATGTCATCATTGTGACTTCTTTATGGTTTATTTGGAGATTTCGCAACGAGACTATCTTCGGCCTGAGTACTTTGAAGAAAATTTTGTTATTTGATTCGATTCGCGTTTTTTCCTTTAGTTGAATCGTTAGTAGAAGCTCATGTATGTTAGAGTGTAAACCCGGTAAATATTATTGATAATATTAGTCCTACGGGGTTTACACTCTAACAATGTAATCTTGATTGGAACTCATGGCGGTTAAAGCCATTGTAATTTGTTTTGTGTTTTTTCTAGCGTCTTGCTAGGAGTAACACCTTATAAAATTAAGCCGTTCAAAAAAAAACTTAGTGCTGGTCATTCCTGATAGTGCTAGTGTTTAGTTGTTTTAGCTAAGTGCTAGTTTGGTTGTGGATCTTGTATCCGTGTTTGTATCCATAGTGATACTTTTGTTCCTCTTGTAAATCTTTTGTTATTAATATATTTACCCAGTAATTTTCTTTACCAAAAAAAAAAATAATAGAAATATTAATTTATAATTTTTACTATTCGTATATATTTATAATCAATAATGTTAACATAACGAGTGTTATGGGACCGCGCGTTGCTGCAAAAATAGTTTCGTTCCGTACATTTATAATCGTACATATCAAGGACAACAACAAAATTACTATTCATGAATATTATTCATCGGAATATAGAGTAGTCTGATACAAAATTTATGGATAACACAGTATCTAAATAGAGTGAAGTCAATGGATAGAAATATAATAATATACTAATATAATTTAATAATTTACGTTCATCAATTTAACGATTGTTAAATCCTGAGTTATTCAAGAAATACGTTAAAAGATTGGAGTCAACGAAATCAAAAAAATTAGTGTAAGGTCTTCAAAGATGTTTGGTACAAAGTTTAGGGACCATCAACATAATTTAAATCCAGTGATAAGTTATAGAAATAGAAAGTATTTTTAAATGAAACTTCGTTAGGTTTATAATAGGGGTGTGTATGGTACGGGACTGACTGGACCAAACTAACTCGGTTCGATTACGTCCCAAGTTCTATTTTATAGCAAAACTTCGGACCGAGGATTGGAACATATAATCTCGGTTCGGTTCGGTTCTCGAACATTCGGTTCGGTTCTGAGAAAAGAACCGTCCCGTCTTATATAATCATACGGAGTATTAGATTGGTAACTTATATGTTGTTGTTAGACCTGACCCAACGGTTTTGTCTTTTCCCCATCATTTTACAAAATATAAATGACGCGACAAGTAGCAAGTCGTCATTTTTTTGTCGTGGGGTGAAGTTTTTGAAACTTGTCCATATAAAGAATGTGAGACGGTTTGTCGATCAATTTAAACTTTTTGTTAAATGCCTTTGTCTCGTTTCTACTTGGATCACTAATTTTTATATCTATCTATCTATCTATCTATCTATCTATATATCTATCTATTCTATATAGTCTAATAAACCTCTAAAATGATGACATCATCATTAAGCTAAATTAACCTTAATGATGATGTCATAATTATATATTAATTTAATTAAAAAAATAATACAAAATCTTTTATAAAAAGAAATATTAATCTCTCCTAAATTGTAATTTTATTTTTCTAAAAAAAATTTAATTTTTTTTATTATTATTAATAATTATTATTATTATTAATTATTATTATTATTAAAAATATAAATATAAATATTCAACTTTGAGCGAACTTTATGTTTGTAAAATCAACGACAAGTTTTTTAGTCGGAATCCGTGATTCCATGGGGCAATAAACTAAATGACTTTAACATTTACATTCACTTAATACCTAAAAACATATCATTAAACTGTTTCGTTTAAACAAACTCGTGTTTTCACGAGTCATTTCATTAGTTTATTATAAACCTACAACAAAAACCCAAACCAAATATAATGTTATAATTTTAATTATTAATTATTAAAATTTTATTTTAAATATACAAAATACCACTTTATAAAAAAATATGTATTTCATTTTAAAAAAGTTTGTTTATTAATTAAATAATGTGTGGGGTCACCGTCTTTATTGAGAAGTATGTCATGGTCGGTAGCAATAAGTCTTGTCTTTTTGAGGGAGTGATGATGTGGTGGTTCGTTGTACATAATGGTTGGGAGCGGTCTTAGAAATTAGGGGCTCGGTGTGTTACATTATCATACAATATTATATTCATATTCATATTCATGCTCAATACATCAAACTCATATATACATCATACCAATCACGGTTCATGACTATTAACCGAAGATCACCTAAATAATTATTTGTATTTCTGTAAAAATGTATTAAATCGTGCTTGCTGACTTGCTCGAATAGATAGCTGCAGTAAAAGAGCCTTAAATGAATGAAAAAATGGATGATGTCTCTAGTAAGCATATGAGTTATCGATATCTTTTATGCTCTGTTCCAGAGCTATAATTTGGAGAGAAAGGAATTGATTTGGAAGAAAATCAAACTCACAAATGCGTTCCCAAGTTTTAACAGGAAAGAAAGGGAAGGGAATGGATGGGAATGGATGGGTATTTTACTCTTCATCTCTTCCTTCCAAATTGGAAGGATTTGAAATCACTCCCCTTCATTTCTCTTCTTTTCATTTCATTTCCTTTATAAAAAAACTTGGGAACAGACCCTTAGGCTTTGTTCCCAAGTTGAAAATTGAAGGGAAATGAAATGAAGGGTAAGGGAATTTAAAGAAATAGTGTTCCTAAGTTTTATGTTGGAGAGAATGGAAAGGATTTGAAAGTGTTATTTGGTCTAATTTCTCTTCCACTGATTCCTTCCAATTTGGATGGATCCACTTTCTCCCCCTTTCATTTCATTCCCTTTCCTTCAACTGAATACTCTGGAACACAGCATTAGTGTTTCTATTATTCTTTTAGCTGACATCTTCAAACTCATTATGAAATTTAAGTTGACCCAAATAAATGATAAATGATGTCCATGTCAATTACAATGAAATGAAAACAAAGATCTATCATATAAGTAACTCATCAATGTAATTTCCATTAGGGTTAAAGCTATTATAGACTATATATTTTCTCAAATGTCCCGATTTATGCTATATACACATTTTCATCTCATTGTCAGCTATATACTTTCAAAAAGTGTGCTAATATAAACATTTATACTTTTTTAACCTTCAACAAAAAAAGTTGATGACGTGTCATCATATTTATAGTTTACATTGGAACACAAAAAGAAACTATATAGCCTACATTGAAACAAAAGAAAGACTATATTTAGTCCACATAACCTTTAAAAAAAATTACACGTATTTATTTTGACCGGTTGTACCGGTAACTGGTAACCAATTGTTGACATGAGAACACTTTTTGAAAGTATATAGCCGACATTGAGACAAAAATATAACCTGCATCAGGACATTTAAGAAAATATATAGCATATTTGTAGATTCAACCCTTTACATTATCAGACAACATGAAAGAATTTGAACACATACTATCTAATGACCCGTCCTAATCCATCTGGACGAAGTCCATATCGATTACAAACGATTCACAATAGTTGATTACATCGCGAGGTACTTGACCTCTATATGATACATTTTACAAACATTGCATTCGTTTTTAAAAGACAAACTTGCTTTACATTGAAAGTTGACGACATGCATACCATTTCATAATATATCCAACTATAATTGACTTAATAATATTCTTTGATGAACTCTACGACTCAAATGCAACGTCTTTTGAAATATGTCATGAATGACTCCAAGTAATGTCTCGGATATGAGCTAATGCACAGCGGAAGATTTCTTTCATACCTGAGAATAAGCATGCTTTAAAGTGTCAACCAAAAGGTTGGTGAGTTCATTAGTTTAACATAAATAATCATTTCCATCATTTTAATAGACCACAAGATTTTCATTTTCATTTCTCATAAATATACGTCCCATGCATAGAGACAAAAATATCATTCATATGGATTGAACACCTGGTAACCGACGTTAACTTTAATGCATAGAATATCCCCAAAACAGAACCTCTCGTCTGTATAATAATAATCTCGAAGTACTAAAGCATTCGTACCCCGAATGGAACTTGTCAAGGTCCATAGATCTATCTTTAGGATTCGCGTCAATCAGGGGCCATTTCCCTAAATTCTTAGGTTACCAGACTTGAAGGGCGATATTCGGTTTAATAATCCAACCATAGAATGTAATTTTAAGTACTTGTGTCTATTTCGTAAAACATTTATAAAAGCAGCGCATGTATTCTCAGTCCCAAAAATATATATTGCAAAAGCATTTAAAAAGTGAGCAAATGAAACTCACCTAATGTATTTTGTAGTAAAAATACATATGACTATATTGAACAACTGAACAATGCAGGGTTGGCCTCGGATTCACGAACCTATATCATTTGTATATCTTATTAAAACATATAATAGAAATATCTTGATTTCATTTATTAGTATATATTATTTATATAAATTTTGTAGTTATATACAGTTTATACAAGATTCTATTTAAAAACATATACTTTATTTTATATCTTAAGTTATATGTTATATATATTTATTTTGTATATGTATTTAAAATGATTAATATAGTTATATATGTATATTTTGTATTATATTAAAATTACCTAATTTGTTGTTCGTAAGTTTTTATATAAGTACTTTTAATATGATTTATATATGGAATATTAATATAATTGTAGTATATGTAATAAGTATGTTTTATGTACAAAATATTTATTTGTTTAAAAATGATAGTTTTGATATTAATAATTTACTAATAATAATAATAATAATAATAATAATAATAATAATAATAATAATAATAATAATAATAACTTTGTTAAAAATGATAATATTAATAAAGATATTGTTAATAATGATACCTTTGTTTAATAATAATAATAATAATAATAATAATAATACTAATAGTTACAAAAGTGATACTAGTACTAATATAAATGAGAAACAAATGATAAATTGTATTATTTACATAATAATAATAATAATAATAATAATAATAATAATAATAATAATAATAATAATAATAATAATAATCCTAGTCATAATAATAATTATATTGATATTAACGATACTAATAATAACATTAATAATCCTTTACGTTGTTACTTACTAGTAAAATGATAATAATCTATATTAGTCATTAATAAATATAATACCAAAGATAATAATAATAATAATAATAATAATAATAATAATAATAATAATAATAATAATAATAATAATAATAAGAGTAACTATATTCTTAATTATAAATATAATCATAACAATAATGATAAATAATAGCTAATACTTAAATGACAAATTTACAGTAACAAATACATTAATAAGGTTCATATTTCTTATAATTATGGTAATAATAATAATAATTATAATTCTAATAATAATCAGTAATAATAACATTAATGAGTAATAACAATAATAAAAATAACAATAATAAGAATTTTAAAAAATTTAAAACTACCTTTAAAGAGGCTTTAAAAAAAATTTGTCCAAGCCTAGAATCGAACCCGAGACCTCTCCAACCCCCAACACGTCATTGAACCAGCAGAGCTACTGCTCTTTTCTGTTTTATCAGGCAAAATTATTTATTTAAACCATTTTAAATTTCTGTTTTATTTTCTCCTTCATCCTCTTCAGTTGTGATCGACCAGTGAACCCCAAACCATATTATCAAAGAATCAACGAAATTTGTTTTTTTTATAATCTTTAACTTGAAATAAGATTACCAGTTATGAGTGATTAATTTAATTAAAATAAAATATATATATATATATATATATATATATATATATATATATATATATATATATATATATATATATATATATATATATATATATATATATGTTGCTGTACCACGTGTAACGACCCGACCAAATCGTCATTGACGGCGCCGCTACTTAGGTCCCGTTGCGTGTTCATAGTCCCTATATGAGACGCGTTTGACCAAAATTATGTCGCATTCATTTGAAACGTGCATGACTTGCAAAGTTTAGTTCACCAAACGGATCGACAACAAGTTTAAGTTTACAAAAGTAGTAAAGTACAAATGAAATATCTTGCGACATAATTAGTTTAAAATCACAGTTGCTATAAATAGCGTAAGTATGTAAACAATATGTTTGAATCCAAAGGTGCTATCACTAGCGTATGCATGTATGTATGCTTGACTCCAAGCAAGAAATCAGAGTGTATGCATGTATGCTTGACCCCAAGCAAGTATGAATGTACGCGGAAGCATGTATCAAATAGCCATGTATGAACCTGAGAAACATATAGAAAACTGTCAACGAAAAACGTTGGTGAAATCATAGGTGTATTAGTAAATGTTATATTTTGAACCACAAGATTTAGTATTTCCATAAATTGATCATCCAAAAGTTGCATTCCAAAAGTTGGTTCGCGAGCACCCAATTATCAAAGCTTAACATTCCTTCCATTGTATACCCCATCACTTAGTGCTAGAACAAACACTGATTCTCGAAAATATATTTCATCCGTAGACGGTAGCGAACCGTCAAAGATGAGGGTTGTCAACCCATATGGCCATATAACATAAGTTCTCGCTTACACCCGGCAAGTGTAACTAATGATAATCGAATTGAGGATTTTTGTTCTAAACTCGCTGTAGAATGTTTGTTTTCCTTGTACTTGTGTTCAAAGTATAAAAGTAAGTAGTACAAAATGTAACAAAGTATATGTTTCTCAGCCCACAATTTAAAAGTATAAAAGTTGTTGAAAAGGTGGGACTATGATCTCACCTCGAGTGCACGAGTATAAAAGTACTTCACAAAGTAACGTGTGCATGAAAGTTGCTTAGCCTTGACCTAAACAAGTAAGTTGTATCAATTAACCGGTTACGACACAAGGTCGGGTGAAATGTGTTCAATTAGTCCTATGGCTCGTTACGACTCTATTAAGTATAGCATGTGAATCACGTTGTCAAGTTTCATACAAGAAACAAGTATAAAAGCATGTTAGAATGTTTGTATAAAAGTTTGGTTAAGTTTGACTAAAAGTCAAACTTGGTCAAAGTCAACGAAAAAGTCAACACGTTCGGGTCGGGTCCCAAACTATTTTTCTAAGCTTAGAAGTCATATATGAGCATGTTGGCCAAGTTACATGTTAATCGGAGGTGCGTAGCATAGCAAACATTTTTGGTAAAAAGGGACAAATGGGACAGAAGCTGGACACGTTATACGCCGCGCCGCGGCCAGGCCTGTCGCGCCGCGACAAAAGCCGTGGCCTGGTCCCTGGCCTGTTTCACTTGTTCAAGACTTGGAAATTTTCAAACAAACGCAAAACGCAAACCGCAAACAATTAGAAGACGTATCTTATACCGTTGGAAAGCTCTTTTGACAAGGAACACAACTAAACATGTTTCATCAAACAAAAACATCATTTTCCATAACCGATTTCTCGTCAAGTGATCATTTAAAAGTCCATTTTCAAAGTTTCAAGTTCATCAATTGCATTTTAAGTTTCGGGAATCCAATTCACACATATGATATGCCGTTTCGAAGGTAATTAAGCATACATTACAACTAATCACTAACAATTAACATTCTATGGCATTCAAGCATCAAAAGTTCATGTCAAGAACTATCAAACCCTAGTCAAACATCACAAAATCATTAATCGGGTTTTGAAGTTTTCTTAATCAACCTACACATCCAAATGTGGCTAATGATACTAGTAACACAATTAAAACACGCACTTTAACAATCTAACAACATTAACTCATCCAAAATCAAGGATTAAGCAAACCCATTTCAAATGTTCAAACTAGTTACTCAAAACAACAAATCGAGCAAGTAAATCATATATTCATGCTAGACACGAGCCATAGACACTAACTAACACCATTTCAAATCAAAAACACGAATTTAGAGAAATCTAGAGTTTTAGAAATGTTACCCAAACGAGATGAAGTTGGTATCAAATTGTAGAGGATGAAGAGAGGATTCCAAATATGTAATTTGTTTTGAAGTTTGCTTCCCGATCCGAATTTAGATGATGATTTATGTTTGTGTTCTTGAGAGAAAAAAAGAAAGAAAGAAAGAAGAAGAAATGGATGAATGAGGGGTGGAGGTGGTGAGTGGTTGACTAGTCAACTACTAGCCACCTCTTTGGTCAAGTGGCGGAACTAGTCCCTCAAGTTTCAGAGCGGGTGCGGGAATTAACCAAACGAATATTTTTAAAACGCAAGTTAACGAGAGATGTTATAATTAAATGACGGAATTATTATGAACGTTAGTCAACGGAAACTACGAATTTAAATACGAAAGATTATTATTAAAAAAAAAAGACGGTGTTAAAAATAAATTTAACGGAAAAACGCGGGATGTTACATTATCCACACCTCAAAAGAAATTTCGTCCCGAAATTTAGTTGGAAGTAGTAGTTGTTGAATCTTACTCGAGATCTTGCGTTGTAAATTCTACGAATAAGTGAAGGTACGTCCTTGAGTATTTCCACGAATTTTGACGGTCGGGATCATATGTTGTTTTAAGGTTTGGCTTCCATGATTCATGGTTTCAACCGGTCCTCCTAGGAAGTGAGGGTTATCGTCGATAGTGAGTTCATCAAAGGAGATAACAAGTTCTTGTTTCGCAAAACACGTCTTTGAGTTGATACATCGAATGTAGGATAAACGGAGACCCAAAATGAGTCGGAAAAGTCTAAACGGCTAGCGACGGGTCCAAAACACCCCAAGAATTTAAAGGATCAAAATATCGCGGATTTAGCTTCCTACGTTTCCCGAAACGGATTGCACCTTTCCAAGGTGCGACTCTTAACGTGACGCGGTTTCCCACGTGGAATTTGAAATGTTTACGTCTAACATCGGCGTAACTCTTGGTGATTACGAGTCGCGTAGGGTTTTACCTGAATATGAATAAATTTTCTCGGTTGTTCATGAATAACCTCGGCCCCGGTGAATTGATCATTGTTTACTTTGTTCGACAAAAGAGAATGACGTTTCCGGTCACATGTGGTTTCAAAAGGAGTGACGTTAAAACTCGAGTGAAAATCATTGTAGTACGAGGATTCGGTTAAAGGAAAATACTTTTCTCAAGTAAATTTGAAGTTAGTAATACAACTCGTATTATGGATTCCAAGGTTTAAATCGTATGTTTGTTCGGTCCGTCGGGTTGCGGATGGTACGCGGTACTCATGTCTAAACGTGGTCCCGAGGCTTTTTGTGAGGCACTCCGAAGTCTAGAAATGAAACGAGGATCTCGGTCCAAAACGGAGTACATTCCGTAAGGTATATTTAGACAAGTTTGTTAGGACAAGTTTCTCAAGAAAATTCGCGTCGCGAAAGATTTATCAGTTTCCAAAAACGTTCGTCGGGGCAAGTCCTCATCGGTTTCTGAAAGAAAAACGTTCGTCGGAACTATTCACCCTCGAGGTGAATACTAGTATAACGTGGAGAGTCTCTCTCCATTGGGAATTTAGAATAAGGACCTCCTGAACCGGAAGTACGAGGGTGATGCAAAAGAAGTTTCCGCCTCGGTGCGAGCATAACGAGTAAATCGTAATTAGTCAATAAGACTGTGCGAGGACGAGATAGTATACACGTGTAACATACGGTTGAAGTCGAGAGGAATCGGTAATTCATTCGGAAGCATAAGTATAGTTCGACAAAAGTCGAAGGGGTGTCCCCGGTATGGTTGTTATCAATATTCTCGGAGTTTTCGGATGTCCAAACATGAAAGGATGAAGTCATGTACATGGCACATGGTGGTGTTTAGGTTGATCGAGCCTAACCACCATCACGCGTCACTAGAACTTTGGTATGTCTTACCGTAATATAACTACGTTGATCGAGTGTAGTTATATTATGCTAACTCATACCTCCATTCCCACATCACTCCATAGATTCAAGTTCGTGTCATCGCGAAAATCTAAAATGAACAAAATGTAACGACGTCTCAAACGTGACTCGTATTAAATCGAAATAGTTTCTACAACTCTAAAGAAGCGTTTCCCCGCGGGAAGAGTATAAATGATTGTTAACGTCAAATCGGTTCGATTCAAACAATAATGTATTTAGGTATGAAAAGAGTAACGAGTCATGATAACAAGTAGTACGCAACCGTAGCGATAAATAGTGATGACGATACTCATCTAGAGTAGTGATGGTAGTAACACTAAAAAGTAGATAGTAAGAAACACCAGTGGGAAACCGATAGTAAGTTGAAACGGTGGCAAATAACAATCCGGGAGACAGAGTTCCCGAACGAGTGTGACTAACGAAGTCGTCGTCATCCATACGTGTATGAATCATGAATTTACGTGTGTTACCAAAAAGTGGCGGAATACGAGTTCGTATGACGAAGGTTGGGTACCATTAAAAAAAGTTTTCCTAAGAATGATTCAAGTATAATGCACAAGTAGTCAAGTAAGTGCTATCTATAGCAAATGTATGTCAGAATGCAAATGCTAACTATCCGGTTGTAGTCTAGACTCACTAATGCGTCCTAACGACTCTGTTAGACACACTAATGCACGTCCTAGTTCCCTACAACCAACGCTCTGATACCATCTGTAACGACCCGACCAAATCGTCATTGACGGCGCCGCTACTTAGGTCCCGTTGCGTGTTCATAGTCCCTATATGAGACGCGTTTGACCAAAATTATGTCGCATTCATTTGAAACGTGCATGACTTGCAAAGTTTAGTTCACCAAACGGATCGACAACAAGTTTAAGTTTACAAAAGTAGTAAAGTACAAATGAAATATCTTGCGACATAATTAGTTTAAAATCACAGTTGCTATAAATAGCGTAAGTATGTAAACAATATGTTTGAATCCAAAGGTGCTATCACTAGCGTATGCATGTATGTATGCTTGACTCCAAGCAAGAAATCAGAGTGTATGCATGTATGCTTGACCCCAAGCAAGTATGAATGTACGCGGAAGCATGTATCAAATAGCCATGTATGAACCTGAGAAACATATAGAAAACTGTCAACGAAAAACGTTGGTGAAATCATAGGTGTATTAGTAAATGTTATATTTTGAACCACAAGATTTAGTATTTCCAAAAATTGATCATCCAAAAGTTGCATTCCAAAAGTTGGTTCGCGAGCACCCAATTATCAAAGCTTAACATTCCTTCCATTGTATACCCCATCACTTAGTGCTAGAACAAACACTGATTCTCGAAAATATATTTCATCCGTAGACGGTAGCGAACCGTCAAAGATGAGGGTTGTCAACCCATATGGCCATATAACATAAGTTCTCGCTTACACCCGGCAAGTGTAACTAATGATAATCGAATTGAGGATTTTTGTTCTAAACTCGCTGTAGAATGTTTGTTTTCCTTGTACTTGTGTTCAAAGTATAAAAGTAAGTAGTACAAAATGTAACAAAGTATATGTTTCTCAGCCCACAATTTAAAAGTATAAAAGTTGTTGAAAAGGTGGGACTATGATCTCACCTCGAGTGCACGAGTATAAAAGTACTTCACAAAGTAACGTGTGCATGAAAGTTGCTTAGCCTTGACCTAAACAAGTAAGTTGTATCAATTAACCGGTTACGACACAAGGTCGGGTGAAATGTGTTCAATTAGTCCTATGGCTCGTTACGACTCTATTAAGTATAGCATGTGAATCACGTTGTCAAGTTTCATACAAGAAACAAGTATAAAAGCATGTTAGAATGTTTGTATAAAATTTGGTTAAGTTTGACTAAAAGTCAAACTTGGTCAAAGTCAACGAAAAAGTCAACACGTTCGGGTCGGGTCCCAAACTATTTTTCTAAGCTTAGAAGTCATATATGAGCATGTTGGCCAAGTTACATGTTAATCGGAGGTGCGTAGCATAGCAAACATTTTTGGTAAAAAGGGACAAATGGGACAGAAGCTGGACACGTTATACGCCGCGCCGCGGCCAGGCCTGTCGCGCCGCGACAAAAGCCGTGGCCTGGTCCCTGGCCTGTTTCACTTGTTCAAGACTTGGAAATTTTCAAACAAACGCAAAACGCAAACCGCAAACAATTAGAAGACGTATCTTATACCGTTGGAAAGCTCTTTTGACAAGGAACACAACTAAACATGTTTCATCAAACAAAAACATCATTTTCCATAACCGATTTCTCGTCAAGTGATCATTTAAAAGTCCATTTTCAAAGTTTCAAGTTCATCAATTGCATTTTAAGTTTCGGGAATCCAATTCACACATATGATATGCCGTTTCGAAGGTAATTAAGCATACATTACAACTAATCACTAACAATTAACATTCCATGGCATTCAAGCATCAAAAGTTCATGTCAAGAACTATCAAACCCTAGTCAAACATCACAAAATCATTAATCGGGTTTTGAAGTTTTCTTAATCAACCTACACATCCAAATGTGGCTAATGATACTAGTAACACAATTAAAACACGCACTTTAACAATCTAACAACATTAACTCATCCAAAATCAAGGATTAAGCAAACCCATTTCAAATGTTCAAACTAGTTACTCAAAACAACAAATCGAGCAAGTAAATCATATATTCATGCTAGACACGAGCCATAGACACTAACTAACACCATTTCAAATCAAAAACACGAATTTAGAGAAATCTAGAGTTTTAGAAATGTTACCCAAACGAGATGAAGTTGGTATCAAATTGTAGAGGATGAAGAGAGGATTCCAAATATGTAATTTGTTTTGAAGTTTGCTTCCCGATCCGAATTTAGATGATGATTTATGTTTGTGTTCTTGAGAGAAAAAAAGAAAGAAAGAAAGAAGAAGAAATGGATGAATGAGGGGTGGAGGTGGTGAGTGGTTGACTAGTCAACTACTAGCCACCTCTTTGGTCAAGTGGCGGAACTAGTCCCTCAAGTTTCAGAGCGGGTGCGGGAATTAACCAAACGAATATTTTTAAAACGCAAGTTAACGAGAGATGTTATAATTAAATGACGGAATTATTATGAACGTTAGTCAACGGAAACTACGAATTTAAATACGAAAGATTATTATTAAAAAAAAAAGACGGTGTTAAAAATAAATTTAACGGAAAAACGCGGGATGTTACACCACGTTTTGACTCCTCGAGAACTCAAACACTGAAATCGATTTTAAGAGTGTTTTAGACTAAACTTATAACATGAAAATGATGTCAAATTGTTATTAAAAACTTTCTGTGCCTTTAATTTAAATTGAAACATCAAATTGAGCTTGAATTTCTCGATGAACAATCTTCATCACTTTTTGAAATTAAGTTTGACTTTCAAAATTGGAATTCGTTAAAAGGATTTGGAGTTTAAGACTTTACAGAAAGTTTAAATAGGTGATTACTAACCTCACTACATTAATACATTTCTGAAATTGATTTTGAATTCTCGATTTTGATAAAATGAATAAAAGTAGGGGACGGGGTCTGGGGTTCTCAATTTTCTGCTTCAATTCGCGTAATTAAAGGCTGTTAAAATTAATTGAAAATGATATTTGGTAATGTAAGGTCGTAATGCGTTAATTAACAACTGGATTCGATTAATTTAATGGAGAGGTGGTTCGAAAAAAATTGATCAGGAAAAAAAAAAAGTTGAAACTGATTGCTACAGAAATTGAACTCGTGATTGTGATTAGATTGATATCAGATAAATTGTTGGAGATAAACACAAGAAAACGAAATAGCTGGATAGAGATAATTAACAGAATTTGCTTTCTTTATTTGATTTATTTACAGTAATCTATTTATTAATATAAATATATTAATATTCATAATCCTATTAATATTAATAATAATAATTGTTAATAATAAATAATAATACTAATAATAATATAAATGTATAAGGAATTAATAATTTCAGATACTAAAGGTAATAATAGAAATAATAATAGTATTAATAAAATGATAACAATAATATTAGTACTAGTAATATTATAATAATTCAATTATATCGAATTTCATGTCTATATATTATATACAATAATAATGCAACTAATAATATTAATATTATTATTATTAATACTAATAATGGAAGTAATACTAATAATATTGATATAACAAATTTATGCTTATCGACTCTAATACTTATATATTATGTATTAAAATAATAATATTAATAATACTGATATTAATATTAATAACGAAAGTAATATTCATTAATATAGTAACTATATTATAAATTGTAGTTATATTTAATGTATTAACATTACATATATTAATTATGTAATATGCATACAACATATTCGGATATTTACTAAAATATACATAGTATATTAATCGTTTACAAAATCACATATATAATTACATAGATTTATTTTAATAAATATTTATATATTTATTTATATTTTTATATAAATATTTAGATATTTATATATTTATTTTAATTACAACATAGTTATTTTGTATCATACTTTATATATTTGATTATAATGTTTCAGTTATATTTTATTATTTTCAATTATTATATATACTTACCTTTATATATATTTATATATATTTATTTACACATCATTGTTCGTGAATCGTCGGGAATGGTCGAAAGTTAATTGAATAAAAATTTCAAAATCTTTAAGATTCAATTAAGTAGACTTTGCTTATCATGTCGAAATCATATAAGAAGAAGTTTAAATTTAGTCGGAAATTCCCAGGTTGTCACAGTACCTACCCGTTAAAGAAATTTCGTCCCGAAATTTGAGTGAGGTGGTCATGGCTAACAATAAAAATGTTTTCATGACGAATATGAGTTGATAAAAAGAGTTTTATCATCATTGAGTAATATAGATAAAACAATTCGATTATTGGAAGAGCACGAATGAAGCTGTCACAAAAGAGCGAAATGAATAAATACAGGTTTGACTTAACTGGTGACGTAGTCACGGTTGATTTTCGAAATTTAAGGGATTTAAAGAAAATCTTCGAAATCTAAAATATTTTATTCTTCGGCGAATAAGAAAATTAAGATCTCTATAATTAAATACAGTGATCTACCTCGATTACTCTATCTGATATTTCTATTATAAATTAAACTCTTTCCGTTCCATAATTTTCACCATTCCTATACTTTCTTTCATGGTTCTTACATCCACAAGATTGTGAAAATGCTTAATCCAGTTCCGATCCTTGTCCTTATCTTGACTATTGCAACAATCATTCTCCTTTTCCAACTTCCACCGGAGGAATCTGTTTTCTTTTACTTCGCCCTTGGGGTTATAGTATTTTTAATTCTTCTGTGTCTTTATGTTGCGATAAACATTGATATACACGGTCTGTAATTTCCGTGTTGTTATTGGGCTTTATATCTCCCCTTATATTTCAATGTCCCTATTTCTCTTTCCTATAATCATTGTTATCCACAGTTAATACTCCCTCCTATTTGCTGCGATTTATACTCCACTTTCTATTTCGGAGCTTTGTCCCTTCGTTTCTTCTTCTTGCGATTGGGCATCTCTTGTAATGGTCCAGAATTCGTGGATATAAGTTTCAGAATGAACATTGGTAATGTTCTAAGAAGGGAATGGTAATGGCACGATCTTGATTTGTTAAATTACCAGAATACCCTGGAAAAGACCGAATCATCAAGGAATATTTTCTTGATATTTTAGAGGTTTAAATAGAATACAAGAGTCGTGTACATGGCACATGATGACGTTAGAGTCTGTGAATCATCACGTTTCATTAGAAACTCAGCATGACTTACTGTAATATAATCACGTTGATCAAGTGTCATTATATTATACTAACTCATGCATCAGTTCCCAACATTACTTCAATAACATTCATATTTTAAGCTCGAAAATTTACAGAATATAGAAACTAACAATTTCTATATGATGTAACACTGATAGCACGAAGAGATTAATGATTTCAGATAAGAATAGTTATGAAAATATCTTCAGAAATGTGGAGGATATTTGTAATGAAAGATAGATAATATCTTTGAATATCTAAGATCAGAGGATGATAGAAACTATTGTCCGCAAATGTTTAGAGTAAGGAGCAAGATATTCGCTAAAGACTTCAGCAGGCATTGAATCATTTAGATTCTTTGAAATCAAACTTATTCTTTGTGATTTGTCCACGGCTTCCTTCATAGTTTCGCATAATCCGCTTTTCGGTACTAAATTTTCTATTGAGTGTTTCCAATACTCCATTCTTTATCATTAAACTTTCGACGGTTAAGGTCGTTTACGATTGTCTACGGTTTCTGCTGCTTCATTCAGCTTCCTCAAAATTTGGAGTATTGATTCGTAGACTGGGTGCTTTTCAGTATTTCAGAATAAAAGATAATAATTCTAAGATATAAATGTTATATGTATTCATATATCTGTTGATGTAGACATGCTGCGAGATTTCAAAATACTGATTGCAATTTCTCGGTAATTAGAATGGCAATTCTCGTTATAAGATGTGAATGAGTATATGATAGAGTTTCAATGAGTATAAAGATTTTTCGAAAAGTTAAAGATCAATGGAGTTGCTGGCAAGTTTACTTCTAATGTGGTGGAATATAAACAGTTCTCCGGTAACAATAAAAGAGCACGCAGATACATCAAGATTATAATAAGGTTGTTTCGAACGAAAAGTCGAAGTTGACTTGCTGAAGCTGTGACAAAACTGGCTAATTTGGGAAGGGATTGCAAAGTTATTTTCAGTAATAACAACGCCAAAGGAGCTAGTACAGATACGTGTTAAACGTTTACTCAAGTTCCGAATGTTTTTAGGTGCATAACTATATGCATCAATCTCTTCTTCTATAGATGAAGTGCGGTTGGTTCATCTTCTCGATTGGGGTGTTTTCAAGAATCATGAAAGGTTTGAATGCAGATTGTAATCGTCAAGATACAAATGAGGTTTAAGATGAAATCAAGTGGCAAACTTGAAGAATTGTTTAGTTTCATATGTTATAGTCAATATTTTAATTCATTTTAATTGTCTAATGTTGGTAGTCCACAGTTGATAGTCCACAGTTAGCAATTCAATAATTCATATATAGTTTAATATAATATTCGAATTAATTAATACGTATCGTGACCCGTATTCGTCTCAGACTCGATCACAACTCAAACTATATATATTATTGTAGAATCAACCTCAACCCTGTATAGCTAACTCCAACATTACTGCATATAGAGTGTCTATGGTTATTCCAAATAATATATATAGATGCGTCGATATGACATGTCAAAACCTTGTATACGTGTCCCGATATTTAAAGTGCGTAAAATAAATAACAGAAATTAAATGACGATAAATAAAGTGCGTAAAATAAATAACAGAATGTAAATGACAATAAATAAAATTGCGAGAATTAAATTACGATAAAATAAATTGCGATAATTAAATGTACAATAAGGAATTAACAGTTAGCTAGGAACAGTTAGCTAGGATTTTTTTAGCGTGGATTCTTAACAAAATTTATCATAGTTAATTTGTTTGTTTCTAACAAATTTTATTTTGTCCAATGTTTTCTTCATTATGCCACTTGTCGGATTCTGATAGGTCAAAATCCAAATATGAAATTGAATGAAAATGGTTATTCTGTGGTGAACGAATACGTATATCGATGGATGTAAGTAGGATCGTAAATGACTGTTGAATCAGATTCGGAGAATATACATTGTTACTTATTAATGTTAAATCTAAATATTCTTCGGGTATTACCTACCCGTTAAAATATTTTTACCATTAATAGTTTGTACAAAAGAATTTTTAATTACAATCTTTATGAAAATATACTTACATATATATTTTCTTCAGATATAATCATGGATTTAATGAGTTAATATGATATTAAACTCATCTGATTTACGGCTAGAACTAGAGTACATAATCTCTAAAACATTTAGAGGTTACATATCCATCATGTCGTACGAAGATAAATGTTGTAGAACGTCATATAGAACGATGATTATGCTCGAGGTACAGAATGAGATGTTGAGACATGGATTGTTGATGGTACTGGTGCTGTTACTGATGGTACTGTTGGTGCCGGTGGTGTTGCTGAAGCTGGTAAATTTTGCACCATATTCTCCAATGTAACACCCTGTTTTTGTTTCTAATTTTGCAGTAGGTCGGGACGCCGTCCAGATAGGAGGGACGCCGTCCAGCAACAAAAGGTGGTACACCGTCCTGATAGGGGGGACGCCGTCCAGCAACAAAAGGTGGGACGCCGTCCAAAGTTTGGGACGCCGTCCAAACGGTCTGTCGAGCCAGCTATTTTAATTATTTTAAAAGGGGTAAAATGGTAAAATCACTTAGATGCCGGTTTGGAACCTTCAAGGCTGGTTCCTTGGTCATTTGTGGATCATATTTCATCCTCACAAACACTCTCAACATTATCTAGAGAGAGAGGAGAAGTTCTAGAGAGAGAGAGGTGGATTTGGAGAAGAAGGAGTCGGATTCTCGTAAAAGCTCAGGTTCTAAAGTTGTTCATCTCGCTCTTAGCTACGTTGTGGTGATATTGATAAGCTCAAACTCCGAATTTCATTTATTAGATTTGATGTTCAAGTTAGGGTTTTGAGCTAGATTGTTATTAAACCCTTTTAGATGATGAAATGGGTTTATGGTGACTTGTTGTTCTTGTCACTTGGCGGATTTTGGGTCGGTTGATGATTTAACCTTGTTTAGGGTTTGATGGTGAGTTTAATCACTAGGTATAGTGATTATGGAAGCGTTGGAACACTTTTGGGTGTGTTTGGTTGTCTAATTTTGAAATGGGTCAAATTAGGGTTTTGGTGTCAAAATGGGTACGACACGTGTTTAACACTTGTGTTCGGGCTTAATTGGTGTGTTAGGACCATTTTCACTCGTGTTAGTGGATATTGGTTAGTTTGGGCGCGTTTCGTGCTTGGAAGTGCAAATGGGACGAATTTGCACTAGGTGTCAATTGGGTTGGTTTGTAAGTCAACCCTAATTGTGTTGTTGTGTTTGTGATAATGGAATAGGTACTTTCCATTTGGCGCGTTGCGGATTATTCGGTTGCATTCATCAAGGCGATAAGGTGAGTGTTAATATCCTATGTGGATATGTATGTGTAGGATGGGTGCGGGTCGGGGTGAAGTGTTTCTTGGTTATAGAGCTCACTTCACATATAGGTGGATTTGATGGACTTGTGTATATGTCCAATTGGCACGGTTGTGCGTTTTGGTTGGCAACCTTTGGCGGGGTACACAATTTGTGTGTACATTATCACATGCGGTATGATGTGGATTATATAACCCCAATGGCGAAGGGTTAATATTGTGATGCGGACTTAGATATAACCCCAATGGTGAAGGGTAGTATTGTGAGTGGAATAATTATACGTATGTGTATATGGCGTATTTATTTGTGAATGTTATGGTGTGAACCACGAGCCGGTAGCACTATAAAATAATTGATGTGAACCACGAGCCGGTAGCATCGAGTGTGAACCACGAGCCGGTAGCACTAAAAAATAATTGATGTGAACCACGAGCCGGTAGCATCGAGTGTGAACCACGAGCCGGTAGCACTATAAAATAATTGATGTGAACCACGAGCCGGTAGCATCGAGTGTGAACCACGAGCCGGTAGCACTATAAAATAATTGATGTGAACCACGAGCCGGTAGCATCGAGTGTGAACCACGAGCCGGTAGCACTATAAAATAATTGATGTGAACCACGAGCTGGTAGCATCGAGTGTGAACCACAAGCCGGTAGCACTATAAAATAATTGGTGTGAACCACGTGCCGGTAGCATCGAGTGTGAACCACGAGCCGGTAGCACTATAAAATAATTGATGTGAACTACGATCCGGTAGCATCGAGTGTGAATCACGAGCCGGTAGCACTATAAAAGAGTATGACTCAATTGCGTATGGTGTGAACCACGAGCCGGTAGCACCATAGCGTTATGGTTAACCTTGGGAGTTTTACGCGTTATTATTATTATATATATATATATATATATATATATATATATATATATATATATATATATATATATATATATATTGTATACGTATAATGTTGTATTGACGTGATGTAGCTAACCTTCTGGTTGTAGCTTATTGGCATTGCTCGCAACGTTGTTTGCGAACTTACTATATTGTTGTTGTTGTTAGCTTGAGCTTAGTGAACGTACGGTATGCTAGGTTTAGCTTGCCTTATACTTGGATGCTTCGGTATGCGCTATTTGATTATTATTGTGGCGTGTCCATTTTATACATATATATGTATGTAGTATATTTTCACTCACTAAGCTTTAGCTTACCCTCTCGTTATTTACATTTTTATAGATTGCATGGATGCGGTGGCTCGGGTAAGCGTGGGGACTAGTGGACTTGCGTAGTTGCTTTAGCAGACTTGCTTTTGGATTTGTTTAGGATTGGGTAGCGTGTCCCCAATCTCATGCTCGGTCTATGTTTTGTATAAACTAATGGGTCGAAATAGTCACTTGTGGTATTTTGGGTCGATGTGGGCCCGGTGTCGTAAAACTCAATTTTTATTATGAAAAACTCTTAGTTTAACCTATTGTAACATATTGTGAAAGTGTGTTGGTTTAAAAGTGTCGGGAAGCGGGTTTTTCACCCGTGTGTAAAACATAAAACTGATCAGAATCTGGCAGCACATCTGGACGCCGTCCCAGATGGCTGGACGCCGTCCTGGTTTTTACAACTGGACGCCATCCAGATTACTGGACGCCGTCCAGATCAACTGGCTCTCAATTTTTTTTTATGGCACTTTTACGGATGGTTAACGGGTTGGGTTGTTACAAGTGGTATCAGAGCATGGTCTAAGGGATTTAGGTGACTTGAGATAGGTGCCTAGACTTAGACTTTTGTGTGTGCTTATTTGTTGCGGGACTTGTAGGATTACGGGTCGGAATGGGTATTTGGTTAGTGCCTTAATTGATAGGTGGACTAACGTGTATATTAATACGTGGATATTATTAATATACGATTGTGTTATGTTTGTGTTTATGTTGCGTTGCGAATATCATCGAGCAAGATGGTCGTTGTACTAACGAGGGGATACGATGTGTGTGCGTAATAAGGACTTGCAAACCTTATTACGGGTGCAAATCGTGTTTAACAAGTGATGTATCACGAGTGTCGAGCAAGATGGGGCGGTGTTATGCGTGTTGTTTTATACGTTCGTGGACTAATCGTTTTGCATTCTTTAGAATGACGACGCTAAACGAGATCGAGACGAATGACGAGGAGTTTAACTCTAGAGTTGCGGCCGCCGTTGCGGAGCAAATGAGTGCATTTCGAGAAGAAATGGATAGGAGGTATTCCGAATATCAAAATAGTGGTGAAATGGAGCATTGTCTTAAGAGCTTCATGAGAACTAAACCTACTATGTATGACGGGAAACCGGATCCTTTGGTTAGCACCACATGGATTTCGGATGTTGAAGGGTGTTTTCGTACAATTGAATGCCCTCCCGAGAAAAAGACGAGACTCGCTACTAGATTGTTGCGGGGTAGGGCGAAGGATTGGTTGGATGGTAAGATTGATCTTGTCGGCGGTGAAGCGTTTATGGCCTTATCGTGGGACGAGTTTAAGGAGGAATTCTTCGTGGAGTTCCGGACTTCGGCCGATTTGTGGGAATTGCGTAATGAGTTGCGAAATTTGCGACAAGGGTCTATGGATTTGAATACTCTCAAGACGACCTTTATGGCGAAGGCTCGTTTTTGCCCGGAGTATTTGGGGAATGATCATTTGTTGATGCAAGATTTCTATCGAACCTTGAATGATGACTTGAAGAGTAATGTTAGCAGAGTTCAGGCGAAATCGTTTGCGGAGTTATTCGCTGCGGCTAGATGTTTCGAGTCGTATTCACCATCGAAGAAGGGTAAACCTTCAAGGGAGAGAAGGGTTGTTTCTTATGGTGCTCCGAGTAAGAGGACTAAGGGTCCGAGTGTGAGCACGGGTGGTACGCGAACTGGTATACCGGATTCTAGTGCGGTTAGATGTTACAATTGTGGTGTGAGGGGTCACAAGTCTTGGGAATGTTCGGTACCAAAGGGTGATGGCATGGTGTGCTTTAATTGCCAAGAAGAAGGACATCGTAAGTCGAATTGTCCCAAGTTAGCAGGGACGGGTGCGGCAAGGAGACGTTAAGGTACGTTTCGTTTTAATAAATATGTCTTTTGATTATTTATTATGAGCCGTTGCGTTTGAGTTGATTAAATGCCTTGTGTTGTGCATATTGATGTTATGGGTGACGTTCCTAATGGAAGTACCCTATGGTGACGTTGGATTGTCGGGCGAAGGGCTTAAGACTTGGTGCAACCACGCATTCCTTAGTACTTGGAAAATGTTTCTACCAAACCATGGAAATGGGTTTTGGTGTTCGGTTGATAAGCGTGTGTACGCTTTTGTGTTGAGATTGGTGAACCGCGAGGTTCGTCGGGTGGTTGGAACCCTTGAGATCGAGTGTTTTGAATCTCGTTGAGATATAATGGACGTGTTTGGCGAGCAAGGTAAAATCCCTCGGTTAAGGGATGTGTGTGAGTCGGGTTCTCTTTTGGAGAATTATTGTTTGGTACCTATGTTCGATATAGGTGGTTCTTGCTCGATTATAGATGGTTAGTGGTATCCGCTAGGGTTCACTATAGTGTAACAGAGCGCGTTGTTGCACTACTCGTTGTTTGAGGCCGAAAGTGCATATGTGATTGATGAAGCATGACCTTTAGGGTCCGCTGACTTCATCATGGGAGTATGCGATTGGTGAAGCATGATCTTCGGGTCCGCTGACTTCATCATGAGCGAGGTGATATATCGGTGAAGCATGACTTTCGGGTCTGCTGACTTCATCCGGTGTTGAGATTGGTGAAGCATGGCCTTCGGGGTCCGCTGACTTCATCAGGAGAGTAGTGTTACGTCGGCATGGCATAACATTATCGAAAAATGTGAGTACCGGTGGGAAATGAGAGTACCATTCTTGAGTTGTGTTGTGGGAACTATCGGTTGTTTTATATGCAGATGGTGGGGTTGTGAGGACCGTGAGGTGTGATTTGTGATGCGATAGCCGTGTTTCGCTCACATGTTGTCACGGGTGTGACAATAGCCGATTTTGTACACCTTAGGACTAGCGTTGCCATAGTCGTTTTGGGCGCTATCGGTTTTAACCATTTGTTATGATGTTACGGTAGTTGCGTATGGGTCGTATTGCGCACTACAAGGGATGTTTAGTGATTGGTGTTATCCGTAAGGATTCGTTTGGATCGGTCTTCATCGTTTCGGATTGTTGACTTTAGGATTGAGACTTGGTTGCTTCTAGCATTGTACCTGTAATGGTACGCTGAAGGGTTGATATCTCGGTCCGAGATTGGTTGAGTTTTCCCGATGATAGGGGGTGAGCATGGTTTTAGTGCTCGGATAGTAGGTTTGATAAATCGCGGGAGACGATTTTAGTTGTTAAAGGTGATTCCTTGGGAAGAGTTGACTAGGAAAGTCAGATTGGGACTTATGTTGAGGACCGTGGAGTGTGGTCCATTTGGTTAAGTGACGAGGATCACGATGACGTGATCGATTCTAAGTGGGGGAGAGTTGTAACACCTTGTTTTTGTTTCTGATTTTGCAGTAGGTCGGGACGCCGTCCAGATAGGAGGGATGCCGTCCAGCAACAAAAGGTGGGACGCCGTCCCGATAGAGGGGACGCCGTCCAGCAACAAAAGGTGGGACGCTGTCCAAAGTTTGGGACGCCGTCCAAAAGGTCTGTCGAGCCAGCTGTTTTAATTATTTTAAAAGGGGTAAAATGGTAAAATCACTTAGATGCCGGTTTGGAACCTTCAAGGCTGGTTCCTTGGTCATTTGTGGATCATATTTCATCCTCACAAACACTCTCAACATTATCTAGAGAGAGAGGAGAAGTTCTAGAGAGAGAGAGGTGGATTTGGAGAAGAAGGAGTCGGATTCTCGCAAAAGCTCGGGTTCTAAAGTTGTTCATCTCGCTCTTAGCTACGTTGTGGTGGTATTGGTAAGCTCAAACTCCGAATTTCATTTGTTAGATTTGATGTTCAAGTTAAGGTTTTGAGCTAGATTGTTATGAAACCCTTTTAGATGATGAAATGGTTTTATGGTGACTTGTTGTTCTTGTCACTTGGCGGGTTTTGGGTCGGTTGACGATTTGGCCTTGTTTAGGGTTTGATGGTGAGTTTAATCACTAGGTATAGTGATTATGGAAGTGTTGGAACACTTTTGGGTGTGTTTGGTTGCCTAATTTTGAAATGGGTCAAATTAGGTTTTTGGTGTCAAAATGGGTACGACACGTGTTTAACACTTGTGTTCGGGATTAATCGGTGTGTTAGGACCATTTTCACTCGTGTTAGTGGATATTGGTTAGTTTGGGCGCGTTTCGTGCTTGGAAGTGCAAAAGGGTCAAATTTGCACTAGGTGTCAATTGGGTTGGTTTGTAAGTCAACCCTAATTGTGTTGTTGTGTTTGTGATAATGGAATAGGTACTTTCCATTTGGCGCGTTGCGGATTATTCGGTTGCATTCATCAAGGCGACAAGGTGAGTTTTAATATCCTATGTGCATATGTATGTGTAGGATAGGTGCGGGTCGGGGTGAAGTGTTTCTTGGTTATAGAGCTCACTTCACATATAGGTGGATTTGATGGACTTGTGTATAGGTCCAATTGGCACGGTCGTGCATTTTGGTTGGCAATCTTTGGCGGGGTACACAATTTGTGTGTACATTATCACACGCGGTATGATGTGGATTATATAACCCCAATGGCGAAGGGTTAATATTGTGATGCGGACTTAGATATAACCCCAATGGTGAAGGGTAGTATTGTGAGTGGAATAATTATACGTATGTGTATATGGCGTATTTATTTGTGAATGTTATGATGTGAACCACGAGCAGGTAGCACTATAAAATAATTGATGTGAACCACGAGCCGGTAGCATCGAGTGTGAACCACGAGCCGGTAGCACTATAAAATAATTGATGTGAACCACGAGCTGGTAGCATCGAGTGTGAACCACGAGCCGGTAGCACTATAAAATAATTGATGTGAACCACGAGCCGGTAGCATCGAGTGTAAACCACGAGCCGGTAGCACTATAAAATAATTGATGTGAACCACGAGCCGGTAGCATCGAGTGTGAACCACGAGCCGGTAGCACTATAAAATAATTGATGTGAACCACGACCCAGTAGCATCGAGTGTGAACCACGAGCCGGTAGCACTATAAAATAATTGATGTGAACCACGAGCCGGTAGCATCGTGTGTGAACCACGAGCCGGTAGCACTATAAAATAATTGATGTGAACCACATGCCGGTAGCATCGAGTGTGAACTACGAGCCAGTAGCACTATAAAATAATTGATGTGAACCACGAGCCGGTAGCATCGAGTGTGAACCACGAGCCGGTAGCACTATAAAAGAGTATGACTCAATTGCGTATGGTGTAAACCACGAGCCGGTAGCACCATAGCGTTATGGTTAACCTTGGGAGTTTTACGCGTTGTTATATATATATATATATATATATATATATATTGTATACGTATAATGTTGTATTGACGTGATGTAGCTAACCTTCTGGTTGTAGCTTATTGGCATTGCTCGCAATGTTGTTTGCGAGCTTACTATATTGTTGGTGTTGTTAGCTTGTGCTTGGTGAACGTGCGGTATGCTAGGTTTAGCTTGCCTTATACTTGGATGCTTCGGTATGCGCTATTTGATTATTATTGTGGCGTGCCCATTTTATACATATATATGTATGTAGTATATTTTCACTCACTAAGCGTTAGCATACCCTCTCGTTGTTTACATTTTTATAGATTGCATGGATGCGGTGGCTTGGGTAAGCACGGGGACTAGTGGATTTGCGTAGTTGCTTTAGAAGACTTGCTTTTAGATTTGTTTAAGATTGGGTAGCATGTCCCCAATCCCATGCTCGGTCTATGTTTTGTATAAACTAATGGGTCGAAATAGTCACTTGTGGTATTTTGGGTCGATGTGGGCCCGGTGTCGTAAAACTCGATTTTTATTATGAAAAACTCTTAGTTTAACCTATTGTAACATATTGTGAAAGTGTGTTGGTTTAAAAGTGTCGGGAAGCGGGTTTTTCACCCGTGTGTAAAACGTAAAACTGATCAGAATCTAGCAGCACATCTGGACGCCGTCCCAGATGGCTGGATGCCGTCCTGGTTTTTACAACTGGACGCCGTCCAGATTACTGGACGCCGTCCAAATCAACTGGCTCTCAAATTTTTTTATGGCACTTTTACGGATGGTTAACGGGTTGGGTTGTTACATCCAAATTGATTACTCGAGCGCGAAGTTCGTTGACTTCTTCTATTATTTCGGGATGATTGTCGGTTAGAACGAGCGAATGAATAAAGTTTAGAATTTTGGATAGAATATAATTGTGACGAGTTATCCTGGAAATGAGAGAGAAAATGGTGTCTCGAACAGGTTCGCCGGTAATTGCTTCAGGTTCTTCGCCAAGAGGGAAATTTGGTTGGTGGAAAGGATCGCCTTCTTCGCGTCTCCACTGATTAAGTCGACTACGAACCCATCATATGAATTGGGGATGACTGATTGGTTGATTCATTCTGGTGACGCTGATAGGTGAAACTCCATATCTGAATAGCTGTCAGAATAACTATCGGAATAGCTATCGAAATCTGAGGGACTCGAACTGGTTGAGGGATTCATCTCGTACGATCAGATGAAGTATTTTCGATAAGAAATAGATTATAGGATGTAGATTAGTACCCTGCAATACATAATTTACATATGCATAAATAATACTAAAATCCCATAAGTTACGGAGGAATCTACGAAATATGTTAGACAAAGTCTACAGTAGCAGATACGCTAAGATATGAATTTTGTCTACATACTATTCATGCAATCAATGCAGTAAGATGTGTCTAGACTAAGAATGATAAGCAAATGATTCCCTAAGAATGATAAGCAGATAATTTTCGACACGAAATGATAAGCAAAACTTTTGACATGCAGACACGGTCGAAGTCCAGACTTACTACTGCATCCTAACGACTATCAGTTAGACACACTAATGCAAGACCTGGTTCGCTAAGACCACCGCTCTGATACCAACTCTAATACAGTTGAGGACAACCACCGTCCCACCCAGTGCCTTTCCAGCTAACCGCCTGGTGACCACTGAGTGTACCTCAGATACTGATTTTAGGGCCTGCCTCTCGGCTACTGCCAACCCTCGTAAGGGATCGCAAGGAGTAAGAGCCAATGCTTCATCACAGGTAACACTGTGAGAACCTCCTTTATGACTAACCCGCCACACATGGACGGCGTTATACCAGCTCTGATACCAACTCTAATGACCCATCCTAATCCATCTGGATGAAGTCCATATCGATTACAAATGATTCACAATAGTTGATTACATCGCGAGGTACTTGACCTCTATATGATACATTTTACAAACATTGCATTCGTTTTTAAAAGACAAACTTGCTTTACATTGAAAGTTGACGACATGCATACCATTTCATAATATATCCAACTATAATTGACTTAATAATATTCTTTGATGAACTCTACGACTCGAATGCAACGTCTTTTAAAATATGTCATGAATGACTCCAAGTAATGTCTCTGATATGATGTAACACCCCGTTTTACCCGTATATGATTTATAGGTGTATTGTGTATGTACGACAGGCGTATGAAGGGTTCGATACATGTTCGGGTGTTAAAGTCTTGTATGCGAGAAAATGAGTCAGGACACGTTGAGTGTCGCGGCGCGACAAAGGGAGCCGCGGCGCGGCGTTTCGAATAAATCCAGATCAGAAGTTAGGTTTAAAATGATCCCAAACTTAGTCAAATGTCGCGGCGCGACATTTAAGGCCGCGGCGCGGCAAACTGCACGAACTGGCACCAGATTCTTGTAATATTAAATGAAGTTCAAGGGCAATTTGGTCTTTTTGCGTTTGAGCCAGATTTGAGGATTTAACCTCATCCATTCATTTCATTTCTCATTTTAATTTCCTTTTTCTTTTCATTTTTCCTCTCAAACTCAAACACCCATTTGATTTCAAAAGGATTTTTGGAAAGGAAGTATCGGGAGTTGATCTTTGGCGTAGTTGACAAGTGTGTTCTCCTCGTTCTTAGCTACACGGTGATGCTAGTGGTAAGCTCTAACTCCGAATTTCATTTTCGTGTTCATCATTCAAATTTGAGGCTTTTGGCTTGTATGTTCATAGATGGAACCCATTTAGTTGTTAATTGAAGATTAACACCAAGATTCGGGTTTATAAGTGTTAAAGGCGGGTTTTGGGTTGGTTAATGATTTAACCATGTTTAAGACTTATAAAGGGTGTATAATCACTAGCATTAGTGATTATTGGTGTTTTGGAGACTTTTAGGGTTCTCGTGTTTGACTAATTTTGACTAGAGTCAAAATTAGGGTTTGACGATGATTGTGACCCGAATGTCGATTCGATGAGGTTTGTAAACTTAAAATGGATTAAGTTGAAGTATAAAACCGAGTTAAACATGTTTTGGTGTCAAAACTTGAAAATGGTGAGATGTTGACCTTATGGGTCAAAATTAGGGTTTATGGGCGATTTTGAGAACGATAAGTGTTTAACACTTGTGTTCGGGTTTAATTAGCATATTAGGACCATTATCACTTGTGTTAGTGATTATGGGTTAGTTTGGGCGCGGTTTGTCCTTGGAAGTGCAATTGGGTCGAATTTGCACTAAGTGTCAAATTGGGTTGGTTTGTAAATCCAATCTAAGTGTGTTATTGAATTTGTGATAATGGATTAGGTACTTTCCATTGACGAGTTGCGTATTACTTGGAAGCATTTCATCGAGGCGACAAGGTGAGTGTTAATATCCTATGTGCATATGTATGTGTAGGATGGGTGCGGGTCTGGTGAAGTGGTTCTCGGTTATAGAGCTCACTTCACATATAGGTGGATTGATGGACTTGTGTATAGGTCCAATTGGCACATTTGTGCGTTTTGGTTGACCACCTTTGGCGAGGTACACGTTTGTGCGTACGTTATCACACGTGGTTGTGATTTGGATGTTATAACCCCAATGGCGAAGGGTTGATTTTGTCGTGATGTGGATAACCCCGATGTGGTGGATTTTATAATCCCGTGACCGTGGGTTTGAGTTGGAGAAGTGAATCGCGTGTAGTTCAGATTCACGATGACGCGTGTAGTTCGATCATCTTATCAAGGATGAATCTCGTGTAGTTCAGATTCATGGTGACTCGTGTAGTTCGGTCATCTTATTGAGGTAGTAATCTCGTGTGGTTTCGGATTACTAGGGCTCGTGTAGTTTGGCCAACCTCGATGTTGCGAAGATAGTAATCTCGTGTGGGTTCGGATTACTAAGGCTCGTGTAGTTCGGCCAATCTTCATTGTGGCGTTTGGTATTCGGTAATGGGTTAAGGGGTTAACCTTATTCGTTTTATATTGTTATATATATTAATGTAATGTTGTGTTGTAGCTAACCCTCCGGGTGTAGCTTATTGGCGTTGTTCACATCGTCGTTGGTAAACTTACACTTTGTTGATATCTTTAGCTTGTTGCTTAGAGATAGTACAGTATGCTTAGTGTAGTTGCCTTATACATGGATGCTTCGGTATGCGGTATTTGATATTTGTGTGGCATGTCCATTTTATACATATATATGTATGTAGTATATTATCATTCACTAAGCGTTAGCTTACCCTCTCGTTGTTGCTATTTTTATAGGATCGCATGCTTGGCGGCTCGGGTAAGCTTGGGGATTAGAGATCTTGGCTAGGTTGCTAAGAAGATCTTGCTTTTGTATTCGATTAGGATTTGGGTAGCGTAGTCCTAAATCACCATGCTCGGTTTTATTGGAAACTAAACTAGTCGGGTCGTGTATGTCCATTTGGACAATTAACTAATGTATTAAATGTTTTAAAGTTATTAAACTTATTATTGTATTAAAGATGTTTATGGAAACACAATTGGGACCTAAGGTGTTATTTAAAGCGTATTAAAAGGAAAAAATTTTATGGGCCGGTTTTAATACGGGTTGGGTTGTTTCATATGAGCTAATGCACAGCGGAAGATTTCTTTCATACCTGAGAATAAACATGCTTTAAAGTGTCAACTAAAAGGTTGGTGAGTTCATTAGTTTAACATAAATAATCATTTTCATCATTTTAATAGACCACAAGATTTTCATTTTCATTTCTCATAAATATACGTCCCATGCATAGAGACAAAAATATCATTCATATGGATTGAACACCTGGTAACCGACGTTAACTTTAATGCATAGAATATCCCTAAAATAGAACCTCTCGTCTGTATAATAATAATCTTGAAGTACTAAAGCATTCGTACCCCGAATGGGACTTGTCAAGGTCCATAGATCTATCTTTAGGATTCGCGTCAATCAGGGGCCATTTTCCTAAATTCTTAGGTTACCAGACTTGAAGGGCGATATTCGGTTTAATAATCCAACCATAGAATGTAATTTTAAGTACTTGTGTCTATTTCGTAAAATATTTATAAAAGCAGCGCATGTATTCTCAGTCCCAAAAATATATATTGCAAAAGCATTTAAAAAGGGAGCAAATAAAACTCAACTAATGTATTTTGTAGTAAAAATACATATGACTATATTGAACAACTGAACAATGCAGGGTTAGCCTCGGATTCACGAACCTATATCATTTGTATATCTTATTAAAACATATAATAGAAATATCTTGATTTCATTTATTAGTATATATTATTTATATAAATTTTGTAGTTATATACAATTTATACAAGATTCTATTTAAAAACATATACTTTATTTTATATCTTAAGTTATATGTTATATATATTTATTTTATATATGTATTTAAAATGATTAATATAGTTATATATGTATATTTTGTATTATATTAAAAATACCTAATTTGTTGTTCGTAAGTTTTTATATAAGTACTTTTAATATGATTTATATATGGAATATTAATATAATTGTAGTATATGTAATAAGTATGTTTTATGTACAAAATATTTATTTGTTTAAAAATGATAGTTTTGATATTAATAATTTACTAATAATAATAATAATAATAACTTTGTTAAAAATGATAATATTAATAAAGATATTGTTAATAATGATACCTTTGTTTAATAATAATAATAATAATACTAATAGCTACAAAAGTGATACTAGTACTAATATAAATGAGAAACAAATGATAAATTGTATTATTTACATAATAATAATAATAATAATAATAATAATAATAATAATAATAATAATAATAATAATCATCCTAGTCATAATAATAATTATATTGATATTAGCGATACTAATAATAACATTAATAATCCTTTACGATGTTACTTACTAGTAAAATGATAATAATCTATATTAGTCATTAATAAATATAATACCAAAGATAATAATAATAGTAATAATAATAATAATAATAATAATAATAATAATAATAATAATAATAATAATAATAATAATAATAATAATAATAATAATAATAATAATAATAATAGTAAGAGTAACTATATTCTTAATTATAAATATAATCATAACAATAATGATAAATAATAGCTAATACTTAAATGAAAAATTTACAGTAACAAATACATTAATAAGGTTCAAATTTCTTATAATTATGGTAATAATAATAATAATTATAATTCTAATAATAATCAGTAATAATAACATTAATGAGTAATAATAATAATAAAAATAACAATAATAAGAATTTTAAAAAATTTAAAACTACCTTTAAAGAGGCTTTAAAAAAAATTGTCCAAGCCTAGAATCGAACCCGAGACCTCTCCAACCCCCAACACATCATTGAACCAGCTGAGCTACTGCTCTTTTTCTGTTTTATCAGGCAAAATTATTTATTTAAACCATTTTAAATTTCTGTTTTATTTTCTCCTTCATCCTCTTCAGTTGTGATCGACTAGTGAACCCCAAACCATATTATCAAAGAATCAACAAAATTTGTTTTTTTTTATAATCTTTAACTTGAAATAAGATTACCAGTTATGAGTGATTAATTTAATTAAAATAAAAATATATATATATATATGTTGCTGTACCACGTTTTGACTCCTCAAGAACTCAAACATTGAAATCGGTTTTAAGAGTGTTTTAGACTAAACTTATAACATGAAAATGGTGTCAAATCGTTATTAAAAACTTTATGTGCCTTTAATTTAAATTGAAACATCAAATTGAGCTTGAATTTCTCGATGAACAATCTTCATGACTTTTTGAAATTAAGTTTGACTTTCAAAATTGGAATTCGTTAAAAGGATTTGGAGTTTAAGACTTTACAGAAAGTTTAAATAGGTGATTACTAACCTCACTACATTAATACATTTCTAAAATTGATTTTGAATTCTCGATTTTGATAAAATGAATAAAAGCAGGGGACGGGGTCTGGGGTTCTCAATTTTCTGTTTCAATTCGCGTAATTAAAGGCTGTTAAAATTAATTGAAAATGATATTTGGTAATGTAAGGTCGTAATGCGTTAACTAACAACTGGATTCGATCAATTTAATGGAGAGGTGGTTCGAAAAAAATTGATCAGGACAAAAAAATAAAAAAAATAAAAAGTTGAAACTGATTGCTACAGAAATTGAACTCGTGATTATGATTAGATTGATATCAGATAAATTGTTGGAGATAAACACAAGAAAACGAAATAGCTGGATAGAGATAATTAACAGAATTTGCTTTCTTTATTTGATTTATTTACAGTAATCTATTTATTAATATAAATATATTAATATTCATAATCCTATTAATATTAATAATAATAATTGTTAATAATAAATAATAATACTAATAATAATATAAATGTATAAGGAATTAATAATTTTAGATACTAAAGGTAATAATAGAAATAATAATAGTATTAATAAAATGATAACAATAATATTAGTACTAGTAATATTATAATAATTCAATTATATCGAATTTCATGTCTATATATTATATACAATAATAATGCAATTAATAATATTAATATTATTATTATTAATACTAATAATGGAAGTAATACTAATAATATTGATATAACAAATTTATGCTTATCGACTCTAATACTTATATATTATGTATTAAATTAATAATATTAATAATACTGATATTAATATTAATAACGAAAGTAATATTCATTAATATAGTAACTATATTATAAATTGTAGTTATATTTAATGTATTAACATTACATATATTAATTATGTAATATTCATACAACATATTCGGATATTTACTACAATATACATAGTATATTAATCGTTTACAAAATCACATATATAATTACATAGATTTATTTTAATAAATATTTATATATTTATTTATATTTTTATATAAATGTTTAGATATTTATATATTTATTTTAATTACAACATAGTTATTTTGTATCATACTTTACATATTTGATTATAATGTTTCAGTTATATGTTATTATTTTCAATTATTATATATACTTACCTTTATATATATTTATATATATTTATTTACACACCATTGTTCGTGAATCGTCGGGAATGGTCGAAAGTTAATTGAATAAAAATTTCAAAATCTTTAAGATTCAATTAAGTAGACTTTGCTTATCATGTCGAAATCATATAAGAAGAAGTTTAAATTTAGTCGAAAATTCCCGGGTTGTCACATACTATGTTGGAGTAATGTGAAGAAGAAATTAACAAAGAAAAAAAAGTGGGGCTAGCATGGTCACATATGGTGACTTGAAGTCACCATTGATGACATGAATATCAAACGTGAAAAAGGTAACAAATTATACTCATGGCTTAAACGTGAGAACATATTGCATTACGTGATAATAGTGATCGAAGGTTGAGCTGATGGAGCATATTTGATGTCACGTTTTGTGACATTATCCTCATCAAATGTGAGGTTTCAACTTGTCCAGCAAGTTCACTTACGTATTGTTTTATTTCTTTTGTGCTATAAATATATCCCTAATGTAAACCTGTATCATTGAGCACGAAAATTATCAATAAAATTCTCTAGTTGGCTGTGGACTAAAGCAAACACAACGATTACATATAACCACGTTATTTTGCTTGTGTCAATTTAATTTTTCAGATTGTCCTTTCGTTTATCTTTTGTGGGTTGAGTAATTTTCTTTAATTACTCATATTTTTGGGTCCTAAAATCCTAACAATTGGTATCAGAGCTCAAGGTTTTCGAATTGGGAAGATGGCGGAAGACGGAAAATTTAGAATCGATAGATTTGATGGAAAAGACTTCAGCTTTTGGAAGATGCAAATCAAAGATTATTTGTATCAAAAGAAGCTACACTAACCCTTGTTGGAGGTCAAACCCGAAGGCATGGATGATGCCGATTGGTCTCTTTTGGATCGCCAAGCTTTGGGTGCGATTCGTCTCTCTCTTTCAAAGAACGTTGCATATAACATTGTGAATGAGAAAATAACGTTTGCATGTTTGAAGGATCTCTCTCTAACATGTATGAAAAATCCACGGCGGCGAATAAGGTTTTTCTTATGCGACAATTGTTCAATATGAAGATGAGGGAAGGTTCGAGTGCAACGGATCACATCAACAAATTCAACAATATTATATCAAGGCTTGAATCGGTCGATCTCAAGTTTGATGATGAGCTAAAAGCACTAATCTTGCTTTCATCATTACTGGAGAGTTGGTCAGGTACGGTTACCGCGGTTAGTAGCTCTACGGGAACTACTAAGCTAGCTTTTGAGGGTATTAGGGATTTGATTCTCGGTGAAGACACTCGTAGGAGAAACTCGGGGGAATCGTCATCTGGATCCTTGTTAAGTGCCGACAACCATGGTAGGAAAATTGATCGTGGTAGTGAGAAGAAGGGTAGGAAGAAGTCTAAGAAGAGGTATCCATCAAAGGACCGAAGTAAAGCTATTTGTTGAGGTTGATATCAAAAGGGGCACTTTCAAAGGAATTGCAAGAATTCTCCGGCTAAAGGTGTTAACTTTACCGCGGAAGATACGGATGATGCACTTTTATGTAGTGTTGAAGATTCGGTGGAGTCTTGGATCTTGGATTCGGGAGCTTCGTTTCATGCCTCACCCACTAGGAGTTTGATGACGAATTTTTGATCGTATCATGGTAAGGTTAGATTGGCAAACAATAAAAAGTTTGAAATTGAAGACATAGGAGATGTTGTATTGAAGACTACTCTTGCTTCTAATTGGACTTTGAAAGACGTGAGGTTTATTCCTAAGTTGAAAAGGAAGCTTATCTCGGTTGGTCAATTAAATGAGGAAGGTAACGCGGTTACTTTTGATAATAGCCAATGGAAGGTGGTTAAGGGTAGTAGGGTCGTGGCTCGTGGATATAAAAGGGGAACGCTTTATATGGTTGAGGTGTTTGATGAAAACACGATGGTTGCTACAGTTGATGTTGGAGATAATTCTACTATATGGCACTGAAGGCTCGGGCATATGAGTGAAAAGGGTATGAAAATGCTTGTTTCGAGTGGGAGAATTCCGGATTTGAAGAAAGTGGAGCTTGGGTATTGCGAACCATGTGTATATGGGAAGCAAAAAAGGTGACTTTTGGGAAATCGAGGAATGCGCCCAAGTTGGAGAAATTGGAGCTAGTTTATACGAATGTGTTTGGTCCAACGAATGTAGAATCACACTGAGGTTCTCGTTATTATGTCACCTTCATTGACGACTCCACTCGGAAGGTATGGGTTTATTTTCTTAAAGCTAAATCTGATGTATATGATACTTTTGTGAAGTGAAAAGCTATGGTAGAGAATGAAACTAATTTAAAGGTGAAGTGCTTAAAGTCGGATAATGGAGGAGAATATAGTAGTCTTGAGTTTAAAGACCATTGTGCAAAGCTCGGTATTAAGATGTTAAAGACGGTATCGGAGACACCACAACACAATGTGTGACGATCGCTCCAAATCCATATGGACGAACACGTCATTCATCGATTTCATTGCGAGGTATTTGACCTCTATATGATACGTTTTGTAAACATTGCATTCTTTTGAAAAGGCACACCATAAATGAATATTTAAATCAAAGGTTTTCGACAGCTGATAATTTCTACATATAGACAATCACCGTAAATAATTGTTTAAAATAGTACTTCCGTTGACAATGCAGTCAAAATAAGATACATGGTGATGATTTGGTGAATGCAACGTTTCCTTGAAAAATATGCCATGTAAGACTCCATGCACATAGCTTGTCTAATATATAAGCAAACAGTGGAAGACTTCTAGGAAACCTGAGAATAAACATGCTAACAAGTGTCAACACAAAGGTTGGTGAGTTCATAGTTTTAGTGTTGCACATAATCTGTATATAAAGATGGATCACAAGATTTCAGTTGTTTTATCCAGAAACGTTTATCAAAATATTCTACAAGATTGAGCACCCTGGTAACTAAGCTTTAACGTTATAATAAGTACCCCTGTTTTAACATACATGCAACCAACATGTACAATACACACAAACCAACGTGTACTAAACTCAAATAGCATACGTCTGTTTAATAGTTCAGGCTAGGGTTTCTAAACCTGGAACAGACGAGGATGTCAAGCCCTATGGATCCATATACAACTACTCGCGCCCACCAGTTCTTATAACTGGCAGTTACTAGTTACCAAAGCTAAGGGATTTTTGGTTCAAACTCGGTGTAGAATTTAGTATGTACTTGTATCCATTGCGTTTAAAGTAAAGTGCATGTATTCTCAGCTCAAAAATATAGATTGCAAAAGCAATTAAAAAGGGAGCAAATGAAACTCACCTTAGCAGCATATAAAGTCGTTCACCAAAATGTGACTAAAACTCGGACTACCAAATAACCGTAGATCTCAACCCAGAGAACATATGTTGGTCAATAAATGTCTATCAAGCTAGGTCAGGTCATAGTGTATCACAATCCTAATGCTCGAGATCAACATATAAAAGTTTATCAAAAGTCATTTCAAAAAGTCAATCTGACTTAATACTATAGTTGAATGATCATGGCAATTGAAACATTTTAACATTTCACATAGTTTCCCAATTATTGTAAAATTAGACTATAGTTTTTATAAGGCTTTAAAACATGATAAAACAGTCAATTTTGACAATTGTTCAATAAAACGAGACGTGCCTTATATAAGGATTCATTTACTCGGCTGGTAATATTCAAAAATCTAATTTATCAATCTTACAAACAAGTTGTTTAAATATCAATTGCAGATTCAAGAGCAATTTCAATTAATGTCAATCATAATTCAGTTGATCATATCTTTTAATTCGTTCACCGAAATTACGCGATTTCTAAATGAAAAGTTATTGATTTTTTGCCAGCTTTCCAAAAACATGCATATCATAAACCTTTTATCAGTAATATATGTATTTAATTCGTGATTCATCATAACTGTTTACTGATGAAATTTAGCATACAAGCATGCATAAACATATATACTCGAGCACTACCCATGGATACACTATTAATATATAAAAGATAAGATATGAATGCTCACATATCAATATTGTGATTCAATATAGCAGGAAAGTACGTAGACGCAACAGAGATGATAAACACTAGGTTTGACTTGCGAACAATACCCATGAACATTACCCATAACCTCCAAAGCTATAACCCATAATTTTCCTTAGCTCTATCCTGCTCATAAAATCCGTTTTGAAAATCACCCGAGCATAACTCCGTCGTAGTATTTTATGTATATTACTAATACTTAATTTGAATATTGTACTAGAATTATTACGGAATAAAAATATATGAAATAAATATATATGTACATATATGTGTGTGTTTTTCTGCAATCGATCGATCGATCAATATATATAGTTAGAAAATAATATTATAATAATAAAAGGAATTAAATGTGTTTAATTATAATAAGATAATAATATAATAGTAATAAAATAATAATATAATAATAAAAGGAATCGTACGTTTATAATTATAATAATATAATAATATAATAAAGTAATAATATAATAATAATATAATAATATAATAAAGTAGAATATAATAATATAATAATAAAATCGAATCGATTAAGATTTTAAAAGTCGTATTTTTAAAATACTTCAGGGGTATTTTATGTAACTTATAATTAATAATTTCAATCATGTCGCTTTCATGTAAATAGTAAATTAATTAATTTCGTTTCATTTACTATTCATATGAATAGTAAATGAATTAATTTCGATTCAACTATTTAAGCTACACGTTGTTGTACGTTGTGCTTTACAAATTGTACATTTTTAATTTAACTTCGTTTCTTAAAAAAAAAAATTACAAAAATTATATCATAAAAATAAAACGACTTAATACGTAAAATTTTTAATTTGAAAAGCATCGTTTAATAGTAAATTTTTATCATTTCACATATAAATATTATTCGCATGATTCCGTATATATTGAAAACTCTTATGTTTATATAATACATGTTATGACGTTCGTGAATCGTCGGACAAACAGGGTAATTGAATAGTTCAAGAATTTTGAGATTCAGTTTTATAGACTTTGCTTATCGTGTCGGAAACATTAAATCATTTAAAGATAAAGTTTAAATTTGGTCAGAAATTTTCGGGTCATCACAGTACCTACCCGTTAAAGAAATTTCGTCCCGAAATTTGAGTGAGGTCGTCATGGCTAACAATAAAAATGTTTTCATGACGAATATGAGTTGATAATTAGAGTTTTATCACCGTTGAATAATATGAATAAAATAATCCGATTACTCGAAGCGTATGAGAGAAATTATCGTAAAAGAGTGAAATGAAGGAATAGAGATTCGTCTTAATTTTTGACGTAGTAACGATTGATTTCCGAAATTTAAGGAATAGAAAATCTTCATATTCTAAATAAAATTTGATTCTTAGGGAATTAAGGAGATTAAGATCTTCTTTAATTAAATGCGTAATCTGCCTCGATTGTCATGTCTGATATTTCACTATAAATTGACCTCTTCCGTTTCATTTATTTTCACCACTCCTATAAGCTTCTTCCTTATTTCATACTTCCTAATAGATTGTGAAAATGCTTAATCCAGTTCCGATTCTTGATATTTTCTTGGCTATCGTATCCTTCATTCTTCTTTTTCATCTGCCACCAGAGGAGGTTATTTTCTTCTACTATTACCTTGGGTTTATAGTGTGTTTCATTCTCCCGTGTCTTTATATTGCTATATGCATTGATATACACGGTTTGTAATTTCGTGGTTTTTATCGGGCTTTTTATTCTCCATTATATTTCAGAGCTTCATGCTTTTGTTTTCTCTTCCCGACCTTAAGTCAAGCGGATAATGGTCCAGAATTCGTAGTTATGCATTTCGGAATGAACATAGTCAATGTTCTAAGAAAGAAATTGTAATGACACGATCTTGATTTGTCAAATTACCAGAATATTCGAAAAAGACCGAATCATCAAGAAAAATATTTTCTTGATATATTTAGAGGTTAAATAGAATGAAAGAGTTATGTAACATGGTACATGATGAAGGTATGATCCGTGAATCTTTATCACGTTCCATTAGAAACTTAGCATGACTTACTGTAATATAATCACGTTGATCAAGTGTCATTATATTATACTAACTCATGCTTCAATTCCCAACACTACTTCAAAAACATCCATTTTTCGAAATTTTCAGGATTTAGAAACTAAAATAGTTTCTTTTATGATGTAATACAGATAGCGCAAAGAGATAAATGATTTCAGATAAGAATAGTTGTGAAAATATCTTCAGAAATATGGAGGTGATAACGCCATTTTCATACATATATTTTGGGCGTTATCTTGTTCCATTTGCTGGTATTTTGAAGACTTTGATTAAGATATCGAGTTATTTGAGTTCAAAATGAAGAAAGTGTCAAGATATGGTTCGTTGGCCCATTATTGTTGATTTTATTGAGGTTATAGCCAAAACAAAGTTAGAGTTGAAGATAAACGTGCCACGGGTGAAAAAATCAGTTTCCATCGCTTCAGGATGAGGTTTATCGCGTTTTGGTCATCGTGATACTTGATGAAGTGCATCAGAACGCGATATGGAAAAGGGGCCGTTCTAACCATTCTGTCGCGTTTCAATCACCTTTGTCGCGTCCTGTTTATCGCGTTTCACGATGTTGTTGTCGCGGATCGCGATGGTATGTCGCGGATCGCGACCAGAATCGGTTCCAGATTTCTGTTTACTCCTATAAATAGACGAATTTTACCCCAATTTAGGGTATGCAGTTTTTATTCCGAACTTTAGCCTACAACAACTTTAGTTACGAATTTCTTTGTCTTTCTTCATTATTTTACAAGGGTTTAAGCTACAATATCATTCTTGGTTAGTTTAATTACTTTTATTAATTTGTTTTTCATTCAATTCAATGATTATGTTTAATTGTTCTTCTTATTTATTTGTTCTTTGCTTTACCATGAGTAGCTAAATATTTAGTATTCGTTTAGATGCATGAACCTAGGTGATGGATTGCGATCTTTTGGTTAATAACAATTAATTAAAATTACACAAGTTTATGTCTAGCTAAGATCCACCATTATTAAAGCTTATTGATTGTTAGATCACGGAAGTTATTGATTAACTAACGACAGTTAAATTGATTAATAGCTTTTACTAGATTATTGAACGTGAATAATTTAGGAATACGTGAGATTTTATGAGGGACACCGATAATAAAATTAATCGTATAGTGGTTGAGCTTGAAATTAGTTGCAATAATTGTGAGGTTGTAAGGGACACCAAACCAACCTAAGTTAGATTATAATCTTGAGTAATACCATTGTGAATTGGTTAGTAACTCTAGGTTAACGACAGTTATACTTAGGTTGCTAGTCTTAAACTGTAGGAATCGACAGATAAATACAGTGTCACATCATTGTAATTGTTTAATTAACGGATTTAAACGAGCAATCCTAGCCTAGGGAATTGTAGCTAAGTGGATACCTTTGTTTCTTATTGAGGTAAGTTTAATTTACTTTCACGTTTAATCAGTTTTACAACAAAACCCCCTTTTAAATCTTAGAATAATTAATAGTTCAAGTTTTCAGTTACATGCTCTATGTGGAACGAATTGGTCAAATACTTGTTTAATTACTACACAAACTGGTTATAGTTGCCTGTATTGTGTGATAATCGATATGTATTTAGCTAATAATTTAGAGTACGAAATTACATATCAGGAGGATATTTATAATGGAAGATATGATGATATCTTAGAATATTTAAGATAAGATGATGATGAAGAATATTGTTCGCAAAGGTTTCAGAGTAAGGAGCAAGGTATTTGCTAAGGATTTCAGCAGACACTAAATCATTTGCATTCTTTAAAGGCAGGCTTAGTCTTTGTGATTTGTCCACATCCTTTGTCATAGTTTGCTCAATTCGTTTTCCAGTTCTAAACCTTCTCTTTTTCTGTGCTTTTTCAACACACTACTTTTTATCATCAAACTTTCGACCGTTAAAGTCGTTTACAGTTTTTGCTGCTTCATCAGCATTTTTCCAAAATTCGGAGAACTAATTTCACATTCGAAGTATGTAAGTCTAGAAGATAGACATTATATGTATATATATAACTGTTGGCATAGAATTGCTGCGAAATTCGAAATACTGATTGCTAATTCTCGGTAGTTGGTATGGCAATTACCGTTACAAGATGTGGATGAGTACATGATAGGGTTTCTATGAGTATAAGGATTTCTCGGAAGGTCAAGGATAAATAAAGTTGTTGGTAAATTTACTGCAAATGTGGTGGAACATGAAAGGTTCCCCAGTAACAAGAACGTATATGTCAAGGTTATAATAAGGCTAATCTGAAAAGTCTAAGTTGACTGGTTGGAAGTGTGGTAAAACTGGATACTTTGAACAGGGATTGCAAGATTATTTTCGGTAATAACAATGCTAAAGGATCTTGCACAGTTTTGAAGTCAAAGTATAGCTGTGAAAGATGTAGAGATCTAAGAATGATGTCACTTGTTAAAACTTGACTTGGATTCTGTTCTGTCAGAATATATAATTGAATTTGTATGAAAATGATTGTATATCGCTGTGAGTATAGTTAATAATTTTTTAATCAAAGTTGAAGAATGTACAGTGTAACATATTAATTGTGAACGTATATACTTCCCGAGTATTACCTACCCGTTAAAGATTTCACAAGTAATATTTTGTACAAAAGAATTTTCATTACAATCTTTATGAAAATATATATGTATATTTTCTTCATATGTAATACAGATTTAATGAGTTAATATCATATTAAACTCATTTGATTTTTGGCTTTAATTATAAATGAAAAATCTCTAAAACATTAGAGATCATATAATCTTCGCGGAATATTTCATTAATGAAATCAATACTTCATTATTTATTCTTATTGATATTCCTTAGTGAAGGATGTTGTTGCTCGTGGAATTTTTTTTTTGTGTGAACCTTACAAGGCACAGATGATGTTTTCTGGAAAGTTTCAAGTTTATCGAAAATGAAAGTGTAAAATCAATCATGTATTTGAATAATACACTTGATTTATTATGAAATGGAATCTATTAAGTCGAAGCAGAGATTATAGTTAACGATTGTTAAGTCATTAATGAAGGATGTATAGCATATTAGTAACATGAACTAACCGAGTAGTACCTACCAGTTATGATTCACATGTAATAGCTTAGTACGAAAAGATTTATTTTGATTTCAAATTTCACATATATATATATATATATATATATATATATATATATATATATATATATAATTTCTTCAGGGAAAATGAGTTAATACTTCATAACTCGTTGATACAATATATGCGTTCTTGATTTGTGATGATGTTGGTGATTATGGAACTGGTGGAAATCGTGATGTTATAGGTGCTGCTAGTGCTGACGATGCTGATAGTACTGATGTGCTGGTGATGCTGACGGTACTGTTGATGCTGCTTGTATAACAAGTCTAGCTTGTAAATCGCGCACTATTCCTGTCAGGGTTTCACTTTATTATTTCTATCCGCCCACTACTAATTTACAATATATAATCTCTAAAACTTTTAGAAACTACATATTCTCTGCAGAATATTTCTTCGATGAAGTTATGAATCAATACTTCATCGTTTGTTGTTGTTGATATTCCTTGGTATCTATAGGGCGTATGACGTTGATGCTCAAGGTACAAATTGTGATGTTGAAGTGTGGGATGTGGATGTTGTTGTTGGTGGTGGTGATGGTACTGTTAGTGTTGTTGATGGTGGTACTGTTGCTGCCGGTGCTGCTGCTGGTGCTTGTAACCTTTGCACCATATTCTCCAAAGCCACTACCCGAGCGCGAAGCTCGTTGACTTCTTCTATTACACCGGGATGATTGTCGGTTCGGAGAGAGAAAATGGTATTACGAACAGGTTCGCCTGTAAGTGCTTCAGGTTCTTCGTCAAGAGGGCAATGTGGTGGATGGAAGGGATCGCCTTCTTCTTGTCTCCAATGATTAAGTAGACTACGAACCCATCCCCAATTCATCCAGAATAGATGATGGCTAATTGGTTGATCCATTCCGGTTACACTGTCTTCGGAGTTCAGGTGAATATCCATATCAGAATAGCTGTCAGAGTTTAAGGAATTTGAACTAGATACGTGATCCATCTTGGATAAACAGGGAATTGTTTTTGATATGAATTAGATTATAGAATTTAGTTTGGTATTCTTCAATATATAATTTACATATGTATATATAATACCAAATTCCATAAATCACGGAGAAATTTTCGGAAGATGTCAGGAAAAGTTTACAGTAACAGATACGCTAAGATATGAATTTTTGTCTATACACTATTTATGCAATAAATGCAGGAAAACGTGTCTAGATTTAAGAATGATAAGTATGTAATTTCCGACAAGAAATGATAAGCAAAACTTTTAACATGCAGACACGGTTGAAGTCCAGACTTACTAATGCATCTTAACAACTATCAGTTAGACACACTCATGCAAGACCTGGTTTGCTAGGACCAACGCTCTGATACCAACTGTGACGATCGCTCCTAATCTATATGGACGAACACGTCATTCATCGATTTCATTGCTAGGTATTTGACCTCTATATGATACGTTTTGTAAACATTGCATTCTTTTGAAAAGGCACACCATAAATGAATATTTAAATCAAAGGTTTTCGACAGCTGATGATTTCTACATATAGACAATCACCGTAAATAATAGTTTACAATAGTACTTCGGTTGACAATGCAGTCAAAATAAGATACATGGTGATGATTTGGTGAATGCAACGTTTCCTTGAAAAATATGCCATGTAAGACTCCATGCACATAGTTTGTCTAACATATAAGCAAACAGCGGAAGACTTCTAGGAAACTTGAGAATAAACATGCTAACAAGTGTCAACACAAAGGTTGATGAGTTCATAGTTTTAGTGTTGCACATAATCTGTATATAAAGGTGGATCACAAGATTTCAGTTGTTTCATCCAGAAACGTTTATCAAAATATTATACAAGATTGAGCACCCTGGTAACTAAGCTTTAACGTTATAATAAGTACCCCTGTTTTAACATACATGCAACCAACATGTACAATACACGCAAACCAACGTGTACTAAACTCAAATAGCATACGTCTGTTTAATAGTTCAGGCTAGGGTTTCTAAACCTGGAACAGACGAGGATGTCAAGCCCTATGGATCCATATACAACTACTCGCGCCCACCAGTTCTTATAACTGGCAGTTACTAGTTACCAAAGCTAAGGGATTTTCGGTTCAAACTCGGTGTAGAATTTAGTATGTACTTGTATCCATTGCGTTTAAAGTAAAGTGCATGTATTCTCAGCTCAAAAATATAGATTGCAAAAGCAATTAAAAAGGGAGCAAATGAAACTCACCTTAGCAGCATATAAAGTCGTTCACCAAAATGTGACTGAAACTCGGATTACCAAATAACCGTAGATCTTAACCTAGAGAACATATGTTGGTCAATAAATGTCTATCAAGCTAGGTCAGGTCATAGTGTATCACAATCCTAATACTTGAGATTAACATACAAAAGTTTATCAAAAGTCATTTCAAAAAGTCAATCTGACTTAATACTATAGTTGAATGATCATGGCAATCGAAACATTTTAACATTTCACATAGTTTCCCAATTATTGTAAAATTAGACTATAGTTTTTATAAGGCTTTAAAACATGATAAAACAGTCAATTTTGACAATTGTTCAATAAAACGAGACGTGCCTTATATAAGGATTCATTTACTCGGCTGGTAATATTCAAAAATCTAATTTATCAATCTTACAAACAAGTTGTTTAAATATCAATTGCAGATTCAAGAGCAATTTCAATTAATGTCAATCATAATTCAGTTGATCATATCTTTTAATTCGTTCACCGAAATTATGCGATTTCTAAATGAAAAGTTATTGATTTTTCGCCAGCTTTCCAAAAACATGCATATCATAAACCTTTTATCAGTAATATATGTATTTAATTCGTGATTCATCATAAACTGTTTAATGATGAAATTTAGCATACAAGCATGCATAAACATATATACTCGAGCACTAGCCATGGATACACTATTAATATATAAAAGATAAGATATGAATGCTCACGTATCAATATTGTGATTCAATATAGCAGGAAAGTACGTAGACGCAACAGAGATGATAAACACTAGGTTTGACTTGCGAACAATACCCATGAACATTACCCATAACCTCTAAAGCTATAACCCATAATTTTCCTTAGCTCTATCCCGCTCATAAAATCCGTTTTGAAAATCACCCGAGCATAACTGCGTCGTAGTATTTTATGTATACTACTAATACTTAATTTGAATATTGTACTAGAATTATTACGGAAAAAAAATATATGAAATAAATATATATGTACATATATGTGTGTGTGTTTCTGCAATCGATCGATCGATCGATATATATAGTTAGAAAATAATATTATAATAATAAAAGGAATTAAACGTGTTTAATTATAATAAGATAATAATATAATAAAGTAATAAAGTAATAATATAATAATAAAAGGAATCGTACGTTTATAATTATAATAATATAATAAAGTAATAATATAATAATAAAATAATAATATAATAATATAATAAAGTAGAATATAATAATATAATAATAAAATCGAATCGATTAAGATTTTAAAAGTCGTATTTTTAAAATACTTCAGGGGTATTTTATGTAACTTATAATTAATAATTTCAATCATGTCGCTTTCATGTGAATAGTAAATTAATTAATTTCGTTTCATTTACTATTCATATGAATAGTAAATGAATTAATTTCGATTCAACTATTTAAGCTACACGTTGTTGTACGTTGTGCTTTACAAATTGTACATTTTTAATTTAACTTCGTTTCTTAAAAAAAATTACAAAAAATATATCATAAAAATAAAACGACTTAATACGTAAAATTTTTAATTTGAAAAGCATCGTTTAATAGTAAATTTTTATCATTTCACATATAAATATTATTCGCATGATTTCGTATATATTGAAAACTCTTATGTTTATATAATACATGTTATGACGTTCGTGAATCGTCGGACAAACAGGGTAATTGAATAGTTCAAGAATTTTGAGATTCAGTTTTATAGACTTTGCTTATCGTGTCGGAAACATTAAATCATTTAAAGATAAAGTTTAAATTTGGTCAGAAATTTTCGGGTCGTCACACAATGGGGTCGCCGAACGTATCAATCGTACGTTGAATGAAAGGCCTAAGAGTATGAGACTACATGCCGGTTTGACTAAGATTTTTGGGCGGATGCGGTTAGTACGACGGCTTATTTGATCAATAGGGGACCCTCAACACCATTGGGTTTTCGAATTTCCGAGGAAGAATGGCAAGGTAAAAAGGTGAGTTATGGTCATCTTAGAATCTTTGGGTGCAATGAATATGTAAAGACCAAGGATGCGGATAGAGACAAGCTTGAGGCTAAATCAAAGAGGTGTACTTTCATTGGTACGGTTCGGATGAGATGGGTTATCGATGTTGGGATAACGAGGCTAGAAAAGTAATTTGTTCTCATGATGTTACCTTTGACGAGGATTCGGTTTATGGCAAACCGGAAACGGGGAGTCTCAAACCGGATTATGTTACTTTTGACGATGTTTCTATTGATGATCTTGCAGGTTCTAGTGGGAGTTCGGGTAATAATGAATTACCGAATAACGGTGAGGCGTCACAAAGTGCTAATGATGAAGATGGTTCGAAAAGCGGTGAAAGTTCCGAACATAGTGGGAGTTCTAGTGATGAGGAGGATGATAATGAAACCGGTTCAACCATACCGGTTGCTCCTACACTTAGACGCTCTACTAGAGTGCCCAAGCCTAATCCTAGGTATTCTTCATCAACAAACTACTTGCTCTATACCGAGAATGGTGAACCCAAAAGTTACTTTGAGGCGAGAAAATCAAAAGAATCCATACAATGAAAGCTTGCCATGAAAGAAGAGACAGGGTCACTTGAGAAGAATAAAACTTGGTCACTAGTGAAATTACATCATGATAAAAGGGCGTTGCAAAACAAATGAGTGTATAGAATCAAGAATGAGTTGGATGGCAAGAAGAGGTACAAGGCGCGGTTGGTGGTCAAAGGCTTTCAACAAAAGGAAGGAGTTGATTACAACGAGATTTTTTCACCGGTAGTTAAAATGACTACTATTCGGTTGGTACTTGCTATAGTTGCATCTGAGGACTTACATCTCGAGCAACTAGATGTGAAGATCGCATTCTTACACGGAGATCTTCATGAAGAAATCTATAGGAAGCAACCCGAGGGCTTTGAGGTAAAGGGTAAAGAGAAGTGGGTTTATAAGCTAAAGAAAAGTTTGTATGGATTGAAGCAAGAACCTCAGCAATGGTACTTAAAGTTTGATGAGTTTATGAAGAAGATTGATTTATTAAGATGTGAAGCCGATCATTGTTGCTACTTGAAGAAATTCAAGTATTCTTATATCATCTTGTTATTGTGTGTTGATGATATGTTGATTGCGGGTTCTAACATGTCCGAAATCAACAAGTTGAAGAGATTACTTTCCCATGAGTTCGAGATGAAAGACCTTGGTGGAGCTAGGCAAATACTTGGGATGAGTATTGTGCATGATCATGTAAAAGGAACTCTATACTTGTCTCAAACTAAATACATTGAGAAAGTAGTAGAGAGGTTCAACATGGAGAATTCAAAGGCTCGTTCTATGCCTTTGGGTAGCTCAATAAGGTTATCGAAACGTTAATCACCAAAAACGGATGAAGACAAGGAGGAGATAGAGAAGGTTCCATTTGCATCGTCCGTGGGTAGTATTATGTATGCCATGGTTTGCACGAGACCCGATATTGCCCATGCGGTGGGGGTAGTAAGCCGTTATATGTCTAAACCGGGGAAAGAGCATTGGGAAGCGGTCAAATGGTTGCTTCGTTACTTGAAAGGTACTTCTAATATGGGATTGTGTTTTACTAAAAATAATGTCATACTTAGAGGTTATGCGGATGCTAATTTGGGTGGATGTGATGATTCGGGGAAAAGCACTACGGGTTATGTTTTCACATTAAGAAAGACGGCGATTAGTTGGATGTCTCGACTACAAAGAAGTGTTGCTTTATCAACAACGGAGGCCGAATATATGGCTATTGCGAAAGCTGCTAAAGAGCTTGTGTGGTTGAAGGACTTCTTGAGTGAGTTGGGTAAAAGACAAGACTATTGTGTCTTGTATTGTGATAATCAAAGTGCGGCTCATCTTGGGAAGAATCCGGTGTTTCATAGTCGTACGAAACACATCAAGTTAAGGTATCATTTTATTCGACATCATATAAGAGATGGTACTTTAATTTTGAAGAAAGTCCTTGGTTCGAAGAATCCCGCGGATATGCTTACTAAGGTGGTTACGACGGACAAGCTAAGGTTTTGTATTGCCTCAGCTGGTCTTCTCATGACTTGAGAGAAGACGCCGACTAGAGAATTAGAGGGTTGATATTTCTATTCTAGCAAGTAGTGTTGAAGACCTTGTATCGAAAGTCTACTCATCCGAAGTATGCGTTGAGTGTGCGTGTCCCAAATGGAGTTTGGCGGTATAATGGTGGTTTAGCGTTCTTGGTTAGATTGTTTGGTTGACGGGTTGACGAAGACTGGGTTTGTTTAATGTTCTCCTTCAAGTGGGAGATTGTTGGAGTAATGTGAAGAAGAAATTAACAAAGAAAAAAAAAGTGGGGCTAGCATGGTCACATATGGTGACTTGAAGTCACCATTGGTGACATGAATATCAAACGTGAAAAAGGTAACAAATTATACTCATGGCTTAAACGTGAGAACATATTGCATTACGTGATAATAGTGATCGAAGGTTGAGCTGATGGAGCATATTTGATGTCACGTTTGGTGACATTATCCTCACCAAATGTGAGGTTTCAACAGTGGCGAAGCCAGAGTTATAAATGAGTGGGGTCAACAAAAATTAAAGAAATGAGTGAAGATCCGACACTATAATTTTTCTGTAATACACCACTAAATATGCTTTAAAATACTTAAAGTATTGTATTCTACAATATTTTAATGCACATTTAGTAGTGTATGATTAAAAATAAAAGTGTAAGGATCATTTTTTTAGAAAGAATTAATTTGAGTTATAAAATTTAATTGACAAATATAATAAGCCAAATTATTTATTTTTTTCTTTTTGTCAATCCCAGTATAAATTACTCCGTAACTTTTTTGTTCATTTATTATCTTATTTAAGTATACGGGAATGAAGGCAAATTTTGTCAAGCCCATTTAAATACATGTAAACAGACCAACCCACATTTTCACCTTTTTAATACATTAGTTACATATTGTGAGTGGTCAAATGGGGTCGCATGTAATTTTTCACATTCCGAACACACGACTCACTCACGTATATATGCAATGAAATTTGGGTGAATTGAGTGGGGTCAAATGACCCCATTGTTTTGTATGTGGCTTCGCCACTGTTTCAACTTGTCCAGCAAGTGGACTTACGTATTGTTTTATTTCTTTTGTGCTATAAATATATCTCTAATGTAAACCTGTACCATTGGCAGTGAACTAAAGCAATCACAACGCTTGCATATAACCACGTTATTTTGCTTGTGTCGATTTAATTTTTCGCATTGTTCTTTCGTTTATCTTTTGTGGGTTGAGTAATTGGTTGGGTCCTAAAATCCAAACACACTCTAACTAGTTAACCCTACATTAGGACATTTAAGAAAATAGTAGCATATTTGTAGCTTTAGGCCTTTAGACAACACAAAAGAATTTGAACACACACTCTAACTAGTTAACCCTATATACTAATTTGCGTGCAAAATTTGGCCATTTTAGTTTTCATAATTTGTCATTTTAAATAAGACAGCGTCGTATGAGGTTGCTTTTTATACTTCAAAATATGTGATATGCAAATGCAATAATAAATGGAGTACAACTCAAATGGCAAAGTTAATGGTTTGATTAATGTGGTACTCTTTAAGCGCATGTTGGGAACTTGCCATTGATTTTTGTCAGTTCACTTCATCTTTTATAATGTGAACATATTAGACCACCATTAACCATGCATGTTGAGAACTTGAATATCAATTCTACTTCCCAATATTAAAAAGAGTTTCCTATTCTCTCTTCTAGACACCCAATTCAATCTCATTCCACCTCTCCAACTGTCGAACTCCTTAAAGGTCAATGCATCGACAAAGAATGTCAGAATTATTGCAAGGCTATTCGTAAAAGAGGAGATAGTGTGAAAATCGCCAAAAGTAAGGTTAATCTGTCAAGTCCCAATTTGAAAAAACCATCGGTGCAGAATGATGATGGTCAAGTTGATAATTCATTAATCAAGTCACCTATTTTCGATACGGTTAGTGAGATCAACGTTAACGTTGACGTCGTTACTAACACGAAACCAAAGGTGGGTAAGAAGAAAATCACTTACAAGGAAGAACTCCAAAACTTCGACATTATAATGCAACAAATGGCGGAAGAAGAGTTGCCAAATACCAAGTCGAAAGCATGAGGGTAGACTTGAGTAATTTTTGTGATGTCGATTTCATAGAAAAAAGTCGCTTGGCGGGTTCAATGGTTTGACACAAGGTGTGGTTATAGGCATTATAATCTTTCAATTGATGTTTCAATTGTTATAAGGTGTGGAAGTTTTAGTGAGCAAAGCAATTTGGTGCATCAATGTTGAGGATAGTTTATATATTTTGGTTCCAAGCTCAAGATAGTGGTGTTGCCGGATTGAATTTTCAAGTTGAGTCTTCCTTGTCAAAGTACAACAACAACAACAACAATACCCAATCCCACCTATATGGGGTATGGGGGAGGTTGATCGTAGACAATCCTTCCTCTATCCTAGAATACAGAGAAATCATTTCTCCACCCCGAGTGAAACACTCCATCTTCCTTGTCAAAGTACATGTTTTCAATATGATTCCAAGTTTCAATCAATTTAATGGAATGATTTCTTCTCGACGGAGTCAAGCTTCAAGTCAACAGTGGTTAATGGTTCTAGGGATGGCGCGGGCGACGGGCACGGATCCTTGGTACCTGCGACCCGCCCGTTAAAATTTTTCTTTACCCGCGGGTACTCGTTTACCCGCCAACGGGTAAACTTTTTTGCCCGTATACCCGCGGGTAAACCCGCGGGTTTATAATATGTGCATTTTGCCTAATTTTTATTCATGGATACTCACTACCCGCGGGTTTTACCCGCGAATAATTATAAGAATACATTAAAATTAAAATTAATAATATATAATTAAGTATATGTATACGGGTAAACGGGTATACTCTGAAATGTCCCGTTCTTATTGATTAAAAACGTTCCATATTAATTGATTTCGTTGCGAGGTTTTGACCTCTATATGAGACGTTTTTCAAAGACTGCATTCATTTTAAAACAAACCATAACCTTTATTTCATCAATAAAGGTTTAAAAAGCTTTACGTAGATTCTAAAATATCCTGTTTACACACGACCATTACATAATGGTTTACAATAAAAATATGTTACAACAAAATAAGTTTCTTGAATGCAGTTTTTACACAATATCATACAAGCATGGACTCCAAATCCCGTTCTTATTTAACCTCACGATCCATTATTTCGACGGGTTCTTCGATGAATTAAAGTTTTTCGTTGATTTGGATTTCATCTAACAGAATAGTGAGATCTTCTTTAGCAAAACATTTCTTCAAATTCGAGACGTGGAAAGTGTTATGTACAGCCGCGAGTTGTTGAGGTAACTCAAGTCGGTAAGCTACTGGTCCGACACGATCAATAATCTTGAATGGTCCAATATACCTTGGATTTAATTTTCCTCGTTTACCAAATCGAACAACGCCTTTCCAAGGTGCAACTTTAAGCATTACCATCTCTCCAATTTCAAATTCTATATCTTTTCTTTTAATGTCAGCGTAGCTCTTTTGTCGACTTTGGGCGGTTTTCAACCGTTGTTGAATTTGGATGATCTTCTCGGTAGTTTCTTGTATAATCTCCGGACCCGTAATCTGTCTATCCCCCACTTCACTCCAACAAATCGGAGACCTGCACTTTCTACCATAAAGTGCTTCAAACGGCGCCATCTCAATGCTTGAATGGTAGCTGTTGTTGTAGGAAAATTCTGCTAACGGTAGATGTCGATCCCAACTGTTTCCGAAATCAATAACACATGCTCGTAGCATGTCTTCAAGCGTTTGTATCGTCCTTTCACTCTGCCCATCAGTTTGTGGATGATAGGCAGTACTCATGTCTAGACGAGTTCCTAATGCTTGCTGTAATGTCTGCCAGAATCTTGAAATAAATCTGCCATCCCTATCAGAGATAATAGAGATTGGTATTCCATGTCTGGAGATGACTTCCTTCAAATACAGTCGTGCTAACTTCTCCATCTTGTCATCTTCTCTTATTGGCAGGAAGTGTGCTGATTTGGTGAGACGATCAACTATTACCCAAATAGTATCAAAACCACTTGCAGTCCTTGGCAATTTAGTGATGAAATCCATGGTAATGTTTTCCCATTTCCATTCCGGGATTTCGGGTTGTTGAAGTAGACCTGATGGTTTCTGATGCTCAGCTTTGACCTTAGAACACGTCAAACATTCTCCTACATATTTAGCAACATCGGCTTTCATACCCGGCCACCAAAAATGTTTCTTGAGATCCTTGTACATCTTCCCCGTTCCAGGATGTATTGAGTATCTGGTTTTATGAGCTTCTCTAATTACCATTTCTCTCATATCTCCAAATTTTGGTACCCAAATCCTTTCAGCCCTATACCGGGTTCCGTCTTCCCGAATATTAAGATGCTTCTCCAATCCTTTGGGTATTTCATCCTTTAAATTTCCCTCTTTTAAAACTCCTTGTTGCGCCTCCTTTATTTGAGTAGTAAGGTTATTATGAATCATTATATTCATAGATTTTACTCGAATGGGTTCTCTGTCCTTCCTACTCAAGGCACCGGCTACCACATTTAACTTCCCCGGGTGGTAACGAATCTCAAAGTCGTAATCATTCAATAATTCAATCCACCTACGCTGCCTCATATTCAGTTGTTTCTGATTAAATATGTGTTGAAGACTTTTGTGGTCGGTATATATAATACTTTTGACCCCATATAAGTAGTGCCTCCAAGTCTTTAATGCAAAAACAACCGCGCCTAATTCCAAATCATGCGTCGTATAATTTTGTTCGTGAATCTTCAATTGTCTAGACGCATAAGCAATCACCTTCGTTCGTTGCATTAATACACAACCGAGACCTTGCTTTGATGCGTCACAATAAATCACAAAATCATCATTCCCTTCAGGCAATGACAATATAGGTGCCGTAGTTAGCTTTTTCTTCAATAACTGAAACGCTTTCTCTTGTTCATCATTCCATTCAAATTTCTTCTCTTTATGCGTTAATGCAGTCAAGGGTTTTGCTATTCTGGAAAAGTCTTGGATGAACCTTCTGTAGTAACCAGCTAGTCCTAAAAACTGGCGTATGTGTTTCGGAGTTTTCGGGGTTTCCCACCTTTCAACAGTTTCTATCTTTGCCGGATCCACCTTAATACCTTCTTTGTTCACTATGTGACCGAGGAATTGAACTTCTTCCAACCAAAATGCACACTTTGAAAACTTAGCGTACAATTCTTCCTTTCTCAATACTTCTAACACCTTTCTCAAATGTTCACCGTGTTCTTGGTCATTCTTTGAGTAAATAAGTATGTCATCAATGAAAACAATGACAAACTTGTCAAGGTATGGTCCACACACTCAGTTCATAAGGTCCATGAACACAGCTGGTGCATTAGTTAAACCAAACGGCATGACCATAAACTCGTAATGACCGTAACGTGTTCTGAAAGCAGTCTTTGGAATATCATCTTCTTTCACCCGCATTTGATGATACCCGGAACGTAAGTCAATCTTTGAATAAATAGACGAGCCTTGTAGTTGATCAAATAAGTCATCGATTCTCGGTAGTGGGTAGCGGTTCTTGATGGTAAGTTTGTTCAACTCTCGGTAGTCGATACACAACCTGAATGTACCATCTTTCTTCTTGACAAACAAAACAGGAGCTCCCCACGGTGATGTGCTTGGTCGAATGAAACCATGCTCTAAAAGTTCTTGTAATTGGCTTTGCAGTTCTTTCATCTCGCTGGGTGCAAGTCTGTAAGGAGCACGAGCTATTGGTGCAGCTCCTGGTACAAGATCTATTTGAAATTCAACGGATCGATGTGGGGGTAATCCCGGTAATTCTTTCGGAAATACATCGGGAAATTCTTTTGCAATGGGAACATCATTGATGCTCTTTTCTTCAGTTTGTACTTTCTCGACGTGTGCTAGAACAGCATAGCAACCTTTTCTTATTAGTTTTTGTGCCTTCAAATTACTAATAAGATGTAGCGTCGTGTTGCCCTTTTCTCCGTACACCATTAAGGGCTTTCCTTTTTCTCGTATAATGCGAATTGCATTTTTGTAACAAACGATCTCTGCTTTCACTTCTTTCAACCAGTCCATACCGATTATCACATCAAAACTCCCTAACTCTACTGGTATCAAATCAATCTTAAATGTTTCGCTAACCAGTTTAATTTCTCGATTCCGACATATATTATCTGCTGAAATTAATTTACCATTTGCTAATTCGAGTAAAAATTTACTATCCAAAGGCGTCAATGGACAACTTAATTTAGCACAAAAATCTCTACTCATATAGCTTCTATCCGCACCCGAATCAAATAAAACGTAAGCAGATTTATTGTCAATAAGAAACGTACCCGTAACAAGCTCCGGGTCTTCCTGTGCCTCTGCCGCATTAATATTGAAAACTCTTCCGCGGCCTTGTCCATTTGTGTTCTCCTGGTTCGGGCAATTTTTAATAATGTGGCCCGGTTTTCCACATTTATAACAAACTACATTGGCATAACTTGCTCCGACACTACTTGCTCCGCCATTACTCGTTCCGACACCATTTGTTCCTTTCGTTCTATTAACCCCTGGTCCGTAGACCTCACACTTCGCTGTGCTATGACCATTTCTTTTACACTTGTTGCAAAATTTGGTGCAGAACCTCGAGTGATACTTTTCACACCTTTGGCATAGCTGCTTCTGATTGTTGTTGTTGTTGCGGTTATTATTGTTGTTGGGATGATTATTGTAGTTGCTGTTGTTGTTGTTGTTGTTGTTGTTGTTGTTGGGCCGTTTGTTGTAGTTGCGATTGATGTTGCGATTGTTGGGATAATTGTTGCGATTATTGTTGTAATTGCTGTTGTTGCTGTATTGGTGATTCTTATCACCGTTTTCCTCCCACTTTCTTTTGACTTGCTTCACATTGGCCTCTTCAGCAGTCTGTTCTTTAATTCTTTCTTCAATCTAGTTCACTAGTTTGTGAGCCATTCTACATGCCTGTTGTATGGAGGCGGGCTCGTGTGAACTTATATCTTCTTGGATTCTTTCCGGTAATCCTTTCACAAACGCGTCGATCTTCTCTTCCTCATCTTCAAACGCTCCCGGACACAATAGGCACAATTCTGTGAATCGTCTTTCGTATGTGGTAATATCAAATCCTTGGGTTCGTAACCCTCTAAGTTCTGTCTTGAGCTTATTGACCTCAGTTCTGGGACGGTACTTCTCGTTCATCAAGTGCTTGAATGCTGACCACGGTAGTGCGTACGCATCGTCTTGTCCCACTTGCTCTAGATAGGTATTCCACCATGTTAACGCAGAACCTGTGAAGGTATGCGTAGCGTACTTCACTTTGTCCTCTTCAGTACACTTACTTATGGCAAACACCGATTCGACCTTCTCGGTCCACCGTTTCAATCCGATCGGTCCTTCGGTTCCATCAAATTCCAAAGGTTTGCAGGCAGTGAATTCTTTGTAGGTGCATCCTACACGATTTCCTGTACTGCTAGATCCAAGGTTATTGTTGGTGTGTAGCGCAGCCTGTACTGCGGCTATGTTTGAAGCTAGAAAAGTACGGAATTCCTCTTCATTCATATTCACGGTGTGTCGAGTAGTCGGTGCCATTTCCTTCAAAATAGTCAAATGGAACAAGTTAATCATACAGAATATTAAGAGTAGTTAATAGTATTTCATAGCATAATATGAACTCATTTATAAAAGCTTTTTCTTCATATTAGCGTTTTATAAGTTTAAATTCGGGTAGTACCTACCCGTTAAGTTCATACTTAGTAGCTAATATACAATTCAACTACTACAATTCTATATGAAAAACTGATTATAATATTTCGCGTTCAAACTTTTACACAATATTTTACAAACTTACAATACCGCTTATTTTACATATAGCATGAAATATAGCACACAATAAATTTGATACAAGATGGTTGTGAAGATAATTCTAGCTAGTACACAAGTCGTTCAGCAAAGGCAATAAAGACACGTAATTCATACGTCCAGAAACAAGTCATGCATTCTGGTTTTACTAGGATTACTTCCCATCCTTGGTCTTGTGGAACATAACCGTTATGGCTGTTGATAAGACAGCGTGTTGTAACGTCGTCAAAGGGACGAGGGTTACGTAATGTCCAACAGTCCCGTAACAATCTAAAAACCTCATTTCTTACCCCAATTACCGACTCCGTCACTTGTGGGAACGTTTTGTTTAATAGTTGTAGCCCGATGTTCTTGTTCTCACTTTGGTGAGAAGCGAACATTACTAATCCGTAAGCATAACATGCTTCTTTATGTTGCATGTTAGCCACTTTTTCTAAATCACGAAGTCCAATATTCGGATATATTGAGTCAAAATAATTTCTTAACCCATTGCGTAAAATAGCATTTGGGTTCCCCGCAATATATGCGTCAAAGTAAACACATCGTAACTTATGGATTTCCCAATGTGATATCCCCCATCTTTCGAATGAAAGCCTTTTATAAACCAAGGCATTCTTGGAACGTTCTTCGAATGTCTTACAAACTGATCTCGCCTTAAATAGTTGTGCCGAAGAATTCTGACCGACTCTAGACAAGATTTTATCAATCATGTCTCCGGGGAGGTCTCTTAAAATATTGGGTTGTCTATCCATTTTGTGTTTTTATACTGTAAAATAGACAAGAGTTAGATTCATAAAAAAAAATACTTATTAATACAAGCAATTTTTACATATATCATAAAGCATAAGCACACTATATTACATATATTACACCACACGAATACAACTATCTTATTCCGACTCGCTTGTTTCTTCTTCTTCGGTTTTGGTTCGTTTTGCCAAGTTTCTAGGGATATATGATGTTCCCCTAATACGAGCCGTCGTTTTCCACATTGGTTTAGAAAAACCTGGTGGTTTAGAGGTTCCCGGGTCATTGTTACAACTTAAGGACTTCGGGGGTTGACGATACATATAAAGTTCATCGGGGTTGGAATTAGATTTCTCTATTTTTATGCCCTTTTCCTTATTATTTTCTTTTGCCTTTTTAAATTCAGTTGGGGTAATTTCTATAACATCATCGGAATTCTCGTCGGAATCCGATTCATCAGAAAATTGGTAATCCTCCCAATATTTTGCTTCCTTGGCGGAAACACCATTGACCATAATTAACCTTGGTCGGTTGGTTGAGGATTTTCTTTTACTTAACCGTTTTATTATTTCCCCCACCGGTTCTATTTCTTGATCCGGTTCCGATTCTTCTTCCGGTTCCGATTCTTCTTCCGGTTCCGACTCTTCTTCCGGTTCCTCTTCGGGAACTTGTGAATCAGTCCACGAATCATTCCAATTTACATTTGACTCTTCATTATTATTAGGTGAGTCAATGGGACTTGTTCTAGAGGTAGACATCTATCACATAATATCAAACGCGTTAAAAGATTAATATATCACATAATATTCACATGTTAAAAACATATAGTTTCCAACAAAATTTGTTAAGCAATCATTTTTCAAGTAAACACGGTCGAAGTCCAGACTCACTAATGCATCCTAACAATCTCGATATGACACACTAATGCAAAATTCTGGTTCTCTAAGACCAACGCTCGGATACCAACTGAAATGTCCCGTTCTTATTGATTAAAAACGTTCCATATTAATTGATTTCGTTGCGAGGTTTTGACCTCTATATGAGACGTTTTTCAAAGACTGCATTCATTTTAAAACAAACCATAACCTTTATTTCATCAATAACGGTTTAAAAAGCTTTACGTAGATTCTAAAATATCCTGTTTACACACGACCATTACATAATGGTTTACAATAAAAATATGTTACAACAAAATAAGTTTCTTGAATGCAGTTTTTACACAATATCATACAAGCATGGACTCCAAATCTCGTCCTTATTTAAGTATGCGACAGCGGAAGCTCTTAATAATCACCTGAGAATAAACATGCTTAAAACGTCAACAAAAATGTTGGTGAGTTATAGGTTTAACCTATATATATCAAATCATAATAATAGACCACAAGATTTCATATTTCAATACACATCCCATACATAGAGATAAAAATCATTCATATGGTGAACACCTAGTAACCGATATTAACAAGATGCATATATAAGAATATCCCCATCATTCCGGGACACCCTTCGGATATGATATAAATTTCGAAGTACTAAAGCATCCGGTACTTTGGATGGGGTTTTATGGCCCAATAGATCTATCTTTAGGATTCGCGTCAATTAGGGTGTCTGTTCCCTAATTCTTAGATTACCAGACTTAATAAAAAGGGGCATATTCGATTTCGATAATTCAACCATAGAATGTATAGTTTCACGTACTTGTGTCTATTTTGTAAATCATTTATAAAACCTGCATGTATTCTCATCCCAAAAATATTAGATTTTAAAAGTGGGACTATAACTCACTTTCACAGATTTTTACTTCGTCGGGAAGTAAGACTTGGCCACTGGTTGATTCACGAACCTATAACAATATATACATATATATCAAAGTATGTTCAAAATATATTTACAACACTTTTAATATATTTTGATGTTTTAAGTTTATTAAGTCAGCTGTCCTTGTTAGTAACCTACAACTAGTTGTCCACAGTTAGATGTACAGAAATAAATCGATAAATATTATCTTGAATCAATCCACGACCCAGTGTATACGTATCTCAGTATTGATCACAACTCAAACTATATATATTTTGGAATCAACCTCAACCCTGTATAGCTAACTCCAACATTCACATATAGAGTGTCTATGGTTGTTCCGAAATATATATAGATGTGTCGACATGATAGGTCGAAACATTGTATACGTGTCTATGGTATCTCAAGATTACATAATATACAATACAAGTTGATTAAGTTATGGTTGGAATAGATTTGTTACCAATTTTCACGTAGCTAAAATGAGAAAAATTATCCAATCTTGTTTTACCCATAACTTCTTCATTTTAAATCCGTTTTGAGTGAATCAAATTGCTATGGTTTCATATTGAACTCTATTTTATGAATCTAAACAGAAAAAGTATAGGTTTATAGTCGGAAAAATAAGTTACAAGTCGTTTTTGTAAAGGTAGTCATTTCAGTCGAAAGAACGACGTCTAGATGACCATTTTAGAAAATATACTTCCACTTTGAGTTTAACCATAATTTTTGGATATAGTTTCATGTTCATAATAAAAATCATTTTCTCAGAATAACAACTTTTAAATCAAAGTTTATCATAGTTTTTAATTAACTAACCCAAAACAGCCCGCGGTGTTACTACGACGGCGTAAATCCGGTTTTACGGTGTTTTTCGTGTTTCCTGGTTTTAAATCATTAAGTTAGAATATCATATAGATATAGAACATGTGTTTAGTTGATTTTAAAAGTCAAGTTAGAAGGATTAACTTTTGTTTGCGAACAAGTTTAGAATTAACTAAACTATGTTCTAGTGATTACAAGTTTAAACCTTCGAATAAGATAGTTTTATATGTATGAATCGAATGATGTTATGAACATCATTACTACCTTAAGTTCCTTGGATAAACCTACTGGAAAAGAGAAAAATGGATCTAGCTTCAACGGATCCTTGGATGGCTCGAAGTTCTTGAAGCAGAATCATGACACGAAAACAAGTTCAAGTAAGATCATCACTTGAAATAAGATTGTTATAGTTATAGAAATTGAACCAAAGTTTGAATATGATTATTACCTTGTATTAGAATGATAACCTACTGTAAGAAACAAAGATTTCTTGAGGTTGGATGATCACCTTACAAGATTGGAAGTGAGCTAGCAAACTTGAAAGTATTCTTGATTTTATGTAACTAGAACTTGTAGAATATATGAAGAACACTTAGAACTTGAAGATAGAACTTGAGAGAGATCAATTAGATGAAGAAAATTGAAGAATGAAAGTGTTTGTAGGTGTTTTTGGTCGTTGGTGTATGGATTAGATATAAAGGATATGTAATTTTGTTTTCATGTAAATAAGTCATGAATGATTACTCATATTTTTGTAATTTTATGAGATATTTCATGCTAGTTGCCAAATGATGGTTCCCACATGTGTTAGGTGACTCACATGGGCTGCTAAGAGCTGATCATTGGAGTGTATATACCAATAGTACATACATCTAAAAGCTGTGTATTATACGAGTACGAATACGGGTGCATACGAGTAGAATTGTTGATGAAACTGAACGAGGATGTAATTGTAAGCATTTTTGTTAAGTAGAAGTATTTTGATAAGTGTATTGAAGTCTTTCAAAAGTGTATAAATACATATTAAAACACTACATGTATATACATTTTAACTGAGTCGTTAAGTCATCGTTAGTCGTTACATGTAAGTGTTGTTTTGAAACCTTTAGGTTAACGATCTTGTTAAATGTTGTTAACCCAATGTTTATAATATCAAATGAGATTTTAAATTATTATATTATCATGATATTATCATGTATGAATATCTCTTAATATGATATATATACATTAAATGTCTTTACAACGATAATCGTTACATATATGTCTCGTTTAAAAATCATTAAGTTAGTAGTCTTGTTTTTACATATGTAGTTCATTGTTAATATACTTAATGATATGTTTACTTATCATAGTATCATGTTAACTATATATATATCCATATATATGTCATCATATAGTTTTTACAAGTTTTAACATTCGTGAATCACCGGTCAACTTGGGTGGTCAATTGTCTATATGAAACATATTTCAATTAATCAAGTCTTAACAAGTTTGATTGCTTAACATGTTGGAAACATTTAATCATGTAAATATCAATCTCAATTAATATATATAAACATGGAAAAGTTCGGGTCACTACATACTCGTGGGTAGCTCAAACGGGCATCACGGATTCACGGATCGATTTTTACCCGCGACGGGTATTAAATACCCGCGACCTGCCAACGGGTACAAAATTTTACCCGATCCGTACCCGCGGGTACATTTTTTTCATAAATACCAGCTCATCACGGACACGGGTACCCGCGGGTCACGAGTTTTTTTCCGCCCATTGCCGTCCCTAAATGGTTCAGTTCTACACTCATGCTATTTGTATCTCTAGTTTAGGAACACTTTCTATTGATCCAATAGGTTTCATGGTTAGTTGTTTTTCTTCAAGTAGACTTTGTGTGACGTTAGGTATTTTCTTTTATTTGTATTCTTAGTATTTTTCATCTTTTTGATGAATTATCTTATTAGCTTTAATATATTCTCTCTTTCGCCGAAAAAAATAAAATAAAAAAGTAAACCATGCATGTAACGTCACAGACAAATGATGCACTTTTTGATCAAAAAGTGAAATGTGTCTGTGACGTAGTAAGGTCACACTTTGACCGTCATTAACATAAAATGTTAAATGTTTGTGTCAAATTCGAGTAGGGTCCACATATTTTATATATTAACATTTTACTATTTAAATTTAATACATTATTTAATAAACACTCATAATTTAATATTCATAAAAAAAATACATATAACTTCGAAAAAGTACATTTTACTATTGTATTTTGAAATTCATTAATTAAAAATATTGAGTTTTGTTCTTAAGCCGATCAACACAAAATTGGATTGTCTTGGATTTAACTTTTACGCCCACCAACACAAAATTAAAAATTTGAAACCTAAAATCATTTTCTTTCTTCTTCTTGACACATATAGCAGCTTTTCTTCCCAATTTCTCCATATATACAAAAACATCATTTTATTCTTGAATTATTTTTATCAAAAATGCAAACCCAAAAGAGAGTGAATCCAGTTGTCAAATATTGATTGGTTGTACAAAACATAAAGCCTCAAGCTATTTCCGTCACAACCGCGATTAACACTGCCGCGACGTCCCGCATTACATGCTGGTAGCAGTGGCGAAGCCAGGATTTTCATTGAATGGTGTCATAAAATAACATTAAAATATATCAAGTTTCAAAGATTTATCTGTTAAAGTACGATTCGGTAAATATTAAAAAATCACGATATCGTTTTCACAAATGTCGATTACGGTATTTCTGTCGTTGAAAACGCTTCGCAGTTGCATATATATATGATCGACATCCCTGATCTATGATATAGAATGTACAAATAAATAAGATAAACAATTGGTGTTATATACTCCGTAATAGATTTATCAAATTAAAGGATTTTGCTACCGACATCGTAAACATGCTTAAACATGTTATACAAAGCGGTTATGAAGTTATGGTAGCGACTATTAAATTGTACAAGCTTTTAAACGTGTTAACAATAACTTATATGGCCGTCGTTAGTAAAATGTTTATTATTATTCTTACGTTAACATGCTTAAATATGTTTGTTTAAATATTGCACTATTAAATAGTTCAAAATTTAAGCTCTACATGTGTTTTTTAAATACTTGATTTCCAGTCCATTTCCAACTCCTAAAAGATTGCAGTAAATATTAGTACTCTGTATCTTGTAATGGTTTACTCCATAAAATGGGATGGGATCAAGTTTTAAATTTTAACAATCCATAAGTTCACCTATTACGAAGTATTACAAAATTACAGGCTTACAAAATATTTCATTGGTGTCAATTGACACCACCAAACAACATGTTGCTCGCCACTACCAGGCGTCAAAGTTGCCAGCTATCCGTCAAATTGGGTGGATAACGTTACGTTATTACTAGTCTTAGTGAACATGTGAATATATTAGTGAACTTTCTGGTGATATTAGTAAATACTCCTATTAATTTTATTAATTTGTTATTAATAAATGGTCATATTTGAAACGTATTATAACCATTAACTTAAAAAAATTTAATATTAATAAATGTCTGTGCAAATCACGAATATTTTTTTTACGATTTACAACCCTTTGCAAATGATTTTGAGAACGACATCCTAAACATTAATGTTAATCTGTTTTCAAAATTGTCTAACTTTAACCATTCAGGCTTGCCTGAGTGGCCACCAAGTTGCCCAATGAAGCACACCACCCGGGTTCAATTCCTGGCCATGCCAAATTGTTCAAAAAGGGAGTGTGACTAGAGGGTGCGCATAATGCGCAATTCACCCGGTACCAGGTCTCGCGCTCGGGGGGCTTGATTACCCGAGGTTTTACCTTCTATGGGGGAGCCAATGTGCTGGTTCATATGAGGGTTTCCTCGCTTACCCAATTTTTTTTTTCTAACTTTCATAAAATAAATATGTACCAATTCATATTGTAATTATAAAGTACCGAAAAAATGTTTAATGCATATAGGGAATTCATATATTGATGAAAACAATTTTCCGCTGCAATGCGCGAGTAATCTCTACTACTGAAACAAAGTTTAAGCTATCGAACGAAATTATTTTTTGCGGCAACGCACAGACTATTTATTCTCTAGTAAATAACATATTGCACCACTAATTAAATATTAAGCATGATAAAATAAAACTTTTTCACTTTTCAGTCCGGTCCATTTTCACTTTTTTCGGGTTTAGTCTGTCTCATACCGATGACCGAAATGTATGAAAATAAGGACCGTGGACCATACCGAAACTCTTCAAGAATGCTCGGTTTCGGTCCGGATCAATTCGGTCTGATCCTCATTTTTTTTTCCGTACTATCCACACCCCTAGTTTATGAGCAATTGTAAACATATATATAATTTCCTTTTCTTTTAGAATATATGTTTATTTATTTTATTTACTAAAAATTATATATTATACCTTATATCTAGCAAAGCCCAAGTGAATAGTAACTCACAAGTTTCACAAATCACCCTCACACTTTTACTTACTTGCATTTTAACCCCAAAAAAATATTAGCACCCCAAACGTTTCACAAACCACCCCCACTCTTTTACTTAATTACATTTTAACCCAAAAAAATATGTAAAAGCTAACTTTATGGTTTTTACAAACTTATCACAAACTTTTAACATTTTAGACTTTAACCATTAAACTTCTCATTCGTTATAAATCGACTACATACTTTATATACTACCTAATAGACCTTATATCTAAAAGGCAAAGCCCAAGTGAATAGTAACTCAAAAGTTTCACAAATCACCCTCACACTTTTACTTACTTACATTTTAACCCCAAAAAAATATTAGCACCCCAAACGTTTCACAAACCACCCCCACTCTTTTACTTAATTACATTTTAACCCAAAAAAATATGTAAAAGCTAACTTTATGGTTTTTACAAACTTATCACAAACTTTTAACATTTTAGACTTTAACCATTAAACTTCTCATTCGTTATAAATCGACTACATACTTTATATACTACCTAATAGACAAAAAAAATTAATAGTCGCCAGTGATGCTTTCGTTCTTTCACTTTTTTCCCCCTTTTTCACCTTTTTTTTTTAAAAAAAAAGCCCTCATAGTTTGTTCAAATATTAAAATCGACCCCCAAACAGGGAGTAAAGTGTCAAATACTCATTTTCATAAAAAAAATTTAAAAAAACTACACCCAAATATTCAACGGGCCATATCTTCTCGCTCGCACCGAGTTAAATTTTTCTGAAACCATCGTTAAACTCGAAACAATTTTAGGAGCACACTGTCACTAACTATACGCAAATCAGACGCTTTTTAAAAAACGCTAAATATTTGAGGTACTTTTCATACACGTCGATTTTGCGTTAAATTTTTAAAAGTCGACAATTCTATAGTGAAACGCGGAGATGTACATATATTGTTAATTTAAAATAACATTTAAATCTTTCACGGATTATATCTTTTAGTTCGACTCGAGTTGCGCTTCAACGATATCATCGTTAGCCACAAAATAATTTTACAAACTAAACGCAATATAATACATTGAAAACCGAACCCCAGCGCGAAGCGAGGGTTCGAACACTAGTTATATATAAAAAGCCTTTAATTTATTAATTTTTTTTCTTTCCGCCTTGCATTTTTTTCCTTTATAGAGAGAAAAAAAAAAAAAACTTTAAAACAGCTATAGTATTTTTATCCATTATTTTCATTTTCATTCTTTTTTAGTTGAATACAAAACCCGGTCTCTTCACATAATACAAGCCCTAGCTTTGTGATCACATTAAACATTTGTTCTTCATACTCATTCTAGGGTTTACTCCACCTACCTAGGGTTTTAGATTATCCGCCATGTATCTATACAATCTCACTCTCCAACAAGCCACCGGAATCGTCACCGCAATCAACGGCAGTTTCTCCGGCGGCAACAAATCTCAAGAAATCGTCGTCGCTCGCGGTAAAGTTCTCGAACTCTTACGCCCTGACGAAAACGGTAAGATTCAAACTATACTATCCGTTGATGTTTTTGGTGCAATTAGATCTCTAGCTCAGTTTAGGTTAACAGGAGCTCAAAAAGATTATATCGTTGTTGGTTCAGATTCAGGTCGTATTGTTATATTAGAATATAATAAGGAAAAAAATGTATTTGATCAAGTTCACCAGGAAACCTTTGGTAAATCCGGTAGTCGTCGAATTGTGCCAGGGCAGTATCTAGCTATTGATCCGAAAGGTCGAGCTGTTATGATTGGTGCTTGTGAGAAACAGAAACTAGTTTATGTTTTGAACAGAGATACGTCTGCTAGGTTAACGATTTCCTCGCCGTTAGAGGCGCATAAGTCACACACAATCACTTACTCGATTACTGGTGTTGATTGTGGATTTGATAATCCAATATTTGCTGCGATTGAGTTGGATTATTCTGAGGCTGATCAGGATAGTACTGGCCAGGCTGCAAGTGAGGCTCAAAAGCATCTTACATTCTATGAATTGGATTTAGGACTTAATCATGTTTCAAGGAAATGGTCTGAGCAGGTTGATAATGGAGCTAATATGCTTGTGACTGTTCCTGGAGGCGGGGATGGTCCGAGTGGTGTGCTTGTTTGTGCAGAGAATTTTGTTATTTACAAGAATCAAGGTCATCCAGATGTAAGGGCGGTTATTCCTAGAAGGGCGGATTTGCCTGATGAACGAGGGGTTCTTATAGTTTCAGCTACTATGCACAAGCAGAAGTCTATGTTTTTCTTTCTTTTGCAAACTGAGTATGGGGATGTGTTTAAGGTGACACTTGATCATGACAATGAGCGTGTTACAGAGCTTAAAATCAAGTATTTTGATACTATACCTGTGTCCTCTGCTATGTGCGTCATGAAATTAGGGTTTTTGTTTGCTGCATCAGAGTTTGGTAACCACGCGTTGTATCAATTTCAAGCGATAGGAGATGATCCTGATGTGGAGTCATCATCGGCTACATTGATGGAAACTGAAGAAGGATTCCAGCCTGTATTTTTCAAGCCTAGAGGGTTGAAAAATCTTGTTAGAATTGATCAAGTGGAGAGTTTGATGCCAATAATGGACATGAAAGTTGTCAATCTTTTTGAAGAAGAGACCCCTCAGATATTTACACTTTGCGGTCGAGGTCCTCGTTCGTCTCTTAGGATTCTGAGACCTGGGCTCGCGATCAGTGAAATGGCGGTTTCACAGCTTCCTGGTGTTCCTAGTGCAGTTTGGACTGTTAAAAGAAACGTTAGTGATGAGTTTGATGCTTACATTGTAGTTTCATTTGCAAATGCAACTCTGGTCCTTTCTATTGGTGAAACAGTTGAAGAAGTTAACGATAGTGGGTTTCTTGATACCACACCATCACTTGCTGTTTCATTGATAGGTGATGATTCTCTTATGCAAGTACATCCTAGTGGTATTAGGCATATAAGAGAAGACGGGCGTATTAATGAATGGCGAACTCCTGGGAAACGAACTATTGTTAAGGTTGGATCTAACCGACTTCAAGTGGTTATTGCATTAAGTGGAGGGGAGATTATATACTTTGAGGTGGATATGACTGGTCAGTTAATGGAAGTTGAGAAAAATGAAATGTCGGGTGATGTGGCGTGTTTGGATATAGCTCCAGTTCCTGAAGGAAGACAAAGATCTCGTTTTCTAGCCGTTGGATCGTATGATAATACTATTAGGATATTATCTTTGGACCCTGATGACTGTATGCAGGTTCTTAGTGTGCAAAGTGTTTCGTCTTCACCTGAGTCACTTTTGTTTCTTGAGGTTCAAGCTTCTATAGGTGGTGAAGATGGTGCAGATCACCCGGCTAGCCTGTTTTTAAACTCGGGTCTACAAAGCGGGGTCCTTTTTAGGACCGTTGTTGATATGGTTACGGGTCAGTTATCAGATGCACGTTCTCGGTTTTTGGGACTTAGAGCTCCTAAACTGTTCTCTGTTTTGGTAAGAGGAAAACGGGCCATGCTTTGTTTGTCGAGTAGGCCATGGCTAGGTTATGTTCACCAAGGACATTTTCTTTTGACTCCTCTTTCATATGAAACTCTTGAGTATGCAGCCTCGTTTTCATCTGATCAGTGTGCTGAAGGTGTTGTTGCTGTAGCTGGGGATGCTTTAAGAGTATTCACAATTGAAAGATTAGGGGAAACATTCAATGAAACTGCTATACCTTTAAGATACACCCCAAGAAAGTTTGTTTTCCATCCTAAAAAGAAACTTTTGGTAACAATTGAGAGTGATCAGGGTGCGTTCCCTGCTGAACTGCGTGAAAGTGCTAAAAAAGAATGCTTTGAAGCTGCAGGACAGGGAGAAAATGGGAAAATGGAGTTAGAAAATGGTGGTGATGATGAAGATAAAGATGACCCTTTATCTGATGAACAATATGGTTACCCGAAAGCCGAGTCGGATAAATGGGTTTCTTGCATTCGTGTTCTTGACCCAAAGTCAACCGAGACAACATGTCTTTTAGAACTACAAGACAATGAAGCAGCTTTCAGTATCTGTACTGTTAACTTTCATGATAAAGAATATGGAACCCTTTTAGCTGTGGGTACAGCAAAGGGTTTACAGTTTTGGCCCAAAAGATCTGTGACAGCTGGATATATTCATATCTATCGGTTTGTGAAAGATGGAAAATCGCTTGAACTTTTGCACAAAACTCAAATGGATGGCGTTCCTCTTGCATTATGCCAGTTTCAAGGAAGATTGCTTGCTGGAATTGGATCTATTCTTAGGCTTTATGATTTAGGGAAAAAAAGGCTGCTTAGGAAGTGTGAGAATAAGTTGTTCCCAAATACAATCAATTCTATTCATACCTATCGCGATCGAATTTATGTAGGCGACATTCAGGAGGTATGTTGTCTTATATTGTGTTCTTTGCGTGACAAAATATCATAAAATATTCTACATTCAGCTACCTACAGGTGACAAATGGGTGGGGCAGTGAATACGTCAAAATGGGTCATTTACAGTATTGGTCAAAATGGGAAATTTTCACACACACACACACTTCATTTTCCTCATTTTTCAAGTAATCAGTTTTTCAAGTATGCAGTATAACTGCATTTGTAATACAAACGTTTGTGTAAAACACTATTGACGATTGTATGCTTGAAATTTAGACATTATGCTGCTTTTGACCTGTTTGAGGCAACTTTCTTTTTAGCTAAGTTTTGCTTATCTGACCATTTAAGATGAGGCTCAAATGGTTAAAGTTGCAAGTTAAGCATGATTTTATTGCTTATCTTCCGTTCTGACTTGTTTTCTTTTCTTAATATGCAGTCGTTTCACTATTGCAAATACAGACGTGACGAAAATCAGTTATATGTATTTGCTGATGACTCAGTTCCAAGATGGCTAACAGCTGCATACCATGTAGACTTTGACACCATGGCGGGTGCAGATAAGTTCGGGAATATTTATTTCGTGCGGTTGCCACAGGACGTGTCAGATGAAATTGAAGAAGATCCAACTGGTGGGAAGATTAAGTGGGAACAGGGGAAGTTAAATGGTGCACCAAATAAGGTTGAAGAGATTGTGCAATTTCATGTTGGTGATGTGGTGACATGTATGCAGAAAGCATCGTTGATTCCAGGTGGCGTTGAATGCGTGATGTATGGAACTGTGATGGGTAGTTTAGGGGCGTTGTTGGCGTTTAGTTCACGTGATGATGTTGATTTCTTTGCTCACTTGGAGATGCATATGAGACAGGAACATCCACCTTTGTGTGGAAGAGACCACATGGCGTTTAGATCTGCCTATTTTCCTGTTAAGGTAATCACAACTCTTGATTTATTTGTAATGAATGTGACATTTGAGGTGGCAATATGGGTGGGTTCTTCCTGTTAAAATGGGTAATTGTATGCAACTCTTGAAACTTATTTTTAATAGCTAGTTAACTAATGTGTTAAATATCGTCACAAAACTTATATTATTAAACTTGTAAATGAATTATTTTTGTTATTTTTTTTACTTCCATAAAGCGACTAATAATGTAGTTAATTGTAGAAATAGACTTCCTCGTTTGACATGATCTCCTTTCTTAATTTGATCAGCTAGAATTTGTTGGTAAAATATCAATATTATTGTACATACAACATTATGGGTCGAATTTGACGCTTCTAGATATCTGCCAATGTTCTTAAATCATGAATATCTGTACATTTTTTTGGGTATTTTGGTATCAATGTATCTATTTTGCTGTGATATAGGAAGATTCATTTTCAATGTATCTAATTCCCTAAGCCGTGGGTCACATTAATTTATAATTCGGGCCCATTTGACCATTAAAGAAATAAATGAAATTTGGCTTGGATATCAGGAAAATTTATGATGTCAAATAATTCAGTCCTAACTTATATGCCTTTACGTAAGAAAATCAGTAAAATGGATCAACCTTCTAGACTTGTCTTAATTTTATATCTGATCTGATGTTAAATTGACACTGTATATTTGAATTATTTGTGCAGGACGTGATCGATGGAGATTTGTGTGAACAGTACCCCACACTGCCCCTAGATGTTCAGCGGAAAATAGCTGATGAGCTGGATAGGACACCTGGCGAGATTTTGAAGAAGTTGGAAGAAGTTAGAAACAAGATCGTTTAAGATGAAAGGTTCATATCCCATACATTTATCTTATATACATGTTCATATGTGTGCTATTTGGGTAATTGTCTGATTTTGTTGGTTTCTTTTGTACATGATAAATGACAAAGTGCTCTTTGTGGAATTGGTTCTCTTATAAAGGTGTCAAAACGGGCTTAGGTAAAAATGGGTAAATTTTATCTGGGCAGGAATTTCAAGAACATGTAATGTCTAAAATCCTAACCTTGTTTTCTGATGCATGCAGAACATGTCATGTTACCTGAGTTCTTGAAAGGAGTCGCATAAGGATGCTGCAACTGATTCAAACTTGAAAGTAACTGATATTGTACAAGTTAAACTGCAACTAGACTCTCAGCTTATTAGCATCTCCTGTTTTTTAGATGTTTTGTTGTATTTAGTCAGATATCTTCCTTTTGGAATATTATCGATTTGTGAAGTCGTTAATTTCTATGTTTTGGTAAAACTTCGTATGAACCAATTATCTTTCGATATATTGACTTTGGATGAAAATGCCTTGATCAACTTAGTTTTCCTGTTTTTGTTCTTGTTATCTTCATTTTCCTAGATGAATGGTGGCATTACCTTATGTTCTTCTATTCTTGTTCTTGTATTACAAATAGATAATGTTATATGCCATGTTAATTTTTCTTCGAGTAACGTGTTTGCGTTAGAAACTTAGGATAGTTGATTAGTTGTTCTAAACAGCGTAGTTGGTCGTGTGTCACAAAAACTCAATTGTTATTTCTCGCAGTTGTAGATTTTATTTTGTCTACAAGTTCAAACCTATGGGAACATTTAACGGTAAATCATTGGGCGGAGAAGTAGCATTTCATGAATTTAATGTTCAGATAAGAAGGTTCAACAATTGTCTTTATCGAATCACTGTTTGGTATACTGTAATTGGGCGCAGTAACAAAAAAATGTTAGTTTGACCCTTTCTTTTCTGTTAAACACAATCTTTCCTTTTTACTCTTCTTTTATCGATTCATGAAAGCTATTTGCGTAGAACAAAGTCCAAGTCTCTTGTTTAAAATCATACCCCTGTGGAATCATATCTTGCTTCTATTATGTAGCAAACATAAAATGGACAGTGGATGTTTGTACTGTTCTAGTTACCCATAGAAAGCGAGTACATTTACTTACGTGCATGCGATCCTATTGAGTTATCCATGAATGTTTAAGACCCATCTCTGGTCACTTTAAAAATTGTCAGTAAGATGTGAACTTAAGACTTCGATATTATGATACCGACAACTATTCCATCATTTTGTTGTCATTATGAAGCAAACATAAATAATACGTTGTCACAAATCACATCACAAATAAATATTCAACTATTAACTTAAATATCCATTATAATTATAAATTATAAACTTTACGAAGGGTGTGTTTAGATGAAACTTGCTGGAGCTGGAGCTGGAGCTGAAGCTTATTTTTGAAGCTGGTAGCTGGAGCTTACTATTTATTTTATAAGTGTTTGATAATCTAGTTGGAGCTTATTTTTCAGTTCATAAGCTCTTTTTTTTTTTTTTTTTTTTTTCATAAGCTGCTACAAGTAACTTATTTTTTAAGAGCTTATAATTTTCATAAGCTCTACTTTTTATGTCTACCAAACAAAGCTTATGACTTAGAGCTTATTAAAATCACAAGATCAAGCTCCTATAAGCTCTCATAAGCTCCAATAAGCTGGTGTGCCAAACACATCCTAAAAGGGTGAGATTTTTTTACCATCTTACGCGTGTGAACAGTGGGAACCTTTGTTTTGTTCACAGGGGTATTTTGGTCATTTTGCATTTTAAAATCTTTTTTTATGAGAAAACTTCTTTTCATAATTTTTTTTACATACTATTCTCATTTCCTTTTTACCCCTTTATTTTTTAAACGTTTAATTAACCGACCCCTAACCTTATCTTTTAATTTTAAATTAACATACCGTTAACCGATAAAAACCACCGCGATGAAGTTATTGTTTTTACAACTTTTTTCCATTTTCTTTTTTCATCTTCTTTTTTTTATTCATTTATTTTTTTTAACTGAGATTTTTTCACCATCTTACTCCCGTAAATAGTGGCACCCTTTGTTTTATTCATAGGGGTATTTTTGTCATTTTGCATTTTAATTTTTTTTTTTACGAGAAAACTTCTTTCCATTTTTGTTTACCTACTTTTTCCATTTCATTTTTACCCCTTCATTTTTCATTCCTTTATTTTCTAAACGTTTAATTAACCGACCATTAACCTTATCCTTAATTTTAAATTAACCTACCGTTAACCGATAAAAACCACTTAGCGGTTATTGTTATTACAACTTTTTTTCATCTTCTTTTTTTATGTTCTTTTTTTTCATTCTTTTATTTTTTTAAACTTTTGAGTAATCGACCGTTAACCGTTTTTAAAAACGTGCACTTAACCAACCGTTAATTGACCAAAATCACCCCGCAGCGAAGTACGAATTTTTTTTATCCTCATTTCTAACAAAGCTGGTTTGATTAATTGGGCTGAAGCCTAAAATGGCCCTCTGCTTTACACATTAGTATTTTGGGCCGGGCTTACTAAATTTAATACTACGTCCATTATATACCAAAAAGCCTCACATCCCCAAACACCGGCCGGTCATCGTTTCGATTTTAGGGTTTCATAACAACCTTCCATTAGCAGCCGCAGCTTTTACGTAATCGTTATCCATGGGTAATCTTCAGTTACTAATGTTTTAATTCTCATTTTAATCTTCTATATTCATTTCACTGTTTAATTTTTTGTATATTATATAATTTTGTGAAATGCAGCTCGTATCAAAGTTCATGAGTTGAGAGAAAAAACAAAAGCTGATTTGTTTACTCAATTGAAGGATCTCAAAGCTGAACTTGCTCTCCTTCGTGTTGCTAAAGTTACCGGTGGTGCTCCTAACAAGCTCTCGAAAATGTATTTTCTATAAACTGATTTGTGTATTTTTTATATATATCTTATATCAATTTTATTATGCGTACAATAGTTTTATCTTTTATGATTAGATTAAATTAATAATGCTGCAAGGATGCCTGTTTGATGTGTTTCACTGAATTTGGTTTTTTCAGAAATTGTTCTAAGCAATATACAAATTTTGTAAGTAGAAACAAAAAATATGTTTTAAGACGAATCATATATTGCAATCTGTTTTTGTTTGTTTTCCGAGGTATAACTAGTTAATTGTACAAGCACTCTGATTATATATGTAGTGTGTAGGTTAGTTCATAGGAAATATTAATCTATTTAAATGATGCTAAACTAAGATTTTATTGATATGTTAGCCATTAATTTCTTATAATCTGCGTATATTTGTTATGTTGAAACAATATATGATTCGTCTCAGGTAGCTTTTTTTTTATTTATTTATTATTAATCTTAACTTATAATTTGGTCTAGCAACATGTAGAGATTGAAGTATTTTAAATTATCGGTCTGCTACTCAGGTTTAGTTTTTTTAACATTTGTTATGTCATTTATTTTTAATTTAAGCTGTGGTGGTTGGACATTCTGTTATTAAGTTTCTAGTAATTATACATAATATATCGCATATCTAGCAGTAATTAGTAATCCATTACCCAGTCTTATTAAAGACTGAATAGTAATGTAGAACGTTATATATTCTGTATACATATGGTATACATTGGTGAAATGATCTATATGTCCTGCTAATGTTTATGTTGCATTATTGTTTATACTCAGTCACTTTCTCATGGAAAGTTGGAATGGTTGCTCATTTGATGATTAGTCTCGTTTATCCTTTTGGGTTATCAAATTGTTTTTGTTTTTTCCTTGTGTAATTTGTCTGCTTGCTGGGGTATATAGCTTTAGGCTGCAATAGAAAACTTATTAGTTCTTAAGTTTTTATTGTTATTTATTAATCTTTTGTGATTGTGGATGCAGAAAAGTGGTAAGGACATCTATTGCACAGGTGTTGACTGTTATTTCACAGACTCAAAAGTCAAAGCTCAGGGAAGCATACAAGAATAAGAAGTATCTGCCTCTTGATTTACGTCCCAAGAAAACTAGAGCCATTCGTAGGCGTTTGACCAAGCACCAGGTATTGTTTTAATGCTCTTTTCAACATATGGATGTTGACATTACATTTGCATTGATTTTTAAATAATCAATACTGATTTTATACTACTGGATACTTGTAATGCCTGAAAGTATGCGTTTCTGCTTTGGGGAAGTCTCATAAGTTGCATGAAATGCCATGTGAATTCTTATACTATTAGCTATATGGTTAATGGTTAATTTGCTACCCAAATCTTGAATTCAAAAAGTACTCTTAGTTATATCAGAATTGGATAACATGCTGATGACGCGAACGTATATATATCTATTTTGAGTTTGTATTATATCATGCGTTTTAAATCTGAAGTTCAATTTGTATTTTGGCAATAGGCTTCGCTGAAGACTGAACGAGAGAAGAAGAAAGAGAAGTACTTCCCGCTGAGGAAGTATGCTATCAAGGCTTAGGGTAGATTCAACTATATCAATTGCTTTATCACTTGACTTTTGAACCTGGTTTTGTTTATGTTTATGGACCAAGTTAAATTTTTGTTGTTTGATCTTCATCTTTGAATTATACGAGTACTGCTTAATTTTACCTATTGGTTAGTATCTCTGTTGACACGTTGCTTTTAGATATGTTTGTTGTCCGTGATGATCTTTGTACCGTACTGCCATCAAAGCTCATGAACATCAACTTTATATCGGTAGGACCACTTATATGCTTCCAAAACTCAAAACTAGTAGGGGGTACATGGGAAGGATTCATTTGATATATGTAGTTAATTCAAGTGATTGCCCACACTCGATATGAACATTTGACACCAAAGTTGTAGCTTAACAACATATATTCTGTGATCATCAATCTTACCCCATCTTGCGAAATGACCCTATGTTAATGCTGCATCTTGCTGATCCACTACCTAGTTTGGTTTGGGTCACCTAGACTGTTTACATTTTCTGCGATTCTCAATATTGATACCCTTGTTGCTCGACAACTGTAGTCTTCAGTCAGTTTGGATACTTTTCTGTTCACTCCTGCTCGGGTTCAAGAACCAGGTTTCTCTCTCGGCTCGTGTTGCAACTTCAAGTTTCTGTTTTCAGACCGTTTCAATGTCTACTATCGGGTGTTTGCCCTTTTCGTGGTGGTGTTCGGTTGGTTCAGTGATCCGAATAAGTTACTTTCGGGTAGCTTGGGATTATATGTCTTTACAACTTTAAGATTGAGGTCCAGCCGTCATGTTCAAGTTCAACTGACTATCACGTTCCATGACACGTTTATGATACGTGAGTGTGCAGGCTGTTTTTGGATCAATGTTTGTCGATTTGTTTTCTCATTGTATTTCAATAGGTTATATAGGGTTGTTTCAGTGTCACATTCGAAACGCAATCGTAGTATTGAGCTTTTTCCTGAATTTCAATATTTTGTGGATAACAAGCGTCGATTTATTGGCGACTTGAATGACTCTTAGAGCCTAAAGTGAATTTCAGACAGGATATAAAACACATGGAAATTTGATATTACCATTTTCATGGCGTGTCAATTTTAATCTTTATTTTATTTTTTTTATTTTTAAAAAATTTCCTACTTATTAGCCGGAGGTCCACTCGGAAGCAATCTCTCTATCCGTAGAATAGATAGAGGGGATGACTTTTTTCTACTTTTGAGAGTGTTTTCACTCTGAGTAGAGAAATGACTTGTCTTTATTCTCAGATAGGGGAAAGATTGTCTACATCTCACCTCTCTCATACACCACTTATGTGGTATTGGGTTTTGTTTTTGTTGTTGATACATTAAACGGCAAGAAATATCAAGCTGGTCTTCCAACTTCCAGATTATAAAGGAAATCTAAACTTTTAGACTTAACGGTTGAATATATAACAAGTAACCTATACTGCCTAAATAGAACTTTGAACCAATGCTTATGCATTTTATGCCAACAAAAATGATATATGTACTGGATAGTGATGCAAAATAAACGATAGGTTCTATAGAGTTGTGACTAAACTCTATACATGTGCAGCAAAAATGAGCATAAGTTAGCTTATTAGAACAACGATGAGTTCTATAGAGACTTATGAGCAATGTCATACACAGATATAATGATTTCAGCACCGATCAGCACAATAATTAGCCATTCCAGAAAATCAGATTTCCTATTCTGCAGAATCTCTTGAAGAAAACGAATGTTATGCTGCAATAAAAAATAAAAAAAAAAGTTCATTTAAACCAAACACTGGATATAAATAAAAGAAGTTTGCAGGAAGAACAATACTAATTCTTACCTCCACAAATTTCAACTTAAAGTCCAAACTAGCAAATCTCTGAGTTAACTCGAATTCATCTCTTAGATACTCCCATATTTGTGCATATTTGGCATCCTTCCAGGCAATATCAGATCTATTCAAGCCAAACACAGTTTTCTATTAGCAGGTTTGTATCGGTTCTCATATCTGTAGTTTTGTTTAAATTATTGGTTTCTTAATCTTTCTATGATCGTTTAGCATCATTTCACTATAATGTATCATTTTTATAATTGACTCCTAATTAGTGCATATAGTATTAGTATATATCAAAGAGTACAATTCCATAGGATAAAATCATAAAAAATGTCTAAATTAGTATTTGGTTACCTCTCGAAAAGTCCAAGCTTAAGTATGACATCAGCAAGATTTGAATTAGCCTTGCCCACCAACTGAAATAGTTTTTTCCTTTGCATCGTGAAGGTTCCAGTTTTTTCCATTCCACGATTTATATCAGTGAATTCTGCAACCATACCATCAACCTAAAAAACGAATTATTAGAAACTGTACTATATATTCATATTTACTACAGAAGCCAAACGAATGGCTCGAAAACGTTAGGTCATGGGTGCAAATGGATTATCTTAATGTGGTTGAGTACTGAAAGTCAAAACTGTGTTCATACAAAGTCTTGAAAATTTAATTATACATGTTTAATGTGTCAATTATGATTAAAGAAAAGTACAAATAAATACAGGGGAGTTTAAAGATTAGTAATACACTTTAGTGGCTTTTAACCTGATAGACCCTATTAATCAATTCAAATCGTTTCTCTTCTTAGCAAACTTTTAATATAACCTGTTTGAGCTGTTAGAAATAAAGCATATCATGAACGAAATGACCCATTCATAATTAAATGGATCCAAATTGCCACCTTAGTTACTATGATAAACTTAACACTGCAGAATTCATGACCTACCTGGTGAACATAGTAATCAAGAGCTATACTTTGACCAAGAACACTGCCAATTGTACGGATCCCATCAATATTCAAATACTGCAGCATTATATAATCCAACCCACCTTCCATCCATGTATCCAAACTTGGTTTCTCCCTAACCTCATACTCTGAATTTAAACATAAAATAATTCACATTTTTCTGTATCCAAGTTTCAAGAAGATATGATATTCATTAAAGTAGCATGAACAGAAAAATAAATCATAAACTAAAAGAGGGGCTTACCATCATGTCTCCTTTCAACTTTCTTACTAGCATGATGATCTGTTACGAGTTTCAGATACTCCTCAACTTTATCATCACGGACATTAAACATGACAATCGAACCATACTGAAAAACTATCATATAACTGATGTCACTCCCACTTATACTTGCACCCAAACCCTGAAAGAATAATTACCAATCACCAATCATCATCAAAATATAACTGTTTTTAATAATTAATAATCATCCACTTATTATACAAATGCTTCCCCAAAATCACTATCGCACATAATCAAACACACAAGAATGAAACTGAAAGTTATAACGACAAGAAAAAAAAGACTTACGATATTCTCGGGCTTGGTACTACCAAACCTCAAGACAACGTAATTAGTCATCCGAGACGTAGGCTGTACATAATTTGATTTGTTCATTTTCTCCAAAGATTTCAAATCGACACTGCAAACAAATCACAGAGTTAAAATTCAAATTCAAGTTGAACACAGTAACCAATAGTATCAATATATGTTCATCAAATAAAAAGAACTAGCTATCATCGTCCTAAAATAAGAGCTAGCTTCATTTCTGTTAAGCATTATTCATATATTCACGGAACAATCTTCACCGGCATATATTCGCTTCAAACACTTTAACATTCATTCTCAGATATATTAGGCATTGCAATTGGGCAAATTTGTTGCTCCAAATTCATATTAGACCATTTAAACACACTTGAGAACAATTAAGTGGATACCTAGTAGAGACAAAATAAGCCTTCACTGGAATAGAAGGTTTAACATCTTCATCAATAGCACAATCATCACCAGAATCCACATCAACCGCGGTCTCGGGCACGGTTTGATCCCGCTCCACCGTATCCGCCACCGAAACCGACGGCGTTGAAAATGACGAAATACATTTGGCCTTAACGAAACTCGAACTTGATCTGAAGAATTCACGAACAGTTGTTGTAATCGGAGAGGAATTTAAAAATCGGTGTTGAGTTAGGGTTAGGTTAGAGAGTATCGGGTGAAATTGTGGAGGTGGTGGTGTGAATAAGGTAGTAATAGGGTTTGAGGAAAGCGTGATGAGTGTACGAAATGATCTTAGGGTTAGGGTTTGGGAAGATGGGATGGAAAGCATGGTGACGGTTGTTGTTGTGTTGCTTATAAATTTGCCGTGTCGCCACATTTTTATTGCCGTAGAATTATCAGTGGTGATGGTGGTGGTGGTTTAGCGACGGCGTAAAAGGGTTTAGGGTGTTTGTTTGTTTGTTTGTTTGAGCCTTTTTGCTTTTCCAGTGTATCCAGTTTAATTACTCGCTTGGTCTATGCAGTTAACCTTGATCATCATAGTTTGCACAAATTATGTGGATACTGTTTGTCACTAATTATCATTAAAAATTGTACTGATAGTTAACTTTATTTTTTATTTTTATTTTTATTTTTTTTAGAAAGTTATTTTTATTACTCTAAAGGCCAGAAATAGCAATACACCAAAAGCACACTAGCTGAGTGTCATCTTTTACAAAAAACTTTCGAATGAGTTTCTAATAGAAGCAAAAAGGCATTGATTGGGACAAATGGATTCATAACCCAAGATCTTTCGATATGGATGATTTCAACCGTTTGGGAATTGGTTGAAGGTTACTTTTGGCTCAAGACTCATGGCTCAAGTTGTTTCCTTGTTGGTTATAAGCATACGCACGTATAACGTGAAATGGGTGTTGGTGATGCCGCTTTGTCGCTGAATTGATCAGTACTGTAGCATCTCTGTGATGACACGTCCAAATCCCTTTAGACGTATTACATCATTCATCGATTTCATAGTGAGGTTTTGACCTCTATATGATACGTTTTGTAAACATTGCATTCTTTTGAAAAGGCACACTATAAATGAATATATAAATCCAAGGTTTTCGACGTCTGATGATTTCTACGTATAGACAATCACCGCATATAATAGTTTACAATACTACATCCGTTGACAATGCAGTCAAAATAAGATACATGATGATGATTTTGTGAATACAAAGTTTTCTTGTATAAAGCATGTATGACTCCATGCACATAGCTTGTATAACGTATAAGCAAACAGCGGAAGACTTCTAGGAACCTGAGAATAAACATGCTTAAAAATGTCAACACAAAGGTTGGTGAGTTCATAGTTTTAGTATTGCGCATAATCTGTATATAAAGGTGGATCACAAGATTTCAGTTGTTTCATCCAGAAACGTTTATCAAAATATTCTACAAGATTGAGCACCCTGGTAACTAAACTTTAACGTTATAATAAGTACCCCTGTTTTAACATACATGCAACCAACATGTACAATACACGCAATCCAACGTGTACTAAACTCAAATAGCATACGTCTGTTTTATAGTTCAGGCTAGGGTTTCTATACCTGGAACAGACGGGGATGTCAAGCCCTATGGATCCATATACAACTACTCGCGCCCACTAATTCTTATAACTGGCAGTTACTAGTTACCAAAGCTAAGGGATTTTCGGTTCAAACTCAGTGTAGAATTTAGTATGTACTTGTGTCCATTGCATTTAAAATAAAGTGCATGTATTCTCAGCCCAAAAATATAGATTTCAAAAGCAATTAAAAAGGGATCTATAAACTCACTGTTCAATATTGTGGTTCAATATTGTAGGAAAAATATGCAGATACAACGGTAGTATAACAACCCTCATATTTCCATACCTGAATTGACTATAGGGTTGTTATCCATACGTAATATATAATTAAATTCGACGTTGATCAAATATTTATTTTTAGTTGACACGTTCTGTTAACTAAAGTTTACACTAATTATATAAAATAACTTTAGTTAATATTAATGCGTATTATATTTAAAACTATATGTAACATAATTATTAATTAAATGATAAGTTATTTTAATCATTATATATATTTTTAGCTTATAAAAAATAAAATAAAAAGAAATAAGATTTTTTTTAATAAATTAAATAATGAGCCCATGAATTTTGACTAAATATTTTCAAAAACAAAAACTTATTAAAAATATTTTTAACATGTTTTTATTATTTTGTCAAAATTGACACCTTTATTTTATTATTATTTTTTTCTTTTCACCAACCATTTTTTACCTATAAATACATGGCTCCTCATTCATTTTTTCTTGTCAAACACAAAAACTTAAGTTATTCTCTCAAAACCTTGAAGAAAATTTGAGGTACTTTCTATTTTTATTAATTTTTTTCAATATTGTCATTTATATTTATATTTATTGTATATTCTTTGTAAAATTCGAAATTAATTATGTTTATATGTTATAATTAGTATTATAAGTGTTATGATGCATAAAAATAATTTTGATAATTTATGGAATATTATTTATAATTAAATACGAATTATGTAGTGTTTAAACGTAAAAATAATGTAAAATTCGTAATAAATACTTTTAACCAAAAATAAAATATATATAATTTTTTTCTGAGTTTTTAAAACTTATATAGATCTGAAAAAAATTATAAAAATAATTACTTGGGTCGAATTGGTATTTATTATATAATTAAACTCTATTATTATGTAATTCGAAGGTAAATTAAGAATAAATATAAAATAATAAAAAATATTTTTTTAAATATTTTTCTACAGGTTATTAGACTGATAGAAACTTATAAAAATTATAAAAATAATTATTTGGGTCTATTTAGTAATTATGTAGAATTAAAATTGTTTTGTGAATACATTAAGGGTAAAAACAAAAATAAATACAAAAATATAATAAAAACGTTTTCTTAAATTTTTCTACTAATCTATATGATTAACTAAGACTATAAAAATTATGTATGTAAGTTTTAGATATTTAATTTATTATTTAGACATTTTTGAATAACGTTCGATTAATAAAATACTATTATTTTTGAAGTAATTTAGGTATTTATTTAAAGGTAATTATATTTAATATATATAAGACATACTAAGGTATAATAACTAAATATTAAATAATACTTAGGTTATATTATCACATATATAATTATTAAGTACATTAATAATTTGTTGTGTGTATACACCTAAAGTGAAGGTTAATCAAAGATAATGTATAATTCATGTGAACTTCATCGCTACTCACGGTCGTAAGTGAATGATGTCTAGGTTGCCATTTATGGGTAAGCTTGTGGATCTCGAATGCCATGACTTAGATTCTGGTCAAGAGTCCTGGGCCCCCGGTTACATCTGGTCATTCCTGACTTATTTTATAGCAACGAAGTTTGAGTAAAGTTGTACAACGTCTTGCTAAAGATTAACCCGAACTTTCTAAAATTGGAAAATTACTATAAGTGGAAACTTTCCATAAATAGTAACCTTCTGAAAATGGAAATTCTTTAGTGAACCATTACTATCAATATAGTACTATATACTATTGTCTGTTAGGCAATGTCTGATCATACGTTCTATCTCTAGGTTGAGATCTCGGTCACGTCCTTCCGTTCAATTCTTTCGTGTGCTACTAAGGTGAACTTCATAGCCCCACTTTTTACTGTTTCATAACTGTTTTATAACTTTTGGGGTGAGACACATGCTTGCTTTATAACTGTTTTACGCTTAGACACAAGTACTAAATTGTTAACTATGCTGTCATGCTTTGATTCATGCTAAATCTCTACCGTAATATCGTTAATTGCTACGTTTAAATGCAAACTTAATTATTGTGAGTAGGCCTATTGAGAGTAACGTCTCTAACCATTCGACCGTTGGTCTTTGGTTACATAATAATGATTCCACGACACTGACAGTACAAGGTGTCATAGGGTAAACTTGTTTAGTAGCGATATTACAAAATGCAGCAACACTTTTAGATTGATATTTCTATATCAATCAACTTTAAACTAAATCTTGTGGTCTAAAACTTTGGATATTATTTATAAACCTATGAATTTCACTCAACCTTTTTGGTTGACACTTTAAGCGTGTTTTGTCTCAGGTGATGATTGAGCTAGCTGCTACTTGCTACTAGATGATTGATGTATGCTTTGCTGCTTGCATGGAGTCCATCATTCATATTTATCATTTTGTTTAAGACATTTTCCATTTACTGTACTCTTATGATGTAAAACTTTAAATAATGCTTCCGCTGTTTATTTAATAAATAAAACGTCTCATTTAGAGTCGTTCTCGCTTATACAACTGTGTTATGATATGATTGCTCACAATTACCCCTGGTCCATTTTGGGGGTGTGACAGATTGGTATCAGAGCAGGTTGTTGTAGAGAACCAGGATTGCATCTTATGTGTGCCTTATACAATTAGGTACCTTAGCAATGTAGGACTACAACTTCCTTTGACTATAGTGCCTTTAATTGTTGCCTTTAACTGTTAAATGCTACACTATACTTTAGAAACTTTACTTATCTTAGAATGCCGAGCCAATCTAAGAACTCTGCTCATTCTCCTAAGTACTATTCAATTCCGCCACCACATTTAAATGCGACACCGTTCTCGACATTCCTATGTCATTTATCATGGTTTTGTGTATTACATATGTATTATATGAAATATTATCCATGAATTTTTGAAACTCCTATATTTGTTACTATTCATACTCAAACGTATATAACTCCCTATTATATCACGTACCTATATGCTTTATGCCTTTATGCATCAGTTTGCGAACCGAAAAATGTCATTGAGTTATCGAGAATCTCAAAGACATTATAATGTCATCACTACTCATATTCATTACTTTTATACCTTTTATTTCTCGTTATTGAATTTTCTTGACGGATGGCGTCTACGAAACTCTAGAATGGAAGGGTTTGGATTACCGATTTAAAGGATCCTATAGCTCAAGCCCCTAGACCTGAATAGGCCATTACGAATTGAAAGTCTTTAATCAAAAGATTATCAGATTACATACTTATCATTTTATGATCTCGACACGTCATACTGCTATTATTGGATTATAGACACGTCATATCTTATTATATCTTATCATATCTATCTTAATAAACTTTGTCTAACACTTTTCCTAAATTTCCTCCGTAAATTACGGAAATATTTTTGCTATATATACGTATATCAAGAAGACAAATATATCATTCAATATTCAACACTCATCTCATAACAAAAACCCTTATTCCGATCAGATAATATGGATTTCTCACATGATTCCTCGAACTCCTCGAGCTCCAATGGCAGCGTAACCGGAATGAACCAACCAATTAGTCATCATCTATTTTGGATGAATTGGGGATGGGTTCGTAGTAAACTTGATCAATGGAGACAAGAAGAAGGTGATCCCTTCTACCAACCGAATTCACCTCTTGGTGAAGAACCTGAAGCACTTACCGGCGAACCCGTTCGGAACACTATTTTCACCCTCATTTCCAGGGTATCCAGTCACGAATATATAATATCTAAAATTCTAGATCTTATTCATCCACTTGTCCGAACCGCCAATCACCCCGGGATAATAGAAGAAGTCAATGAGCTTCGCGCTCGAGTGGTGGCTCTGGAGAATATGGTGCGAAACCTACGAGCACCAGCAGCATAACCAGCATCACCACCAGTACCAACATCATCACCACCAACAACATCAGCTTCACCAATAACAAACACCATAATCTATACCTCGGATATCAACATCATACGCCCCATAGATACCAAGGAATATTAGTAATAATGAGTTAAGATGTATTGACTCATTCTTCCTGAAAATTATATATGTATACTTTATATATATATGGTTTGGAACAATAATAAATCTTTTCGTATTAAGCTATTACGTGTGAATCTTAAATAGTATGTACTACTTGGTTAATTCATATCACTAATATGCTATGATATACATTCCTTGTTAATCACTGCTTCATCACAATAAACTCCATTTCATAATAAACTAAGTGTATTATTCAAATACATGTTTGGTTTTACACTTTCATTTTCGATGTACTCAAAACTCTTTAGAAAACATCATTCGTGCCTTGTGAATTTCACAAGAATTCCACAAGCATCAACATCATATACCGAGGTATATCAATAACAATGAACGATGGAGTATTGATTCATAACTTCATTAAAGAAAGATTCTGCGATGATTATGTAATCTCTCAAGTTTTGAAGATTATTTATTCTCGCTTCAACCTCAAATCAAATGATTTTAATAGTATATTAACTCATTAAATCTATATTATACGTGAAGAATACATATATGAACGTATATCTTCATAAAGATTGTAATTAAAAATCCTTTTGTACAAACTGTTAATTGTGAAAATATTTTAACGGGTAGGTAAAACCCGAGAAATATTTATATCTCACATCAATATCTTACATTGTACATTCTTTAAATTCTGATTCAATAATTAGTAACTATACTACTTACATCCACATATGTATCCGTTCACTAAAGAACAACCATTTTCATACAAATTTAATTACCTATTCTGATTTGGACATATCGGAATCCAAGTAAAGCTTTAGAAAGTGTAATCTTCCTAAAGATCACTACATTCATGAATTATATTCATTCGTATTCTATGATGAATTATCACATCAAACCACCGAAATTATCGTTCATTACTTTTGAAATCAACAACGCCTATTCATCAACCATTAGAACCGTTGACGATTACAATCAGCGTTTAATCATCTAAAAATGAAATTTCTTGAAACCATCTCGGATTGATAACCGATGAATCAAATATGGCTGCATTAAATCCAGAGGAAACAGCAAAATTGTAGATGGTCTCAATGGCCAAAAGTTTGATAATAAAGAATGGTACGTTGGAAAAGCTCAAAAGAAAATTTGGAACTGAAAAACGGATTGAGCTAACCATGGAGGAGACCAAGGACAAATACAAGGACCAAACCCTATATTCAAAGAATCCAGGTAATTCTGGATCCGATGAAATCTTTAGAGAATATCTTGCTCCGAAGTTATGTTAAAAGCTTGCGGAAAATTTTTCTCCATCAACCTTCGAACTTAGAAATTCCAAAATGTCGTTATAAATATCCTCTATATTTCTGAAGATTTTTTCATAACGATTCTTGTCCACAATTAAGTATCTCTTTGCGATATCTTTATAAAGGAAACTATTTTAGTTTCTATATTCAGTAAAATTCAAGTTTAAATTATAAATGTTTTGAAGAAATGTTGGAAATTGAAGCATGAGTTAGTATAATATAATGACGTCAGGCCAACGTGATTATATTACAGTAAGTCATGCTAAATTTTTAATGGAAGATGATGATTCATAGACTTTATAATCATTATTTGCCATGTTACACGACTCTTACATTCTACTTAATCTCTGAACATATCAAGAACATATATTCTTGATAGTTCTATCCTCAGTAATTCTGGTAATTTACCAAATCAAATCGTGATATTACGCTTAGAACATTAGGTTCATTCGAAACTTCATACCTACAAATTCTGGACCATTACTCGCTTAACTTAGAGTCGAGATCAGAATAAAAAGGTAAAGAGCTCCGACATATAAGGGAAAATACAAAGCCCGATAACAACACGGAAATTACAAATCGTGTATATCAATGCGTATAGCAACATAAAGACACGGGAGAATTAAAAACACTATAACCCCAAGAGCATAGTAGAAGTAAACAGATTCCTCTGGTGGTAAAAGAAAAAGAAGCATGACTGCATATATGGTCAATATAATAACAAATATCAATACGGGATTGAGCATATTAACAAATCTTTTGGAAGTATGAATCTAGGAAGAAAGTATAGAAGTGATGAAGATAATGAAATGGAAGAAGCTAATTTATAGCAAAATTTCCAAACACAGCAATCGAGGCAATTCATCGCATTTAATCAAAGAAATCCCAAAATTCCGTAAATACCGGATAATCAAATCTTATAGATTACGAAGATTTCCTTTAATCCCTTGAATTCCGGAAATCAATCGTGACTACGTCAAAAGTTAAGGCGAACATTTAATTTACTCATTCACTCTTTTACGATAGCTTCGTTTATACTCTTTCTATAATCGAATCGTTCTATCCATATTATTCAATAGTGATAAAACTTTATTCTTCAACTTATATTCATCATTACAATATTCTTGTTGTAAACAATGATGATCTCTATCAAAATTCATGACTATAATTTTCATGAACTACTCTCTGTTTTGTCTACCCTAACATTGTGGCATAAACGCTCAAGGTTTAAATGAGCTCGATATTATTCATAACACATTTTATATATCCATTTTACTGAAATGACTTGTATAACATCATCATTTTGAATGATCTCCGCATTAATAATAAAATGAACTTCGTAGAAGAACTTGTAGAAATTATAGTATGTATGATTTTAATTCTTGAAACAGAACAATATTCTATCCGTTGGAATTCACGCAAGGCCCCGAGCATACCTGGGAACGTGAAAACCAAATAAAACGTAAATATCCTCGTCTATGTACGAACAACACCGATTAATGGCAACAACTAAATTTCGGGACGAAATTTCTTTTAACGGGTAGGTACTATAACAACCCTCATATTTCCATACCTGAATTGACTAATTTGACTATAGGGTTGTTATCCATACGTAATATATAATTAAATTCGACGTTGATCAAATATTTATTTTTAGTTGACACGTTCTGTTAACTAAAGTTTACACTAATTATATAAAATAACTTTAGTTAATATTAATGCGTATTATATTTAAAACTATATGTAACATAATTATTAATTAAATGATAAGTTATTTTAATCATTATATATATTTTTAGCTTATAAAAAAATAAAAATAAAAAGAAATAAGATTTTTTTAATAAATTAAATAATGAGCCCATGAATTTTGACTAAATATTTTCAAAAACAAAAACTTATTAAAAATATTTTTAACATGTTTTTATTATTTTGTCAAAATTGACACCTTTATTTTATTATTATTTTTTCTTTTCACCAACCATTTTTTACCTATAAATACATGGCTCCTCATTCATTTTTTCTTGCCAAACACAAAAACTTAAGTTATTCTCTCAAAACCTTGAAGAAAATTTGAGGTACTTTCTATTTTTATTAATTTTTTTTCAATATTGTCATTTATATTTATATTTATTGTATATTCTTTGTAAAATTCGAAATTAATTATATTTATATGTTATAATTAGTATTATAAGTGTTATGATGCATAAAAATAATTTTGATAATTTATGGAATATTATTTATAATTAAATACAAATTATGTAGTGTTTAAACGTAAAAATAATGTAAAATTCGTAATAAATACTTTTAACCAAAAATAAAATATATATAATTTTTTTCTGAGTTTTTAAAACTTATATAGATCTGAAAAAAATTATAAAAATAATTACTTGGGTCAAATTGGTATTTATTATATAATTAAACTCTATTATTATGTAATTCGAAGGTAAATTAAGAATAAATATAAAATAATAAAAAATATTTTTTTAAATATTTTTCTACAGGTTATTAGACTGATAGAAACTTATAAAAATTATAAAAATAATTATTTGGGTCTATTTAGTAATTATGTAGAATTAAAATTGTTTTGTGAATACATTAAGGGTAAAAACAAAAATAAATACAAAAATATAATAAAAACGTTTTCTTAAATTTTTCTACTAATTTATATGATTAACTAAGACTATAAAAATTATGTATGTAATTTTTAGATATTTAATTTATTATTTAGACATTTTTGAATAATGTTCGATTAATAAAATACTATTATTTTTGAAGTAATTTAGGTATTTATTTAAAGGTAATTATATTTAATATATATAAGACATACTAAGGTATAATAACTAAATATTAAATAATATTTAGGTTATATTATCACATATATAATTATTAAGTACATTAATAATTCGTTGTGTGTATACACCTAAAGTGAAGGTTAATCAAAGATAATGTATAATTCATGTGAACTTCATCGCTACTCACGGTCGTAAGTGAATGATGTCTAGGTTGCCATTTATGGGTAAGCTTGTGGATCTCGAATGCTGATGTTTTAGCAGAGTAGTATATAAAATAGCTTATATTTTTACAGGAAATACTATTAAATACGATACAATTTTACACAAGATATTTATTTATTTATAGAATGGATATACTTAAACCTTGCTACAACACTTATAGGCAGTGTACCTAATCGTACAGTAGTGTAGTTTTTAGTAAGTTCGGTTCGTTCCACAGGGAAATCTTTAAACAAAGCTTAACGCTATATTAGTTTACTTTTATAAAAATACAAATATATATATATAAGTAATATTATTATTATAAAAGGGGGGTTTTTACCGTTTAATGACCGGTTTGTCGATTTTAAAATTTTAGTCGCAGTTAAAACCAAAATGTAAAATATTAAAAATAAATACAAGACTTAAATTAAAGCGTAACGTAAATAACAATAATGAAATTGTGAATAATAAAAGTGCGATAAAATAAACTTGCGATAATTAAAAAGTACGATAATTAAAAGTGCAATTAAATACAATAACAATAAAAATGCGATAATTAGAAGTGCAATTAAATATAAAATAAAGGAAATTAAATATGAAATAAAATAATTATGCTTATTTAAACTTCCGTAATCATGATGTTTGACGTGTTGATTTTAGTTTTATGCCCATGGGTTAATTGTCCTTTGTCCTGGATTATTTAATATGTCCATACGGATTTGTCCATAATAGTCCATCAGTCATAAATATAAAGAGCGAAAGCCTTCGTCAAATTATTCTTATTCCCGAAGTCAAATATTCCAACTAATTGGGGATTCAAATTGTAACAAAGTTTTAATACTTTGTTTAATGAATACACCAGGTTATCGACTGCGTGTAAACCAAGGTTTTACTACTTTGTTAACAATTACACCAATTACCCTTGAATGTAATTCACCCCTGTTTCAACAAGTCTATTAACTATTAATCCAGTTCCGTATCCGGTAAAATGAATAATTATTGGTATTTATAGATACCCCGCCCACCGTACCCAGTCAAGCGTATGTGGTTATATATAAATACGTCGAATTATAAGTTTGTATATTAAATTAACAAGGTATTGTTTAATTAATATAAAACCCATTAATAACCCATAGTCTAATTTCCACAAGTGTCGTTCTTTTATCCAAACCCCAATTATGGTACAAAGCCCAATTACCCAATTTTAGTAATTAGCCCAACATCATGATTACTTCGGATTAAATAAGCATAATAATAACTTAGCTACGAGACATTAATATAAAAAGGTTGAACATAACTTACAATGATTAAAAATAGCGTAGCGTTACACGGACAGAATTTCGACTTACACCCTTACAACATTTGCTAACATACCCTTATTATTAGGATTTAAAATTAAAATTAAAATTAAAATATAAATTATATATATATTTTTACGTATATATTGAAAGAGAGATGGATATATGATGATTAAAAATGCTCAGAATTCGGTTGCTTTTATAGGGAGTTTCAAACTTTGGGGCTCCGCGACTCGCGGCCCATTTTGCCTTCAAACTCCGCGAGTCGCGGAGTTTGTAAATACAGCTCACCAGCTTTTGGCTCTTTGTTTGTCGACGATTTATTTATAAATATAATATATATATAATTAATATAATTAATTATATATTATATTATATTTATATATATAATTAACTTGTAATTTTTAGTCCGTTGCGTCGAGCGTTGAGAGTTGACTCTGGTCCCGGTTCTGAATTTTCGAACGTCCTTGCGTACAATTTAATATCTTGTACTTTGCGTTTTGAATCTTGTACTCTTGTAATTTCGAGAAGTTTCTTATCAATAATTGGAACCTCTTTGATTGTCTTTTGTACTTTTGAGCTTTTTGGTCGTTTGCGTCTTCAATTCGTCGAATCTGTCTTTTGTCTTCACCTTTTATTATTTAAACGAATATCACTTGTAAATAGAACAATTGCAACTAAAAGCTTGTCTTTCTTGAGGAATAATGCTATAAAATATATGTTCGTTTTTAGCATTATCAAATATTCCCACACTTAAGCGTTGCTTGTCCTCAAGCAATATCATCTTGAAATACTAGAATCACTTCTTTATTCTTCACACTTTGTACATCAGTGATTTCTATACGGCGGTATAAACAATGGTAGTAACGATATGGTTTACAGTCCCACATGACTATAAAAATTTAGATCCATTAAGGAAATTGGATCTTTATGAAAACATTTGATCTTTTGAAAATTAAATCTAGTTTTTACCCTAGATAAGTTTTCCGGAATAACCCTTCACCGGTGTTTGCAAAATATTTTTGTGGGTTTGGTGGGTTTCAGATTTGAAAATTTTAGCTCAAAACTTGCGGTTTTGTGTCACCCACTTGCTAACCTTGTATTTGGAAAGCAACACGTCCAGTTTACTTGTCCCGTATATTACCTTTCGGTAAACTACCGTCCGGTTGTAAAGGAAAGCGTTGAACAAGCAACTGTTAAGGCAATGTCCCCTGACATGCTTTTAATTATGGTCTATAACGTGTCGGACACAATTACTATCCTTAGTAGGAGCAATAGTCTTATGATTTTTCGGTCTGGTACAAGGTCCTGTCTTTGACCACTATGCAACCACCGTTCTTACGGTTGACACCCGATTTAGTTCAGGTGACCTAATGAATTCCAGGTGAATTCCTAGGATTTTATGTTCAATGGTAATGAACGCATTGAAAATAGGGTTTTCAGAAAACAAATCGGTTTGTAATTTTGATCAAAATATTTTCTCGTTCAAGCTCGAGTTTAGATATCATTGAATTCCATGAGTTTGTAATTCTCAATCTTTAAGGTCAATCTCAAGGATTGAGTTATATCAGGCTTAAAAGCTGATTTTTGATCTTTTAAGGAGATTATCCTTTCTGGGGATCTGATTCATTAGTCTTATCAAGCTAATTTGCATGGTGCCCCCTATTGTACGAGATAAATCCTTCTCATGGTTAGGATAAATCTGACCACTTGGTGACCCTGTTTAATGCTGAGGTCCTTGGATTTCCTGCTGATTTTAGTGATGACTTTTCTAGATTTTTCGTCAACCTACAGCTGGTCTGGACGACAACTTCATGACCTAAATCAAGAAGCGCGTGTCTTTTTCGGAAGACTTTACTTCCTTTTAATGATGGAATTGATTCATCGTGTAGATCCATCTTTCTTTAAAATATATTACAGTAAACCGGGTAAAACTGATTAGTATCGTCCAAAGCAAAAGTATTTTCAGTTGTTTGTACAAAAATATGTGATATATGTTTTGAATAACTTGGAGAATTTTCCCACACTTGGCTTTTATTTTCCTTTTTTATCGTCCTCTATTCCATTTTAAATGAATTTTAACATTTTGGTTTGTTTCTCAATTTATGTCCCTTCTTAGGTAGCAATAATTTCGGTGTTGAAACCTAGTTTTATCGTTCATAAATATGCATAAGCATGATTTTGAGTTCATTTAATTGAAAATTTTGAAAATTTTTACTAGAATTGGGTAATCAGTATATAAGACTAGGGCTGTTCTTTATTATCAGAGAGCACTAGATTCTAATACAACTACTGCTTTACTAGTATTTTTAATGGTAACCAAGTGTTTAAGATAAAAATTTTAAAATCCAAAAGAATTTAACCCCTTCCCACACTTAAGATCTTGCAATGCCCTCATTTGCAAGAAATCAGTAACAATTTAAATTATTGAGGGTGATTTGTGTGAAAATGATTAAATTTTTACCAAAGTTTCCAAATATATTGGCGTTTGTTTGCTGAATGATAAATGGTGCACATCATTTGTTCATTCCGTCTTGTTGTTATTTCACATATATTTTGCATCTTGTCGTCAAAATTAGTTGCTTTTGCTGAACTTAATGTCAGTCTTTGAAAATGCGTTGTTTTACCCTGTTGTGTACATAAGATAAACTGCAAACATATATACATATTTTTGAAGTTTGGTATATTACCCCACATTCAAAAATTATTAAAATCTAAGAATAAAAGTTAGAAAATTATAACAACTATTACAATATTAACATAAGTATTAAACGTATCAACATTACAAATTACAAAATAAATAAAAAAAACTAAGTAGACTAGGGATGATATTGATACCAATAGGGGTTCCAAGCATAACCATAGGTGCTATAGAATGCTTCGGCAGGGTTATACGTAGGATACGGTGGTTGCATCTCTATAGACCAGGGAGGGAATATGGGTTTTGGTGTAGGAATATAGTTTCTACCTATATGTTGGCAATGAGCTATGATTTGGTTCTGATGAACTTGCCAATCCTCAAATGCTCTCTGTCTAGCATTTTCGTACTCCTGTGAAGCTATAAACCTTTGTATTTCTTGCATCTCATTTCCCCCTCCTACATTACCTTGCTGTTGGTTTCTCTCAACCTGTGGATGTCTACCATGGTATTGTACTGCAGCGTTATTTTGCCTCCTCAAAACTTTTGCACCATGGTATACATTTAAACCTATAGTATCGCGGAGTTCTGGTTCTTCGACTAATAATCCCCCCGACTTATATCCACACCGAGATATTCAGCAATCAAAGTAATAAAAATACCACCTCCTATTATGCTATGCAGTCTCATCCCCCTAACCATAGCTGATAAATAATAACCCACACAATAAGGTATACTTACAGCGCTTTGTGGGTCTCGAATACACATATGGTAAAACAAATCCTGTTCATTTACCTTTTCCTTGTTCTTACCTCTTTGTGTAATCGAATTAGCTAAAAACCTATGAATCACTCTTAATTCGGCTCTATCTATATCCAAATAAGAGTAATTTCCCCCTTTGAATCGGTGATGGCTTGTCATTTGACTCCATACACCGTGTGTATCAAAATTTTCATCTATCTTTCTACCATTTAGTATCAATCCTCTACAATCGGCAGATGCTAACTCCTCAGGCGTATATATACGTAAAGCCTGAGCCATGTCTAGTAAAGACATGTGGTGCATCGAACCGCCTAACAAAAATCTAATAAAAGATCGATCGGTTAAACTAGCTACCCGATCATTCAACTCTATACTACACAACAATTCTTCACACCATACTTTATATACAGGTCTACGCATGGTGAATAAACGTACCCAGTCATTAAAAGTAGAATTACCATACCTCTGTACAAGTAATTCCCTAATTGGCCCGGCCAATTCTACAGCTTCTAAGGGTCCCCATTCTATGACCCTAGGTACCTCAACAACTTTGGAATGAAGAGTATGCAAACCCCTTTGATATTTTGGATAATCTATCCAAAGTCTGTCAAATCTCAGGTTCGGGTGCAAATCTTCCAAGTGCATATCAGAAAAGGTCATGACTGGATGAGGTATATCTTGCTTGTAGTAGTTATCCACCTCCTGTTTTTCCGCATTCTCAGCAGGAGCATTGCGAGCTTGGGATGAAGATTCACCCCTTTCAGTCTGCAAAACACATCAAACACAATTTTTGTGCATCCAAATATGCATTAGTGTCAGCAAAATCATCAATCAAAATAATTACAATGACATGATCAATTTATATCAAACTTAAGCTCATTTTCATATTTTCATCAAATCTACACTTTTTCAAAATAGCATATACGAAAATGTTCGCCAAGTTCATAAGCATTCAACTCAAATAACATGTCAAAATAATCATTACTAGCAATTAAACAAGTTTCAAATGGCATTATCTCTCAAAAATCAAGTTCATGAATTTTAGACTTGAAAAAGTCCACTTTAATTCTCAAAATCATGTTTAGGCTCAAAGTTTGGATCATTTAACTACCTAGACATGTTACACTACTTAATTTAGCAACAATTCATGACAAAAATCGGCCATAACTTGTGTATATCAAAAAGCCCCAAATTTGCTCAAGAACACAAACCCTAGATTACTCAAAATTTGAAGTTTAAGGCTTCTAATCATGTTAAACAGCATCAATCTAGGTTATACAAGCATAATACATAAACAATTTAAGCCTAATTACACTAAAAAGCATCAAAATCAAATTGGGTATAAAATTGCTCAAGAACACTAATTTTCGGATTAAATGGTGTTTAGGTGTAGAAATTTACCGTTTTTCTTGAGTAATTCCTTGATAGCATCCTTCTCAACATGATTTTAGTAAAAGATTTGATGATTAACGGTTAAAAATTGTGATTTTGGGGTGTATTTTTTGGGTTTTTTCGGCAGTTATTTTCGCAGTTTGTTTGAGTTTGTGGTGTGCAACTGAGCTGTTTCAGCTCTTTTTATTTTTTCTGTAATCCGATCCCTCCGCGACTCGCGGTGAATTACCCTTCAAACTCCGCGAGTCGCGGAGTTTGTTTGTTTGTTTTTTTTTTATATATAATCTTTAACTTATAAAATAATTAAGTAATTAATTTTTAAAATTTTGTTTCCCTTGTTATTTAGGACGAGGTCGTTTCGGATCGATGTCCTAGTCCGTTCCTCGACAAAATTTTAAAATTTTTCTTTTTGTAGCGATTGTTTTAAAAGCTAAGTTTTTTGGTTTTTTTAATGTTTTTGGCATACTTTTAATTCAATAAGATTAAAAATAATGATAATAAAAGTTCTCGTCCCTCCCTTGGGTAAAGCAATTTCGGTTCAAAGACCTAGTCTTCAACTTACGACGAATTTTAAAAATCATATTTTTAACTTAATGAGATAAAGTAAATTTTTATTTTTAAATTCACACAATTTAAATATAAAATTCAAAATTAATATTAAAAATTCACACCAAACTTAAAATTTGAAATGCATAAAATTAAAAATTCATATTTTAAAAATTAAAAATTCACACCAAACTTAATTTAAAAATTCATATTATAAATTCACACCAAACTTATATTAATTTTTCAAATATTTACAATTTTAAATATATTATTTTTACAAAGTTTACAATATTAATTTAAGATTTAAATATTAATTTTAAAAACATGGTAAAAATAAAATTAAAAATCTTTTTGGCTTTTTATCCCACTTTAATCAATCAAATATTATCAAAAATATACGCCCCTCTTTTCGGTAAAGTAATTTCGGTTCCAAGACCTAATTTAACTCATGACGAATTTTTGAAATATTTTGGGTTGATTGTTTAAAGATATTTATACCTTAAGAATAAACGTTAAATTTCGCAGTGATGTAATAAATTTTTGGATGATATCAATAATTTCGGTCGCCAAACCTAATTTTATTCAATACCAATTTAATACTTTTTAGCGAACAAATTAGCATTTATTATCAAAAGGTTAAAAATAAAAATAAAATAAAAAACTGTACAAACATACATGTGAAATAGTTTTCTTAGTTATATGATCTATCCCATTCATAAGATAGTCGGTTTAATTGGTTTTCCATGGCTACATAGGCATAACCTCGAGCATTCAGTGTCTTTTCTTCTAAACATATGAACGGTCCGTCTCTGCATAAAGTAACAAATTCGGTGTTTGAATAGGTTTGATTATTTGAACATTTACCTCCATGTGACCATTTTCCGCATTTGTGACATCTTTCTAGGTGTCGTGCTCTTCTTTTTGCTGCGGATTTTGATTTTCCTTTACCAAATTGTAACTTATTATCTTCGCATCTAGATTCTTTTCTAACTCCGTCCATTCTTTCTCTGATAACTGATACTATTTCACTCGGTAGTATGTCATTATTACGTTTAGTGATCAAAGCGTGTAGCATTAGACCATGGTTTAGTTCACAGGCAGTCTTCATTTTGTAAAAACCTAAAAAAAAAATAAAAAATCAGAATGGGGGGAGAAGACTAGTTCTTTAGGGTCTGCTAGGGAAAGACCATTCGGGTTCCATTTTTGAGAACTACACGAAAACAGACAATCTAACTCTAACAGAAATACATATTATCCTTTAAAGACTTGATTCTCCCCACACTTAGTTAGCTGTGGTGTCGAAATTGTGATTAACTTCGTTGTCAACTTCCATCGGACCATGTATGTAATGTTTAACTCTGTGACCATTAACTTTAAATTCAATCCTATTTGAATTTATTAATTCTATCGTTTCGTATGGAAAAACTCTTTTGACTATGAATGGTCCAGACCATCTTGATTTCAATTTTCCAGGAAATAGCTTGAATCGTGAATTGAAAAGAAGAACTCTGTCTCCTTCTTTAAATTCTTTTGAACTTCTGATTCTTTTATCATGCCATTTCTTCGTTCTTTCTTTATAGATTAACGAATTATCGTATGCTTCATGTCTTAATTCTTCTAATTCGTTTAGTTGACTTAATCGTAAACGTCCAGCTTCATGTAAATCAAGATTACATGCCTTCAAAGGCCAAAATGCTTTGTGTTCAATTTCTACTGAAAGATGACATGCTTTTCCATAAACAAGTCTAAAAGGTGTGGTTCTAATTGGAGTTTTGTAGGCTGTTCTAAAAGCCCAGAGTGCATCCTCCAATTTAATGGACCATTCCTTCGGATTTGATCCTACGGTTTTCTCTAGAATACGTTTTAAAGCTCGGTTGGTATTTTCAACTTGTCCACTTGTTTGTGGATGATATGCGGTGGAGATTTTATGAGTTACTCCATATCTTTTAAGAACTTTCTCAAGTTGATTATTACAAAAATGAGTACCCCGATCACTTATTAAAGCTTTCGGTGTTCCAAACCTTGCAAAAAGACGTTTTAAAAAGTTGACTACAACTCGTGCATCGTTAGTTGGGAGAGCTTGTGCTTCCGCCCATTTAGATACATAATCAATGGCTACGAGTATATATAGATTATTATGAGATTTTGAAAATGGACCCATAAAGTCAATACCCCAAATGTCAAATACTTCACATACTTGGATGACATTTTGTGGCATTTCATCACGTTGACTTATTTTTCCGGCCCTTTGACAAGCATCACAGGATTTGCAAAGAAGGTGTGCGTCTTTGTAAATTGTAGGCCAATAGAATCCATCATCATAAACTTTTCTTGCTGTTAGTTGAGGCCCATAATGCCCTCCTGTTGGTCCTGTGTGACAATGGTTTAATATTTTACTAGCTTCATCTCCAAATACACATCGGCGTATTATTCCATCGGGACAACTTTTAAACAGGTGTGGATCTTCCCAAAAATAGTGTTTTATATCACTGAAGAATTTCTTTCGTCTTTGGTACGATAATCCTTTTTCAAGGAATCCACAAACTAAGTAGTTTGCATAGTCTGCAAACCATGGAATTTCTTTATAATCTATCTTCAATAGATATTCATCAGGAAAGTTGTCTTGTATGGCCGATTCATTTAGAACTTCTAATTCAGGATTTTCAAGACGAGAAAGATGATCAGCGGCGAGATTTTCTGCTCCTCTTTTATCTCGGATTTCAATATCAAACTCTTGTAAGAGTAAGATCCAACGGATTAATCTTGGTTTAACATCTTGTTTTGAAAATAGGTATCTAAGAGCAGAATGGTCGGTATAGACCACCGTTTTTGCTAGAACGAGATATGATCGAAATTTGTCAAAAGCAAAGACAATAGCAAGGAGTTCTTTTTCAGTAGTTGTATAGTTCGTTTGTGCTCCTTGTAACGTCTTACTAGCATAATATATAGGTTGAAATCGTTTTTCAATCCTTTGTCCTAAAACGGCTCCCATTGCAAAATCACTTGCATCGCACATTAGTTCAAATGGTAGATTCCAATTTGGTGTTATCATGATCGGCACATTAGTGAGTTTCTCTTTAAAAATATTAAAAGATTTGATACACTCATCTGAAAAGATGAATGGAGCATCCTTTTCTAGGAGTTTATTCATAGGAGTGGCAATTTTAGAAAAATCTTTTATGAAACATCGGTAAAAACCGGCATGCCCTAGAAAACTCCTAACTCCTCTAACATTGGTGGGATGTGGAAGTTTAGCAATTACATCTACTTTAGCTCTATCCACTTCAATTCCTTCTTTTGAAATTTTATGACCAAGAACGATGCCTTCTTTAACCATGAAATGGCATTTCTCCCAATTAAGTACTAGATTTGATTGTTCGCATCTAATAAGCATTCGTTCCAGATTAACTAGACATGATTCAAATGTGTCACCGAAGACTGAAAAGTCATCCATGAAAACTTCCATGCATTCTTCTATCATGTCGTGAAAAATCGCCATCATACACCTTTGAAAGGTTGCAGGGGCATTGCAAAGTCCAAATGGCATGCGTTTGTAAGCAAAAGTACCATAAGGGCACGTGAATGTGGTTTTCTCTTGGTCCTCTGGTGCTATTGGAATTTGAAAATATCCGGAAAATCCATCTAAAAAACAATAGTAACTATTTCCGGCTAATCTTTCCAACATTTGATCTATGAAAGGTAAGGGAAAGTGATCTTTTCTGGTGGCGTCATTTAATTTTCTATAATCAATACACACACGTCATCCTGTTACAGTCCTAGTAGGAATAAGCTCATTTTTCTCATTTGTAATGACAGTCATGCCACCCTTCTTAGGCACGCATTGAACTGGGCTTACCCATGGACTATCAGAGATTGGATATATTAGACCTGCATCTAGCAGTTTAATAATCTCTTTCTTAACTACATCTTGCATATTAGGATTTAGTCTTCGTTGGCGTTGCACATACGTTTTATGACCTTCTTCCATAAGGATTTTATGTGTGCAATACGAAGGACTTATTCCTTTAATATCATGAATCTTCCATGCGATGGCTGGTTTATGAGCTTTCAACACAGAAATGAGTTGTGATTTCTCATTTTCAGTAAGAGAAGACGATATTATTACAGGTAATTCAGATTCACCATGTAAATAAGCGTATTCCAAATGGTTTGGAAGTGGCTTTAACTCTAATTTCGGAGGTTCTTCTATCGATGATTTGTATCGATATCTGTCTTCTTCTTTTAGCATTTGAATTTCTTCTGTTGTTGGTTCATATCCATTAGCTATAAGTGTAGCTAACATTTCAGCTTCATCAATTGGTTCATTACCTTCTCCTAAAGAACATTCTCCTGTTCCTTGTAATTCTGGAAATTCTTCTAATAATTCTGCATGTGCATCTATAGTTTGAATATAATAACATGTATCATCTGCATATTGTAGTTGTTGCATTGCTCTATCAACTGAAAAGGTAACACTCTCGTCCTCTATACTTAGGGTCAATTTCTTACCGAACACGTCTATCATTGCTTTAGCCGTGTTTAAGAATGGTCTTCCTAATATGAGAGGAACTTGAGAATCTTCTTCCATGTCCAGAACAACAAAATCTACTGGAAATACTAAAGTACCAACTTTAACTAGCATGTTCTCCATTATCCCTCTAGGATATTTTATTGATCTATCGGCTAGTTGTATGCTTATTCTGGTTGGTTTCAATTCTCCAAGGTCTAGTTTAGCGTATAGTGAATACGGCATTAGATTTATACTAGCACCTAAGTCTGCCAATGCTTCTATTGAACTAAGACTACCCAGAAAACATGGAATCGTGAAACTTCCTGGATCAGATAATTTTTCTGGTATCTTATTCAACAGCACTGCTGAACAATTAGCATTCATAGTAACAGTCGAGAGTTCTTCCATTTTCTTTCTATTTGAGATTAGATCTTTCAAGAATTTAGCATATCTAGGCATTCCTGAAATCACATCAATGAAAGGAAGATTTACATTTATCTGTTTAAACATATCCAAGAATTTGGATTGCTCGGCTTCAAGTTTCTCTTTCTTCATTTTACTCGGGTAAGGAAGTGGTGGTTGTTATGGTTTAACATAAGGTTTATCCTTAGCTGTGTTATCTTCATTAACCTTTTCAACTACCGGTTCTTTTTCCTTATCTTGATCAGGTTGTGGTTCTTGTGGAGTAGGAATAGCTTCATCAGAAGTTACAGGTATTTCCGGTGGTTTAAGTGTTGTACCACTTCTTGTGGTAATGGCTTTAGCTGTTTCATTCCGGGGGTTAGCATTTGTATCACTAGGTAAACTTCCCGATTTTCTTTCACCTATTAACCTTGCTAGGTTACTTACTTCTTGTTCCAGATTTTGAATAGAAGCTTGTTGATTTCTAAATGCTTGAGCATTTTGTTCATTAGTTTGTTTCTGAGATGTGAAAAACTGCGTTTGAGTTTCAACTAGCTTCGTCATCATATCTTCTAAATTCGGCTTTTTATCATCGGTTTGTTGTGGTGGTTTGTTTTGAAAATTAGGTCTTTACTGATTGTAAGTATTATTGGATACTTGTTGATTGCTAGGACCTTGTTGGTTGTTGTATGGAATATTTCGGTTATAATTCTGGTTTTGATTGTAAATCGGTCTTGGCGGTTGATAATTATTCTGATAATTATTTCCAGGCCTTTGGTTTATGTATGAAATATTCTCTCTTTGTTCCATTGTTAATTCAATACTGAGACAATCTTTTTTCAAATGTGGTCCTCCACACTGCTCATAACTAATTCGTATTGAGTGAATATCTTTAGTCATCTTTTCCATTCGTCTCTCGACAGCATCTATCTTTGCGGAAATGGAATCTAAGTCATGGCTAGAATCGGCTCTAGCTGCTTTAGATGATCTAACGATATCTTTTTCTTGGTGCCACTCATGTGAGTGGGAAGCAGTGTTATCAATAATTTTGTAAGCATCAGTTTCGGTTTTCTTCATAATAGAACCACCAGCTGCTATATCTATGTCTTTCCTTGTAGTGATGTCGCATCCTTGGTAGAATATTTATACTATTTGACAGGTGTCTAAACCATGTTGCGGACATCCTCTTAATAACTTTCCATATCTAGTCCATGCCTCATATAGAGTTTCATTCGGCTTCTGTGTAAACGTAACAATTTCTACTTGAAGTCTTACGGCTTTAGATGCAGGAAAGAATTGTTTAAGAAATTTTTCAACTAAAACGTCCCATGTATCGATCGCCCCTTCAGGTAATGATTCCAACCAATCTTTGGCTTCTCCCTTTAAAGTCCAGGGAAATAACATGAGATATATCTGTTCATCCTCCACTTCTCGGATTTTAAATAGTGTACAGATCCTATTAAAGGTACGTAGATGTTCATTTGGATCTTCCTTCGGCGCACCACTAAATTGGCATTGATTTGTCACCATGTGTAGAATTTGTCCTTTGATTTCATAATCTGGCGCATTAATGTCTGGATGAGTAATTGCGTGACCTTGGCTAGTGCGTTTAGCTCTCATTCGGTCTTCCATACTTAAAGGTTCCAGATTCTCCATAATTGAATTTGTTGAATCGGAATCATTAGAGGATTCTGATTTAATGGTTCGTTCCTCAACAATCTCTGTTTGAATGATTGGTGGTTCCGGAGGAAAGTTTAGTGGTTCAGGATCTACGAATCGTTCCTGAATATTCTTCGGATTCTCAATTGTGAGGTCGGGTTCAAAAAATGGATTATCGGAAATTTGAACTGAAGTACTTGGTCGACTGGATGACGATTCTAAAGAAAAATCAACGGTGGTAATATTTGCTAAATGTCTTGATCTAGTTACAGGTGGTGAACGTACAAAAGGTGGTGAACGTCTTGCTCGGTGCATTCACTGAATATCCTATTAGTTTTTAAAAGGAAAGAAAAATTATAATAAGTTATCCAATCAATAGACTTTTCTGATTTTGCCCACGTTTCGAATAGCCAAAAGATGCAGCAGAGGGGCAGGATTTGTTTGGTCTCAATATAATTGAGGACTGTTTGGCTCCAATAACCCGGTCCACGTACAAATCCAACTATTACTACGAACCAGAAAATTTTGATGTCTATCAATTTAACCACTTAAAATAAATTTTCGTAATTTTAAGAAATTTAGATAAGAAGTAGAATAAAAATCTATGTCCTAAAACTAGAATAGTGAGAAATAAGAAAGAAAAAGAGTTCGTCGGAAAAAGATCGAAAAAGAAAAATGGTTGAAAAATAAAAGGTGACGGAAAAATAAAAGAAACTTATAAAACTTAAAAATATTTGACTAACCTAACCTTATTACTACAACTAACTTAAAATTGTAATCGCATATTGAGATTACTAATTGGAATGATAATTGATACATAGGTAAAAGTCGTCTAAAAATATTAAAGCTTACAGGAAAAACTAAATCTCAAATGGAAATAACTTAAAAAGAAACAAAAACTTAAAAAGGCGTCGCAAAATTCTAAAGCACCTAAATCTTAGTCTAAAGAAAAAGCACTTAAGGAATTCTACGGCAAAGCCTAAAAATCTAGAAGTAAAAATAACTATGGCAAAAACTAAGTTTAAAACTAAATATGAGCGAAAAATACAAATATTACGCTAAAACAATTAAAAATGGATAAAATATAAAAATATACAAAAAGTCGTAAAAAGTACAATTTTTTATAAAAATATTATTTTTATATTATTTATTTAATAAAACTACTAATTTTATAATTTAATTAAACTAATTTAACTAAATAAAACAAATTAATTAAAAAGTAAAACTTAAAATAAAACTAATTATAATAACAATAAATATTTAGGGTTATAATAATAATAATTAATAATTACTCCGTAATTAATTGCAGTTAGGGTTTCTGTCGCGTGTCAGAAAAGCTCCGCGACTTGTGGTATTCAAAGCATCAAACCCCCGCGACTCGCGGGGTTCCAGAATTCAACTGACAGGTTAAATAAAATTAGACGCGATTTTTATTTTTGTTTTTCTTTTTATATTTTCGAATATTTAAAACGTATTTTTATATAAAAAAACGAATTTTAATAAAAGTAAACTAAAATTTTTTTTTTTTATATTAGCGTTGCGCTTCCGGCGTTTAAGAGTTCCCCGGCAGCGGCGCCAAAAATACTTGATGTTTTAGCAGAGTAGTATATAAAATAGCTTATATTTTTACAGGAAATACTATTAAATACGATACAATTTTACACAAGATATTTATTTATTTATAGAATGGATATACTTAAACCTTGCTACAACACTTATAGGCAGTGTACCTAATCGTACAGTAGTGTAGTTTTTAGTAAGTCCGATTCGTTCCACAGGGAAATCTTTAAACAAAGCTTAACGCTATATTAGTTTACTTTTATAAAAATACAAATATATATATAAGTAATATTATTATTATAAAAGGGGGGGTTTTTACCGTTTAATGACCGGTTTGTCGATTTTAAAATTTTAGTCGCAGTTAAAACCAAAATGTAAAATATTAAAAATAAATACAAGACTTAAATTAAAGCGTAACGTAAATAACAATAATGAAATTGTGAATAATAAAAGTGCGATAAAATAAACTTGCGATAATTAAAAAGTACGATAATTAAAAGTGCAATTAAATACAATAACAATAAAAATGCGATAATTAGAAGTGCAATTAAATATAAAATAAAGGAAATTAAATATGAAATAAAAGAATTATGCTTATTTAAACTTCCGTAATCATGATGTTTGACGTGTTGATTTTAGTTTTATGCCCATGGGTTAATTGTCCTTTGTCCTGGATTATTTAATATGTCCATACGGATTTGTCCATAATAGTCCATCAGTCATAAATATAAAGAGCGAAAGCCTTCGTCAAATTATTCTTATTCCCGAAGTCAAATATTCCAACTAATTGGGGATTCGAATTGTAACAAGGTTTTAATACTTTGTTTAATGAATACACCAGGTTATCGACTGCGTGTAAACCAAGGTTTTACTACTTTGTTAACAATTACACCAATTACCCTTGAATGTAATTCACCCCTGTTTCAACAAGTCTATTAACTATTAATCCAGTTCCGTATCCGATAAAATGAATAATTATTGGTATTTATAGATATCCCGCCCACCGTACCCAGTCAAGCGTATGTGGTTATATATAAATACGTCGAATTATAAGTTTGTATATTAAATTAACAAGGTATTGTTTAATTAATATAAAACCCATTAATAACCCATAGTCTAATTTCCACAAGTGTCGTTCTTTTATCCAAACCCCAATTATGGTACAAAGCCCAATTACCCAATTTTAGTAATTAGCCCAACATCATGATTACTTCGGATTAAATAAGCATAATAATAACTTAGCTACGAGACATTAATATAAAAAGGTTGAACATAACTTACAATGATTAAAAATAGCGTAGCGTTACACGGACATAATTTTGACTTACACCCTTACAACATTTGCTAACATACCCTTATTATTAGGATTTAAAATTAAAATTAAAATTAAAATTAAAATTAAAATTAAAATATAAATTATATATATATTTTTACGTATATATTGAAAGAGAGATGGATATATGATGATTAAAAATGCTCAGAATTCGGTTGTTTTTATAGGGAGTTTCAAACTTTGGGGCTCCGCGACTCGCGGCCCATTTTGCCTTCGAACTCCGCGAGTCGCGGAGTTTGTAAATACAGCTCACCAGCTTTTGGCTCTTTGTTTGTCGACGATTTATTTTATAAATATAATATATATATAATTAATATAATTAATTATATATTATATTATATTTATATATATATAATTAACTTGTAATTTTTAGTCCGTTGCGTCGAGCGTTGAGAGTTGACTCTGGTCCCGGTTCCGAATTTTTGAACGTCCTTGCGTACAATTTAATATCTTGTACTTTGCGTTTTGAATCTTGTACTCTTGTAATTTCGAGACGTTTCTTATCAATAATTGGAACCTCTTTGATTGTCATTTGTACTTTTGAGCTTTTTGGTCATTTGCGTCTTCAATTCGTCTAATCTGTCTTTTGTCTTCACCTTTTATTATTTAAACGAATATCACTTGTAAATAGAACAATTGCAACTAAAAGCTTGTCTTTCTTGAGGAATAATGCTATAAAATATATGTTCGTTTTTAGCATTATCAAATGCCATGACTTAGATTCTGATCAAGAGTCCTGGACCCCCGGTTACATCTGGTCATTCCTGACTTATTTTATAGCAACGAAGTTTGAGTAAAGTTGTACAACGTCTTGCTAAAGATTAACCCGAACTTTCTAAAATTGGAAAATTACTATAAGTGGAAACTTTCCATAAATAGTAACCTTCTGAAAATGAAAATTCTTTAATGAACCATTACTATCAATATAGTACTATATACTATTGTCTGTTAGGCAATGTCTGATCATACGTTCTATCTCTAGGTTGAGATCTCGGTCACGTCCTTCCGCTCAATTCTTTCGTGTGCTACTAAGGTGAACTTCATAGCCCCACTTTTTACTATTTCATAACTGTTTTATAACTTTTGGGGTGAGACACATGCTTGCTTTATAACTGTTTTACGCTTAGACACAAGTATTAAATTGTTAACTATGCTGTCATGCTTTGATTCATGCTAAATCCCTACCGTAATATCGTTAATTGCTACATTTAAATGAAAACTTAATTATTGTGAGTAGGCTTATTGAGAGTAACGTCTCTAACCATTCGACCGTTGGTCTTTGGTTACATAATAATAATTCCACGACACTGACAGTACAAGGTGTCATAGGGTAAACTTGTTTAGTAGCGATATTACAAAATGCAGCAACACTTTTAGATTGATATTTCTATATCAATCAACTTTAAACTAAATCTTGTGGTCTAAAACTTTGGATATTATTTATAAACCTATGAATTTCACTCAACCTTTTTGGTTGACACTTTAAGCGTGTTTTGTCTCAGGTGATGATTGAGCTAGCTGCTACTTGCTACTAGATGATTGATGTATGCTTTGCTGCTTGCATGGAGTCCATCATTCATATTTATCATTTTGTTTAAGACATTTTCCATTTACTGTACTCTTATGATGTAAAACTTTGAATAATACTTCCGCTGTTTATTTAATAAATAAAACGCCTCATTTAGAGTCGTTCTCGCTTATACAACTGTGTTATGATATGATTGGTCACAATTACCCCTGGTCCATTTTGGGGGTGTGACAGGTAGTAACAAGTGCAAGGTTGGCCTTTGATTCACGAACAGTACCCACGAACATTACCCAAAACCTCCTTAGCTATAACCCATAAATTCCTTAGTTTTTAATCGGTTTGAAACCCGAATTAAAAATAAAAACACTAGTTTAATAGTTTATTCTATAACACTTCTAACAAAAAAAAAAAAAAAAAATTTTGATGAAGTGTATATAGATATAAGGTGTGCATGTATGTAGTTTCAAAAAGATGGAAGAAAAACAGTGTAAATTGTAAGTGCCATTTGACCAGTGCGTGTGTTTTTGTGTAGCTCTCTCCACAAAACTTGAAATGAAATATATATGTACATTCATCCAAAAAAAATAATAAAAAAATATAAAAAATATAATAATCCCTACTTGTCCTAGCCTTCACGTGAGGCATCAAAAAGAAATAAGAACCAAAAATCACGTGAATTTTGGTTGTAATTATGTCAAGAAATTTTTGCTTTATGACCCCGTGTTTTTACGGAATGGTATTTCGTGCTCCGTGTAATAATGGAAGGTAAAAGTATAGTTAAAATTTTTACCTTTTATTAAAGTATTCATATTTTTATTTTGAGTTGTAGCTTTAAGACGACTCTTAAAAATAGTTGTCCATCCCGTGTCCTCCGTCCCATTTAAAATAGACGAAGTATTAAAAATATCATATACAAAATTTCTAGTTTTAATAAAAAAATACTTCTTTTATTAACTTAAAATTTTCATACTTTTACTAACTAAAATAAAATTAGAAATTGAGATGATAGGAGTGTCGGTGTTCGTAGTACATTTTCTTCCATCTGCACGAGTAATATATACACACAAAGTAAGGTGATGTTTTAGTGGGGTTTGTTCACCCATTCCATATTTATTACTCCGTGAATTACTCTTTAATTATCACTACTCTCCAAATTTGTTACCAGACAAATTGATGCCAGTTGTATTATTATTATTATTATTATTATTATTATTATTATTATTATTATTATTATTATTATTATTATTATTATTATTATTATTATATTATTATTATTATATTACACAAGTTGATGCATATTATTATTATTATTATTATTATTATTATTATTATTATTATTATTATTATTATTATTATTAATGTTGATAATCATTATCACTAGTTTGCATAGTATATCATAAGCATTGTAGTTAGCTATTTTAAGAAAATATGTGAATATGATTCTATGGGACGTGTGTAGTTAAAATAATAGTTGTATCAACATGTGAAACATTAAAATCTTATTCAAGTAAAAAAAAAAATTAAAACTATAGTATTGTAATGTTTCTATCAAATGTACTAATATATATATAATTATTTTAACTCAACTCGTTTTATAACTAAATTAATATTATATCTTGTCACATTGTAAAATATATATATTCATTTCAAAATATAAATTTATACATATCGTATGTAATGGAAATATTTATGTAATAATATAATATTTAATTTTTCAAAACTAGATATATTTCAAGGTTCATTTTAAATTCGTTTAGAAAATACTATAACACGTATCGTTTACCCTTTAAAACTTAATTTGTTATAATTCATTTACGTGCCAACGTTTATTTTGAATCATCTTACAAGTTTTAAAACACGTTTTTAATCATACGTTGTAAGTTATTTATATTAATTGAATCACGGACCGTTATCTTTTATAATTGTCAAAAGGTTTCTAGAAAGATTCTAAATTTTTAGATAACGTTAAAACCTTTATCTATCATAATGACTTAACAACAAATTGTCAAACGTGGTTCTAGATGTTTTATAAAATTATATTTGTTTTAAAGAAGACGTGACACTTAATTGTTTTATATAATTTCCAAAATTTATAACAATAAAAAAATAATGATAACAACATTAATAATATTTAAAGTTTTATAATATGTTTCTACCTCTCGACATTTATATTATTTATTTTTAAATCCTTATATATATATTACGAGAAAATTAATATTGTTTTCTTTTATATATTCAAAACGTTTTAGTAACAAAATCTCCAAAATCTCCACTTGTAGATCACTTTATCATTTTCCGAATGTTGTTAAAAAGAATAGATTTCTTAAATCACAGTGGACCTCATAACAGAGACCCTTAATTATATCACAATGTATCTGATAATTCAATCATTTGATATTATCTTTTAATTTTATCGATAAACATATTGAAACAAATACGTTCGTATAAAGTATTATACATTTAATACTTTGTTAACATTCTCCAGTTATAATATATATACATATATATAATCATATCCATTTATAAAATGGTTCGTGAATCGTCGGAATTTGGTTGAGGTTAAATGAATGTATGAACACAGTTTAAAATCATTTAGATTCAACTTAACAAACTTTGCTTATCGTGTCGGAATAATATAAAGATAAAGTTTAAATTTGGTCGGAAATTTTCGGGTCGTCACAATCTCCAATGCCCTGCTTGTTTATTTAAGTCGGTATTATATGTGTGGTTAACCAATGGCCAAAGATTTTACAGCTTGATGTCATTTGCTCCTCATTTTGTTTGTGTGTATATGCTTATAGTCGTGTATGTATGTTTGTTTCTGTTTAGGTTCTTATTTCGTTTTTCTCGTGTAATCGTGTAATCAGGAGCTCAGTCACCCTTGTACATATTCGTTTTTTCAGTTAATAAAGTTTTTATTTACGGTTAAAAAAATTACATTCTACCAAAACAGTACAATGCTAGAATGGGAACTCCTTGATGCAAATCTACAGCTATATTAACCGACAACAAAGCACCTCGGATTGTCTTTCCATTCTTCATAACTTGGGAGGTTGACTTCGATCATGTTCGATATCTAGAGATGATAGAGTATTCTGATACTCGAATCTTCATTAAGGATTGCTATCCGCTTATCCAATGTGTTGTTTACAATCTTATTATGCCATTTCCAAATCGAACAAAGGACATATCGAGATGCTAAAATACCCATATGCAGCTCTCTGGTCCCGCCAATAAACAAGCTGTATCTGTAGCATTTTGAACACCATTAGGAATTGCATCCGTAATACCTCACCAAGTTAGGTATGCAAGCCAAATGGGAGTAACACAACGACATTTTGTAAATATATGGTCCGCGCACTCAGAGACCATGGAGCGGAATGGTCATAAGGTAGAAGTCAAAGGCATACCTCGATCCACTAAATTTATTCGGGTTGGGAGTTTGTTTTCTTTTAAGCGCCACATATCGATGTTCACCTTATTGGGCAAACAAGTCAACCATTTATGTGTGTTCAAAATAGTTGCGACTCCTAGGAGTTTCGGTCAGTTTCTTGACCGGAAACTTACCATTTGAGGTTAAGGACGAAAATCAGTGTTGTCTGGGCCAGACGATAATTCTTGGCAGCTGCTAAACGCTCCTCTAATCTTTCTAATTCGTCTTTGAATCTCCCGCTCAAAATTGACCTTCATGCCCATTCTCCTACAAGATCCGTCTGAATATTTCTAACTCTACCTATAACCATTGACTCTTTATTACTCTCCAAAGCAAAGAGGCCGGGGTAAATCGAACTAAGGCCGTCTATCATTCAAAAAAGAGGTTGAGTAGCCTGAATCAACTTTCCCGACAAAAGAAGTTAAGAAATCGATACCAAGTTTGTTGACCTCCAAGCCAAAATTTTTTATATTTCTCCGTCTAGCCGAAGGCATCGAAAAATTATCGTCCTGCTTCAACCCCTCATCATCGTCATGAATTGAGCTAATAATCTTTCGCCACAATGCGTCTGTTTCAACCTTACCACCATTTACATAAAAGACCCGAATTCTTTTCCCTCAAGCTTCCAACTTCCAATCCATCGTATTTTTTCCAGAAAGAATTTTGTTCCAACTCACACACAGGTGATGTTTTTTTCGATCAAAGGCACTCCAAAAAAAGTTTCGTCTAGTTGACTCAAGAGATTTGATGATACCATGAGGCACTTTGAATGGGGACATGTGATATAAGGGGAGACTTCCGAGCACTGATTTCACTAGAGTAAGTCTTCCACCAATCGATAAGCATCTGGGATTCCATGGGGTGAGGTTGTTTTTTTTTTTTGTTTTTTTTTTTTTTGAAACTTTCAAAACTCATTCCAAGCACTAAGCGAACCCACATTTTTCACAACCTGGAGGCCAAGAAAATAAAAAGGAAGACAATCTGTTGAGCAGCGGAAATATTATTGTTTAATTTAGTCCCATATTTATGAATGTCAGCTCAAGAGTGGACACGATAAATCAATATTCTCGGATTGTACATGCGACGTGGCTTGTTTTGCCTAAGGATTGTGCAGCACTTGAGTAGACAACTTTGTAGATAATACCCATTTTATTCAACGCTGCAAACAGAATCTATTATAGTACTCTTTTTTTCGGGGATTGGAACCTAGTAAAGCTAGGCGGCTCATCCTCATGTTGATTAAGGTACAAGAATAAAAACTTTTTTTTTTTTAACTAAGATGGTGGCATATTTGGCTTTAGAAGAAAACAAAACAAAAAGAAATAGTGGTCAACTTAAAAAAAAGCGAAGATAAGTAAGATTGACGAGAAAAAGAAGGTTGTATATTTCAAAAAATTGCATCATGTGACGGTGCTTTGTTCTTCAAAATAACAAATAGAGTAAGGATGGGTAAGGGATAATATGGTGACAGCTACTGCCTACTGTCCATCAACATGTCTGAGTTTGATTTTTTTTCAAGGATTTTGCAAGCCTTGGGTAGGTGGGATAGAAAAAAAAAAAAAAAAACAATATAAATTAATAAGTATGGATCTCTCCGTATCACCACCAAGTGGTCAGAAGATAACGAACACGAAACAGAAGCGGGTCACATAGATACTGGCTCGGATATCATGTTAGACAATGTAAACCTCGTAAATATTATTGATTGCAATAGCCAATATTTATAGAATACATATGCAACCTTAAAACTCTAACAAACCCTAATGCACCAAGTCCACAAATGGACTTGAGCCTATCTATCTACTCCGTTTAACATGAAACAGTCACATGATAATCTGGTTAAACTACGTACATCTAATACGTAATATTATTGTTTAATTTAAGGAAGACGATTCTTTAAAATAAAGTGTTAAAGTTCAATGTAATATTATTGTTTTACATAATTATGCAATTCTTTGCTGCCATACTGCTGCTAAGCTGCTTCTAAGTGCTCTTGTTGTTGTTGCTGCTACTGTTTCAGTCTAAAGGGGAAACTGTTCAAAAGGGTTGGAAGTCGGCCGAAGTTTTACAAGGGTGATCCTACTTATGTACATTTAATGCATTCAATTGCAACACGTCAACTTTCTAAAGACAACATACTATGCTGAATACCTTAGTGAACTACACTCGTACGAAACGTTTAAATGGTCGGCCTCCACAACGCGCGGCCGACAATATGCTCGTTATTATAATGTTATCAATTTCTTATGAAAATTTAACATTGCTTATTGGAGTGTTATGTTTTAGTAGATCGCCCATAAACTTTTTTTGTACTTTAACTTTTATTATAAAAGCCAGTGTCTGAGTCTTAGTAGACTGGAAGTCAGATAAGGTCTAGCTCTCAGGCAGAAAAAGGATAACTGTTATTATTTTATAGTGTATAAAAACTTCAAGCAAAATATTATATTATAAAATTTATGCACTGAATTATACATATTGGTTTAAATAAATTGTTCTATAATGGTTTTACCTAGTAACATGACTTCTTAAAATATAATTATAAGTTATAATTCTTGTTATAACTTATAGGTACTCTGTATTTTAGATAAATAGGAACGAGATGCATAGCTAAAATGAATTCCAAACTTGTATAAATTGTTATAGGGCATTTTTATACGGGTTCGCCCGGGACATCAAAATGTTCTCCATGTACCAATGGAAGATAAGAATGATGTAAATTTGGATAAGATATTTAAATATATATCTTTCCAAAAGATAAAAATAGGAAAACCGTATGATATATGGCTATTTTGGAGTCAAATCAAGGCTGGGACTTCACGAACCATCTCAAAGTTGATGTCTTCAATTTGATATACATCTACAGAAATAGAACAATGCTTGTAGCGGGTATGGTTAGATTTGGATTTTGTATTGGTTGTGATTGTTTGATTTTGACCCGTGTGTATTTTAGTGTAACGATCGTTCAAGGCTCGGACTTAGTTAACTTAGGCTCTTTGTATAGTTTTGGGAACGTTTTCTACTTCCGAGCCTTGGTTTTGCATTTGTTTCGTTTGTATTTTCGTTTGTCTCTTTCATCGATTGATGAAAAGACTTAGTTATATATATATATATATATATATATATATATATATATATATATATATATATATATAGGGTGAAGATCCATGGAGAACTTGGGTAGAGAGAGAACCTAGTGAACTCAAATATTAATGTAAATGCACCTACCATATGCACTTATTCTTTGGAAAAAAAACTCAAAAAAAAAAAAAAAAGTTCCAGGAAATTTTTTTTTTTCTGAAAAAAAAAATTTCCGAAATTATTTTTAATTCCATGTCAACATGCTACGTCATCAGGCTGACTGCCATGTCAGCACAGACTGACACATGGCTCAGTCTGTGCTGACGTGGCAGTCAGCCTGCTGACGTGGAAAAATTCAACTTTTTTAAAAAAAAAATTGTAATTTTTTTTCGATTTTTTTTTTTAAATTTAGCCCGATTTAGAGTTTAGGGTTTAGAGCTTATGGTTTAGGGTTTAGTCCCTAAACCTAAAACCCTAAACCCTAAGTCTTAAACCCTAAACTCTACCTAAACCCAAAACACTAAACCCTAAACCCTAAACTCTAAACCGTTCGTGTTAAAAACTCACTCTAAACCCTAAACCCTAATTTCTAAACCCTAAACCCTAATTTATAAACTCTAATATCTAAACCCTAATTTATGTTTAGGAATGAATTGATGCGATAGGACGAAAATACTCTTACTAATATGAGTGAAATAAGTGAAATAACATGGTGCTAAGAAAGGCTCGGCATGGAAGTGAAATAAGTGAAATAACATGGTGCTATGGGTTCTCTCCTATGTCAAGTTCTCCCATGATCCTTTCACTATATATATATATATATATATATATATATATATATATATATATATATATATATATATATATATATATATATATATAGTGGGCCAATCCATTGATAAGCACTAAATGGGGTACAAACTGGATAAGTGAATATGAGCCTCACATTTCATATTTTTAATAAAAAAACTCAATTTTATACTAAAAAACGCGGAGGGGTATCATGGTCATTTATGTCATAATAATGATCCTTAAGAAAAATCCTGATTCATCCCTCGCTCTCCGTTACGTTCTTCCGTTTCTTCTCTTCAATTATCTGTACGTCGCTTCAGATCCAAAATCCTCAATAATAATCGTCTAATCTTATCTAAATCGGTACAAATCTCTAACCTACACTCTATCGCTTTTATCGCTGATATACTTTAATCAATTGTTTGCGTTATTCGTTTATTAAAGAAGCTTTTATATGTAATGTTAGAACCCTAGATTGAGAAATTAGATTTATTAAAAGCTGCACAGTTGCATAGTTAAATTACAAGCTTTTGTAATTAAATAGATCAAGAATAAGATGCTTAATTAATTGTTTGTGGTGATTCACAAATGTAGATGCTACATGAATGTAGACGTCAAATGGAATTAACGTATTGTACTAAATATGTTTGGAATCAACTTATTGTACTAATTATGTTTATAGTCCGTATTGCATTGTGATTGTTGATACTGAAAGGAAGTCTTACGTGATTCTTGAAGCTTCTAAGTTGCAGATTCCACTTGTTGGGTATGTAACTATGCTTAATTTCATCTGCGTTATGTATTTTTATATATTTCACTTATTTATGTGAATACTATTATTCTTATAGGTTAGTGTCTTTAGATGTATTCAATGTCACTAGAATGTTGAAATATGCGTGTTTTTGATGTATCCACATTACATTAAAACTTCTAATTCCTGTTACGTATGTATTTTAGTCTTTCATGAACTGTAAATCAAGGATTCGACTTCGAATTTGATGATGTGAAAATGTGTATTGTTGCAACGTCAGCATAAAAGATATACTTGTTATGTGATGCGGGAGTCACCTAAAGTGGAAACATGTGCCTGAAGTTTAACCTTTTTTATTATTACAACCAAGATTTTTGTAATGAAATCATTAATCTTATATCAAACATTTATTGACTATGTTTGTCTGTTATAGTTTTTGGATACGCCAGGTACCTGAACGACGTATTGCAAGTCAACAAGACAAACATGAAACGCAGAGAATCCGCTTTATAATTACACCACAGGAGCAGAAAAAGAAGTAGTACAACTTAACGATACTGGAGATTATTACTTCATTAGCAGCAAAGGGTACAACTATAGTGGTACAAAATGGCACGTACATGTCATCGATCTGCCACTACGTTCACAATCTGCCCTTGTTAAGAATCATGTTTCACGATTTGCGGTTGCTACAACGTACGGTTTTATGTCCATGATCGTTGCAGTTGAGCCATTTGGGACTCATTAATCCTTTGTATGTGTATTACTACTTATGATCTTGTGTGGATAAAACAGTTAATGAGTAACTCTTTAGGTTTTGCTTAGATGTCATTTGCTAAACTTACTGATTATCTTAATGCAAATTATCTCAAAAGTATCAGCTATTTTTACATTCATTGGGTATTTTTATCATTCATCGAGTATTTTTATTATTCATCAGTTATTTTTTTATATCATTCATCACGTTTTCTTTATCATTCTTTGGTTATCATTCACCGGTTATTTTTACATTCACTGGATATTTTTATCATTCATCTAATATTTTTATCATTCATCGGATTTTTTTTATCATTCATCGCGTTCTTTTATTATTCTTTGTTTATCATTCATCAACTATTTTTATCATTCATCATCTATTTTTATCATTCATCATCTATTTTCATCATTCATCGTGTATTTTCATCATTCATCACGTTCTTTTATCATTCTTCATTTATCATTCATCGGTTATTTTTATCATTCGTTGGGTATTTTTATCATTCATCGGATATTTTTTTATCATTCATCACATTCTTTTATCATTCTTCGTTTATCATTCATCGGCTATTTTTTTCATTCATTGGGTATTTTTATCATTCATCAGTATTTTCATCATTCATCGGGTATTTTTTTTTTCATTCATGGGGTGTTTTTTTTATCATTCATCGTTCTTTTATTATTCTTCGTTTATCATTTATCAACCTTTTTTATCATTCATCGGGTATTTTTATCATTCATCGGTTATTTTTATCATTCTTCATTTATCATTCATCGGTTATTTTTATCATTCATTGGGTATTTTTATCATTCATCCGATATTTTTTATCATTCATCACATTTTTTTTATCATTCTTGGTTTATCATTCATCAACTATTTGTTCATTCATTGGGTATTTTTATCATTCATCGAATATTTTTATCATTCATCGAGTATTTTTTTTCATTCATCGCGTTTTTTTATCATTCATCGGGTATTTTGATCATTCATCGGGTATTTTTTTATTTTCTGTAACAGAATGAAACCCGGGCTAGTTGTAAGTTACCTATTTTGCCCTTAGGGTTTGTGCTTAGTCTTAAGTGCTTTTATTTTAATTATTTTATTAGTGTTTTATTATAATTTTGTTGTAACCAGTTTGTGACAAGGGTCCCAGAACAGGTTTGTTTATTTTAATTGGACCTCGTTTGGGTTACCTAATCTTGTGCGAAAGATATCAGATAACTGGTAAATACCCGTGTGTGATGGGGTATTGTGTTTTAACACAAATATAAGCTAGTGACCAGCTCTTTTCTTGAGGTTTCCTGAACTTTCCTCTCACTCACACATTCACCTAACCTAAACTTCACCATCTTCATCTCAACCCTAAATCATTTGATCTCGAATTGAAGCTTGATTTTGGTGTCAAAACGTTCCTTGTGTCATTGTGATTCTAACAAGGTAAAGTTTGTAAGATTTCATGATTAAATCTATGATTAAATGGGTTTTTAAGTTAGTTTTTGTTAAAATGGGGTTTTGTGTCAAATTGGTAAAAATTGATGTTGTTTGTGTTTGAATGTTGTGGGTTTATATTTCTAAATGTTTAGTGTAAAAGATGTAACCAGTTTTGAGGTCAAAAACGTGTCCAAAGTCGAGATTTGGTGATTTTGGGTTGAAACCCGTCACTTTACTGATGTTGCAGCTGATGAACTACCTTCGGCCGATGGTCTTTGACCATCGACCGATGGTGAGGGTCGATCGGCCGGTGGACAAGACCATCGACCGATGGTGTGAGATTTTGATCAGCGGATGTAATTTTGACGATCGGCCGATTGGGGGAGACCATCGACCGATGGTGTGTTGACGATCGGCCGATGGATGGGACAATCGACCGATGGTCTTAGACAGTGAAAATTTTACAAAGTGTTGATTTATAGCCGTTATGTTGTCCGTGTATTTTTTAAAATTTTACAAAGTGTTAAGTATGAAATTTTTAGCGGACACATTTTTTTACTAATTTGCTATAATTCACTGTCAGTGTGTCTAATCTTGATAGGAACACTATTCTAACTTGGTTTTTGCTGTTCTCAGGAGATAAGGACAAGGAGGAAGCTCATAAATAATAACTGAGCAGTTGCTGGTAATTGGTGAGTGGGTCTATCTTTGGATAGAGTTTAAGTAGCATGCCATGCTACTGTGATTTATTCTATTACCATGCTTTGATATAGTGATACTGCCATGCTTAGATAATGATTGCATGCTTACTGTGATTATGTGATATTATGTGCGCACTGTGTTTGACACCAGCCGGGTTTGAGGAGGCTGGGGACTTTTAACCGGGCCTGAGGAGGTTAGAGTTCGTATGAGGTCAACCGGGCCTGAGGAGGTTGGGCCCAGGGATTACCGATTGTGGAGTATAGTTTTGAATGACGCACCCCCTGCGTCCGGATGACTATGCTGTGAATCGTGTAGCAAGGACTATCGGTAGACTCTAGCCCGATCAACTAGGAGTCGTGTGCTCGTACAAGCCGCCGATCCTCATATTGTCTTTAGTTGTATGATAGTTGGACGTTCGCATGTGTGGTGCTTATGCGATATCTGTTAAATAGATTCCATTCACTTAGCGTTATGCTAATCCCCCACATTTCCACCCTTGCAGGTTTAGGTACTGCTAGTTTGGACGGGTGCTTGTGATGAAGACATGTTTGACATGTGAACTCTGATGTGTACTTTGTATCACGTATTTTGCAATAAGTAACACCGTCGTGTAAACTTAATTTTAATTATGTGGATTATGTTTGTGATGTATTAAATGTTATGTTTTTAATATATAAGTCTTCCGCTGTTTTAAAAAAAAAATATGGCCGGTGTTACATTTTCTTTCATATAAAATAGTTTCTACTTTAATTTGAATAATTAATATTTGATATCATTCATCAAATAAATGATAACAGTCACAACTCGAGTTTAACAAACCATACCAAAACCCTGCAGAACTCGAGTTTTCGGCACAACAAAAGGACAAATAAACTTGCCAAGTTTCACATTTGATACACTGATGGACATGTTTACAACAATTGGCTACCATACTACCCTTATCATACAAGTAGAGATTACAAAAACCCAATAAGACAAGTAGATTTTACAAAAACCCAATAACACAAGTAGAGATTAAATTGTTTACTACTTTACAAGCAATGACACAAACGGTACATCAGGCAATGATACTTGCAGATATCCTAAATTAAACAGAAATGAACGTGCAGTAGGAATTCCAATGAACACATATTAGAAGCCCTTGAACACAAAGAATGAGTTGTTGTTGATGTAATTGTAATCGACCAAGCTTACCAAGTAAGTTTTTTCTACCTGTATGATAAAACCAATATAATCAGATAAGGCTCAAAACTGGTTTGTGTCAAAAAACAGATCACCATTTGTTTTTTTTTTATCGAAAAGCAAATGGGAAATGGATTATTTTGTTTTAATTTAATTGAAAAAGCTAATTAATGCTAGCGGCGTATAAGATAAGAAAAGAAACCTCTTGGAGAAGTGATCTGGAAGAATCATCCCCGTGATACAGTTGTCCCTCCCTCTTGATCGGATTTCAAGAGTAATCCAATCTTGGCTGCTACACTTGACTTCGACTATATGAGATTAGTATTCAACTACTTGTGTTTATTTGGGCCTGTACAATTTCATTAACTACAACAGTAGAACTAGAATAACAGTAACATACTTAGAACATACTTACAGTAAATCAAATAATTGAAACAAACATGAGAGTTTTATTAACAATACCAATGTAGCTTGTAGTCAACTTAAGTCAACCTATCAAGAGAACTTTTCAAATTACAAAGATTTGTTATCTCAAAATCTCCTAGATGAATTCTTTTCATTTCGCCATTCCGCTTACCCTCATCATGTAGAAGTACTCGTTCTTTTGATCGTGTATAGTTGCATTTTAACGTAATTAGGATGACAAATTGAAAAGAACGCATCAAAAAGCTTCGAAAACTCCCACAGCGTTTATCAATTGGCCTTGAATTATCCTTCTCGGCAATACCTAAGTTCGGTTACAGTTATCAACAACACGTTTTGTATCATTCATAATCAGAATTTAAACTGCTCAAACACAATACCCAAGTTCCAGACTCGGCAATCGTTCCCATGTAAACATAACATTCAAAACCTAGATAACACATTCTTTTTTATTACTATTATTTCATGTTCATCAGTAAGTTACATTCATATCAATGTACATATCATTCCTCATAATTAATGTATTATAAACATATCATTCATCATAAACAATGTGTTAAAAACATATCATTCATCACTTGAATTTTGTAGTCAAATGCATTATAATGAATATCTAAACTAATCAACCTTGTAATTAAATATAAAACCATTCCTCATTATTATATATCATTCATCAGCTCAATTATGTAGTCACATTCATTAGGATGAATATCTAAACTAACCAGCTTTATTATATAGTCATATCCATGCGCTTCAAAACACTATGTAATTACATCTCATACATATTCATTAATTATCAAAAGATATTCATTCATTACAAACATATTCATTCATTCTCAAATCATCTTCTTTAATTTTTAAGTGAATGCAATACAATTTAAATAACATCAATTTAAATCTTTCAAATTATAAACTTAATATCGACATAAGCAGAAATACACAAGCCTATATTTATACTTATATTTCATTGAGACAAATCAACGAACACCTGATATGCAATATCTTATAATATATTCATTCAATCACATGTAAGCATACAAGTTTCTAACGAATAATAATAATATTATTAATTATTAATAATTAATAATAATAAAGGTAACGACAAATTAAGAAGAGATAACATTGTAAATCGTGAATTTATCAGAAACCGTCATTTTTATTGATGACGATTCATCAGTTCGTGGCGATTGTTGAGGATTTATGAGTTGTGATGACGATTCATCAATTGGGAAGACTAACAAATTCACCAGTGTTATTGAAGATTCATCACAAATCGTCATTGTTTGTTGAAATTGGTTGCGAGAGAGAAGAGCCATAGAGATTCAGAAGAAGAAGATGAAGAAGAGTTGAAGTTGAGATTCAGATTTGTTGGAGGAGTTGGAGGAATCTGGAAATTGGAGTAGGTTTTTCAATTTTAAGATCGTACAGAAGAAAGATTTGTTATTTTACCAGAATGCCCCTCCGTGTTTATTTTCAGCTGGATGAAGTTTTATGAGATTTGTGGTTCAGATTTGCTTATCCATTTTGTACTCTTTTTAGCTTATCCATAGATCGTGTATATATATATATATATATATATATATATATATATATATATATATATATATATATATATATATATATATATATATATATATATATATATATATAAACTAGTGAAATGATCCGTGAAACCACGGGTTTGTTTAAAAGAAAAAGTTTAATGATATGTTTTAGGTATTAAGTGAACGTAAATGCTAAAGTTATTTAGTTTAATGACCCGTGGAGTCACATAGTCCGACTAAGAAACTCGTCAGCTGAACATTTTATCAAACACCTAAAATGCATATTAAACAATTCACATTCAATCATAAGAGATGATATTGGTTGTCATTTTATTTTAAAAGTGCAAATCAAAATATAAATTTAAAAATGGTTTCCTTCTGCATAGCTTTTATACCTTCTCGTACTCAATTCAAAATAATTAATTAAAATAATTCAAAATTATTTAATTTTAATAATTAAAATAATTATTAATAAGATTTAATAACAATAATTAATTAATAAGATTTAATTTTGATTCAAAATTATTTAGATTAATGAAATCACCCACCATTCTTAGATTTTTTTCTTTTTCTTTTTAATTTTTTCTTAACAAAGAAATTAGCCTAATAATGACATCATCATTTTAGCATTTTAATATTAACTATAGATATAGATAGATAACAATATAAACTTAGATGATCAACCTTGCTTGGAAAAATTAGTAATGCGTTAAACCAATGGTTTGCATTAGTAAAACGGATCAAAAGTATCCGAAAATGTAATATCAAGTCAACAATTTGGATCAAGTCAAACCGAAGCAAAAGGTAAAACAGGTCGATTTATGTTTTAAACCTTGAATACAAACATTAATTGAACGTTTTGGATCGATTCGAACGAATATATTATGCTCGGAGAGAAACTGTTACTATATCTTAACTCTTGCTAGATCACTCAAACTGGATGGAGAACAATAATGAAAATAAAAACACGGAACCAACATGATAAACGTAATAAAAGCTACAAATACCAACTAATTTCATATCATGTTGTTTAACTAGTAGTTTTATTAGAGGATTGAATATTGTTATTGTCATCGTCATTGGATATACGACCACTAAAATATTCCACAAATGGAACTTCAACTTCAACTTCATTTTCATCTTCATAATCTTCATCTTCATCTTCAACGTTCATCTGTTGTGTCGTTGATGTTGCAGGAAGAGGAGGATAAAGAGGGGGGAAATTGACTGTGATGCTACCATTTCTAATTACACCTGCTCTTTCAAACGTCACAAGTGAAGGATTAAAAGAGAAGTGGCGTGGTACAATTGCCGAACACTGTTTATAATTATCATCTCCTTTAATTACGGTCACCCTCCGCCCTTTAAGAAACACCCTGTAATTTTTTTTCCGGTCCTCACCCATCACACGTAACAACCCGAACAGCCACTCGCGCTCATCAATTTTCATCTTCCTGAATCTCATAGTATAGCGCTGTTCCTCCACAATCCTGTCTGCAAGTCCATCTGACCATATATGTCAAACAAAAAAACAAACAATTGAAACAACTTCGTAATATATACATCATAATTCATGCATATTCATATTCATATTCATATTCATATTCATATTCATATTCATATACATATTCATATTCATATTCATATTCATATTCATAATATATTCTAAAATTGAAAAACTAACACCCACAGCAGCAACAAAATAAATTAAAAAAAAATAATCAAATAAAAAAAATACAAAATTAAAATAAATAAATAAATAAATAAATAACAAAATTATGCTAGATTATTGGGTTTTCTGTGTATAACAAACAAATACATTTAAAAAAATCCATATAAATTACACCTTTTCCCCAAGATTATCAAGTAATTCTTTATAAAATAAATGCAAACTTTAGATTCACATAAAACCCAAATTGAAACAAAAAAACAAACAATTGAAACAACTTCGTAATATATACTACATCATAATTCATAATCATAATATATTCTAAATTGAAAAACTAACACCCACAGCAGCAGCAAAATAAATTTTAAAAAAAATATATAAATAAAATAATTAAATAAATACAAAAAATACAAAATTAAAATAAATAAAAAACAAAACAAAATTAAGCTAGATTATTGGGTTTTCTGTGTATAACAAATAAATTTAAAAAAAAAAAATCCATATAAATTACACCTTTTTCCCAAGATTATCAAGTAATTTTTTATAAAATAAATGCAAACTTTAGATTCACATAAAACCCAAATTGCGTATAACAAAAAACGTACTTAAATAGGCTGCTACAGCAGCAAATAAAGGGCGACGTTGATTTGGTGAACCTCGTAAACAAGGGGCGAGAACAGAGGATGATCTGGTAACAAGCGTCTTCAAAACGAGCGCCATCGATCGATTTTTGTATTGTATTTAATTTTAATTTAATAATAATTAAATTGATAAACTATGATACAAGCTCTTGCTTTCTTGTTTATATTAACCTATATTTCTTGGGGAGGAATACAATTCCTTTTTTAGTTTCTAGCTAGGGTTTATTTCTTACACTCGTTTTTTCAACACCGTAACTTAACCAGCCATCCCCCATCGGCTACATGGGCGATGACCCAGGGCAACATAAGCCCAATTATAATTATAATCATATATATATATATATATATATATATATATATATATATATATATATATATATATATATATATATATATATATTGTCCTAAACTAAGAACTAGCTTTGTTTATGTTAAGCATTCCTGGTAGTGTTTTAAAACATATAAGATCTTCAACGACAGTTATTTGCTTCGAATCCTTTAACTAACATTCATTTTCAGAACTATTAGGCATTGCAATTGGGTAAATTTGTTGCTTCAACAAAACAATTCCTTTACAAGCATGTACTATACCTACTATTTCAAGTCAGATGATAAATGGCTTATTATATTCATGATCTTACGAATTACTACGTATAAATACTAAACTATATACATACAGAATGTTTCAAAATTCGGTATTCGGGGATTAATCGATCGGGGCTTTAGAAAGATTAATCGGCAATTCGGGAATTAATCGGAGATTAATCGGATACATTTAAATATTAAATTTTAAAAATTATATGTGTAACTATAAAGAATAACCATAAATACAAAGATAATTTTTTACATATTGTTCAAAATTGTTCATTTTGCTTCAAAACTATAAAATTCTAGTTTAAATTTATGTTAAAATGTTAATCATTTTTTACTTTGCCTAACTTTGATTACTAAACTCGATTTTGATCCATCAATTGACGTTGACCGTTTAATTAAACGGATTTTTAGAAATATGAATGAATTGCTCTTAAAAATGATTAATCGAAGATTAATCGGCGAGTAATCGGATTTTTTGCAACGCTGCATACAGACATGCATACATACAATGTATCGTAGAAGAAATTTACATTAAACCATGAGAGATGAACGCGTGGGTTATGTTACAGTGGCGGAACTTGAACCCGAATTCAAATGGGGCAAGTATAAAAATTCAATAAATTTTTCAAAGTCAGCAGGGGTAAACACTAAAAAAACCTTATTTTTTTTGGTAAAAAAAATTATTCTGTGTACAATTTTTTCCCCCCATTAAATTCAAGTAGGCCGGATACCCCTTTGTGATACACTAAGTTCTGCCCCTGGTTATGCAACTATAAAAGATGAATGCGTGAGTAGTTAAATCCCCCTAAGTGATCTCCAACCGATGTCCAAAAAAAAGTTTACAACAACGGAGCTACTTCCATCCCATTAACTATTCAGTTACATTTCCAACGTAGTTTTAAAAAATTTCATAAATTTAATTCCCTACTTATCAATCTCTTCTCTTGAGAAAAATATATTCTGATTAGTTAAAATACAAGTATCGATTTATTGGCGACTTAACTGACTCTTAGAGTCAAAATTAGAATTCAGGCATGATTTAAAACCCATGAAAATTTTATTTTACTATTTTCATGGCGTTTTAATTTTATTAAATTTTTTTTTTTAAAATTCTACTTATTGGCCGGAGGTTCACTGAGAAACAATCTCTCTATCCGTCATTAAAGAGAAGGATGATTTTCTCTACTTTCGAAAATGTTTTCACTCTGGGTGGAGAAATGACTTATCTTTATTCTCGGATAGGGAATGATTGTCTACATCTCACCTCTCTCATACACCACTTATATGGTATTGGGTTTTGTTATTGTTGTTGATTGGTTAAAATATAAAATAGATACTTGAATTGAGACCTATCAAAATAGTAATGTAAACACTTGTGGTGGAATGAGTCGAGCAATATTTATAATTACGGAGTACTAATTTCATTTCCTATCAATCATAAATCTTTTCTCTCTAGAATAAGTTGTTCTGATCAGTTAATATAAAGGGATACTTAAAATGAAACATATTACAATAGTAATGTGAACATTTATGTGTATTTATAAATGTATAAAGTAAGAAGTAAAGATTTGTTTTTGTTATGAAAAATAATCCCTTTAATATATAATAACAAAACTAAAAATAGGTCATTTTAAAGATCTAAATCTAATCTCAGCCATCTATTTAAATAGTAACCACTAATCTAGACCATTAATTTTTACCTAATCTTTATTATGACCTCATAATTTTGGCCTTGATTTCTTTTATCACCAAATGACCCATATTTACATATAGTATGAAAGTCAACTAACTATAAATGATATAATTATGAAATGATCGCATTTCTTTAGATAAATGTTTGACCAAAATTGATTGATATACAGTTAGAAATATAATATTCTATATATGGTTGATACTATGTGATTTACTCTCTATAAAATTTTGGTATTCAGTCACGGATTTGAATAAAAAATCAATCCCAAAAACACTACTTTAAATAAAATCTTATAATCACATCATTTCAAAATCCCTTATTATACGTCTAATATTCATAAATGCAGATCAATCATATAGGAGAATAATATGTAATTTTGGCTACTCTAATCACTTTTATACTGCTTAGTATTCTGCACTATCTCATTCACCACTATCAACAAAATATCTCTATATTTATCTTTCTATGCAGGTTTTCATCTCATCTGTTAATGGTTATGCCAGACGTTTTTAAATGAATTTCTGGATATTAGGGACTACAAAGATGGTGAGGGAGATACAAGTAAGTTTTGTTAACTTTTGATCTTATTAACAAATTCTTCATTTTAATCCATTCATTATTTCGAATCATAGACTGTTAGTCATTGAAATTAAAGGTATGAAGAAGCTTTCATATATTTTAATTGTATGATTTAGATCGGTATCGAAAGGCTTTCAACAATTCAGATTTAGATTGTATCTTGAGAAGACTTTCAATTTTGATTTCGGATCCATTCAAGTATTCAACCACATTCCATATCGTTTTGCAATTTATATAAATCAATAGTTGTAGTAAATTAGTAAAATGATTGAATGATTTATGAGTTTTAGTATTTGAACATCAATTGATTTCGCAATAAGCAAGCTGGTTTGAAGGCGTGTTCATGAACACATACAAAGGTTAGATTTCTTTATTTTTTAATTTGATGTTTATTTGTTATTTACGTTAAGTAAGAATGTTTGTATCACCCAAGTATCATCGTCAACTCTTTCGTTTATATCAAAGAAGGTATGTATTTTTATCAGTCACAAATTTTGAAGTTTCCTGAACACACACAAGGTGTTCGATGAAAGAGTGATTTCAGGTATGGGAGAGTGATTTGCTAAATTATTGCTTGGTGAAGATATGTCTGGAAGTGGTAAAGGAGTTTGCACAACCTTAACCATTTCGAATGCAATCACAAATATTTGTGGTAATGCTACATTTTTTTTTTATCTTAATTGAATTTTCAACTTTATGTTAATGTGATTAATGAGTACTAATTTGTACGAAAATTTTCTTTGTTGTGTACATCATCTGCATTTAGTCATTTATAGAGATCAGAACCCTTGCAATTTACTCATAAATTGGTCATAAATTGGTCACTTTTGTATGTAGGTCATGACTTGCAGACTAAGATAAGGCATTTTCATGAACCTCCATGATTTAAAGAAACTAGACAACATGCTTCTGGTTAGTAAAAAATTCATAACCTTTATTTTAACCTTTGAACAATAATCAAATCAAAATCTAATTTGAATATATTTTTGAATTTCACTATAGAGATGCATATTTCTGAAAGTCAAATAATTTGTGTTTTTTTTGAGAATAGATACTAAAATGATGTAATATGTAACATCCCGCGTTTTTCCGTTAAATTTATTTTTAACACTGTCTTTTTTTTTAAATAATATCTTTCGTTATTTAAATTCGTAGTTTCCGTTGACTAACGTTCATAATATTCCCGTTATTTAATTATAACATCACTCGTTTACTCGAGCGTTTTTAAAAATATTCGTTTGGTTAATTTTCGCATCCGCTTTGAAACTTGAGGGACCGAAGTTGTCAAGTGGGCAAAGTGGAGACTAGTGGTCAACTAGTCATCACCACCCACCTCCCACCTCATTTCTCTTTTCTCTCTTCTTACTTTCATTTTTCTTCCATTTCTTCATAATCATTCAATCATCATCTATTTCGGATCTAACAAGCAAACATCAAAACAAATTACATATTTGGAATCCTCTCTTCATCCTCTACATTTTGGTACAAATTTCATCACATTTGGGTAACATTTCTAAAACACTAGATTTCTCTAAATTCGTTTTATATACTTGAAATGGTGTTAATTAGTGTCTATGGCTCAAGTCTAACATGAATATGTGTTTAGTTTGCTCGATTTGTTGTTTTGAGTAACTAGTTTGAACATTTGAAATGGGTGTGCTTAATCCTTGCTTTTGGTTGATTAAATGTTGTTTAAATGTTAAAGTTCATGTATTAAATGTGTTACTGGCATCATTAGCTTCATTTTGATGTGTAGGTTGATTTAGAAAACCTTCATTTACAAAATGGTTGAATTCATGATTTTGATTAGGGTTTGATGAACTCTAAAATGAACTTTTGATGCTTTGAATGCCATGAAATGTTATTAGTTAGTGATTAGTTGTATTGTATGTTTCATTACCTTCAAAACGGCGTATCGTATGTGTAAATTAGATTCCCGAGTCAAGAAATGCGTTTTGTAAACTTGAAACTTTGATTTTGAACGTTTAATGATTATTTGATGAGGTTTTCATTGTTTTTAATGATGGATTTGATTCATGAAATATATTTAGTTGTATTCCTTATTAAATTACATTTCCAACGATATAAGATACATGTTTTGAATGTTTACGGTTCATAAGTTATGGTTGTTTGAAGTTGAAATCGTCTAAGTGATAAACTGCCCCAGAATGGGTGATACAGATGCAGATGCGGTGCATCTGCCTCAGATGCTGCGCATCTGAGGCAGACTGCCCAAAAATCTCCGTTTTCGTTTAATTCTAGCTATGCTATGCACCCTCAATTGATATGAAACTTGGCCAACATGCTTATACATGACTTCTAAGCTCAGGAAAATAGTTCGGGACCCGACCCGACGCCGTTGACTTTTTCGTTGACTTTGACCAAGTTTGACTTTTAGTCAAACTTAACAAAACACTTATGCAATCGTTCTAATCTTATTTTATACTTGATTCTTGCATGAAACTTGACAACGTGATTCACATGCTATATAATCGAGTCGTAACGAGCCATAAGACTAATTGAACACATTTCGCCCGACCTTGTGTCGTAACCGGTTAATTGATACAACTTACTTGTTTAGGTCAAGGCTAAACAACTTTCATTCACACGTTTACTTTGTGAAGTACATTTATACTCGTGCACTCGAGGTGAGATCATAGTCCCATCTTTCAACAACTTTTATACTTTTAAATCATGGGATGAGAAACATATACAGTTTTATACTACATACTTTATACTTTGAACACAAGTACAAAAACAAACATTCCACAGCGAGTTAGAACAAAAAGCCTCAATTCGATTATAATTAGTTACACTTGCAGGGTGTAAGCGAGAACTTATATTATGTGATCACATGGGCTTGACGAGCCTCATTCGGACGGTTCGCTACCGTTAGCGGATGAAATATATTTTCGGGTTAGTGTATGATCTAACACTACGCAACAGGGTACAAAACAGTTAAGTCTTGATAATTGGGTGCTCGAGAACAAACTTTTGGAATGCAAACGATTTAGATAATCAACGTTATGGAAATACAAAATCTTGTGGTTCAAAAACAACGTTTACAAACACCTATGATTTCACCAACGTTTTTCGTTGACAGTTTTCTATATGTTTCTCAGGTTCACGAATGGCTATTTGATACATGCTTCCGCGTACTCTCATACTTGCTTGGGGTCAAGCATACATGCATACACTCTGATTACTTGCTTGGAGTCAAGCATACATACATACTTACGCTATTTATAGCAACTGTGATTTTAAACTAATTATGTCGCAAGTTATTTCATTTATACTTTATAATGTTGTAGACTTAAACTTGTTGTTGATCTGTTGGTAAACTAAACTTTGTAAGTCTTGTACTTTTCAAATGAACGTGACATAATTTTGGTCAAACGCGTCTCATTTAGGGACTATAACCACGTAACGGGACCTAAGTTAACGGCGCCGTCAATGACGATTTTGTCGAGTCGTTACAGATGGTATCAGAGTGTTGGTTGTAGGGAACTAGGATATGCATTAGTGTGTCTGACAGAGTCGTTAGGACGCATTAGTGAATCTAGACTATAACCGGATAGTTAATCATTGCATTCTGACTTGCATTTGCTATAGATAGCACTTACTTGACTACTTGTGCATTATACTTGAATCATTCTTAGGCAAACTTCTTAATGGTACCAAACTCTCATCATACGAACTCGTATTCTGCCACTTTCTGGTAACACACGTAAATTCATGATTCATACTCGTAAGGATGATGACGACTTCATTAGTCACACTTGTTCGGGAACTCTGTCTCCCAGATTTTTATTCGCCACCGTTTCAACTTACTAGTGGTGTCACACCGATGTTCCTTGCTATCTACCACTTCTTGTTACTACCATCACTACTCTAGGTGAGTATCGTCATCACTATTTATCACTACGGTTACGTACTACTCGTTATCATGATTCCTTACTCTTTTCATACCAAAATACATTATCGTTTGACTTGAACCACATTGACGTGAACAATAATTTATACACTTCCCTCGGGGAACGCTTCTTTAAAGTTGCACTAATTCTTTCGATTCAATACGAGTCACGTTAGTGATGTCACTATACTTTGTACATTTTAAATCTTCACGATTATACGAACTTGAATCTATGGAGTGATGTGGGAATGGAGGTATGAGTTAGTATAATATAACTACATTCGATCAACGTGGTTATATTATAGTAAGTCATACCAAAGTTCTAATGACTCGTGATGGTGATTGGACTCGATCAACCTAACCACCACCATGTGCCATGTACATGACCTCATTTTTCTTGTTTGGACATCCGAAAACTTCGAGAATATTGATAACAACCATACCAAGGACACACCATCGATTATTGTCGAACCATATATATGCTTCCGAATGAATGACAAGCTCTATCAACTTCAAACATATGTTACACGTGTATACTATCTCATTTTCGCGCAATTTTATCGACGAACTACAATATACTCTTTATGCTCACATCGAGGCAAAAACTTCTCTCGCCTTACACTCGTACTTTCGTATAAGGAAATCATTATTCTAAACTCTCAATGGAGAGAGAGACTCTTCACGTTATACTAGTATTCACCACGAGGGTGAATAGTCCTAACAAACGTTTTCGAAAATCGATAAATCTTCCGCGGCGCGAAATTCTCGAGAAACAGAAACTTGTTTTAACAAACGTTTTTAAGTCCTAACAAACTTGTTCGAATATACCTTACAGAAATGTACCTCGTCTCGGATCAAGATTCTCGTTTCACTTCTAGATTTTGGAGTGCCATACAAAAAGCCTCGGGACCACGTTTAGACATGAGCGCCGCGTATCACCCACAAACCGACGAACAAAGAAAATGTACGATTCAAACCTTGGAAACCATAAAACGAATTCGTGTTATCGACTTCAAAATTTCTTGAGAAAAGTCTTTGCCTTTAACTAAATTCTCTTATGACGATGGTTATCATTCAAGTATTAACGTCACACCTTTTGAAATCCTATGTGACCGAAAACGTCATTCTCCTTTTATAGAACCAAGTAAATGATAATCTGATAATGCTAAAAACGAACATATATTTCATAGCATTATCCCTCAAGAAAGACAAGCTTTTAGTTGCAATTGTTCTATTTACAAGTGATATTCGTTTAAATAATAAAAGGTGAAGACAAAAGACAGATTCGACGAATTGAAGACTCACACGACCAAAAAGCTAAAAAGTACAAAGTACAATCAAAGTGGTTCAAATTATTGATGAGAAACGTCTAAAAATTACAAGAGTACAGGCCGTGAAACACAAAGTAAAAGATATTAAATTGTACGAAAAGGCGTTCGAAAATCCGGAACCGAGACATGAACCAACTTTCAGCGCGCGACGCAACGGACCAAGAATTACAAGTCAACTATGCACAAGAATATAATATTATATATAATTAATTATATATATTATATATTATTTTAATCAAAGCAGCCCACGTTGAATTCATTTGGTGAGCTGGATTCCAAACCTCCGCACTCGCGGAGCTTTTATGAAGAAAACATCCGCACTCGCAGAGCTCTACAGTGAAATGTGGGGCTATAAAAGGTCGCGCATTCTGATCGATTTTATTCACTCTTTTTCAATCTCTCACACGATATATATATATATATATAATTTATAATTTTAATTTTAATTTAAGATTAATAATAATAAGGTTATGTTAGCGAATGTTGTAAGTGTGTAAGTCGAAATTCTGTCCGTGTAACGCTACGCTATTATTAATCATTGTAAGTTATGTTCAACCTTTTTAAATTAATGTCTCGTAGCTAAGTTATTATTATGCTTATTTAAATCGAAGTAATCATGATGTTGGACTAAATATTAAAGACGGGGTAATTGGGCTTTGTACCATAATTGGGGTTTGGACAAAAGATCGACACTTGTGGAAATTAGATTATAGGCTATTAATGGGCTTTATATTTGTTTAATTGAATGATAGTTCGTTAATTTAATATAAAGATTTACAATTAGACGTAATTATAAATAACACATACACTCGATCAGATACGATGGGCGGGATATTTATAAGTACTAATAATCGTTCATTTGACCGGACATGGGAATGGATTAATAGTCAATGGACTCATTAAAACAGGGGTGGATTACATGCAAGGACACTTGGTGTAATTGGTAATAAAGTATTAAAACATTATTACAGTTTAAGTCCCCAATTAGTTGGAATATTTGACTTCGGGTATAAGGATAATTTGACGAGGACACTCGCACTTTATATTTATGACTGATGGACTGTTATGGACAAAAATCATATGGACATATTAAATAATCCAGGACAAAGGACAATTAACCCATGGTAATAAATTAAAATCAACACGTCAAACATCATGATTACGGAAGTTTAAATAAGCATAATTCCTTTATTTCATATTTCATCGCAATTTTATTTATCGTCATTTTATTTATCGCACTTTTAATTATCGTATTTTTTATCTCAATTTTATTTATCGCACTTTAATTTATCGCACTTTTATTATCATTATTTACTTTACATTTTAATTTAAGTTATATTCATTTTTAATATTTTACATTAGGTTTTAATTGCGACTTAAGACATAAAATCGACAAACCGGTCATTAAACGGTAAAAATCCCTTTTTATAATAATAATACTACTTATATATAAATTTATATACAAATAAATTTATATACAAATATAGTTTAAAATAAAATATAGCGTTAAACTTGGCTAGTTCCCTGTGGACGAACCGGACTTACTAAAAACTACACTACTTTACGATTAGGTACACTACCTATAAGTGTTGTAGCAAGGTTTAGGTATATCCACTCTATAAATAAATAAATAACTTGTGTAAAATTGTATCGTATTTAATAGTATTTCGTAATAAAAATATAACTATTTCGTACCCCTCTGCTTTAACATCAAGTATTTTTGGCGCCGCTGCCTGGGACTTCATAAACGCCGAAAGCGAAACACTATAAATTTTTTTTATTAAGTTTTAATTTATTTTTGTAAAAATATAAGTTTTTAAATATTAAAAACAAAAATATAAAAACATAAAAACATAAAATATATATATATATATATATATATATATATATATATATATATATATATATATATATATATATATATATATATATATATATATATATATATATATATATATATATATATATATATATATATATATATATATATCTATTTAGGTGTTTTAATTAAAAAAAAGTTTATTTTTTTTAAGTTACAACAAACTAATAAGTAATTGAAAAAAAATATAAGTTTTGTTTAAATTATATTTTCTATAAAATAAAAACAGAAAATTAAAAACAAAGTAAAATAGTAAAAAAAAAAAAAACTGAACCTGCACGAATTCGACCTACACCTCAGCTGAATCTGTATCATCCGCACTCGCGGAGCTTTTTGCCAGCTGGTATCCGCACTCGCGGAGTTCTCTGACAGGTCAAACATTGGACAGCATTAATTACGAAATTAGGGTTAAAATTAATTATTATTAATTAAAATTAGGATTTTAATTTAATATAATTATTGTGTAAGTTTAGATTTAATTAATTTTAAGTTTTAATTAGTTTTATTAATATATAAAACTAATTTTTTATAAAATAAAATTATAAAAATAATATTTTTGTAAAAATTGTATTTTTATAATTTAAGTTTTATTTTTAAGTTTTATATCTTTTTAATCGTTTATTCGTAATATTTATATTTTTCGCTCGTAATTAGTTCGTAACTTAGTATTTTGCCGTAGTTATTTTTATTTCTAGATTTTTAGGCTTTACCGTAAAATCCCTTAAGTACTTTTTCTTTAGACTAAGACTTAGGCGCTTTAGAATTTTACGACGTCGCTTATCGCTTTAGTTTTTAATATATTTTAGTACCTTTTTAAGTTATTGCCATTTCGGATATAGAATTTCTTTTAAGTTTTAATACTTTTAGATGCAAGTTTTAATATTTAGTTTTTATATTTTTAAGTTTCGACACTTTATTTTCTTATTTTTATTTTTTGACTGTTTATTTTTTTTCAACGTTTTTCGACGCGCTCTTTTTCTTTCTTATTTCTCGACACTCTAGTTTTAGGACATAGAATTTCTATTTCTTCTCTAAAATTTCAAAACGAAAAATTATTTTAAGTGGTTAAATTGATAGACATCCAAAATTTTCTGGTTCGTAGTACTAGTTGGATTTGTTAGTGGCGAGTTGTGGGCTTCCGATTTAAAGGGTCCTGGCTACCTGCTGCATCTATTGGCTATTCGAAACGTGGGCAAAATCATAAAAGTCTATTAATTTGATAACTTATATAATTTTTATTTTTATAACTAATAGGATATTCAGTGAATGCACCGAGCAAAACGTTCACCACCTTTTATACGTTCACCACCTGTAACTCGATCAAGACATCTAGCCAATATTGTCGCCGTTGATTTTTCTTTAGAATCGTCATCTAGTCGACCAAGTACTCCAATTCAAATTTCCGATAATCCATTTTTTGAACCCGACTTCACAATTGAGAACCCGGAGAATATTCAGGGACAATTCAGAGATCCCGAATCATTAATCATTCCTCCTGAACCACAAATCACTCATTCAGAGATTGTCGAGGAAGAAACCATTAAGTCAGAATCCTCTAGTGATTCAGATTCAACAAACTCAATCATGGAAAATCTGGAACCTCTAAGTATGGAAGACCGAATGAGAGCTAAACGCACTGGCCAAGGTCATGTCATTACTCAACCAGACATTAATGCTCCAGATTATGAAATAAAAGGACAAATCCTACACATGGTAACTAATCAATGCCAATTTAGTGGTGCGCCGAAGGAAGATCCAAACGAACATCTTCGAACCTTTAATAGGAAATGTACTCTATTCAAAATCAGAGAAGTTGAGGATGAACAAATCTATCTCATGTTATTTCCCTGGACTTTAAAGGGAGAAGCCAAAGATTAGTTAGAATCATTACCTGAAGGGGCGATTGATACATGGGACGTTTTAGTTGAAAAATTTCTTAAACAATTCTTTCCGGCATCTAAAGCCATAAGACTTCAAGAAAAAATTGTTACGTTCACGCAAAAGCCAAATGAAACACTATATGAGGCGTGGACAAGATTTAGAAAGTTATTGAGAGGATGTCCGCAACATGGTTTAGACACTTATCAAATAGTACAAATATTCTACCAAGGATGCGACATCACTACACGAAAAGACATCGATATAGCAGCTGGTGGTTCCATTATGAAGAAAACCGCAACTGAAGTTTACAAAATTATTGATAACACTGCTTCCCACTCACATGAGTGGCACCAAGAAAAAGATATCGTTAGATCATCTAAAGCGGCTAGAGCCGATTCTAGCCATGACTTTGATTCCATTTCTGCAAAGATAGATGCTGTCGAGAGATGAATGGAAAAGATGACTAAAGATATTCACTCAATACGAATTAGTTGTGAGCAGTGTGGAGGACCACATTTGACAAAAGATTGTCTCAGTATTGAACAAACAATGGAACAAAGAGAGAATGTTTCATACATGAACCAAAGGCCTGGAAATAATTATCAAAATAATTATCAACCGCCAAGACCAATCTACAATCAAAATCAGAATTATAACCGAAATGTTCCATACAACAATCAACAAGGTCCTAGCAATCAACAAGTATTCAATAATACTTACAATCAGCAAAGACCTATTTTTCAAAATAAACCACCACAAACCGATGATAAAAAGCCAAATTTAAAAGACATGATGTCGAAGCTAGTTGAATTTCAAACTCAATTTTTCACATCTCAGAAACAAACTAATGAACAAAATGCTTAAGCATTTAGAAATTAACAAGCTTCTATTCAAAATTTGGAACACGAAGTAAGCAACCTAGCAAGGTTGATAGGTGAAAGAAAACCAGGGAGTCTACCTAGTGATACAAATGCTAACCCCCAAAATGAAACAGCTAAAGCCATTACCACAAGAAGTAGTATTACACTTAAACCACCTGAAATACCTGTAATTTCTGATGACTCTATTCCTACTCCACAAGAACAACAACCTGAACAAGAGAAAGAAACAGAACCGGTAGTTGAAAAGGTTAATGAAGATAACACAGTTAAGGCAAAGCCTTATGTTAAACCATATCAACCACCACTTCCTTACCCGAGTAAAATGAGAAAAGAAAGACTTGAAGCCGAGCAATCCAAATTCTTGGATATGTTTAAACAAATAAATGTCAATCTTCCTTTCATTGATGTGATTTCAGGAATGCCAAGATATGCTAAATTTTTGAAAGATCTACTCACAAATAGAAAGAAAATGGAAGAACTCTCGGCTGTTACAATGAATGCTAATTGTTCTGCAGTGTTATTAAATAAGATACCAGAGAAATTATCAGATCCAGGAAGTTTCACAATTCCATGTTTTCTGGGTAGTCTTAGTTCAATAGAAGCATTGGCAGACTTAGGTGCTAGTATAAATTTAATGCCGTATTCACTATACACTAAACTAGACCTTGGAGAATTGAAACCAACACGAATAAGCATACAACTAGCCGATCGATCAGTAAAATATCCTAGAGGGGTAATGGAGAACATGCTAGTTAAAGTTGGTACTTTAGTATTTCCAGTAGATTTTGTTATTCTGTACATGGAAGAAGATTCTCGAGTTCCTCTCATATTAGGAAGACCATTCTTAAACACGGCTAAAGCAATAATAGACGTGTTCGGTAAGAAACTGACCCTAAGTATAGAGGACGAGAGTGTTACATTTTCTGTTGATAGAGCCATGCAACAACCACAATCTGCAGATGATACATATTATTATATTCAAACTATAGATTCACATGCAGAATTGTTAAAAGAATTTCCAGAATTACAAGGAACAGGAGAATGTTCTTTAGGAGAAGGAACAGAACCAATTGATGAAGCTGAAATGTTAGCTACACTCATGGCTAATGAATATGAACCAACAATAGAAGAACTTCAAATTTTAAAAGAGGAAGACAGATATCGATACAAATCATCGATAGAAGAACCACCGACATTAGAGTTAAAACTACTTCCAAACCATTTGGAATATGCTTATTTACACGGTGAATCTGAATTACCTGTAATAATATCGTATTCTCTTACTGAAAATGAAAAATCTCAACTCATTTCTGTGCTAAAAGCTCATAAACCAGCTATTGTATAGAAGATTCATGACATTAAAGGCATAAGTCCTTCGTATTGCACACATAAAATCCTTATGGAAGAAGGTCATAAAACCTATGTGCAACGCCAATGAAGACTAAATCCCAATATGCAAGATGTTGTTAAGAAAGAAATTATTAAACTGCTAGACGCATGTTTAATTTATCCAATTTTTGATAGTCCATGGGTAAGCCCAGTTCAATGCGTACCTAAGAAGGGTGGCATGACTGTCATCACAAATGAAAAAAATGAGCTTATTCCTACTAGGACTGTAACAGGATGGCGTGTTTATATTGATTATAGAAAATTAAATGACGCCACCAGAAAAGATCACTTTCCTTTACCTTTCATTGATCAAATGTTGGAAAGATTAGCCGGGAACAGTTACTATTGTTTTCTTGACGGTTTTTTCGGATACTTTCAAATTCCAATAGCACCCGAGGACCAAGAGAAAACCACATTCATGTGCCCTTATGGTACTTTTGCTTATAAACGCATGCCATTTGGACTTTGCAACACCCCTACAACCTTTCAAAGGTGCATGATGGCGATTTTTCACGACATGATAGAAGAATGCATGGAAGTTTTCATGGTTGACTTTTCAGTCTTCGGTGATACATTTGAATCATGTCTAGTTAATCTTGAACGAATGCTTATTAGATGTGAGCAATCAAATCTAGTACTTAATTGGGAGAAATGCCATTTCATGGTTAAAGAAGGCATCGTTCTTGGTCATAAAATTTCAAAGGAAGGAAATGAAGTGGATAGAGCTAAAGTAGATGTAATTGCTAAACTTCCACATCCCACCAATGTTAGAGGAGTTAGGAGTTTTCTAGGGCATGCCGGTTTTTACCGACGTTTCATAAAAGATTTTTCTAAAATTACCACTCCTATGAACAAACTCCTTGAAAAAGATGCTCCATTTATCTTTTCAGATGAATGCATCAAATCTTTTAATATTCTTAAAGAAAAACTCACTAATGCGCTGATCATGATAACTCCAAATTGGAATCTACCATTTGAACTCATGTGCGATGCAAATGATTTTGCAATGAGAGCCGTTTTAGGACAAATGATTGAAAAACGATTTCAACCTATTTATTACTCTAGTAAGACGTTACTGAAATGTCCCGTTCTTATTGATTAAAAACGTTCCATATTAATTGATTTCGTTGCGAGGTTTTGACCTCTATATGAGACGTTTTTCAAAGACTGCATTCATTTTAAAACAAATCATAACCTTTATTTCATCAATAAAGGTTTAAAAAGCTTTACGTAGATTATCAAATAATGATAATCTAAAATATCCTGTTTACACACGACCATTACATAATGGTTTACAATACAAATATGTTACAACAAAATAAGTTTCTTGAATGCAGTTTTTACACAATATCATACAAGCATGGACTCCAAATCTCGTCCTTATTTAAGTATGTGACAGCGGAAGCTCTTAATAATCACCTGAGAATAAACATGCTTAAAACGTCAACAAAAATGTTGGTGAGTTATAGGTTTAACCTATATATATCAAATCATAATAATAGACCACAAGATTTCATATTTCAATACACATCCCATACATAGAGATAAAAATCATTCATATGGTGAACACCTGGTAATCGACATTAACAAGATGCATATATAAGAATATCCCCATCATTCCGGGACACCCTTCGGATATGATATAAATTTCGAAGTACTAAAGCATCCGGTACTTTGGATGGGGTTTGTTAGGCCCAATAGATCTATCTTTAGGATTCGCGTCAATTAGGGTGTCTGTTCCCTAATTCTTAGATTACCAGACTTAATAAAAAGGGGCATATTCGATTTCGATAATTCAACCATAGAATGTAGTTTCACGTACTTGTGTCTATTTTGTAAATCATTTATAAAACCTGCATGTATTCTCATCCCAAAAATATTAGATTTTAAAAGTGGGACTATAACTCACTTTCACAGATTTTTACTTCGTCGGGAAGTAAGACTTGGCCACTGGTTGATTCACGAACCTATAACAATATATACATATATATCAAAGTATGTTCAAAATATATTTACAACACTTTTAATATATTTTGATGTTTTAAGTTTATTAAGTCAGCTGTCCTCGTTAGTAACCTACAACTAGTTGTCCACAGTTAGATGTACAGAAATAAATCAATAAATATTATCTTGAATCAATCCACGACCCAGTGTATACGTATCTCAGTATTGATTACAACTCAAACTATATATATTTTGGAATCAACCTCAACCCTGTATAGCTAACTCCAACATTCACATATAGAGTGTCTATGGTTGTTTCGAAATATATATAGATGTGTCGACATGATAGGTCGAAACATTGTATACGTGTCTATGGTATCTCAAGATTACATAATATACAATACAAGTTGATTAAGTTATGGTTGGAATAGATTTGTTACCAATTTTCACGTAGCTAAAATGAGAAAAATTATCCAATCTTGTTTTACCCATAATTTCTTCATTTTAAATCCGTTTTGAGTGAATCAAATTGCTATGGTTTCATATTGAACTCTATTTTATGAATCTAAACAGAAAAAGTATAGGTTTATAGTCGAAAAATAAGTTACAAGTCATTTTTGTAAAGGTAGTCATTTCAGTCGAAAGAACGACGTCTAGATGACCATTTTAGAAAACATACTTCCACTTTGAGTTTAACCATAATTTTTGGATATAGTTTCATGTTCATAATAAAAATAATTTTCTCAGAATAACAACTTTTAAATCAAAGTTTATCATAGTTTTTAATTAACTAACCCAAAACAGCCAGCGGTGTTACTACGACGGCGTAAATCCGGTTTTACTGTGTTTTTCGTGTTTCCAGGTTTTAAATCATTAAGTTAGCATATCATATAGATAAAGAACATGTGTTTAGTTGATTTTAAAAGTCAAGTTAGAAGGATTAACTTTTATTTGCGAACAAGTTTAGAATTAACTAAACTATGTTCTAGTGATTACAAGTTTAAACCTTCGAATAAGATAGCTTTATATGTATGAATCGAATGATGTTATGAACATCATTACTACCTCAAGTTCCTTGGATAAACCTACTGGAAATGAGATAAATAGATCTAGCTTCAAAGGATCCTTGGATGGCTTGAAAGTTCTTGAAGCAGAATCATGACACGAAAACAATTTCAAGTAAGATTTCCACTCGAAATAAGATTGTTATAGTTATAGAAATTGAATTAAAGTTTGAATATGATTATTACCTTGTATTAGAAAGATAACCTACTATAAGTAACAAAGGTTTCTTGATCTTGGATGATTATTTGGAATGGATTTAGAAAACTTGGAAGTAAACTTGCAATCTTGGAAGTATTCTTGATTTTATGAAACTAGAACTTTTGGAATTTATGAAGAACACTTAGAACTTGAAGATAGAACTTGAGAGAGATCAATTAGATGAAGAAAATTGAAGAATGAAAGTGTTTATAGGTGTTTTTGGTCGTTGGTGTATGGATTAGATATAAAGGATATGTAATTTTGTTTTCATGTAAATAAGACATGAATGATTACTCATATTTTTGTAATTTTATGAGATATTTCATGCTAGTTGCCAAATGATGGTTCCCACATGTGTTAGGTGACTCACTTGGGCTGCTAAGAGCTGATCATTGGAGTGTATATACCAATAGTACATACATCTAAAAGCTATGTATTGTACGAGTACGAATACGGGTGCATACGAGTAGAGTTGTTGATGAAACTGAACGAGGATGTAATTGTAAGCATTTTTGTTAAGTAGAAGTATTTTGATAAGTGTCTTGAAGTCTTTCAAAAGTGTATGAATACATATTAAAACACTACATGTATATACATTTTAACTGAGTCGTTAAGTCATCGTTAGTCGTTACATGTAAATGTTGTTTTGAAACCTTTAGGCTAACGATCTTGTTGAATGTTGTTAACCCATTGTTTATTATAACAAATGAGATGTTAAATTGTTATATTATCATGATATTATGATATATAATATATCTTAGTATGATGTATATACAGTTAAATGTCATTACAACGATAATCGTTACATATATGTCTCGTTTCGAAATCATTAAGTTAGTAGTCTTATTTTTACATATGTATTTCATTGTTAATACACTTAATAATATATTTACTTATCATTTAACATAATTAACCAAGTGTATCAATATCTTAATATGATTCATATGTACCTAGTAAGACGTTGTTATAACGATAATCGTTATATATATCGTTTTCGAGTTTCTTAAATTAATAGTCTCATTTTTATGTATATAACTCATTGTTAAAATACCTAATGAGATACATACTTATAATAAAATCATGTTAACTCTATATATAACCATATATATGTCATCGTATAGTTTTTACAAGTTTTAACGTTCGTGAATCACCGGTCAACTTGGGTGGTCAATTGTCTATATGAAACCTATTTCAATTAATCAAGTCTTAACAAGTTTGATTGCTTAACATGTTGGAAACACTTAATCATGTAAATAACAATTTCATTTAATATATATATAAACATGGAAAAGTTCGGGTCACTACAGTACCTACCCGTTAAATAAATTTCGTCCCGAAATTTTAAGCAGTTGGAGGTGTTGACGTATCTTTTGGAAATAAATGCGGGTATTTCTTCTTCATCTAATCTTCACACTCCCAGGTGAACTCGGGTCCTCTACGAGCATTCCATCGAACCTTAACAATTGGTATCTTGTTTTGCTTAAGTATTTTAACTTCACGATCCATTATTTCGACGGGTTCTTCGATGAATTGGAGTTTTTCGTTGATTTGGATTTCATCTAACGGAATAGTGAGATCTTCTTTAGCAAAACATTTCTTCAAATTCAAGACGTGGAAAGTGTTATGTACAGCCGCGAGTTGTTGAGGTAACTCAAGTCGGTAAGCAACTGGTCCGACACGATCAATAATCTTGAATGGTCCAATATACCTTGGATTTAATTTCCCTCGTTTACCAAATCGAACAACGCCTTTCCAAGGTGCAACTTTAAGCATGACCATCTCTCCAATTTCAAATTCTATATCTTTTCTTTTAATGTCAGCGTAGCTCTTTTGTCGACTTTGGGCGGTTTTCAACCGTTGTTGAATTTGGATGATCTTCTCGGTAGTTTCTTGTATAATCTCCGGACCCGTAATCTGTCTATCCCCCACTTCACTCCAACAAATCGGAGACCTGCACTTTCTACCATAAAGTGCTTCAAATGGCGCCATCTCAATGCTTGAATGGTAGCTGTTGTTGTAGGAAAATTCTGCTAACGGTAGATGTCGATCCCAACTGTTTCCAAAATTAATAACACATGCTCGTAGCATGTCTTCAAGCATTTGTATCGTCCTTTCGCTCTGCCCATCAGTTTGTGGATGATAGGCAGTACTCATGTCTAGACGAGTTCCTAATGCTTGCTGTAATGTCTGCCAAAATCTTGAAATAAATCTGCCATCCCTATCAGAGATAATAGAGATTGGTATTCCATGTCTGGAGACGACTTCCTTCAAATACAGCCGTGCTAACTTCTCCATCTTGTCATCTTCTCTTATTGGCAGGAAGTGTGCTGATTTGGTGAGACGATCAACTATTACCCAAATATTATCAAAACCACTTACAGTCCTTGGCAATTTAGTGATGAAATCCATGGTAATGTTTTCCCATTTCCATTCCGGGATTTCGGGTTGTTGAAGTAGACCTGATGGTTTCTGATGCTCAGCTTTGACCTTAGAACACGTCAAACATTCTCCTACGTATTTAGCAACATCGGCTTTCATACCCGGCCACCAAAAATGTTTCTTGAGATCCTTGTACATCTTCCCCGTTCCAGGATGTATTGAGTATCTGGTTTTATGAGCTTCTCTAAGTACCATTTCTCTCATATCTCCAAATTTTGGTACCCAAATCCTTTCAGCCCTATACCGGGTTCCGTCTTCCCGAATATTAAGATGCTTCTCCGATCCTTTGGGTATTTCATCCTTTAAATTTCCCTCTTTTAAAACTCCTTGTTGCGCCTCCTTTATTTGAGTAGTAAGGTTATTATGAATCATTATATTCATAGATTTTACTCGAATGGGTTCTCTGTCCTTCCTACTCAAGGCATCGGCTACCACATTTGCCTTCCCCGGGTGGTAACGAATCTCAAAGTCGTAATCATTCAACAATTCAATCCACCTACGCTGCCTCATATTCAGTTGTTTCTGATTAAATATGTGTTGAAGACTTTTGTGGTCGGTATATATAATACTTTTGACCCCATATAAGTAGTGCCTCCAAGTCTTTAATGCAAAAACAACCGTGCCTAATTCCAAATCATGCGTCGTATAATTTTGTTCGTGAATCTTCAATTGTCTAGACGCATAAGCAATCACCTTCGTTCGTTGCATTACTACACAACCGAGACCTTGCTTTGATGCGTCACAATAAATCATAAAATCATCATTCCCTTCAGGCAATGACAATATAGGTGCCGTAGTTAGCTTTTTCTTCAAAAACTGAAACGCTTTCTCTTGTTCATCATTCCATTCAAATTTCTTCCCTTTATGCGTTAATGCAGTCAAGGGTTTTGCTATTCTGGAAAAGTCTTGGATGAACCTTCTGTAGTAACCAGCTAGTCCTAAAAACTGGCGTATGTGTTTCGGAGTTTTCGGGGTTTCCCACTTTTCAACAGTTTCTATCTTTGCCGAATCCACCTTAATACCTTATTTGTTCACTATGTGACCGAGGAATTGAACTTCTTCCAACCAAAATGCACACTTTGAAAACTTAGCGTACAATTCTTCCTTCCTCAATACTTCTAACACCTTTCTCAAATGTTCACCGTGTTCTTGGTCATTCTTTGAGTAAATAAGTATGTCATCAATGAAAACAATGACAAACTTGACAAGGTATGGTCCACACACTCGGTTCATAAGGTCCATGAACACAGCTGGTGCATTAGTTAAACCAAACGGCATGACCATAAACTCATAATGACCGTAACGTGTTCTGAAAGCAGTCTTTGGAATATCATATTCTTTCACCCGCATTTGATGATACCTGGAACGTAAGTCAATCTTTGAATAAACAGACGAGCCTTGTAGTTGATCAAATAAGTCGTCAATTCTCGGTAGTGGGTAGCGGTTCTTGATGGTAAGTTTGTTCAACTCTCGGTAGTCGATACACAACCTGAATGTACCATCTTTCTTCTTGACAAACAAAACAGGAGCTCCCCACGGTGATGTGCTTGGTCGAATGAAACCACGCTCTAAAAGTTCTTGTAATTGGTTTTGCAGTTCTTTCATCTCGCTGGGTGCGAGTCTGTAAGGAGCACGAGCTGTTGGTGCAGCTCCTGGTACAAGATCTATTTGAAATTCAACGGATCGATGTGGGGGTAATCCCGGTAATTCTTTCGGAAATACATCGGGAAATTCTTTTGCAATGGGAACATCATTGATGCTCTTTTCTTCAGTTTGTACTTTCTCGACGTGTGCTAGAACAGCATAGCAACCTTTTCTTATTAGTTTTTGTGCCTTCAAATTACTAATAAGATGTAGCTTCGTGTTGCCCTTTTCTCCGTACACCATTAAGGGTTTTCCTTTTTCTCGTATAATGCGAATTGCATTTTTGTAACAAACGATCTCTGCTTTCACTTCTTTCAACCAGTCCATACCGATTATCACATCAAAACTCCCTAACTCTACTGGTATCAAGTCAATCTTAAATATTTCGCTAACCAGTTTAATTTCTCGATTCCGACATATATTATCTGCTGAAATTAATTTACCATTTACTAATTCGAGTAAAAATTTACTATCCAACGGCGTCAATGGACAACTTAATTTAGCACAAAAATCTCTACTCATATAGCTTCTATCCGCACCCGAATCAAATAAAACGTAAGCAGATTTATTATCAATAAGAAACGTACCCGTAACAAGCTCTGGGTCTTCCTGTACCTCTGCCGCATTAATATTGAAAACTCTTCCGCGGTCTTGTCCATTCGTGTTCTCCTGGTTCGGGCAATTTCTAATAATGTGGCCCGGTTTTCCACATTTATAACAAACTACATTGGCATAACTTTCTCCGACACTACTTGCTCCGCCATTACTCGTTCCGACACCATTTGTTCCTTTCGTTCTATTAACCCCTGGTCCGTAGACCTCACACTTCGCTGCGCTATGACCATTTCTTTTACACTTGTTGCAAAATTTGGTGCAGAACCCCAAGTGATACTTTTCACACCTTTGGCATAGCTGCTTCTGATTGTTGTTGTTGTTGCGGTTATTATTGTTGTTGGGATGATTGTTGTAGTTGCTGTTGTTGTTATTGTTGTTGTTGTTGTTGTTGGACCGTTTGTTGTAGTTGCGATTGATGTTGCGATTGTTGGGATAATTGTTGCGATTATTGTTGTAATTGCTGTTGTTGCTGTATTGGCGATTCTTATCACCGTTTTCCTCCCACTTTCTTTTGACTTACTTCACATTGGCCTCTTCAGCAGTCTGTTCTTTAATTCTTTCTTCAATCTGGTTCACTAGTTTGTGAGCCATTCTACATGCCTGTTGTATGGAGGCGGGCTCGTGTGAACTTATATCTTCTTGGATTCTTTCTGGTAATCCTTTCACAAACGCGTCGATCTTCTCTTCCTCATCTTCGAACGCTCCCGGACACAATAGGCACAATTCTGTGAATCGTCTTTCGTACGTGGTAATATCAAATCCTTGGGTTCGTAACCCTCTAAGTTCTGTCTTGAGCTTATTGACCTCGGTTCTGGGACGGTACTTCTCGTTCATCAAGTGCTTGAATGCTGACCACGGTAGTGCGTATGCATCATCTTGTCCCACTTGCTCTAGATAGGTATTCCACCATGTTAACGCAGAACCTGTGAAGGTATGCGTAGCGTACTTCACTTTGTCCTCTTCAGTACACTTACTTATGGCAAACACCGATTCAACCTTCTCGGTCCACCATTTGAATCCGATCGGTCCTTCGGTTCCATCAAATTCCAAAGGTTTGCAGGCAGTGAATTCTTTGTAGGTGCATCCTACACGATTTCCTGTACTGCTAGATCCAATGTTATTGTTGGTATGTAGCGCAGCCTGTACTGCGGCTATGTTTGAAGCTAGAAAAGTACTGAAATTCCTCTTCATTCATATTCACGGTGTGTCGAGTAGTCGGTGCCATTTCCTTCAAAATAGTTAAATGGAACAAGTTAATCATACAGAATATTAAGAGTAGTTAATAGTATTTCGTAGCATAATATGAACTCATTTATAAAAGCTTTTTCTTCATATTAGCGTTTTATAAGTTTAAATTTGGGTAGTACCTACCCGTTAAGTTCATACTTAGTAGCTAATATACAATTCAACTACTACAATTCTATATGAAAAACTGATTATAATAATATTTCGCGTTCAAACTTTTACACAATATTTTACAAACTTACAATACCGCTTATTTTACATAAAGCATGAAATATAGCACACAATAACTTTGATACAAGATAGTTGTGAAGATAATTCTAGCTAGTACACAAGTCGTTCAGCAAAGGCAATAAAGACACGTAATTCATATGTCCAGAAACAAGTCATGCATTCTGGTTTTACTAGGACTACTTCCCATCCTTGGTCTTGTGGAACATAACCGTTATGGCCGTTGATAAGACAGCGTGTTGTAACGTCATCAAAGGGACGAGGGTTACGTAATGTCCAACAGTCCCGTAACAATCTAAAAACCTCATTTCTTACCCCAATTACCAACTCCGTCACTTGTGGGAACGTTTTGTTTAATAGCTGTAGCCCGATGTTCTTTTTCTCACTTTGGTGAGAAGCGAACATTACTAACCCGTAAGCATAGCATGCTTCTTTATGTTGCATGTTAGCCGCTTTTTCTAAATCATGAAGTCCTATATTTGGATACATTGAGTCAAAATAATTTCTTAACCCGTTGCGTAAAATAGCATTTGGGTTCCCCGCAATATATGCGTCAAAGTAAACACATCGTAACTTATGGGTTTCCCAATGTGATATCCCCCATCTTTCAAACGAAAGTCTCTTATAAACCAAGACATTCTTGGAACGTTCTTCGAATATCTTACAAACTGATCTCGCCTTAAATAGTTGTGCCGAAGAATTCTGACCGACTCTAGACAAGATTTCATCAATCTTGTCTCCGGGTAGGTCTCTTAAAATATTGGGTTGTCTATCCATTTTGTGTTTTTATACTGTAAAATAGACAAGAGTTAGATTCATAAAAAAAAATACTTATTAATACAAGCAATTTTTACATATATCATAAAGCATAAGCATACAATATTACATATATTACACCACACGAATACAACTATCTTATTCCGACTCGCTTGTTTCTTCTTCTTCGGTTTGGTTCGTTTTTCCAAGTTTCTAGGGATATATGATGTTCCCCTAATACGAGCCGTCGTTTTCCACATTGGTTTAGAAAAACCTGGTGGTTTAGAGGTTCCCTTGTCATTATTACAACTTAAGGACTTCGGGGGTTGACGATGCTTATAAAGTTCATCGGGGTTGGAATTAGATTTCTCTATTTTTATGCCCTTTCCCTTATTATTTTCTTTTGCCTTTTTAAATTCAGTTGGGGTAATTTCTATAACATCATCGGAATTCTCGTCGGAATCCGATTCATCGGAGAATTGGTAATCCTCCCAATATTTTGCTTCTTTGGCGGAAACACCATTGAACATAATTAACCTTGGTCGGTTGGTTGAGGATTTTCTTTTACTTAACTGTTTTATTATTTTCCCCACCGGTTCTATTTCTTCATCCGGTTCCGATTCTTCTTCCGGTTCCGATTCTTCTTCCGGTTCAGACTCTTCTTCCGGCTCCTCTTCGGGAACTTGTGAATCAGTCCACGAATCATTCCAATTTACATTTGACTCTTCATTATTATTAGGTGAGTCAATGGGACTTGTTCTAGAGGTAGACATCTATCACATAATATCAAACGCGTTAAGAGATTAATATATCACATAATATTCACATGTTAAAAATATATAGTTTCCAACAAAATTTGTTAAGCAATCATTTTTCAAGTAAACACGGTCGAAGTCCAGACTCACTAATGCATCCTAACAAACTCGATAAGACACACTAATGCAAAATTCTGGTTCTCTAAGACCAACGCTCGGATACCAACTGAAATGTCCCGTTCTTATTGATTAAAAACGTTCCATATTAATTGATTTCGTTGCGAGGTTTTGACCTCTATATGAGACGTTTTTCAAAGACTGCATTCATTTTAAAACAAATCATAACCTTTATTTCATCAATAAAGGTTTAAAAAGCTTTACTTAGATTATCAAATAATGATAATCTAAAATATCCTGTTTACACACGACCATTACATAATGGTTTACAATACAAATATGTTACAACAAAATAAGTTTCTTGAATGCAGTTTTTACACAATATCATACAAGCATGGACTCCAAATCTCGACCTTATTTAAGTATGCGACAGCGGAAGCTCTTAATAATCACCTGAGAATAAACATGCTTAAAACGTCAACAAAAATGTTGGTGAGTTATAGGTTTAACCTATATATATCAAATCATAATAATAGACCACAAGATTTCATATTTCAATATACATCCCATACATAGAGATAAAAATCATTCATATGGTGAACACCTGGTAATCGACATTAACAAGATGCATATATAAGAATATCCCCATCATTCCGGGACACCCTTCGGATATGATATAAATTTCGAAGTACTAAAGCATCCTGTACTTTGGATGGGGTTTGTTAGGCCCAATAGATCTATCTTTAGGATTCGCGTCAATTAGGGTGTCTGTTCCCTAATTCTTAGATTACCAGACTTAATAAAAAGGGGCATATTCGATTTCGATAATTCAACCATAGAATGTAGTTTCACGTACTTGTGTCTATTTTGTAAATCATTTATAAAACCTGCATGTATTCTCATCCCAAAAATATTAGATTTTAAAAGTGGGACTATAACTCACTTTCACAGATTTTTACTTCGTCGGGAAGTAAGACTTGACCACTGGTTGATTCACGAACCTATAACAATATATACATATATATCAAAGTATGTTCAAAATATATTTACGACACTTTTAATATATTTTGATGTTTTAAGTTTATTAAGTCAGCTGTCCTCGTTAGTAACCTACAACTAGTTGTCCACAGTTAGATGTACAGAAATAAATCGATAAATATTATCTTGAATCAATCCACGACCCAGTGTATACGTATCTCAGTATTGATCACAACTCAAACTATATATATTTTGGAATCAACCTCAACCCTGTATAGCTAACTCCAACATTCACATATAGAGTGTCTATGGTTGTTTCGAAATATACACAGATGTGTCGACATGATAGGTCGAAACATTGTATACGTGTCTATGGTATCTCAAGATTACATAATATACAATACAAGTTGATTAAGTTATGGTTGGAATAGATTTGTTACCAATTTTCACGTAGCTAAAATGAGAAAAATTATCCAATTTTGTTTTACCCATAATTTCTTCATTTTAAATCCGTTTTGAGTGAATCAAATTGCTATGGTTTCATATTGAACTATATTTTATGAATATAAACAGAAAAAGTATAGGTTTATAGTCAAAAAATAAGTTACAAGTCATTTTTGTAAAGGTAGTCATTTCAGTCGAAAGAACGACGTCTAGATGACCATTTTAGAAAACATACTTCCACTTTGAGTTTAACCATAATTTTTGGATATAGTTTCATGTTCATAATAAAAATCATTTTCTCAGAATAACAACTTTTAAATCAAAGTTTATCATAGTTTTTAATTAACTAACCCAAAACAGCCCGTGGTGTTACTACGACGGCGTAAATCCGGTTTTACGATGTTTTTCGTGTTTCCAGGTTTTAAATCATTAAGTTAGCATATCATATAGATATAGAACATGTGTTTAGTTAATTTTAAAAGTCAAGTTAGAAGGATTAACTTTTATTTGCGAACAAGTTTAGAATTAACTAAACTATGTTCTAGTGATTACAAGTTTAAACCTTCGAATAAGATAGCTTTATATGTATGAATCGAATGATGTTATGAACATCATTACTACCTCAAGTTCCTTGGATAAACCTACTGGAAATGAGAAAAATAGATCTAGCTTCAAAGGATCCTTGGATGGCTTGAAAGTTCTTGAAGCAGAATCATGACACGAAAACAATTTCAAGTAAGATTTCCACTCGAAATAAGATTGTTATAGTTATAGAAATTGAATTAAAGTTTGAATATGATTATTACCTTGTATTAGAAAGATAACCTACTGTAAGTAACAAAGGTTTCTTGATCTTGGATGATTACTTGGAATGGATTTAGAAAACTTGGAAGTAAACTTGCAATCTTGGAAGTATTCTTGATTTTATGTAACTAGAACTTTTGGAATTTATGAAGAACACTTAGAACTTGAAGATAGAACTTGAGAGAGATCAATTAGATGAAGAAAATTGAAGAATGAAAGTGTTTGTAGGTGTTTTTGGTCGTTGGTGTATGGATTAGATATAAAGGATATGTAATTTTGTTTTCATGTAAATAAGTCATGAATGATTACTCATATTTTTGTAATTTTATGAGATATTTCATGCTAGTTGCCAAATGATGGTTCCCACATGTGTTAGGTGACTCACATGGGCTGCTAAGAGCTGATCATTGGAGTGTATATACCAATAGTACATACATCTAAAAGCTGTGTATTGTACGAGTACGAATACGGGTGCATACGAGTAGAATTGTTGATGAAACTGAACGAGGATGTAATTGTAAGCATTTTTGTTAAGTAGAAGTATTTTGATAAGTGTCTTGAAGTCTTTCAAAAGTTTATGAATACATATTAAAACACTACATGTATATACATTTTAACTGAGTCGTTAAGTCATCGTTAGTCGTTACATGTAAACGTTGTTTTGAAATCTTTAGGTTAACGATCTTGTTGAATGTTGTTAACCCATTGTTTATTATAACAAATGAGATGTTAAATTGTTATATTATCATGATATTATGATATATAATATATCTTAGTATGATGTATATACAGTTAAATGTCGTTACAACGATAATCGTTACATATATGTCTCGTTTCGAAATCATTAAGTTAGTAGTCTTATTTTTACATATGTATTTCATTGTTAATACACTTAATAATATATTTACTTATCATTTAACATAATTAACCAAGTGTATCAATATCTTATTATGATTCATATGTACCTATTAAGACGTTGTTATAACGATAATCGTTATATATATCGTTTTCGAGTTTCTTAAATTAATAGTCTCATTTTTATGTATATAACTCATTGTTAAAATACCTAATGAGATACATACTTATAATAAAATCATGTTAACTATATATATAACCATATATATGTCATCGTATAGTTTTTACAAGTTTTAACGTTCGTGAATCACCGGTCAACTTAGGTGGTCAATTGTCTATATGAAACCTATTTCAATTAATCAAGTCTTAACAAGTTTATTGCTTAACATGTTGGAAACACTTAATCATGTAAATAACAATTTCATTTAATATATATATAAACATGGAAAAGTTCGGGTCACTACAGTACCTACCCGTTAAATAAATTTCGTCCCGAAATTTTAAGCAGTTGGAGGTGTTGACGTATCTTCTGGAAATAAATGCGGGTATTTCTTCTTCATCTGATCTTCATGCTCCCAGGTGAACTCGGGTCCTCTACGAGCATTCCATCGAACCTTAACAATTGGTATCTTGTTTTGCTTAAGTCTTTTAACCTCACGATCCATTATTTCGACGGGTTCTTCGATGAATTGGAGTTTTTCGTTGATTTGGATTTCATCTAACGGAATAGTGAGATCTTCTTTAGCAAAACATTTCTTCAAATTCGAGACGTGGAAAGTGTTATGTACAGCCGCGAGTTGTTGAGGTAACTCAAGTCGGTAAGCTACTGGTCCGACACGATCAATAATCTTGAATGGTCCAATATACCTTGGATTTAATTTCCCTCGTTTACCAAATCGAACAACGCCTTTCCAAGGTGCAACTTTAAGCATGACCATCTCTCCAATTTCAAATTCTATATCTTTTCTTTTAATGTCAGCGTAGCTCTTTTGCCGACTTTGGGCGGTTTTCAACCGTTGTTGAATTTGGATGATCTTCTACGTAGTTTCTTGTATAATCTCCGGACCCGTAATCTGTCTATCCCCCACTTCACTCCAACAAATCGGAGACCTGAACTTTCTACCATAAAGTGCTTCAAACGGCGCCATCTCAATGCTTGAATGGTAGCTGTTGTTGTAGGAAAATTCTGCTAACGGTAGATGTCGATCCCAACTGTTTCCGAAATCAATAACACATGCTCGTAGCATGTCTTCAAGCGTTTGTATCGTCCTTTCGCTCTGCCCATCAGTTTGTGGATGATAGGCAGTACTCATGTCTAGACGAGTTCCTAATGCTTGCTGTAATGTCTGCCAGAATCTTGAAATAAATCTGCCATCCCTATAAGAGATAATAGAGATTGGTATTCCATGTCTGGAGACGACTTCCTTCAAATACAGTCGTGCTAACTTCTCCATCTTGTCATCTTCTCTTATTGGCAGGAAGTGTGCTGATTTGGTGAGACGATCAACTATTACCCAAATAGTATCAAAACCACTTGCAGTCCTTGGCAATTTAGTGATGAAATCCATGGTAATGTTTTCCCATTTCCATTCCGGGATTTCGGGTTGTTGAAGTAGACCTGATGGTTTCTGATACTCAGCTTTGACCTTAGAACACGTCAAACATTCTCCTATGTATTTAGCAACATCGGCTTTCATACCCGGCCACCAAAAACGTTTCTTGAGATCCTTGTACATCTTCCCCGTTCCAGGATGTATTGAGTATCTGGTTTTATGAGCTTCTCTAAGTACCATTTCTCTCATATCTCCAAATTTTGGTACCCAAATCCTTTCAGCCCTATACCGGGTTCCGTCTTCCCGAATATTAAGATGCTTCTCCGATCCTTTGGGTATTTCATCCTTTAAATTTCCCTCTTTTAAAACTCCTTGTTGCGCCTCCTTTATTTGAGTAGTAAGGTTATTATGAATCATTATATTCATAGATTTTACTCGAATGGGTTCTCTGTCCTTCCTGATCAAGGCATCGGCTACCACATTTGCCTTCCCCGGGTGGTAACGAATCTCAAAGTCGTAATCATTCAACAATTCAATCCACCTACGCTGCCTCATATTCAGTTGTTTCTGATTAAATATGTGTTGAAGACTTTTGTGGTCGGTATATATAATACTTTTGACCCCATATAAGTAGTGCCTCCAAGTCTTTAATGCAAAAATAATCGCGCCTAATTCCAAATCATGCGTCGTATAATTTTGTTCGTGAATCTTCAATTGTCTAGACGCATAAGCAATCACCTTCGTTCGTTGCATTAATACACAACCGAGACCTTGCTTTGATGCGTCACAATAAATCACAAAATCATCATTCCCTTCAGGCAATGACAATATAGGTGCCGTAGTTAGCTTCCAGTAGACTCGTTTACGGAAAAGCATGTCACCTTCCAGTAGAAATTGAGCACAAAGCATTTTGGGCTTTGAAGACATGTAATCTTGATTTTCATGAAGCGGGACGTCTACGGTTAAGTCAATTAAACGAATTAGAAGAATTAAGATATGAAGCATACGAAAATTCGTTAATCTATAAAGAAAGAACGAAGAAATGGCATGATAAAAGAATCAGAAGTTTAAAAGAATTTAAAGAAGGAGACAGAGTTCTTCTTTTCAATTCACGATTCAAGCTATTTCCTGGAAAATTGAAATCAAGATGGTCTGGACCATTCATAGTCAAAAGATTTTTCCTGTACGGAACAGTACAATTAATAAATTCAAATGGGATTGAATTTAAAGTTAATGGTTATAGAGTTAAACATTACATAGATAATCCAATGGAAGTTGAAGATGAAGTTAATCATAATTACGATGCCACAGCTAACTAAGTGTGGGAAGTTTCGAATCTTTTTAGGGTAATATATATTTCTGTTAGAGTTAGATATTCTGTTTTCGTGTAGTTTCCGAGAATGGAATCCGAATGGTCTTTCCCTAGCAGACCCTAAAGAACTAGTCTTCTCCCTCCATTCTGAATTTTTATTTCTTTTAGGTTTTACGAGATGAAGAATTCCTTTGATCTGAACCATGGTCTACTACTACACGCTATGATTACTAAACGTAATAATAACACTTTCCCGAGTGAACTGGTATCATTCGTAAGAGGAAAAATGGACGAAGTGAGGAAAGAACTCAGAAAAGATCATCATAAGATACATTTTGGAAAAGGAAAATCAAAATCCGCAACAAAAAGAAGAGCACGACACCTTGAAAGATGCCATAAATGCAGAAAATGGTCACACGAAGGTAAATGTTCAAACAATCAAACATATTCAAATACCGAATTTGTTACTCTGTGCAGAGAAGGACCGTTCATATGTTTAGAAGAAAAGATATTGAAGAATCGAGGTTACGCTTATGTAGCTATGGAAAACCAAATCACACGACTCTCCTATGAGTCGGCTAAAGCAGGTCTCTAAGAATTCTATCTCATAGGTAAGTATGTACAGTTTTTATTTTTATTGCTTTTAACCTTTTGATAATAAACGCTGAATCATTCGCTATAAAGTATTAAATTGATATTCAATAAAATTAGGTATGCGAAACCGAAATTATTGATATCATACAAAAATTTATTACATCACTGCAAAATTTACCGTTTATTCTTAAGGTATAAATATCTTTAATCAATCAACCCAAAATATTTCAAAAATTCATCAGGAGTAAAACTAGGTTATGGAATCGAAATTACTTTACCGAAAAGAGGGGCGTATATTTTTGATAATATTTGATTGATTAAAGTGGGATAAAAGACCAAAAAGATTTTTAATTTTAATTAAAACCTTGGTTTTAAATTAATATTAACTTATTATTGTAAATTTCTAAAACCAATATTTTTAAGTTTTTAAATATTTAAAAAAAAAATTTATATTTTTAATATAAGTTTGTAAAATTAATGTATAAAAATATTAATGATATTTATATATGAATTTTTTAATTTTATGCATTTTAAATTTAAGTTTGGTGTGAATTTAAAAAAAATTTTACTTTATTTCATTGAGTTAAAAAATGATTTTTAAAACTCGTCGTGAGTTGAAGACTAGGTCGTTGAACCGAAATTGCTTTACCCAAAGGAGGGACGAGAAATTTTGTTATCATTATTTTTAATCTTATTGATTTAAAGTATGCCAAAAATATTTAAAAAACCCAAAAATCTTTGCTTTTAAAACAAACGCTTTAAAATGACAAATTTTAAAATTTTGTCGAGAGACGGACTAGGACACCGATCCAAAACGCCCTCATTCTTAAAAGAAACAAATTTTTAAAATTTATTAATTTATGTTTTATTAGTTAAAAGTTTTTTTTTAAAAAAAAACCGCACTCGCGGAACTTGATAGGGTCCCACATCCTCACTCGCGGAGATATCAAAATCCAGATGGGTTAACTGGTCGAACAGACCAGTCCCCAACACACCATACCCATATTTTCTGCGAAACAACACCCAAAAACGCTCTCAAACTCGAAATTTTTCACCGTTAAATATAGTGACCCGAACTTTTCCATGTTTATATATATTAAATGAAATTGTTATTTACATGATTAAATGTTTTCAACATGTTAAGCAACCAAACTTATTAAGACTTGATTATTTGAAGTGAGTTTCATTTGCTCCCCTTTTAAATGCTTTTGCAATATATATTTTTGGGACTGAGAATACATGCATTTTTATAACTGTTTTACGAAATAGACACAAGTAATTGAAACTACATTATATGGTTGAATGGATCGAAGCCGAATATGCCCTTTTAGCTTGGTAGCCTTAGAATTAGGGAACAGACCCCCTAATTGACGCGAATCCTAAAGATAGATCTATCGGGCCCAACAAGCCCCATTCTAGAATTTGAAATGCTTTAGTACTTCGATTTTATCATGTCCGATGGGTGTCTCAGAATGATGGGGATATTCTATATGCATCTTGTTAATGTCGGTTACCAGGTGTTCACCATATGAATGATTTTATCTCTATGTATGGGATGTATATTGAAATATGAAATCTTGTGGTCTATTATTATCATTTGATAATATATAGGTTAAACCTATAACTCACCAACATTTTTGTTGACATTTTAAGCATGTTTATTCTCAGGTGATTATTAAGAGCTTCCGCTGTTGTATACTAAAATAAGGACAAGATTTGGAGTCCATTCTTATATGATATTATGTAAAAACTGTATTCAAGAAACTTATTTTTGATGTAATATATTCTTATTGTAAACCATTATGTAATGGTCGTGTGTAAACGGTATATTTTAGATTATCATTATTTGATAATCTACGTAACGCTTTTTAAACCTTTATCGATAAAATAAAGGTTATGGTTGTTTTAAAAATGAATGCAGTCTTTGAAAAACGTTTCATATAGAGGTCAAAATCTCGCGACGAAATCAATTAATATGGAACGTTTATAATCAATATGAATGGGACATTTCATTAAACATCAAATTTTTTGCTAAAATCATGTTGAGGAGGATCCTACCAAGAAGTTTCTCAAGGAGATCGGTAATTTCTACATCTAAACACTCTTTAATTCGAATTTTTAGTATTCTTGAGCAAAAATATACCTAATTTGATTTTGATGATTTCTAGCTTAATTGTGCTTAAATTGTTTGTATATTATGCTTGTATAACCTAGATTGATGCTATTTAACATGATTAGAAGCCTTAAACTTCAAATTTTGAGTAATCTAGGGTTTGTGTTCTTGAGCAAAATTGGGGCTTTTTGATATAAACGGGTTATAACCGAATTTTATTGTTAGTTTATACTAAGTTGAGTAGTGTAACATGTTTAGGTTGCTAAATGATCAAAACTTTGATCCTAAATATGATTTTTAAGTATTAAAGTGGACTTTTTGATTCAAAAATGCATGAACTCAATTTAATTGATATGAATGCCATTTGGAACTTGTTTAATTGCTAGTAATGATTATTTTGACATGTTATTTGAGATAAAAGCTAAAGAACATTGTATACATTTTCATATATGTTTATTTGTAAAAGTGTAGAATTGTTAATATTGTGAAAATGCATATAAAGTTTAAAATGGATTAAACATGTCATTATAATTGTTTTGATTTATGATGTTGCTAACACTAATGCATATTTGGATGCACAAAAATTGTGTTTAATGTGTTTTGCAGACTGAAAGGGGTGAATCTTCATCCGCATCTCAGGCTCACAATGCTCCTCCTGAGAATGCAGAAGAACAGGAGATTAACGACCAATATAGACAAAATCTACCGCATCAATTCATTTCATATTCAAATATAGAATTGGCAGATTTACATCCTAATTTAAGGTTTGACCGACATTGGATAGATTATCCAAAATATCAAAGGAACTTGCACACCCTTCAGTCTAATGTTGTTGAAGTACCCAGAGTAATAGATTGGGAACCGTTAGAAACAATGGGATTGGCCGGTCCAATCAGAGAATTACTTACACAAAGGTATGATAATTCTACTTTTAATGATTGGGAACATTTGTTTAATATACGTAGGCATGTATATATAGAATGGTGTGTGGAATTATTATGTAGTGTTGAAATAAATGATCGGGTAGCTACCTTAACCGATCGTAGTTTTATTAGATTTTTATTAGGAGGTGTGATGCGCCATATGTCTCTACTAGACATCGCTCAGGCTTTATGTATATATACGCCTGAGGAACTAGCATCTATTGATTGTCAAAGGTTGATAGTTAATGGTAGGAGAGTTGATGAAAATTTTGATATGAATGGAATATAGAGTAGAATGACTAGGCATAACCGATTTCGTGGGGGGAATAACTCTTATACTGATATTGATAGAGCTGAGCTAAGAGTAATCCATAGGTTCTTAGCAAACTCGATTACACAGCAAGGTAAGAACAAAGAGAAAGTAAATGAGAATGATTTATTTTATCTCATGTGTATTTGAGACCCACAGAGCGCTGTGAGTATACCTTATTGTGTGGGTTATTATTTATCGGCTATGGTTAGCAGTATACGGCCTAATGGTATAATAGGAGGTGGTATCTTTGTTACTTTAATTGCTGAGTATCTCGGTGTCGATAGAAATCAGGGGGATTAATAATTGCAGCACTAGAACCCCGTGATCCAATTGGTTTGAAAGTATATCATGGTGCTAAGGTTTTAAAGAAACGACATAACGCTGCAGCACCATATGACGGCCATCATCCACAGGTCGAAAGAGATCAGCAGCAAGGTAATGCGGGAGGGGGGAATCAGATGACTGAAATGCAAATTTTTATGGCTCAACATGAGTATGAAATGGCTAGACAACGAGCATTTCAAGATTGGCAGTATCATCAAAACCAAATCATAAGTCATTGTGCACACATAAATACAAACTATATTCCTACTCCAATGCCCGTATTTCCTCCCTGGACTATACAGACCCGACCACCGTACCCTACATATGACCCAGCTCAAGCATTCTACAGCATATACGGCTATGAATGGGATCCCTACTGGCACCATCCTCATCAACCCTGATTTTCTTTTATGCCTATTTTTATTTATTTGGTAACTTGTAATTTTATACTTTTAATATTTCTTTTGATACTATAATAGTTTTTATAAATTTCTAACTTTTATTATTAGATTTTTAATAATTTTTGAATGTGGGGTGATATACCCAACTTCAAAAATATGTATATATATGTTTGTAGTTTTTCTCATGTATAAAAACAGGGTAAAACATCGCATTTTCAAAGACTGGCATTAAGTTCAGCAAAAGCAACTAATTTTAACGACAAGATGCAAAATATATGTGAAATAACAACTGCAGGAATGAACAAATGATGTGCACCATTTATCATTCAACATAAACAACAATATGTTTGGAAACTTTGGTAAAATTTAATCATTTTTCTACGCTAATCACCCTCAATAATTTAAATTGTTACTGATTTCTTGCAAATGAGGGCATTGCAAGATCTTAAGTGTGGGAAGGGGTTAAATTCTTTCGGATTTTTAAAATTTTAAATTTAAACACTTGGTAACCATTAAAAATACTAGTAACGCAGTAGTTGTATTAGAATCTAGTGCTCTCTGATAATAAAGAACAGCCCTAGTCTTATATACTGACTACCCAATTCTAGTAAAAATTTTCAAAATTTTCAACTAAATGAACTCAAAATCAAGTTTATACATATTTATGAACGATAAAACTAGGTGTTAACACCGAAATTATTGTTACCTCGGAAAGGACATAAATTGAGAAACAACCCAAAATGTTAGAATTCATTTAAAATGGAATAGAAGAAAATAAAAAGGCAAAGCAAGGAAAATAAAAGCCAAGTGTGGGAAAAATTTACCAAGTTATTTAGAACATATATCACATATTTTTGTACAAATAATTGAAGATACTTTTGTTTTGGACAATTTTATCAGTTTTACCCGATTTCTTATAATATATTTGAAAGAAATGTGCCACTTGATTTAAAAGGAAGTAAAGTATTCCGAGAGAAAAAGACACGCGCTTCTTGATTTAGGTCAGGAAGTTGTCATCCAGACCAGTTGTAGAGTCTACGAAAAACCTTGAAAAGTTTTCTCAAAAATCAGCTGGAAATCCACGGACCTCAGCATCAAACAGGGTCGCCGAGTGGTCAGACTTATCCAAACCATTAGAGGATCTGTCTCGTAAAATGGGGGGCACCGTGCAAATTAGCTTATAAGACTAATGAATCAGATCCCCAGAAAGGATAATCTCCTTAAAGATCAAAAATCAGCTTTTAAGACTGATATTACTCAATCCTTGAGATTGACCTTAAAGATTTAGAATTACAAACTCATTGAATTCGATGATATCTAAACTCGAGCTTGAACGAGAAAATATTTTGATCAAAATTACAAACCGATTTATTTTCTGAAAACCCATTTTTAATGCATTCATTACCATTGAACGTAAAATCCTAGGAATTCATCTGGAATTCATTAGGTCACCTGAACCAAATCAGGTGTCAACCGTAAGAACGGTGGTTGCATAGCATGGTCGAAGACAGGACCGTGTGCCAGAACAAAAAATTATAGGGTGATCTTTACTATTGCTCTTACAAAGGATAGTAATTGCATCCGACACGTTATAGACCATAATCAAAAGCATGTCACGGGACATTGCCTTAACAGTTGCTTGTTCAACGCTTTCCTTTACAACTGGACGACAGTTTACTGAAAGGTAATATACGGAGCAAGTAAACTGGACGTGTTGCTTTCCTAATACAAGGTTAGCAAGTGGGTGACACAAAACCATAAGTTTTGAGCTAAAATTTTCAAATCTGAAACCCACAAAACCCACAAAAATATTTTGCAAACACCGGTAAAGGGTTATTCCAGAAAACTTGTCTAGGTTAAAATCTAGATTGAATTTTCAAAAAGATCAAATATTTTCATAAAGATCCAATTTCCTTAAGGATCTAAATTTTCGTAGTCATGTAGGACTGTAAACCACAACGTTACTATCATTGTTCATACTGCCGTATTAAAATCACTGATGTACAAAGTGTGAAGAATAAAGAAGTGATTCAAGTATGTTTATATTCAAGTTCTATATTGCTTGAGGACAAGCAACGCTCAAGTGTGGGAATATTTGATAATGCTAAAAACGAACATATATTTCATAGCATTATCCCTCAAGAAAGACAAGCTTTTAGTTGCAATTGTTCTATTTACAAGTGATATTCGTTTAAATAATAAAAGGTGAAGAAAAAAGATAGATTCGATGAATTGAAGACGCAAACGACCAAAAAGCTAAAAAGTACAAAGTACAATCAAAGTGGTTCAAATTATTGATGAGAAACGTCTAAAAATTACAAGAGTACAAGCCGTGAAACACAAAGTACAAGATATTAAATTGTATGAAAAGGCGTTCGAAAATCCGGAACTGAGACATGAACCAACTTTCAGCGCGCGATGCAACGGACGAAAAATTACAAGTCAACTATGCACAAGAATATAATATTATATATAATTAATTATATATATATATATTATATATTATTTTAATCAAAGCAGCCCACATTGAATTCATTTGGTGAGCTGGATTCCAGACCTCCGCACTCGCGGAGCTTTTATGAAGAAAACATCCGCACTCGCGGAGCTCTACAGTGAAATGTGGGGCTATAAAAGGTCGCGCATTCTGATCGATTTTATTCACTCTTTTTCAATCTCTCTCACACGATATATATATATATATATATATATATATATATATATATATATATATATATATATATATATATATATATATATATATATATATATAATTTATAATTTTAATTTAAGATTAATAATAATAAGGTTATGTTAGCGAATGTTGTAAGTGTGTAAGTCAAAATTCTGTCCGTGTAACGCTACGCTATTATTAATCATTGTAAGTTATGTTTAACCTTTTTAAATTAATGTCTCGTAGCTAAGTTATTATTATGCTTATTTAAATCGAAGTAATCATGATGTTGGACTAAATATTAAAGACGGGGTAATTGGGCTTTGTACCATAATTGGGGTTTGGACAAAAGATCGACACTTGTGGAAATTAGATTATAGGCTATTAATGGGCTTTATATTTGTTTAATTGAATGATAGTTCATTAATTTAATATAAAGATTTACAATTGGACGTAATTATAAATAACACATACACTCGATCAGATACGATGGGCGGGATATTTATAAGTACTAATAATCGTTCATTTGATCGGACATGGGAATGGATTAATAGTCAATGGACTCTTTAAAACAGGGGTGGATTACATGCAAGGACACTTGGTGTAATTGATAATAAAGTATTAAAACATTATTACAGTTTAAGTCCCCAATTTGTTGGAATATTTGACTTCGGGTATAAGGATAATTTGACGAGGACACTCGCACTTTATATTTATGACTGATGGACTGTTATGGACAAAAACCGTATGGGCATATTAAATAATCCAGGACAAAGGACAATTAACCCATGGTAATAAATTAAAATCAACACGTCAAACATCATGATTACGGAAGTTTAAATAAGCATAATTCCTTTATTTCATATTTCATCGCAATTTTATTTATCGTCATTTTATTTATCGCACTTTTAATTATCGTATTTTTTATCGCAATTTTATTTATCGCACTTTAATTTATCGCACTTTTATTATCATTATTTACTTTACGTTTTAATTTAAGTTATATTCATTTTTAATATTTTACATTAGGTTTTAATTGCGACTTAAGACATAAAATCGACAAATCGGTCATTAAACAGTAAAAACCCCTTTTTATAATAATAATACTACTTATATATATATTTATATACAAATATAGTTTAAAATAAAATATAGCGTTAAACTTGGCTAGTTCCCTGTGGACGAACCGGACTTACTAAAAACTACACTACTGTACGATTAGGTACACTGCCTATAAGTGTTGTAGCAAGGTTTAGGTATATCCACTCTATAAATAAATAAATAACTTGTGTAAAATTGTATCGTATTTAATAGTATTTCGTAATAAAAATATAACTATTTCGTACCCCTCTGCTTTAACATCATAATCGAATCACCAGACCCGCACTCATTCATGAAATAACCGTTAAAATCGTTCAAATCCAAGAAAGGCTCAAGACGGCTCATAATCGCCACTATGCCGATGTTAGACGTAAACCTCTCAAATTCCAAGTGGGTAATCGCGTAACGTTAAAAGTCGCACCTTAGAAAGGTGTAATCCATTTCGGGAAACGTAGAAAGCTAAATCCGCGATATTTTGACCTTTTAAAATCTTGGGGCGTTTTGGACCCGTTGCTAGCCGTTTAGATTTTTCGACTCATTTGAGCTCTGTTCATACTACATTCCATGTATCAAACTTAAAGAGGTGTCTTGCCAAACAAGAACTTGTTATTCCTTTCGATGAGCTTACTATCGATGACAAACTCAACTTCATGAGAAAACCGATTGAAATTTGGAATCGTGAAACCAAACTCTGAAACGACGAAAAATCCCGACTGTCAGGTTCGTTGAAATGCCCAAGAAAGTACCCTCACTTATTCGTAGAATTTACAATGCAAGGTTTCGAAGAAGAAACAACGACTACTACTTCTAACTAAATTTCGGGACGAAATTTCTTTTAAGGTGTGGGTAATGTGACATCCTGCGTTTTTTCGTTAAATTTATTTTTAACACTGTCTTTTTTTAAATAATATCTTTCGTTATTTAAATTCGTAGTTTTCGTTGACTAATGTTCATAATATTTCTGTTATTTAATTATAACATCACTCGTTTACTCGAGCGTTTTTAAAAATATTCGTTTGGTTAATTTCCGCATCCGCTTTGAAACTTGAGGGACCGAAGTTGCCAAGTGGGAAAAGTGGAGACTAGTGGTCAACTAGTCATCACCACCCACCTCTCACCTCATTTCTATTTTCTCTCTTCTTACTTTCATTTTTCTTCCATTTCTTCATAATCATTCAATCATCATCTATTTCAGATCTAACAAGCAAACATCAAAACAAATTACATATTTGGAATCCTCTCTTCATCCTCTACATTTTGGTACCAATTTCATCACATTTGGGTAACATTTCTAAAACACTAGATTTTTCTAAATTCGTTTTATATACTTGAAATGGTGTTAATTAGTGTCTATGGCTCAAGTCTAACATGAATATGTGTTTAGTTTGCTCGATTTGTTGTTTTGAGTAACTAGTTTGAACATTTGAAATGAGTGTGCTTAATCCTTGCTTTTGGTTGATTAAATGTTGTTTAAATGTTAAAGTTCATGTATTAAATGTGTTACTAGCATCATTACCTTCATTTTGATGTGTAGGTTGATTTAGAAAAGCTTCATTTACAAAATGGTTGAATTCATGATTTTGATTAGGGTTTGATGAACTCTAAAACGAACTTTTGATGCTTTGAATTCCATGAAATGTTATTAGTTAGTGATTAGTTGTATTGTATGTTTGATTACCTTCAAAACGGCGTATCGTATGTGTAAATTGGATTCCCGAGTCAAGAAATGCGTTTTGTGAACTTGAAACTTTGATTTTAAACGTTTAATGATCATTTGATGAGGTTTTCATTGTTGTTAATGATGGATTTGATTCATGAAATGTATTTAGTTGTATTCCTTGTTAAATTACCTTTCTAACGATATAAGATACGTGTTTTGAATGTTTACGGTTAATAAGTTATGGTTGTTTGAAGTTGAAATCGTCTAAGTGATAAACTGCCCCAGAATGGCTGATACATATGCAGATGCGGCGCATCCCAAAAATCTCCGTTTTTGTTTAATTCTAGCAATGCTATGCACCCCCGATTGATATGAAACTTGGCCAACATGCTTATACATGACTTCTAAGCTCAGGAAAATAGTTCGGGACCCGAACCGACCCCGTTGACTTTTTTGTTGACTTTGACCAAGTTTGACTTTTAGTCAAACTTAACAAAACACTTATGCAATCGTTCTAATCTTATTTTATACTTGATTCTTGCATGAAACTTGACAACGTGATTCACATGCTATATAATCGAGTCGTAACGAGCCATAGGACTAATTGAACACATTTCGCCCGACCTTGTGTCGTAACTGGTTAATTGATACAACTTACTTGTTTAGGTCAAGGCTAAACAACTTTCATGCACATGTTTACTTTGTGAAGTACATTTATACTCGTGCACTCGAGGTGAGATCATAGTCCCATCTTTCAACAACTTTTATACTTTTAAATCATGGGATGAGAAACATATACAGTTTTATACTACATACTTTATACTTTGAACACAAGTACGAAAACAAACATTCCACAGCGAGTTAGAACAAAAAGCCTCAATTCGATTATCATTAGTTACACTTGCAGGGTGTAAGCGAGAACTTATATTATGTGATCACATGGGCTTGACGAGCCTCATTCGGACGGATTCGCGCTTACATGTTCTTACAACATGTAAACATTAGTTACCAAGCTATTAGGGAAGATATGCAAGGTGGTATAACTCAACGTAGAATATATTTTAAGTACTTGTGTCCATGGCGTAAAACATAAAATGCATGTATTCTCATCCCAAAATATTTTTAGAGTTTAAAAATGAGACTATTTACTCACAGTAGTAAAAGTATATTAATAATAAGTTTTTAACTTATTAAAAATATGACCGTCGTCCTTGGATTCACGAACCTATAACAATAATAACGATTCAGATAATAATACGACATATGAATAAAATAAAGCAAGTTCATAGAATACTTATATAATAATTTTTAACATTTTATGTTAGTAGTTCATTGTTAGTAGTCCAAAATAGTCCGAAAATTCCAACAGTCCAATAATTGATGTGTATATATATATATATATATATACATATATATATATATATATATATATATATATATATATATATATATATATATATATATATATATATATATATATATATATATATATATAAATATATTCTTAGAATTACCCCACGACGTATTGTATACGTATTGTCTTTGCATCAACCCAGAGACATATTGTATACGTATTGTCTTAGAATTAACTAAGACGTATTGTGTGCGTATTGTCTTTGGATTTATCAAAACGTATTGTATACTTATTGTGTTAGGACGTACCAAGAATATTATTATACATATATACAATCACAGAATTAACCAAGATTATAATATTTTATTATACTACTGATAACATGTCCAAATATATATAGGATATAGGAAAAGTTAACAAGGATATGGTTAATATAGTTTTTATAATATAAATTTCGTCCATACAACGTTAATTTTAGCAGATTTTGTTTTGCTCGCCAAATATTCATTACTACTCCGTTTAAAGTGAATCAAATTGCTATGGATTCATTAAGAAGTAAATTTTACAAAACCAATTCGAAAAGTTTATCCCAAGCAGTAATTTTTAGAGCTTTACCCTCTTTTTGTGTCGGTGGACAGATTTGGAAAAATCCCGGCATCCACCCAATATATGATTTTTGGTAAAATACTTTCACTTTGTCTAAAATCATGAAAAAAATAATGGAAGTCTTATTTACATATATTAACATATTTCAAAAGTCTTAGCCTCGAACTCAATGTCTAAGATAGGTTTTTAATTCCCAACCCAAAACAGCCCGCTTTTTACTGAATGGAGATTAAAGGATATATGTTAAGTTTCAAGGTGTTCTTCATATGTACAAGTTATAAGTTCTTATATTAACTTAATATAACATCATAATACATATAAATAAGTGTTATTAGAGTTAAGTTAGAAAGATTAGATTAGTTTTTCAAACAAGCTTGGTGTTCACTAAAACAAGTTCTAGTTTTTACAAGTTTTATAAGTATAATAAGATAGCAACTATACAAGGAATTGAACAAGGATTTTGAGAAGTATTTTACCTTAATTATGAAGAGGAAATTTGATGAGATTAAAGTATGATATGAGAGCATTCAAGTGTGTGTTTTTAGTTTAAGAAAATGTGGAGTAAAAATGAGTTAAAATGGTCCTTATTTATAAGCTTATAATTTTGGCTTTTAGTAAAAATATCTAAGATAAGTTAAATTGTATTAAGTCATGCATGACTTATTAAATTGATTAGGTTATGGATGACATATTACACAAATAATTGCAGATTTCTATTGGTATATACCAATAGTAAATACTTCTAGAAGCTGTATATAATACGGGTAAAAATACCGTATGAATGCGAGTAGAATTCTTGAGAAAATTGAACAGAAATACGAGTATAGCTATCCTTTATATGTATTGGTATATTATAAAGTGTATTAAATACATGTAAGGATGTATTTACACTCGTAATACATTATATGTAAATACATTTTAACATAAGTTAATTACGTCGTTTAAATAGTAATATATATATTGTTTGAAAACTCTTTAAATTAGTAGTATGAAAATATATATATAATACTTTGTTAATATACTTAATGAGATATTTAATTATCATATTTTCAAGTTAAATATATATAAATCCATATATATACACAATAATTAAACAATTAAACAATTAAATCAAGTTATGACGTTCGTGAATCGTCGAAATAAAAGGGTGACCAAAAGCTTGTGTAAAACTCTTTTCGGAGGTTCAAGATTTATTAAAATTCATTGCTTATCAAGTCGGAATTATATAAAGATTAAGTTTAAATTTGGTCGGAAAATGGCGAAGAACAAAGTATGAGTTTGACGTGTGACGAGTTTAAAGAAGAATATTTCAAGGAGTACCGAACTTCGGCCGATCTTTCAAATCTTAAGGATGAGTTATGTACTTTAAGGCAAGGGTCAATGGATTTGAACACTCTCAAGTCCACTTTCTTATCAAAGACCCAATTTTGCCCGGAGTATGACGGGAACGATCATATGTTGAAGGAAGATTTCTACCGAACCTTGAATGATAACTATCAAGAAAGGATTAGTAGGAATTCGGCGAAGACTTTTGATGAACTATTTGATATCGCTAAGGGTTTTGAGTCGCTTGCTCCAAGAAAGAGTGACTTCACCTTTGGCAAACGAAAATTTGAAGCTACTAGCCACTCGAACAAGAAGAGCAAGAGTGTGACCGAGAGCTTCGGTAGTGTGAAAAAGGGGGCTTCTAAGAGTTTTAGGCCCACGTGCTACAATTGTGTTCGATAAGGGCACTTGGCCCGTGATTGTACGAACTCATCCTCCAACAAAATCGTTTGTTTTAATTGTAACAAAGAAGGACACAAGAGGCCGGAGTATCCCGAATTGCGCAACGATAATGTTAAACGACTAGAGAAGGCGGCGGGTACTGCTAGGGGTCACAATTATTTGATGACCAATGAGGAAGCCAAGCAATCTAACAAAGTTGTCTCAGGTACTTTCATGGTTAATTCTAATCCGGCACGGATACTTTTTGATAGTGGTGCTAATTTGTCGTTTGTGTCTCCAAGATTTGTGCCTAAGTTAAATAAACCGCTAGTTAAGTTAAGTCGTCCGGTAGAAGTTGAAATAGCGGATGGCAAGACGGCGTTAGTGGTTGATGTGTGTAAAAATTGTAATGTTGTGTTTGGTGCCGAAAACTTTAAAATCGATCTCATTCCGATGACTTTGGGTGATTTTGTTATCGTTGTTGGTATGGATTGGCTCGATCATAATAGAGCCGATATTGCATGCCATGATAAGTTTATTCGGGTAAAGACCCCAAGTGGGGGAGAGTTAATTATTCACGGTGATAAACGAAGAAGACTTGTGCCGATATGCACTTTTGCACGGGTACGTCATTTTCTTGTTAGTGGTGGCATGGCTTTTCTTGCCCATGTTGTTGATACTCGAGATGAGCCACCATCCATTCGTGAAATTCCGGTGGTAAGTGAATTTGAAGATGTTTTTTCGGATGAGTTACCGGGGGTTCCGGCGGAAAGACAAGTAGAATTTCGCATTGAGTTGATTCCGGGGGCTACCCCCATTGCTAAAACTCCTTATCATTTAGCGCCAACGGAAATGCAAAAGTTGTTAAATCAAACCCGAGTTTCTTGAGAAGGGTTTCATTCGACCGAGTGCTTCGCCATGAGGGCGCTCCGGTTATATTCGTGAAGAAAAAGGATGGTAGTATGCGGATGTGCATAGATTATCGGGAGTTGAATAAAGTGACGATCAAGAATCGTTATCCATTGCCTAGGATTGACGATTTGTTCGACCAACTCCAAGGTGCAACATATTTCTCTAAAATCGACCTACGGTCCGGCTATCACCAAATGCGGGTCCGTGAGGAAGATATCGAGAAAACGGCTTTTCGAACGCGTTATGGGCATTTTGAATTCGTAGTTATGCCTTTTGGTCTTACGAATGCACCGGCCACATTCATGGATCTTATGAACCGAGTGTGCCAACCTATGTTGGACAAGTCGGTAATTGTGTTCATTGACGACATACTTGTCTATTCGAAGAGTATGAAGGAGCATGAACTTCATTTGTAGTGTGTGTTAAAGACGTTGCGAAAGGAGAAGTTGTATGCTAAATCTCCAAATGTGAATTTTGGCTAAGGGAAGTTCAATTCCTTGGCCATATTGTGAACAAAAATGGTATTCAAGTAGATCCGGGGAAGATTGAGACGGTAAAGAGTTGGGGACGACCGACTACGCCTACGGAAATCCGAAGTTTTCTCGGATTGGCCGGTTATTATCGTCGGTTTATCCAAGACTTTTCCAAGATTGCTTCTCCATTGACGAAGTTGACAAGAAAGAACGCAAGATTTAATTGGGAGAACGAACAAAAAATTGCCTTTCAATTATTAAAAGAGAAGTTATGTCAAGCTCCGGTGTTAGTGTTGCCGGAAGGGGTAGAAGACATGATGGTTTATTGTGATGCTTCTTTAAATGGGCTCGGTTGTGTTCTAATGCAAAGGGGTAAAGTCATCGCTTATGCCTCTCGAAAATTAAAGGAACACGAAATGAGATATCCGACTCATGATCTTGAGTTGGCGGCGGTTGTTCATGCATTGAAAATTTGGCGCCATTACTTGTATGGTGTCAAGTGTACGATTTATTCGGATCACAGGAGTTTGAAACATCTTTTTGATCAAAGAGATTTAAATTATCGTCAACGTAAATGGATGGATGTGGTGAAAGATTATGATTGTGAAATACTTTATCATCCGGGTAAGGCGAATGTGGTCGCGGATGCGTTAAGTCGAAAGAGTCAACATCCGGCGTTACGATTGGGATTGTTACGTATGATTATTACTAACAATTTTCTTGTAAAGCTTGGCGAGACTCAAATCGAAGCTTTTGTTAACAATAAGCATGAGGAACGAATCGTGGGACAAACGGAGTTTATTACCTTAGGTCCGCATGGTTTGTTATCTTTTCAAGGAAGAGTGTGGGTGCCTAAAATGGGTGATCATCGACGAGTGCTACTTGATGAAGCACATAAGTCAAAGTATTCCATTCACCCGGTCGCAATGAAAATGTATCTAGATTTGAGGAAAGAGTATTGGTGGCCGGGCATGAAACGTGATGTTGTTAAGTATGTTGAACAATGCATCACGTGTTTGCAAGTGAAAGCCGAACACCAAAAGCCATATGGTAAGTTACAACCGTTGGAAATTCCGAAATGGAAATGGGAGCACATTACCATGGATTTCATTACAAAATTACCAAAGATGGGGAGAACCCAATTTGATTCAATTTGGGTGATAGTTGACCGATTGACAAAAAGTGATTTGTTTCTTCCCATTCGGGAAGCGATATCGTCAGAGACCTTGGCTAAATTGTTTATCAAGGAGGTAGTCGCTCGACATGGGGTTTCTATATCGAGATACCCGTTTTACATCTCGGTTTTTAGAAAAGTTTCATGAAGATATGGGCACACAATTGAAATTGAGCACGGCGTATCATCCTCAAACGGACGGTCAAACCGAACGTACAAATCAAACTTTGGAGGATATGTTACGGGCGTGTATTATTGATTTCAGTGGAAGTTGGGATGAGCACTTACCTTTGGTGGAATTCTCGTACAATAATAGTTATCATACTAGTATCGGGATGCCACCTTACGAGATGCTTTATGGGCGGAGGTGCCGAACTCCGATTTGTTGGGGTGAAGTTGGTCAAAAAGAAATCGGGAGTACCCATTTGGTCTTAGAAACGAATAGCAAGATTGATATGATTCGGGATCATTTGAAAAAGGCGCAAGATAGACAAAATTTGTATGCCGACAAGCGTAGACGAATGATCGAATTTCAAGAAGGTGACATGGTGATGCTTAAGGTTTTGCCATGGAAAGGTGTTATTTGGTTTCGAAAACGGGGAAAGTTAGCTCCTCGTTTATTGGGCCATTTAAAATTCTAGCTCGTGTTGGTGAAGTTGTGTATCGTTTGGAATTACCCGAAGAGCTTGCGGGGATCCATAATACATTTCATATTTCCCATCTCCGTAAGTGTCTTGCGGATGATTCTTCTTGGGTGCCATTAGACGAGATTGAGGTAAACAATAAGTTAGAGTATATTTAGGAGCCGATTGCTATACTCGATGAGAAGGTCAAACGGTTGAGGAATAAAGAGGTGAGAACTTATAAAGTTCAATGGCGTCGTAGTATAGGTTCCGAGTTTACTTGGGAGCCCGAAGAGTTTGTGTTAGTTTATCTTCCCTCTTGTCATGCGGCTTGGATCGCGAGGACGCGCTCCGATTCAAGTGGGGGAGAGTTGTAAGACCCTAATAATAATTGTACAGCACTGTAATTATGGTACATGAAGTGTGGGTGACTTTGTATATTAAAACAGAGGTCAGAGAGTGATCTGGGCTGGGTGCACTCAGTGCACACATAGGGGTGCGCGTGGCGCACTCCACACTGTAGACGGGTTCTGCTTGTTTTAATTAGATATTTTGATGGGCTTTTTGGTAATTTCACTTGTGGACGACTTGGAGGCCAGTAGGTCAGATCTTGGGGTGTCATTCACTCCATTTGCAACAACCTCATCCTATCCACTTCAATTTTAGAGAGAGGGTGTGAGATTCTTGTGTGAGAAAGCTCAAGCAAAGGAAGAAGGAGCTAGTTTTGAGTCTTAGCTCGAGTTATAAAGTTGTTCATCTCTTCTCTAGCTACGTTTTGGTTGTAGTGGTATGTTCTAACTTTAATTTCCTTACTTTGATTTTGTGTAAGGGTTAGGGTTTGGGATAGTGATGAACATAAAACCCATATTTAATGATTTTGGGTGTTCTTGGGTAAGATGGAGTCATGAAGACTCAATGGTGACTAACCTAGGGTTTCAAAATGTTAATTGATGTTTATGAGTCCTAATTGGTTAGTTAATCACTAGCACACCTAGTTAATTAGTAAATGGGTGTTAGATGGGTTAGTAGATGACCCGAAATGGGTGTGTTGACTTTAAATTAGTCAAAGGGCTAATTGTGACGACCCGGGAATTTCCGACCAAATTTAAACTTAATCTTTATATGATTTCGATACGAAAAGCAAAATCTGTAATGTTGAGTCTCGAAAGTTTTGAAATCTATATTCATGTAATCAATTACCCTTTGACTGTGCCCGACGATTCACGAACAATTATTTGTAAATAAATATGTATATAAATAAATGTAGGTATATATATAATAACTTGAAATTTTAAAATATAATTTATACATTAAATTTAAATACAACATAAAATCATTAAGTTGTACTTAAAAGGAATTTATATTAAATATATGATTTCTGTAGATAATTACTATTACATTATAGATTTTTATTATTATTATTATTATTATTATTATTATTATTATTATTATTATTATTATTATTATTATTATTATTATTATTATTATTATTATTATTATTATTATTATTATTATTATTATTATATTAAGAGTATTATTATTATAGATATATTTATAAGATTAATTATAAACAATGAATAAATATATATAAATATAAAGGATATACAAACGCATATATAAATAGAGATATACAGATTATTATTACTATTATTATTATATATCAATAATACAAATTATTAACAGTATTATTATTGATATCATTAAGAACATTATTATAATATTAGTGTTATTATTCTAAAATTGTTGTAATTAGGATAAATATTATTAATATCAATATTATGTTATTATTAAACAGTATTTTTATTATTTAATAATAATAGAATTATTTTTATTAAAATTAAGTTTTATAAATAAAATCGTAAATATAAACTAGAAATAGGAATCTGTGCACGTTCTTTTCAATCCACATATAATTTTGTTTCTTGTATGAATTAGTCAATAATTACTAACAGTTAAAGGTACGATTGATTAGAAATGCATAGGTGCTTTTCATTTTATTTTGTTTATTTCCTCACCTAATTGATTCTTCCTGTTTAATTTCTGTTAACCATCGAAATCAACAACAATACAAACAAATCTTTTAATTAGATTTATATACTGAATTGGTATCATACTAGAATACTAAGTCTTCTGCAGTTGGAAAATTAAAAAAAACTAGAAACAAAAAAAAATATACAGCTCGTATATCTGTTTCGTACCCATTTTCTAAAAACCACGAAATTGTATCAATTAAGAAAAAATAAGAATGCAGTTGTGTTAGGAATCAGTTATTCAAATTATCTGCAAAGATTCATCTTCCAATTCTTCAAAACGAAAACGAATTCTCGAGTGAAACTTTTATTTCAAAAAGTCAAACGGGTTGTTCATGGCAAAATTCGAAGTCAATTTGATGTTTTAGTTTCAATTGAGGTTTGAGATAGTTTCTAAGAAGGATTCACAATCTTTTTCATGTTATGATTTTTAGCTAAAACGGTCTTGAACTAAAAATCACGATTTGTATTTTTTTTTGTTCTTCACGAAACTGCAGTAGCAGTTATATATTTTTTTTCTTTCATTTTCTATTAAATTCGAGCTGTAAATTAAATTGTTTCTGTTCATTGAAAGAACCTAAGGTATTAAACTAGTTCGTGGTTATGAATGTAATAGTTTAGTCGAGGTATATTTTGGGAAGAAGAAGAAGAAGAAATTAGAGAACAGGATTATACGGGTTTATAAAAATTCAATTATGTTATAAAACAGAAAAATGGACACAGCTCAATGGTTAAGGGGTTAGTCGGGTGAGCGAGAGGTCTCGGGTTCGAGACCCGGCTGAGGCATTTCTTTTTGTTCCGAAATTTTAAGGTAGTTTTCAAGTTTTAAATTTATTAGTATTATTATTATTATTATTATTGTTATTGTTATTGATATTATTGTTATTATTAAGATTTCCCCAAGTATTATTATTATCCTAATTATTAAATAACTAGTAATTAGAATAGGTATTATTATTATTGTTACTAAGTGATTAAGAATATGAATATATTGTTATTGTTGTTAATATAAATCTTTGTGACAAGATAATGATAATTGTATAAGTATGAAAGTAGTATATAAAGTTTAGGATTATTATTAAGTATGATGAGTATTAAAGTTATTATTATAATTATCGTTATTAGTATTGATTATTGTTATTGTTACAAGTATTATTATTATTATTATTATCACTAATAGTTGTATTATTATTATTATCATTATGATTAGGATTATTAATACGAAAATAATACAAATTATCATTATTTTAGTATTAGTATCACTTATATAACTATTAACATAATTAGTATTATTATTAAACAAAAGTATCGTTATTAACAATATCATTATCATTATTAATATTATCATTTTAATAATGTTATTATTAATATTAGTAGTAAATTAGTAATATCAAAACTATTTTTTTTAAAACAAATAAATATTTTGTATATAAAACATATTATTTACATTTACATATATATTAATGTTCTATACATAAATCATATTAACATTACATATATAGAAACTTACATACAACAAATTAAGTATTTTTAATATAATACTAAATATATATAGATATCAAAATAACTATATTAATCACTTTAAATACATATACAAAATAAATATATGCAACATATAATTTAAGATATAAAATAAAGTATATATTTTAAAATGGAATCTAGTATAAATTCTATGTAACTACAAACATATAAAATTTATATAACAAATAAATGAAATTATGAGATTTCTATTATATGTTTTAATAAATATATAAATGATATAGGTTCGTGAATCCGAGGCCAACCCTGCATTGTTCAGTGCCGTCATATGTATTTTTACTACAAAATACAGTATCGTGAGTTTCATTTCCCTTTTTACTCTTTATATTTTTGGGCTGAGAATACATGCAAATGCTTTATTAACTGTTTTACAATATTTATATGCGTGAGTTTCATTAATCCCTTTTTAAATGCTTTTGCAATATATATTTTTGGGACTGAGAATACATGCGCTGCTTTTATAAACGCTTTACGAAATAGACACAAGTAATCGAAACTACATTCTATGGTTGGATTATCTAATCGAATATGCCTTTTTTATATAGTCTGGTAATCTAAGAATTAGGGAACAGACACCCTAATTGACGCGAACTCTAAAGATAGATCTATCGGGCCCAACAAGCCCCATCCAAAGTACCGGATGCTTTAGTACTTCGAAATTTATATCATGTCCGAAGGAGGATCCCGGAATGATGGGGATATTCTTATATGCATATTGTGAATGTCGGTTACCAGGTGTTCAATCCATATGAATGATTATTTTGTCTCTATGTATGGGACGTATGTTTATGAGAAATGGAAATATGAAATCTTGTGGTCTATTAAAAGTTATGAAATGATTATTTATGATAAACTAATGAACTCACGAACCTTTTGGTTGACACTTGAAAGCAGGTTTATTCTCAGGTACGAAAGAAATCTTCCGCTGTGCATTTGCTCATTTTAGAGATATTACTTGGAGTCATTCATGACATATTTCAAAAGACGTTGCATTCAAGTCGTTGAGTTCATCAAGATTATTATTAAGTCAGTTATAGATAGATATATTATGAAATGGTATGCATGCCGTCAACTTTCGATGAAATGAAAGATTGTCTTTTCAAAAATGAATGCAATGTTTGTAAAATGTATCATATAGAGGTCAAGTACCTCGCAATGTAATCAACTGTTGTGAATCGTTTATAATCGATATGGACTTCGTCCGGATGGATTAGGACGGGTCTTGACACTAATGATTGACCTAATTGGGAAATATGGGTATGAAATACCCTAATTGTGTAACGGTTAGTGTTGTTGGACCTTAATCACTAGCTTTTAAGTGATTTATGATGGCCTTGACCCTTAAAGGGCGGTTTTGGTGAAAATAGGGCATTTAATGCATTTAAGTCATTAAATGTACATGAATGAAGTGTTGGTATTTAGTCCAACAAGTTTGTTTGTCGATCGAGTACTTATTATATTAGGTACCTTGCTTTGAAGCTTGTGGAGGTATAAATCGTCACCAAATCGTTAAGGTGAGCGAAATGATTATATGCATATGTATGTAATGTATTTATTTGTATGCTATGGTATGAACCAAAGAGCCGGTAGTGCCATAGTATGTGCGAGCGTGCTATGATGTGAACCAAAGAGCCGGTAGCGTCATAGTACGTGTGTTATAGTGTGAACCAAAGAGCCGGTAGCGCTATAGCACGATTTGTTAGGGTGTGAACCAAAGAGCCGGTAGAACCTTAGCATTGTTAAAGTGTGAACCAAAGAGCCGGTAGCACTCTAGCGTGAGTATGACTCGAGTTGTGATGTGAACCAAAGAGCCGGTAGCATCATGACAAATGCGTATGGTGTGAACCAAAGAGCCGGTAGCACCATGACGCGAGAATAGTTAACCACGATTGTGTATTGTTTTGTAGCATATTATATTATGTTGATTATATGTTATTGATTACGCTAGTAGCGGTTAGTTGCAGATTATTAGCTTTGTACTTGTGATGGTATGCTAATTGTATTGCTAATTGTATTGTTTAGGTGACGCTTTTGGGATGTGATAGCTTTTGGAGTTTGACCGAGAGTTGGGTAGTTTAACCCCCAAACACCATGCTCATAGTGTCGTTTGGGAAATTAAACTCTTATGGTCGAACTTGTATGTTTTTGAACGAAACTCGTAAAACGGCCGTTGTGGGCCCCGTTTTGTAAAACTCATTTTATTATTGAATCGTGAGAGTTTTAACTATTATAACATGTTGTGAAAAGCATTTCGTCTAATTATGTCGGGAAGTGGGAGATCTTTATTTGAAAATTTGCAAAACCGGACAGAACTGATTGGGGCCTGTGCGCTCCGCGCACCCTGAGGTGGTGCGCGTGGCGCACTCTACTGTTAAAAAAAATATATTTTGTTTCGCGTGTTCGGTTGGTTATTGGTTTGCGTTGTCACATTCATTCACCTCCCACTTTCATCTTAATACTTTCACTTTTCTCTCAAACCCCAACAACAGAGAATCATCATCCATTTTAGATCTAGCAAGTGTTCTTCAAAACAAATTACATATTTGGAATTCTTGCATCTTCCTCTTCAATTCCGTACAATTTCATCTCTTTTGGGTAACTTTCTAAAAACTCTAGATTCTTTGTTTTTGATATTTTTGACTTATTAAAGTGTTAATTAGTGCCTATGGCTCAAGTCTAACATGAATATGTGAATTATATGTTTGATCTTGTTATTTTAAGTAACTAACATGAACTTGAATTTGGGTGTGTTTGATCTTGAGATTTGGTTGCTTAAATGTTGTTAGATGTTAAAAGTTCATGTATTAAATGTGTTACTAGCATCACTAGCTTCAATTTGGTATGTAGGTTGACTTGGAAAAACTCCATAAACATAATTGTTAAATTTATGATTTTGAGTTAGGGTTTGATAGAAGTAAAATGAACTTTTGATGCATTGAATGCTTGGAAATGTTGTTTGTAAATGTTTAGTAGTATTGTATGCATAATTACCTACGAAACGGCGTATTATATGTATGCATTTAACTCCCGAATCATTAATGTACATTTATGAACTTGAAGCATTTATGATGAACATTAAATGAGCATTCAACTTGGATTTGATTATCGCAAATGATGTTTTTGGTTAATGAAATGTGTTTAGTTGTGTTCCTCGTTAAATTACCTTTCCAATGATGCATGACATGCATTTTGAATGTTTTCGGTTCATGAGTTATGTTTGTTTGAAGTTTGGTTCGAGACTTAACAAAAATTCAGCAAACAACACTTTTTAGTAAAGCGCGCCGCGCAACCATGAGCCGCCACGCATATGTAAAGGTGCATATGCTTAACCCCTGGAATGGTACCTGACCTGGTTCCACGCTGTAATGCACGCCGCGCACTCCTGAGCGCACCGCGCACTCCTGAGCGCACCGCGCACTTCCCCAGGCCCAAATCACTTGTGTTTGTTTTTCACAAATTCATCCCCGCTTAACCGTAACTCCGTTTAACATGAAATTTGGCCAATATGCTTATATATGATTTCTCATCATGAAAAAATTGTCGGATACTCGACCCGACACTGTTGACTTTGACCAAGTTTGACTTTTAGTCAAACTTAACCAAATACTTATGCAATTCGTTCTAACATGCTTTTATACTTGTATCTTGCATGAAAAATGACAACTTGATTCACATGCTATATAATCAAGTCGTAATGAGTCATAGGACTAATTGAACAACTTTGACCAACCGTGTTTACCGTTATTGACACGACCTACTTGTTTAGGTCAAGACTAGCATTCGTTCTTGCACACGTTACTTTGTAAAGTACCTTTTCTTTCGTGCACATAAGGTGAGATCATAGACCCACTTTTACTCTTTTATACTTATACTTGGGATGAGAAAACATAAATGTTTCGTTTTACAAAGTGGACACAAGTACAAAAACAAACATTCTACGTACGAGTTAGAACAAAAAGCCTCAATTCAATTATCAATAGTTACACTTGTAGGGTGTAAGCGAGAACTTATGTTGTGTGGCCATACGGGTTTGACGAACCATCATTCGGACGGTTTGCTACCGTCAGCGGATGAAATATATTTTCGGGTATAGTGTAGGTTCTAACACTATGATTCAGAGGTACTATTCAGTTAAGCCTTGATAATTGGGTGCTCGTGATACAACAAAATCTTTTGGAATGTAAACGATTTGGATAATCAATTTATACTAAATCTTGTGGTTCAATACAACATACTTACTAAACCTATGATTTCACCAACGTTTTCGTTGAAAGATTTTCTATGTTTTTCTCAGGTCCTTGAACGCTAAGTGATACATGCTTTCGCTCACTATTTTTTATACTTGCTTGGATGCCGAGTATACATGCATACATGGAGCGTCTTTTGACTTTACTTAAATTGTGTCGCATAGGTTTCATTTGTACTTAAAACGTTGTAATGTAACTAGTTGTTGAACTACTTTTGTAAACTCGAAACATCTTTACATTTGAAATGAATACGACATATTTTTGGTCAAGCGTTATTTTAAAGACTTATGACCACGTAAGGGACCTAAGTAGACCACGCCTTCAATGACGATTTTGTCAGATCGCTACAGATGGTATCAGAGCGTTGGTTGTAGGGATTTAGAGTTCATTGGTGTCAACCCCAAGTCATAGGGTACATTAGTGAGTCTAGACTACAACCGGCATATAGACTTGAAGTAGGACTTACTTGACTACTTGTGCATTTATACTCAGACTCTTCTATTCATATCTAACTCTTATTCCATCTAAATCTCACGTTGTTTAATTTGATTGACACACCACCTTGACCTTATGAAGTAATGTCGAATGCACATATGAATTAGGGTAATATAATTGCCGGGATTATATTACGGTGACTCATATAGACGTTCCAACATTACGACATAAAGAATTTAGGGCGAGTCAAGGAAAATTTTCTCTTTATCCTTATTCCGTATCGCGATTAGTATTATTGAGAATACTAATCAACGATATTCTTGTGTCTTGAAGGAACAATGCATCCTCGCCGAATCCCACACAATGAAACTCCCGAACAAGCTCTTCAACGAATGATAGCCACCGCCGTAGATGCGGCCATGGCCGGTCACTCCTCCAACAATAATAACAACAACCACAACAACAACAATCATGGAGCCGGTAAGTCAAGCGAGGGGTGCTCCTATAAGAACTTCATGGGGTGCAAACCTCACACTTTCGATGGGACCGGGTGTAGTGACCCGAACTTTTCCATGTTTATATATATTAATTGAGATTGATATTTACATGATTAAATGTTTCCAACATGTTAAGCAATCAAACTTGTTAAGACTTGATTAATTGAAATATGTTTCATATAGACAATTGACCACCCAAGTTGACCGGCGATTCACGAACGTTAAAACTTGTAAAAACGACATGATGATATATATATATGGATATACATATGGTTAACATGAGATTATGATAAGTAAGTATCTCCATAAGTATATTAACAATGAGTTATATACATATAAACAAGACTACTAACTTAAGGATTTCGAAACGAGACATATATGTAACGATTATCGTTGTAACGACATTTAAATGTATATATATCATATTAAGATATATTAATATATCATAATATCATGATAATATAATAATTTAACATCTCATTAGATATAATAAACAATGGGTTAACAATATTAATTGAGATCGTTAACTTAAAGGTTTCAAAACAACACTTACATGTAACGACTAACGATGACTTAACGACTCAGTTAAAATGTATATACATGTAGTGTTTTAATATGTATTTATACACTTTTGAAAGACTTCAATACACTTATCAAAATACTTCTACTTAACAAAAATGCTTACAATTACATCCTCGTTCAGTTTCATCAACAATTCTACTCGTATGCACCCGTATTCGTACTCGTACAATACACAGCTTTTAGATGTATGTACTATTGGTATATACACTCCAATGATTAGCTCTTAGCAGCCCATGTGAGTCACCTAACACATGTGGGAACCATCATTTGGCAACTAGCATGAAATATCTCATAAAATTACAAAAATATGAGTAATCATTCATGACTTATTTACATGAAAACAAAATTACATATCCTTTATATCTAATCCATACACCAACGACCAAAAACACCAACAAACACTTTCATTCTTCAATTTTCTTCATCTAATTGATCTCTCTCAAGTTCTATCTTCAAGTTCTAAGTGTTCTTCATAAATTCTAAAAGTTCTAGTTTCATAAAATCAAGAATACTTTCAAGTTTGCTAGCTCACTTTCAATCTTGTAAGGTGATCATCCAACCTCAAGAAATTTTTGTTTCTTACAGTAGGTTATCATTCTAATACAAGGTAATAATCATATTCAAACTTTGGTTCAATTTCTATAACTATAACAATCTTATTTCAAGTGATGATCTTACTTGAACTTGTTTTCGTGTCATGATTCTGCTTCAAGAACTTCGAGCCATCCAAGGATCCATTGAAGCTAGATCCATTTTTCTATTTTCTAGTAGGTTTATCCAAGGAACTTAAGGTAGTAATGATGTTCATAACATCATTCGATTCATACATATAAATCTATCTTATTCGAAGGTTTAAACTTGTAATCACTAGAACATAGTTTAGTTAATTCTAAACTTGTTCGCAAACAAAAGTTAATCCTTCTAACTTGACTTTTAAAATCAACTAAACACATGTTCTATATCTATATGATATGCTAACTTAATGATTTAAAACCTGGAAACACGAAAAACACCGTAAAACCGGATTTACGCCGTCGTAGTAACACCGCGGGCTGTTTTGGGTTAGTTAATTAAAAACTATGATAAACCTTGATTTAAAAGTTGTTATTCTGAGAAAATGATTTTTATTATGAACATGAAACTATATCCAAGAATTATGGTTAAACTCAAAGTGGAAGTATGTTTTCTAAAATGGTCATCTAGACGTCGTTCTTTCGACTGAAATGACTACCTTTACAAAAATGACTTGTAACTTATTTTTCCGACTATAAACCTATACTTTTTCTGTTTAGATTCATAAAATAGAGTTCAATATGAAACCATAGCAATTTGATTCACTCAAAACGGATTTAAAATGAAGAAGTTATGGGTAAAACAAGATTGGATAATTTTTCTCATTTTAGCTACGTGAAAATTGGTAACAAATCTATTCCAACCATAACTTAATCAACTTGTATTGTATATTATGTAATCTTGAGATACCATAGACACGTATACAATGTTTCGACCTATCATGTCGACACATCTATATATATTTCGGAACAACCATAGACACTCTATATGTGAATGTTGGAGTTAGCTATACAGGGTTGAGGTTGATTCCAAAATATATATAGTTTGAGTTGTGATCAATACTGAGATACGTATACACTGGGTCGTGGATTGATTCAAGATAATATTTATCGATTTATTTCTGTACATCTAACTGTGGACAATTAGTTGTAGGTTACTAACGAGGACAGCTGACTTAATAAACTTAAAACATCAAAATATATTAAAAGTGTTGTAAATATATTTTGAACATACTTTGATATATATGTATATATTGTTATAGGTTCGTGAATCAACCAGTGGCCAAGTCTTACTTCCCGACGAAGTAAAAATCTGTGAAAGTGAGTTATAGTCCCACTTTTAAAATCTAATATTTTTGGGATGAGAATACATGCAGGTTTTATAAATGATTTACAAAATAGACACAAGTACGTGAAACTACATTCTATGGTTGAATTATCGAAATCGAATATGCCCCTTTTTATTAAGTCTGGTAATCTAAGAATTAGGGAACAGACACCCTAATTGACGTGAATCCTAAAGATAGATCTATTGGGCCTAACAAACCCCATCCAAAGTACCGGATGCTTTAGTACTTCGAAATTTATATCATATCCGAAGGGTGTCCCGGAATGATGGGGATATTCTTATATATGCATCTTGTTAATGTCGGTTACCAGGTGTTCACTATATGAATGATTTTTATCTCTATGTATGGGATGTGTATTGAAATATGAAATCTTGTGGTCTATTGTTACGATTTGATATATATAGGTTAAACCTATAACTCACCAACATTTTTGTTGACGTTTAAAGCATGTTTATTCTCAGGTGAATATTAAGAGCTTCCGCTGTTGCATACTAAAATAAGGACAAGATTTGGAGTCCATGTTTGTATGATATTGTGTAAAAACTGCATTCAAGAAACTGATTTCGATGTAACATATTTGTATTGTAAACCATTATGTAATGGTCGTGTGTAAACAGGATATTTTAGATTATCATTATTTGATAATCTACGTAAAGCTTTTTAAACCTTTATTTATGAAATAAAGGTTATGGTTTGTTTTAAAATTGAATGCAGTCTTTGAAAAACATCTCATATAGAGGTCAAAACCTCGCAACGAAATCAATTAATATGGAACGTTTTTAATCAATAAGAACGGGACATTTCAGTTGGTATCCGAGCGTTGGTCTTAGAGAACCAGAATTTTGCATTAGTGTGTCTTATCGAGTTTGTTAGGATGCATTAGTGAGTCTGGACTTCGACCGTGTTTACTTGAAAAATGATTGCTTAACAAATTTTGTTGGAAACTATATATTTTTAACATGTGAATATTATGTGATATATTAATCTCTTAACGCGTTTGATATTATGTGATAGATGTCTACCTCTAGAACAAGTCCCATTGAGTCACCTAATAATAATGAAGAGTCAAATGTAAATTGGAATGATTCGTGGACTGATTCACAAGTTCCCGAAGAGGAACCGGAAGAAGAGTCGGAACCGGAAGAAGAATCGGAACCGGAAGAAGAATCGGAACCGGATGAAGAAATAGAACCGGTGGGGGAAATAATAAAACGGTTAAGTAAAACAAAATCCTCAACCAACCGACCAAGGTTAATTATGGTCAATGGTGTTTCCGCCAAGGAAGCAAAATATTGGGAGGATTACCAATTCTCCGATGAATCGGATTCCGACGAGAATTCCGATGATGTTATAGAAATTACCCCAACTGAATTTAAAAAGGCAAAAGAAAATAATAAGGGAAAGGGCATAAAAATAGAGAAATCTAATTCCAACCCCGATGAACTTTATATGTATCGTCAACTCCCGAAGTCCTTAAGTTGTAACAATGACCCGGGAACCTCTAAACCACCAGGTTTTTCTAAACCAATGTGGAAAATAACGGCTCGTATTAGGGGAACATCATATATCCCTAGAAACTTGGCAAAACGAACCAAAACCGAAGAAGAAGAAACAAGCGAGTCGGAATAAGATAGTTGTATTCGTGTGGTGTAATATATGTAATATAGTGTGCTTTTGCTTTATGATATATGTAAAAATTGCTTGTATGAATAAGTATCTTTTTTATGAATCTAACTCTTGTCTATTTTACAGTATAAAAACACAAAATGGATAGACAACCCAATATTTTAAGAGACCTACCCGGAGACATGATTGATGAAATCTTGTCTAGAGTTGGTCAGAATTCTTCGGCACAACTATTTAAGGCGAGATCAGTTTGTAAGACATTCGAAGAACGTTCCAAGAATGCCTTGGTTTATAAAAGGCTTTCGTTCGAAAGATGGGGGATATCACATTGGGAAATCCATAAGTTACGATGTGTTTACTTTGACGCATATATTGCGGGGAACCCAAATGCTATTTTACGCAATGGGTTAAGAAATTATTTTGACTCAATATATCCGAATATTGGACTTCGTGATTTAGAAAAAGCGGCTAACATGCAACATAAAGAAGCATGTTATGCTTACGGATTAGTAATGTTCGCTTCTCACCAAAGTGAGAACAAGAACATCGGGCTACAACTATTAAACAAAACGTTCCCACAAGTGACGGAGTCGGTAATTGGGGTAAGAAATGAGGTTTTTAGATTGTTACGGGACTGTTGGACATTACGTAACCCTCGTCCCTTTGACGACGTTACAACACGCTGTCTTATCAACGGTCATAACGGTTATGTTCCACAAGACCAAGGATGGGAAGTAGTCCTAGTAAAACCAGAATGCATGACTTGTTTCTGGACGTATGAATTACGTGTCTTTATTGCCTTTGCTGAACGACTTGTGTACTAGCTAGAATTATCTTCACAACCATCTTGTATCAAATTTATTGTGTGCTATATTTCATGCTATATGTAAAATAAGCGGTATTGTAAGTTTGTAAAATGTTGTGTAAAAGTTTGAACGCAAAATATTATTATAATCAGTTTTTCATATAGAATTGTAGTAGTTGAATTGTATATTAGCTACTAAGTATGAACTTAACGGGTAGGTACTACCCGAATTTAAACTTATAAAACGCTAATATGAAGAAAAAGCTTTTATAAATGAGTTCATATTATGCTACGAAATACTATTAACTACTCTTAATATTCTGTATGATTAACTTGTTCCATTTAACTATTTTGAAGGAAATGGCACCGACTACTCGACACACCGTGAATATGAATGAAGAGGAATTCCGTACTTTTCTAGCTTCAAACATAGCCGCAGTACAGGCTGCGCTACATACCAACAATAACCTTGGATCTAGCAGTACAGGAAATCGTGTAGGATGCACCTACAAAGAATTCACTGCCTGCAAACCTTTGGAATTTGATGGAACCGAAGGACCGATCGGATTGAAACGGTGGACCGAGAAGGTCGAATCGGTGTTTGCCATAAGTAAGTGTACTGAAGAGGACAAAGTAAAGTACGCTACGCATACCTTCACAGGTTCTGCGTTAACATGGTGGAATACCTATCTAGAGCAAGTGGGACAAGACGATGCGTACGTACTACCGTGGTCAGCATTCAAGCACTTGATGAACGAGAAGTACCGTCCCAGAACCGAGGTCAATAAGCTCAAGACAGAACTTAGAGGGTTACGAACCCAAGGATTTGATATTACCACGTACGAAAGACGATTCACAGAATTATGCCTATTGTGTCCGGGAGCATTCGAAGATGAGGAAGAGAAGATCGACGCGTTTGTGAAAGGATTACCGGAAAGAATCCAAGAAGATATAAGTTCACACGAGCCCGCCTCCATACAACAGGCATGTAGAATGGCTCACAAACTCGTGAACCAGATTGAAGAAAGAATTAAAGAACAGACTGCTGAAGAGGCCAATGTGAAGCAAGTCAAAAGAAAGTGGGAGGAAAACGGTGATAAGAATCACCAATACAACAACAACAGCAATTACAACAATAATCGCAACAATTATCCCAACAATCGCAACATCAATCGCAACTACAACAAACGGCCCAACAACAACAACAACAACAACAACAGCAACTACAACAATCATCCCAACAACAATAATAACCGCAACAACAACAACAATCAGAAGCAGCTATGCCAAAGGTGTGAAAAGAATCACTCGGGGTTCTGCACCAAATTTTGCAACAAGTGTAAAAGAAATGGTCATAGCGCGGCGAAGTGTGAGGTCTACGGACCAGGGGTTAATAGAACGAAAGGAACAAATGGTGTCGGAACGAGTAATGGCGGAGCAAGTAGTGTCGGAGCAAGTTATGCCAATGTAGTTTGTTATAAATGTGGAAAACCGGGCCACATTATTAGAAATTGCCCGAACCAGGAGAACACGAATGGACAAGGCCGTGGAAGAGTTTTCAATATTAATGCGGAAGAGGCACAGGAAGACCCGGAGCTTGTTACGGGTACGTTTCTTATTGACAATAAATCTGCTTACGTTTTATTTGATTCGGGTGCAGATAGAAGCTATATGAGTAGAGATTTTTGTGCTAAATTAAGTTGTCCATTGACGCCTTTGGATAGTAAATTTTTACTCGAATTAGCAAATGGTAAATTAATTTCAGCAGATAATATATGTCGGAATCGAGAATTTAAACTGGTTAGCGAAACATTTAAGATTGATTTGATACCAGTAGAGTTAGGGAGTTTTGATGTGATAATCGGTATGGACTGGTTGAAAGAAGTGAAAGCGGAGATCGTTTGTTACAAAAATGCAATTCGCATTATACGAGAAAAAGGAAAACCTTTAATGGTGTACGGAGAAAAGGGCAACACGAAGCTACATCTTATTAGTAATTTGAAGGCACAAAAACTAATAAGAAAAGGTTGCTATGCTGTTCTAGCACACGTCGAGAAAGTACAAACTGAAGAAAAGAGCAACAATGATGTTCCCGTCGCAAAAGAATTTCCTGATGTATTTCCGAAAGAATTACCGGGATTACCCCCACATCGATCCGTTGAATTTCAAATAGATCTTGTACCAGGAGCTGCACCAATAGCTCGTGCTCCTTACAGACTCGCACCCAGCGAGATGAAAGAACTACAAAGCCAATTACAAGAACTTTTAGAGCGTGGTTTCATTCGACCAAGCACATCACCGTGGGGAGCTCCTGTTTTGTTTGTCAAGAAGAAAGATGGTACATTCAGGTTGTGTGTCGACTACCGAGAGTTGACCAAACTTACCATCAAGAACCGCTACCCACTACCGAGAATCGATGACTTATTTGATCAACTACAAGGCTCGTCTGTTTATTCAAAGATTGACTTACGTTCCGGGTATCATCAAATGCGGGTGAAAGAAGATGATATTCCAAAGACTACTTTCAGAACATGTTACGGTCATTACGAGTTTATGGTCATGCCGTTTGGTTTAACTAATGCACCAGCTGTGTTCATGGACCTTATGAACCGAGTGTGTGGACCATACCTTGACAAGTTTGTCATTGTTTTCATTGATGACATACTTATTTACTCAAAGAATGACCAAGAACACGGTGAACATTTGAGAAAGGTGTTAGAAGTATTGAGGAAGGAATAATTGTACGCTAAGTTTTCAAAGTGTGCATTTTGGTTGGAAGAAGTTCAATTCCTCGGTCACATAGTGAACAAAGAAGGTATTAAGGTGGATCCGGCAAAGATAGAAACTGTTGAAAAGTGGGAAACCCCGAAAACTCCGAAACACATACGCCAGTTTTTAGGACTAGCTGGTTACTACAGAAGGTTCATCCAAGACTTTTCCAGAATAGCAAAACCCTTGACTGCATTAACGCATAAAGGGAAGAAATTTGAATGGAATGATGAACAAGAGAAAGCGTTTCAGTTATTGAAGAAAAAGCTAACTACGGCACCTATATTGTCATTGCCTGAAGGGAATGATGATTTTGTGATTTATTGTGATGCATCAAAGCAAGGTCTCGGTTGTGTATTAATGCAACGAACGAAGGTGATTGCTTATGCGTCTAGACAATTGAAGATTCACGAACAAAATTATACGACGCATGATTTGGAATTAGGCGCGGTTGTTTTTGCATTAAAGACTTGGAGGCACTACTTATATGGGGTCAAAAGTATTATATATACCGACCACAAAAGTCTTCAACACATATTTAATCAGAAACAACTGAATATGAGGCAGCGTAGGTGGATTGAATTATTGAATGATTACGACTTTGAGATTCGTTACCACCCGGGGAAGGCAAATGTGGTAACCGATGCCTTGAGCAGGAAGTACAGAGAACCCATTCGAGTAAAATCTATGAATATAATGATTCATAATAACATTACTACTCAAATAAAGGAGGCGCAACAAGGAGTTTTAAAAGAGGGAAATTTAAAGGATGAAATACCCAAAGGATCGGAGAAGCATCTTAATATTCGGGAAGACGGAACCCGGTATAGGGCTGAAAGGATTTGGGTACCAAAATTTAGAGATATGAGAGAAATGGTACTTAGAGAAGCTCATAAAACCAGATACTCAATACATCCTGGAACGGGGAAGATGTACAAGGATCTCAAGAAACACTTTTGGTGGCCGGGTATGAAAGCCGATGTTGCTAAATACGTAGGAGAATGTTTGACGTGTTCTAAGGTCAAAGCTGAGCATCAGAAACCATCAGGTCTACTTCAACAACCCGAAATCCCGGAATGGAAATGGGAAAACATTACCATGGATTTCATCACTAAATTGCCAAGGACTGCAAGTGGTTTTGATACTATTTGGGTAATAGTTGATCGTCTCACCAAATCAGCACACTTCTTGCCAATAAGAGAAGATGACAAAATGGAGAAGTTAGCACGACTGTATTTGAAGGAAGTCGTCTCCAGACATGGAATACCAATCTCTATTATCTCTGATAGGGATGGCAGATTTATTTCAAGATTCTGGCAGAAATTACAGCAAGCATTAGGAACTCGTCTGGAAATGAGTACTGCCTATCATCCACAAACTGATGGGCAGAGCGAAAGGACGATACAAACGCTTGAAGACATGCTACGAGCATGTGTTATTGATTTCGGAAACAGTTGGGATCGACATCTACCGTTAGCAGAATTTTCCTACAACAACAGCTACCATTCAAGCATTGAGATGGCGCCGTTTGAAGCACTTTATGGTAGAAAGTGCAGGTCTCCGATTTGTTGGAGTGAAGTGGGGGATAGACAGATTACGGGTCCGGAGATTATACAAGAAACTACCGAGAAGATCATCCAAATTCAACAACGGTCGAAAACCGCCCAAAGTCGACAAAAGAGCTACGCTGACATTAAAAGAAAAGATATAGAATTTGAAATTGGAGAGATGGTCATGCTTAAAGTTGCACCTTGGAAAGGCGTTGTTCGATTTGGTAAACGAGGGAAATTAAATCCAAGGTATATTGGACCATTCAAGATTATTGATCGTGTCGGACCAGTAGCTTACCGACTAGAGTTACCTCAACAACTCGCGGCTGTACATAACACTTTCCACGTCTCGAATTTGAAGAAATGTTTTGCTAAAGAAGATCTCACTATTCCGTTAGATGAAATCCAAATCAACGAAAAACTTCAATTCATCGAAGAACCCGTCGAAATAATGGATCGTGAGGTTAAAAGACTTAAGCAAAACAAGATACCAATTGTTAAGGTTCGATGGAATGCTCGTAGAGGACCCGAGTTCACCTGGGAGCGTGAAGATCAGATGAAGAAGAAATACCCGCATCTATTTCCAGAAGATTCGTCAACACCTTCAACACCTTAAAATTTCGGGACGAAATTTATTTAACGGGTAGGTACTGTAGTGACCCGAACTTTTCCATGTTTATATATATTAATTGAGATTGATATTTACATGATTAAATGTTTCCAACATGTTAAGAAATCAAACTTGTTAAGACTTGATTAATTGAAATATGTTTCATATAGACAATTGACCACCCAAGTTGACCGGCGATTCACGAACGTTAAAACTTGTAAAAACGACATGATGATATATATATATGGATATACATATGGTTAACATGAGATTATGATAAGTAAGTATCTCCATAAGTATATTAACAATGAGTTATATACATATAAACAAGACTACTAACTTAAGGATTTCGAAACGAGACATATATGTAACGATTATCGTTGTAACGACATTTAAATGTATATATATCATATTAAGATATATTAATATATCATAATATCATGATAATATAATAATTTAACATCTCATTAGATATAATAAACAATGGGTTAACAATATTAATTGAGATCGTTAACTTAAAGGTTTCAAAACAACACTTACATGTAACGACTAACGATGACTTAACGACTCAGTTAAAATGTATATACATGTAGTGTTTTAATATGTATTTATACACTTTTGAAAGACTTCAATACACTTATCAAAATACTTCTACTTAACAAAAATGCTTACAATTACATCCTCGTTCAGTTTCATCAACAATTCTACTCGTATGCACCCGTATTCGTACTCGTACAATACACAGCTTTTAGATGTATGTACTATTGGTATATACACTCCAATGATTAGCTCTTAGCAGCCCATGTGAGTCACCTAACACATGTGGGAACCATCATTTGGCAACTAGCATGAAATATCTCATAAAATTACAAAAATATGAGTAATCATTCATGACTTATTTACATGAAAACAAAATTACATATCCTTTATATCTAATCCATACACCAACGACCAAAAACACCAACAAACACTTTCATTCTTCAATTTTCTTCATCTAATTGATCTCTCTCAAGTTCTATCTTCAAGTTCTAAGTGTTCTTCATAAATTCTAAAAGTTCTAGTTTCATAAAATCAAGAATACTTTCAAGTTTGCTAGCTCACTTTCAATCTTGTAAGGTGATCATCCAACCTCAAGAAATTTTTGTTTCTTACAGTAGGTTATCATTCTAATACAAGGTAATAATCATATTCAAACTTTGGTTCAATTTCTATAACTATAACAATCTTATTTCAAGTGATGATCTTACTTGAACTTGTTTTCGTGTCATGATTCTGCTTCAAGAACTTCGAGCCATCCAAGGATCCATTGAAGCTAGATCCATTTTTCTATTTTCTAGTAGGTTTATCCAAGGAACTTAAGGTAGTAATGATGTTCATAACATCATTCGATTCATACATATAAATCTATCTTATTCGAAGGTTTAAACTTGTAATCACTAGAACATAGTTTAGTTAATTCTAAACTTGTTCGCAAACAAAAGTTAATCCTTCTAACTTGACTTTTAAAATCAACTAAACACATGTTCTATATCTATATGATATGCTAACTTAATGATTTAAAACCTGGAAACACGAAAAACACCGTAAAACCGGATTTACGCCGTCGTAGTAACACCGCGGGCTGTTTTGGGTTAGTTAATTAAAAACTATGATAAACCTTGATTTAAAAGTTGTTATTCTGAGAAAATGATTTTTATTATGAACATGAAACTATATCCAAGAATTATGGTTAAACTCAAAGTGGAAGTATGTTTTCTAAAATGGTCATCTAGACGTCGTTCTTTCGACTGAAATGACTACCTTTACAAAAATGACTTGTAACTTATTTTTCCGACTATAAACCTATACTTTTTCTGTTTATATTCATAAAATAGAGTTCAATATGAAACCATAGCAATTTGATTCACTCAAAACGGATTTAAAATGAAGAAGTTATGGGTAAAACAAGATTGGATAATTTTTCTCATTTTAGCTACGTGAAAATTGGTAACAAATCTATTCCAACCATAACTTAATCAACTTGTATTGTATATTATGTAATCTTGAGATACCATAGACACGTATACAATGTTTCGACCTATCATGTCGACACATCTATATATATTTCGGAACAACCATAGACACTCTATATGTGAATGTTGGAGTTAGCTATACAGGGTTGAGGTTGATTCCAAAATATATATAGTTTGAGTTGTGATCAATACTGAGATACGTATACACTGGGTCGTGGATTGATTCAAGATAATATTTATCGATTTATTTCTGTACATCTAACTGTGGACAATTAGTTGTAGGTTACTAACGAGGACAGCTGACTTAATAAACTTAAAACATCAAAATATATTAAAAGTGTTGTAAATATATTTTGAACATACTTTGATATATATGTATATATTGTTATAGGTTCGTGAATCAACCAGTGGCCAAGTCTTACTTCCCGATGAAGTAAAAATCTGTGAAAGTGAGTTATAGTCCCACTTTTAAAATCTAATATTTTTGGGATGAGAATACATGCAGGTTTTATAAATGATTTACAAAATAGACACAAGTACGTGAAACTACATTCTATGGTTGAATTATCGAAATCGAATATGCCCCTTTTTATTAAGTCTGGTAATCTAAGAATTAGGGAACAGACACCCTAATTGACGTGAATCCTAAAGATAGATCTATTGGGCCTAACAAACCCCATCCAAAGTACCGGATGCTTTAGTACTTCGAAATTTATATCATATCCGAAGGGTGTCCCGGAATGATGGGGATATTCTTATATATGCATCTTGTTAATGTCGGTTACCAGGTGTTCACTATATGAATGATTTTTATCTCTATGTATGGGATGTGTATTGAAATATGAAATCTTGTGGTCTATTGTTACGATTTGATATATATAGGTTAAACCTATAACTCACCAACATTTTTGTTGACGTTTAAAGCATGTTTATTCTCAGGTGAATATTAAGAGCTTCTGCTGTTGCATACTAAAATAAGGACAAGATTTGGAGTCCATGTTTGTATGATATTGTGTAAAAACTGCATTCAAGAAACTGATTTCGATGTAATATATTTGTATTGTAAACCATTATGTAATGGTCGTGTGTAAACAGGATATTTTAGATTATCATTATTTGATAATCTACGTAAAGCTTTTTAAACCTTTATTTATGAAATAAAGGTTATGGTTTGTTTTAAAAATGAATGCAGTCTTTGAAAAACATCTCATATAGAGGTCAAAACCTCGCAACGAAATCAATTAATATGGAACGTTTTTAATCAATAAGAACGGGACATTTCACCGGGGGACCGGTTGCTCTCACCCGATGGTTTGAGCAAACAGAAGCTGTTTTTAGCATAAGTGATTGTCGGGACCAAGACAAGGTCAAGTACTCCACTCACACTTTCGCCGGCATCGCTCTCACTTGGTGGAACACGTATGTGTAATCGGTGGGTACCGATGAAGCCCACACACTCTCTTGGGCCGATTTAAGGAAAAAGATGATCATCGAATAATTCCCACGTGAAGAGATTCGAAAGCTCGAAAGCGAGCTAAGAAGTTTGAAAGCGGTCGGAAATGACCTCAAGGCTTATAATCAACGGTTTGCTGAACTAGCCCTAATGTGTCAGGCCCTCGTGACTCCCGAATCCGTAAGGGTTGAACTTTATATGGATGGCCTCCCTAAGAGCATTAAACACGGAGTAATGTCATCCAAAATCGTTAACCTACAAGAAGCTTTAAAGATGACCCACCAATTGATAGAAACGGTTGACGAAATTGAAGTGCCAGCACCTAAGGCCGAGGATAAGTCGGGTAGCAACAAAAGAAAATGGGATGCCCCCCAATCAAGCAACTACAACAACAACAACTTCACCCAGAAGCCTTTCACCTCCGACGGCAAGAAGAGTTATGCCGGAAACCTACCTTATTGTAACAAGTGCCACAAACATCATCTTGGTGAATGTGGCAAACCATTTTGAATCAAGTGTCAAAGAAGTGGCCATGTGGCTCACGATTGTAGAAATACCGATCCCGTCGCTCAAAAGGGGCCCAATGCACCAAAAGCGGGCGTTTGTTACGAATGTGGCCAACCGGGTCATTATAGGAATGTGTGCCCAAAGAAGAAAACCAAACCCAATGCACGCGGCCGAGCTTTCAACATTAACACCGAGAAAGCCCGAGATGACAATGAACTAGTCACAGGTACGTTTCTTCTCAACAACTCTTATGTTTCTTGCTTATTCGATTCGGGTGCCGATAAATATTTTGTATCCAAGACTTTGGCTCATACTCTTTGCACTCCACCACTCCCCCTAGATACTACTTATACCATTGAAGTGGCCGACGGAAAACTATCAAGTGCCGACACATATTATCGGGGGTGTACGTTAAACTTATTGGGTAAAGAGTTTGAAATTGACTTAATACTGAAATGTCCCGTTCTTATTGATTAAAAACGTTCCATATTAATTGATTTCGTTGCGAGGTTTTGACCTCTATATGAGACGTTTTTCAAAGACTGCATTCATTTTTAAAACAAACCATAACCTTTATTTCATAGATAAAGGTTTTAAAAAGCTATACGTAGATTATCAAATAATGATAATCTAAAATATCATGTTTACACACGACCATTACATAATGGTTTACAATACAAATATGTTACAAAAAAATAAGTTTCTTGAATGCAGTTTTTACACAATATCATACAAGTATGGACTCCAAATCTCGTCCTTATTTAAGTATGCGACAGCGGAAGCTCTTAATAATCACCTGAGAATAAACATGCTTAAAACGTCAACAAAAATGTTGGTGAGTTATAGGTTTAACCTATATATATCAAATCATAATAATAGACCACAAGATTTCATATTTCAATACACATCCCATACATAGAGATAAAAATCATTCATATGGTGAACACCTGGTAACCGACATTAACAAGATGCATATATAAGAATATCCCCATCATTCCGGGACACCCTTCGGATATGATATAAATTTCGAAGTACTAAAGCATCCGGTACTTTGGATGGGGTTTGTTAGGCCCAATAGATCTATCTTTAGGATTCGCGTCAATTAGGGTGTCTGTTCCCTAATTCTTAGATTACCAGACTTAATAAAAAGGGGCATATTCGATTTCGATAATTCAACCATAGAATGTAGTTTCACGTACTTGTGTCTATTTTGTAAATCATTTATAAAACCTGCATGTATTCTCATCCCAAAAATATTAGATTTTAAAAGTGGGACTATAACTCACTTTCACAGATTTTTACTTCGTCGGGAAGTAAGACTTGGCCACTGGTTGATTCACGAACCTATAACAATATATACATATATATCAAAGTATGTTCAAAATATATTTATAACACTTTTAATATATTTTGATGTTTTAAGTTTATTAAGTCAGCTGTCCTCGTTAGTAACCTACAACTAGTTGTCCACAGTTAGATGTACAGAAATAAATCGATAAATATTATCTTGAATCAATCCACGACCCAGTGTATACGTATCTCAGTATTGATCACAACTCAAACTATATATATTTTGGAATCAACCTCAACCCTGTATAGCTAACTCCAACATTCACATATAGAGTGTCTATGGTTGTTCCGAAATATATATAGATGTGTCGACATGATAGGTAGAAACATTGTATACGTGTCTATGGTATCTCAAGATTACATAATATACAATACAAGTTGATTAAGTTATGGTTGGAATAGATTTGTTACCAATTTTCACGTAGCTAAAATGAGAAAAATTATCCAATCTTGTTTTACCCATAACTTCTTCATTTTAAATCCGTTTTGAGTGAATCAAATTGCTATGGTTTCATATTGAACTCTATTTTATGAATCTAAACAGAAAAAGTATAGGTTTATAGTTGGAAAAATAAGTTACAAGTCGTTTTTGTAAAGGTAGTCATTTCAGTCGAAAGAACGACGTCTAGATGACCATTTTAGAAAACATACTTCCACTTTGAGTTTAACCAAATTTTTGGATATAGTTTCATGTTCATAATAAAAATCATTTTCTCAGAATAACAACTTTTAAATCAAAGTTTATCATAGTTTTTAATTAACTAACCCAAAACAGCCCGTGGTGTTACTACGACGGCGTAAATCCGGTTTTACGGTGTTTTTCGTGTTTCCAGGTTTTAAATCATTAAGTTAGCATATCATATAGATATAGAACATGTGTTTAGTTGATTTTAAAAGTCAAGTTAGAAGGATTAACTTTTATTTGCGAACAAGTTTAGAATTAACTAAACTATGTTCTAGTGATTACAAGTTTAAACCTTCGAATAAGATAGCTTTATATGTATGAATCGAATGATGTTATGAACATCATTACTACCTTAAGTTCCTTGGATAAACCTACTGGAAAAGATAAAAGTGGATCTAGCTTCAATGGATCCTTGGATGGCTCGAAGTTCTTGAAGCAGAATCATGACACGAAAACAAGTTCAAGTAAGATCATCAATTGAAATAAGATTGTTATAGTTATAGAAATTGAACCAAAGTTTGAATATGATTATTACCTTGTATTAGAATGATAACCTACTGTAAGAAACAAAGATTTCTTGAGGTTGGATGATCACCTTACAAGATTGGAAGTGAGCTAGCAAACTTGAAAGTATTCTTGATTTTATGAAACTAGAACTTTTGGAATTTATGAAGAACACTTAGAACTTGAAGATAGAACTTGAGAGAGATTAATTAGATGAAGAAAATTGAAGAATGAAAGTGTTTGTAGGTGTTTTTGGTCGTTGGTGTATGGATTAGATATAAAGGATATGTAATTTTGTTTTCATGTAAATAAGTCATGAATGATTACTCATATTTTTGTAATTTTATGAGATATTTCATGCTAGTTGCCAAATGATGGTTCCCACATGTGTTAGGTGACTCACATGGGCTGCTAAGAGCTGATCATTGGAGTGTATATACCAATAGTACATACATCTAAAAGCTGTGTATTGTACGAGTACGAATACGGATGCATACGAGTAGAATTGTTGATGAAACTGAACGAGGATGTAATTGTAAGCATTTTTGTTAAGTAGAAGTATTTTGATAAGTGTCTTTAAGTCTTAAAAAAGTGTATGAATACATATTTAAACACTACATGTATATACATTTTAACTGAGTCGTTAAGTCATCGTTAGCCGTTACATGTAAGTGTTGTTTTGAAACCTTTAGGTTAACGATCTTGTTAAATGTTGTTAACCCAATGTTTATAATATCAAATGAGATTTTAAATTATTATATTATCATGATTTTATGATGTACGAATATCTCTTAATATGATATATATACATTAAATGTCGTTACAACGATAATCGTTACATATATGTCTCGTTTAAAAATCATTAAGTTAATAGTCTTGTTTTTACATATGTAGTTCATTGTTAATATACTTAATGATATGTTTACTTATCATAGTATCATGTTAACTATATATATATATCCATATATATGTCATCATATAGTTTTTACAAGTTTTAACGTTCGTGAATCACCGGTCAACTTGGGTGGTCAATTGTCTATATGAAACATATTTCAATTAATCAAGTCTTAACAAGTTTGATTGCTTAGCATGTTGGAAACATTTAATCATGTAAATATCAATCTCAATTAATATATATAAACATGGAAAAGTTCGGGTCACTACAGTACCTACCCGTTAAATAAATTTCGTCCCGAAATTTTAAGCTGTTGAAGGTGTTGACGAATCTTCTGGAAATAGATGCGGGTATTTTTATTCTTCATCTGATCTTCACGCTCCCAGGTGAACTCGGGTCCTCTACGAGCATTCCATCGAACCTTAACAATTGGTATCTTGTTTTGCTTAAGTCTTTTAACCTCACGATCCATTATTTCGACGGGTTCTTTGATGAATTGAAGTTTTTCGTTGATTTGTATTTCATCTAACGGAATAGTGAGATCTTCTTTAGCAAAACATTTCTTCAAATTCGAGACGTGGAAAGTGTTATGTACAGCCGCGAGTTGTTGAGGTAACTCAAGTCGGTAAGCTACTGGTCCGACACGATCAATAATCTTGAATGGTCCAATATACCTTGGATTTAATTTCCCTCGTTGACCAAATCGAACAACGCCTTTCCAAGGTGCAACTTTAAGCATGACCATCTCTCCAATTTCAAATTCTATATCTTTTCTTTTAATGTCAGCGTAGCTCTTTTGTCGACTTTGGGCGGTTTTCAACCGTTGTTGAATTTGGATGATCTTCTCGGTAGTTTCTTGTATAATCTACGGACCCGTAATCTGTCTATCCCCCACTTCACTCCAACAAATCGGAGACCTGCACTTTCTACCATAAAGTGCTTCAAACGGCGCCATCTCAATGCTTGAATGGTAGCTGTTGTTGTAGGAAAATTCTGCTAACGGTAGATGTCGATCCCAACTGTTTCCGAAATCAATAACACATGCTCGTAGCATGTCTTCAAGCGTTTGTATCGTCCTTTCGTTCTGCCCATCAGTTTGTGGATGATAGGCAGTACTCATGTCTAGACGAGTTCCTAATGCTTGCTGTAATGTCTGCCAGAATCTTGAAATAAATCTGCCATCCCTATCAGAGATAATAGAGATTGGTATTCCATGTCTGGAGACGACTTCCTTCAAATACAGTCGTGCTAACTTCTCCATCTTGTCATCTTCTCTTATTGGCAGGAAGTATGCTGATTTGGTGAGACGATCAACTATAACCCAAATAGTATCAAAACCACTTGCAGTCCTTGGTAATTTAGTGATGAAATCCATGGTAATGTTTTCCCATTTCCATTCCGGGATTTCGGGTTGTTGAAGTAGACCTGATGGTTTTTGATGCTCAGCTTTGACCTTAGAACACGTCAAACATTCTCCTACGTATTTAGCAACATCGGCTTTCACACCCGGCCACCAAAAATGTTTCTTGAGATCCTTGTACATCTTCCCCGTTCCAGGATGTATTGAGTATCTGGTTTTATGAGCTTCTCTAAGTACCATTTCTCTCATATCTCCAAATTTTGGTACCCAAATTCTTTCAGCCCTATACCGGGTTCCGTCTTCCCGAATATTAAGATGCTTCTCCGATCCTTTGGGTATTTCATCCTTTAAATTTCCCTCTTTCAAAACTCCTTGTTGCGCCTCCTTTATTTGAGTAGTAAGGTTAGTGTGAATCATTATATTCATAGATTTTACTCGAATGGGTTCTCTGTCCTTTCTGCTCAAGGCGTCGGCTACCACATTTGCCTTCCTCGGGTGGTAACGAATCTCAAAGTCGTAATCATTCAACAATTCAATCCACCTACGCTGCCTCATATTCAGTTGTTTCTGATTAAATATGTGTTGAAGACTTTTGTGGTCGGTATATATAATACTTTTGACCCCATATAAGTAGTGCCTCCAAGTCTTTAATGCAAAAACAACCGTGCCTAATTCCAAATCATGGGTCGTATAATTTTGTTCGTGAATCTTCAATTGTCTAGACGCATAAGCAATCACCTTCGTTCGTTGCATTAATACACAACCGAGACCTTGCTTTGATGCGTCACAATAAATCACAAAATCATCATTCCCTTCAGGCAATGACAATATAGGTGCCGTAGTTAGCTTTTTCTTCAATAACTAAAACGCTTTCTCTTGTTCATCATTCCATTCAAATTTCTTCCCTTTATGCGTTAATGCAGTCAAGGGTTTTGCTATTCTAGAAAAGTCTTGGATGAACCTTCTGTAGTAACCAGCTAGTCCTAAAAACTGGCGTATGTGTTTCGGAGTTTTCGGGGTTTCCCACTTTTCAACAGTTTCTATCTTTGCCGGATCCACCTTAATACCTTCTTTGTTCACTATGTGACCGAGGAATTGAACTTCTTCCAACCAAAATGCACACTTTGAAAACTTAGCGTACAATTCTTCCTTCCTCAATACTTCTAACACCTTTCTCAAATGTTCACCGTGTTCTTGGTCATTCTTTGAGTAAACAAGTATGTCATCAATGAAAACAATGACAAACTTGTCAAGGTATGGTCCACACACTCGGTTCATAAGGTCCATGAACACAGCTGGTGCATTAGTTAAACCAAACGGCATGACCATAAACTCGTAATGACTGTAACGTGTTCTGAAAGCAGTCTTTGGAATATCATCTTCTTTCACCCGCATTTGATGATACCCGGAACGTAAGTCAATCTTTGAATAAACAGACGAGCCTTGTAGTTGATCAAATAAGTCGTTGATTCTCGGTAGTGGGTAGCGGTTCTTGATGGTAAGTTTGTTCAACTCTCGGTAGTCGATACACAACCTGAATGTACCATCTTTCTTCTTGACAAAAAAAACAGGAGCTCCCCACGGTGATGTGCTTGGTCGAATGAAACCATGCTCTAAAAGTTCTTGTAATTGGCTTTGCAGTTCTTTCATCTCGCTGGGTGCGAGTCTGTAAGGAGCACGAGCTATTGGTGCAGCTCCTGGTACAAGATCTATTTGAAATTCTACGGATCGATGTGGGGGTAATCCGGGTAATTCTTTCGGAAATACATCGGGAAATTCTTTTGCAACGGGAACATCATTGATGCTCTTTTCTTCAGTTTGTACTTTCTCGACGTATGCTAGAACAGCATAGCAACCTTTTCTTATTAGTTTTTGTGCCTTCAAATTACTAATAAGATGTAGCTTCATGTTGCCCTTTTCTCCGTACACCATTAAGGGTTTTCCTTTTTCTCGTATAATGTGAATTGCATTTTTGTAACAAACGATCTCTGCTTTCACTTCTTTCAACCAGTCCATACCAATTATCACATCAAAACTCCCTAACTCTACTGGTATCAAATCAATCTTAAATGTTTCGCTAACCAGTTTAATTTCTCGATTCCGACATATATTATCTGCTGAAATTAATTTACCATTTGCTAATTCGAGTAAAAATTTACTATCCAAAGGCGTCAATGGACAACTTAATTTAGCACAAAAATCTCTACTCATATAGCTTCTATCCGCACCCGAATCAAATAAAACGTAAGCAGATTTATTGTCAATAAGAAACGTACCCGTAACAAGCTCCGGGTCTTCCTGTGCCTCTGCCGCATTAATATTGAAAACTCTTCCGCGGCCTTGTCCATTCGTGTTCTCCTGGTTCGGACAATTTCTAATAATGTGGCCTGCTTTCCCACATTTATAACAAACTACATTGGCATAACTTGCTCCGACACTACTTGCTCCGCCATTACTCGTTCCGACACCATTTGTTCCTTTCGTTCTATTAACCCCTGGTCCGTAGACCTCACACTTCGCCGCGCTATGACCATTTCTTTTACACTTGTTGCAAAATTTGGTGCAGAACCCCGAGTGATACTTTTCACACCTTTGGCATAGCTGCTTCTGATTGTTGTTGTTGTTGCGGTTATTATTGTTGTTGGGATGATTGTTGTAGTTGCTATTGTTGTTGTTGTTGTTGTTGTTGTTGTTGTTGTTGTTGTTGTTGTTGTTAGACCGTTTGTTGTAGTTGCGATTGATGTTGCGATTGTTGGGATAATTGTTGCGATTATTGTTGTAATTGCTGTTGTTGTTGTATTGGTGATTCTTATCACCGTTTTCCTCCCACTTTCTTTTGACTTGCTTCACATTGGCCTCTTCAGCACTCTGTTCTTTAATTCTTTCTTCAATCTGGTTCACTAGTTTGTGAGCCATTCTACATGCCTGTTGTATGGAGGCGGGCTCGTGTGAACTTATATCTTCTTGGATTCTTTCTGGTAATCCTTTCACAAACGCGTCGATCTTCTCTTCCTCATCTTCGAATGCTCCCGGACACAATAGGCACAATTCTGTGAATCGTCTTTCGTACGTGGTAATATCAAATCCTTGGGTTCGTAACCCTCTAAGTTCTGTCTTGAGCTTATTGACCTCGGTTCTGGGACGGTACTTCTCGTTCATCAAGTGCTTGAATGCTGACCACGGTAGTGCGTACGCATCGTCTTGTCCCACTTGCTCTAGATAGGTATTCCACCATGTTAACGCAGAACCTGTGAAGGTATGCGTAGCGTACTTCACTTTCTCCTCTTCAGTAAACTTACTTATGGCAAACACCGATTCGACCTTCTCGGTCCACCGTTTCAATCCGATCGGTCCTTCGGTTCCATCAAATTCCAAAGGTTTGCAGGCAGTGAATTCTTTGTAGGTGCATCCTACACGATTTCCTGTACTGCTAGATCCAAGGTTATTGTTGGTATGTAGCGTAGCCTGTACTGCGGCTATGTTTGAAGCTAGAAAAGTACGGAATTCCTCTTCATTCATATTCACGGTGTGTCGAGTAGTCGGTGCCATTTCCTTCAAAATAGTCAAATGGAACAAGTTAATCATACAGAATATTAAGAGTAGTTAATAGTATTTCATAGCATAATATGAACTCATTTATAAAAGCTTTTTCTTCATATTAGCGTTTTATTAGTTTAAATTCGGGTAGTACCTACCCGTTAAGTTCATACTTAGTAGCTAATATACAATTCAACTACTACAATTCTATATGAAAAACTGATTATAATAATATTTCGCCTTCAAACTTTTACACAATATTTTACAAACTTACAATACCGCTTATTTTACATATAGCATGAAATATAGCACACAATAAATTTGATACAAGATGGTTGTGAAGATAATTCTAGCTAGTACACAAGTCGTTCAGCAAAGGCAATAAAGACACGTAATTCATACGTCCAGAAACAAATCATGCATTCTGGTTTTACTAGGATTACTTCCCATCCTTGGTCTTGTGGAACATAACCGTTATGGCCGTTGATAAGACAGCGTGTTGTAACGTCATCAAAGGGACGAGGGTTACGTAATGTCCAACAGTCCCGTAACAATCTAAAAACCTCATTTCTTACCCCAATTACCGACTCCGTCACTTGTGGGAACGTTTTGTTTAATAGCTGTAGCCCGATGTTCTTTTTCTCACTTTGGTGAGAAGCGAACATTACTAACCCGTAAGCATAGCATGCTTCTTTATGTTGCATGTTAGCCGCTTTTTCTAAATCATGAAGTCCTATATTCGGATACATTGAGTCAAAATAATTTCTTAACCCGTTGCGTAAAATAGCATTTGGGTTCCCCGCAATATATGCGTCAAAGTAAACACATCGTAACTTATGGGTTTCCCAATGTGATATCCCCCATCTTTCAAATGAAAGTCTCTTATAAACCAAAACATTCTTGGAACGTTCTTCGAATATCTTACAAACTGATCTCGCCTTAAATAGTTGTGCCGAAGAATTCTGACCGACTCTAGACAAGATTTCATCAATCATGTCTCCGGGTAGGTCTCTTAAAATATTGGGTTGTCTATCCATTTTGTGTTTTTATACTGTAAAATAGACAAGAGTTAGATTCATAAAAAAAATACTTATTAATACAAGCAATTTTTACATATATCATAAAGCATAAGCACACTATATTACATATATTACACCACACGAATACAACTATCTTATTCCGACTCGCTTGTTTTTTCTTCTTCGGTTTGGTTCGTTTTTCCAAGTTTCTAGGGATATATGATGTTCCCCTAATACGAGCCGTCGTTTTCCACATTGGTTTAGAAAAACCTGGTGGTTTAGAGGTTCCCGGGTCATTGTTACAACTTAAGGACTTCGGGGGTTGACGATGCTTATAAAGTTCATCGGGGTTGGAATTAGATTTCTCTATTTTTATGCCCTTTCTCTTATTATTTTCTTTTGCCTTTTTAAATTCAGTTGGGGTAATTTCTATAACATCATCGGAATTCTCGTCGGAATCCGATTCATCGGAGAATTGGTAATCCTCCCAATATTTTGCTTCTTTGGCGGAAACACCATTGAACATAATTAACCTTGGTCGGTTGGTTGAGGATTTTCTTTTACTTAACCGTTTTATTATTTCCCCCACCGGTTCTATTTCTTCATCCGGTTCCGATTCTTCTTCCGGTTCCGATTCTTCTTCCGGTTCAGACTCTTCTTCCGGTTCCTCTTCGGGAACTTGTGAATCAGTCCACGAATCATTCCAATTTACATTTGACTCTTCATTATTATTAGGTGAGTCAATGGGACTTGTTCTAGAGGTAGACATCTATCACATAATATCAAACGCGTTAAGAGATTAATATATCACATAATATTCACATGTTAAAAATATATAGTTTCCAACAAAATTTGTTAAGCAATCATTTTTCAAGTAAACACGGTCGAAGTCCAGACTCACTAATGCATCCTAACAAACTCGATAAGACACACTAATGCGAAATTCTGGTTCTCTAAGACCAACGCTCTGATACCAACTGAAATGTCCCGTTCTTATTGATTAAAAACGTTCCATATTAATTGATTTCGTTGCGAGGTTTTGACCTCTATATGAGACGTTTTTCAAAGACTGCATTCATTTTTAAAACAAACCATAACCTTTATTTCATAGATAAAGGTTTTAAAAAGCTATACGTAGATTATCAAATAATGATAATCTAAAATATCATGTTTACACACGACCATTACATAATGGTTTACAATACAAATATGTTACAACAAAATAAGTTTCTTGAATGCAGTTTTTACACAATATCATACAAGCATGGACTCCAAATCTCGTCCTTATTTAAGTATGCGACAGCGGAAGCTCTTAATAATCACCTGAGAATAAACATGCTTAAAACGTCAACAAAAATGTTGGTGAGTTATAGGTTTAACCTATATATATCAAATCATAATAATAGACCACAAGATTTCATATTTCAATACACATCCCATACATAGAGATAAAAATCATTCATATGGTGAACACCTGGTAACCGACATTAACAAGATGCATATATAAGAATATCCCCATCATTCCTGCACACCCTTCGGATATGATATAAATTTCGAAGTACTAAAGCATCCGGTACTTTGGATGGGGTTTGTTAGGCCCAATAGATCTATCTTTAGGATTCGCGTCAATTAGGGTATCTGTTCCCTAATTCTTAGATTACCAGACTTAATAAAAAGGGGCATATTCGATTTCGATAATTCAACCATAGAATGTAGTTTCACGTACTTGTGTCTATTTTGTAAATCATTTATAAAACCTGCATGTATTCTCATCCCAAAAATATTAGATTTTAAAAGTGGGACTATAACTCACTTTCACAGATTTTTACTTCGTCGGGAAGTAAGACTTGGCCACTGGTTGATTCACGAACCTATAACAATATATACATATATATCAAAGTATGTTCAAAATATATTTATAACACTTTTAATATATTTTGATGTTTTAAGTTTATTAAGTCAGCTGTCCTCGTTTGTAACCTACAACTAGTTGTCCACAGTTAGATGTACAGAAATAAATCGATAAATATTATCTTGGATCAATCCACGACCCAGTGTATACGTATCTCAGTATTGATCACAACTCAAACTATATATATTTTGGAATCAACCTCAACCCTGTATAGCTAACTCCAACCTTCACATATAGAGTGTCTATGGTTGTTCCGAAATATATATAGATGTGTCGACATGATAGGTCGAAACATTGTATACGTGTCTATGGTATCTCAAGATTACATAATATACAATACAAGTTGATTAAGTTATGGTTGGAATAGATTTGTTACCAATTTTCACGTAGCTAAAATGAGAAAAATTATCCAATCTTGTTTTACCCATAACTTCTTCATTTTAAATCCGTTTTGAGTGAATCAAATTGCTATGGTTTCATATTGAACTCTATTTTATGAATCTAAACAGAAAAAGTATAGGTTTATAGTCGGAAAAATAAGTTACAAGTCGTTTTTGTAAAGGTAGTCATTTCAGTCGAAAGAACGACGTCTAGATGACCATTTTAGAAAACATACTTCCACTTTGAGTTTAACCATAATTTTTGGATATAGTTTCATGTTCATAATAAAAATCCTTTTCTCAGAATAACAAATTTTAAATCAAAGTTTATCATAGTTTTTAATTAACTAACCCAAAACAGCCCGTGGTGTTACTACGACGGCGTAAATCCGGTTTTACGGTGTTTTTCGTGTTTCCAGGTTTTAAATCATTAAGTTAGCATATCATATAGATATATAACATGTGTTTAGTTGATTTTAAAAGTCAAGTTAGAAGGATTAACTTTTATTTGCGAACAAGTTTAGAATTAACTAAACTATGTTCTAGTGATTACAAGTTTAAACCTTCGAATAAGATAGCTTTATATGTATGAATCGAATGATGTTATGAACATCATTACTACCTTAAGTTCCTTGGATAAACCTACTGGAAAAGAGAAAAGTGAATCTAGCTTCAATGGATCCTTGGATGGCTCGAAGTTCTTGAAGCAGAATCATGACACGAAAACAAGTTCAAGTAAGATCATCACTTGAAATAAGATTGTTATAGTTATAGAAATTGAACCAAAGTTTGAATATGATTATTACCTTGTATTAGAATGATAACCTACTGTAAGAAACAAAGATTTCTTGAGGTTGGATGATCACCTTACAAGATTGGAAGTGAGCTAGCAAACTTGAAAGTATTCTTGATTTTATGAAACTAGAACTTTTGGAATTTATGAAGAACACTTAGAACTTGAAGATAGAACTTGAGAGAGATTAATTAGATGAAGAAAATTGAAGAATGAAAGTGTTTGTAGGTGTTTTTGGTCGTTGGTGTATGGATTAGATATAAAGGATATGTAATTTTGTTTTCATGTAAATAAGTCATGAATGATTACTCATATTTTTGTAATTTTATGAGATATTTCATGCTAGTTGCCAAATGATGGTTCCCACATGTGTTAGGTGAAATGTCCCGTTCTTATTGATTAAAAACGTTCCATATTAATTGATTTCGTTGCGAGGTTTTGACCTCTATATGAGACGTTTTTCAAAGACTGCATTCATTTTAAAACAAACCATAACCTTTATTTCATCAATAAAGGTTTAAAAAGCTTTACGTAGATTATCAAATAATGATAATCTAAAATATCCTGTTTACACATGACCATTACATAATGGTTTAGAATACAAATATGTTACAACAAAATAAGTTTCTTGAATGCAGTTTTTACACAATATCATACAAGCATAGACTCCAAATCTCGTCCTTATTTAAGTATGCGACAGCGGAAGCTCTTAATAATCACCTGAGAATAAACATGCTTAAAACGTCAACAAAAATGTTGGTGAGTTATAGGTTTAACCTATATATATCAAATCATAATAATAGACCACAAGATTTCATATTTCAATACACATCCCATACATAGAGATAAAAATCATTCATATGGTGAACACCTGGTAACCGACATTAACAAGATGCATATATAAGAATATCCCCATCATTTCGGGACACCCTTCGGATATGATATAAATTTCGAAGTACTAAAGCATCCGGTACTTTGGATGGGGCTTGTTGGGCCCGATAGATCTATCTTTAGGATTCGCGTCAATTAGGGTGTCTGTTCCCTAATTCTTAGATTACCAGACTTAATAAAAAGGGGAATATTCGATTTCGATAATTCAACCATAGAATGTAGTTTCACGTACTTGTGTCTATTTTGTAAATCTTTTATAAAACCTGCATGTATTCTCATCCCAAAAATATTAGATTTTAAAAGTGGGACTATAACTCACTTTCACAGATTTTTACTTCGTCGGGAAGTAAGACTTGGCCACTGGTTGATTCACGAACCTATAACAATATATACATATATATCAAAGTATGTTCAAAATATATTTACAACACTTTTAATATATTTTGATGTTTTAAGTTTATTAAGTCAGCTGTCCTCGTTAGTAACCTACAACTAGTTGTCCACAGTTAGATGTACAGAAATAAATCGATAAATATTATCTTGAATCAATCCACGACCCAGTGTATACGTATCTCAGTATTGATCACAACTCAAACTATATATATTTTGGAATCAACCTCAACCCTGTATAGCTAACTCCAACATTCACATATAGAGTGTCTATGGTTGTTCCGAAATATATATAGATGTGTCGACATGATAGGTCGAAACATTGTATACGTGTCTATGGTATCTCAAGATTACATAATATAAAATACAAGTTGATTAAGTTATGGTTGGAATAGATTTGTTACCAATTTTCACGTAGCTAAAATGAGAAAAATTATCCAATCTTGTTTTACCCATAACTTCTTCATTTTAAATCCGTTTTGAGTGAATCAAATTGCTATGGTTTCATATTGAACTCTATTTTATGAATCTAAAGAGAAAAAGTATAGGTTTATAGTCGGAAAAATAAGTTACAAGTCGTTTTTGTAAAGGTAGTCATTTCAGTCGAAAGAACGACGTCTAGATGACCATTTTAGAAAACATACTTCCACTTTGAGTTTAACCATAATTTTTGGATATAGTTTCATGTGCATAATAAAAATCATTTTCTCAGAATAACAACTTTTAAATCAAAGTTTATCATAGTTTTTAATTAACTAACCCAAAACAGCCCGCGGTGTTACTACGACGGCGTAAATCCGGTTTTACGGTGTTTTTCGTGTTTCCAGGTTTTAAATCATTAAGTTAGCATATCATATAGATATAGAACATGTGTTTAGTTGATTTTAAAAGTCAAGTTAGAAGGATTAACTTTTGTTTGCGAACAAGTTTAGAATTAACTAAACTATGTTCTAGTGATTACAAGTTTAAACCTTCGAATAAGATAGCTTTATATGTATGAATCGAATGATGTTATGAACATCATTACTACCTTAAGTTCCTTGGATAAACCTACTGGAAAAGAGAAAAATGGATCTAGCTTCAACGGATCCTTGGATGGCTCGAAGTTCTTGAAGCAGAATCATGACACGAAAACAAGTTCAAGTAAGATCATCACTTGAAATAAGATTGTTATAGTTATAGAAATTGAACCAAAGTTTGAATATGATTATTACCTTATATTAGAATGATAACCTACTGTAAGAAACAAAGATTTCTTGAGGTTGGATGATCACCTTACAAGATTGGAAGTGAGCTAGCAAACTTGAAAGTATTCTTGATTTTATGTAACTAGAACTTGTAGAATTTATGAAGAACACTTAGAACTTGAAGATAGAACTTGAGAGAGATTAATTAGATGAAGAAAATTGAAGAATGAAAGTGTTTGTAGGTGTTTTTGGTCGTTGGTGTATGGATTAGATATAAAGGATATGTAATTTTGTTTTCATGTAAATAAGTCATGAATGATTACTCATATTTTTGTAATTTTATGAGATATTTCATGCTAGTTGAAAAAATGATGGTTCCCACATGTGTTAGGTGACTCACATGGGCTGCTAATAGCTGATCATTGGAGTGTATATACCAATAGTACATACATCTAAAAGCTATGTATTGTACGAGTACGAATACGGGTGCATACGAGTAGAATTGTTGATGAAACTGAACGAGGATGTAATTGTAAGCATTTTTGTTAAGTAGAAGTATTTTGATAAGTGTATTGAAGTCTTTAAAAAGTGTATAAATACATATTAAAACACTACATGTATATACATTTTAACTGAGTCGTTAAGTCATCGTTAGTCGTTACATGTAAGTGTTGTTTTGAAACCTTTAGGTTAACGATCTTGTTAAATGTTGTTAACCCAATGTTTATAATATCAAATGAGATTTTAAATTATTATATTATCATGATATTATCATGTATGAATATCTCTTAATATGATATATATACATTAAATGTCTTTACAACGATAATCGTTACATATATGTCTCGTTTAAAAATCATTAAGTTAGTAGTCTTGTTTTTACATATGTAGTTCATTGTTAATATACTTAATGATATGTTTACTTATCATAGTATCATGTTAACTATATATATATCCATATATATGTCATCATATAGTTTTTACAAGTTTTAACGTTCGTGAATCACCGGTCAACTTGGGTGGTCAATTGTCTATATGAAACATATTTCAATTAATCAAGTCTTAACAAGTTTGATTGCTTAACATGTTGGAAACATTTAATCATGTAAATATCAATCTCAATTAATATATATAAACATGGAAAAGTTCGGGTCACTACAGTACCTACCCGTTAAATAAATTTCGTCCCGAAATTTTAAGCTGTTGAAGGTGTTGACGAATCTTCTGGAAATAGATGCGGGTATTTCTTCTTCATCTGATCTTCACGCTCTCAGGTGAACTCGGGTCCTCTACGAGCATTCCATCGAACCTTAACAATTGGTATCTTGTTTTGCTTAAGTCTTTTAACCTCACGATCCATTATTTCGACGGGTTCTTCGATGAATTGAAGTTTTTCGTTGATTTGGATTTCATCTAACGGAATAGTGAGATCTTCTTTAGCAAAACATTTCTTCAAATTCGAGACGTGGAAAGTGTTATGTACAGTCGCGAGTTGTTGAGGTAACTCAAGTCGGTAAGCTACTGGTCCGACACGATCAATAATCTTGAATGGTCCAATATACCTTGGATTTAATTTCCCTCGTTTACCAAATCGAACAACGCCTTTCCAAGGTGCAACTTTAAGCATGACCATCTCTCCAATTTCAAATTCTATATCTTTTCTTTTAATGTCAGCGTAGCTCTTTTGTCGACTTTGGGCGGTTTTCAACCGTTGTTGAATTTGGATGATCTTCTCGGTAGTTTCTTGTATAATCTCCGGACCCGTAATCTGTCTATCCCCCACTTCACTCCAACAAATCGGAGACCTGCACTTTCTACCATAAAGTGCTTCAAACGGCGCCATCTCAATGCTTGAATGGTAGCTGTTGTTGTAGGAAAATTCTGCTAACGGTAGATGTCGATCCCAACTGTTTCCGAAATCAATAACACATGCTCGTAGCATGTCTTCAAGCGTTTGTATCATCCTTTCGCTCTGCCCATCAGTTTGTGGATGATAGGCAGTACTCATGTCTAGACGAGTTCCTAATGCTTGCTGTAATGTCTGCCAGAATCTTGAAATAAATCTGCCATCCCTATCAGAGATAATAGAGATTGGTATTCCATGTCTGGAGATGACTTCCTTCAAATACAGTCGTGCTAACTTCTCCATCTTGTCATCTTCTATTATTGGCAGGAAGTGTGCTGATTTGGTGAGACGATCAACTATTACCCAAATAGTATCAAAACCACTTGCAGTCCTTGGCAATTTAGTGATGAAATCCATGGTAATATTTTCCCATTTCCATTCTGGGATTTCGGGTTGTTGAAGTAAACCTGATGGTTTCTGATGCTCAGCTTTGACCTTAGAACATGTCAAACATTCTCCTACGTATTTAGCAACATCGGCTTTCATACCCGGCCACCAAAAATGTTTCTTGAGATCCTTGTACATCTTCCCCGTTCCAGGATGTATTGAGTATCTGGTTTTATGAGCTTCTCTAAGTAGCATTTCTCTTATATCTCCAAATTTTGGTACCCAAATCCTTTCAGCCCTATACCGGGTTCCGTCTTCCCGAATATTAAGATGCTTCTCCGATCCTTTGGGTATTTCATCCTTTAAATTTCCCTCTTTTAAAACTCCTTGTTGCGCCTCCCTTATTTGAGTAGTAAGGTTATTATGAATCATTATATTCAGAGATTTTACTCGAATGGGTTCTCTGTCCTTCCTGCTCAAGGCATCGGCTACCACATTTGCCTTCCCCGGGTGGTAACGAATCTCAAAGTCGTAATCATTCAATAATTCAATCCACCTACGCTGCCTCATATTCAGTTGTTTCTGATTAAATATGTGTTGAAGACTTTTGTGGTCGGTATATATAATAAATTTGACCCCATATAAGTAGTGCCTCCAAGTCTTTAATGCAAAAACAACCGCGCTTAATTCCAAATCATGCGTCGTATAATTTTGTTCGTGAATCTTCAATTGTCTAGACGCATAAGCAATCACCTTCATTCGTTGCATTAATACACAACCGAGACCTTGCTTTGATGCGTCACAATAAATCACAAAATCATCATTCCCTTCAGGCAATGACAATATAGGTGCCGTAGTTAGCTTTTTCTTCAATAACTGAAACGCTTTCTCTTGTTCATCATTCCATTCAAATTTCTTCCCTTTATGCGTTAATGCAGTCAAGGGTTTTGCTATTCTGGAAAAGTCTTGGATGAACCTTCTATAGTAACCAGCTAGTCCTAAAAATTGGCGTATGTGTTTCGGAGTTTTCGGGGTTTCCCACTTTTCAACAGTTTCTATCTTTGCCGGATCCACCTTAATACCTTCTTTGTTCACTATGTGACCGAGGAATTGAACTTCTTCCAACCAAAATGCACACTTTGAAAATTTAGCGTACAATTCTTCCTTCCTCAATACTTCTAACACCTTTCTCAAATGTTCACTTTGTTCTTGGTCATTCTTTGAGTAAATAAGTATGTCATCAATGAAAACAATGACAAACTTGTCAAGGTATGGTCCACACACTCGGTTTATAAGGTCCATGAACACAGCTGGTGCATTAGTTAAACCAAATGGCATGACCATAAACTCGTAATGACCGTAACGTGTTCTAAAAGCAGTCTTTGGAATATCATATTCTTTCACCCGCATTTGATGATACCTGGAACGTAAGTCAATCTTTGAATAAACAGACGAGCCTTGTAGTTGATCAAATAAGTCGTCAATTCTCGGTAGTGGGTAGCGGTTCTTGATGGTAAGTTTGTTCAACTCTCGGTAGTCGATACACAACCTGAATGTACCATCTTTCTTCTTGACAAACAAAACAGGAGCTCCCCACGGTGATGTGCTTGGTCGAATGAAACCACGCTCTAAAAGTTCTTGTAATTGGCTTTGCAGTTCTTTCATCTCGCTGGGTGCGAGTCTGTAAGGAGCACGAGCTATTGGTGCAGCTCCTGGTACAAGATCTATTTGAAATTCAACGGATCGATGTGGGGGTAATCCCGGTAATTCTTTCGGAAATACATCGGGAAATTCTTTTGCAATGGGAACATCATTGATGCTCTTTTCTTCAGTTTGTACTTTCTCGAAGTGTGCTAGAACAGCATAGCAACCTTTTCTTATTAGTTTTTGTGCCTTCAAATTACTAATAAGATGTAGCTTCGTGTTGCCCTTTTCTCCGTACACCATTAAGGGTTTTCCTTTTTCTCGTATAATGCGAATTGCATTTTTGTAACAAACGATCTCTGCTTTCACTTCTTTCAACCAGTCCATACCGATTATCACATCAAAACTCCCTAACTCTACTGGTATCAAATCAATCTTAAATGTTTCGCTAACCAGTTTAATTTCTCGATTCCGACATATATTATCTGCTGAAATTAATTCACCATTTGCTAATTCGAGTAAAAATTTACTATCCAAAGGCGTCAATGGACAACTTAATTTAGCACAAAAATCTCTACTCATATAGCTTCTATCCGCACCCGAATCAAATAAAACGTAAGCAGATTTATTGTCAATAAGAAACGTACCCGTAACAAGCTCCGGGTCTTCCTGTGCCTCTGCCGCATTAATATTGAAAACTCTTCCGCGGCCTTGTCCATTCGTGTTCTCCTGGTTCGGGCAATTTCTAATAATGTGGCCCGGTTTTCCACATTTATAACAAACTACATTGGCATAACTTGCTCCGACACTACTTGCTCCGCCATTACTCGTTCCGACACCATTTGTTCCTTTCGTTCTATTAACCCCTGGTCCGTAGACCTCGCACTTCGCCGCGCTATGACCATTTCTTTTACACTTGTTGCAAAATTTGGTGCAGAACCCCGAGTGATACTTTTCACACCTTTGGCATAGCTGCTTCTGATTGTTGTTGTTGTTACGGTTATTATTGTTGTTGGGATGATTGTTGAAGTTGCTATTGTTGTTGTTGTTGTTGTTGTTGGTCCGTTTGTTGTAGTTGCGATTGGTGTTGCGATTGTTGGGATAATTGTTGCGATTATTGTTGTAATTGCTGTTGTTGTATTGGTGATTCTTATCACCGTTTTCCTCCCACTTTCTTTTGACTTGCTTCACATTGGCCTCTTCAGCAGTCTGTTCTTTAATTCTTTCTTCAATTTGGTTCACTAGTTTGTGAGCCATTCTACATGCCTGTTGTATGGAGGCGGGTTCGTGTGAACTTATATCTTCTTGGATTCTTTCCGGTAATCCTTTCACAAACGCGTCGATCTTCTCTTCCTCATCTTCGAATGCTCCCGGACACAATAGGCACAATTCTGTGAATCGTCTTTCGTACGTGGTAATATCAAATCCTTGGGTTCGTAACCCTCTAAGTTCTGTCTTGAGCTTATTGACCTCGGTTCTGGGACGGTACTTCTCGTTCATCAAGTGCTTGAATGCTGACCACGGTAGTGCGTACGCATCATCTTGTCCCACTTGCTCTAGATAGGTATTCCACCATGTTAACGCAGAACCTGTGAAGGTATGCGTAGCGTACTTTACTTTGTCCTCTTCAGTACACTTACTTATGGCAAACACCGATTCGACCTTCTCGGTCCACCGTTTCAATCCGATCGGTCCTTCGGTTCCATCAAATTCCAAAGGTTTGCAGGCAGTGAATTCTTTGTAGGTGCATCCTACACGATTTCCTGCACTGCTAGATCCAAGGTTATTGTTGGTATGTAGCGCAGCCTGTACTGCGGCTATGTTTGAAGCTAGAAAAGTACGGAATTCCTCTTCATTCATATTCACGGTGTGTCGAGTAGTCGGTGCCATTTCCTTCAAAATAGTCAAATGGAACAAGTTAATCATACATAATATTAAGAGTAGTTAATAGTATTTCGTAGCATAATATGAACTCATTTATAAAAGCTTTTTCTTCATATTAGCGTTTTATAAGTTTAAATTCGGGTAGTACCTACCCGTTAAGTTCATACTTAGTAGCTAATATACAATTCAACTACTACAATTCTATATGAAAAACTGATTATAATAATATTTCGCGTTCAAACTTTTATACAATATTTTACAAACTTACAATACCGCTTATTTTACATAAAGCATGAAATATAGCACACAATAACTTTGATACAAGATAGTTGTGAAGATAATTCTAGCTAGTACACAAGTCGTTCAGCAAAGGCAATAAAGACACGTAATTCATACGTCCAGAAACAAGTCATGCATTCTGGTTTTACTAGGACTACTTCCCATCCTTGGTCTTGTGGAACATAACCGTTATGGCCGTTGATAAGACAGCGTGTTGTAACGTCGTCAAAGGGACGAGGGTTACGTAATGTCCAACAGTCCCGTAACAATCTAAAAACCTCATTTCTTACCCTAATTACCGACTCCGTCACTTGTGGGAACGTTTTGTTTAATAGTTGTAGGCCGATGTTCTTGTTCTCACTTTGGTGAGAGGCGAACATTACTAATCCGTAAGCATAACATGCTTCTTTATGTTGCATGTTAGCCGCTTTTTCTAAATCACGAAGTCCAATATTCGGATATATTGAGTCAAAATAATTTCTTAACCCATTGCGTAAAATAGCATTTGGGTTCCCCGCAATATATGCATCAAAGTAAACACATCGTAACTTATGGATTTCCCAATGTGATATCCCCCATCTTTCGAACGAAAGCCTTTTATAAACCAAGGCATTCTTGGAACGTTCTTTGAATGTCTTACAAACTGATCTCGCCTTAAATAGTTGTGCTGAAGAATTCTGACCGACTTTAGACAAGATTTCATCAATCATGTCTCCGGGTAGGTCTCTTAAAATATTGGGTTGTCTATCCATTTTGTGTTTTTATACTGTAAAATAGACAAGAGTTAGATTCATAAAAAAAATATACTTATTAATACAAGCAATTTTTACATATATCATAAAGCATAAGCACACTATATTACATATATTACACCACACGAATACAACTATCTTATTCCGACTCGCTTGTTTTTTCTTCTTCGGTTTTGGTTCGTTTTACCAAGTTTCTAGGGATATATGATGTTCCCCTAATACGAGCCGTTATTTTCCACATTGGTTTAGAAAATCCTGGTGGTTTAGAGGTTCCCGGGTCATTGTTACAACTTAAGGACTTCGGGGGTTGACGATACATATAAAGTTCATCGGGGTTGGAATTAGATTTCTCTATTTTTATGCCCTTTCCCTTATTATTTTCTTTTGCCTTTTCAAATTCAGTTGGGGTAATTTCTATAACATCATCGGAATTCTCGTCAGAATCCAATTCATCGGAGAATTGGTAATCCTCCCAATATTTTGCTTCCTTAGCGGAAACACCATTGACCATAATTAACCTTGGTCGGTTGGTTGAGGATTTTCTTTTACTTAACCGTTTTATTATTTCCCCCACCGGTTCTATTTCTTCATCCGGTTCCGATTCTTCTTCCGGTTCCGATTCTTCTTCTGGTTCCGACTCTTCTTCCGGTTCCTCTTCGGGAACTTGTGAATCAGTCCACGAATCATTCCAATTTACATTTGACTCTTCATTATTATTAGGTGAGTCAATGGGACTTGTTCTAGAGGTAGACATCTATCACATAATATCAAATGCGTTAAGAGATTAATATATCACATAATATTCACATGTTAAAAATATATAGTTTCCAACAAAATTTGTTAAGCAATCATTTTTCAAGTAAACACGGTCGAAGTCCAGACTCACTAATGCATCCTAACAAACTCGATAAGACACACTAATGCAAAATTCTGGTTCTCTAAGACCAACGCTCGGATACCAACTGAAATGTCCCGTTCTTATTGATTAAAAACATTCCATATTAATTGATTTCGTTGCGAGGTTTTGACCTCTATATGAGACGTTTTTCAAAGACTGCATTCATTTTAAAATAAACCATAACCTTTATTTCATCAATAAAGGTTTAAAAAGCTTTACGTAGATTATCAAATAATGATAATCTAAAATATCCTGTTTACACACGACCATTACATAATGGTTTACAATACAAATATGTTACAACAAAATAAGTTTCTTGAATGCAGTTTTTACACAATATCATACAAGCATGGACTCCAAATCTCGTCCTTATTTAAGTATGCGACAGCGGAAGCTCTTAATAATCACCTGAGAATAAACATGCTTAAAACGTCAACAAAAATGTTGGTGAGTTATAGGTTTAACCTATATATATCAAATCATAATAATAGACCACAAGATTTCATATTTCAATACACATCCCATACATAGAGATAAAAATCATTCATATGGTGAACACCTGGTAACCGACATTAACAAGATGCATATATAAGAATATCCCCATCATTCCGGGACACCCTTCGGATATGATATAAATTTCAAAGTACTAAAGCATCCGGTACTTTGGATGGGGCTTGTTGGGCCCGATAGATCTATCTTTAGGATTCGCGTCAATTAGGGTGTCTGTTCCCTAATTCTTAGATTACCAGACTTAATAAAAAGGGGAATATTCGATTTCGATAATTCAACCATAGAATGTAGTTTCACGTACTTGTGTCTATTTTGTAAATCTTTTATAAAACCTGCATGTATTCTCATCCTAAAAATATTAGATTTTAAAAGTGGGACTATAACTCACTTTCACAGATTTTTACTTCGTCGGGAAGTAAGACTTGGCCACTGGTTGATTCACGAACCTATAACAATATATACATATATATCAAAGTATGTTCAAAATATATTTACAACACTTTTAATATATTTTGATGTTTTAAGTTTATTAAGTCAGCTGTCCTCGTTAGTAACCTACAACTAGTTGTCCACAGTTAGATGTACAGAAATAAATCGATAAATATTATCTTGAATCAATCCACGACCCAGTGTATACGTATCTCAGTATTGATCACAACTCAAACTATATATATTTTGGAATCAACCTCAACCCTGTATAGCTAACTCCAACATTCACATATAGAGTGTCTATGGTCGTTCCGAAATATATATAGATGTGTCGACATGATAGGTCAAAACATTGTATACGTGTCTATGGTATCTCAAGATTACATAATATAAAATACAAGTTGATTAAGTTATGGTTGGAATAGATTTGTTACCAATTTTCACGTAGCTAAAATGAGAAAAATTATCCAATCTTGTTTTACCCATAACTTCTTCATTTTAAATCCGTTTTGAGTGAATCAAATTGCTATGGTTTCATATTGAACTCTATTTTATGAATCTAAAGAGAAAAAGTATAGGTTTATAGTCGGAAAAATAAGTTACAAGTCGTTTTTGTAAAGGTAGTCATTTCAGTCGAAAGAACGACGTCTAGATGACCATTTTAGAAAACATACTTGCACTTTGAGTTTAACCATAATTTTTGGATATAGTTTCATGTTCATAATAAAAATCATTTTCTCAGAATAACAACTTTTAAATCAAAGTTTATCATAGTTTTTAATTAACTAACCCAAAACAGCCCGCGGTGTTACTACGACGGCGTAAATCCGGTTTTACGGTGTTTTTCGTGTTTCCAGGTTTTAAATCATTAAGTTAGCATATCATATAGATATATAACATGTGTTTAGTTGATTTTAAAAGTCAAGTTAGAAGGATTAACTTTTGTTTGCGAACAAGTTTAGAATTAACTAAACTATGTTCTAGTGATTACAAGTTTAAACCTTCGAATAAGATAGCTTTATATGTATGAATCGAATGATGTTATGAACATCATTACTACCTTAAGTTCCTTGGATAAACCTACTGGAAAAGAGAAAAATGGATCTAGCTTCAACGGATCCTTGGATGGCTCGAAGTTCTTGAAGCAGAATCATGACACGAAAACAAGTTCAAGTAAGATCATCACTTGAAATAAGATTGTTATAGTTATAGAAATTGAACCAAAGTTTGAATATGATTATTACCTTATATTAGAATGATAACCTACTGTAAGAAACAAAGATTTCTTGAGGTTGGATGATCACCTTACAAGATTGGAAGTGAGCTAGCAAACTTGAAAGTATTCTTGATTTTATGTAACTAGAACTTGTAGAATTTATGAAGAACACTTAGAACTTGAAGATAGAACTTGAGAGAGATTAATTAGATGAAGAAAATTGAAGAATGAAAGTGTTTTTAGGTGTTTTTGGTCGTTGGTGTATGGATTAGATATAAAGGATATGTAATTTTGTTTTCATGTAAATAAGTCATGAATGATTACTCATATTTTTGTAATTTTATGAGATATTTCATGCTAGTTGCCAAATGATGGTTCCCACATGTGTTAGGTGACTCACATGGGCTGCTAATAGCTGATCATTGGAGTGTATATACCAATAGTACATACATCTAAAAGCTGTGTATTGTACGAGTACGAATACGGGTGCATACGAGTAGAATTGTTGATGAAACTGAACGAGGATGTAATTGTAAGCATTTTTGTTAAGTAGAAGTATTTTGATAAGTGTATTGAAGTCTTTCAAAAGTGTATAAATACATATTAAAACACTACATGTATATACATTTTAACTGAGTCGTTAAGTCATCGTTAGTCGTTACATGTAAGTGTTGTTTTGAAACCTTTAGGTTAACGATCTTGTTAAATGTTGTTAACCCAATGTTTATAATATCAAATGAGATTTTAAATTATTATATTATCATGATATTATCATGTATGAATATCTCTTAATATGATATATATACATTAAATGTCTTTACAACGATAATCGTTACATATATGTCTCGTTTAAAAATCATTAAGTTAGTAGTCTTGTTTTTACATATGTAGTTCATTGTTAATATACTTAATGATATGTTTACTTATCATAGTATCATGTTAACTATATATATATCCATATATATGTCATCATATAGTTTTTACAAGTTTTAACGTTCGTGAATCACCGGTCAACTTGGGTGGTCAATTGTCTATATGAAACATATTTCAATTAATCAAGTCTTAACAAGTTTGATTGCTTAACATGTTGGAAACATTTAATCATGTAAATATCAATCTCAATTAATATATATAAACATGGAAAAGTTCGGGTCACTACATTAGGTGACTCACATGGGCTGCTAAGAGCTGATCATTGGAGTGTATATACCAATAGTACATACATCTAAAAGCTGTGTATTGTACGAGTACTAATACGGATGCATACGAGTAGAATTGTTGATGAAACTGAACGAGGATGTAATTGTAAGCATTTTTGTTAAGTAGAAGTATTTTGATAAGTGTCTTGAAGTCTTTCAAAAGTGTATGAATACATATTAAAACACTACATGTATATACATTTTAACTGAGTCGTTAAGTCATCGTTAGCCGTTACATGTAAGTGTTGTTTTGAAACCTTTAGGTTAACGATCTTGTTAAATGTTGTTAACCCAATGTTTATAATATCAAATTAGATTTTAAATTATTATATTATCATGATTTTATGATGTACGAATATCTCTTAATATGATATATATATACATTAAATGTCGTTACAACGATAATCGTTACATATATGTCTCGTTTAAAAATCATTAAGTTAGTAGTCTTGTTTTTTACATATGTAGTTCATTGTTAATATACTTAATGATATGTTTACTTATCATAGTATCATGTTAACTATATATATATCCATATATATGTCATCATATAGTTTTTACAAGTTTTAACGATCGTGAATCACCGGTCAACTTGCGTGGTCAATTGTCTATATGAAACATATTTCAATTAATCAAGTCTTAACAAGTTTGATTGCTTAGCTTGTTGGAAACATTTAATCATGTAAATATCAATCTCAATTAATATATATAAACATGGAAAAGTTCGGGTCACTACAAATACCCATGGAACTAGGGAGCTTAGATGTAATAATCGGCATGAATTGGTTAGTCAAATGAAATCTCACATCCTTTGTGATCTTAATGCGATCCAAATTCCTATCGAGAATGGTGAACCCTTGATTGTCTATGGTGATAAGAGTTGCACTGGACTCAACCTCATCTCGTGCCTTAAAGTTAGAAAATTACTTCGTAAGGGTTGTTTTGCGATCCTAGCCCACGTTAAGAAAGTCGAGACCGATGAGAAGCATATCTATGATGTGCCAATTGTTAGTGACTTTTCCGATGTATTCCCCGACGAATTGCCGGGTCTTCCACCTCATCAACTAGTTGAATTCCAAATCGATCTTATTTCGGGAGCCGCACCCGTAGCACGTGCACCGTATAGACTTGCTCCATCAGAAATGCAAGAATTGCAAAGCCAAATTCAAGAACTACTTGACCGTGGTTTTACCCAACCTAGCCATTCACCGTGGGGCGCTCCGATTTTATTCGTTAAGAAGAAATATGGATCCCTACGAATGTGCACCATTTATCGTGAACTAAATAAATTGACGGTTAAGAATCGATATCCTCTTCCACGCATTGATGACCTCTTTGATCAACTAGAAGGGTCTTGTGTATATTCAAAAATCAATCTCCGCTCGGGTTATCATCAACTAAGGGTTAAGGGGGAAGATGTCTCCAAAACCTCTTTCCGGACTCGTTATGGTAGTTACGAATTCCTTGTAATGCCATTTGGTCTCACTAACGCACCGATGGTGTTCATGGACCTTATGAACCGCGTGTGCAAACCATACCTCGACAAATTCGTTATTGTTTTCATCGATGATATTTTGGTCTATTCTAAAAGCGAAGAAAAGCACGAACAACACCTCCGGCTAGTGCTTGAACTTTTAAGACAAGAACGACTCTATGCAAAATTCTCCAAGTGTGAATTTTGGTAGAAGGAAGTTCAGTTTCTCGGTCATGTTGTAAGCGACCAAGGTATTAAGGTCGATCCCACTAAAATCGAAGCCATCAGCAAATGGGAAACTCCTACTACTCCTACTCACATCCGTCAATTCTTGGGTCTCGCCGGGTACTATCGTAGATTCATTAAAGATTTCTCCTTGGTTGCTCGTCCCCTAACCGCGTTAACTCACAAGGGAAGGAAATTCATTTGGGTAACCGAATAAGAGTCCGCGTTACAAATCTTGAAGAAAAAGTTAAACACCGCTCCCATATTATCTCTTCCCGAAGCCAATGATGATTTTGTTGTATATTGCGATGCCTCAAAACATGGTTTTGGGTGTGTATTGATGCAACAAGAGAAAGTCATTGCTTATGCCTCCCGACAACGAAAAATTCATGAACAGAACTACACTACACATAATCTCAAACTCGGAGCCGTTGTCTTTACACTCAAAATGTGGAGACACTATCTCTATGGAACCAAAAGTACTATCTTCACCGATCATAAAAGCCACCAACACATCTTCGATCAAAAAAAACTTAACATGAGACAACGACGGTGGATTGAAACTTTGAACGATTACGATTGTGAGCTTCATTACCATCCCGGGAAGGCAAATGTAGTAGCCGATGCCTTAAGTCGAAAGGAAAGGGTGGTGCCCCTTCATGTCTGAGCTTTAAACATTACCATCCACACCAGCCTCAATAGTCAAATTCGGGTAGCCCAAGACGAAGCCCTCAGGGATGAAAACATTTCTCTCGAACGCTTGAACGTCCTCGCCTCTCGATTCGAAGTTAAGGAGACCGGACTCCGATATTTCGCCGAAAGGATTTGGGTGCCTAGTTATGGGACTTACGAAGCCTTATTTTAGACGAAGCCCATAAGTCAAGGTACTCGATTCACCCCGGTGCCAATAAGATGTACCAAGACCTCAAAGAAAAATATTGGTGGCCGAACATTAAAAGGGGCGTTGCTACTTATGTTGCAAAGTGTTTAACTTGCTCCAAGGTCAAAGCCGAACATCAAAGGCCGTCCGGGTTACTTCAACAACCCAAAATCCCGCAATGAAAGTGGGAAAGAATAACAATGGACTTCATCACAAAACTACCAGAGACGACGGGCAGTTATGATACCATTTGGGTTATTATTGACCGTCTCACCAAATCCGCCCACTTCTTAGCCATGAAAGAAACGAACAAAATGGACAAACTTGCACAATTTTATATAAAAGAGATTGTAACCCGTCACGGTGTACCCTTATCGATCATATCCGATCGAGATGCTCGTTTCACTTCTAGATTTTGGCGTGCCTTGCAAGAAGCCTTGGGAACGCGTTTGGACATGAGTACCGCATATCACCCGCAAACCGACTGGCAAAGCGAACGCACAATTCAAACCTTGGAGGACATGCTATGAGCTTGCGTTATCGACTTCGGAAAAGCTTGGGAAAAGCATTTGCCACTAGCCGAGTTCTCTTACAACAATAGTTATCACGTGAGTATTAAAGTCACACCTTTTGAAGCGTTATATGGCCGCAAATGTTGTTCTCCTATTTGTTGGGCCGAAGTAGATGACAAGAAAATCACTGAACCCGAAATCATTCACAAAACAACCGAGAAGATTGTTCAAATCTGAGACAGGCTCAGGACGGCCCGTAGTCGTCAAAGGAGCTATACCAACGTTAGACGCAACGATCTCGAATTCCAAGTCGGTGACCGTGTAATGTTAAAAGTCGCACCTTGGAAAGGTGTATTCCGTTTTGGGAAACGTGGGAAGCTAAATCCACGATATATTGGTCCTTTTAAAATCTTGGAGCGTATTGGACCCGTTGCTTACCGTTTGGATCTCCCGACTCAATTGAGCTCCATTCATCCCACTTTCCATGTATCAAACTTGAAGAAGTTCCTTACCGAACCCGATCTCATCATTCCTATCGAAGAGCTTACTATTGATGACAAACTTCATTTCGTGGAAGAACCGGTTGAAATTGTGGACAACTCCGTCAAGATGCTAAAACAAAGTAAAATCCCGATCGTTAAAGTTCGTTGGAATGCCAAAAGGGGACCCGAGTTTACATGGGAAAGACAAGATCAAATGAAAAGGAAGTACCCTCATTTATTCGAGGATTCAGAAACGCAAGATCTCGAGGAAGAAACAATGACCACTACGTCTACTTAAATTTCGGGACGAAATTTCTTTTAAGGAATAGGTAATGTAACATCCCGTCTTTTTTCGTTTACTTTCCATTTAATTATTTTTAAAGTCCGTTATTTAATTATAACATCTCTCATTTACTCTACATATTTAAGGTAATTCGTTTGGTTAATTCACGCACCCGCTTTGAAACTTGAGGGACTAAACTTGCCAAGAGACCAAAGATTTGACTAGGTCAACTAGTTAAACCCTTCTCCTCCACTCATTCATTCACCTCCCACTTTCATCTTAATACTTTCACTTTTCTCTCAAACCCCAACAATAAAGAATCATCATCCGTTTTAGATCTAGCAAGTTTTCTTCAAAACAAAATACATATTTGGAATCCTTGCATCTTCCTCTTCAATTCCATACCAATTTCATCTCTTTTGGGTAACTTTCTAAAAACTCTAGATTCTTTGTTCTTGATATTTTTGACTTATTAAAGTGTTAATTAGTGTCTATGACTCAAGTCTAACATGAATATGTGAATTATATGTTTGATCTTGTTATTTTAAGTAACTAACATGAACTTGAATTTGGGTGTGTTTGATCTTGAGATTTGGTTGCTTAAATGTTGTTAGATGTTAAAAGTTCATGTATTAAATGTGTTACTAGCATCACTAGCTTCAATTTGGTATGTAGGTTGACTTGGAAAAACTACATAAACATAATTGTTAAATTTATGATTTTGAGTTAGGGTTTGATAGAAGTAAAATGAACTTTTGATGCATTTAATGCTTGGTAATGTTGTTTGTAAGTGTTTAGTAGTATTGTATGCATAATTACCTACGAAACGGCGTATTATATGTATGCATTTAATTCCCGAATCATCAATGTACATTTATGAACTTGAAGCATTTATGATGAACATTAAATGAGCATTCAACTTAGATTTGATTATCGTAAATGATGTTTTTGGTTAATGAAATGTGTTTAGTTGTGCTCCTCATTAAATTACCTTTCCAACGATGTATGGCATGCGTTTTGAATGTTTTCGGTTCATGAGTTATGTTTGTTTGAAGTTTGGTTCGAGACTTAACAAAAATTCAGCAAACAGCACTTTTTCAGTAAAGCACGCCGCGCAACCATGAGCGCACCGGGCATATGTAAAGGTGCAGATGCTTAACCCCTGGAATGGTATCTAACCTGGTTCCACGCTGTAATGCGCGCCGTGCACTCCTGAGTGTACCGCGCACTTCCCCAGGCCCAAATCACTTGTGTTTGTTTTTCACAAATTCATCCCCGCTTAACCGCAACTCCGATTAAGATGAAATTTGGCCAACATGCTTATATATGATTTCTCATCATGGAAAAATTGTCGGATACCTGACCCGACCCCGTTGACTTTGACTTTGACCAACTTTGACTTTTAGTCAAACTTAACCAAATACTTATGCAATTCGTTCTAACATGCTTTTATACTTGTATCTTGCATGAAACATGACAACTTGATTCACATGCTATATAATCGAGTCGTATTGAGCAATAGGACTAATTGAACAACTTTGATCAACCGTGTTTACCGTTATTGACACGACCTACTTGTTTAGGTCAAGACTAGCATTCGTTCTTGCACACGTTACTTTGTGAAGTACCTTTTCTTTCGTGCACACAAGGTGAGATCATAGTCCCACTTTTATTCTTTTATACTTCTACTTGGGATGAGAAAACATGAATGTTTCGTTTTACAAAGTGAACACAAGTACGAAAACAAACATTCTACGTACGAGTTAGAACAAAAAGCCTCAATTCAATTATCATTAGTTACACTTGTAGGGTGTAAGCGAGAACTTATGTTGTGTGGCCACACGGGTTTGACAAACCCTCATTCGGATGGTTCGCTACCGTCAGAGGATGAAATATATTTTCGGGTATAGTGTAGGTTCTAACACTATGATTCAGAGGTACTATTCAGTTAAGCCTTGATAATTGGGTGCTCGTGATACAACAACATCTTTTGGAATGTAAACGATTTGGATAATCAATTTATACTAAATCTTGAGGTTCAGTACAATATACTTACTAAACCTATGATTTCACCAACGTTTTCGTTGACATATTTTCTATGTTTTTCTCAGGTCCTTGAACGCTAAGTGATACATGCTTCCGCTCACTATTTTTGATACTTGCTTGGATGTCTAGTATACATGCATACATGGTGCGTCTTTTGACTTTACTTAAATTGTGTCGCATAGGTTTCATTTGTACTTAAAACGTTGTAATGTAACTAGTTGTTGAACTACTTTTGTAAACTCGAAACATCTTTACATTTGAAATGAATGTGACATATTTTTGGTCAAGCGTTATTTTAAAGACTTATGACCACGTAACGGGACCTAAGTAGACGGCGCAGTCAATGACGATTTTGTCGGGTCGCTACAGGTTTGACTTTGACTAATTGATTTGTCAAATATGAAATAAACATTAAATTCATATTTAAGGCAAAGATTGAGATCTTCCATAATGAATATGAAATAATCCTAGAATTTTTTTCCCAATATAATGACGCTTACCTCCCTATATAAACCATGTAAAAGTCAATTTACAATCAGCATTTCTCCAAAATCATATTTACCATCTAAAAAACTTGAAAACAATGGCTACTAACCAATAAATTACTCATTTCAATCTTTTAACAAAAGAAACAATCAATGAAAATGTAACATCCCAATTATTTAAGGTATTATTTTATGTAATTTTATTGTTATATACATGGATGGTATGTTTTGTATAAATAAATGGACAAGAGTTAAGTTTGTTAGTTAAGTTAGAAGGGACTAAAGGTGTAAAGTTAGAACTAAGGACCTCCCTCATTATAGTTTTGATGGTTAGGGTAGAAAGTGCAATTTGAGCAAAGTTATTTTAATAAAAGAACAAAAATACTGATAAATCATTATCAGTTGTAAAAAAATTATACAGAACGTATGTGTGTGTGCTGTGGGTGTCGACTCAACAAGGAGGAAGAAGAGGGAAGCTCCAATTAAGAAATTGTGTTCATGCAATTATAAATTAGTGAAATCTAAGGCACTCTAAGCATTCTAGCAAGTTTTATTTCTTCAAATTCTTCTCCTTTGTGCACAATTAGAGTTCTTGAACCCCTAGAGACAAGGTATGAATGTTTATGTCTAAGTATTACTATTATTGGGTGTTTGTGATGAATCTAAAGCTTAAAAGTTGTTGTATGTTGAAAATGTGCACACTTGTATGATTTAAAACGAATTTGTTAGTAATTTTGGAAGTAAGTTCATGTATGAACTTGCATTTTGAGTGAATGATATGAATATGATGAATTTGGTAATGTTTTAGCTTAGAATCAAGTCATGCATACTAGGTGTTTGATGAAATGTCTCAATGAAATGTTTATGTGTTTTTAGTTGAAACTTTGAAGAAGAAAGTTTATACATGGAATGTTGTATTATTGTAAGTAATGGAATTTGAATAATTGATGAATTAGGGTTGCTAGTAATGGAAATGGATTTATGCACATTTTGATGTTTAATGGAATATTTGAAAGAATTGCAAGCTATGATTGTAAGAGATGATTTAGGGAATTGTGTGATTGAAGAAATGATGTTGGCATGTTAATGTGACTATATTGGAAGTGACAAGTTAAAATGTTATGTATATAAGTGTTCATGTGTATATTGGTGTATATATGGGGTTAAGTCAATGTGTAAATATATGAATGTGTAGAAAGCTTGTGAAAGTTGTAAATTTTGTTGAATTATGGTATTGATGAGATTAGCTCATGTATAGGTGCTAATCAAGGTAAAGGAGCCTCAAGTGATTAAGGAAATCCGTTTAATCAAGGTGAGTTTATAGGGGGTAAAATGGGCGGGTCAAGAGTGGGGTGTATCGTTTTCAACAATCCTACTTTAAGAGGAGAAGGGGGAAGTGGGGTAAGACAGGAAGAAGTAGAAGCACCGAGAAAGAAAGATGATCGTTTTGAGTATAAGAATTTTGCGAATTGTCATCCCCCGGAGTTTCATGGGAAAGTTGATCCAATTGTTAGTCAAAGGTGGATTGATGAGATAGAAGAAACATTTATGTTGTGTGGATGTCCCGAGCACCTAAAAGTAATCTATGCGGCTCACCAAATGAAAGGAAGTGGTTATGAATGGTGGAATTTCATAGTTAAGTCTCATGGGCGAGACGTAGCTACAAGTTTTTCATGGGAAAAGTTTCGTGAAATGTTTATGACTCAATTTGCTCCACCCGCCGAAGTTAGTAGGTTGAAATCCGAATTTATGAATATCGAACATGGAAGTAAATCGGTGACCGAGTTTAATGCCGAGTTTAATGATAAGTCCAGGTTTTGCCCGGACTTTGTTTCAAGTCCCAAGTTGATGATGGATCACTATCATGAGAAGTTAAACCCCGAAATAAGTGAGTTCATTGATAAGGGTACGTATAAGACTTTAGCCGAGATGATGAATAGGGCTCTTGTGAGAGAACATGAACTTAGGAAGAAAGCCGCATTTAAACGAAGGTTAGAACAAGATTCAAAGTCAACGCATAGTATGAGCCCAAAGAAAGGTAAGTTTAATTCCGAGTCCCCGCACAAGTCAAAAGGGGGTTTCATGTCGGGAAAGAGTAGTGGTAAAGAAGTGAAGTCATGTAATAGGTGTGGTAAGAATCATACGGGTGAGTGTAAAGCAGGTACTACCGATTGTTATTCATGTGGGAGACCGGGTCATAGGGCCGCCGAATGTCCTAAGAAGGGTAAACAATGTTATTATTGTTTTGAAAAGGGTCACTTTCAAGCCGAATTTCCGGAGTATAAAAAGGATTTAGCTAGTGGTAGTGTTAAGAAGGAGGTTAAGACGGAACCGAAGACTAGTGATAGCCGACCAAGAGCCCGAGCTCATCAGATTACCGCACTTGAAGCGAAGGAGTCCCAGAATGTGGTGTCAGGTACCTTTATTGTAAACTCTTTACCTGCGCATGTTTTGTTCGATTCCGGTGCTACGCGGTCGTTTGTTTCATATTCCTTTTGTAAACATTTTAACATGACCCCAAGTATGTTAGAGCACCCTTTAGAGGTTGAGATAGCGGATAATAAAACTGTTATGGTGTATAGTATCTTTAAGGGATGTGAAATTGTTTTGGATGATGAAAAGTTTGTCATTGATTTGATACCCATGCATATGGGAGAATTTCAAGTAATTGTGGGTATGGATTGGTTAGATGACAATGAAGGGATAATTTTGTGTCGTAAGAAAATTGTGTTAGTTCAATCACCAAGTGGGAAAGTTATATGGATTTATGGGGAACGGGCTAGGCGTGCTATTCCTATATGCACGTATGCTAGAGCTAAAAGATTTTTATCTCATGGGTGTTGTGCGTTTTTGGCACATGTGGTTGATAATTCAAAAAAGGTTGTTAAAATAAGTGATGTACCGATAGTTAATGAATTTTCGGATGTGTTTCCGAATGAGTTGCCCGGTGTACCTCCCGAAAGAGAGGTAGAGTTTAGAATAGATTTGATTCCCGGAGCCACGCCAATTGCCAAAGCACCTTATAGATTAGCTCCATCGAAAATGAGGGAAATGATGACTCAACTACAAGATTTGATAGATAAAGGTTTTATACGTCCTAGTAGTTCACCTTGGGGAGCTCCGATTTTGTTTGTGAAAAAGAAGGATGGGACAATGAGAATGTGTATAGACTATCGTGATTTGAATAAGGTCACTATTAAGAATAAATACCCATTACCGAGAAAATATGATTTGTTTGATCAATTACAAGGTGCATGTTTCTTTTCAAAGATAGATCTAAGGTCGGGTTATCATCAATTAAAAGTGAAGGAAGAAGATATCCCTAAAACGGCTTTTCGTACGAGGTATGGTCATTATGAATTCGTGGTTATGCCTTTTGGGTTAACTAATGCTCCGGCCGCATTTATGGATTTGATGAATAGGGTTTGTCGACCGATGCTCGATAGGTTTGTGATTGTATTTATTGATGATATTTTGGTGTATTCTAAAGGGGAAGAGGAGCATGCGGTGCATTTACGACAAGTATTAGAGGCTTTAAGAAGAGAAAGGTTGTTTGCTAAGTTCTCTAAATGTGAGTTTTGGCTTCGTGAGGTTCAATTTTTGGGACATGTCATTAATAAGAAGGGTATTTGTGTAGATCCGACAAAGATTGAGGCGATAATGAGATGGGAACCACCTATGAATCCCACCGAAGTTAGGAGTTTTCTAGGTTTAGTGGGGTATTATCGACGGTTTATACAAGATTTTTCTAGAATAGCCACCCCTCTCACAAAGTTGACCCGTAAGAATGTGCCATGGAGATGGGAAGAAAAGCAAGAACAAGCGTTTCAACTCCTTAAGGAGAAACTTGTTCAAGCTCCTATACTAGTTTTACCGGAAGGGAATGAGAATATGACGGTTTATTGTGATGCTTCTAAGAAAGGTTTAGGGTGTGTGTTAATGCAAAATGGAAAAGTCATAGCTTATGCTTCCCTACAATTGAAGGAACATGAAAAGCGTTATCCCACCCATGATTTAGAATTAACGGCCGTGGTTTTTGCTTTGAAAATTTGGCGTCATTATCTTTATGGTGTTAAGTTCTCTATTTATACCGATCATGAGAACTTGAAGTATTTGTTTGATCAAAGAGATTTAAATGATAGGCAAAGGAGAGGGCTCGACTTGGTGAAAGATTATGATTGTGAAATTTTGTATCACCCCGGGAAGGCTAATGTGGTGGCGGATGCTCTTAGTAGGAAATCGAGTCACCAACCGATTAAGATAACGAGTTTGTGTGATGACCCAGAAATTTCGACTAAATTTAAACTTAATTTTTGTATGATTAACATTTCCGACACGATAAGCAAAGTCTGTAAAACTGAATCTCAAAATTTTTGAACTACTTTTATATATTTAAATACCCTTCGGTTGTTTTCGACGATTCGCGAACAATTATATGTAAATAGATACATATATACTATAACTTGAAAAGTTAACAATGTATTAATTGTTTGATACCGTACATTAAACTTATTGGTTTAAATATCTATTTGAATATACATGATAAGTTGAAATACTTATTATTAAAATTTATTTATAAATAACTTCTAATGTGTATTTAAAAACTGATTTATGTAAAAGATATATACATATATATAATTTCAAGTTATTTAGTAAACGATAGTAACATTCGTTTATTGATTCGATTGATATTCAGATAAGTTAACTAAAGCGTTTAAGATGAACCAGTATGCTACAGTATTTTCAAATTGCTACATTACTCAAAATGCTACAGTGTTTTCGAAAATCACTATTTGCTACAGTGAATTGCTACAGTAAAATTTGACTTTGCTACAGTAACTTTGCTATAGGCTACAGTAACTTTGCTACAGTAAAACACTATTTTAAAATGTATTTTTAGCAAATAACGAGATGATGATTTATAGAAGTAAATGACCAAAATACTCGAAAGTTTAAGATATACTATGAGTGGTATAGTTTATGGATAACTTAAGGCTATATTTTGACAAAGGTACGTGTCACGAAACGTAAAATGCAAGTTTTCTCAGCGTACGAAAGGACATTCGAAAAACCAGAACCGGGACATAAGTCGAGTGATGACGTACGACTTATCGGAACAAAAATTACAAGTCAACTATGCACGTGAATTTAATATAATATATAATTAATTATTTAAATTATATATATTATATTAATAATTAATTATGTCGACGAGCTAAATTACAAAACAATGTGAGCTGTCCCTGGTCCTCATGCGAGTCGCATGGCCAGAAGGCCATTTCCATGCGAGTCGCATGACTCCAGATTCCAGGCCAGGTACTATAAATTCAGGTGTTTTGCTCGAATGAAAAATCAAAACACACATACACAAATATATATTGCTCCGTATAATATTTATTATTATTATTATTATTATTATTATTATTATTATTATTATTATTATTATTATTATTATTATTATTATTATTATTATTATTAAGATTATTATTAATCTTATTAATCTTATTATTAGTATTATTATTTTTGCGATACAAAAATAATAATGTACATAAAATATTACGACGGAGTACTGTCCAAGTAATTTTCAAAACGAGTTTCCGAGCGAGCTAGAGCTAAGGAAAATATGGGTTATTGCCAAGGAGGTTATGGGTAATGTTCGGGGGTATTTTTGTGAATCAAACCTCGTGTTTATTATCTCCGATGCGTCTACATGCTTTCCTACAATATTGTATATCAATATTAAACAGTGAGTTTCATAAGATCCCTTTTACTCTCTACATTTTTGGGCTGAGAATACATGCAACTGCTTTATTAACCGATATACAATATTTATATGCGTGAGTTTCATTTGCTTCCTTTTTAAATGCTTTTGCAATATATATTTTTGGGCTGAGAATACATGCACTTTATTTTAAATAATGGACACAAGTACATACTAAATTCTATACTGAGTTTGAACCAAAAATCCCTTAGCTTTGGTAACTAGTAACTGCCGGTTATAAGAACTGGTGGGCGCGAGTAGTAGTATATGGATCCATAGGGCTTGATATCCCCGTCCGAGCTAGAGCACTAGCCTTTTAACGGACGTATGCTATTTGAGAAGCGTACACGTTGGTTTACGTGTATTATTAAGATGATTATACAAAGGGTACAAATTATATAAGCATTAAAGTTTAGTTACCAGGGTGCTCAATTTTGTAGAACCGATTGATAAACGTTTCGGATGAAACAACTGAAATCTTGTGATCCACCTTTTATGTAAAACCTATTGATAAACGTTTTGAATAAAACAACTGAACTTTTGTAAATCCACATTGATATACGGATTATGTGTAATATTAAAACTATGAACTCACCAACCTTTGTGTTGACACTTGAAGCATGTTTATTCTCAGGTTTCTAGAAGTCTTCCGCTGTTTGCTTATATGTTAGACAAGCTATGTGCATGGAGTCATACATGGCATATTTTTCAAGGAAACGTTGCATTCACCAAATCATCACCATGTATCTTATTTTGACTGTACTGTCAACGGAAGTACTATTGTAAACTATTATTTACAGTGATTGTCTATATGTAGAAATCATCAGATGTTAAAAACCTTTGATTTAAATATTCATTTATGGTGTGCCTTTTCAAAAGAATGCAATGTTTACAAAACGTATCATATAGAGGTCAAATACCTCGCAATGAAATCAATGAATGACGTATTGTCCATATGGATTTGGAGCGATCGTCACAGTTGGTATCAGAGCGTTGGTCTTAGCGAACCAGAATTTGCATTAGTGTGTCTAACCGGTTATTGTTAGGATACATTAGTGAGTCTGGACTTCGACCATGTCTGCATGATAAAAGTTGTTGCTTATAATTTTTTTGTTAGAAATTACCTGCTTATCATTCCTTGTGTGGAAAATTACCTGCTTATCATTTGTAGTCTAGACACACCTTATTGCATGGATTGCATGACTAGTGTATAGACAAAATGAATATCTTAGCGTATCTGTTACTGTTACCTTTACTTGACAGTTTCCGAAAGTTTCTCCGTAATTTGCGGATCCTTTGTACTATATAAAGGTATTCTATGTAATTAGAATATCATCCGATATCCGAAAATCATTTCACATCGAAAATTATTTATCTAATCGTGTAAGATGAATTCTGAAAGTAATTCGAGTTCTTCGGATTCCGATATGAATTTCCACCTGAGTTCCGAAAGCAGTGTAACCGGAATGAATCAACCAATCAGTCATCACCAATTCTGGATGAATTGGGGATGGGTTCGTAATCAACTTAATCAATGGAGACAAGAGGAAGGAAATCCTTTCCACCAACCGAATTCACCTCTTAGTGAGGAACCTGAGGCACTTACCGGCGAACCCGTTCGAAACACTATCTTTACCCTCATTTCCAGGATATTTCGCAACGATTATATGATAACTAGAATTTTAAACTTTATTCATCCTCTCGTACCAACCGCCAATCATCCCGGAATAATAGAAGAAGTTAACGAGCTTCGCGCTCGAGTTGTGGCTTTGGAGAATATGATGCACAATTTGCAGGCATCACAGGCAGCACCGGTAGCACCACCAGAACCAGCAGCACAACCAACAACGGTACCAGTACCGACAACAACAACATCCGCAACGTAAACCTTAACCTCACAATCTGTCCCACGAGTATCAACCTCATACGCACCGTAGACACCGAAGAATACTAATAACCATAAACGATGAAGTATTAATTCATAACTTCATTGGAGAAATATCCTGCGACGATTATGTAATCTTTAATATAGAAGAGATTATTCGTTTCTAGTTCCAACCGAAAATCAAATGAGTTTAATAACTCATTAAATCTATATTACATCTGAAGGAAATATACATACATATATTTTCATAAAGATTGTAATTGAAAATCCTTTTGTACAAACTGTTAATGATGAGAATATTTTAACGGGTAGGTAATACCCTAGAAATATATAAATTCCACATTAATATGTTACACTATACATTCTTCAATTCTGATTCAGCAATCATTAACTATACTGCTCAAACCTATAGATATACGTATCTGTTCATCGCAGAATAACCATTTTCATTCAATTTCATATTCTGATATCGATAGATCAGAATCCAAGTCAAGATTAAACGAAAAACATCACTCTTAGATTCCTACATCTTTCAAAACCATGCTTCGAAAACCATGCTTTGAATTCAGAACAGTACTAGAACATCATATGATTACATTTTGCGTTCAAACCCATCGAAATTATTGGAAACACTTCAACTAATGAACAAATGAGAAGACAAACCAACTACACGATATCTACGAGAAGAAAGATTTGTACTTATAATCATACATCTGGAAAGCTCTCGAAACCTAAGTAAAACTTTAACACGTATCTGTGATAAATCCTTCGGCATTATTATTACTGAAAATAATCTTACAATTCCTTTTCAAGTATCCAGTATTATCAACCGTTCAACCAGTCAACGACGACCTTTCAGACTTGTAACTTTGGCATATACATTTTTGTTATCGGGGAATCTTTCATGTTCCACCACATTAGCAGTAAATTTACCAACAACTTCATTGATCTTTGACCTTCCGAAAAATCCTTATACTCATTGAAACTGTATCATGTACTCATCCACATCTTGTAACGGCAATTGCCATACCAACTATCGGGAATTAGCAATCAGTATCTTGAAATCTTGTAGCACGTCTACGCCAACAGTTATATGTGTACATATAACGTCTACCTCCTGGACTTACATACTTCGAATGTGAAGTTTTCGAAAAATACCCCAAACTACGAAACTAGTTCTCCGAATTTTGGAAAAATGTTGATGAAGCAGCAAAAACTGTAAACGACCTTAACAGTCAAAAGTTTGATGATAAAGAATAGTATGGTGGTAAAGCAGAGAAAAAGAGAAGGTTTGGAATTGAAAAACGGATTGAGCAGACCATGAAGGAGGCTGTGGACAAATCACAAAGACTAAATCTAACTTCAAAGGAATACAAATGATTCAGTATCTGCTGAAGTCATTAACGAATACCTTGCTCCCGATACTAAACCCCTACGGACAATATTCTTCATCATCCTTCGATATTAGAAATTCTAAGATATTATCATATCTTTCATTATAAATATCTTCGATATTTCTGAAGATATCTTCATAACTATTATCATCCGAAATTATTTATCTCTTCACGCTATCTGTGTTACATCATAAAAGAAACTATTTTAGTTTCTAATTTCTGAAAATTTTGAAAAATGGATGTTTTTGAAGTAGTGTTGGGAACTGAAGCATGAGTTAGTATAATATAATGACACTTGATCAACGTGATTATATTACAGTAAGTCATGCTGAGTTTCTAATGGAACGTGATAAAGGTTCACAGATCCCACCCTCATAATGAACCATGTTACATAACTCTTTTATTCTATTTAACCTCTAAACATATCAAGAAAATATTTTCTTGATGATTCGGTCTTTTCCGGATATTCTGGTAATTTGACAAATCAAGATCGTGCCATTACGATTACCTTCTTAGAACATTAACTATGTTCATTCCGAAATGTATAGCTACGAATTTTGGACCAGTATCCGCTTGACTTAAGGTCGGGAAGAGAAAACGAAAGCATGAAGCTCCGAAATATAATGGAAAATAAAAGCCAGATAAAAACACATAAATTTACAAACCGTGTATATCAATGCGTATAGCAATATAAAGACACGGGAGAATGATAAATACAACTATCCCTAGAGCATAATAGAAATAAACAGATTCTTCTGGTGGGAGCTGGAAAAGAAGGATGAGTGTGGCAAACGTCAATATTAGGTCAAGAACCAGAACTGGATTAAGCATTTTCACAATCTTTTGAATGTATTAGTTGGGAAAGAAAGTAGGAGTGGTGAAAATAAATGAAACGGAAGAGGTCAATTTATAGCGAAATATCAGACATAGCAATTGAGGTAGATTACGCATTTAATCAAAGGAAATCATAATTTCCTTAATTCCCGAAGAATCAAATCTTATTTAGATAATGAAGATTTTCTATTCCTTAAATTCCGGAAATCAATCGTTACTACATCAAGAGATAAGACACATCTCTATTCTCCATTTCACTCTATTACGATAACTTCTCTTATACGCTTCGAGTAATTGGATTGTTTTATCCATATTACTCAACGGTAATAAAATTCTATTTATCAACTCATATTCGTCATGAAAACATTTTTATTGTTAGCCATGACGACCTCACTCAAATTTCGGGACGAAATTTCTTTAACGGGTAGGTACTGTGATGACCCAGAAATTTCGACTAAATTTAAACTTAATTTTTGTATGATTAACATTTCCGACACGATAAGCAAAGTCTGTAAAACTGAATCTCAAAATTTTTGAACTACTTTTATATATTTAAATACCCTTCGGTTGTTTTCGACGATTCGCGAACAATTATATGTAAATAGATACATATATACTATAACTTGAAAAGTTAACAATGTATTAATTGTTTGATACCGTACATTAAACTTATTGGTTTAAATATCTATTTGAATATACATGATAAGTTGAAATACTTATTATTAAAATTTATTTATAAATAACTTCTAATGTGTATTTAAAAACTGATTTATGTAAAAGATATATACATATATATAATTTCAAGTTATTTAGTAAACGATAGTAACATTCGTTTATTGATTCGATTGATATTCAGATAAGTTAACTAAAGCGTTTAAGATGAACCAGTATGCTACAGTATTTTCAAATTGCTACATTACTCAAAATGCTACAGTGTTTTCGAAAATCACTATTTGCTACAGTGAATTGCTACAGTAAAATTTGACTTTGCTACAGTAACTTTGCTACAGGCTACAGTAACTTTGCTACAGTAAAACACTATTTTAAAATGTATTTTTAGCAAATAACGAGATGATGATTTATAGAAGTAAATGACCAAAATACTCGAAAGTTTAAGATATACTATGAGTGGTATAGTTTATGGATAACTTAAGGCTATATTTTGACAAAGGTACGTGTCACGAAACGTAAAATGCAAGTTTTCTCAGCGTACGAAAGGACATTCGAAAAACCAGAACCGGGACATAAGTCGAGTGATGACGTACGACTTATCGGAACAAAAATTACAAGTCAACTATGCACGTGAATTTAATATAATATATAATTAATTATTTAAATTATATATATTATATTAATAATTAATTATGTCGACGAGCTAAATTACAAAACAATGTGAGCTGTCCCTGGTCCTCATGCGAGTCGCATGGCCAGAAGGCCATTTCCATGCGAGTCGCATGACTCCAGATTCCAGGCCAGGTACTATAAATTCAGGTGTTTTGCTCGAATGAAAAATCAAAACACACATACACAAATATATATTGCTCCGTATAATATTTATTATTATTATTATTATTATTATTATTATTATTATTATTATTATTATTATTATTATTATTATTATTATTATTATTATTAAGATTATTATTAATCTTATTAATCTTATTATTAGTATTATTATTTTTGCGATACAAAAATAATAATGTACATAAAATATTACGACGGAGTACTGTCCAAGTAATTTTCAAAACAAGTTTCCGAGCGAGCTAGAGCTAAGGAAAATATGGGTTATTGCCAAGGAGGTTATGGGTAATGTTCGGGGGTATTTTTGTGAATCAAACCTCGTGTTTATTATCTCCGATGCGTCTACATGCTTTCCTACAATATTGTATATCAATATTAAACAGTGAGTTTCATAAGATCCCTTTTACTCTCTACATTTTTGGGCTGAGAATACATGCAACTGCTTTATTAACCGATATACAATATTTATATGCGTGAGTTTCATTTGCTTCCTTTTTAAATGCTTTTGCAATATATATTTTTGGGCTGAGAATACATGCACTTTATTTTAAATAATGGACACAAGTACATACTAAATTCTATACTGAGTTTGAACCAAAAATCCCTTAGCTTTGGTAACTAGTAACTGCCGGTTATAAGAACTGGTGGGCGCGAGTAGTAGTATATGGATCCATAGGGCTTGATATCCCCGTCCGAGCTAGAGCACTAGCCTTTTAACGGACGTATGCTATTTGAGAAGCGTACACGTTGGTTTACGTGTATTATTAAGATGATTATACAAAGGGTACAAATTATATAAGCATTAAAGTTTAGTTACCAGGGTGCTCAATTTTGTAGAACCGATTGATAAACGTTTCGGATGAAACAACTGAAATCTTGTGATCCACCTTTTATGTAAAACCTATTGATAAACGTTTTGAATAAAACAACTGAACTTTTGTAAATCCACATTGATATACGGATTATGTGTAATATTAAAACTATAAACTCACCAACCTTTGTGTTGACACTTGAAGCATGTTTATTCTCAGGTTTCTAGAAGTCTTCCGCTGTTTGCTTATATGTTAGACAAGCTATGTGCATGGAGTCATACATGGCATATTTTTCAAGGAAACGTTGCATTCACCAAATCATCACCATGTATCTTATTTTGATTGTACTGTCAACGGAAGTACTATTGTAAACTATTATTTACAGTGATTGTCTATATGTAGAAATCATCAGATGTTAAAAACCTTTGATTTAAATATTCATTTATGGTGTGCCTTTTCAAAAGAATGCAATGTTTACAAAACGTATCATATAGAGGTCAAATACCTCGCAATGAAATCAATGAATGACGTATTGTCCATATGGATTTGGAGCGATCGTCACAGTTTGGCTATGGTAATATCACCTCAAATATTTGATAGTATCCGAGTAGCACAAGGTGAAGCATTATTCCCCGAAAACGTGAGAAAAGAAAGGATCAAGGGGCAAGTTGGTGATTTTGTGGTAGATTCTCGTGGTTTAAGGCTTAGATATGGGAGAATTTGGGTACCTCTACAAAGTGGTGTTAGAAGTGAGCTCCTTAACTTAGCTCACAAATCTAAGTATTCGATTCACCCCGGTGCTACGAAAATGTATAGAGATCTAAGGAAAGACTATTGGTGGCCAGGAATGAAAAAGGATATAGTTAAGTATGTGCATAAGTGTCTTACTTGTCTTCAAGTGAAAGCCAATCATCAAATGCCTTACAGTAAGTTGCAACCACTAGAAGTACCGGTTTGGAAATGGGAACACATTACAATGGATTTAGTAACTAAGTTGCCTAAGACTCCTCGACAACACGACACCATTTGGGTTATAGTTGGTAGATTAACTAAGAGTGCGTTATTTTTGGCAATAAGAGAAGCTTCATCGTCGGAAGCAATGTCTAAATTGTATATGAATGAGGTTGTTGCAAGGCATGGAGTGCCGGTTTCCATTGTTTCGGACCGTGACACCCGATTTACATCACGATATTGGAGAAAGTTTCAAGAAGAGATGGGCACTAAGTTGCATGTGAGTATCGCGTTTCACCCACAAACGGATGGTCAGAGTGAGCGAACTATACAAACTCTTGAGGATATGTTAAGGGTATGCATTATTGATTTTGGTGGTAGTTGGGATGCTCACCTACCTTTAGTTGAATTTTCGTATAATAATAGTTATCATTCTACAATCAGAATGGCGCCTTATGAGATGTTGTATGGAAGAAGATGTAGAACCCCAATATGTTGGGGTGAAGTGGGTCAAAGGGAATTAGGAAGCACGGAAGTTGTACAACAAACCACCGAAATAATAGATCAAATTCGTGAAAGAATAAAGGCGGCACAAGATCGACAAAAGTCTTATGTAGATAAAAGAAGGAAGCCGATACAATTTCAAGTGGGTGATAAGGTAATGTTAAAAGTTTCCCCATGGAAGGGTATTATTCGTTTTAGAAAAAGGGGAAAATTGGGTCCAAGGTTTGTGGGACCATTTGAGATAGTAGCAAAAATCGGGAAGGTAGCCTATCGTTTAGCCTTGCCCGATGAATTGAGTAATACTCACAACACGTTTCACGTGTCACAATTGAGGAAGTGTTTGGCGGATGAATCAACTTATGTCCCATTGAGGGAGATTGAGGTTGATGATAAGTTAAGATATGCGGAAAAGCCAATAAAGATTTTGGATCATAAGGTGAAGCAATTAAGAAATAAGTCGGTTATGTTATTGAAAGTGTTATGGCAATTTAGAAAGGGCTCCGAATGTACGTGGGAACCCGAAGAATGGCTTATGAAGTATTATCCATCGTTGCATCAAGAATGGTTCGCGAGGACGCGAACAATCCAAGAGGGGGAGAGTTGTAACATCCCAATTATTTAAGGTATTATTTTATGTAATTTTATTATTATATACATGGATGATATGTTTTGTATAAATAAATGGACAAGAGTTAAGTTAGAAGGGACTAAAGGTGCAAAGTTAGAACTAAGGACCTCCCTCATTATAGTTTTGGTGGGGAGGGTAGAAAGTGCAATTTGAGCAAAGTTATTTTAATAAAAGAACAAAAATACTGATAAATCATTATCAGTTGTAAAAAAATTATACAGAACGTATGTGTGTGTGTTGTGGGTGTCGACTCAACAAGGAGGAAGAAGAGGGAAGCTCCAATTAAGAAATTGTGTTCATGCAATTATAAATTAGTGAAATCTAAGGCACTCTAAGCATTCTAGCAAGTTTTATTTCTTCAAATTCTTCTCCTTTGTGCACAATTAGAGTTCTTGAACCCCTAGAGACAAGGTATGAATGTTTATGTCTAAGTATTACTATTATTGGGTGTTTGTGATGAATCTAAAGCTTAAAAGTTGTTGTATGTTGAAAATGTGCACACTTGTATGATTTAAAACGAATTTGTTAGTAATTGTGGAAGTAAGTTCATGTATGAACTTGCATTTTGAGTGAATGATATGAATATGATGAATTTGGTGATGTTTTAGCTTAGAATCAAGTCATGCATACTAGGTGTTTGATGAAATGTCTCAATGAAATGTTTATGTGTTTTTAGTTGAAACTTTGAAGAAGAAAGTTTATACATGGAATGTTGTATTGTTGTAAGTAATGGAATTTGAATAATTGATGAATTAGGGTTGCTAGTAATGGAAATGGATTTATGCACATTTTGATGTTTAATGGAATATTTGAAAGAATTGCAAGCTATGATCGTAAGAGATGATTTAGGGAATTGTGTGATTGAGGAAATGATGTTGGCATGTTAATGTGACTATATTGGAAGTGACAAGTTAAAATGTTATGTATATAAGTGTTCATGTGTATATTGGTGTATATAGGGGGTTAAGTCAATGTGTAAATATATGAATGTGTAGAAAGCTTGTGAAAGTTGTAAATTTTGTTGAATTATGGTATTGATGAGATTAGCTCATGTATAGGTGCTAATCAAGGTAAAGGAGCCTCAAGTGATCAAGAAAATCCATTTAATCAAGGTGAGTTTATAGGGGGTAAAATGGGCGGGTCAAGAGTGGCTCAGTGTTCTCGGATTGAATCCGTGCAAGAGAGTAACGACTAAGTGCACTAGTTGAGTAGCTTAGATAGAATTATTAGGTTCACCTAATAATTGTATCTATGGTTGATGTGTAGCTTAGGCAATATTATTACTTTGCTAGTAATCTTGTCTATGGTATGCTTTAGCTTAGACACTTTAAGTGTCTATGTATGTTTATGAGAATGAAATGAGACTATGGTAGCTTAGGCATAAGAGTATGCCTATGGTTAGCTTAGACATGATTACTAGGGTCGGCCTAGTAAGTCATGTCTATGGTAAGTAAGAGTCGGATCCGAAAGTAAGTAAGCAACCGTTAGGTTGAAAGACAAGTAATGTGATTGTTATGCCCAATGTATTATGCTATATTATTCGCCTATAACTCACTAAGTGTAAAAGATTACCCCTGTGTTGTTTTATGTTTTAGGAGCTAAAAGTCATCGTGAAGGCAAGGAACCCGTTTGAGGTTAGAGGAGCATTGGCATTAGAGTAAGTGGTAATGCAAGTCTCTTTTTGAATCAAGCTCTATTGGTACCGCTTATCAACGCCGAGTCTTTTGTAATTGTCATTTATGTTGTCGTTAAGCTTTTGGGACCAAATGATGAATTTGAAATGTGAAAGCACGTTTTCGTGATTTAAATGATCTTTGCAATGTTTAATGGTGTAAGAAACTGATTTACTAAGTTTGGTGATGTATTATGATGATATAATGGGTTTTGGATGTTGAATTGATAGAATTTATGGTTTTGTCATTAAGTTGCAGAATAGGCTCAGATCCCGTGTAATGTCGCGCCGCGACAAATGGTGCCGCGCCGCGGCATTGGCCTTGTTTTGGTTACAGAATGATCATTAATAAGTGTCAAAAATTGTTTTATATGTCGCGCCGCGGCAGATGCCTGTGCCTGGGCAGGCACTTAACTTTAAAAAAAAAAAAAAAAAAAAAATTCTCTCGTTTAAATGGCGTTAAAGAAAAGATTAGGGTTAAGGTCCACAATTTCTAGAAAAAAGTCTTTTGTCAAGAATCTAACTATTGCTTCCTCACTAGAACTGGTACTGTTAGACCAGGAGGTAAGTATTTTTGATCTTGATTGAAACATCTACGATTCTTAAGCATGTACCCCAAAATTTCTCAATTCACTTGAGACATGTCTGTTAACTTATTTTTTTTTTTTAAATTTATACATTACTATAATATCTACTTTTTTTTATTTCACATGGTAACAAAATAAGGGCCACAATGGAAAGAGATATTGTAGAATCTTCATGTTGAATACTTACCATGCTGATAATGATGATCATGTTAGTATGTTATAATCTTGAAGATTATTAACTGATGGTTGGTGTTTTTCAACTTACTCAAATTTGGAATTGTTGATGATTAGGTAGTTCTTGAATTCACTCAACTGTTTAACTATGTGTAATATAGGATTTCTAATGAGATTTTTTATTGTAACAGTTGTAAATGAACTGTAATAATCTGGTGATTGTTAATGTTGTTTATTTTTAGTTTGTTACATTAAAAGTTAAAAGGTTGTTACCCAGATTGTTAAAATCTTAATATCATTTTAACTTATTCTTGATTCACCTTTGACTCCCATGTGTATTGGTTTCAGGATCCAGTATTGCATCATCACTGGAAAGGTTCATGGTGGAAAAGCAGGTATTGTACTTTGTATGGTCTAATTTATCCATAACAAATTTGGATTCTGTTCACCCAATTATCTGTTGGCGATATTTGAGTTTCTCGATGTAAGTTGTATGTATGAATTAAATTTTTGTTTTTTTCTGCTTTGTTAATATGATGATGAGCTGGGTCAGGTCAGTCTTGCTCAAATTACTAAGGGTTATGATTTTTTGGGTATAGTTGATAGGAGTTACAATGATTATGATGTTACTATTGAGATTGTGGGTTGTCAGAACTACTATTATGTTGGAATGAGTCAAAATTGTTGTTTATTGAATGTGGTTCATGTTTATATCCGCGTAGCAGTTATGGATCATAGTTATTGTTTCTGCTTGATTGTGGATCATTTTTGCACTTGTATTTTTGATTTGGATCTTATTTGCTGTTGTTGCTATGATGATTTGGGTAGAGTTGATAGGAGTTACGTTGTTACTATTTAGCAACATTGGATAAGGTATGTATTATATTTTTTCCATATAGATAATCACGCTGTAATGGTTGTGACATTGGACCGAATCAGGGGAGTTTTTTAGAAGGGACAAGCGGGGTCAGCCGCCCCCAGTGGATTTGCAATTTTCAGTGTAAAAATTTTGGATTTTTCGACTTTGCCCCCAATGGATTTTTTTTTTGCTCCAAAGCCTACATATTTTGTCCCAAAACCTTCAAATTTTGCCCAAAAATCTCCAAATTTTATACCAAAACTTTCAAATTTTGCCCGTAAACCTTCAAATTTTGCCCCCAAAACCTCCATAATTTGCCTAAAAACCTTCATTTTTTGCCCCCGGTGAAAAAAAATCCTGGTACCGCCACTGGACCGAATAATTTTTTAAAGGACACTAGATGGGTTGATTTGTAAGATTTGTTTTTGGGCTTAGAGGAATATAACGATGTGAAGAGAATAGATAAAGTTTGCAAGTATTATTATTATTTTAAATGTACTAGTGATATGGAGATGGATATTGTTTTAGATTCAAAGTGTAAGTTTTGTTTAGCTTAAGTTAGGGATGTAACAATATTAGTTTTTTGCATTGAGTTTGAGAGGTTCACTAAAAACTATCATACGTGGTATATTTGATTGCATATATATTTATATGAGAAACAAAACTAAAAGTTTAAGAAGAAAGTACAAAGTATGATGTTATTTGTGTTTATGATTTTATTTGTTTTGATTTTGTCAATAAATATACAACATTATTCTATAATTTGATCTCATTATTGGCAACCATTCAAATAATATAAAATATCAGTTTATGGAGTTTTAAATTTATTCTTGATTAGTCTTATAAAAAAGCCCCGCAAATTTGCAGGCATTAAGCTAGTACTAAAATTAAAATAGATTCAAATATCTAGCTATATGAAATACAATCGACTAACGTTGTCTAATTGAAAGATGTTATGATCTCTTAATACATCTATTAGCATATATCTTTTGCACAATTCAATTACCATGATCACGTAGTTAAACCAAACATTGAACTAAACGATACAAACGAAATACAAATAATTATCCTATATATCAATAAAGTGTCGGGGGCATGCCTCTTCCTACCAAGTTGTCATAGGGTTAGACCTTATTTAGTGGTGATGGGGTGATGGGATTTTTTTGAGGTTTTTGTGAGGTATAGTGCTAATGTGTCAAATGTGATGAGGTGATGGCGTGATGGAGTTTGTAGTGGGATGGGGTAATGGTTATGTGATGGGGTATTTGGTCCCACTTTTGTATAATAAATGGGGTATTTATAAAATAAATAAAAAAATCTGATTGGTGGAGAACCCCATCACCCCCATGTGATGGACTCATCACGCCTGACTTTTTTTTTTCCTCCATCAAGCCCCATAGTGGCGTGACGGGGGCGTGATGGTGGTGATTTGGCTCCTATCACGCTCCACTAAATAAGGTCTTATTTTCTATCCGCTGTTTCCAATTTTTCCTTTTTACTATTCAGCCATTAATTTCATTTGTTCATGTTTAAAGTCTACCACCTCTTTTTTCTTTTTAAATTCCTCTATTATTCTTTCACATCACTTGATTTTTAATTTAAGTCTCTCTCACTTTTTTTATTTTATAATTCATCTCTCAACATTTTTAATAGAAAGGTGATTATCACACACCTCTTTTTAATCCATGTACTCTTATGTCTTATAAAATTACAGTTATGCTCCTAGAAAGTTGAACTTATATTTGTGACAACCCGGAAATTTCCAACCAAATTTAAACTTTAATCTTTATATTATTCCGACATGATAAGCAAAGTTTGTTAAGTTAAATCTCAAGGATTTTAAACTATATGCATACATTCATTTAACCTTAACCAAACCCTGACGATTCACGAACCATTATAATTGGATAAGAATATATATATATATATATATATATATATATATATATATATATATATATATATATATATATATATATATATATATATATATATATATATATATATATATATATATATACGTATATATATTATAACTTGAAAACGTTAATAAAATATTAGTTGTATAATACTTTACATGATCGAATTTGTTTCAATATATGGTTAACATATTTATTGACGGAATTAAAAGATAAGTTGAATTATCAGATACATTGTGATATGATTAAGGTCTCTGTTGTGAGGTCCACTGTGATTTAAGAAATCTGTACTTTTCGTCAGTATTCGGAATATTTGGTAATGTGATTTACAAAAAATGTCATTAACAAGTGTTAGTCAAAAGTTAGTAAAGATTGCCGTTTAATTTTCAAAAGCGTGCTTTACAATGATTGACTCGTGTCCCTTGGTAAATTAATTATTTAATTTTCATAAAAACATGATTTGATATAATAATTTCTATTATATAAACGAGTTTAAATTATATAAAACGGACTTAGAAATATTATTAGTTTTGAAAAACTATATATTATTGTTAAATAAATATTTCAAATTTATATTTTGAAATGAAATATATATATATATATATATATATATATATATATATATATATATATATATATATATATATATATATATATATATATATATATATATATATATATTTACAATGTAATAAAACTTAATATTAATTTAGTTATAAAACGTTTTGAGTTAAAATAAAACTATTATATATACAACGAGACGTCGGTTTATAGAAGCAAATGACCAAAACAACCAAATGTATAAGTTACACTTTGAGTAGTATAATTACCAACGATTTTAGTCTATATTTTGATAAGGGTACGAGTCATGAAATGTAAAGTGCTAGTTTTCTAAGCGTACGAAAATGCGTTCGAGAAACCGAAACTGGAATATAAGTCGAGAGACAACGTACGAGTCATCGGAACCAAAATTACGAATTTACTATGCACGTAAATATAATATAATATTTAAATAATTATAAAGATTAAATATTATATATATATATATATATATATATATATATATATATATTAAATGTGTGTCGGCAGGAACAAACAAACGTTTATGAGCTGTAAGCTGTGGCCATGCGATCGCATGGATTGGAAACTCAGGCCACTTCTATAAATCGAGCGAGTTCGTTCACAAATACACACACACAATTACCTCTGTCTCTCAATATCTCTTTATATATATATATATATATATATATATATATATATATATATATATATATATATATATATATATATATATATATATATATATATATTATAAATATTATTATTATTATTATTATTATTATTATTATTATTATTATTATTATTATTATTATTATTATTAAGATTAATATTATTATTAATCTTAACTAGTAATATGAGTATTATTATTAGTAATATACATAAAATACTACGACGAGGGTATGCTCGGGTTATTTCAAAACATGTTTTTCGAATGAGATTGAGCTAAGGAAATTATGGGTTATAGCTATGGAGGTTATGGGTATGGTTCGGGGGTATAGCTCGTGAGGTCAAACTAGTGTTTATCATTTTCGTTGCGTCTACGTACTTTCCTGCAATATTGAACCTCAATATTGATACGTGAGCACTCATAACTTAACTTTCATATATTAATAGTGTATCCCTGACTAGTGCTCGAGTATATGGGATTATGCATGCTTGTATATTTAATTTTGTCGTTAGATAGCATATGATGAATCACGAATTTAATACATATATTAGTGATATAAGGTTTATGATATGCATGTCGTTGGAAAGCTGTCGAAAAATTAATAACTTTTCATTTAGAAAATGTATGATTTCGATGAACGAATTAAAAGATATCGTCAATTGAATTATCCATAATTTTAGATATTATTGTTAAAATGATTATTATTATTATTATTATTATTATTATTATTATTATTATTATTATTATTATTATTATTATTATTATTATTATTATTATTATTATTATTATCGTTATCGTTATCATTATCGTTATCGTTATCGTTATCGCTATCGCTATCTTCGTTATTATCATTATTATTTAATAATCAATATTATTATTATTATTATTATTATTATTATTATTATTATTATTATTATTATTATTATTATTATTATTATTATTACTATTATTATTATTATTATTATTATTAAAATAATTAATATTTTTATCAAAACTATCATTTTATTATTTTTATCGTTATTATTATTATTAAAAGTATCATTAATATTAAAATCATCATTTTTATTAAAACTATCATTTTTATTAAGAAATATCATTGTTATTATAAAATATCATTATAATAATCATTTTAGTTTTATTATTATTAAAAATTATCATTTTGACTAGAATTATTATTTTTATATAAAATATTATTATTACTACAGTTAATATTAAAAAGTATCGTTATTATTATAATTATCATGGTTGTTAGAAAATATCATTATAAATCTTAAAACTATATTTTTATTTAAATTATCATTTTTATTATTATTAGTATTATTAATAACAACAATATTATTAACATTGTTATTATCATTAACATGATTATAATATTTTTATCATTATTAGTAATATTATTATTATGACATTGGTATTATTATAAAAGATTATTATTAATTATCAAAATTATTATTATCATTAGTAAATATAAATATTGTTATTATAATTAATATTATTATTATCACAAAATAATACAACTTTTATTTATTATTATTATTATCAATATTATTTTATCAAATGAATATGTGATACCAAAATATTTTACCACATGTAAGATAATTACATTAATAATACGTACTATTATATTTTTATGATATTAAATGAACTTTATAAATTTTATTATATAAGATATATAAAAGTAAATTATTATTATATATAAATTTTAATATAAATTTTTATTTATTAATAAATGATTTATATTATTTACTCTAATAAAATCTGTTAAATATATTTAAATATATAAAACGACTATAATTAAGTATATAATAATTATGTATAGATTTTGAAAGTCATTTTGGGTCAAACTCATTTTTGTTAACTTTTGCATATCGATCTCGAGCATTAGGATTGTGATACACTACGACTTGACCTAAATTGTTAGACAGATATTGACTAACATATAAATATATATAATTAATTTAGGTTCGTGAATCCGAGGACAACCTTGCACTTGTTCAATGTCATCATATGCATAATTACTACGAAATACAATATTGTGAGTTTCATTACTCCCTTTTTATATATATTTTTGGGACTGAGAATACATGCACTGCTTTTATAACTATTTTACCAAATAGACACAAGTATTTGAAACTACATTCTATGGTTGAATTATTATACTGGATATCACCCTTTTAGCTTGGTAGCCTAAGAAATTGGGAACAGACCCCCAAATTGACGCGAATCCTGAAGATAGATCTATGGACTTTGACACGTTCCATCCGGGTTACGGATGCTTTATACTTCGATTTTATATACAGATGAGTGTACCTGTATATTGGGGATATTCTAGATGCATTTGTTAATGTAGGTTACCAGGTGTTCACCATATGAATGATTTTTAATTCGCAGGTTATGCGTACCATTTTGTACTCGGGTTACGTGTACAATTATATATCTGAAATCTTGTGGTCTATTCAAATGATGGAAATGAATGTTTATGATAAACTAATGAACTCACCAACCTTTTGGTTGACACTTGAAAGAATGTTTATTCTCAGGTTTGAAAGAAATCTTCCGCTACGTATTTGCTCATTTAGAGATATTACTTGGAGTCATTCATGGCATATTTCAAAAGACGTTGCATTCAAGTCATTGAGTTTAATAAAGATTATTATTAAAAAGATAACAGATTAAGTCATTTATAGATTGGATATATTATGAAAGGGTATGCATGCCTGTCATCTTTCAATGAAATGAAAGTTTGTCTTTTAAAAACGAATGAAATGTTTGTAAAATGTAACATATAGAGGTCAAGTACCTCGCGATATAACCATATGTTATTGTATTCGTCCTTATGGATTAGGACGGGTCATTTCAATATTATTATTACAACTATAATTAAGGGTAAAATAAGTAATTAGGTGTGAATGGATAAAAAATGATGTGTGAGGATCACCTTCCTTTTTAATAATATTTTTTATAATCTACTTTTTATAATTTTATCCCACATTTTACTATCAATTAACAAAAGTATCCAAATTATGTGAGTTTTTATTAGTTTAATTATTAACGACTAAAATATGTCTATTTGGTTATATTAGTCTCTTTATCCTTATTAAAATAGTTTATTTGAAAACATATACTTATGTACAAAGAAAAGCTTCACGCCAAATCGCGTTGAACTCTTGCTTGTTACAAACAAATACGATAAATAACCAACTTGTGACACACTAATCGAGGTCCTGAAACGCATAATATCACCAAAACTGACGTCCAATTACCTTGACCAGTAGTGATTTATTTCTTGTTAGTTATTCTATTATATTGATATTTTTAAAGACTACTGTCAATCATGTCAAATAGGTTGTTTTGTGTAACGGTATCACCCGGTGAAATTTTATCAGTACAGAATGAAAGAATGAATATGAACGACTATATGACATGCCTTATAGCCCCACGAACAACCAAAAAAACGCACAACTAAAACCAATCGATCAATAGCTCGACACCAAGACAATAGACACATACATTTAAGGAATTTTCTAATCCTCCTTAAATCGTAGCGCCGAAGTTGAACCCTTCAACATGAATGACATCATCTTCAACCGAACTGTAGAATAAATTGCAGCATAAACTTCATCATAAGATCACGTACCCTTCATAAACAATCGATTAATCCTTTCCTGCTAAATAAAGTAGACTTGAGCTGTAAATAAGAGCTTGATAGAAATAAACCTTTCCAGATTCGTTGTTGCAAGCAGACTTAAAATAGCAGCAAAACCTTCCAATTATCACATAAGAATGGAAAATCAACGTGATTCTTAACTAAAAACCATTTGCGAAAATTTACAAGCAAAGAAGAGTTGATCATGGGAATACGGCACCTATTTATACAACGGACAAACAATAGTACCTACATTAAGAGTTTCCCAAGCTTTCAATATATCCCGAGTTTTCAAACGTTGACCAAACAGCAACCACAAGATGAATGATTGATGTGTGATAAAGAAATAATGTGAAACAATAGAAAACCACAACACCACATCATGTAACAGCCCATTTTCTGCATGAGTGCGTGCCTAGCACTTCATTATGCGCGCCACACTTCTATAGCTCAGTAGGGACCAATTTTGTTAATTTACAAAATGAAGGGGTTTATTTGCAAATCCGGGTATTCATTTGTTGAAGGTTCCAAATCTGTATCATTCTCATTTATATCAAAATAGAGAGAGCTAGAGAAAGAACGGGACTTGAAGAAGAAAATTAAAGTTTGAGGAAAATTAAACCCATATTTAGTGCTAATCACTAGTTTGGGGAGAAATCAGGCAAGAATGATACATAAACCTTTGCTAGGCATCATCTCTTTCACCTTCATCATCCCATTGTAAGAAAACCCAACTTTTATAATTGATTATTTTGAGGTTTTATTAGATTATATGAGTTTTAGGATGATTTTGGAATTGATGATGCTTGTAAATGGGTTGGTTGGTGTCAAAAACGAATTTATCATGTCTAGTCTTTGAATTGGAGAATTAAAGTTTTTATTTGTTAGATTTTGGTTGTAAGATGTATAGAACTGGTGTTAGACTTGTTTTTGAAATGTGATTAGCTCTTAAACATGATTTGTAAACTAAAGTGTTGATTACAAGTGACGTTTTGAAAAAATGTGAAGAACATTAATTTGGAAGAAAAAAAGTAGTGACACATATTTTGATAGAAATCAATTATGGTTCAAGGTCTAGGAAATGTTATTTTGAGTTTGGGTCAAGATGTTTAGAAGGAGAGTTGCAAGAAAGGAAATGTATTATTTTGCACCTCCTTGGTTGAAATGAAGAAATGTTACTAGAAAAGCTTAGTGAGTGATATATGTATGTGTATTTTATGTTATTAGGTTGCTAAGCAGCTTGCTTTCACTTTGACCGATTAGTAGACTCTTGAGTTGCACGGTGAGTATTTATGGTGTAAATAGTCACACGTTATTGACTTGCACTTGATCAAGTAATGAAATGTGATTTGGATGGGGATATTATCCCACATTTTTTCTTAGTTAACTAGCATAATCTAGTATACTTATGTGGCAATGAGCATTGTGCGGTTGTCACAATTTACTTAGACTTCGGATCCTTTAGCAATGTATGTAGTAAGTGTTACTACTTTTGTATGTAAATGCCATGGTTAGTTGCTATAGCTATTTACACATATTTATTCACTAAGCATTTTGCTTACTTTATTTAGTTGTATGTATGTTGTAGGTGAAGTTGGTTCTAATGATAAAGGCAAGGCCAAGGTCTTATCTCTCGTTGAAGATAGCTTTTGGTAAGTGGATGCTCCGGTTCTAGACTCGGTGAAGATATCATAACTTGAATGTAAAAATGCTCTTTTGTTCTTTTGAACTTGTTTTTATGAAATAGAATTATGTTGGTCTTTTGTAAATTTGATATTAGAAGTATGCTTAGCTTTTGATACATTGAAGGTTTGTTAATATGTAACCTTTATGAACATGTTATGAAATGAAGTGTTTTAGGTGTTGAAAAGTATTGAAATCAGTTGAGTGCAGATTTATAGCTTTGGGACATTTGAGTCAAGTGTCAAGTTGGATTAAAGTGAATTTTGGAACAGCAGAGCCGGACATGCCAACTGCGCGCCGTGCAGATTTCTTGGGCATCACGCAGTGTAGCTTATTTCAGATATAGTAGCCGAAACCATTTCAGATGTGTGTTACAGTTATACTGCGTGGCGAGTACATTCTGTAACATCCCGCCTTTTTTCATTTACTTTTCCGTTATACTAATTTAAACTCCGTTATATGTTTATAACATCTCCCGTTAATACGCGTTTTAAATTATCTCGTTTAGGTAATTCACGCACCCGATTCAAATTAGAGGGACTAAACTTGCCAAGAGGCCAAAGATTTGACTAGGTCAACTAGTCAAACCTTCAACCTCCTCCTCTCATTTCAACATCTCCATCTTTCTTCTACTCCCTTTTTCTCTCAAGAACACCAACAAGAATTCATCATCTAAATTCGGATTAGGAAGCTAGCAACAAAACAAATTACAAATTCGTGATCCTTGCATCTTCCTCTTCGATTCCATACCGATTTCATTACATTTGGGTAACTTTCTAAAATCACTAGATTTTGTGTTCTTTATGTTTTTAACTTATAAAAGTGTTAATTAGTGTCTATGGCTCAAGTCTAACATGATTATATGATTTATATGCTTGATCTCGTTGTTTTAGTGTAACTAGCATGAACTTGAATTTTGGTGTGTTGTTCTTGAATTTTGGATGATCATATGTTGTTAGATGTTAAAAGTTCATGTTCTAATTGTGTTCCTAGTATCACTAGCTTCAATTTGATGTGTAGGTTGCTTTAGAAAAGTTCATGAACTTGATTTATGATTTTGGTGAATTTGGGTTAGGGTTTGATGAACTTGAAATGGACTTTTGATGCATTGAATGCCATGGATTATTGTTGGTAAGTGTTTAGTTGGATTATATGCTTGATTACCTTCGAAACGGCATATCATTCATGTAAATTGGTTGCCCGAATCATTGAATTGCATTTATGAACTTGTATGCGATTAATGTTGAGCATTAGATGCGGTTTTGGTTGTTATAATAGGTAGATTGATTGATGAAATGTGTTTAGTTGTCTTCCTCGTCAAATTACCTTCCCAACGGTATAAAATACTTGACTTGATTGTTTGCGGATCATAAATTGTGTTTATTTGGTTTTTGGTTCGTGCACTTAGAAGGTTTCTGCATCAGGCTGGAATACCAATCTGGACGCCGTCCAGACGCTTGGACGTCGTCCCATATTTCAAGGCTGGACGCCGTCCAGATACTTGGACGCCGTCCAGATACTTGGACGCCGTCCCAGTCTTCAAAGCTGGACGCCGTCCAGATACACTGGCAGGCTCTGTCTTCACTGTCATTTTACGGAAAATGTTTGCTATGCTATGGACCTCCGACTCACATGTAACTTGTTCTAACATGCTCATACATGATTAAAAACCTCAGAAAAATAGTTCGGGACCCGACCCGAACGTGTTGACTTTTATTTGACTTTGACCCGACCAAGTTGACTTTTAATCAAACTTAACCAAATGTTTGTGCAAATCGTTCTAACATGCTTTTATACTCGTATCTTGCATGAAACATGACAATTTGACTCACATGTTGTAGTATTCGAGTCGTAACGAGCCATAGGACTAATTGAACATCTTTGACCTATCGTGTTTACCGTTATTGATACAACCTATTGTTTAGGTCAAGACTAGCATTGTTCTTTGCACACGTTTACTTGTTGAAGTACTTTACTACTCGTGCACTCAAGGTGAGATCATAGTCCCACTTTTACTCTTTTGAAACTTACATTTGGGATGAGAAAACATAAACGTTCCTTTTTAACTAAGTGAACACAAGTACAGGAAAACAAACATTCTACATACGAGTTTGAACAAAAATCCTCAATTCGATTATCATTAGTTACACTTGCCGGGTGTAAGCGAGAACTTATGTTATATGGCCATATGGGTTTGACAAACCCTCATTCAAACGGTTCGCTACCGTTTACGAATGAAATGTATTTTCGAGAAACAGTGTATGTTCTAACACTATTGTGATGGGGTTCTATGGAAGGAATGTTAAGCATTGATAATTGGGTGCTCGTGAAACAAACTTTTGGAATGTATTACTATTATCTCATTGTTGCAAATCTTGTGGTTCACTTGTACTTACTTACTCAAACCTATGATTTCACCAACGTTTTCGTTGACAGATTTCTATGTTTTTCTCAGGTCCTTGAACGATATATGATACATGCTTCCGCTCATTATTTTGATACTTGCATTGGATGTCGAGTATATATGCATACATGGAGCGTCTTTTGGCTACTTTTAAATTGTGTCGCATAAGTTTCATTTGTACTTATAACTTTGTAACGTAACTTGTGGTGGAACTATTCTTGTAAACTTTGAACAATCTTTACATTTGAAATGAATGCGACATATCTTTTGGTCAAACGTTGTTTTAAAGACTTATGACCACGTAACGGGACCTAAGTAGACGGCGCCGTCAAACATGATTTGGTCGGGTCGCTACGGATTCTAGGCGTGTCACGCAGTATAACAGGGTATTGAGTTACTCAAGATACACAAAAATAAAAATAAAAAAAAGTTATGAGTCAAGGGCGTTTCACTTTAGCATGCGGCCGAATCAACTCTCGGACCATACTTACAGAAAAATCTCTCAGATAACAATCATTATCTCTTCAACACACCCGATCATGATTATCAGTAAGCATGAGATTATGAATAGAAGACAAACCAGAGAATCTATCAAACCACTCTTGCGGCCAACACAAACCACCAACCATTGTGGTAAACAACATCACGAACACATATATTAAAATGGAGGCCTACACGAACAATAACCCTTGAGATAGCACGTTAACTAGAGGGTCAAGTCACACTAGATATCAAACCAAGCAGAAGTAATCACATCATCCCCTATTCGATGTACAAACCTACCACTTACCAGTAATACTTTCACGAATATTGATAATGCTAAAAACGAACATATATTTCATCGCATTATCCCTCAAGAAAGACAAGCTTTTAGTTGCAGTTGTCCTATTTACAAGGAATATTTGTTTAAATATTAAAAGGTGAAGACAAAAGACAGATTCGACGAATTGAAGACGCAAACGACCAAAAAGCTAAAAAGTACAAAGTACAAGCAAAGAGGTTCAAATTATTGATGAGAAACGTCTCAAAATTACAAGAGTACAAGACGCAAAACACAAAGTACAAGATATTAAATTATACGAAAGGACGTTCGAAAATCCAGAATCGAGACATGAACCAACTTTCAACGTACGACGCAACGGACCGAAAGTTACAAATTAATTATGTATATAAATATAATATAATATAATATATAATTAATTATATAAATTATATATTTATATTATATTTATATAATAAAATCCGTCGGCAAGCTAGGAGCCAAACTTGTGTGAGCTGGATTCCACAGCTCCGCACTCGCGGAGCTTATAAAGCCCAAAAAGGCCGCACTCGCGGAGCCCACAAAATCAGAAATCCACCTATAAAAGGCCATGCAATTCGACGGATTATTTACTTTATTTTCTTTTCATCATACGTAAAAATATATATATATATATATATTATAATTTTAATTTTAATTTTAATTTTAATTTTAATCCTAATAATAAGGGTATGTTAGCGAATGTTGTAAGGGTGTAAGTCGAAATTCTGTCCGTGTAACGCTACGCTATTTTTAATCATTGTAAGTTATGTTCAATCTTTTTAATTTAATATCTCGTAGCTAAGTTATTATTATGCTTATTTAAGCCGAAGTAATCATGATGTTGGGCTAAAAATATTAAAATTAGGTAATTGGGCTTTGTACCATAATTGGGGTTTAGACAAAAGAACGACACTTGTGGAAATTAGACTATGGGCTATTAATGGGCTTTATATTTGTTTAACTAAATGATAGTTTGTTAATGTTAATATAAAGATTTACAATTGGACGTACCTATAAATAACCATATACACTCGATCGGACACGATGGGCGGGATATTTATATGTACGAATAATCGTTCATTTAACCGGATACGGGAATGGATTAATAGTCACTAGAATTATTAAAACAGGGGTGAAATTATGTACATGGACACTTGGCATAATTGATAACAAAGTATTAAAACCTGGGGTTACACGCAGTCGATATCCTGGTGTAATTATTAAACAAAGTATTAAGACCTTGTTACAGTTTAAGTCCCCAATTAGTTGGAATATTTGACTTCGGGTATAAGGATAATTTGACGAGGATACTCGCACTTTATATTTATGACTGATGGACTGTTATGGACAAAAACCAGACGGACAAATTGAATAATCCAGGACAAAGAACAATTAACCCATGGGCATAAAACTAAAATCAACACGTCAAACATCATGATTACAGAAGTTTAAATAAGCATAATTCCTTTATTTTCATATTTAATTGTACTTCTAATTATCACATTTTTATCATTGTATTTAATTGTACTTTTAATTATCGTACTTTTTAATTATCGCAATTTTATTTATCGCAATTTCATTATCGTTATTTACTTTACGTTTTAAATTAAGTTATATTAATATTTTTACATTAGGTTTTAACTGCGACTAAAGTTTTAAAAATCGACAAACCGGTCATTAAACGGTAAAAACCCCCCTTTTTATAATAATAATAATATTACTTATATATATATATATTTATATTTTTATAAATTAAAACTAATATAGCGTTAAGCTTTGTTTAAAAGATTTCCCTGTGGAACGAACCGGACTTACTAAAAACTACACTACTGTACGATTAGGTACATTGCCTATAAGTGTTGTAGCAAGGTTTAGGTATATCCATTCTATAAATAAATAAATATCTTGTGTAAAATTGTATCGTATTTAATAGTTTTTTCTAGTAAAAATATAAGCTATTTCATATACACCTCGCATAACATCAAGTATTTTTGGCGCCGCTGCCGGGGATTCAACATTTAACACCGAAGCGAGACGCTATTATATAAAAAAAAAAAAATTTAGTTTTACGTTATTTTTGTAAAAATATATTTACATAAGTTTTAAATATCAAAAATATAAAAACATAAAAAATATATATCTTTAAGTCTTTTAAAAAAAATAAGGTATTTTTAGTTATAAAATACTCATAAGTGATTTTTATTTAAAATATAAGTTATAGTTATATTATAAAACATTTTTTTTAAAACAGAAAATTAAAAAAAAATCTGAACCTGAATAAAAAAATCGAACCCTTTTGAGCTGAAATTGAACCCTCCGCGACTCGCGGAGAAGTTGAACTGGACCATACCGCACTCGCGGAGGTCTTCTGACAGGTCAAACCTAGGACTGCAATTAATACGAAATTAGGGTTTAAAATTTTATTATTATTAATAATTAGGGTTTTAATTAAATAAAATTAGTTTTAGTTTTATTTTAATTTGTATTTTTAAGTTATATTAAGTTTTAATAAATTATAAAATTAATAGTTTTATAAAATAAATAATATAAAAATTATATTTTTATAAAAATTATATTTTCATAAACTTTAGTTTTATTTTTTATATTTCGTACCTTTTTAATCGTTTCTTGTAATATTTTTAAATTTTTTTCGCTCGTATTTAATTTAAGACATAGTTTTTTGCCGTAGTTATTTTATTTCTAGATTTTTAAGATTTGCCGTAAAATCCCTTAAGTGCTTTTTCTTAGACTAAGATTTAGGTGCTTTAGAATTTTACGACGCTACAAATTTTAGTTTCTTTTTAAGTTTCGACGCGCTACTTTCTTATCTTTTATTCACCGACATTTTTCGACGCGCTCTTTTTCTCTCTTATTTCTCGCCATTCTAGTTTTTAGGACTTAGAATTTTCTCTATTTCTTATCTAATATTTCTTTAAATTTCAAACAAAAAATTGTTTTAAGTGGTTAAATTGATAGACATCAAAATTTTCTGGTTCGTAGTAATAGTTGGATTTGTACGTGGACCGGGTTATTGGAGCCAAACTGTACTCAATTATATTGAGACCAAACGAATCCTGCCCCTCTGCTGCATCTTTTGGCTATTCGAAACATGGACAAAATCAGAAAAGTCTATTAATTGGATAACTTATATAATTTTTCTTATTTTTATAACTAATAGGATATTCAGTGAATGCACCGAGCAAAACGTTCACCACCTTTTGTACGTTCACCATCTGTAACTCGATCAAGACATCTAGCTAATATTACCGCCGTTGATTTTTCTTTAGAATCGTCATCCAGTCGACCAAGTACTCCAATTCAAATTTCCGATAATCCATTTTTTGAACCCGACCTCACAATTGAGAATCAGGAGAATATTCAGGGACGATTCATAGATCCTGAACCACTAATCTTTCCTCCGGAACCAACAATCATTCAAACAGAGATTGTTAAGGAACGAACCATTAAATCAGAATCCTCTAGTGATTCAGATTCAACAAATTCAATCATGGAAAATCTGGAACCTCTAAGTATGGAAGACCGAATGAGAGCTAAACGCACTGGCCAAGGTCACGCAATTACTCATCTAGACATTAATGCGCCAGATTATGAAATCAAAGGACAAATTCTACATATGGTGACTAATCAATGCCAATTTAGTGGTGCGCCGAAGGAAGATCCAAATGAACATCTTCGTACATTTAATAGGATCTGCACTCTATTTAAAATAAGAGAAGTTGAAGATGAACAGATATATCTCATGTTATTTCCCTGGACTCTAAAGGGAGAAGCCAAAGATTGGTTGGAATCGTTACCTGAAGGGGCGATTGATACATGGGACGTTTTAGTTGAAAATTTTCTTAAACAATTCTTTCCGGCATCTAAAGCCGTGAGACTTCAAGGAGAAATTGTTACGTTCACACAGAAACCAAATGAAACTCTATATGAGGCGTGGACAAGATTTGGAAAGTTATTGAGAGGATGTCCGCAACATGGTTTAGACACTTGTCAAATAGTACAAATATTCTACCAAGGATGCGACATCACTACAAGGAAAGACATCGATATAGCAGCTGGTGGTTCTATTATGAAGAAAACCGAAACTGATGCTTACAAAATTATTGATAACACTGCTTCCCACTCACATGAGTGGCACCAAGAAAAACATATCGTTAGATCATCTAAAGCAGCTAGAGCCGATTCTAGCCATGACTTAGATTCCATTTCCGCAAAGATAGATGCTGTTGAGAGACGAATGGAAAATATGACTAAAGATATTCACTCAATACGAATTAGTTGTGAGCAGTGTGGAGGACCACATTTGACAAAAGATTGTCTCAGTATTGAACTAACAATGGAACAAAGAGAGAATGTTTCATACATAAACCAAAGGCCTGGAAATAATTATCAGAATAATTATCAACCGCCAAGACCGATTTACAATTAAAACCAGAATTATAATCAAAATGTTCCATACAACAACCAACAAGGTCCTAGTAATCAACAGGTATCCAATAATACTTACAACCAGCAAAGACCTAATTTTTAAAACAAACTACCACAAACCGATGATAAAAAGTCGAATTTAGAAGATATGATGACGAAGCTAGTTGAATCTCAAACACAGTTTTTCACATCTAAGAAACAAACCAATGAACAAAATGCTCAAGCATTTAGAAATCAACAAGCTTCTATTCAAAATTTGGAACAAGAAGTAAGTAACCTAGCAAGGTTAATAGATGAAAGAAAACCGGGAAGTTTACCTAGTGATACAAATGCTAACCCCCGGAATGAAACAGCTAAAGCTATTACCACAAGAAGTGGTATTACACTTAAACCACCTGAAATACCTGTAATTTCTTATGAAGCTATTCCTACGCCACGAGAACCACAACCTGAACAAGATAAGGAAAAAGAACCGGTAGTTGAAAAGGTTAATGAAGATAACACAGTTAAGACTAAACCTTATGTTAAACCATACCAACCACCACTTCCTTACCCGAGTAAAATGAGAAAAGAGAGACTTGAAGCCGAGCAATCCAAATTCTTGGATATGTTTAAACAGATAAATGTAAATCTTCCTTTCATTGATGTGATTTCAGGAATGCCTAGATATGCTAAATTTCTGAAAGATCTAATCTCAAATAGAAAGAAAATCGAAGAGCTCTCGGCTGTTACTATGAATGCTAATTGTTCTGCAGTGCTGTTGAATAAAATACCAGAAAAACTATCTGATCCAGGAAGTTTCACAATTCCATGTTTTCTGGGAAGTCTTAGTTCAATAGAAGCATTGGCAGATTTAGGTGCTAGTATAAATTTAATGCCGTATTCACTATACACTAAACTAGACCTTGGAGAATTGAAACCAACAAGAATAAGCATACAACTAGCCAATAGATCAGTAAAATATCCTAGAGGGATAATGGAGAACATGCTAGTTAAAGTTGGTACTTTAGTATTTTCAGTAGATTTTGTTGTTCTGGATATGGAAGAAGATTCTCAAGTTCCTCTCATATTAGGAAGACCATTCTTAAACACGGCTAAAGCAATGATAGACGTGTTTGGTAAGAAACTGACCCTAAGTATAGAGGACGAGAGTGTTACCTTTTCTGTTGATAGAGCAATGCAACAACCGCAATCTGCAGATGATACATGTTATTATATTCAAACTATAGAATCACATGCAGAATTGTTAGAAAAATTTCCAGAATTACAAGGAACAGGAGAATGCTCTTTAGAAGAAGGTACTGAACCAATTGATGAAACTGAAATGTTAGCTACACTTATGTCTAATGGATATGAACCAACAACAGAAGAAATTCAAATGCTAAAAGAAGAAGACAGATATCGATAGAAGAACCACCGACATTAGAGTTAAAGCCACTTCCAAACCATTTGGAATATGCTTATTTACATGGTGAATCTGAATTACATGTAATAATATCGTCTTCTCTTACTGAAAATGAAAAATCTCAACTCATTTCTGTGCTAAAAGCTCATAAACCAGCTATTGCATGGAAGATTCATGATATTAAAGGAATAAGTCCTTCGTATTGCACGCATAAAATCCTTATGGAAGAAGGTCATAAAACATATGTGCAACGTCAAAGAAGACTAAATCCTAATATGCAAGATGTTGTTAAGAAAGAAATTATTAAACTGCTTGATGCAGGTTTAATTTATCCAATCTCTGATAGTCCATGGGTAAGCCCAGTTTAATGCGTGCCTAAGAAGGGTGGCATGACTATCATTACAAATGAGAAAAATGAGCTTATTCCTACTAGGACTGTAACAGGATGGCGTGTTTGTATTGATTATAGAAAATTAAATGACGCCACCAGAAAAGATCGCTTTCCCTTACCTTTCATTGATCAAATGTTGGAAAGATTAGCCGGTAACAGTTACTATTGTTTTCTTGATGGTTTTTCCGGATATTTTCAGATTCCAATAGCACCCGAGGATCAAGAGAAAACCACATTCACGTGCCCTTATGGTACTTTTGCTTACAAACGCATGCCATTTGAACTTTGCAACGCCCCTGCAACCTTTCAAAGGTGCATGATGGCGATTTTTCACGACATGATAGAAGAATGCATGGAAGTTTTCATGGATGACTTTTCAGTCTTCGGTGATACTTTTGAATCATGTCTAGTTAATCTTGAACGAATACTTATTAGATGTGAACAATCAAATCTAGTTCTTAATTGGGAGAAATGCCATTTCATGGTTAAAGAAGGCATCGTTCTTGGACATAAAATCTCAAAGGAAGGAATTGAAGTGGATAGAGCTAAAGTAGATGTAATTGCTAAACTTCCACATCCCACCAATGTTAGAGGAGTTAGGAGTTTTCTAGGGCATGCCGGTTTTTACCGACGTTTCATAAAAGATTTTTCTAAAATTGCCACTCCTATGAATAAACTCCTAGAAAAGGATGCTCCATTCATCTTTTTAGATGAATGCATCAAATCTTTTAATATACTTAAAGAAAAACTCACTAATGCGCCAATCATGATAACTCCAAATTGGAATCTACCATTTGAACTAATGTGCGATGCAAGTGATTTTGCAATGGGAGCCGTTTTAGGACAAAGGATTGAAAAACGATTTCAACCTATATATTATGCTAGTAAGATGTTACAAGGAGCGCAAACAAATTACACAACTACTGAAAAAGAACTCCTTGCTATTGTCTTTGCTTTTGACAAATTTCGTTCATATCTCGTTCTAGCTAAAACAGTGGTCTATACTGATCATTCTGCTCTTAGATACCTATTTTCAAAACAAGATGCTAAACCAAGATTAATCCGTTGGATCTTACTCTTACAAGAGTTTGGTATTGAAATCCGAGATAAAAGATGAGCAGAAAATCTCGCCGCTGATCATCTTTCTCGTCTTGAAAATCCTGAATTAGAAGTTCTAAATGAATCGGTCATACAAGACAACTTTCCTGATGAATATCTATTGAAGATAGATTATAATGAAATTCCATGGTTTGCAGACTATGCAAACTATTTAGTATGTGGATTCCTTGAAAAAGGATTGTCGTACCAAAAACGAAAAAAATTATTTAGTGATATAAAACACTATTTCTGAAAAGATCCACATTTGTTTAAAAGTTGTCCCGATGGAATAATACGCCGATGTGTATTCGGAGATGAAGCTAGTAAAATCTTAAACCATTGTCATACAGGACCATCAGGAGGGCATTATGGGCCTCAACTCACAGCAAGAAAAGTTTATGATGCTGGATTCTATTGGCCTACAATTTACAAAGACGCACACCTTCTTTGCAAATCCTGTGATGCATGTCAAAGGGCCAGAAAAATAAGTCAACGTGATGAAATGCCACAAAATGTCATTCAAGTATGTGAAGTATTTGACATTTGGGGTATTGACTTTATGGGTCCATTTCCAAAATCTCATAATAATCTATATATTCTCGTAGCCATTGATTATGTATCTAAATGGGCGGAAGCACAAGCTCTCCCAACTAACGATGCACGAGTTGTAGTCAACTTTTTAAAACGCCTTTTTGCTAGGTTTGGAACACCGAAAGCTTTAATAAGTGATCGGGGTACTCATTTTTGTAATAATCAACTTGAGAAAGTTCTTAAAAGATATGGAGTAACTCATAAAATCTCCACTGCTTATCATCCACAAACAAGTGGACAAGTTGAAAATACCAACCGAGCTTTAAAACGTATTTTAGAGAAAACCGTAGGATCAAATCCGAAGGAATGGTCCATTAAATTGGAGGATGCACTCTGGGCTTTTAAAACAGCCTACAAAACTCCAATTGGTACCACACCTTTTAGACTCGTTTACGGAAAAGCATGTCATCTTCCAGTAGAAATTGAACACAAAGCATTTTGGGCTTTGAAGACATGTAATCTTGATTTACATGAAGCTGGACGTCTACGATTAAGTCAACTAAACGAATTAGAAGAATTAAGACATGAAGCATACGAAAATTTGTTAATCTATAAAGAAAGAACGAAGAAATGGCATGATAAAAGAATCAGAAGTTCAAAAGAATTTAAAGAAGGAGACAGAGTTCTTCTTTTCAATTCACGATTCAAGCTATTTCCTGAAAAATTGAAATCAAGATGGTCTGGACCATTTATAGTCAAAAGAGTTTTCCCGTACGGAACAGTAGAATTGATAAATTCAAATGGGATTGAATTTAAGGTTAATGGTCACAGAGTTAAACATTACATAGATAGTCCGATGGAAGTCGACAACGAAGTTAATCACAATTTCGACACCACAGCTAACTAAGTGTGGGGAGAATCAAGTTTTTAAAGGATAATATGTATTTCTGTTAGAGTTAGATTTTCTGTTTTCGTATAGTTCTCGAAAATGGAACCCGAATGGTCTTTCCCTAGCAAACCCTAAAGAACTAGTCTTCTCCCCCCATTCTGAATTTTTATTTTTTTTATGTTTTACGAGATGAAGACTTCCTGTGAATTAAACCATGGTCTAATGCTACACGCTTTGATCACTAAACGTAATAATGACACCCTTCCAAGTGAAATAATATCATTAATCAGAAGTAAATTGGACGGAGTAAGAAAAGAATCCAGATGCGAAAATAATAAGTTACAATTTGGTAAAGGAAAATCAAAATCCGCAGCGAAAAGGAGAGCACGACACCTTGAAAGATGTCACAAATGCGGAAAATGGTCATACGAAGGGAAATGTTCGACGAATCAGACATATTCCAATACCGAATTCATTACTTTATGCAGAGACGGACCGTTCATATGTTTAGAAGAAAAAACATTGAATGCTCGAGGTTACGCCTATGTAGCTATGGATAATCAATTAGTCCGACTATCTTATGAGTGGGCTAGAGCATATCACTAAGAAATCTATTTCACAGGTAAGTATGTACAGTTTTTATTTTTATTTTTATTTTTAACCTTTTGATAATAAACGCTAAATTGTTCGCTATAAAGTATTAAATTGGTATTCGATAAAATTAGGTCTTGCGACCGAAATTATTAATATCATACAAAAATTTATTACAACACTGCGAAATTTACCGTTTATTCTTAAGGTATAAATATCTTTAATCAATCAACCCAAAATATTTCAAAAATTCGTCATGAGTTAAATTAGGTTATAAAACCGAAATTACTTTACCGAAAAGAGGGACGTATATTTTTGATAATATTTGATTGATTAAAGTGGGATAAAAGACCAAAAAGATTTTTAATTCTATTTTTACTTTGTTTTTAATATATAAATATTAAATTAATATTGTAAACTTTTTAAAATCAATATATTTAAGTTTGTAAATATTTGAAAAAATTAATATTTTTAATATAAGTTTGTATGTTTTAAAAAAAAAAAAATATATATATATATATATATATATAATATAAATTTGGTGTGAATTTTTAATTTTATTAATATGAATTTTTAATTTTATGTATTTTAAATTTAAGTTTGGTGTGAATTTAAAAACAAAAATTTACTTTATTTCGCTAAGTTAAAAATATGATTTTTAAAATTCGTCGTAAGTTGAAGACTAGGTCATTGAACCGAAATTGCTTTACCCGAGGGAGGGACGAGAACATTTATTATCATTATTTTTAATCTTATTGAATTAAAGTATACCAAAAACATTTAAAAAAACCCAAAAATCTTTACTTTTAAAAATCGCGCTTTGAATTGACGAATTTTAAAATTTTGTCGAGGGACGGACTAGGACAACGATCCGAAACGCCCTCGCTCCTAAAAAGAAACAAATTTTTAAAATTTTATTAATTTATGTTTTAGAAATTATAACCTTTTTATATTAAAAAAAAACGCCAATATGTTTAGAAACTTTGGTAAAATTTAATCATTTCTACGCTAATCACCCTCAATAATTTAAATTGTTACTGATTTCTTGCAAATGAGGGCATTGCAAGATCTTAAGTGTGGGAAGGGGTTAAATTCTTTCGGATTTTTAAAATTTTTACTTTAAACACTTTGTTACCATTAAAAATACTAGTAACGTAGTAGTTGTATTAGAATCTAGTGCTCTCTGATAACAAAGAACAGTCCTAGTCTTATATACTGACTACCCACTTCTAGTAAAAAAATTTAAAATATTCAATTAAATGAATTCAAAATCATGTTTATACATATTTATGAACGATAAAACTAGGTGTTAACACCGAAATTATTGTTACCTCGGAAAGGACATAAATTGAGAAACAAACCAAAATGTTAGAATTCATTTAAAATGGAATAGAGGAAAATAAAAAGGCAAATAAAAGAAAATAAAAGCCAAGTGTGGGAAAATTTACCAAGTTATTTAAAACATAAGTCACATATTTTTGTAACAAATAATTGAAGATACTTTTGCTTTGGACTAAACTAAACAGTTTTACCCGATTTATTGTAAGAAAGATGGATCTACACGATGAATCAATTCCATCATTAAAAGGAAGTAAAGTCTTCCGAAAAAGAAACGCGCTTCTTGATTTAGGTCATGAAGTTGTCGTCCAGACCAGTTGTAGGTTGACGAAAAATCTAGAAAAGTCATCTCTAAAATCAGCAGGAAATCCACGGACCTCAGCATCAAACAGGGTCGCCAAGTGGTCAGACTTATCCTAACCATGAGAGGATCTGTCTTGTAAAATGGGGAGGACGCCGTGCAAATTAGCTGGATAAGACTAATGAATCAGATCTCCAGAAAGGATCATCTCCTTTAAAGATCAAAAATCAGCTTTTAAGACTGATATTACTCAATCCTTGAGATTGACCTTAAAGATTGAGAATTACAAACTCATGGAATTCAATGATATCTAAACTCGAGCTTGAACGAGAAAATATTTTGATCAAAATTCAAACCGATTTGTTTTCTGAAAACCCATTTTTCAATGCGTTCATTACCATTGAACGTAAAATCCTAGGAATTCACCTGGAATTCATTAGGACACCTGAACCAAAACGGGTGTCAACCGTAAGAACGGTGGTTGCATAGCATGGTCAAAGACAGGACCTTGTGCCAGACCGGAAAATTATAAGGGTGAGCTTTACTATTGCTCCTACAAAGGATAGTAGTTGCGTACGACACGTTATAGACCATAATTAAAAGCATGTCAGGGGACATTGCCTTAACAGTTGCTTGTTCAACACTTTCCTTTACAACCGGACGGTAGTTTACCGAAAGGTAATATTCGGAGCAAGTATACTGGACGTGTTGCTTTCCCAATACAAGGTTAGCAAGTGGGTGACACAAAACCGCAAGTTTTGAGCTAAAGTTTTCATATCTGAAACCCACCAAACCCACAAAAAGAATTTGCAAACACCGGTGAAGGGTTATTCCGGAAAACTTATCTAGGGTAAAAACTAGATTGAATTTTCAAAAAGATCAAATGTTTTCATAAAGATCCAATTTCCTTAAAGGATCTAAATTTTTATAGTCATGTGGGACTGTAAACCATAACGTTACTACCATTGTTCATACCATCGTAATGAAATCACTGATGTACAAAGTGTGAAGAATAAAGAAGTGATTCTAGTATATTTCAAGACTATATTGCTTGAGGACAAGCAACGCTCAAGTGTGGGAATATTTGATAATGCTAAAAATGAACATTTATTTCATCGCATTATCCCTCAAGAAAGACAAGCTTTTAGTTGCAGTTGTCCTATTTACAAGGAATATTTGTTTAAATATTAAAAAGTGAAAACAAAAGACAGATTTGACGAATTGAAGATGCAAACGACCAAAAAGCTAAAAAGTACAAAGTACAAGCAAAGAGGTTCAAATTATTGATGAGAAACGTCTGAAAATTACAAGAGTACAAGACGCAAAACGCAAAGTACAAGATATTAAATTATACGAAAGGACGTTCGAAAATCCGGAACCGAGACATGAACCAACTTTCAACGTACGACGCAACGGACCGAAAGTTACAAATTAATTATGTATATAAATATAATATAATATATAATTAATTATATAAATTATATATTTATATTATATTTATATAATAAAATCCGTCGGCAAGCTAGGAGCCAAACTTGTGTGAGCTGGATTCCACAGCTCCGCACTCGCGGAGCTTATAAAGCCCAAAAAGGCCGCACTCGCAGAGCCCACAAAATCAGAAATCCACCTATAAAAGGCCATGCAATTCGACGGATTATTTACTTTATTTTCTTTTCATCATACGTAAATATATATATATATATATATATATATATATATATATATATATATATATATATATATATATATATATAATTTTAATTTTAATTTTAATCCTAATAATAAGGGTATGTTAGCGAATGTTGTAAGGGTGTAAGTCGAAATTCTGTCCGTGTAACGCTACGCTATTTTTAATCATTGTAAGTTATGTTCAACCTTTTTAATTTAATGTCTCGTAGCTAAGTTATTATTATGCTTATTTAAGCCGAAGTAATCATGATGTTGGGCTAAAAATATTAAAATTGGGTAATTGGGCTTTGTACCATAATTGGGTTTAGACAAAAGAACGACACTTGTGGAAATTAGACTATGGGCTATTAATGGACTTTATATTTGTTTAACTAAATGATAGTTTGTTAATTTTAATATAAAGATTTACAATTGGACGTACCTATAAATAACCATATACACTCGATCGGACACGATGGGCGGGATATTTATATGTACGAATAATCGTTCATTTAACCGGACACGGGAATGGATTAAAAGTCACTAGAATTATTAAAACAGGGGTGAAATTATGTACAAGGACACTTGGCATAATTGATAACAAAGTATTAAAACCTGGGGTTACACGCAGTCGATATCCTGGTGTAATTATTAAACAAAGTATTAAGACCTTGTTACAGTTTAAGTCCCCAATTAGTTGGAATATTTGACTTCGGGTATAAGGATAATTTGACGAGGATACTCGCACTTTATATTTATGACTGATGGACTGTTATGGACAAAAACCAGACGGACAAATTGAATAATCCAGGACAAAGAACAATTAACCCATGGGCATAAAACTAAAATCAACACGTCAAACATCATGATTACGGAAGTTTAAATAAGCATAATTCCTTTATTTTCATATTTAATTGTACTTCTAATTATCACATTTTTATCATTGTATTTAATTGTACTTTTAATTATCGTACTTTTTAATTATCGCAATTTTATTTATCGCAATTTCATTATCGTTATTTATTTTACGTTTTAAATTAAGTTATATTAATATTTTTACATTAGGTTTTAACTGCGACTAAAGTTTTAAAAATCGACAAACCGGTCATTAAACGGTAAAAACCCCCCTTTTTATAATAATAATATTACTTATATATATATATATGTGTATTTTTATAAATTAAAACTAATATAGCGTTAAGCTTTGTTTAAAAGATTTCCCTGTGGAACGAACCGGACTTACTAAAAACTACACTACTGTACGATTAGGTACACTGCCTATAAGTGTTGTAGCAAGGTTTAGGTATATCCATTCTATAAATAAATAAATATCTTGTGCAAAATTGTATCGTATTTAATAGTTTTTCCTAGTAAAATATAAGTTATTTCATATACACCTCGCATAACATCAAATATCCACCATCTTTCCCCAACTCCAACTTGAGCGAAATATCCCAAAAATTAGACTCCCGGTGTAACAACCTCGAATCGGGCCTAGCGGTAAATGACCTTTTTACCCTTAGTTAATATTTATTTACTAATATTAGTGATAATAATTATGGGTTAATAATTATTTGATTAGTTAGTTGTGTGTTTTGTGACAAGGGTCACAGAACAGGTTTCGTTATGTAAATTGGATCTCTTTAGGGCCACCTAATGAGGTACATTGTGTTTTAGATAACTGAAAAAATACCCGTGTGTTAGACGGAAGAGGTTCCTCATAGTGAAGAAACCCCTAAATTAATATATACTCCGTACGTTCTATTATTACCACTTTTAGTAACTTAAACCCTAAACACACTTTAGCTCCTTAAATTCATAAAATGAAAAGTGCAAGATCAAAGTTTGTGATTTCATTTATCTGATTCTAGCAATTATAAGGATCAAAACAAGGAAAACATCATTGAATTTGATAAATTTAAACTGGGTTTTGGGTTAAAATGGATTTTGATGATTTTTGGGTTTGATTCTTGATAATATGTGTTTGTTATGCTTGATTGATGTTAAAAATAGTTTCTATATGTGCTATGTGGTATTCTTGATGAATTAGATTGACCAAAACAAGCAGAAATCAAGTTTTGGGTGTTAAAAACGCGAAAACAGCGATTTGTAACTGTTTTTCAGTTCATACGTTTGTCAGCTCAACCACGCGGTTGAGCACACTTTTGAGGGCTCAACCACGCAGTTGAGGGATCAACCGTACGATTGAGGGCTCAACCACGTGGTTGAGCAGTGGTCAGCTTTTGGTAAAATTGAAAAGGGTGTAACTTTCAAACCGTAACTCCATTTTCGACAAATAAACTATCGTTGGAATCGTCTTGAGGTCTACTTTCCAATGATAGGGTTTTAAAACACTAAATCAAACTTTGTATTGGGTGTAAAAAGCTCGAATTGCAGTTATGCTGCTGTTTTTCCTCAATCGTACGAGGGAGGCACTCACACGTACGGGTGAGGTGCCCACACATGCGTGTAAGCTACTTAATCGTGCGAGTGGACTTTAAAGTCACTCATGGGAATAGGTTGTCAGTCATGCGAGTGAGGATACTCATCCGTACGAGTGAGCTAGTCAGTCGCACAAGTGAGACCTCACTCGTGAGAGTGATAGTAATTGTATGTTTGGATCAAGTGCAATTCTAACCCATTTACGGTATTGATGTGTTTATTTCTTCTGATGTGTAATCTAATTGAAATGGGTACTAATTAGAGAAATGATATTCTCAGGTGATAAAGGAAAGGTGAAGACTCAGTGAAATAAGACTACTGAGTTCTTGTATTTTTAGGTGAGTGAGACTATCCTAATGTTTATAAGTATTTAGTAGCGGGTTATGCTACTGTTACCTTGGCTTACTCACCTGAATACTTATTATATGATATAATGTGCTATATTCTGTGACTTGTTGTAGCTGAAATGTCCCGTTCTTATTGATTAAAAACGTTCCATATTAATTGATTTCGTTGCGAGGTTTTGACCTCTATATGAGACGTTTTTCAAAGACTGCATTCATTTTTAAAACAAACCATAACCTTTATTTCATAAATAAAGGTTTAAAAAGCTTTACGTAGATTATCAAATAATGATAATCTAAAATATCATGTTTACACACGACCATTACATAATGGTTTACAATACAAATATGTTACATCGAAATCAGTTTCTTGAATGCAGTTTTTACACAATATCATACAAACATGGACTCCAAATCTTGTCCTTATTTTAGTATGCAACAGCGGAAGCTCTTAATATTCACCTGAGAATAAACATGCTTTAAACGTCAACAAAAATGTTGGTGAGTTATAGGTTTAACCTATATATATCAAATCGTAACAATAGACCACAAGATTTCATATTTCAATACACATCCCATACATAGAGATAAAAATCATTCATATGGTGAACACCTGGTAACCGACATTAACAAGATGCATATATATAAGAATATCCCCATCATTCCGGGACACCCTTCGGATATGATATTAATTTCGAAGTACTAAAGCATCCGGTACTTTGGATGGGGTTTGTTAGGCCCAATAGATCTATCTTTAGGATTCGTGTCAATTAGGGTGTCTGTTCCCTAATTCTTAGATTACCAGACTTAATAAAAAGGGGCATATTCGATTTCGATAATTCAACCATAGAATGTAGTTTCACGTACTTGTGTCTATTTTGTAAATCATTTATAAAACCTGCATGTATTCTCATCCCAAAAATATTAGATTTTAAAAGTGGGACTATAACTCACTTTCACAGATTTTTACTTCGTCGGGAAGTAAGACTTGGCCACTGTTGATTCACGAACCTATAACAATATATACATATATATTAAAGTATGTTCAAAATATATTTACAACACTTTTAATATATTTTGATGTTTTAAGTTTATTAAGTCAGCTGTCCTCGTTAGTAACCTACAACTAGTTGTCCACAGTTAGATGTACAGAAATAAATCGATAAATATTATCTTGAATCAATCCTCGACCCAGTGTATACGTATCTCAGTATTGATCACAACTCAACTATATATATTTTGGAATCAACCTCAACCCTGTATAGCTAACTCCAACATTCACATATAGAGTGTCTATGGTTGTTCCGAAATATATATAGATGTGTCGACATGATAGGTCGAAACATTGTATACGTGTCTATGGTATCTCAAGATTACATAATATACAATACAAGTTGATTAAGTTATGGTTGGAATAGATTTGTTACCAATTTTCACGTAGCTAAAATGAGAAAAATTATCCAATCTTGTTTTACCCATAACTTCTTCATTTTAAATCCGTTTTGAGTGAATCAAATTGCTATGGTTTCATATTGAACTCTATTTTATGAATCTAAACAGAAAAAAGTATAGGTTTATAGTCGAAAAAATAAGTTACAAGTCATTTTTGTAAAGGTAGTCATTTCAGTCGAAAGAACGACGTCTAGATGACCATTTTAGAAAACATACTTCCACTTTGAGTTTAACCATAATTTTTGGATATAGTTTCATGTTCATAATAAAAATCATTTTCTCAGAATAACAACTTTTAAATCAAAGTTTATCATAGTTTTTAATTAACTAACCCAAAACAGCCCGCGGTGTTACTACGACGGCGTAAATCCGGTTTTACGGTGTTTTTCGTGTTTCCAGGTTTTAAATCATTAAGTTAGCATATCATATAGATATAGAACATGTGTTTAGTTAATTTTAAAATTCAAGTTAGAAGGATTAACTTTTGTTTGCGAACAAGTTTAGAATTAACTAAACTATGTTCTAGTGATTACGAGTTTAAACCTTCGAATAAGATAGTTTTATATATATGAATCGAATGATGTTATGAACATCATTACTACCTCAAGTTTAGTAGGTAAACCTACTAGAAGTGACAAGAAATGATCTAGCTTCAAAGGATCTTGGATGGCTTGAAAGTTCTTGAAGTAGGATCATGACACAAAAACAAGTTCAAGTAAGATTTTTACTCGAATTAAGATAGTTTATAGTTATAGAAATTGAATCAAAGTTTGAATGTGAATATTACCTTGAATAAGAAAGATAACCTACTTTATATAACAAAGGTTTCTTGATCTTAGATGATTACTTGGAATGGATTAGAAAGCTTGGAAGTAAATTAGTAAACTTGGAGGGATTTTTGAAGTGTTCTTGAAGTGTTCTTCCTATGATGATTATAGCTTGATTCTTGAAGTGATTTTTGATGAAGTTGATGATTAACTACTGGAAAAATACGTTCATAATAGTGTGTGTGTGTGTGTGTTGAGAGAGAATTAGAAAGAGAATTGGAAGTGAAATGGAGTGAATGATGAGTGGTAATTGGTGAGTGGTGAGTGGGGTTAAAAGGAGTTCTAGTTAGTTGACTAGCTCATGGTAGAAGTTAAAATTGATTATTCATACATGACATAATCAAGAGTGGAATCCCATGCTAGTTCCTATTGGTATATACCCATAGTAAGTACGTTTTGAAGCTGTGTATAATACGGGTAAGAATACGACTAGAATTCTTGATGAAAGAAAAGAATGGGAAAGTAACTGTAACCATTTTCGTTAAGTATGAGTGTTTTGATATATGTCTTGAAGTCTTCCAAAAGTATTTTAATACATCTAAATACACTACATGTATATACATTTTAACTGAGTCGTCAAGTCATCGTTAGTCGTTACATGTGAGTGTTGTTTTGAAACCTTTAAGTTAACGATCTCAATTAATGTTGTTAACCCATTGTTTATTATATCTAATGAGATGTTAAATTATTATATTATCATGATATTATGATATATTAATATATCTTAATATGATATATATACATTTAAATGTCGTTACAACGATAATCGTTACATATATGTCTCGTTTCGAAATCCTTAAGTTAGTAGTCTTGTTTATATGTATATAACTCATTGTTAATATACTTATGGAGACACTTACTTATCATAATCTCATGTTAACCATATGTATATCCATATATATATCGTCATGTCGTTTTTACAAGTTTTAACGTTCGTGAATCGCCGGTCAACTTGGGTGGTCAATTGTCTATATGAAACATATTTCAATTAATCAAGTCTTAACAAGTTTGATTGCTTAACATGTTGGAAACATTTAGTCATGTAAATATCAATCTCAATTAATATATATAAACATGGAAAAGTTCGGGTCACTACAGTACCTACCCGTTAAATAAATTTCGTCCCGAAATTTTAAGCTGTTGAAGGTGTTGACGAATCTTCTGGAAATAGATGCGGGTATTTCTTCTTCATCTGATCTTCACGCTCCCAGGTGAACTCGGGCCCTCTACGAGCATTCCATCGAACCTTAACAATTGGTATCTTGTTTTGCTTAAGTCTTTTAACCTCACGATTCATTATTTCGACGGGTTCTTCGATGAATTGGAGTTTTTCGTTGATTTGGATTTCATCTAATGGAATAGTGAGATCTTCTTTAGCAAAACATTTCTTCAAATTCGAGATGTGGAAACTGTTATGTACAGCCGCGAGTTGTTGAGGTAATTCAAGTCGGTAAGCTACTGGTCCGACACGATCAATAATCTTGAATGGTCCAATATACCTTGGATTTAATTTCCCTCGTTTACCAAATCGAACAACGCCTTTCCAAGGTGCAACTTTAAGCATGACCATCTCTCCAATTTCAAATTCTATATCTTTTCTTTTAATGTCAGCATAGCTCTTTTGTCGACTTTGGGCGGTTTTCAACCGTTGTTGAATTTGGATGATCTTCTCGGTAGTTTCTTGTATAATCTCCGGACCCGTAATCTGTCTATCCCCCACGTCACTCCAACAAATCGGAGACCTACACTTTCTACCATAAAGTGCTTCAAACGGCGCCATCTCAATGCTTGAATGGTAGCTGTTGTTGTAGGAAAATTCTGCTAACGGTAGATGGCGATCCCAACTGTTTCCGAAATCAATAACACATGCTCGTAGCATGTCTTCAAGCGTTTGTATCGTCCTTTCGCTCTGCCCATCAGTTTGTGGATGATAGGCAGTACTCATGTCTAGACGAGTTCCTAATGCTTGCTGTAATGTCTGCCAGAATCTTGAAATAAATCTGCCATCCCTATCAGAGATAATAGAGATTGGTATTCCATGTCTGGAGACGACTTCCTTCAAATACAGTCGTGCTAACTTCTCCATCTTGTCATCTTCTCTTATTGGCAGGAAGTGTGCTGATTTGGTAAGACGATCAACTATTACCCAAATAGTATCAAAACCACTTGCAGTCCTTGGCAATTTAGTGATGAAATCCATGGTAATGTTTTCCCATTTCCATTCTGGGATTTCAGGTTGTTGAAGTAGACCTGATGGTTTCTGATGCTCAGCTTTGACCTTAGAACACGTCAAACATTCCCCTACGTATTTAGCAACATCGACTTTCATACCCGGCCACCAAAAATGTTTCTTGAGATCCTTGTACATCTTCCCCGTTCCAGGATGTATTGAGTATCTGGTTTTATGAGCTTCTCTAAGTACCATTTCTCTCATATCTCCAAATTTTGGTACCCAAATCCTTTCAGCCCTATACCGGGTTCCGTCTTCCCGAATATTAAGATGCTGCTCCGATCCTTTGGGTATTTCATCCTTTAAATTTCCTTGTTTTAAAACTCCTTGTTGTGCCTCCTTTATTTGAGTAGTAAGATTATTATGAATCATTATATTCATAGATTTTACTCGAATGGGTTCTCTGTCCTTCCTGCTCAAGGCATCGGCTACCACATTTGCCTTCCCTGGGTGGTAACGAATCTCAAAGTCGTAATCATTCAACAATTCAATCCACCTACGCTGCCTCATATTCAGTTGTTTCTGATTAAATATGTGTTAAAGACTTTTGTGGTCGGTATATATAATACTTTTGACCCCATATAAGTAGTGCCTCCAAGTCTTTAATGCAAAAACAACCGCGCCTAATTCCAAATCATGCGTCGTATAATTTTGCTCGTGAATCTTCAATTGTCTGGACGCATAAGCAATCACCTTCGTTCGTTGCATTAATACACAACCAAGACCTTGCTTTGATGCGTCACAATAAATCACAAAATCATCATTCCCTTCAGTCAATGACAATATAGGTGCCGTAGTTAGCTTTTTCTTCAATAACTGAAACGCTTTCTCTTGTTCATCCTTCCATTCAAATTTCTTCCCTTTATGCGTTAATGCATTCAAGGGTTTTGCTATTCTGGAAAAGTCTTGGATGAACCTTCTGTAGTAACCAGCTAGTCCTAAAAACCGGCGTATGTGTTTCGGAGTTTTCGGGGTTTCCCACTTTTCAACAGTTTCTATCTTTGCCGGATCCACCTTAATACCTTTTTTGTTCACTATGTGACCGAGGAATTGAACTTCTTCCAACCAAAATGCACACTTTGAAAATTTAGCGTACAATTCTTCCTTCCTCAATACTTCTAACACCTTTCTCAAATGTTCACCGTGTTCTTGGTCATTCTTTGAGTAAATAAGTATGTCATCAATGAAAACAACGACAAACTTGTCAAGGTATGGTCCGCACACTCAGTTCATAAGGTCCATGAACACAGCTGGTGCATTATTTAAACCAAATGGCATGACCATAAACTCGTAATGACCGTAACGTGTTCTGAAAGCAGTCTTTGGAATATCATCTTCTTTCACCCGCATTTGATGATACCCGGAACGTAAGTCAATCTTTGAATAAACAGACGAGCCTTGTAGTTGATCAAATAAGTCGTCGATTCTCGGTAGTGGGTAGCGGTTCTTGATGGTAAGTTTGTTCAACTCTCGGTAGTCGATACACAACCTGAATGTACCATCTTTCTTCTTGACAAAAAAAACAGGAGCTCCCCACGGTGATGTGCTTGGTCGAATGAAACCATGCTCTAAAAGTTCTTGTAATTGGCTTTGCAGTTCTTTCATCTCGCTGGGTGCGAGTCTGTAAGGAGCACGAGCTATTGGTGCAGCTCCTGGTACAAGATCTATTTGAAATTCAACGGATCGATGTGGGGGTAATCCCGGTAATTCTTTCGGAAATACATCGGGAAATTCTTTTGCGACGGGAACATCATTGATGCTCTTTTCTTCAGTTTGTACTTTCTCGACGTATGCTAGAACAGCATAGCAACCTTTTCTTATTAGTTTTTGTGCCTTCAAATTACTAATAAGATGTAGCTTCGTGTTGCCCTTTTCTCCGTACACCATTAAGGGTTTTCCTTTTTCTCGTATAATGCGAATTGCATTTTTGTAACAAACGATCTCTGCTTTCACTTCTTTCAACCAGTCCATACCTATTATCACATCAAAACTCCCTAACTCTACTGGTATCAAGTCAATCTTAAATGTTTCGCTAACCATTTTAATTTCTCGATTCCGACATATATTATCTGCTGAAATTAATTTACCATTTGCTAATTCGAGTAAAAATTTACTATCCAAAGGCGTCAATGGACAACTTAATTTAGCACAAAAATCTCTACTCATATAGCTTCTATCTGCACCCAAATCAAATAAAACGTAAGCAGATTTATTGTCAATAAGAAACGTACCCGTAACAAGCTCCGGGTCTTCCTGTGCCTCTGCCGCATTAATATTGAAAACTCTTCCGCGGCCTTGTCCATTCGTGTTCTCCTGGTTCGGGCAATTTCTAATAATGTGGCCCAGTTTTCCACATTTATAACAAACTACATTGGCATAACTTGCTCCGACACTACTTGCTCCTCCATTACTCGTTCCGACACCATTTGTTCCTTTCGTTCTATTAACCCCTGGTCCGTAGACTTCACACTTCGCCGCGCTATGACCATTTCTTTTACACTTGTTGCAAAATTTGGTGCAGAACCCCGAGTGATACTTTTCACACCTTTGGCATAGCTGCTTCTGATTGTTGTTGTTGTTGCGGTTATTATTGTTGTTGGGATGATTGTTGTAGTTGCTGTTGTTGTTGTTGTTGTTGTTGTTGGGCTGTTTGTTGTAGTTGCGATTGATGTTGCGATTGTTGGGATAATTGTTGCGATTATTGTTGTAATTGCTGTTGTTGTTGTATTGGTGATTCTTATCACCGTTTTCCTCCCACTTTCTTTTGACTTGCTTCACATTGGCCTCTTCAGCAGTCTGTTCTTTAATTCTTTCTTCAATCTGGTTCACTAGTTTGTGAGCCATTCTACATGCCTGTTGTATGGAGGCGGGCTCGTGTGAACTTATATCTTCTTGGATTCTTTCCGGTAATCCTTTCACAAACGCGTCGATCTTCTCTTCCTCATCTTCGAATGCTCCTGGACACAATAGGCACAATTCTGTGAATCGTCTTTCGTACGTGGTAATATCAAATCCTTGGGTTCGTAACCCTCTAAGTTCTGTCTTGAGCTTATTGACCTCGGTTCTGGGACGGTACTTCTCGTTCATCAAGTGCTTGAATGCTGACCACGGTAGTGCGTACGCATCATCTTGTCTCACTTGCTCTAGATAGGTATTCCACCATGTTAACGCAGAACCTGTGAAGGTATGCGTAGCGTACTTCACTTTGTCCTCTTCAGTACACTTACTTATGGCAAACACCGATTCGACCTTCTCGGTCCACCGTTTCAATCTGATCGGTCCTTCGGTTCCATCAAATTCCAAAGGTTTGCAGGCAGTGAATTCTTTGTAGGTGCATCCTACACGATTTCCTGTACTGCCAGATCCAAGGTTATTGTTGGTATGTAGCGCAGCCTGTACTGCGGCTATGTTTGAAGCTAGAAAAGTACGGAATTCCTCTTCATTCATATTCACGGTGTGTCGAGTAGTCGGTGCCATTTCCTTCAAAATAGTCAAATGGAACAAGTTAATCATACAGAATATTAAGAGTAGTTAATAGTATTTCGTAGCATAATATGAACTCATTTATAAAAGCTTTTTCTTCATATTAGCGTTTTATAAGTTTAAATTCGGGTAGTACCTACCCGTAAAGTTCATACTTAGTAGCTAATATACAATTCAACTACTACAATTCTATATGAAAAACTGATTATAATAATATTTCGCGTTCAAACTTTTATACAATATTTTACAAACTTACAATACCGCTTATTTTACATAAAGCATGAAATATAGCACACAATAACTTTGATACAAGATAGTTGTGAAGATAATTCTAGCTAGTACACAAGTCGTTCAGCAAAGGCAATAAAGACACGTAATTCATACGTCCAGAAACAAGTCATGCATTCTGGTTTTACTAGGACTACTTCCCATCCTTGGTCTTGTGGAACATAACCGTTATGGCCGTTGATAAGACAGCGTGTTGTAACGTCGTCAAAGGGACGAGGGTTACGTAATGTCCAACAGTCCCGTAACAATCTAAAAACCTCATTTCTTACCCCAATTACCGACTCCGTCACTTGTGGGAACGTTTTGTTTAATAGTTGTAGCCCGATGTTCTTGTTCTCACTTTGGTGAGAAGCGAACATTACTAATCCGTAAGCATAACATGCTTCTTTATGTTGCATGTTAGCCGCTTTTTCTAAATCACGAAGTCCAATATTCGGATATATTGAGTCAAAATAATTTCTTAACCCATTGCGTAAAATAGCATTTGGGTTTCCCGCAATATATGCGTCAAAGTAAACACATCGTAACTTATGGATTTCCCAATGTGATATCCCCCATCTTTCGAACGAAAGCCTTTTATAAACCAAGGCATTCTTGGAACGTTCTTCGAATGTCTTACAAACTGATCTCGCCTTAAATAGTTGTGCCGAAGAATTCTGACCGACTCTAGACAAGATTTCATCAATCATGTCTCCGGGTAGGTCTCTTAAAATATTGGGTTGTCTATCCATTTTGTGTTTTTATACTGTAAAATAGACAAGAGTTAGATTCATAAAAAAAATACTTATTAATACAAGCAATTTTTACATATATCATAAAGCATAAGCACACTATATTACATATATTACACCACACGAATACAACTATCTTATTCCGACTCGCTCGTTTCTTCTTCTTCGGTTTTGGTTCGTTTTGCCAAGTTTCTAGGGATATATGATGTTCCCCTAATACGAGCCGTCGTTTTCCACATTGGTTTAGAAAAACCTGGTGGTTTAGAGGTTCCCGGGTCATTGTTACAACTTAAGGACTTCGGGGGTTGACGATACATATAAAGTTCATCGGGGTTGAAATTAGATTTCTCTATTTTTATGCCCTTTCCCTTATTATTTTCTTTTGCCTTTTTAAATTCAGTTGGGGTAATTTCTATAACATCATCGGAATTCTCGTCAGAATCCGATTCATCGGAGAATTGGTAATCCTCCCAATATTTTGCTTCCTTAGCGGAAACACCATTGACCATAATTAACCTTGGTCGGTTGGTTGAGGATTTTCTTTTACTTAACCATTTTATTATTTCCCCCACCGGTTCTATTTCTTCATCCGGTTCCGATTCTTCTTTCGGTTCCGATTCTTCTTCTGGTTCCGACTCTTCTTTCGGTTCCTCTTCGGGAACTTGTGAATCAGTCCACGAATCATTCCAATTTACATTTGACTCTTCATTATTATTAGGTGAGTCAATGGGACTTGTTCTAGAGGTAGACATCTATCACATAATATCAAACGCGTTAAGAGATTAATATATCACATAATATTCACATGTTAAAAATATATAGTTTCCAACAAAATTTGTTAAGCAATCATTTTCAAGTAAACACGGTCGAAGTCCAGACTCACTAATGCATCCTAACAAACTCGATAAGACACACTAATACAAAATTCTGGTTCTCTAAGACCAACGCTCTGATACCAACTGAAATATCCCGTTCTTATTGATTAAAAACGTTCCATATTAATTAATTTCGTTGCGAGGTTTTGACCTCTATATGAGATGTTTTTCAAAGACTGCATTCATTTTTAAAACAAACCATAACCTTTATTTCATAAATAAAGGTTTAAAAAGCTTTACGTAGATTATCAAATAATGATAATCTAAAATATCATGTTTACACAGGACCATTACATAATGGTTTACAATACAAATATGTTACATCGAAATCAGTTTCTTGAATGCAGTTTTTACACAATATCATACAAACATGGACTCCAAATCTTGTCCTTATTTTAGTATGCAACAGCAGAAGCTCTTAATATTCACCTGAGAATAAACATGCTTTAAACGTCAACAAAAATGTTGGTGAGTTATAGGTTTAACCTATATATATCAAATCGTAACAATAGACCACAAGATTTCATATTTCAATACACATCCCATACATAGAGATAAAAATCATTCATATGGTGAACACCTGGTAACCGACATTAATAAGATGCATATATATAAGAATATCCCCATCATTCCGGGACACCCTTCGGATATGATATTAATTTCGAAGTACTAAAGCATCCGGTACTTTGGATGGGGTTTGTTAGGCCCAATAGATCTATCTTTAGGATTCTCGTCAATTAAGGTGTCTGTTCCCTAATTCTTAGATTACCAGACTTAATAAAAAGGGGCATATTCGATTTCGATAATTCAACCATAGAATGTAGTTTCACGTACTTGTGTCTATTTTGTAAATCATTTATAAAACCTGCATGTATTCTCATCCCAAAAATATTAGATTTTAAAAGTGGGACTATAACTCACTTTCACAGATTTTTACTTCGTCGGGAAGTAAGACTTGGCCACTGTTGATTCACGAACCTATAACAATATATACATATATATTAAAGTATGTTCAAAATATATTTACAACACTTTTAATATATTTTGATGTTTTAAGTTTATTAAGTCAGCTGTCCTCGTTAGTAACCTACAACTAGTTGTCCACAGTTAGATGTACAGAAATAAATCGATAAATATTATCTTGAATCAATCCACGACCCAGTGTATACTTATCTCAGTATTGATCACAACTCAAACTATATATATTTTGGAATCAACCTCAACCCTGTATAGCTAACTCCAACATTCACATATAGAGTGTCTATGGTTGTTCCGAAATATATATAGATGTGTCGACATGATAGGTCGAAACATTGTATACGTGTCTATGGTATCTCAAGATTACATAATATACAATACAAGTTGATTAAGTTATGGTTGGAATAGATTTGTTACCAATTTTCACGTAGCTAAAATGAGAAAATTTATCCAATCTTGTTTTACCCATAACTTCTTCATTTTAAATCCGTTTTGAGTGAATCAAATTGCTATGGTTTCATATTGAACTCTATTTTATGAATCTAAACAGAAAAAAGTATAGGTTTATAGTCGGAAAAATAAGTTACAAGTCGTTTTTGTAAAGGTAGTCATTTCAGTCGAAAGAACGACGTCTAGATGACCATTTTAGAAAACATACTTCCACTTTGAGTTTAACCATAATTTTTGGATATAGTTTCATGTTCATAATAAAAATCATTTTCTCATAATAACAACTTTTAAATCAAAGTTTATCATAGTTTTTAATTAACTAACCCAAAACAGCCCGCGGTGTTACTACGACGGCGTAAATCCGGTTTTACGGTGTTTTTCGTGTTTCCAGGTTTTAAATCATTAAGTTAGCATATCATATAGATATAGAACATGTGTTTAGTTAATTTTAAAAGTCAAGTTAGAAGGATTAACTTTTGTTTGCGAACAAGTTTAGAATTAACTAAACTATGTTCTAGTGATTACGAGTTTAAACCTTCGAATAAGATAGTTTTATATATATGAATCGAATGATGTTATGAACATCATTACTACCTCAAGTTTAGTAGGTAAACCTACTGGAAGTGACAAGAAATGATCTAGCTTCAAAGGATCTTGGATGGCTTGAAAGTTCTTGAAGTAGGATCATGACACAAAAACAAGTTCAAGTAAGATTTTTACTCGAATTAAGATAGTTTATAGTTATAGAAATTGAATCAAAGTTTGAATATGAATATTACCTTGAATAAGAAAGATAACCTACTGTATATAACAAAGGTTTCTTGATCTTAGATGATTACTTGGAATGGATTAGAAAGCTTGGAAGTAAATCAGTAAACTTGGAGGGATTTTTGAAGTGTTCTTGAAGTGTTCTTCCTATGATGATTATAGCTTGATTCTTGAAGTGATTTTTGATGAAGATGATGATTAACTACTGGAAAAATACGTTCATAATAGTGTGTGTGTGTGTTGAGAGAGAATTAGAAAGAGAATTGGAAGTGAAATGGAGTGAATGATGAGTGGTAATTGGTGAGTGGTGAGTGGCGTTAAAAGGAGTTCTAGTTAGTTGACTAGCTCATGGTAGAAGTTAAAATTGATTAGTCATACGTGACATAATCAAGATTGGAATCCCATGGTAGTTCCTATTGGTATATACCCATAGTAAGTACGTTTTGAAGCTGTGTATAATACGGGTAAGAATACGACTAGAATTCTTGATGAAAGAAAAGAATGGGAAAGTAACTGTAACCATTTTCGTTAAGTATGAGTGTTTTGATATATGTCTTGAAGTCTTCCAAAAGTATTTTAATACATCTAAATACACTACATGTATATACATTTTAACTGAGTCGTTAAGTCATCGTTAGTCGTTACATGTAAGTGTTATTTTGAAACATTTAAGTTAACGATCTCAATTAATGTTGTTAACCCATTGTTTATTATATCTAATGAGATGTTAAATTATTATATTATCATGATATTATGATATATTAATATATCTTAATATGATATATATACATCTAAATGTCGTTACAACGATAATCGTTACATATATGTCTCGTTTCGAAATCCTTAAGTTAGTAGTCTTGTTTATATGTATATAACTCATTGTTAATATACTTATGGAGACACTTACTTATCATAATCTCATGTTAACCATATGTATATCCATATATATATCGTCATGTCGTTTTTACAAGTTTTAACGTTCGTGAATTGCCGGTCAACTTGGGTGGTCAATTGTCTATATGAAACATATTTCAATTAATCAAGTCTTAACAAGTTTGATTGCTTAACATGTTGGAAACATTTAGTCATGTAAATATCAATCTCAATTAATATATATAAACATGGAAAAGTTCGGGTCACTACAGTAGCCACCTTGGATGCCGGCTACGGGTTAGTAGTCCGGTAGTTGATATTGTCGATTGCGGATTTTGTAGCTGCAACTGGCTTACATGTGGGGCAACTATGGTTTTGTAGCTATGCCAATTTTATAAGTTGGGCAAGAGGCATGAATGAGTCTTTCTGGTTCAGGAATTATTATTCGCGTAGTATAGTTGAACGATGCATCCCCTGCATCCGGATACTATGCGAGGGAGACAATATTTGGAATTATCGGTGTACTCCAGCCTGATCAGTTGGAGTTAAGGGCCCGACCAGGCCGCCGATCCTCTGGTTATCGAGACCTTGTTTGTGTATTGGCTAGCTTGATGATATATGCTTATACCTGTTAGGACTGTGACATTCACTTAGCCTTGTGCTAATCCCCTCACTTCCTCTCCTGCAGGTAGGCTTATATGCTAGGGTTTTGGGAGAAGCTTGTTGTGCTGGATATGTTTGAAGAACAAACTCTGATGTCTTTTGTATAACATAAGAATAGTTGTTTAACGAAACACCAAATGATTTATAATAATCGTGTGGTATTGTAAAACATAATTATGGATATGTAAGTATTATATGTATAATGTTTCCACTGTGTATTAATAATAATAAAAAAAAATGGACGGTGTTACACCCGGATCCCAAAAATCTAGCGGGTAAACGTAAATGTACATGGACTTTTTTATGATCATCTCTTATCGAGACTTCAACAACAACCTATTTTTATAAATTACACTTATGAACTAAAGTTTTTCCAATTTAGTTTATGCTATTAACACCCCCTTAATATTCTTTAGATATTGGGTTTAACATATATAACAAGAATAAAATCGGAAGTTTTTAATTGTAGTAATTTTTATATATTTTTTTAATAGTTGTTAAAACAAATGTTTTACAAATCTAGTTCTTTAAAAAAATTATAAAATAGTGAAACAGACATTCCTAATGTCGGTTTGCCACTTGTTATACGTGTGGCATAACTTTTACACTTTTTCAGATGCTTTTTCAGATGCCACTAGATAACCGGCATTCGGAATGCCAGTTTCTAGTCAAAAGCCACTGCCCAACCATCCCCTTTAATATCATTGATCACGTCTATCTATATTCCCGATACGAGCCAATTAAAATCTGCCACGTCTATCTACAACATTTGGAGCACACGTCTTGACAACACCAACAACTTGATTGACCCGGTTACACCTAGGCTGTCCCTTAATGCTTGCTATATTAGAGTTGCAAGCGGTCACAAAATTATAGATAAATGTCAAAATTTTAATTAGGATTTATTTTCATAACCAAACAATATTGTATGTTACCGCCGTATGGATATGCAAACTCCATGATGTGAAGTCATGGACCAAGTGTAAACGAATCATCAACTTTAGGTTTTTTTTATTAATTCCCTTATAAAACCTTACGCACTCTTATCATCCACAACGTTATTTTCTTTATTTCGAAGTTCTTACGCAGCTTGAAATATACCAGCGGGTTCGGGAATCCAGTATGATAACTGGTTCCTTTTGTTAGACCCGGAACCACACAAAATATAACGTGGTGGTCTAAAAGGTTGCTTTTGTTTTTGACGATTTTGATAAGTACGTTGGGGGGATGGTGGCGATCGGGTCGATACCAAATGGGTTGAGTGGGACTTGTAAGCGATACGGGTTGAGTGTTTTTTTTTTATCAATTACCTAGGTAATTGATGTCAGAATCTACTTCCAGAAGATATTCCCATTCATCATCTTTAAAATTGGACATTTATTTTACATGTTGAGAAAGATTAAAGTGTGTGAAGTTTATGAAAATGTCATCAAAACTTGCTCATTTATTTATATAGCAGTTCAGCTCAAATTGGTGTCGAAAAAGCAGGTGAAACTGGTACTTGGGATGCCGGTTTAGAGCACGGGTGACATAAAACTAGGTCATGGGTTGCAAAGTGGTGCCACCTAGGGAAAAGCAGGCATTCGAAACACCGATTTGGTGTAACAAGTGGAAAACCGGCTTTAGGAATGTCAGTTTCACTATGTTTATAAATTAAAAAAAAAAAAAAAATAGATCTGTAAAACAGTTGTAAAAAATAAGTATTAGGAAAAATTCTTTATTTGTGTTTGACGTTTTAAAAATAAAAGTGAGTTTTTGTTTTGCAGTAATTTGTATTTTAAAATTGAATTTAACTAGTTATCAAGTATAAAGAGTATATTGAAATTGGAGGAATGTGTTTGAAAGTTTTTTCTCTTTTTAATGGAAATATAATGTCGACTCGTTGAATAATGGTAGCTTGACCTATGACAGGTGTGCGAGTTTCCTTTAGTGTTCTCGTGCTAGTGTGTTCGAGTTTTTTTTGTTTGTTTGTGTGTTTGTATGTGGTCTCGTGTCTTGTCTAGCTTCTTGCTAGTTTGTTTCGTGTATTTTTATATCTATATGTGAAATTTAGCTTTGTATGGTTCTTCTGAATAAGAGAGGTTTTGAATTAAGAAGTGTAAGACACAATGGAAACTTAAATCATTTTACATTTCTTTTTATAATGGTCATTCGTTCCACATTTGAAGTAACATTTAATGTTTTTATTTAAGCAAGATTTTATTACTACAAATAAGTATGGCACAATAAGGAGCAGGGGCCAATATCGGAGTATATCTCCTGACAAATGTTTTTAATAAATTTGCTTCAGCAGCATAACTATTTTCTAGTTGGCTCAACAACATGCTAATAGAACCGAGGTGGAAGATTTGGGTTCGACAGGCGTTTCTTGATGGTGACTATATGTTCCAAATGCCTCCTTCGGGCGATGTTTACACCCTGGTATTTGAAGTGTAAATAATTTACTTCCTAAACTTCTCTTGTTTGATAAAATATGAAATGAACATGTTACACTCAAATGGTCTATGTTTTTCAATCATTTAGGACTTGGATGGGGTTATAAATTTGCAACTAATCTTGTATTGGAATATTTATCTTTGATTGACATGTTTTTATTTTTTCGTCTACAAAGGTCAATGTATGTTTTAGGTCCAAAAAAGGAATAATCCCATTACATCATTTAGAGACCGCATGTGTGTTATGTATAAGATGATATTGTTGGAGGTTTTAAAATTTCTATTCGTGTAGGGTAAAGTAATCAATGACTGGATATATCACTGAATCGTAGTATCACTTTCCGTAAGTAATAATTTGACCCTTATTGCCGGGTTTACACGAATATCATTTTGAGATAAGACGGAGATTATGTTAAAACTTTTGGCCAAAGTTAGCATTTTTTTTTTTTTTGGCCTACCTAGTACTCTCTAGCAAACGGGTTCTAACTAGGTGGGTTTTTCTTATTCTTTCTCATGAAAATTGTTTTCCTTATATAGGCACTCAAAAATATGAAATACATTATGAGACTTAATGACTAATTAAACACTCATTAAGATATTTCATAATTATTCTAAGCGATTGAAATACTACGTCATGAAACCGTAAGATGGTTAATTACATGACTCATTCATTATGGCTAACTTATTATGGCATTAACGACGCTTAACAATTATACGTTAAAGACTAATTTAGTTGAATGCCATTAAATATGAATTATGTAAATGTCAATAAAGTTAAGACATTTACGAAACCACTTTTGAGTCCGGGAAGTCTTTCACTAGATGTGTGTACACTCCGTACCTCCTAACTCATTTTCAAGTGAAACAACCAAGTCCCTCAATTACACTAAATTACCAACATATATATATCATGTATGTACACATCTATAAGTGTTCACTAAGATAAGACTTACAAACTTGAACTTTAAAGTAAGTTCCCGAGAACAATATCAAATCATGCTTCACGCTAAGTGTTTGATCACCAAAAGACTTCACACTAATATGTAGTAGTTTGTTTTATACACACAAATTCAGTAACAAATTCTTTAACATTGCATATGCCAGTGAGTTTTGCTATCTCATAATCAATGCTTTACGTCTTGGTATTCAACATAGCACGCTTTAACCAATTAAAAAAAAAGGGTAAACCAACCCTCTGGCGGCCCCCCACCGACCGGTCCCACGGCCAACTTGTAAGAGGAAAATTGCGTAACCCATGATTAAAGGGACATGGGGTAGGGATTGAACCCATGACCACCGCGGTATGCTGTATGTCCCCCAACCACTAGCCTACCATCGCGGGGACCGCTTTAACCAATTTGGTTATTAGTATAGTACAACGAAGTACCCGTAAGCCTTCAGATGGAATCATGATTATGTGACCGGAGAACCGAATTTGGAAACATGGGAATGGAAGAAGAGAATCCTGATGATGCTGCACCATGGCTTTTCAACATGTGTGGTTGTGTTTGCATTTGCCATGTTGAGTTTGAGAGTCCCGGTAAAGGTAAAACGCCAGTAGATCCGTTTCGTGTTGTTGTTTCCTGATACACCTTCAGTCTTTTATCAGACGGTAATTCGCAGGCTGTAAAACACATATCCACATTTTGAACATTGTGATTTCCTGTTGGGCTGTTAAAAGCTGGTGATACCCTGAGGTTGAGGTCAACATTTTGACCACTTGCTGCAAACAATGGATACTTTCATATTTATAGATTGCAGAATTCAAAAAAGTGTTTTTACGATTAGCAAATTAAGGAATAGCATGATGGTACTTAAAATAATTCAATACCTTGGTCCATGGCTTCCAAACATAAATCTGTCCCATAAATGCTTGGCTCAAAGTTGGTGACGGCCTCACGTCCATTACATTTAATAGCAGCTTTATCGTACGCCCTAAAAGCATAAAACACATGTTGCAAACGTTGTTAAATGATGCCCTAAGATAGTTTAACCCATTAAGTTTCAAGGATTATGTAATTATTATAGAATTACAACCTTGCAGCTTCTACTTCGTTGTCGAATAATCCAAGGTAAACATACCTGCAAACCAATCGTTGTAGATGAAAAAAAAGGTCCTAATCACATTTACTGCGCAATTTTTTTAATACTGCGATTCTCTAATAGCACACGTATACTACAACTAGAGCTGACCCATAGTTTTAAGATGGGGCCTGGTCCTTACTTTTTTCCAAGAAGTTGACCCATTCGAGCCTCCCATCTGCCACATTTATGAAGGGTTACTCCTCGGTACTTCGAAGTTCCTCTTGAAAATCCTGTGCTCTGTCGGCGCAGTATGTGGATAAATTCTTCTTTTGATAAATTCTTTGCCTGATGCATTAATTTGAAGGTGTTAACCTTACATTAGTTGAGAAAGCTAGGTTTTATCCATTAGACTAAAAGTATCTTATAAAATTCTCACTACCTGTAACATATCTTCCTCATATTCATTTATATGAAAGTTTATATCAGCATCAATTCCCCGGAACTTAATAGCAGCGCGGTCATACGCTCTATATTACAATCATTTAATAATCGAGTTAAAATCACATTAACAAATATAATTTATAGCATTAAACAATTTTTTCACCAAGAAAGCTCTAACCTTGCTGCAGCAAGAGCTGTGTCAAACCCACCTGTAATCAAATGCTGTAGTTAGTACATGTTCAAACAATCAATCAAGTTTTTATTTAATTTAACACCTGAATTATGAAGTGGTTATAGCCACATGTATTATTATTATTAATTAATATTTATATTATGTACATGAAGTAGACTACTTACCTAAATAGACTTGTTTTCCACAATCCCTGAACACATAAAAAAGAAAAAACGATTCAGTCCAATTTGTTATCAATCAGTACAATACGCATAGAGTCCAAAACAATTCATAAATCCGTACAAAATCTCAATCCGTATGCTACCAACTAATGATAGTAGCATATAGTAAGTACATGGGGGTGAACTTGCATAACTAAATCTATTGTAAGAACAACTCACAATTCACAATTAAATTATTCGGATCATAAAGAACAACTCACAGTTCCAATCATATAAGTTAACAAATCCACATTAACTTAACAATTGCGTACCAAATGGTCATCGACCTAGCGGTATATAACGAGTCAATCCTTTACCAAAAAATTGTGGGTTCAAGTCCAGGATGAACATATTTGTATAATTTCGTACTAGTGTTAAAAAAAAAAAAAATTGTTGAATGTTCCTAAAATATAAGCCAATTTTTCAATGCGTGTATGATGTGTATGGTGTATCCACTTATTCTAAGTTTTCCTCTTTGACTTTTCGTTTGTTGACATATCAATTAAGTAAATATTTAGCCAGATGTTCATAAATTTCTATTTTAGGCATATCAAACATTTTTCATAATTAAAGCCTTTTATCCATTTTTATTTTTATTAATAAGACACAAGTCCATCAAACGAGTCAGAAGCTAATTCGGTATTAAACATAACATGAATCATACTCATACCAGATATGTGATTCCCAACGACCTGTACGGCGATAAAACGTCACGCCACGATACTGCGAGCTTCGAGACCTTGGCCCTCGCCTACTTTTCTTCGCCCGCTGCGGTACCGGCATCGCTGACAACTTTTCCGGCACGTGCTCTGTTTCCGGTACCTTAAGATTCAACCATTGCGATCCAAAAACACTCGTAGACGAACTTATCGATCCAAAACGTATCACCTCGTCATCCTCAATCATCAATTCACAATTATCAACAGGAAAAAACTGCCTAGTAATTAAACCACCACAAGACGCTTCATTCGAAATCTCATCATCATCATCAGGTTCAACAGGATTAGTGATGATCAAAGGATCATCAACATCTGATGAAACTGACGTACCTGAATGAATCTCCGATTGACGATCATCTAATTGGTCAATTCGATCATTGCGATTACAAATTACACAATCATTAACCGACACTAATGCATCCACATCAGCTATATTGAGATCTAACATATTAATTTCTTAATATGTATATCGATCGATATATACGTATAGATTACAAACGTGAGCTGTATCAATACGAGTATATGTATAGCGTGATTATGCAATAGAAAGAAATCAGTTTAGTTTCAGCATTTTTGGATTCATGAAGACATTAGTAAAAAGTGTAATGTGAGAGAGAGATCTGGGAGATATTTTGGAGGGAGATGAAATCTAACGAAATATTTTTTGTTACACACAAATGCATTTTAGTGTGTGTAATAATGAGAAACAGCTGAAAGAAATGAAAGCCAAATAGAGATGGTTGGTTTTTTTCTTAACATACAAAAAAAAAAAAAAAAAAAAGTAATTTCTCCCTCCCCTGTACAAGCATGTTGAAAAAGACGTGAGATGGGTCAAGACTATATGACCTTAAAACGTTGAAACAGAAAAAATGGGTTGGAGACAAATGTTGATCAACGTTGAATTTTTATGTATGTTTCAAACATAAACATTCAAAAATAAACATTTCAATTTCAAACATAAATATTTCAAAGTAATAATAGATATTTGCCTTTAATTTGAAATATTTATATTTATATTTGAAATGTATACAAATAAAGTCAATGTTGGTTAACATCCGTCTTGACCGTTTATTTACCATCTAGGCCGTCGTTGACCGTCTTTTGACGTCATTGACCTTTTTTTAACCGTTTCTATGTCTGTTGCAACGGCAGTATGGTAAAACTGTTGTCACACCCGTTGCAACGCCTATCTCTGACATTTTTACAACACTGCATACAATTATCTACAACGAAGTATTAAATTTCAAAATTTTATTTGTCATATTTGAGTGTATATACTTCTATTTGTGTTACATAATATATGGTGAAAATTATATAATGAAAATACATTTAACACATAATTCATTCATATAATTTTTATTAAATATTATATAACACAAATGAAATTATATACCATTAAAGTCTACTGATAGAGAATTTAAAAAAATTAAGAATAGAAACTTATGGCGAAACAGAGGAACTAGATAATTACTCCACAGGGTCCAATCAAAGTGTTAATTTTGATTCGGCTTAGAGTTATAAAATTCATTCATCATTAATAAATCTCATCTATACATATCTATATGTATTTTGATTGATTGATATAAGCGATACAGAAGTATCTTATAAGATTACTATTTCTAATTAAAACACTTTCATATCAGTTTTACTTCATTATTTGTTTCCTATCACTCACTTATCACATGATCTCTAATCTTATGTCACTCATAACACACTTTTTCAAATTAACATGTACCCACCATTAATTGTTGTAATAACAATAATTATTAAAATTATTGTAAATAATTCTTCTATATTATACTCCATTATTTATTACATATAATATACTAGATTTTGAGCCCGTACGTTGCACGGCTGTTCAAAACCGTTTTAATTAATTCAATATAAATATAAATTTTGTATTTTACATTACGGAACTGAAAAATTATAAAGCATATATTTAACGTTATTATTTACAAAAAAAACTTCATAAATGAAATATTTGTTAAGACACCTCTAGACACCCGCTACTCAAAACCGTTGCCATTCTATTACCCGTTTAGACCCACCTGGTTAGAACACACATATGAGTCATTCACTACTATATCCACCTTCAATTCACTGACTTAACATGTGATTTCATACATTCGAAAATTACAAATATGCACTAAAATGGTACAATTCAAACCGTTGAACCAAGAAGCAAAATAATCATTAATAGTTGCAACAATATAGCAAACATGTTATTAATAATTAATATTTTTTTATTAATAACTAATAATATATTTATATATATATTATAAATAATAAACCTACAACTAAGATAATATGGCAAAACAACATATATAGCATATCTACACGTAAAAATTAAGGTTGAATGTTTGATATTTGTAAAACTCAAGTTAAATCATTCTAGAGCATCTACGTTTTGATTTTCTTTATTTAATTATTTATTATTTGCATTTATCACATAACGTAAGGTCCTAAATTTAAGCTATCATTTAACTTAATTTAATATTTTAATAGCGTAGTATTTGTAATTAAAAATGATGAGAACTTGACATGTGTAAAATCCACATGTCATTAGTTCCTGTTAATATGCATTGATTGACAACTATGATAAATTAATCTTTCTTTTATATAAGTATATAGATAGATATAGATATATAGATATAGATAGATAGATATAGATATAGATATATAGAAATAGATATATAGATATAGATATAGAAGATATAGATATATAGATAGATAGATAATAGATAATTAATATAATATATAATAATGCTATATACTATATGTTTTTTTTTTATTACGAAAACTTTATAACACAAGTTCTTTTATCAAAGTATGAAAGAACCCCAACAATAAAAACTACCTCATTTTAATCTTCATTTTTAAAATTTTCTATTTCAATTTCAAGTAACTATATACTCCGTATTTTTTTAAGATTCAAGTTTCTGATTTGGGTTTCTAAATTTATATTTTTTTATAGAAAAATTTGATAACTATATTTTTTTTTCTCACACAGTTACGGGTTATAAGCTAACTATTTATGATAATTAATTTAGTACATCTAAAAAATTAATACTATACAATAAAATTAGTTAGCCTTAAGACCATTAATTTGGTACAACGTAAAAGTAATATTGACAATAGAGTTGATCATATATATAAAAACTTTGTTACACCATATTTAACAATTATTATTTTCGATACAAAACTAATCAAAAGTAATCGATCATATATGTAAAGTATTATTTTTACCATATGTATTGGTTACGCGTCGTATTTTACCTATTTATTATTTTATTGTCATACGAAAATTTTTTTTTTCGAACAACCAAAAATATTTATATATATATATATATATATATATATATATATATATATATATATATATATATATATATATATATATATATACTACCCTTCCTAGCAAGAAACTAGGAAAGGGAAAAGATACAACCAAAAAACAAACGACGACTTAAAGTCGTCAACACCTACCTTATAGAGGCTTTACTAGCCATAAGTTCCAATTAAGCTTACATGAATTTCTACTACAAATCCACCGAAACGTTACAATACGAATAGAATCAAATAAAAAGCTCTTCTTCACCGTATTTGGATCAAAAATCGTCGCGTTGCGATATCTCCATATATGCCATAAAGAAACCACAATAATGACATATAACTTGTTTTTCATATCCTTGCTAGCACGCAGCGCCTCAAACCATGTCTCCCATTCGAGCCAACTTTTGAACGAAGGCAGAGATAAATCCACCCATATTCGAATAGACCTCCATATATCAAGCGCTAAAGGGCATTCGAATAGAACGTGGCTGCTGGATTCCAGAGTATGTCCGCAAACAACACAATTCAAAGCTTCTAGATGCATTCCCCTCTCCGAAATATTTGATCTCGAGGGTAACCGGTCCAACTTGACTCTCCATGCGAAAATGTTTACTTTGCGAGGAATGAGCTTACACCATATAGTTCTTTCACCTGAATCATGAACATAGACATTATCGATGAACGACCGAGTCGTGTTCACTTGAAAATCACCGCTGTCACTAACTTTTCAATCCCAAGAATCTTCATTATTATTGCAAACTGTACCGAGAACCTTCGTAGTTAAAGTCGCTAAAATAGAGGTGTTTCTGGCACCAATTTGAGCCCGATTCCATTCCCACTTCCACTCTCCATTAACTAACCGATCGGCTATGAAGCACTCTTTGTTTGTTTCTAAATGATATAACCTGTTGTATTTCTCTTTGAACGTACCACTTCCTTTCCAATCATCCAACCAAAACCAGGTGTTTCGCCCGTTTCCCACCTTGACGCAAAGAATATCATTAGGAAGAACTCCCTCACTTTTCATCTTTTCAAAAAGTTTTGTTATGGAAGGCCATACACATGATCCTTGGATACCTCTTCCATCCATTCACCCTTTCGGACCATACAGGGACCTTATGAGTTCGGCCCATTTCGAATTAGGTTGAGTAACGAATCTCCAAACCCATTTAGAATTAAGGCTTGGTTGATGGCCCGTAAACTACCGACGCCCAGACCACCAAATTCAAAAGGAGCAAAACTTGATCCCATCGAACCCAATGAATCTTTTTATTGATTTCCGAACCACCCCAAAAAAATTTGGAACGAATACTTTCCAAGTCATTCAACATCGTTTCGGGACATTTATAAATCGATAAATAATAGATGCCCAAGCTACCCAAAACGGATTTGACAAGGGTAAGACGGCCCCCGATAGATAGCAAATTTACCTTCCACCCCGAAAGTTTTTTGATGAACTTCTCTCGGAGAGGAATCCAACCAGATATCCGATTCATATTTGTACCTACTGGTAAATCCAAGTACATAAAAGGTACCGCGCCTATGGAACATCCGATATGGATTGAGAAATTTTCCACCTCGGTCTGTGATGTTCGAACCCCATAAATATGGGATTTTGCTATATTACTCTTTAGGCTAGAACACCTATAGAAACAATTTAATACCTCCATGATACCATCAAGACTTTGTCTGCACCAATCCGAAATAAAAACAACGTTGTCGGCATAGAATAAGTGCGTAACTTTGAACTCTTGATCATCAAATTTAGCTGCCTTTATCAAACCTGATCGAACGCTATCTTTAATGAGAGATTCTAAACCTTCCATCATGATTAAGAAGAGAAACGGGCTCAACGGGTCCCCCTGGCGAAGACCACATTTAATGGAGAATTCATTAGTCAGGCTCCCGTTAACAAGAATCGAAGTCCGAGATGAATATAGGATCATCCGGATCCAAGCTCTCCAAATTTGACCGAAACCCATTCGATCCAACATGTAATCAAGAAAAGTCCAACTAACGGTATCGTACGCCTTTTCAAAATCCACCTAGAAAATCATCAGTTTTTTATTATTCCTTTTATACCATTCCATCGTCTCATTCAGTATCATGGGACCGTCGAGAATCTGCCTGCCACTAATAAACGCCGATTGTTCTTTGCAGATGACTTTATCAATAACCTTCGCTACAAGAGAGGCCATGATCTTGGTAATAATCTTATAGATTATACCTATCAACAAAATTGGATGATAGTCCGAAATACCTGATGGGGAAGAAATTTTCGAAATTAAAGTTATGAATGCCGATCCCGCGCCTTTTGGCATTCTACATGTTTGGAACGCTTGCAATACTTTGTTAATCACATCATCTTTAACAATCTCCCAGCAATTTTTAATAAAAGCAAAATTGAAACCGTCTGGGCCGGGAGCTTTGTCGCTACCGCAAACCCAAACCGCTTCGCGAATTTCCTGTTCACTAATCGAGCCTGATGTAAGAACCAGTTTTCCTTAGTTGGTTGGGACGCCGTCTAAAGAGGTGGGACGCCGTCCAAATGTGAAGGACTGGACACCGTCCAGATGGACTGGCGGACCAGCTGTCCCACTTTTAGAAATTTAAAGTGGGTAATTTGGTAATTTCACTAGGAGACGACTTAAAGGCCTAGAGATCAGTTGGTGGGTGTCATTACACCAACTTCATCTACCTTATCCTCTTCCACTTCAATTCTAGAGAGAGAAAAGGGTTCTAGTGTGAGAAAGCTCAATCCAAAGAGGAAGAAGCTAGTTTTGGGCCAAAGCGCGTGTTTTAAAGTTGTTCATCTACTTCCTAGCTATGTTGTAATAGTGGTGGTAAGTCCTAAACCTAATTTCCTTATTTTATGTTGTTTAAGGATTAGGGTTTGGGTCATAGATGAACATAATATCTATAGTGGGTAATTTTGGGTGTTCTTGGGTAAGATTGAGTTATGAAGACTCAATAGTAACTAACCTAGGGTTCCAATGTGTAAATTGGTACTTGTGAGTCTTAAAATTGGTTAGTTAACTACTAGCACACCTAGATGTGATGTAGGTGGGTATTTGGTGACCAAATGGGTGTGTGAACCTTGAAATGGGTCCTTGATGACCTAAGTTGTCTAAGTGTGTGTGTAAATGCGATAACCTTGTGTTAATGAATGATTTAAGACCCAAACTTGCTAGTGTTAGAGTTTTGGCAAAGATGACCTAAGGATTAGGGTTAAAGGTGCTAATGGGTTGAAATTGGCACCATGGGTCAAAATGACACTAGAATGGTGAGTAAGTTGGTTGACCAACTTGATTGTATGATTGATTATATGCATAACGTATAGGTACGCCGCGTTGAAGGTTGCGAGCTTGATAATCTCACCGAAGACGTTAAGGTGAGTGGAATGATTATATGCGTATGTATATAATGTATTTAATTGTATGCTATGGTATGAACCAAAGAGCCGGTAGTGCCATAGTATGTGCGATTGTGCTATGATGTGAACCAAAGAGCCGGTAGCGTCATAGTACGTGTGTTGTAGTGTGAACCAAAGAGCCGGTAGCACTACGGTACGAGTTGTTAGAGTGTGAACCAAAGAGCCGGTAGCACTTTAACACGAGTATGACTCGGGTTGTGATGTGAACCAAAGAGCCGGTAGCATCATAACCGATGCATATGGTGTGAACCAAAGATCCGGTAGCACCATGACGAGAGAATGGTTAACCATGGTTGTGTTTTGTTTTGTAGCATATTGTATTATGTCGATTATATGTTATTGATTACGCTAGATGCGGTTATTGGAGATAATTAGCTTTGTACATGTGATGGTATGCTAATTGTATTGCTAGCGTGTATGCGGTATATGTGTAAGTGATTGCAAGTAGGTATATTATATATATATGGGTATAACTATTGCATTCACTAAGCTTTGCATACCCTCTCATTGTTTACCTTTTTATAGGCACGAGTGTTGACAAGGGTAAGGGCGTTCGATTGGATTAGAGATTCCGCTTTGTTATTGATAGGGGACGTATTCGTGATGAATAGCTTTTGAAGTTTGGCCAAGTTGTGGGTAGTTTAACCCCAAACACCATGCTCTAGTGTAGTTTGGAAATTAAACTCGTACGGTCGAAACTTATATTTTGAACGAAACTCGTAAAACGGCCGATGTGGGCCCGAAGTTGTAAAACTCAATTTTATTGTGGAAACCTCTTAGTTTAACTTATTATAACTTGTTGTGAAAAGATTTTCATCTAAAAGTGTCGGGAAGAGAGTTTTCCGCTCATGTAAGTTGAGCACGGGGATCAGTCCCTGGCAGATCATTGGGACACCGTCCCAAAGGGCTGGACGCCGTCCAGGCGTTCAGTACTGGACGCCGTCCAGAATCCTGGATGCCGTCCAGATGTACTAGCCCATAATATTTTTTTTTTGGGTCGTACTTTTGGGCGTTTCTAGGTTTGGGTCGTTACAAGTGGTATCAGAGCATGGTCTAAGGGATTTAGGCGACTTGAGATAGGTGCCTAGACTTAGACTTTAATGTGTATGCGTTTAATGCGGGACTTGTAGGAGACGGGTCGGACCGGGAGTTGACTAGTGTTTAGGTTTATGTGAACTAACCTTGCGCTAATTGTTTTGTGTTGTGTTAGCAATCATCAAGCGAGGTAGACGTTGTACTAGTAAGTTAATGCAATGTGCAATGATTAGCTACCATTGTTACGGGTTCAAATCGTGTCAAACAAGCAATGTACGACAATTGTTAAGCAAGATGGGGTAGTGTGGTGTATATGTATATACATATGTGTTAAGTCCTTTCGTTTCGTTGCTTAATCTTTTCCGTTTTATAGTATGAAGACGAGAAACGGACCCGAGAACAATGAAGGGGGTACGAGCGAGGATGTCGAGTATACGGCCAAGGTTGAGGCCATTATGCAAAGGCATCATGCGGCCTTCTTAGAGGATGTTAAGAAGATGTTCTTGGATTCGATTGACGAATAATTAGTCAATATAGTCAAGGAACAAGTTAAGATTGTTCTTAGAGAGGATAACGCGGGAAGGCGAGATTTCCACTATAAAAACTTCAAAGATGCTCAACCTCCCATCTTTGAAGGTGAACGAGACCCACTCAAGAGTGCTCGATGGATCTCCGATATGGAGGGGGCTTTTCGTACTAGTGAGTGCCCTCTCGATAAAAAGACGAGGTTTGGTAGTAGCATGATGAGGGGTGATGCCAAGTTGTGGTGGGACGCGAAAATTCGACATTATGGCGAAGAACAAAGTATGAGTTTGACGTGGGATGAGATTAAAGAAGAATTTTTCAAGGAGTACCGAACTTCGGCCGATCTTTCAACGCTTAAGGACGAGTTACGTACTTTAAGGCAAGGGTCAATGGATTTGAACACTCTCAAGTCCACTTTCTTATCAAAGACCCAATTTTGCCCGGAGTATGATGGGAATGATCATATGTTGAAAGAAGATTTCTACCGAACCTTGAATGATAACTATCAAGAAAGGATTAGTAGGAATTCGGCGAAGACATTTGATGAATTTTTTGATATCGCTAAGGGTTTTGAGTCGCTTGCTCCAAGAAAGAGTGACTTCACCTTTGGCAAACGAAAATTTGAAGCTACTAGCCACTCGAACAAGAAGAGCAAGAGTGTGACCGAGAGCGTCGGTAGTGTGAGAAAGGGGGCTTCTAAGAGTTTTGGGCCCACGTGCTACAATTGTGGTCGACAAGGGCACTTGGCCCGTGATTGTACGAACTCATCTTCCAACAAAATCGTTTGTTTTAATTGTAATAAAGAAGGGCACAAGAGGCCGGAGTGTCCCGATTTGTGCAACGATAATGTTAAGCGGCTAGAGAAGGTGGTGGGTACAGCTAGGGGTCACAATTATTTGATGACCAATGAGGAAGCCAAGCAATCTAATGAAGTTGTCTCAGGTACTTTCATGGTTAATTCTAATCCAGCAAGGATACTCTTTGATAGTGGTGCAAACTTGTCGTTTGTGTCACCAAAATTTGTGCCTAAACTTAATAAACCGTTAGCTAAGTTAAGTCGTCCGATAGAAGTTGAAATAGCGGATGGCAAGACGATGCTAGTAGTTGATTTGTGTAAAAATTGTAATGTTGTGTTTGGTGCCGAAAACTTTAAAATTGATCTCGTTCCGATGACTTTGGGTGATTTTGATATCATGGTTGGTATGGATTGGCTCAATCATAATAGAGCCGATATTGCATGCCATGAAAAATCTATTCGGGTGAAAATCCCAAGTGGGGGAGAGTTAATTATTCATGGCGATAAGCGAAGAAGACTTGTGCCGATATGCACTTTTGCACGGACACGTCGTTTCCCTGTTAGTGGTGGCATGGCTTTTCTTGCCCATGTTGTCGATACTCGTGATGAGCCACCACCCATTCGTGAAATTTCGGTGGTTAATGAATTCGAAGACGTTTTTCCGGATGAGTTATCGGGTGTTCCGGCGGAAAGACAAGTTGAATTTCTCATTGAGTTGGTTCCGGGGGCTACCCCCATTGCTAAAACTCCTTATCGTTTAGCGCCGATGGAAATGCAAGAATTGTTAAATCAAACCCAAGAGTTACTAGAGAAGGGTTTTATTCGAACGAGTGCTTCGCCATGGGGCGCTTCGGTTTTATTCGTGAAAAAGAAGGATGGTAGTATGCGGATGTGCATCGATTATCGGGAGTTGAACAAAGTGACGATCAAGAATCGTTATCCATTGCCTAGGATTGACGATTTGTTTGACCAACTCCAGGGTGCAACATATTTCTCTAAAATCGACCTACGGTTCGGCTATCATCAAATGCGGGTCCGTGAGGAAGATATTGAGAAAACGGCTTTTCGAACGCGTTATGGGCATTTTGAGTTTGTGGTAATGCCTTTTGGTCTTACGAATGCACCGACGGCATTCATGGATCTTATGAACCGAGTGTGCCAACCTATGTTGGACAAGTCGGTAATTGTGTTCATTGACGACATACTTGTCTATTCAAAGAGTATGAAGGAACATGAACATCATTTGCGAAGTGTGTTAAAGAAGTTGCGGAAGGAGAAGTTGTATGCTAAATTTTCCAAATGTGAATTTTGGCTAAGGGAAGTTCAATTCCTTGGCCACATTGTGAACAAAGATGGTATTCAAGTAGATCCGGGGAAGATAGAGACGGTGAAGAGTTGGGGATGACCGACTACGCCTATGGAAATCCGAAGTTTTCTCGGATTGGCCGGTTATTATCGTCGGTTTATCCAAGACTTTTCTAAGATCGCTTATTCATTGACGAAATTGATGAGGAAGAATGCGAGATTTAATTGGGAAAACGAGCAAGAAATTGCTTTTCAATTGTTAAAAGAGAAATTGTGTCAAGCTCCGGTGTTAGTGTTACCGGAAGGTGTGGAAGACATGACGGTTTATTGTGATGCTTCTCTAAATGGGCTCGGTTGTGTTCTAATGCAACGAGGTAAAGTCATCGCGTATGCCTCTCGACAATTAAAGGAACACGAAACGAGATATCCGACTCATGATCTTGAGTTGGCGGCGGTTGTTCATGCGTTGAAAATTTGGTTCCATTACTTGTATGGTGTCAAGTGTACGATTTATTCAGATCACAAGAGTTTGAAACACCTTTTCGATCAACGAGATTTGAATTATCGTCAACGTAGATGGATGGATGTGGTGAAAGACTATGATTGTAAAATACTTTATCATCCGGGTAAGGCGAATGTGGTCGCGGATGCGTTAAGTCAGAAGAGTGAACATCCGGCGATACGAGTAGGATCGTTACTCTTGATTATTACTAACGATTTTCTTGTAAAGCTTGGCGAGACTCAAATTGAAGCTTTTGTTAACAATAAGCATGAGGAACAAATCGTGGGACAAACGGAGTCTATTACCTTAGGTCCACATGGTTTGTTATCCTTTCAAGGATGAGTGTGGGTGCCTAAAATGGGTGATTATCGGCGAGTGCTACTTGATGAAGCACATAAGTCAAGGTATTCCGTTCAACCGGGCGCGACGAAAATGTATCATGATTTGAAGAGAGTATTGGTGGCCGGGCATGAAACGTGATGTTGTTAAGTATGTTGAACAATGCGTCATGTGTTTGCAAGTGAAAGCCGAACACCAAAAGCCGTATGATAAGTTACAACCGTTAGAAATTCCGAAATGGAAATGGGAGCACATTACCATGGATTTCATCACAAAGTTACCAAAAACGGCGAGAACCCAATTTGACTCGATTTGGGTAATAGTTGATCGATTAACGAAAAGTGCCTTGTTTCTTCCCATTCGGGAAGCTATATCGTCGGAGACTTTGGCTAAGTTATTTATCAAGGAGGTGATATCGAGGCATGGAGTTCCTATATCTATTATTTCGGATCGAGATACCCGTTTCACATCTCGGTTTTGGAATAAATTTCATGAAGATATGGGCACACAATTGAAATTGAGCATGGCGTATCATCCTCAAACGGAGGGTCAAACCGAACGTACGAATCAAACCTTGGAGGATATGTTACGTGCGTGCATTATTGATTTCGGGGGTAGTTGGGATGAACACTTACCATTGGTGGAATTCTCGTACAATAATAGTTATCATATTAGTATCGGGATGCCACCTTACGAGATCCTTTATGGGCGAAGGTGCCGAACTCCAATTTGTTGGGGTGAAGTGGGTCAAGGAGAAATCGGGAGTACCGATTTGGTTTTAGAGACGAATAGCAAGATTGATATGATTCGGACTCACTTGAAAGCGGCTCAAGATAGACAAAAGTCGTATGCCGACAAATGTAGGCGATTGATTGAGTTCCAAGAAGGTGACATGGTGATGCTTAAGGTTTCGCCATGGAAGGGTATTATTCGGTTTCGAAAACGGGGAAAGTTAGCTCCTCGGTTTATTGGGCCATTTAAGATTTTAGCTCGTGTTGGTGAAGTTGCGTACCGTTTAGAATTACCCGAAGAGCTTGCGGGGATCCATAATACATTTCATGTTTCCCATCTCCGTAAGTGTCTTGCGGATAATTCTTCATGGATGCCTTTACACGAAATTGAGCTAAACAACAAGTTAGAGTATGTTGAGGAGCCGATTGCGATACTCGATGAGAAGGTCAAACGGTTGAGGAATAAAGAGGTGAGAACTTATAAAGTTCAATGGCATCGTAGTAAAGGTTCTGAGTTCACTTGGGAGCCCCAAGAGTTTGTGTTGGTGTATCTTCCCTCTTGTCATGCGGCTTGGATTGCGAGGACGCAATCCGGTTCAAGTGGGGGAGAGTTGTAAGAACCAGTTTTCCTTAGTTGGTTGGGACGCCATCCAAAGAGGTGGGACACCGTCCAAATGTGAAGGACTGGACGCCGTCCAGATGGACTGGCGGACCAGCTGTCCCACTTTTAGATATTTAAAGGGGGTAGTTTGGTAATTTCACTAGGGGACGAATTAAAGGCCTAGAGATCAGTTGGTGGGTGTCATTACACCAACTTCATCTACCTTATCCTCTTCCACTTCAATTCTAGAGAGAGAAAAGGGTACTAGTGTGAGAAAGCTCAATCCAAAGAGGAAGAAGCTAGTTTCGGGCCAAAGCGCGTGTTTTAAAGTTGTTCATCTACTTCCAAGCTACGTTGTGATAGTGGTGGTAAGTCCTAAACCTAATTTCCTTATTTTATGTTGTTTAAGGGTTAGGGTTTGGGTCATAGATGAACATAATATCCATAGTGTGACGACCCGAGAATTTCCGACCAAATTTAAACTTTATTCTTATATGATTTCGATACAATAAGCAAAGTCTATAATGTTGAGTCTCGAAAACTTTGAAACTATGTTCATGTACTCGATTACCATTCGACCATTACCGACGATTCACGAACAATTAAGTTACAAATAAATATATATAGATACTTAAATAAGTGTGTATAGATATCTAAGTATATATATACCTCCATATATATATATATATATATATATATATATATATATATATATATATATATATATATATATATATATATATATATATATATATATAAACAAAAGTATATATAATCGCTTGAAATAATAAAATACAATTTAATCAATCGAAATTAAAGATTTAAACTAAAAAACAAAATAATTAAGTTACTATTATATGAATATATAAATTTATATATATTATATATTACATGATTAGTAAATTGTAATATTAATATATTTAATTACAAGTTAAAATAAATGTTACATTAATATTATTATATTCACTTTCATTACTATTTTTAAAGTTAATAATCGGTTTACTATTATTTAATATAATACATAAAATTAATACATTTAATTTATTATTAGAACTAGTAGTAAAATTATAATTTTAAGTTATTATGATTATTTGTTATTATTATTTTCTTTATCAATATTGTTATTATTATTATTAGTATTAATATTATTATATTTATTAGAAAATAATACAATCTATTACTATTATCCTTAATAATATAATTATTATCATTTTATGATTTTAGTATCATTATTATTTATTGATATAATAATTATTAATATTATTAATAATATAATTATTAATTATTAATATTAATTTACTTATATAAATTGTAAAAGTCAAGAATTGGTACGAATTCTTTGGCTCTCAACATCAGATCATCTTTTAAAGATTATTCCTGTCTGTAATTTGATACGAATCAATCCCAAAACATATATACAATTCCAAATTCAGTTAGCTGTCTATATCTGTTTTATATCTTTTTATTTTTTATTTTTTTCCCCTGACCAAATCATGTCGAGCCACTAATCTGTTATATAACAGATCAATTCACGTTACAGTTGACAAACTGATACGTTTTCTTCACCTTCCATATCAATTACAAATATTTTGAAACAAATACCAAACGATAATTAATCAAATTTGTATTTTTTTTCCCAGTAAACGACTCTGTTCTTTGTTTTATTTTCAATCATCGATTTTTCTCAATCAATTTCAAAATGTGTAAATGAGGTTTTGTTAGGAATGTATTATTATATCTTTCTGCAAAATTCAACTTCCAATTCATTTTATCGATTACCAATTTTTGAAGTCAAAGTTTTATTGAAAAAGTCAAATGTAGTGTTCATATCAAAAATTCGAGTTTGTTTTTGAGTCTTTGGAACAATTGACGATCCAGAAAGTTTGTATACACCATTTAGGACCTACTTCATGTTATAAGTTTTGTCTGAAACTCTCTAAAACTTCGAAATTGATATTGAGCTTGGGTTCGTGTTCTTCAGACTGTCCCAACTTTTATATATATATATATATATATATATATATATATATATATATATATATATATATATATATATATTTGTTTGGTTTTGTTATAAAGTTAATCAGGTCAATCAATAATCGTTTCTGTCTGAGTCCATTTCAATTGAGAAACTTAAATGATTAATTAACCTATTGTGGTCAATGGGTGTTCTAAGAATGAAGAAGAAAGGAACAGTTTAGTTAAAAGAGTTATATTTATTTAAACCTGATATGAAACAAAATTGGGCAATGGCCCAACGGTTTGAGATGTTAGCTTGGGAACGAGGGGTCTGGTGTTCAAGCCTAACTGGTGGCAGTTTTTTTTACAAAACCCATTCTTTGAGGTAGAATAATAATAATAATAATAATAATAATAATAATTATTATTATTATTATTATTATTATTATTATTATTATTATTATTGAAATTATTTTTAGTATAAAAAGTATTACTATTATTTAAACTATCATATTTATTAAAAATTATCATTTTTATTGAAATTATTTTTAAATTATCATTTTAACATTTTTATTACTATTATCATTATTATTATTATTATTATTATTAAGTATTATTATTAATATTATTCTTCATTATCATTATTATTACTAATATTACTACTAATATTAATATTATTATTACAATAAATATTTTTCTAAAATATAATTTTATTGTATATAACATAAGTACACTAATATTACAAATATTATATTTTAATATATTAACTATTATATTATTAATATAACATTAATTAACTTATATATATCATAAATATATATATGCACATATATATTAAAAGTATTAATAGAATTATAGATAAAGATATTAATCATAATATATTATAATCCAGTTGATTAACAAATGTACTAAAATACATACGTGATATAGGTTCGTGAATCCGAGGTCAACCCTACACTTGTTCAATATCGTCATATGTATTTTTACTACAAAATACATTATGGTGAGTTTCATTTGCTCCCTTTTTAATTGCTTTTGCAATATATATTTTGGGCTGAGAATACATGCAATATTTTATAAATGCTTTACGAAATAGAGACAAGTGATTAAAAATGATATTCTGCGGATTGATGTGCTAGGTAATTTAGTTACATGTTATAAGAGCATGTAAGCGCGAATCCTAAAGATAGATCTATCGGGCTTAACACTGTAACAACCCAAACCAATAACCAACCGATTACGCGAAACAAATTTTTTTTTATTACAGAATAGTGCGCCACGCTCACCACCTCAGGGTGCGCGGCGCGCAAAGGGCGTTTTCAGTTCTGTCCGATTTTACAATTTTTCAAATAAAGATCTCCCACTTCCCGACATATTTAGGCGAAACGCTTTTTACCACATGTTCATATATGTAAAACTAACACGAATCAATCATAAAACAAGTTTTACAAAATGGGGCCCACATCGGCCGTTTTGCGAGTTTTGTACAAATCATGAGTTTCGACCACATTAGTTTAATTTCCAAATGACACTATGAGCATGGTGTTTGGGGTTAAACTACCCAAGTCTCGGTCAAACTCCAAAAGCTATCACATCCCAAAAGCGTCCCCTAACCAACAAGCAGGATCTCTAATCCAATCGAATGCCTTTACCCCTGTCAACGCCGGAGCCTATAAAAAGATAAACAATGAGAGGGTAAGCAAAGCTTAGTGAATGTAATAATTATACCCATATATATATAATATACCTACTTGCAATCACATACACATATACCGCATACACGCTAGCAATACAATTAGCATACCATCTCAAGTACAAAGCTAATAATCTCCAACAACCCGCTACTAGCGTAATCAATAACATATAATCGACATAATATAATATGCTACAAAACAATACACAACCATGGTTAACCATTCTTGCGTCATGGTGCTACCGGCTCTTTGGTTCACACCATACGCATTTGTCATGATGCTACCGGCTCTTTAGTTCACATCACAACTCGAGTCATACTCATGCTAGAGTGCTACCAGCTCTTTGGTTCACACTCTAACAACGCTAAGGTGCTACCGGCTCTTTGGTTCACACCCTAACAAATCATGCCATAGTGCTACCGGCTCTTTGGTTCACACTACAACACACGTACTATGACGCTACCGGCTCTTTGGTTCACATCATAGCACGCTCGCACATACTATGACACTACCGGCTCTTTGGTTCATACCATAGCATACAAATAAATACATTACATACATATGCATATAATCATTCCACTCACCTTAACGCCTTCGGTGAATGTTTTATACTTCCGCAAGCTTCAAGTCAAAGTACCTAATATAATAAGTACTCAATCAATAAATAAACTTGTTGGACTAAATACCAACATTTCACTCATGTGCATTTAATGACTTAATTGCATTAAATGCCCATTTTTACCAAAACCGCCCCTTAAGGGTCAAGACCATCATTAATCACTTAAAAGCTAGTGATTAAGGTCCAACAACACTAACTATTACACAATTAGGGTATTTCATACCCATATTTCCCAACTAGGTCAATCATTAGCCCTTTGGCTAATTTAAAGTCAACACACCCATTTCGGGTCATCCACTAACCCATCTAACACCCATTTACTAATTTACTAGGTGTGCTAGTGATTAACTAACCAATTAGGACTCATAAACATCATTTAACACTTTGAAACCCTAGGTTAGTTACCATTGAGTCTTCATAACTCCATCTTACCCAAGAACACCCAAAATCACCAAATATGGGTTTTATGTTCTTCATTTACCCAAACCCTAACCCATACATAAATCAAAGTAAGGAAATCCAAGTTAGAACATACCACTACAACCAAAACGTAGCTAGAGAGGAGATGGACAACTTTAGAACTCGAGCTAAGACCCAAAACTAGCTCCTCCTTCCTTGGCTTGAGCTTTCTCACACAAGAATCTCACTCTCTCTCTAAAATTGAAGTGGAAAGGATAAGGTTGTTGATAATGGAGTTATGATTCTCCCAAAACTGACCTACTGGCGTTAAACTCGCCCACAAGTGAAATTACCAAAAAGCCCATCAAAATATCTAATTAAAACAAGCAGCACCCGGCTACATAGGACAGTGCGCCATGCGCACCAATAGGTGTGCGCTGAGCGCACTTTGCCCAGCTCAACTTCTGACCTCAGTTTTAATGCACAACGTCACCCACGCTTCATGTACTCTATTTACAGCTCTGTACAATAAATATTAGGGTCTTACAACTCTCCCCCACTAGAATTGGAGCGCGTCCTCGCGATCCAAGCCGCATGACAAGAGGGAAGGTAAACCAATACGAACTCTTCGGGCTCCCAAGTAAACTCGGAACCTTTACTACGACGCCATTGAACTTTAAAAGTTCTCACCTCTTTATTTCTCAACCTTTTGACTTTCTCATCGAGTATAGCAATCGGCTCTGATAGTGCTTCAAATGAACATATATTTAGTAGCAATATCCTCTCAATATGTAAATTATTTAGTTGTAATTGTCCTATTTTAAGTTGTAATCGTTTATATTAAATAAGTGCGAAGACAAAAGGCGAAAACGACGATTTGAAGACGCAAATGACCAAAAAGCTCAAATATACAAGATACAATCCAAGTGGTTCAAATTATTGATGAAGAACGTCTAAAAAAGATAAGAGTACAAGTTATAAAACGCAAAGTACAAGATATTAAATTGTACGCAAGGACGTTCGAAAATCCGGAACCAGGACATGAGTCAACTATCAACGCCCGACGCAACGGACTAAAAATTACAAGTCTACTATGCACAAGAATATAATATAATATATAAATAATTATATTAATTATTTATATTTTATATTTATATATATAAAACGTCGGCAAAGAAGATCCAAAGGGGTGTGAGCTGTATTCCATATCCCCGCGACTCGTGGAGTTCTCAGGCACAAAGTGCCGTGACTCGCGGAGCACAGAAATTTCAGAATCCCTATAAAAGGTCGCGAATTCTGCCGAGTTTAATAACATAATAATAATAATACTCCCTAGTATAATATAAATAAATATATATATGTATATATAGTATAGATTAGTGTTATATTAGATTAGTTTGGGTTATGTAAAAGTTATTTTTACGGGTTTTTAAAGTCGGAGCTCTGTCCGTGTAACACTACGCGATAAATAATCAATGTAAGCTATGTTCTCCTTTTTAAATTAATGTCTCGTAGCTAAGTTATTATTATGCTTATTTGAGCCAAAGTAATCATGATGTTGGGCTAATTACTAAAATTGGGATAATTGGGTTTTGTACCATAATTGGGGTTTGGACAAAAGAACGACACTTGTGGAAATTAGACTATGGGCTATTAATGGGCTTTATATTAAATTAACGATACCTCGTTAATTTAATATAAAGGTTATGATTTGAAGTATCTATATATAACCACATACGCTTAATCGGACACGATGGGCGGGATATTTATAAGTACGAATTATTGTTCATTTGACCGGACACGGGGATGGATTAATAGTCAATGGACTCATTAAAACAGGGGTGGATTACATTCAAGGGTAATTGGTGTAATTGTTAACAAAGTATTAAAACCTTGGTTTACACACAGTCGATAACCTGGTGTATTCATTAAGCAAAGTATTAAGACCTTGTTATAGTTCGAATCCCCAGTTAGTTGGAATATTTGACTTCGGGTATAAGGTTAAATTTGCCGAGCAGTTTATAATTATGACCGATGAACTATTATGGACAAAAACCAGATAGGTTTCAAATACATCCAGGACAAAGGACAATTAGCCCAGGACAATAAATTAAAATCAAAATGTCAAACATCATAGTTACGGAAGTTTAAATAAGCATTATATATTTTATTTCATTTTTTCTCGTACTTTTATTTATTGTCATTTCAATTATTGTTATTTATTTTATATTGTTATTTATTTTATATTGTTATTTAAATATCGTCATTTACTATACGCTTCGCTTAAAATATAAATCGACAAACCGGTCATTAAACGGTAAACCCCCTTTTATATATTATTATATATAATTATATATATTTTGTACAAATATAGTTGTTTAAAAATATAGTGTGCAATAAGCCCGCTCCCTGTGGAACGAACCGGACTTACTAAAAACTATACTACTCTACGATTAGGTACACTGCCTATAGTGTTGTAGCAAGGTTTAGGTATATCCCATCTGTAAATAAATAATTAAAACTTGTGTAATTTGTAACGTATTTCGTAGTAAAATATAGTACTATTTCGTACCCCCACGCTACGACATCAAGTTTTTGGCGCCGCTGCCGGGGAATCGGCAAAACTCTATATTTTTAATTCATTTTTGTATAAATATATATTATTTTTAGAAAAACAATATAAAATCCTAAAAAAAAAAAAAAAAAATTCAATATATATAAATCTATTTTTAAGATATTTTTAAAATTATAAAGTAGTTCTACTTTTATTTAAGTTTTTAAATATAAGTTTTTATTATGCAAATATTTTGATATAAAACAGAAAATAAAAAAAAACAAAAAATGTCGAATTTCAAACTGTACCAGAGTTGAATTCTGGAACCCCGCGACTCGCGGGGTTTGCAGCTTCGGGAACCCCGACTCGCGGAGCCGTCTGACACGAACCTGGTCCAGCAATTAATACGATTTAGGTTTTAATTATTTATTATTATTATTATTAAACCTAATTAGGTTTTATATATAATATTATTTAGTTTAAGTTTTTAATTAATTTGTAATATTAAGTTTTAATTAGTTTTATTTATATATAAAAATTAATACTATTATAAAAAATAATATTTTTATAAAAATTATATTTTTTTACAACTTTTTGTATATTTTTATATTTTGTCCCTTTTTATTTGTTTTTAGCGTAATATTTGTATGTTTTTCGCTCATATTTAGTTTTAAGACATAGTTTTTGCCGTAGCTTATTTTTATTTTTAGATTTTTAGGCTTTGTCGTAAAATCCCTTAAGTGCTTTTTCTTTAGACTAAGATTTAGGTGCTTTAGAATTTTGCGACGCCATTTTTCGCTTTAGTTTTAAATAGATTTTAGTGCCTTTAAGTAATTGCCGTTTTCTGAATAAAATTGCATTTACCTTTAGACCTTTAGGCGCAACTTTTTAGATATAATTTTTAGACTTTTAAGTTACGACGCGCTATTTTCTTATTTTTATTTTTCGACATTTTTCGACGCGCATTCTTTTTCTTTATTATTTCTCGACGCTTTAGTTTTTAGGACTTAGAAATTTTCTCTATTTCTTATCTAATATCTCAAACGGAAAGAAAAATTATTTAAGTGGTTAAATTAATGGACATTGACAATTTTCTGCTTCGTAGTAATAGTTGGATTTGTTAGTGGCTGAGTTGTGAGCTTCCGATTTAAAGGGTTCTGGCTCCCTGCTGCATCTTTTGGCTATTCGAAACGTGGGCAAAAGCAGAAAAGTCTATTAATTAGACAACTTATATAAGTTTTTCTATTTTTTATAACTAATAGGATAATTAGTAAATGCACCACATTGTAGCTAAAATTTGGCCATCGCAATAAAATGAAAAATTTTGAAAACAAGGCTATGGAAACTCTTTTTGATATCCAAAATCAATTAAATCAATACTCTCAACCGAGTGTTGATGACAATTCGCTCAGTCAATCTTGGATCACGAATGACGAAACAATAACTGGTTGTGAAATCTGTGGAGATTATCACTCAACATGGGAATGTTATTATTACGTTCCTATGGAAAATTACGTACCCATGGAACCTGAATGGAATGATTATGAAGAATACAATTCAAATTGGGATTATTCCCAAGAATATATCCAAACTCAACAACCAGTAGACGAGGAAAATTACGTGTCTGAAAATTTATTAGACAATATGAAAATCAAACTCGAAGAACTCAATGCTCAAAATGAACAAATGAGAGAGTTTGTAAACCGGCAAGCTGAAACTCTATCAGACTACACACCTGTTGATCTAAGGAGTCGTGTGCAAGAAAATCTCATATCATCGAATTTTGATGAATTCGAGAGCTCCGAAATCACCAACTATCCCGATGATACTTTTTATTCAGTCTTACCAATTTTACAACATATCGACACATTAGCCTCTACCGACGAAATCATCGATCCATCAATGGATAAAGAAGAAGTAAGGGTGACAAATTGGTACTCTTGGGAAAACGATAACGTTGAAAATTTTACCCCCGAGACCAAAATGGTGAGAACAATAAGTACCGTTAATGAAGAAGAATCTACTCCAATCCCGAAATTCACCATTCCACAACCTTCCAACCCAATATTCTCAATAGACGAGTCATCTACCGAAGATGAACTACGAGCTTTAATAGATAATGACACCTCAAATTTCACCCAATTGGGTAATAGAGGTGAAACCTTTGATCCCGAGAATGAACGGAAGGAAATGTTAGGAATTATCCACCCTATAGAAATATGTATGTCGATGTATATCGATCCATTTGACCAAGAACCAGAAAAGAGACATATCCATTTACTAAAAGCTACACTTAAAAAAGAATTAAGTAGTGACAATCGGGCGAGTCTAAACTTTAAACCCATTGATATATTATACACCACCCGAGATGTAAATAACTGGCTCACTACTCTAATTCATGGAACTTATTCTACCGACTTCACATGTCGTCAGCTAAGAGTGGGGAAGTTTAACCCCACTTAACGTTAAATTAGGGGTTCGGGTTAGTGCATAACTCGTTAATAAAAATGCACGATTAGGGTAAAAGACTCATTTTCATATATTAGCAAACAGTTCAGAAAAGCAACCGTTTTTGAAGAAAAAAACATGTGTGATAAAACAAGAAGGAATGAACGATGAGGCGCGCCATCTATCATTCGATGAGCTTTGTAATTACAAAATGGGTATTTTTTTTTTTATCACTTTTCTACACTAATCACCCTCATGAATTTATAATTATAGTCTGATTTCATGCAAATGAGGGCATTGCATGATCTCAAGTGTGGGGAAGGGTTATAAATTCTCTCGGGTTTATACTTGGCTTATTTGCCAAATTTTATGAAAATTTAAAAAAATTTAAACTAAATGAATTCAAAATCATGTTTATACATATTTATGAACGAGAAAACTAGGTGTTAATACCGAAATTATCGTTACCTCGGAAAGGACATAAATTGAGAAACACCCTAAAACGCTTGAATTCATTTAAAATGGAATATAGGAGAATAAAAAGGCAAAGAAAGAAACTAAGTGTGGGGAGAATGTACCAAGTTATTCAATTAAAAACTATATATCACATGTTTCTGTAAAGTTATTGCAGGTGCTTTTGTTTTGGACTAAATTAACTGTTTTACCCGATGAAAGAAAAGAAAAGATGGATCTACATGATGAATCAATTCCATCATTAAAAGGAAGTAAAGTCTTCCGAAAAAGACACGCGCTTCTTGATTTAGGTCAAGAAGTTGTCGTCCAGACCAGCTGTAGGTTGACGAAAAATCTAGAAAAGTCATCTCTAAAATCAGCAGGAAATCCACGGACCTCAGCATCAAACAGGGTCGCCAAGTGGTCAGATTTATCCTAACCATGAGAAGGATTTATCTCGTACAATGGGGGGGCACCGTGCAAATTAGCTTGATAAGACTAATGAATCAGATCCCCAGAAAGGATAATCTCCTTAAAGATTAAAAATCAGCTTTTAAGTCTGACATTACTCAATCCTTGAGATTGACCTTAAAGATTGAGAATTCAAACTCATGGAATTCGATGATATCTAAACTCGAGCTTGAACGAGAAAATATTTTGATCAAAAAATACAAACCGATCTGTTTTTCTGAAACCCATTTTCAATGCGTTCATTACCATTGAACGTAAAATCCTAGGAATTCACCTGGAATTCATTAGGTCACCTGAACCAAATCGGGTGTCAACCGTAAGAACGGTGGTTGCATAGCATGGTAGGAGACAGGACCTTGTGCCAGACCGAAGAATCAAAGGATGATCTTTACTATTGCTCCTACCAAGGATAGTACTAGCATCTGACACGTTAAAAAGACCATAATCAAATGCATGTCATTAGACATTGCCTTAACAGTTTCTTGTTCATCGCTTTCCTTTACAACCGGACGGTAGTTTACCGAAAGGTAATATACGGGACAAATAAACTGGATGTGTGCTTTCCGATACAGGGATAGCAGTGGATTACACGAGCCTAAAAGTTTTTAGCCAAACTATTGATCCACAAATATATTTTGCAACACCAATGGTGGATCGAATCGGAAAACTTGTCTAGGGTAAAAGCTAGAATGAATTTTCAAAAAGATCAAATGTTTTCATAAAGATCCAATTTTCCTAAAGGATCTACATTTTTATAGTCATGTGGGACTGTAAACCGCCTTTCAAATGTGCACTTTGCTTTGGAAACCTAAAGTAAATCGGCTATTTGATTGCAAGTGTCGTTGACCTAAACCCGAGGCAACTGTGGATGACACACCCACCTTTAACCATGGTTCTATCGTTACTATCATTGTTTATACCACCATATCAAAATCACTAATGTACAAAGTGAGATGAATAAAAAAGTAATTCATGTATGTTTTTATTTCAAGTTCTGTATTGCTTGAGGACAAACAACGTTCAAGTGTGGGGATATTTGATAGTGCTTCAAATGAACATATATTTAGTAGCAATATCCTCTCAATATGTAAATTATTTAGTTGTAATTGTCCTATTTTAAGTTGTAATCGTTTATATTAAATAAGTGCGAAGATAAAAGGCGAAAACGACGATTTGAAGACGCAAATGATCAAAAAGCTCAAATATACAAGATACAATCCAAGTGGTTCAAATTATTGATGAAGAACGTCTAAAAAAGATAAGAGTACAAGTTACAAAACGCAAAGTACAAGATATTAAATTGTACGCAAGGACGTTCGAAAATCCGGAACCAGGACATGAGTCAACTATCAACGCCCGACGCAACGGACTAAAAATTACAAGTCTACTATGCACAAGAATATAATATAATATATAAATAATTATATTAATTATTTATATTTTATATTTATATATATAAAACATCGGCAAAGAAGATCCAAAGGGGTGTGAGCTGTATTCCATATCCCCGCGACTCGCGGAGTTCTCAGGCACAAAGTGCCGCGACTCGCGGAGCACAGAAATTTCAGAATCCCTATAAAAGGTCGCGAATTCTGTCGAGTTTAATAACATAATAATAATAATACTCCCTAGTATAATATAAATAAATATATATATGTATATATAGTATAGATTAGTGTTATATTAGATTAGTTTGGGTTATGTAAAATTTATTTTTACGGGTTTTTAAAGTCGGAGCTCTGTCCGTGTAACACTACGCGATAAATAATCAATGTAAGCTATGTTCTCCTTTTTAAATTAATGTCTCGTAGGTAAGTTATTATTATGCTTATTTGAGCCAAAGTAATCATGATGTTGGGCTAATTACTAAAATTGGGATAATTGGGTTTTGTACCATAATTGGGGTTTGGACAAAAGAACGACACTTGTGGAAATTAGACTATGGGCTATTAATGGGCTTTATATTAAATTAACGATACCTCGTTAATTTAATATAAAGGTTATGATTTGAAGTATCTATATATAACCACATACGCTTAATCGGACACGGTGGGCGGGATATTTATAAGTACGAATTATTGTTCATTTGACCGGACACGGGGATGGATTAATAGTCAATGGACTCATTAAAACAGGGGTGGATTACATTCAAGGGTAATTGGTGTAATTGTTAACAAAGTATTAAAACCTTGGTTTACACACAGTCGATAACCTGGTGTATTCATTAAGCAAAGTATTAAGACCTTGTTACAGTTCGAATCCCCAGTTAGTTGGAATATTTGACTTCGGGTATAAGGTTAAATTTGCCGAGCAGTTTATAATTATGACCGATGAACTATTATGGACAAAAACCAGATAGGTTTCAAATACATCCAGGACAAAGGACAATTAGCCCAGGACAATAAATTAAAATCAAAATGTCAAACATCATAGTTACGGAAGTTTAAATAAGCATTATATATTTTATTTCATTTTTCCTCGTACTTTTATTTATTGTCATTTCAATTATTGTTATTTATTTTATATTGTTATTTATTTTATATTGTTATTTAAATATCGTCATTTACTATACGCTTCGCTTAAAATATAAATTGACAAACCGGTCATTAAACGGTAAACCCCCTTTTATATATTATTATATATAATTATATATATTTTGTACAAATATAGTTGTTTAAAAATATAGTGTGCAATAAGCCCGCTCCCTGTGGAACGAACCGGACTTACTAAAAACTATACTACTCTACGATTAGGTACACTGCCTATAGTGTTGTAGCAAGGTTTAGGTATATCCCATCTGTAAATAAATAATTAAAACTTGTGTAATTTGTAACGTATTTCGTAGTAAAATATAGTACTATTTCGTACCCCCACGCTACGACATCAGGCTCCTCAATATACTCTAACTTATTATTTAGCTCGATCTTGTCTAATGGCACCCAAGAAGAATCATCCACAAGACACTTACGGAGATGGGAAACATGAAATGTATTATGGATCCCCGCAAACTCTTTGGGTAATTCCAAACGATAAGCAACTTCACCAACACGCTCTAGAATTTTAAATGGCCCAATAAACGTAGGAGCTAACTTTCCCCATTTTCGAAACCGAATAACACCTTTCCATGGCGAAACCTTAAGCATCACCATGTCACCTTCTTGAAATTCGATCATTCGTCTACGCTTGTTGGCATACGACTTTTGTCTATCTTGCGCCTTTTTCAAATGATCCCGAATCATATCAATCTTGCTATTCATTTCGAAGACCAAATCGGTACTCCCGATTTCTTTTTGACCAACTTCACCCCAACAAATCGGAGTTCGGTACCTCCTCCCATAAAGCATCTCGTAAGGTGGCATCCCGATACTAGTATGATAACTATTATTGTACGAGAATTCCACCAAAGGTAAATGCTCATCCCAACTACCACCGAAATCCATAATACACGCCCATAACATATCCTCCAAAGTTTGATTCGTACATTCGGTTTGACCGTCCATTTGAGGATGGTACGTCGTGCTCAATTTCAATTGTGTGCCCATATCTTCATGAAACTTTTCCCAAATCCGAGATGTGAAACGAGTATCTCGATCCGAAATAATAGATAGGAACCCCGTGTCTCGCTATCACCTCCTTGATAAACAACTTAGCCAAAGTCTCCGATAATATCGCTTCACGAATGGGAAGAAACAAAGCACTCTTCGTCAATCGATCAACTATTACCCATATCGAGTCAAATTGGGTTCTCGCCGTCTTTGGTAACTTTGTGATGAAGCCCATGGTAATGTGCTCCCATTTCCATTTCGGGATTTCTAATGGTTGTAACTTACCATACGGCTTTTGGTGTTCGGCTTTCACTTGCAAACACGTGATGCATTGTTCAACATACTTAACAACATCACGTTTCATGCCCGGCCACCAATACTCTTTCCTCAAATCAAGATACATTTTAGTCGCGCCCGAGTGAATGGAATACTTTGACTTATGTGCTTCATCAAGTAGCACTCTTCGATGATCACCCATTTTAGGCATCCACACTCTTCCTTGAAAAGATAACAAACCATGCGGACCTAAGGTAATAAACTCCATTTGTGATGACCCAGAAAATTTCGAATAATTTAAACCAATTCTCTATACGATTTATTATTTTGACACATTAAACAAAGTCTGTTAGATTGAGTCTCAAAATTTTAGAACTGTTTCATATATACAATTACCTTTGACTACTCTCGACGATTCATGAACAATTATACATATGTATATATATATGTACAAGTAAAAACGACTTTCCTACAGTAAAACCCTATTTGCTACAGTAAACACTATTTGCTACAGTACACACTATTTGATGTCGACGAACTAGCAAACAAAAACGGAAAAGGCGGCCATGCGATCGCATGGCAAAAACACTGAAAACTCATGCGATCGCATGAGCTACAGTAAATCGAAAAGTAATATAAATACGCAGTTTGTTCGACGAAGTTTTTTCACACTTAATTATCTCTCAATATTAATATTTATATTATAATTATAATTTTAAATTTAAGTTTAATAATAATAAGGTATATACTAGGGTGTTTTTAATTCGGGTTTCAAACCGCTTTAAGCTAAGGAAATATTGGGTATTGTTCGGGGTATTGTTCTTGAATCCAAGGCCTACCATACAGTCATCTATCATCATTACGTCTACACAATTTGCCTACAATATTGAGTCTCAATATTGAACTGTGAGTTATAGTCTCCCTTTTTAAATACATTAAATATTTTTGGGCTGAGAATACATGCAATTTATTTTAAACGCAATAAGACACAAGTACATACAAAATTCTACACTGAGTTAAACCGAAAATCCCTTAGCTTTGGTAACTAGTAGCTGCCAGTACATAGGATATGGACTGGTGGGCGCGAATAATTGTATATGGATCCATAGGCCTTGACATCCCCGTCCGAGCTAGAGCGCTAGCCTTTTAACGGACGTATGTTATTTGAGTTTAAGACACGTTGGTTTGCGTGTATTAAAACGAATGGGGTAATTATCACTATAGCGTTAAGTTTAGTTACCAGGGTGCTCTGTTACGTAGAATCTATTGATAAACTTTTGATGAAATCTTGTGGTCTATCTTTATATATGTTTATGACTCGAGCAATTAAACCTATAACTCACCAACATTCGTGTTGACTTTTTAGCATGTTTTATTCTCAGGTCCTTAGAATGCTTCCGCTGTGATGTGCTTGTTGCCTGCATGGAGTCTCTCATGCTTTGTACAAAGTTTATTGCATTCAAAATAAAATTGCGTTGTGTAATAAATAATTGGACTGTGATGTCAACCTGTAAATTAAAGACTTATGTATTTCGGGGTTTTGCTTATACCTAAGCACTCGCCCACATGTTTATAACTTTCTATGTTTAGAAAGTCACTTATTTTAATGAATGCAATATTTTATCAAAACGTATCATATAGAGGTCAAAACCTCACTGTGGAATCAATGATTAACGTGCCGCGTCAATAGCGATTTTGACGGGTCGTTACAGTTGGTATCCGAGCTTGAGGTCATAGGGAACCAGAAATTACATTAGTGTGTTTAACTGGTAATTGTTAGGATGCATTAGTGAGTCTGGACTATGACCATATCTGTTTTTACTGATTTTTGCTTATTATTTGGTCAAAAATATTATATGTGATATATTTATATGTTAACGTAATTGTTGTTTCAATTATGTGATAGATGACTTCTTCTAATCCTATCATTTTGTACGACTCGGAATCGAACACTGAATCTATTATATCCACAACTGAAAAGGGCGTTCCAATACCTATTAAAGAAGAAATTGTGTTAGCCGGGGAATCTCAACTCCCGGTAAACCCAGAGGAGGTTCCAGCTCCACCCAGCTCTAGTTTTCTGGAGCCAAAGTATCGTTGGCATGGACCCATGATCCCTGGAGTAAAAGAAGATCGTCCATTTCTAAACGAACATGGACATTGGGCCAGATACACCGCTGACGGGCGGGTTGTGAATATATTGCCTGGCAGATTTCGGTTCATGACCACCGGTACATATTCTCGCAGTTCGTCATCATATTCTCCTACACATGACTCAGACAGTTCGTCATCAGACGAAATCAGTAAGGAGGAGGATTTCGCTAATGAAATAAAAGAGGTCACTAAGGAGAAATTTCAACTTGCTATAGATAATAAAAACAACCACAATAATAAAAAGTCCTTAATTATTAAAAAGGAACAGGACCATTCGATCCGTAACCACCCTTATTGTATTAAACCCACTGAGGCAACGGGTACCTCAAAACCCCAACCAAAAATTAAATACACTGCCAGAATGTCTATCGGACCATGTGCACACAAACAATTGGCAGAGAGAACCAAATGGGAAGAAGTTTCTGATAGTTCTGAATAAACGACCTCGCAACCATAAATCTTCCATGCGCTATTCTATTGCTTATGTGTGCTACTCTATCTTGTTATGTAGAATAATCATATGTAAAATATCGGTATTGTATGGTATTGTATTATTTTGGTTTATTAATAATAAATGCATGGAATGATTATTTGTATTATTACTACTTCTTATTATTATTATTACATAATAACGTAGTAACTCGCTATAATTTTTCATAGTGGAATATTATTAGGATTTTAGTAGTTAATTCCTTGTACTAGCTATTATGTATGAACTTAACGGGTAGGTAATACCCTAGAAATAATTATAAAATGCTAATAAGAAGAAAAGGCTTTTATAATAACCGGTTCATATTATTAATATGCTACGATTAACTATTGACAACTCATTTTACCTATAATATTCTATATGATTAAATTATATCTGTTGTATTTATTGAAGAAACATGTCTCAAATGTCGGATGCTGAGTTTGAGCAACTAGTCGAGAAACGTGTGAATGAAAGAATTGCTGCAGCCGAGGCAGCAAAAGCAACAGCTGAAGCAGCAGCCAAAGCAGCAGCCGTAAACACAAACTCACGAAATGGATGCTCATACAAAACTTTTCAAGGATGCAAACCACAGAAGTTTAGTGGAACCGAGGGACCAGTCGGTCTAACCCGATGGTTTGAAAAGATGGAGTCCGTTTTCAAAATCAGTAATTGTGCGAACGGAGACAAGTCAAACTATGCTTCGTTCATGTTGCAAGACGGTGCACTTACTTGGTGGAACAATTATGCTAAAGTAGAAGGAATAGATACGGCATATGATATCTCTTGGGAAGAACTGAAAAAGATGCTAATCGAGGAGTACTGTCCTCGAAACGAGATCAGAAAAATGGAATCTGAGTTACGTAATCTGAAGGTTATTGGCGCGAATCTTAATAACTATGAAAAGCGTTTCATGGAACTAGCCTTGTTGTGTCCTGAATTGGTGTCAAACGAGAAACGAAAGATAGAAATGTATATTGACGGTTTGTCGATCAATATCAAAGGAAATGTTACATCGTCCAAACCAAATACGATGCAGGAAGCCATGACAATGGCACACCAACTCATGGACCAGATCACAGAGAGTTCGATTAAGGCACCAATTACCGAAGTCAAGACAACTGAAGGAAAGAGGAAATGGGAAGACTATAAGGGCAAAAGTACTCAACTGAAGAAACAAGAAACTTTTAAAGGTAAACAAGATGGGGCAACTGCTAGTCCAAACTATAAGGGACCCCATCCGTTCTGTAAAAGATGTTACACACATCATGCAGGTTATTGCCAAGTGGTCTGTAATAAGTGCAACAAGAAAGGACATGTGGCGAAAGATTGTTATGCCACCGTTTCTGAAGTAAAGACAAAATCGACCGATGTCAAGAAATGTTATGGATGCGGGAAGTCTGGTCACTTTATAAATCAATGCCCTGATAAGGAGTAGAACAAAGAACCCGCACGTGGGAGGGCATTTAATGTTAGTGCCAGTAAAGCACGTGAGGATCCTAATCTTGTCACGGGTACATTTACCGTTAATAATCAACTAGCTTCGATTATGTTTGATACGGGTGCTGATAGAAGTTATATGTGTAAAGACTTTAGTTCTAAACTAAAATGTGCATCATTACCTCTAGACGATAAATATACTATTGAATTAGCTAATGGTAAACTGATAAAAGCCGATAAAATTTGCCATGGTTGCGAAATGAATCTCGCTGGTGAAACCTTCAAAATCAATTTGATACCCGTAGAATTAGGAAGTTTTGACGTAATCGTTGGCATGGACTGGATGTCCAAAACAAGAGCGAAAGTTGTTTGCGCTGAGAAAGCAATCCGCATCCCTCGTAAGGATGAAACGTCATTAATAATTTATGGGGAGAAGAGCAACTCAAAGCTGAACTTTATCAGCTGTATGAAGGCCCAGAAACTTATAAGAAAAGGTTGTTATGCTATTCTGGCACACGTAAAGAAGATCGATACTGAAGAAAGAAGCAATGATGACATGCCGGTTGTAAGAGAATATCCCGGAGTATTTCCAGAAGAATTACAGGGGCTACCTCCACACAGATGTGTAGAATTCCATATTGATCTCATACCAGGAGCCGCACCTGTAGCCCGATCTCCATATAAACTTGCACCTTCCGAAATTCAAGAATTACAAGACCAGTTGCAAGAATTATCGGACCGTGGATTTATTCGTCCCTGTTTTTCACCTTGGGGTGCTCCTATTCTGTTCGTCAAGAAGAAGGATGGATCTATGAGAATGTGCATAGATTACCGAGAATTAAACAAATTAACGATCAAGAATCGGTACCCATTACCGAGGATTGATGATTTGTTTGATCAATTGCAAGGATCAAGTGTTTATTCCAAGATTGATCTACGCTTCAGATATCATCAGCTGAGAGTGAAGGAAGAAGATGTTCCTAAAACCGCGTTCAGAACCCGTTACGGTCACTATGAGTTTCTAGTCATGCCTTTTGGATTAACTAATGCTCCAGCAGTATTCATGGATCTAATGAATCGCATCTGTAGACCGTATTTAGACAAATTTGTCATTGTTTTTATCGACGACATATTGATTTACTCGAAGAACAAGGAAGAACATGAGCAACACTTAAGACTGGTACTGGAGGTACTCAAGAAAGAAGAACTGTACGCAAAATTTTTGAAGTGTGATTTCTGGTTACAAGAAGTACAATTTTTGGGCCATGTTGTCAGTAAACATGGAATTAAAGTTGACCCTGCCAAGATCGAAGCCATTAGTAAATGGGAAACACCGAAGACTCCAACACAGATCCGCCAATTCTTAGGCCTTGCTGGTTACTGAAAGGACCCGTTCATATAATTTATAAACGATTCACAATAGTTGATTACATTGCGAGGTATTTGACCTCTATATGATACATTTTACAAACATTGCATTCGTTTTTATAAGACAAACTTTCTTTACGTCGAAAATTGACAGACATGCATACCATTTCATAATATCCACTATCCAACTATAAATTGATTTAATAATAATCTTTGATGAAGTCAATGACTCGAATGCAACGTTCTTCGAAATATGCTATGAAAGACTCCAAGTAATATCTTTAAAATGAGCAAATGCACAGCGGAAGATTTCTTTAACACCTGAGAATAAACATGCTTTAAAGTGTCAACCAAAAGGTTGGTGAGTTCATTAGTTTATCATAATCATTTATTTCCATCATTTTAATAGACCACAAGAATTTCATTTCCAGTTCTCATAAATATACGTCCCATGCATAGAGACAAAAATAATCATTCATATGGTGAACACCTGGTAACCGACATTAACTAGATACATATAAGAATATCCCCTATCATTCCGGGATCCTCCTTCGGACATGATATAAATTTCGAAGTACTAAAGCATCCGGTACTTTGGATGGGGTTTGTTAGGCCCAATAGATCTATCTTTAGGATTCGCGTCAATTAGGGTGACTGTTCCCTAATTCTTAGATTACCAGATTTTAATAAAGAGGGGCATATTCGATTTCGATAATTCAACCATAGAATGTAGTTTCAATTACTTGTGTCTATTTCGTCAAACATTTATAAAAGCGCATGTATTCTCAGTCCCAAAAATATAAAGGGTAAAAAGGCAAATGAAACTCACCATACTGTATTTCGTAGTAAAAATACATATAACGTCATTGAACAAGTGCAAGGTTGGCCTCGGATTCACGAACCTAAATTAATTATATATATTTATGTGTTGGTCAATATTTGTCTAACAAATTAGGTCAAGTCATAGTGTACCACAATCCTAATGCTCGAGACTAATATGCAAAAGTCAACAAAAGTAAATTTGACTCAAAATAATTTCCAAAAATCTATACATGATTAATATACAGTTTAAATATCGTCATTTTTTTATATTTATTAAATATTTTTAAAAGATTTATTAGAGTAAATAATATAATTCATTTATTAATAAATAAAATTTTATATTAAATTTATATAATAAAATATACTTTTATATATATTAAGTAATAAAATTTATAGGGTTCATTTAATATCATAAAGATAATATGATAGGTATTATTAAAGTAAGTTATTACACGTAGTAAAATATGTTTGTATCACGTATTTATTTGATAAAATAATATCTATAATGATAGTAAGTAAAAGTTGTATTATTTTGTAATAATAATTATTATTATAAAAATATCAATATTTATAATTACTAAGATGACATTATGATAAAACGATAATTCTAATTATGATAACTTTAATATTTACGATAATTTTTAATATTATCTTTAAAATAATAATTCTATTTAAAATAATAATAATAATGATATTTTATAGTAACAATGACATTTCTATTAAAATGATACTTTTTGTTAAAATGATAGTTTTAATACTAACGATACTTTTAATAATAATAGTAATGATAAAAATAATAAGAACGATAATTTTATCTAAATCAATATCTTATAATATTTTAATTTCATCATGATACTCTTACTCATTATTTTCTAATTGTTTCGTTTAATAGCTTTTAATCGTCTTTTATATCGTGTTCGTAATAATGATAATAATAGTAATCAAAATAATTAGGTGTTACAAATATTTGTTTTAATTACACTAATATTAATAATGATAGTTACTATAACATTATTAACGATAATACTAATAATTATCTTAATGATAATATAGTAATAATAATAATAACAATAACTATTTTTAAATAATGATATATATATTAATAATGATAATAATAATAATAATAATAATAATAATAATAATAATAATAATAATAATAATAATAATAATAATTGGATAATAATAATAATAATACTAATTATAACTTTAACGATAATAACGATAGTAATAATAAAAAAAATAACAATTTTTAATGATAAATCCCTTTTATTGATAAAGATAATAATAATGATAATAATAAGATAAAACTAGAATGACGATAAAAACGACGATAATAATAATCATTTTTAATAAAAATATCGAAAATTCAATTGATTATAACTTCTAATCCGTTCATCGAAACCATTCGATATCTAAAGGAAAAGTTTTTAATTTTTCGCTAGCTTTCCAAGGACATGCATATCTTATACCTTATCTCAACTGCAAGTGTAACTAATTCAAGATTCAACCTAACCTGTCTAAGGGCAATATCAAAAGTACAAGCATGCATAATCCTAAATACTCGAGCACTAGTCAGGGATACACTATTAGTATGTAAAAGTTAAATTATGAGTACTCACGTATCAATATTGAGATTCAATATTGCAGGAAAGGTACGTAGACGCAACGGAAATGATAAACACTATATTGACCTCACGAGCATACCCATGAACCATACTCAATCACCTCCATAGCTATAACCCATAATTTTCTTAATCCTATTCTACTCGAAAAATAATTTCGAAATCACTCGGACAGCACTCCGTCGTAATATTTTATGTATACTAATAATATCTTGAAATAATACGGAGTAAATATATATATGTAAATCGATTGAGAGAGTTTAGAGAAAAATATTTTCAAGTTTCTATGAAATAATGAAACCTATTGAATTCTATTTATAATAGATTTTTAAATTATTAAAGTGAATTATTAAAGTATGAATTATTAAAGTGAATTATTAAAGGATGAATTATTAAAGTGAATTATTAAAGTATGAATTATTAAAGTGAATTATTAAAGTATGAATTATTAAAGTGAATTATTAAAGTGAATTATTAAAGTTAAAGTAAAGTAAAAATAAAGTAAAGGTAAAGTTTTAGTATAGTAAAAGTATAAAACTATATACGTATAATACGTGTATAAATATATATAATATTAATTTAAATCGTTATATATATTTAATAAAATAAAATATAAATATCGTTATCTTTATCATACTAGTTAAGTAATGAGTTGTCAAAAGTGGTTCTAGATATTTATAAAAGTTATATACGTTTTAATAATAAAGTTCTTTTTAAACTGAAAAACGTTTTTGTACGTTTGAAACTAAATAGATCAATCGAGTCTTTATGAGATTCAATCTTCCACTATCCTTTGTCAAGTTCTTAATGATTGACAATTTGTTCTTATTTATAAATCACTTTACCATTTTCCAAATATTGTTAAAATGAAAAGATTTCTCAAATCAACGTGGGCCTTTCAACAGAGACTTGTAATCATAATTCAATATATCTGATAATTCAATCATTTGATCTTATCTTCTAATTCCATTGATAAACATTTTGAAACAGATACAATCATATAAAGTATTTAATCTAATATTTTATTTACGTTTCATTATATATTATATATACACATATACATATATAATCATATTCGTTTAATGGTTCGTGAATCGTTGGAACTTGGTCGAGGTTGAATGAATGTATGAACATAGTTTAAAATTCTTGAAATTTAACTTAACAAATATTGCTTATCGTGTCGGAAACATATAAAGATTAAAGTTTAAATTTGGTTGGAAATTTCCGGGTTGTCACAGTTACTACCGAAGATTCATTCAAGATTTCTCTAGAATCGCCAAACCCTTAACTGCATTGACTCAAAAGGGAAAGAAGTATGATTGGTCCACGGAACAGGAATCCTCATTCCAGTTATTAAAGAAGAAGTTAACGTCTGCACCCATTTTGTCATTACCAGAAGGAAATGATGATTTCGTGATCTATTGTGACGCTTCGCGCCAAGGTTTAGGATGTGTATTAATGTAACGCACAAAAGTTATCGCATATGCCTCACGACAACTAAAAATTCATGAAAAGAACTATACGACGCACGATTTGGAACTTGGAGCAGTAGTTTTTGCACTCAAAATATGGAGACACTATCTATATGGAACCAAGTGTACAATGTACACCGACCATAAGAGTCTTCAGCATATTTTTGATCAAAAACAACTCAATATGAGGCAACGTCGCTGGGTAGAGTTGTTAAACGATTACGATTGTGAAATCCGTTACCACCCCGGGAAGGCTAATGTTGTAGCTGATGCCCTAAGTTGGAAAGAAAGAGTAAAACCTCTTAGGGTCCGAGCTTTGAATATTACAATTCGTACTGATCTCACAAAGCAAATTCAAGTAGCACAGTTAGAAGCTTTAAAAGAAGAAAACGAAAAAGGTGAAATGAGCAAAGGATTAGAAAAACAACTTGAAGTAAAAGCCGATGGAACCCTGTATTTTGCTGGTAGGATATGGGTACCAAAATATGGTAATCTAAGGCAACTAGTACTGGATGAAGCACACAAAACGAGGTACTCAATTCACCCAGGAAATGGGAAAATGTACCACGATCTCAAGAAGTTTTATTGGTGGCCTGATATGAAGACAGAAATTGCTACTTATGTAAGCAAATGTTTGACGTGTGCAAAGGTCAAAGCTGAGCACCAAAAGCCGTCAGGATTACTGCAACAACCAGAAATTCCGCAGTGGAAATGGGAAAGAATAACCATGGATTTCATTACGAAATTGCCAAGGACTGCAAGTAGTCATGATACTATTTGGGTGATAGTTGATCGTCTAACTAAATCATCTCACTTCCTACCAATAAAGGAGACAGACAGTATGGAGAAATTAGCACGCCTATATTTGAAGGAAGTAGTTTCCAGGCATGATGTACCCATCTCTATCATATCTGATCGCGACACTCGATTCACATCACGTTTTTGGCAATCATTACAAAAAGCATTGGGAACTCGATTAGATATGAGCACCGCTTATCACCCACAGACATATGGTCAAAGTGAAAGAACGATACAAACATTGGAAGACATGTTACGGGCATGCGTGATTGACTTTAGAACCAGTTGGGATCGACACTTACCGTTGGCAAAATTTTCATACAATAACAGCTATCATACGAGCATCAACGCAGTGCCATTTGAAGCACTTTACAGTAGAAAGTGCAGATCTCCTATCTGTTGGAGTGAAGTAGGAGAAAAACAACTTACTGGACCAGAAATTATTCATGAAACCACCGACAAGATCATTCAAATACAACAGTGATTGAAAACGGCCATGAATCGCCAAAAGAGTTATGCTGATGTAAGAAGAAAACCGCTAGAATTTTAAGTGGGCGACAAAGTCATGTTGAAAGTGTCACCCTGGAAAGGCGTTGTACGATTCGGTAAACGAGGAAAGCTAAGTCCTAGGTACGTAGGGCCCTTTGAAATCACCGAAAGAATTGGAACAGTTGCTTATCGATTAAAGCTATCGCAAGAACTTAGTAGTGTTCATGACACATTTCACGTGTCAAATTTAAAGAAATGTTTAGCTGAAGAGGATGTCGTAATTCCTCTTGACGAAATACGAATCAATGATAAACTCCATTTTATCGAAGAACCTGTTGAAATCATGGACCGTGAGGTCAAACAATTAAAACAAAGCAAAATACTGATAGTTAGAGTTCGTTGGAACGCAAGACGAGGACCCGAGTTTACTTGGGAACGTGAAGATCAAATGAAGCAAAAGTATCCACATTTGTTCACTGATATCGCTCATGAAACAGGTACTACTCAAAATTTCGGGACGAAATTTTCTTTAACGGGGAGGTACTGTGATGACCCGGAAAATTTTGAATAATTTAAACCAATTCTCTATACGATTTATTATTTTGACACGTTAAACAAAGTCTGTTAGATTGAGTCTCAAAATTTTAGAACTGTTTCATATATACAATTACCTTTGACTACTCTCGACGATTCATGAACAATTATATGTATGTATCTATATATATGTACAAGTAAAAACGACTTTCCTACAGTAAAACCCTATTTGCTATAGTAAACACTATTTGCTACAGTAAACACTATTTGATGTCGGCGAACTAGCAAACAAAAACGGAAAAGGCGGCCATGCGATCGCATGGCAAAAACACTGAAAACTCATGCGATCGCATGAGCTACAGTAAATCGAAAAGTAATATAAATACGCAGTTTGTTCGACGAAGTTTTTTCACACTTAATTATCTCTCAATATTAATATTTATATTATAATTATAATTTTAAATTTAAGTTTAATAATAATAAGGTATATACGAGGGTGTTTTTAATTCGGGTTTCAAACCGCTTTAAGCTAAGGAAATATTGGGTATTGTTCAGGGTATTGTTCTTGAATCCAAGGCCAACCATACAGTCGTCTACCATCATTACGTCTACGCAATTTTCCTACAATATTGAGTCTCAATATTGAACTGTGAGTTATAGTCTCCCTTTTTAAATACTTTAAATATTTTTGGGCTGAGAATACATACAATTTATTTTAAACGCAATAAGACACAAGTACATACAAAATTATACACTGAGTTAAACCGAAAATCCCTTAGCTTTGGTAACTAGTAGCTGCCAGTACATAGGATATGGACTGGTGGGCGCGAATAATTGTATATGGATCCATAGGGCTTGACATCCCCGTCCGAGCTAGAGCGCTAGCCTTTTAACGGACGTATGTTATTTGAGTTTAAGACACGTTGGTTTGCGTGTATTAAAACGAATGGGGTAATTATCACTATAGCGTTAAGTTTAGTTACCAGGGTGCTCTGTTACGTAGAATCTATTGATAAACTTTTGATGAAATCTTGTGGTCTATCTTTATATATGTTTATGACTCGAGCAATTAAACCTATAACTCACCAACATTCGTGTTGACTTTTTAGCATGTTTTATTCTCAGGTCCTTAGAATGCTTCCGCTGTGATGTGCTTGTTGCCTGCATGGAGTCTCTCATGCTTTGTACAAAGTTTATTGCATTCAAAATAAAACTGCGTTGTGTAATAAATAATTGGACTGTGATGTCAACCTGTAAATTAAAGACTTATGTATTTCGGGGTTTTGCTTATACCTAAGCACTCGCCCACATGTTTATAACTTTCTATGTTTAGAAAGTCACTTATTTTAATGAATGCAATATTTTATCAAAACGTATCATATAGAGGTCAAAACCTCACTGTGGAATCAATGATTAACGTGCCGCGTCAATAGCGATTTTGACAGGTCGTTACACCATTTGTCCCACGATTCGTTCCTCATGCTTATGGTTAACAAAAGCTTCGATTTGAGTCTCGCCAAGCTTTACAAGGAAATTGTTAGAAATAATCATGTGTAACGATCCTACTCGTATCGCCGGATGTTGACTCTTTAGACTTAATGCATCCGCGACCACATTCGCCTTACCCGGATGATAAAGTATTTCACAATCATAGTCTTTCACCACATCCATCCATCTACGTTGACGATAATTCAAATCTATTTGATCAAAAAGATGTTTCAAACTCTTGTGATCTGAATAAATCGTACACTTGACACCATACAAGTAATGGTGCCAAATTTTCAACGCATGAACAACCGCCACCAACTCAAGATCATGAGTCGGATATCTCGTTTCGTGTTCCTTTAATTGTCGGGAGGCATACACGATGACTTTACCTCTTTGCATTAGAACACACTCGAGCCCATTTAAAGACGCGTCACAATAAACCGTCATGTCTTCTACCCCTTCCGACAATACTAACACCGGAGCTTGACATAACTTCTCTTTTAACAATTGAAAGGCAATTTCTTGCTCGTTCTTCCAATTAAATCTTGCGTTCTTTCTTGTCAATTTCGTCAATGGAGAAGCAGTCTTGGAAAAGTCTTGGATAAACCGATGATAATAACCGGCCAATCCAAGAAAACTTCGGATCTCCGTAGGCGTAGTCGGTCGTCCCCAACTCTTTACCATCTCTATCTTCCCCGGATCTACTTGAATACCATTTTCGTTCACAATATGGCCAAGGAATTGAACTTCCCTTAGCCAAAATTCACATTTGGAGAATTTAGCATACAACTTCTCCTTCCGCAACGCAAATGATGTTCATGTTCCTTCATACTCTTCGAATAGACAAGTATGTCGTCAATGAACACAATTACCGACTTGTACAACATAGGTTGGCACACTCGGTTCATAAGATCCATGAATGCCGCCGGTGCATTCGTAAGACCAAAAGGTATAACTACGAATTCAAAATGCCCATAACGCGTTCGAAAAGCCGTTTTCTCGATATCTTCCTCACGGACCCGCATTTGGTGATAGGCGGACTGTAGGTCGATTTTAGAAAAATATGTTGCACCTTGGAGTTGGTCAAATAAATCGTCAATCCTAGGCAAAGGATAACGATTCTTGATCGTCACTTTGTTCAACTCCCGATAATCGATGCACATCCGCATACTACCATCCTTCTTCTTCACGAATAAAACCGGAGCGCCCCATGGCGAAGCACTCAGTCGAATAAAACCCTTTTCAAGTAACTCTTGGGTTTGATTTAACAACTCTTTCATTTCTGTTGGTGCTAAACGATAAGGAGTTTTAGCAATGGGGGTAGCCCCCGGAACCAACTCAATGCGAAATTTAACTTGTCTTTCCGCCGGAACACCCGGTAACTCATCCGGAAAAACGTCTTCAAATTCATTAACCACTGGAATTTCACGAATGGGTGGTGGCTCATCACGAGTATCAACAACATGGGCAAGAAAAGCCATGCCACCACTAACAAGGAAACGACGTGCCCGTGCAAAAGTGCATATCGGCAGAAGTCTTCTTCGTTTATCCACATGAATAATTAACTCTCCCCCACTAGGGGTCTTCACACGAATAGATTTTTCATGGCATGCAATATAGGCTCTATTATGATCGAGCCAATCCATACCAACAACGATATCAAAATCACCCAAAGTCATCGGGATGAGATTGATTTTAAAGTTTTCGGCACCAAACACAACATTACAATTTTTACACACATCAACCACTAGCACCGCCTTGCCATCCGCTATTTCAACTTCTACCGGACGACTTAACTTAGCTAGCGGTTTATTAAGTTTAGGCACAAATTTCGGTGACACAAACGACAAGTTTGCACCACTATCAAAGAGTATCCTTGCCGGATTAGAATTAACCATGAAAGTACTTGAGACAACTTCGTTAGATTGCTTGGCTTCCTCATTGGTCATCAAATAATTGCGACCCCTAGCCGTACCCGCCGCCTTCTCTAGCCGCTTAACATTATCGTTGCGCAATTCGGGACACTCCGGCCTCTTGTGCCCTTCTTTGTTACAATTAAAACAAACGATTTTGTTGGAAGATGAGTTCGTACAATCACGGGCCAAGTGCCCTTGTCGACCACAATTGTAGCACGTGGGCCCAAAACTCTTAGAAGCCCCCTTTTTCGCACTACCGACGCTCTCGGTCACACTCTTGCTCTTCTTGTTCGAGTGGCTAGTAGCTTCAAATTTTTATTTGCCAAAGGTGAAGTCACTCTTTCTTGGAGCAAGCGACTCAAAACCCTTAGCGATATCAAATAGCTCATCAAAAGTCTTCGCCGAATTCCTACTAATCCTTTCTTGATAGTTATCATTCAAGGTTCTGTAGAAATCCTCTTTCAACATATGATCGTTCCCATCATACTCCGGGCAAAATTGGGTCTTTGATAAGAAAGTGGACTTGAGAGTGTTCAAATCCATTGACCCTTGCCTTAAAGTACGTAACTCGTCCTTAAGCTTTGAAAGATCGACCGAAGTTCGTTACTCCTTGAAAAATTCTTCTTTAAACTCGTCCCACGTCAAACTCATACTTTTTTCTTTGCCATAAAGTCGGATTTTCGCGTCCCACCACAACTTGGCATCACCCCTCATCATGCTACTACCAAACCTCGTCTTTTTATCGAGAGGGCACTCACTAGTACGGAAAGCCCCCTCCATATCGAAGATCCATCGAGCACTCTTGAGTGGGTCTCGTTCACCTTCAAAGGTGGGAGGTTGAGCATCTTTGAAGTTTTTATAGTAGAAGTCCCGGCTTCCCGCGTTATCCTCTTTAAGAACAATCTTAACTTGTTCCTTGACTAGATTGACTACTTGTTCGTCAATCGAATCCAAGAACAACTTCTTAACATCCTCTAAGAAGACCTCATGACGCCTTTGCATAATGGCCTCAACCTTGGCCGTAAACTCAACATCCTCGCTCGAACCCCCTTCATTGGTCTCGGGTCCGTTTCTCGTCTTCATACTATAAAAGGGAAAAGGTTAAGCAACGAACGAAAAGACTTAACACATATGTGTATACACCACACTACCCCATCTTGTTCAATAATCGTCGTACATTGCTTGTTTGACACAATTTGAACCCGTAACAATGGTAGCTAATCATTGTTACGCGAGCACGTCACATTAACTTGCTAGTACAACGTCTATCTCGCTTGATGATTGCTAACACAACACAAAACAATTAGCGCAAGGTTAGTTCACATAAACCTAAGCACTAATCAACTCCCGGTCAGACCCGTCTCCTACAAGTCCCGCATAAAGCGCAAACACAAATAAATCTAAGTCTAGGCACCTATCTCAAGTCGCCTAAATCCCTTAGACCATGCTCTGATACCACTTGTAACAACCCAAACCAATAACCAACCGATTACGCGAAACAAATTTTTTTTTTATTACAGAATAGTACGCCAAGCGCACCACCTCAGGGTGCGCGGGCGCACAGGGCGTTTTCAGTTCTGTCCGGTTTTACAAATTTTCAAATAAAGATCTCCCACTTCCCGATATATTTAGGCGAAACGCTTTTTACCACATGTTCATATATGTAAAACTAACACGAATCAATCATAAAACAAGTTTTACAAAACGGGGCCCACATCGGCCGTTTTATGAGTTTCGTACAAATCATGATTTTCGATCACATTAGTTTAATTTCCAAACGACACTATGAGCATGGTGTTTGGGGTTAAACTACCCAATTCTCGGTCAAACTCCAAAAGCTATCACATCCCAAAAGCGTCCCCTAACCAACAAGCAGGATCTCTAATCCAATCGAATGCCCTTACCCTTGTCAACGTCGGAGCCTATAAAAAGATAAACAACGAGAGGGTAAGCAAAGCTTAGTGAATGCAATAATTATACCCATATATATATATATATATATATATATATATATATATATATATATAATATACCTACTTGCAATCACATACACATATACCGCATACACGCTAGCAATACAATTAGCATACCATCTCAAGTACAAAGCTAATAATCTCCAACAACCCACTACTAGCGTAATCAATAACATATAATCGACATAATATAATATGCTACAAAACAATACACAACCATGGTTAACCATTCTCGCGTCATGGTGCTACCTGCTCTTTGGTTCACACCATACGCATTTGTCATGATGCTACCGGCTCTTTGGTTCACATCACAACTCGAGTCATACTCACGCTAGAGTGCTACCAGCTCTTTGGTTCACACTCTAACAACGCTAAGGTGCTACCGGCTCTTTGGTTCACACTACAACACACGTACTATGATGCTACCGGCTCTTTGGTTCACATCATAGCACGCTCGCACATACTATGGCACTACCGGCTCTTTGGTTCCACTCACCTTAATGCCTTCGGTGAATGTTTTATACTTCCGCAAGCTTCAAGGTAAAGTACCTAATATAATAAGTACTCGATCAACAAACAAACTTGTTGGACTAAATACCAACACTTCACTCATGTGCATTTAATGACTTAATTGCATTAAATGCCCCATTTTCACCAAAACCGCCCCTTAAGGGTCAAGACCATCATTAATTACTTAAAAGCTAGTGATTAAGGTCCAACAACACTAACTATTACACAATTAGGGTATTTCATACCCATATTTCCCAACTAGGTCAATCATTAGCCCTTTGACTAATTTAAAGTCAACACACCCATTTCGGGTCATCCACTAACCCATCTAACACCCATTTACTAATTTAATAGGTGTGCTAGTGATTAACTAACCAATTAGGACTCATAAAAATCATTTAACACTTTGAAACCCTAGGTTAGTTACCATTGAGTCTTCATGACTCCATCTTACCCAAGAACACCCAAAATCACCAAATATGTGTTTTATGTTCTTCATTTACCCAAAACCTAACCCATACATAAATCAAAGTAAGGAAATCCAAGTTAGAACATACCACTACAACCAAAACGTAGCTAGAGAGGAGATGGACAACTTTAGAACTCGAGCTAAGACCCAAAACTAGCTCCTCCTTCCTTGGATTGAGCTTTCTCACACAAGAATCTCACTCTCTCTCTAAAATTGAAGTGGAAAGGATAAGGTTGTTGATAATGGAGTTATGACTCTCCCAAAACTGACCTACTGGCCTTAAACTCGCCCACAAGTGAAATTACCAAAAAGCCCATCAAAATATCTAATTAAAACAAGCAGCACCCGGCTAGAGTGGACAGTGCGCCACGCGCACCAATAGGTGTGCGCTGAGCGCACTTTGCCCAGCTCAGCTTCTGACCTCAGTTTTAATGCACAACGTCACTCACGCTTCATGTACTCTATTTATAGCTCTGTACAATAAATATTAGGGTCTTACAAATACCCCATCCTGTAGGCTGCACTAGACATAAGAGCTAGTGGGCGGATGTTTAGTACTTCGAGGATTATTTATACACTTGCGAGTGTACGTATCCATCTTTGCGAAGATGACTTATTATATTATTGTTAAGGTTGTTTACTGAGGCCTCAACATAAGCAGAACGGTTTTATACACTTGCGAGTGTACATATATTTATAAACGGAAATCTTGTGGTCTATTAAAATAATGGAAATGATTGTTATGATAAACTAATGAACTCACCAACCTTTTGGTTGACACTTGAAAGCATGTTTATTCTCAGGATGAAAGATATCTTCCGCTGTACATTTGCTCATTTTAAAGATATTACTTGGATTCATTCATGACATATTTCAAAAGATGTTGCATTCGAGTCGTTGAGTTCATCAAGATTATTATTAAGTCAATTATAGTTGGACATATTATGAAATGGTATGCATGCCGTCAAATTTCGATGTAATGAAAGTTTGTCTTTTAAAAACGAATGCAATGTTTGTAAAATGTATCATATAGAGGTCAAGTACCTCGCGATGTAATCAACTATTATGAATCGTTTATAATGTATATGAACGGGTCATTTCAGTTGGTATCAGAGCGGTGGTCTTAGCGAACCAGGTCTTGCATTAGTGTGTCTAACTGATAGTTGTTTAGATGCATTAGTGGGTCTGGACTTCGATCGTGTCTGCATGTCAAAAGTTTTGCTTATCATCTAGTGTCAAAAAATTAATTGCTTATCATCCTTAAGGTCTCGACACCTCTTACTGCCTCTATTGCATAGACAGTGTATAGATAAATTCATATCTTAACGTATCTGTTATTGTTACCCTTGCCTGACAGTTTCCGTAGATTCCTCCGTAACTTATGGGATTTTAGTATTATATATGCATATGTAAATTATATATTGCAGGGTACTAATCTACATCCTATAATCTATTTCTTATCGAAAATCCTTCATCTGATCGTACGAGATGAATCCCTCAACTAGTTTGAGTCCCTCAGATTCCGATAGCTATTCCGATAGTTATTCCGACAGCTATTCCGGCATGGATATTCACCTAAGCTTCGAAAGCAGTGTAAATGAAATGAATCAACCAAACTAGTCATCTTCAATTAGGGATGGGTTCGTAGTCGACTTAACCGATGGAGACGCGAAGAAGGCGACCTTTTCCATCCACCACATTACCCTCTTGGTGAAGAAATCGAAACACTTACCGGCGAACCTGTTCATAATACTATTTTCTCTCTCATGTCCAGAGTATCTCATCATGATTATATACTATCTCGAATTCTAAACCTTATTCATCCGCTCGTTCTGACCGACAATCATCCGGGAGTAATACAAGAAGTCAACGAACTTCGTGCTTGAGTAATAGCTTTGGAGGATATGGTGCAAAATTTACCAGCTTCAAAAACATCACCGGCACCAACAGTACCATCAGTAACAACACCATTACCACCAACAACAACATCCGTAGCACAAGCCTCAACACTACACGCCTCAAACTCACAGTCTGCACCTCCAGCATAATCATCATATTACATGATGACCTACATCGATTATCTTCGTTCTACATAGCGTTCTACATCATTTATCTTCGTTCGAAATGGCGATTATGTAATCTCTAATGTTTTAGAGATTATATATTCTTTTTCTAACGATAAACCAAATGAGTTTAACATCACATTAACTCATTAAATCCATGATTACATCTGAAGAAAAATATATATGTAAATATATTTTCATAAAGATTGTAATTAAAAATTCTTTTATACAAACTGTTAATGGTGAAAATATTTTAAAGGGTAGGTAATACCCGAGGAATATTTATATTTCACATTAATAAGTTACACTGTATATTCTTTCAATCTGATTCGACAGTCATTTACTATCATATTTACAACCACCGATATACGTATCCGTTCACCGCAGAATAACCATTTCCATCCAATTTCATATTTGGATTTTGATTTACCAGAATCCAACAAGTGACATAATGAAGAAAATATTGGACAAAATAAAATTTGTTAGAAACAAACAAATTAACTATGAGAAATTTTGTTAAGAATTCACGCTAACTGTTCCTAGCTAACTGTTCCTGGCTAATTGATTACACTTTATTTATCACAATTTAATTATCGCAATTTATATTCTCGCAATTTTATTTATCGTCATTTAATTTCTATTATTTATTTTACGCACTTTAAATATCGGGACACGTATACAATGTTTTGACATATCATATCGACGCATCTATATATATTATTTGCAATAACCATAGACACTCTATATGCAGTAATGATAGAGTTAGCTATACATGGTTGAGGTTGATTCTACAATAATATATATACTTTGAGTTGTGATCGAGTCTGAGACATGTACACGGGTCACAATACGTATTAATTAATTTGAATATTATATATTAAGCTATATATGAATTATTGGACTGTTAAATGTGGACTATCAACTTTGGACTACTAACATTCGACAATTAAAATGAATTAAAATACTGATTATAACATATGAAACTAAACAATTCTTCAAGTTTGCCACTTGATTTCATCTAAAACCTCATTTGTATCTTGACAATTACAATCTGAGTTCAAACCTTTCATGATTCTTGAAAACATCACAATCGAGAGGATGAACTAACTGCACTTCATCTACGGAACAAAAGATTGATGCATATAGTTATGCACCTGAAAAACTCTCGGAACCTGCGTAAACGTTTAAACACGTATCTGTGCTAGCTTCTTTGGCGTTGTTATTACCGAAAATCATTTTGCAATTCCTTTCCAAAGTAGCCAATTTTGTCACAGCCCCAACAAATCAACATCGACTTTTCGTTTGAAACAACCTCATTATAACTTTGATATATGTACCTGCTCTTTATTGTTACCGGGGAACCTTTTATAATCCACCATATTACCATCAGCGTTTAATCATCTAAAAAAATACAATTCTCTTGAAACACCGCGGACTGATAACCAATGATTCAGTTATGATAACTTTGAATGTTGAAGAAGCAGCAAAACTGTTGATGGTCTTAATGGCCAAAAGCTTGATACTAAAGAATGGAGTGTTGGAAACACTTAATAGAAAATTTAGTACCAAAAAGCGGATTATGCGAAACTATGAAGAAAGTCGTGGACAAATCACAAAGACTAAACTTTCCTTCAAAGAATCCAAATGATTTGATGTCTGCTGAAATCCTCAGCAAATATCTTGCTCCGAATTCATGTTAAATCTTGTGAAAAAATCTTTCTTCATCAGCCTTCGATCTTAGAAATTCCAAAATATCATCATAAATATCTTCGATATTTCTGAAGATATCTTCATAAATATTCTTGTCCGATATTAATTATCTCTCCACTCTATCTGTGTTATATCATAAAAGAAACTGTTTTAGTTTCTAAAATTCTGAAAAATTTGAATTTGAATTATGAATGATTTTAAAGTAGTGTTGGGAGGTGATGCATGAGTTAGTATAATATAATGACACTTGATCAACGTGATTATATTACAGTAAGTCATGCTGAATTTCTAATGGGACGTGATGATTCACAGATCATAACTTCATCACATGCCATGTTACATAACTCTTTCATTCTGCTTAACTTCTGAACATATCAAGAAAATATATTCTTGATAGTTCTATCCTCAGTGATTCTGGTATTTTGACAAATCAAATCGTGCTATTACACTCTTTCTTGTTTAGAATATTAAGTTCATTCGAAACTCCATACTTACGAATTCTGGACTGTTACTCGCTTTACTAGAGGTCGAGAAGAGAATAAAAAGGCAAAGAGCTCTAAAATATAAGAGAAAATATAAAGCCCAATAACAACACGGAAATTACAAACCGTGTATATCAATGTTTATCGCAACATAAAGACAGGGGAGAATTAAAAACACTATAACCCTAAGGGCGAAGTAGAAGAAAACAGATTCCTCTAGTGGAAGTTGGAAAAGGAGAATGATTGTTGTGATAGTAAGGATAAGAACAAGGATTAGAACTGGATTAAGCATTTTCACAACCTTTTGAATTTGGGAATTGAGTATAGGAGTGAAAAAAGTAATGGAACGGAAGAAGTTAATTTATAGTAAAATATCTGATAAAGAGATCGAGGCAGATAATCACATTTAATTAAAGAGATTTTATTCACCAAAGAATCAAATCTTTCAGATCTCGACGATTTTCTCTAAATCCCTTGAATTCCGGAAATCAACTGTGAATACGTCACCGGTTAATACGAACCTACATTTACTCATCTCAATCTTTTGTGACAGCTTCACTTGTACACTTCACATAATCGAATCATTATATCAAAATTAATCAATAATGATAAAACTCTATTTATCAACTAATATTCGTCATGAAAACATTTTTGTTGTTAGCCATGACAACTCCACTCAAATTTCGGGACGAAATTTCTTTAACGGGTAGGTACTGTGATGACCCGAGAATTTCCGACCAAATTTAAACTTTATTCTTATATGATTTCGATACGATAAGCAAAGTCTATAATGTTGAGTCTTGAAAACTTTGAAACTATGTTCATGTATTCGATTACCATTCGACCATTACCGACGATTCACGAACAATTAAGTTACAAATAAATATATATAGATACTTAAATAAGTGTGTATATATACCTCCATATATATATATATATATATATATATATATATATATATATATATATATATATATATATATATATATATATATATATATATATATATATATATAACAAAAGTATATATAATCGCTTGAAATAATAAAATACAATTTAATCAATCGAAATTAAAGATTTAAACTAAGAAACAAAATAATTAAGTTACTATTATATGAATATATATAAATTTATATATATTATATATTACATGATTAGTAAATTGTAATATTAATATATTTAATTACAAGTTAAAATAAATGTTACATTAATATTATTATATTCACTTTCATTACTATTTTTAAAGTTAATAATCGGTTTACTATTATTTAATATAATACATAAAATTAATACATTTCATTTATTATTAGAACTAGTAGTAAAATTATAATTTTAAGTTATTATGATTATTTGTTATTATTATTTTTTTATCAATATTATTATTATTATTAGTATTAATATAATTATATTTGTTAGAAAATAATACAATCTATTACTATTATCCTTAATAATATAATTATTATCATTTTATGATTTTAGTATCATTATTATTTATTGATATAATAATTATTAATAATATAATTATTAATTATTAATATTAATTTACTTATATAAATTGTAAAAGTCAAGAATTGGTACGAATTCTTTGGCTCTCAACATCAGATCCTCTTTTAAAGATTATTCTTGTCTGCAATTTGATACGAATCAATCCCAAAACATATATACAATTCCAAATTCAGTTAGCCGTCTATATCTGTTTTATATCTTTTTATTTTTATTTTTTTCCCCTGACCAAATCATGCCGAGCCACTAATCTGTTATATAACAGATCAATTCACGTTACAGTTGACAAACTGATACGTTTTCTTCACCTTCCATATCAATTACAAATATTTTGAAACAAATACCAAACGATAATTAATCAAATTTGTATTTTTTTCAGTAAACGACTCTGTTCTTTGTTTTATTTTCAATCATCGATTTTTCTCAATCAATTTCAAAATGTGTAAATGAGGTTTTGTTAGGAATGTATTATTATATCTTTCTGCAAAATTCAAACTTCCAATTCATTTTATCGATTAAAAATTTTTGAAGTCAAAGTTTTATTGAAAAAGTCAACTGTAGTGTTCATATCAAAAATTCGAGTTTGTTTTTGAGTCTTTGGAACAATTGACGATCCAGAAAGTTTGTATAAGCCATTTAGGACCTACTTCATGTTATAAGTTTTGTCTAAAACTCTCTAAAACTTCGAAATTGATATTGAGCTTGGGTTCGTGTTCATCAGACTGTCCCAGCTTTTATATATATATATATATATATATATATATATATATATATATATATATATATATATATATATATATATATATATATATATATATATATATATTTTGGTTTTGTTTTAAAGTTAATCAGGTCAATCAATAATCGTTTCTGTTTGAGTCCATTTCAATTGAGAAACTTAAATGATTAATTAACCTACTGTGGTCGATGGGTGTTCTAAGAATGAAGAAGAAAGGAACAGTTTAGTTAAAAGACTTATATTTATTTAAAACTGATATGAAACAGAAATTGGGCAATGGCCCAACGGTTTGAGATGTTAGCTTGGGAACGAGGGGTCTAGTGTTCAAGCCTAACTGGTGGCAGTTTTTTTTTTACAAAACCCATTCTTTGAGGTAGAATAATTATAATTATTATTATTATTATTATTATTATTATTATTATTATTATTATTATTATTATTATTATTGAAATTATTATTAGTATAAAAAGTATTACTATTATTTAAACTATCATATTTATTAAAAATTATCATTTTTATTGAAATTATTTTTAAATTATCATTTTAACATTTTTATTACTATTATCATTATCATTATTATTATTATTAAGTATTATTATTAATATTATTCTTCATTATCATTATTATTACTAATATTACTACTAATATTAATATTATTATTACAATAAATATTTTTCTAAAATATAATTTTATTACATATAACATAAGTACACTAATATTACAAATATTATATTTTAATATATTAACTATTATATTATTAATATAACATTAATTAACTTATATATATCATAAATATATATATATATGCACATATATATTAAAAGTATTAATAGAATTATAGATAAAGATATTAATCATAATATATTATAATCCATTTGATTAACAAATGTACTAAAATACATACTTGATATAGGTTCGTGAATCCGAGGTCAACCCTACACTTGTTCAATATCGTCATATGTATTTTTACTACAAAATATATTATGGTGAGTTTCATTTGCTCCCTTTTTAATTGCTTTTGCAATATATATTTTGGGCTGAGAATACATGCAATATTTTATAAATGCTTTACGAAATAGAGACAAGTGATTAAAAATGATATTCTGCGGATTGATGTGCTAGGTAATTTAGTTACATGTTATAAGAGCATGTAAGCGAGAATCCTAAAGATAGATCTATCGGGCTTAACACCCCCATCCTGTAGGCTGCACTAGACATAAGAGCTAGTGGGCGGATGTTTAGTACTTCGAGGATTATTTATACACTTGCGAGTGTACGTATCCTTCTTTGCGAAGATGACTTATTATATTATTGTTAAGGTTGGTTACTGAGGCCTCAACATAAGCAAAACAGTTTTATACACTTGTGAGTGTACATATATTTATAAACGGAAATCTTGTGGTCTATTAAAATAATGGAAATGATTGTTATGATAAACTAATGAACTCACCAACCTTTTGGTTGACACTTTAAAGCATGTTTATTCTCAGGTATGAAAGAAATCTTCCGCTGTGCATTTGCTCATTTTAAAGATATTACTTGGAGTCATTCATGACATATTTCAAAAGACGTTACATTCGAGTCGTTGAGTTCATCAAGATTATTATTAAATCAATTATAGTTGGACATATTATGAAATGGTATGCATGCCGTCAACTTTCGATGTAATGAAAGTTTGTCTTTTAAAAACGAATGCAATGTTTGTAAAATGTATCATATAGAGGTCAAGTACCTCGCAATGTAATCAACTATTGTGAATCGTTTATAATGTATATGAACGGGTCATTTCACATAGTGGGTAATTTTGGGTGTTCTTGGGTAAGATTGAGTTATGAAGACTCAATAGTAACTAACCTAGGGTTTCAATGTGTAAATTGGTACTTGTGAGTCTTAAAATTGGTTAGTTAACTACTAGCACACCTAGATGTGATGTAAGTGGGTATTTGGTGACCAAATGGGTGTGTGAACCTTTAAATGGGTCCTTGATGACCTAAGTTGTCTAAATGTGTGTGTAAATGCGATAACCTTGTGTTAATGAATGATTTAAGACCCAAAACTTGCTAGTGTTAGAGTTTTGGCAAAGATGACCTAAGGATTAGGGTTAAAGGTGCTAATGGATCGAAATTGGCACCGTGGGTCAAAATGACACTAGAATGGTGAGTAAGTTGGTTGACCAACTTGATTGTATGATTGATTATATGCATAACGTATAGGTACGCCGCATTGAAGGTTGCGAGCTTGATAATCTCACCGAAGACGTTAAGGTGAGTGGAATGATTATATGCGTATGTATATAATGTATTTATTTGTATGCTATGGTATGAACCAAAGAGCCGGTAGTGCCATAGTATGTGCGATTGTGCTATGATGTGAACCAAAGAGCCGGTAGCGTCATAATACGTGTGTTGTAGTGTGAACCAAAGAGCCGGTAGCACTACAGCACGAGTTGTTAGAGTGTGAACCAAAGAGCCAGTAGCACTTTAATGCGAGTATGACTCGGGTTGTGATGTGAACCAAAGAGCCGGTAGCATCATAACCGATGTGTATGGTGTGAAACAAAGAGCCGGTAGCACCATGACGCGAGAATGGTTAACCATGGTTGTGTTTTGTTTTGTAGCATATTGTATTATGTCGATTATATGTTATTGATTAAGCTAGATGCGGTTATTGGAGATTATTAGCTTTGTACATGTGATGGTATGCTAATTGTATTGCTAGCGTGTATGCGGTATATGTGTAAGTGATTGCAAGTAGGTATATTATATATATATATATATATATATATATATATATATATATATATATATATATGGGTATAATTATTGCATTCACTAAGCTTTGCTTACCCTCTCGTTGTTTACCTTTTTATAGGCTCGGGTGTTGACAATGGTAATGGCGTTCGATTGGATTAGAGATTCGGCTTTGTTTTTTATATGGGACGCATTCGTGATGAATAGCTTTTGAAGTTTGGCCAAGATGTGGGTAGTTTAACCCCAAACACCATGCTCTAGTGTAGTTTGGAAATTAAACTCGTACGGTCGAAACTTGTATTTTGAACGAAACTCGTAAAACGGCCGATGTGGGCCCGAAGTTGTAAAACTCAATTTTATTGTGGAAACCTCTTAGTTTAACTTATTATAACTTGTTGTGAAAAGGTTTTCGTCTAAAAGTGTCGGGAAGAGGGTTTTCCGCTCATGTAAGTTGAGCACGGGGATCAGTCCCTGGCAGATCATTGGGACGCCGTCCCAAAGGGCTGGACGCCGTCCAGGCCTTCCGTACTGGACGCCGTCCAGATGTACTAGCCCATAAATTTTATTTTTTTGGTCGTACTTTTGGGCGTTTCTAGGTTTGGGTCGTTACACCTAAAAGCATATTACGGTCCTCTTGGTGTAAGATGTGATCTGGATTGATATCCTGCAAAACATAAACATGAGAGTCCATTGAAAATTTTTGTTGATAAAACCCGAAAAAAGCCTCTTTGATAAGAGTCGGGTTAGTCACCCATTCCCCATTAATCGATAAGCCTTTAAGCATTTAAGAATTCCTTCTTTGCTTTAATAAGCAATGAAAAAATTTAGAATTCTCATCTCCTTCGGTGTCCCATTTGACCTTTGATTTTTGTGCCAAGTCCGCGTCTTCCAGGCTTTGAATCGAATCTAACTCCTGCAAAAGGTTAGTTCTTTCAAGTAAGACGCTATCATTGACTGTGTTATCTTCTATTTTCTTTTCGATCTTATTAACTCTCTCGGCAGCAAGCTTTTTACGTGAACTGATGTTGGCTCTATGATCTTTAACCCACGCTTTAGCCTTGTCTTTGACCTTCTTCAATTTATCATGGAAAACCAATTGATGTTGGCCAGGAATCTGCTCGTACTCTCTCTTAACCATGTCCGAGAAATCAGGAGTGGAAAGCCACGAATTGAAGAATTTAAACGGCATCGGACCAAAATCTAATTTGACATTATGGTAAAGCAGCGGCAAATGATCCGACTATCCTTTGGTTAAAGCGACTAATTTTAGATCCGGAAACCATCCTTGAACATTTGGGGACACAAGCACCCTATCGATACGGCTCATTTTTGTGGCAGGTTTATTAATCCTTGTGAATCTTCTACCTCCAAGAGAGACATCAACTAAACCTGTATCACCAATAAACTGGTTAAACACAATAGCTTCATCATTATTGAAAATGGTACCGAACCTTTCTGACTCGTCTCGAACTTCATTAAAATCGCCAAAGAGAACATATTCACCATCGTGATTTGTGATGAACTCCTTTAAACGATCTCATAAAGCTCTCTTAAGATGAGCATTCTGAGGCCCGTAGACGTTCACCATGTAAAACGAAGCTTCGGAATAAATCCATTTACCCCGGACAATGACAAAATTGTCATCACTCCAAATACGATCTTTCACAAAATAATTCGGGTCCCATATGGAAATAATTCCTCCCGATCGACCTCTAGAAAGACGGCAAGCAAAATCGATTGCATAGTTTCCCCACATTGTTATGTTTACCGAGCATACACTCCGTTTTGTTATGTCCCGATCCAACCCGAATTCTTTTTCTAACTTAATTTCATTTATTTTTCTTTTTCGGATATACTTAACCTAGATGGTTGTGTTCTACTCAAATTTAAGAATTCATCATTTAGGCATAAACCAAAGATAACAAACAAAAAATACGTGAAATTAAAAGAAATAAAAGAAATTTAAGTTTTAAAAAAAAAATCAAAATCATTTTTAGTCATATTCATTTAAATAATTGTCTCAACTTTTTTAATAGCCTTTATTACATTATATAATTTATATAATTTATTTTTGATTTTATAAAAGCATTTTTCTCATCACCGGTGTGCGAATTTTAATTATAAAAAAAAATATGAACCGAATCATTTTTCACAACAACACACGAGCTCGATCCCGCTCGTTATTATTATTACGTAATTATTTATATTATATTAAATAATATATTACTACTATTATAATTATAATTATTAATATTTATATTACATATTATTTCATTTATTAAAAATAAAAATATTTCGTTAATTAAAATAACATTACATAAAACTCAGATGTTGCACTTATAACTTAAGAATGACAACATTTAAAAACCGGAAGTTAATTAAAAACGACATAACCATAATTCGTCGTCGAAAGAATTAAACGCTTTGACATATTTCTATTGAAGCCTTACCTTAGCTTTCTTTACTAATGTGTATTATACTTGAGGCTATTGAGTTGAAATATATTCGGATAAGAGTCATAAACTCTCCAACAATCGATTGTCGGGCTTCCTCCAAGGGCAAACTGTTAGAAACAGGGTATGAAAACAGATAATCCGGATATTTCTAGAATCGTGAAACACTTTCCTAATTGAATATTCCGACCCTCCTTGTCTCGGGTTATACGAAATTTCAATTGGGATAAGTCTATAAATGCAAATCGTTTCCAGACAAGAAGAACGCTATTTTTGTGTATAGATTTGTGTGTTCGTTTCTGTGTAAATTGAAAAAAGTGTGAAAGCAGTTTTACAAAACTGATGATATAAATCAGTTTATCGGCGGTTATTTTTGAATAGTTATGACTGTCCATAAGAGCGGGAAAAAACGTTTTATTTAAACGTTTCATTAAAACGTATCACTCAAAACGTTTTTGTTACCCGCCCACTCACCTGGGAGCGGGGCCCAGTCAGGGGCTCTGCCCCTTGGCTGCCGCCAGGGGCTAGGGATGGCAATGGCCACCCGATCCAGTGGATATCCACCCGATCCACTCGCTTGTGATGGATATGGATGAACTTAAATGGATATGGATATGGATATGGATGAACCTAAATGGATATGGATACGGATATGGATGAAAAATTTCATCCATGGATATATCCATTTACACCCGAAATACATATACAAATACATAAATATAGATATATGCTTACACATTTACCATTATTAATTCATTTTCCGTTAAATTTACATTTTGCTTTAACCTTATAATCAAATAACTATGATATATTATAGTATAACACGCATATATCTAACAAAATAATCATACAAATTACATATTATTTTTTCATAATCTATGTTTAATAGTAAATTTAATAAATTATGTTCTATCTTCGATGAAGATTACACTTTCTTGTGGATAGACTTTAATTATATCATGCTATATTTATTTTTGCTATACTACGTTTTTGTTTCCATCACATATTAGGAAATAATATAACATTATTTGAATATCCAATGGATATCCATTAATCCGCTTAATCCATTGGATATGGATATGGACGGATGACCTGAAATTAAATGGATATGGATGTGGATATGGATGAATAAAAACTAAATGGATATGGATATGGATACGGCATCACCCGATCCATATCCGATCCATTGCCATCCCTACCAGGGGCGCTGCTCCTTGGACCCCGCAAGAAGGCGCAACCCCCTTGACCCCGCCATTACCTTGCGCTAGTGTCTAGTTCACTCTTATGGGCGTGCACTCCGCACTCACCGAACCCATGTTAAGTATCACTAGTCAACTTCTGCTTTCTAGTAAATCACAATCAGCTAAAATGATAGTTGGATGACACTAAAATCACCAACACAACACAAGATATCTCATTCGACGAACCGATACTCCATTGACTATTGTCACTTGCATGACCCGGTAGACGACGGATGGGGTCCTCTCGGAATAGAGACTCAAACCGCCTCGAGGTTGAGTTCCTGTTATCATTTTGTACCTCGATTGGTTCTTCATAAAACTCATCTTAATTGAGTGTTGTCTTTCTTTTGTTGCTCATGACACCTTCAAAACAAAAACATTTGGGACAATCTTTCGGAACGTGCCACACATCTTCATTGGTGAATGACTTTTTGATTCGAATCTTGGATGCCTTTCATGCATGTGTCATGATATCCAAGTCCAACGCTCCACTTGTCCAATGAGATGCTATATTGGATGGTATATTGGAGTAAAACGACAATAAATAGCTTGATGTCTTTTTACATCTTACTCTATTTGTCGGTCATTTGATTCGCTCGTTGAGGCACGCCCACAATTGAATTGTGTAATTTTCGGATGGAACCCCAAAAAGACTCTTTTGATTGATTATTTCAAACATCCACATTTTCATAAAAGCGATCTCAACTGTCAAATTTTTATTTTTATCGTCCAGATAAATAAAATTACTTGTGTAAGTGTTGAGATCGTTGTCGAAGAGTTAAGATGAAATTACAAAAATAGTTTTTAATAAATAATAAAAAATGAAAGATAAAACGAAAAAAAAGTAAACGTTGAAGAAGAGCGGGCGAATGTTGTTTTCCCGACGCTCAGAGTTTCTAAGGTAACTAAACATTGACAAAACTATATTCCACTTTATACGCTCTTAGATCACTTTTAACAATGACACAATTTCCTCTCAAGACAGATTAATATATCAGCGCCACATCAACATGTTCTCCAAGATTGAATGATGACAGATTAAAATATGTAATATGTAAAATACAAGAACAAATTAATGAGAGAACTATTCGTCATCTTCAGGATCATAAAGCTCCTTGACATTACCGCGTTTTATGGTGTTTGGAAAGAATGACATTGTTGAGGAGGAACAAACCGTGGTGTTGTTGTTGCTGAAAAATCATACTCCTGTATGTTTGCGTTCATGGGCTGTCGGGTGATAAAGAATATAGATTAATGACTGGTGCCATTTATGAGTAAGGAGCAAAACCCATTGTTTGTTGCGGGTTGGAACTTGATCTGGTCAGGGAGGGATAAACTTGTGAATCGAGTAGATGTTGAAACATATCATTAGCTTGTGAATTAGGTAGTTGGAGGTTTGATGTGGGTCGAAATTTTGATGATTTTTTTAATTTTGAATGTCTGAATATGGTGAAAAGAAGGGTTAGATGTGTGTGAAAAAATGTGTTGTTTACATATATTGAGTTGAAGTGTTAGTTTGTTAAAAAAAGGTAAAATATCAACGAGCCGTTGGTTTTCAAAAGTTTTATTTATTTATTTTTTTCAAAGGTAATTTTATAATTTTTTATTTTGTATTCTCTTGTTTGTGCTCTGTGCTCATTTGTGTCAAATAACAATGAAGAGAGGGATGAGCGGGTCCGGGTAGAATGAGGATTAGAGAATGCCATCGATGCTCTCAAGAGTGAGCCGAGGGCGATTCCGGTGACACTGGTCTTAGAGGATTCGCAAGACCACACTCGAGACACATCATATACAAATCATGTCAATTACCAAATTAAATTGTATATTTGTGGTAGTATTTGCGATGTACGTGGTACTGCAGTGTATTCGAATTCATGGGATGAGAACGTCGGGAGTTTAAATTCAAGTGGAGTTTTCTTGTCATTTGAGCAGTAATTTTGGAGTTTCTGTAAGATTAATGTGCAAGGTACAACATATAACTATATGGCTAAATTTATTTGAGCATTCGGAGTCACACACATATACACCTAGACGTCAAATGAAATATATATATGATGTATATATATAATCAAGTAACAAAATAAATGCAATTTTGTTTGTCAAAATAAATGTCAATTCGTTGGTGGCAAACAAAAGTTAATGCAAAAGTGAAAAGCAAAAAAGGAAAAGCTAAAGATAAGATATGAAATTGTTAGTGACAATTTCTTTTCAACCAATTTTAAAGTTGATTACTTACTCCATAATATAGAAATTAATAATGTTATTTTGCTCCATCAGTTGATTATCAACTGACTAAAAGTATACCACTTTATTACATATATATAGATATATGTGGCCTTTGGTTTTAAAAGAGAGTGTCAAGGAAAGAAAATAATAGGGTGATCTATTTTATGTTGTCTTTGTTCAACGTAAACAAACACAAATAAAACTTCAAGTTTCTTTTGATTCATTTTGAGAAGTCTTAATATATATACGGAGTATCATTATATTAATTGTCTCACACAATTAATCAAGGGTTGATTAATTTATTACTTGAGTTTGGACTAGCATCCATTGGTGATTGTTTGAAGTGTAGTGTGGACTATCCAAAGAGACGGTCATACTATTGATCGTAAGTTTCTCTCCTACAATCCGTTTCTTCAGGAAAGGTATATCGTTTACTCACTTTGTGAATTTATATATTTTGGTAATTATTAGTGGTGTAATTGGATCTAATGGAACCGTTAATCGTGTGTATGTTTTGTAATGTAAAATAAGTTTATTTTAACTATCCGCTGCGTTAATCTCCGTTAATCTCATTGAAAAGTACACACGGTTGTTCATCAGTGGAATTCGAGCCGCTTTTACACCATTTTAATTGTCACGTGATTTTCTCAGATCTAGTTTTGTGAGATGGTAAAAAGTAAAAACTTTTTTTTATAATTTCAACATGTTTGTTTTAAATTAAATCTCATGACGCACAAATAAGATCTGAAAAATATCACTGTTATAAATTTTGAATTTATTTATTATGGCTTGAATAATTGTTGTTTATTTCATTCCATGGTTGTACACATGCATTGTAACCATGGACAAGCCATATGTAGTTTTTAATAATGTAGTTATTAGAATTGTGATTGCACACATAGCCCATAATTCCCCGGCCTATGTATGATTGTTGTGATTGTAAATTACAGCAATATTGTGTCATGTTGATTATTTGTATTATAAGGCCATTTTGAAGCCAAAATTGTATTATATTTATTTTCCATTTTCATAGTATTGTATTTAAGTTTATTTCAATTTGTAAAAGTACTAGTTTAGTTGTATTTTCAAATTTAAATAAATGTAACAAGATGAAGATTGAAGATAAAATACAACATGCTTTTGGCTTAGAAGATGGCGAACAGGTCAAGTTGACAACAATGGCGTTTGTCAAGTTTTCACTTGATTCTTGAATCAAGTGGGAGCTACGATATTACCCTTAGTTTGACCTCTTGATCCCATGTCGGCTCATGGGATCAAGCATAGGATTTTTGGGCTAGGCTATGTGTGTGTGATGCATGGTATGGTTGTGTTTTATTTTTACGCATTTATATTTAATTGTTGATTATAATATATGCTAAATGTTTTTTGATGAAAACATCAAATAAAACTAGTAACGAGTTTCAAAGGTTAAAATTGATGATTTTAAAAAGTTAAACTCTAACGAGTTTAAAGTTAAATATTTTTTGAAACTCAAATAATATATATGAGCAACATCTTTTAAAAATGTTTTAAAATGATACACAGTGTGTATTTGTTATTTTTTTTATATAAAATAAAATAACAAACTTGACGCATAAACACGATCGACATATATAAAATTGGTTAAAATGTTTTTTAACAAATTGTAGCGAATCTTGTGTGCATGCATTATTCGTTAACACAAACATTTTTAAAATACCCGTCAAATTTAAGTCATGCCATCCAATGAGCTTGCAAACACTCCTCGTTATTTTTTGATTACGGTGAGACCTAATCGAATTATAGCCACGAGGTGAATTTTCAGTTACGAGTGAGACTAGGCTGAATTTCCACTGTTTCCAAATTGGACGACTTAATCGTATTCACGGTGAGACTTGAGATCGAGGCAAGGATGGGACAAACATGCCAATAGATAATAGTGGTTTGTTAGACTACACATATCTCAGGGTCCCATAAAGATCTAAGAGTTGCATCTGTGATGCAATTGGTACTCGCTACCTACCAGTAGACTCTATAACTGCTAGCTGATCAACAGATGTAGTTATGGAACCTCTATATGGATCTTAGGCTTTCGTAAATTAATTGTTTTTAAATATATTAAAACTTGGGTAATTAATTTATTAAAGTACAATATCGAAAATACTAAAATTGAATCTTGTTCTCTTGTAGATGTCAAACAATCAAAATGTAAATCAAATCAACCTCCGTTCTTTGTTGGAGAAGGAGAAACTTAATGGTTCAAACTTTCTCGATTGGCACCGCAACCTGAGAATTGTTCTCAAATTTGAAGGGAAGTTGAACAAAATTGAAGAACCCTTACCCGAAGCTCCTCCTGAGACAGCTACTGCTGCTCAAAAGAATGCTTATCAGAAGTTGTTTGATGAGCAAGAGAAGATAGCTTTAATCATGCTTGCTAGTATGACTTCTGACCTCCAAAAGGAAATGGAAGATCGTACAGCATATGATATGATGACTGAGCTGAAAAATATGTTTCAGAAACAGGCTAGTCAAGAGTTATATGAAACTTATAAGCTTCTTCAAACATGCAAAATGGAGGAGGGTCAATCAGTGAGTTCTCATGTCTTAAAAATGAAAAGCTACATTGACCGATTGGAAAAACTTGGAACTACCTTGCCGCCTAACTTGGCCGTGAACACGGTTTTGGTTTCACTACCAAAATCGTATCACCAATTTGTGATGAATTACAATATGCAAGGTTGGGAGAAATCTCTGGCAGAGGTGCACTCGATGCTCAAAACTGCTGAACAGGATATTCCATATAAGGTTTCCAATCCAGGTGTCCTTATGATTAGGGAAGGTAGAGTGAGAAAGAATAAGCCAAAAACTTGGGGAAAAGGAAAAGGCAAGTCAATTGCTAAGAAAAAGATTCCACCACCTCCCAAGAAAGAAAACCCAGCGAAAGACGCCGAATGTTTCCACTGTGGAAAAGTTGGCCACTGGAGGAGGAACTGTCCTTCCTACCTATCTGAGTTGAGAAAAGGCAAAGCTGGCCAGACTAGTAAATCAGGTATATTTCATATACAGTTATATACTTTTTCTAGTGATTCCTGGATTTTTGATACTGGTTGTGGTACTCACATCTGTAACAATATGCAGGGAATGAGAAGAAGTAAGAGACTGAAGAACAACACACTAGACTTAAGAGTGGGCAATGGGGCTCGAGCTGCAGTCGAAGCTATTGGCACCTATGAGCTTACTCTACCTAGTGGTCTTATTGTTTTGTTGGAACAATGTCATTATGCTCCTAGTATTACGAGCAATGTAATTTCAGTTTCTCTTTTGAAAAATGTTGGTTTTGAACTTACATTTACGCACTTTGGTATTTCAGTTTCTAAGAATAATGTATTTTATTTTAATGCTATTCCACGTGATGGTATTTTTGAAATTGATATGTATGGTGTAATTTCAAATAATAATTCTGTATATACATGTACTGCCAAACGAGTCAAGAAAGACTTGAATAATACCTATCTATGGCATTGTCGTATTGGTCATATAAACAAACAACGCATTTCAAAACTCCAATCTGATGGGATTTTGGAATCAACTGGCTCTGAGTCATTTGATGTATGCGAGTCATGTTTATGTGGAAAGATGACAAAGGCTCCTTTCTCCGATTTAGGTGAAAGAGCTAAAGATCTTTTAGGACTAATACGTACTGATGTATGTGGCCCTTTTAGAACTATGTCTAGAAATGGTGAAACATACTTCGTTACATTTACTGATGATTATAGTAGATATGGTTATGTTTACTTGCTAAAACATAAACATGAAGTTTTTGAAACGTTCAAAATCTTCCAAAATGAAGTAGAGAATCAACTTGGAAAGACCATTAAAGCCCTTCGTTCTGATCGGGGAGGGGAATATATGAGTCAAGAGTTTTTGGACCACCTGAAGAATTGTGAGATTGTCTCACAATTCACTCCACCTTATACACCACAGCACAATGGTGTGTCGGAGCGGAGGAATCGAACTTTACTTGATATGGTTCGATCTATGATGAGTCTAACTACTCTACCGATGTCTTTTTGGGGTTATGCATTAGAGTCTGCTGCACGCATACTCAATATGGTTCCAACCAAGAAGGTAGATAAGACACCATATGAGTTATGGCATGGAAAGAGTCCTAAGTTGTCTTATTTGAAAGTCTGGGGTTGTGAAGCGTATGTGAAACGTGACACTTCAAACAAGTTAGAACCCAGAGGTATCAAATGTCACTTTGTGGGATACCCAAAGGAAACAATGGGTTACTACTTTTACTACCAAGCTGAAAACAAAGTGTTTACTGCTCGGTTTGCTGAATTCTTTGAAAGAGATCTTCTCTTACAAGAAGTCAGTGGGAGTAAAGTAGATCTTGAAGAAATTCAAGAATCACAAGGTAACATACCTTTTGAAGGCACTAGTTATCCACACGTTGAAGCTGAGCACATTGTTGATGAGCCAGAACGTGTTGCACCTATAATTCATAGATCTAGTAGAACTCCTCATCGACCTGAGAAGTTAAATCTTCTGATTAATTCAGATGAATCTCATCTAGGGGATTATGATGAACCCTCTAGCTACCGTGAGGCCATATCAGGTTTAGAATCAGAAAAATGGGGAGATGCTATGAATACAGAGATGCAGTCCATGAAAGAAAATCAAGTATGGGACTTGATTGATCTTCCACCCAATTGTAAACCAGTTGGGTGTAAATGGGTCTACAAGAAGAAGGCTGACATGGACGGTAATGTAAACACTTTTAAGGCTCGATTGGTGGCAAAAGGTTATACTCAAACTCAAGGAATTGATTATGAGGAAACTTATTCACCAGTCGCGAGCATTAAGTCAATTAGGATACTTATTGCCATAGCAGCTTTTCATAATTATGAAATATGGCAAATGGATGTGAAAACCGCTTCCCTAAATGGCGACCTAAGTGAGGACGTATATATGGTTCAGCCGGAAGGGTTTGTAAATCCAAAGCATCCTAATAAAGTATGCAAGCTTCTAAAATCCATTTATGGATTAAAGCAAGCATCCAGGAGCTGGAATCTTAAGTTTGATCAGAAAATCAAAGAGTTTGGTTTTTCTCAAAACCAAGATGAGCCCTGTGTTTACATTAGAGCTAGTGGGAGCAAAGTTGTCTTCTTGATCTTGTATGTTGATGACATACTACTTATTGGAAATGACATTCCAACTTTGCAAGATGTCAAATCTTGGCTTGGAAAATGTTTTGCCATGAAAGATCTTGGAGAAGCTAAGTATATTTTAGGAATCAGGATCTATAGAAATAGATCCAAAAGGCTTATTGGTTTGAGTCAAAGTACATACATTGACAAAATCTTACGAAGATTTAACATGCAAAACTTCAAGCGCGGAGCATTGCCCATGCAAAAGGGCATAACCTTGAGCAAGTCTCAAAGTCCTATCACACCTGATGAGATAAGACGAATGAAATGTGTTCCTTATGCTTCGGCTATAGGATCCATTATGTATGCTATGTTATGTACTAGACCTGATGTCTCGTTAGCTTTGAGTTTGACGAGTCGTTATCAACTGAATCCAGGTGAAGAACATTGGATTGCTGTTAAGAGCATTCTTAAGTATTTGCGGAGAACTAAAGATATGTTCTTGGTTTACTGTGGTTTGGAAGAAGAGTTGAGTATTAGATGTTATACAGATGCTAGCTTCCAAACTGATCGAGATGATTCCCGATCCCAGTCAGGGTATGTCTTTGTCATGAATGGCGGGGCAGTTGATTGGAGAAGCTCAAAGCAGACCACAGTTGCACAGTCTACAACGGAAGCAGAATACATTGCTGCCTCAGAAGCTGCTCAAGAAGCTGTCTGGATTAGGAAGTTTATTGCTGAACTCGGAGTAGTTCCCAGCATTGAATCCCCTATGGAAATGTACTGTGATAATTCAAGTGCTATTATACTTGCGAAAGAATCACGTGTACGTAAAGGTAGCAGACACATTCTTCGAAAGTTTGACTACATTCAAGAAGTCGTTGAGAGGAATGATATTAGTATTCTTAAGGTTCATACAGATGATAATGTGGCTGACCCGTTCACGAAGCCTATGACACACAACAAGCATGATGATCATGCTAGTAGTATTGGACTTCGTTATGCTGCTTATCTTTTTAATTTGTAATTTAGTATTTGGATATTTTGGAACATTAAACAGTTTTATCATAATGAATTGATATATTGATGGTATGATCATTTTCATTTATATCACTATGTTCTATATTAGCATGTTTAATCCATGAGTAATTGTTGATTATTCAAAATCTCCATAATCGATCATGTTATGGGAATAACATGAATTAAGATTAATATGAAGTTTTGGTTTATATTTATTGATGATAAATAGTTAACTTGTAGAGACCAAAATTCATATGTATTCATTGATGATGAATATTGGAATGACCCAACCGAGATATCACTACATGGATGGTTGTCAGTAGTGAATCTTTTAGTGATTATGTTTTTATGTCCTTAGACTTGAGATGCACGCCGGTTTTGATGTGTGAAATATTGTACTTTGATATGGTTAAATGATGTCCTGAATAAGGCTGTAATAAAGGCCATTATTGGGTATAATGTAAAGCTCGTGAGAGACACGTGTATGCAATATAGGATTTGTTCCTCCAAAATGTTTGGAGTTAGATACTTTTGAGCTCCTCGATGAATGAATAAGATATTTGTGTGGCCGCACCCAGATGTAATTAAGATGATACTTAATTAATTTGGTGATCTAATTTATTTCTAAGATCGAGAAATAAAATTGTTAAACAAGTGAGAATGACCGATGATCCATATCTCAAGTTTAACTAAAGTATCTGAAACAAAAGGACGAATGACATTTAACACTTACTATAAGCAGTTCTGAGAAACTACCCTTACGTAAATTTAGGGACAATGACCTGTTGCTAGACGGTATTCATTGTTTGTATAGTTACTTGGTGTTGTGCCATGCACAAGTGGGAGTCTGTAAGATTAATGTGCAAGGTACAACATATAACTATATGGCTAAATTTATTTGAGCATTCGGAGTCACACACATATACACCTAGACGTCAAATGAAATATATATATGATGTATATATATAATCAAGTAACAAAATAAATGCAATTTTGTTTGTCAAAATAAATGTCAATTCGTTGGTGGCAAACAAAAGTTAATGCAAAAGTGAAAAGCAAAAAGGAAAAGCTAAAGATAAGATATGAAATTGTTAGTGACAATTTCTTTTCAACTAATTTTAAAGTTGATTACTTACTCCATAATATAGAAATTAATAATGTTATTTTGCTCCATCAGTTGATTATCAACTGACTAAAAGTATACCACTTTATTACATATATATAGATATATGTGGCCTTTGGTTTTAAAAGAGAGTGTCAAGGAAAGAAAATAATAGGGTGATCTATTTTATGTTGTCTTTGTTCAACGTAAACAAACACAAATAAAACTTCAAGTTTCTTTTGATTCATTTTGAGAAGTCTTAATATATATACGGAGTATCATTATATTAATTGTCTCACACAATTAATCAAGGGTTGATTAATTTATTACTTGAGTTTGGACTAGCATCCATTGGCGATTGTTTGAAGTGTAGTGTGGACTATCCAAAGAGACGGTCATACTATTGATCGTAAGTTTCTCTCCTACAATCCGTTTCTTCAGGAAAGGTATATCGTTTACTCACTTTGTGAATTTATATATTTTGGTAATTATTAGTGGTGTAATTGGATCTAATGGAACCGTTAATCGTGTGTATGTTTTGTAATGTAAAATAAGTTTATTTTAACTATCCGCTGCGTTAATCTCCGTTAATCTTATTGAAAAGTACACACGGTTGTTCATCAGTTTCTTCAAGGGAGTTTTCTTTAGATTGTGCATTCTACGCGGTTAATCTACGATTTCATCTGACACACAATTTGAATGTGATCCGGTGCGTGACTTTTAGTCCCATATGTAATTTAACATGTTGTAAAACAAAAAGGTATACATGTGGTAGAGAATACTAAGGCCCAGAATGCAATAATTAATTAAATTTCCTACCGTCCACTAGACACTCATGCATCATGTATGTATTTTTTTATATGAAAATATTAACCCCACTTGATAAATGGTTCCCGTCGAAACCTTTTGCCACCATTCAAACGTTTATACTTTATTTGTTTGGCATCACACTCATAATTTATTTTGTCTTGTTTTTATCACCAACGTGATATTTGCAACACACTTGACATCTTTACTTCAATATACATTACATTTACCTTTAATTTCCAATCATCATTATTAATAATAAATAATATAATGCATACACTAGAAATATTCTACCATTATGATTTTCATAAAATGTAACTCTTGACTTATAGTGACAGAGTTTGAACGGAATGTTTGAAACATACAGAATTGTTTAATGGGTAAATTGCAAATTAACGTAAAAACATGCATATTTTAATGTAAATATTGATTATAATTGTACTAATAATGCATATTTTTTACATATTTTCAATGACAATATTTGTATATTTGTATATATATACAATAGTCAATGCATGATGAATAGTAAATTATGGCATCTATGTAAATACGTCAATCTTGAATTGTAATAGTTTAATTTTTTATTTTTTTAAACGCATGTAGCATTTGGTAATAGTAGTTCCGTAAATTAGTAGAAGTTTGATATCAGTCCTTTCTTTAACTTTTTTCAAATACAATATACGATAAATTCATAAACGAAATAATATTAGTTTTATACCAAATACGTTGAAATTATTAGAAAGCATTTATTTTATTGACAATCAATTTGTGTATATTGTAATTGTAAACAAATAAATAATGTTTAATTTTACTGCTCCAAACAATTTTTTCCGCCACAACAAGCGGGCAAAACCCGCTCGTTGATTTTAATCGTACATTATCTAAGTTAATATCTTGATCTAGAGAACTCAATCTTGAACTGTAATAGTTTAAAGTTTTTTTTTTTTTTAAACACATGTAGCATTTGGTAATAGTAGTTTGGTAAATTAGTAGAAGTTTGTAGCTCTTTCTTTAACTTTTTTCAAATACAATATACGATAAATTCATAAACTAAATAATATTAGTTTTATACCAAATACGTTGAAATTACTAGAAAGCATTTATTTTATTGATAATCAATTTGTGTATATTGTAATTATAAACAATTAAATAATGTTTAATTTTACTACTTAAAACGATTTTTCCCATCACAACACGTGGGCAAAACCCGCTCGTTGATTTTAATCGTACATTATCTGTTAGAAACCGGGGTTGTAAAACCTTCGTGCCTGAAACGGTAATGACTCCGGATTGATCTTTGAATCGTGTGAACACTTTTCTAATCGAATATTTCGACCCTATTAGCCACGGGTTACACGAAGTTTCGATTGAGATAAGACAAAGACAAGATTGTCGTCTTGGCTAAAAGATAACAATCAAACAATTACAGAGATGTATCTTCTAATTGTTTGAAATTGAAAGTGTGTAAAAGGATCAAAATTCTGGAACTTTTTTCAAATACACAAAGAGTGTATTTATAATGGGTCAAAAGGTTTGATGAAGAGTCACAACCTTTGATTCATACTCACTAATGACTTGGAAGTTAATATTAATGTATTTAGACTTAAAATAGTCTAAAAACACAGAAAAACCGCAAATAAATGCCCTGGAACAACCCCAAAACGTTTGAGGTTCAAATGTGCCTTTTGGGTTGAAAAGGCATTTTCAGCGAATTCAGTGTTAAGCCGCGCCGCGGGTCCAGGAGCCGCGCCGCGGGCTAACAAAGCAAAACACTTCCAAATATGCAAAAACTCTCGACCTTGAAATCATGCCTTAAGTCGTGCCGCGGGTCCAGGAGCCGCGCCGCGGCTTAAAGCTACTACACACCAAAATTTTGTTTAAGCTTATTTTCAAGTGTGTTTAGCCTTTCAAGTCGCGTTTCGCATTCTTTCAAGTTGTGTTTCGCATTCCTTAAGTTCCAATTCGCACTCCTTAAGTTCCAAACATTATTTCCAAGTCCAAAATAATACCTCAAACCACCTCACGTTTTACGAACGTGTACTCCACACTCTCCGAATTCGTGTAACGTATCAATGGTTCAAAAACACTTTCAACTTAGTAATCCAATCAACTAAAATGACGTTGGATCATGCTAAAATCACCAACAATTCCCCCCCCCCCCCATTTTAGTATGATCCTTGATTACTAAAATACCAACAATTAGAAACTAATGCATAAGTGTAAATGTCACATGGATTGAATTTACACATAGTATATTACACGTGCAAGAATTCAAAAATTAGGGTGCTCTAAATGTTTGAACTCATCAATTCATTTGAAAACCTGTCGATAATATACACACTAGTTCCATACTTTCTACAATTACCCCGACACTATTATAAGCCTTGTGTCCCAATCCTCTCATGAACATATCAAAAGCTAAGTCCCAAGCTTTCTTGAGGCGGCTTAACCTCATGTTCACGTAGGTAGTTTCTTATAATCTTGCTCCCGCGATAAAATTTTTCAAGACAACTATTAAGAAGTATTTAACTATAACCTTCTTTATCTCACAGGTCCGAACACATACTTTGGGATCATATATTAAATGTGTTCCAAACTTCAGATAGTAGGCTTTCCTCATTGAATTCAGCTCCTAGCGTTGTACTAGAAGGGAATTGGGTATCCCACTATGGAATATCTAAATGGACTTCAATCCCACAATATTAGCCAACTTTTGCGCGCATCCGGCTAATGCTTTTATCAAGTGATTTAGTCAAACTTTTGTTGTAACACAACAAAATTCACATACATCACTTCATTCGTGATCAACCCACGAAACACAATTTGTCTAAGGCATAAATGTCTAGACTTTTACTTGTATAAGTACATGCCTTAGTCACAAGTCATCCCATCACTATGGGTCACCATGAATATTAATCTCATTCATTATGTCTTCAATCAATTTCCTAAACCAAGGATTTACCAAGTTCTTATTATACCATAAGTAACTTGTGAGATCTCAAATCAATTGATTTATTAGTCCTTGCATATGTCCACCTCTACAAGTCATCAATGTAAACATATAATTTATACACCCTTGATAATGTATCCCCATTATCCTTGTGTACAAATATTACCAATACAATAGAGGTGAGATTATAATTATAAATATACCTTTGTCAAGCCACTTCTAGAACCAAGAAGTAATGACAATAAGTTTATAATTTCCATAATCTCAACATCAACCTTTTTGATCCAAGATACCTCATCTATATCAAGTGTAAATCCGACAACTTGTTGATGCATTATCTCATTAATAAATGATAAACTCAATATAATTTTAATAGGCCTTAGGATCACCATTGTGAACTAAACCATAAACCATGGTTGACCTATACATGTATCAAAACACTTAAGTCCCATCACAATAAATTTCACTAGACCATGCTTAATCTCTCTAACACCATGCTATATTGGTCACTTGATGTAGTCACATACACCATACCACCAATTTACATAGCATATCGGTACTTGAAAACAATTAAGCAACATCTAATCCTTATCCTTATTCGATATTAAAATATACTTGCTTCACTAACCTATACCATTTGAATAGATCATCAAATGGTTATGAACATACCTCACCAATGAATAAAGATTTCATGATTATTTATTGTTACTTCAGAACCATATAATGTTGTCTTGTAACTTCTTCAACGGATTATTACCACCAGTTAAATGGGATAGCAATTGTCATCAATTAATTCATTATCTTACCAACAATCACAATTGTTAATAATAGGGAGTGTTCATATTAATATTCAAAGAATATAACAATATTCTTGTCTTGACATCACAGATTCAACATAATTGTACCAATATATACCAACACTCATGTTCACACTCTTTTTCGAAAGTAAAGGTTTCCTTTATGTCAAGATTTTGAAAAAACGAACACTTAACACAAAACATGTTTCTAACGCAATTTGGATTACTACCAAAATCAGTGTTTTATTGTTGTTAATTGACAACATGAACACAAATGGTATAACCACCCAAAGCATGCGTATTAAACACCTTTAAAAATTTATTTTAATTATTGGTACTATAAATTAACCCAATACACAAGATCTTTTAATAAAATCATAAACATGAAAATAGTACTTCACCATGCAACCAAAAGGACTGGTATTATTTCTTGACCCGTGTGAAAAGTCAAATGCATAATTGTACTTGTTAACTGACAAAACCATAATAACCGTTTTCACTTCTTTGAAATATAGAATCAATTTATTTTGTATTGAAACATGGATAATTCATGTAAACCGACAATTATCAATAAAATACCAACAGTTGATTGCATGAGACATGCCTTGACAAATGATCCATGTCATACATGTCCCTATCATTACTCACTGTGATTAAAATCCATATAAATTACCATGTAAGCAATAATTATTACGAAATCATGATCGTAATAGTATCACACATATCGTACTAGTTTCTATCATAGATCATTAAAGAAGAGAAATAGAAATTGTGTACTTGTTATGAAGATTCAATCAATGTGTAGATCCACCATTAAAATCTTCAACCCATCAACTTGATGATCATGATCTCTTATGCACATCCAAATTTGAATCCCATAAGACCATAAAATTCTTTTCATAAACACAAATCAATTCCTTCACACTTCACACCAAATTGGAAGTCATTTCTCCCACCGTTTCTTCGGGCATAGAAATCACAATATTCGATTAGATTGTTAGAAACCGGGGTTGTAAAACCTTCGTGCCTGAAACGGTAATGACTCCGGATTGATCTTTGAATCGTGTGAACACTTTCCAAATCGAATATTTCGACCCTATTAGCCACGTGTTACACGAAGTTTCGATTGAGATAAGACAAAGACAAGATTGTCGTCTTGGCTAAAAGATAACAATCAAACAATTGCAGAGATGTATCTTCTAATTGTTTGAAATTGAAAGTGTGTAAAAAGATCAAAATTCTGGAGCCTTTTTCAAATACACGAAGAGTATATATATAATGGGTCAAAAGGTTTGATGAAGAGTCACAACCTTTGATTCATACCCACTAATGACTTGGAAGTTAATATTAATGTATTTAGACTTAAAATAGTCTAAAAACACAGAAAAACCGCAAATAAATGCCCTGGAACAACCCCAAAACGTTTGGGGTTTAAATGTGCCTTTTGGGTTGAAAAGACACATTTTCAGCGAATTCAGTGTTAAGCCGCGCCGCGGGTCCAGGAGCCGCGCCGCGGGCTAACAAAGCAAAACACTTCCAAATATGCAAAAACTCTCGACCTTGAAATCATGCCTTAAGCCGCGCCGCTGGTCCAGGAGCCGCGCCGCGGCTTAAAGCTACTGCACACCAAAATTTTGTTTAAGCTTATTTTCAAGTTTGTTTAGCCTTTCAAGCCGCGTTTCGCATTCTTTCAAGTCGCGTTTCGCATTCCTTAAGTTCCAATTCGCATTCCTTAAGTTCTAAACATTATTTCCAAGTCCAAAATAATACCTCAAACCACCTCACGTTTTACGAACGTGTATTCCACACTCTCCGAATTCGTGTAACGTATCAATGGTTCGAAAACATTTTCAACTTAGTAATCCAATCAACTAAAATGACGTTGGATCATGCTAAAATCACCAACATTATCTAAGTTAATATCTTGATCTAGAAAACTTATTTAGTTTGAAAGTGATTTTAGGTCTCGTGAATTGATACGAAAAAGTTAAAGTAAATTGTTGGCATGTAGAAGCATTCATCATTTGATTATATATTTATAAATCCTTCGTCCATGACTAACAGTCTTGTGAACGGACATAAAAGATAACGTATAGTGATTATTTATTAATTGTAAAGTTACGATTTTTAGATAGGCCGGTCTAGAAAACCGTATTTTTATTCGGATTTTAAAATTAGGAGATAGTTAGACTTTTGATCCAGTAACATTCTGCCACGTCAGTCAAAAGCTTTCCAAAACTGTAGCGGATAAGGTGCAGTTTGAATATTAAAAGTACGCTAGCACCTTTCCTTTTAAAGCACATATAGTCACTCACGTGCTTCTCTCCACTTTTAACGTTGTACCGTAAACGAAAATTGTTTAACTTAATGCTTACAATCTTGGTTTATTTCAATTTTAATTTAATTTTTGGATATTTATATCTAAGTTTATCATCATTAATTAACTATTATCTTAATCTAAACATCTAAAGCTTTCTTTGTGTTAGAAAATAGGATTGTGATCTGTGAATGATAATTCGATTGTTTTCTCGATTAAATATTTCGACCCTACAAGCCTCGAGTATCACGAAATTCTAATTCGGGATAAGACAAGAAAAAGATTTGATACCAGTCAAGAAGATTCAAATCCAAGTGTATGTGAGAAATGTGTTTTCTGTATATTTTCGTATATGAAAGCAAGTATGCCAAAAAAAACATATATATTAATTCGGTAGTTAAAATTGAAGGGATACAACCCTTCAATTTGGCGAGAAAAATTGTTATAAAACAGTCATGCCTTTTGGCGGGAAAACCGGTTAGAAGGCAACTTTTAATATAGACTATAGTGCCTTTTCAGTTGAGGTTTCGAGCCCCTGCTAGGGATGGCAATGGACCGGATATGGATCGGGTGATGCCGTATCCATATCCATATCCATTTAGTTTTTGATCATCCATATCCATTTCCATATCCATTTAGATTTAGGTCATCCATCCATATCCATATTCAGTGGATTAAACGGGTTGATGGATATCCAATGGATATTAAAAAAATGTTATAATAATTTCTAATACGCGATTAAAATAAAAACGTACTATAGCAAAAATAAATATAACATGATATAATTAAAATATATTCATAAGAATGTGTAATCTTTGTCGAAAATACTATAAAACGTAGATTATGAAAAATTAAATATGAGATCTGTAAGTTTATTTTGTTAGATATTCGTGTTTTATTGTAATATATTATAGTTATAGTTATTTCATTATATGGTTGAAAACAAAACGTAAATCTAACGGTAAATGAACATGTAATAGTAAATATGTAAGCATATATTTATATTTATATATTCGTATAAGTATTTCGGGTGGTAATGGATATAACCATGGATGAAACTTTTCATCCATGTCCATATCCATATCCATTTAAGTTCATCCATATCTGTATCCATATCCATTTAAGTTCATCCATATCCATCACGAAGCGGGTGGATGTCCGGGTGACCATTGCCATCCCTAGGCCCTGCCCCTTGGACCTCGCAAGGTGGCGCAACCCCCTGGACCCCCCGCTATATTCGCGACAGTGTCTAGCCAACTATTACGGACGTGTACTCCACACTATCCGAGAGTATAACTAGCTCACTCTTGCTTTCAAGTAAATCCCAATTAACCAAAATGATGTTCGATGACATTAAAATCACTAACATTTCAGATGCGGTGAAAAAAAAGTCTATTTCCGCCACTGCTACGTAACGTAATATTTATTTTTTATATATAAAGAAGTTTGTTACAATACCATAAAAATGGTTCATGTACAACACATGGTATACTATGAAATGATTTTGTTTATACCGTAGGGTTTTTTTTTTTTTTTTAAAAAAAATGGGTATTGTGTTGAATTGACATAAAGATTGATAATTTCTTATTTCCACATCTTTGAATTGAACCACTCAGGATCCAAGGACCAACTATGATTCAAGTGGACGGGCTAAAAGGACCATAAACGATAAATTCTGAATAATTGGAGGTGAAATTGAAAGTTTAAAGACAAGAATAACACCAAATCCACAATGTCATCTCCGCCAAACATTATAATCATTAAACTTAACAAATATAGGCCATTCGAGGCTTATCCCTCCACCCATGGAGACACATGTTATAAACCTTTAAACAATCCAATTATTGGTGGGCCCCCAATCTCGTATACATTTGTTTATTGCAACATACGACACTTGTGTTCATTTTTAATTGCAAAAAATTTATGAACTCTTTTTCTATAAAGTACCGTAACATATATGTATATGATAGATCTATATCACTAACATATTTGTTTTTTTAAAGAGAATCACATGTTAAATTAAATATGGTTTTACAATTTGTTTTGATAAATTATTTGTTTACTAGCTAGAGATTTTCAGTGGCGATTCCAAAACTAGAACTCAATGGAGTTTCGAAATTTTTTCCAATATTAATTATATTTGAATGCTATTTTAGATGTAGTTTTTTTTAAAAGAACTACAAATTCAAAAAATGTATGGGTCCGAGTAGTGAAATTTAATAGTATTCTGTACAATTTAAAAGAAAAACTATAAATTTGTAAAATATATGAGATCCTCCAGTTAAATTTAGTGGTGTCCTATACAATTTAACGGGTATTTTCTACTTTGAATTTTAAAACTAGTGATGTCCCGTGACCCTACGTACTTACCACTAGAGTCGCCCTTGAAGATTTTATAGTAATTAATTGGTAATTTTAATTGATACTAACTCTGGAGCTTAAGAATATAAATGGCATAGACCAAAGTTTTTAACAATCAAATCCCGTGCATATTTTGACTCATTCATCACAACAATCAAAACGTATTTTGACTCATTCATCACACCAATCAAAACGTCTTTGATTTAACGGTATTAAAGTAACACAATAACTTTAAAATTTTAAATCGAGTTTCATGATAAACTATTTTTAATTGAATGTATGTGTTTAATCTTAAAGAAAAATGAACTACAACGATGACCTTTAGGATTTACTTCTCAAAAAAGATTAAAGTTTTTACACATTAAAGATTTCTTAATAAATTGTCCTTGTAACAATACTAATCTTAAACCATCTCCATTAAGGTGAGTAATTACCGCCATCCTGAGTGTCTGTGAAGTCTCAAGTTCGAGTCACACCTGAGAATTGCAATTTGTTTTGCAGTTGGTTATAGAGTTCTCTAGAGACATCGATGTCTGGGCATTTTTATGGCAGTTGTTCAGGGGGTGCTTTCTAATAGTGACTACATACAGAGCACGTCCTATGACAATTGTTCGTTAGAACATCATTGACACATAGAACAGATATGATCAGGTGGTGGGAACTCCTTTGATGATCCTCCGTCAGCAACTTCAATCTCGTTGTTCAAAAAAATAATAATAATAAACAATACTAATCTGAAACTCAAAGTTGTGTCACTACAAATTACGACCTTATCTAACAAGACATAAAAAACCTTCAATGTATATAGTCAAGTATCACAATCAACAAAGAAAAGCATCATATTCTTATTTTTATGGTTTATAAATGTTGCGTTTGTATTCCATTTACATATGATGACAAACTATGTGAAAAACAGTTCGAAACAATTCTATTAATGCCTAAACTATAAATATTTAATGAATTCTCTCTCTCACCTTCCCAACAATCACCGATAACGTTTCTTCTCCGGCAATAATCACCGGAAACTGCTTTCACAATCGATTCTTCAAACATGCATCCAATCCTTACATCTCCGTTCACCCCTAAACTTTCTTTTAAACATAAATCACAACACCAGGCTCACAATTCTCACTTTATTAACAACATAAAGTACCAACCCGAAAACGTCGGAGTTCGGATTAACGTAAATCGCAGCAGAAACAAACATCACGGCAACTCACCCAACTACCCCCCAACCGCCGGCAACGCTTCAAATCCAGAAGTTAATGGTTCACACCCAAACCCTATATTCGATGGCCCTCTTTTGTCTGATTTCCCACCTTTAAACCACAATCCACCCAAGAATTACATACCTACTGTTAACCCTCTAAAAGACGCAAACCAAATGATTTACAACCGTTTCAAATATCAAGAGCACGCTAAAAGCCTAATAAAAAATTACGGAATCCACAACCTTTCATCTTCAAACAAACTGCCAGAATCCAAAGCTATCACCTCTTTCTTGTTTTTCAATTTTCCTGACTCATGGAATGCTGTAAATCTTTGGGGTTTATTCAAAAAACACGGCGAAATATCTGAGGTATACATCCCCAAAAAAACCCTAAAAAGTGGTAAGCGTTATGGCTTCGTTCGATTCAAAAACATCCTGCCACACAACATAGATCAGTTTACTAGAAGACTCAATTTAATCGCAATTGACGGTCAGACTCTAACGGTTTACAAGGCTCACGATCGAAACGGTTCATCTCCTGCTGGCAATAAACCAACTACAGGCAGCACCAACGTCACCAACAACTCATCTACCGGTCAACCATTTGATCCCAACAAGCAAACCGATGGAAGGAAATTCACAGAAGCACTTCGCAACGAACCTCCTAATTACCACTGTAAGTCGTTTATTGACCCTTCAAAAGAATTTTCTATTCGTATTCCTAAAGACGATAACGTCACTGAACTTCTTGGACATGCCCTTATCGGCTCTATTAAAAATATTGACCACCTTGAATACCTAGACGAAATATGTAAATCGGAAAACCTAACTGGCTTCGAAACCAAATACCTTGGTGGCAAGGATGTACTGTTAATTTTCGAGGATATCAAGCTCGGTTTTGATGTACTCAACCCTCAAAGCTTCGGTAAAAAACATCCGTTGTGGAACTGGTTCGATAACATAAGACCATGGGAACCGGACATATACACACCTCCGGGTCGCCTAGTCTGGTTAGACATCCGGGGGGTCCCCATATCTTGTTGGTTCGAAACTACCTTTCGTAAAATTGCAAGTTGTTGGGGCGAAATCATCGACATGAAAAACTGTTGTATTGAGGCAAATGGCTCCCAAGATCTATCGATCGGCAAAGTCCTCATATTAACACAATGTTATCCTAACATTTACGGACACGCCCATATTCACTACGATTCAAAACTATTCTCTGCATTTGTAATCGAGAATTCGGTCCAACCTATCGATTTTAACGTTAAAGACAATGTGTCCTCGACTTGGGATGACGATGATCTGTTGTCCGATGAATACTACTCGGATAAAGATAGTTACAAAGACGATGATAATGTTTCACAATCTTCCGAAAATTGCAAACATAACTCACCCGTCACCACACCAAAAGTCTCAGACAATCCAAGTCATCTCCAATCTTCCGAACATTCAAAAAAAGTTGAAACAATCCCCTTCTCGATTAGCAGCCAACACCAATCTCCTTTTAACAACAACGACAAATCGGAACAATCATCCAGTTTAAACTCTTATGATTCGGTCAAACAAAATCGCAATAACACCCCTTCACACAACACGTCGGAACCTATAACTCCCATAAGCCCAACAGAACTCATAAATTCCGTTCAAAACAAAAAATACAAATCAAATGGCAGCCCACCGCCAAGCCCAATAGCCCTAATAAACTCCCTTCAAGACAAAAAGCCCACTAATTTGGACAGCCCATCACCCAAAGTCAACCCAACAACAGCCAATTCTCCACGTAAATCTGTTGAGATAAACACGGCAGTTTCACCTCAACCGAACCTTAACCCATCTACCTCCACCGACCCTAACCAGCGAAACCTAAGTTCCAATCCGACAACAACTGAAACAATCTACTCCAACGAATTTCTTGCTAATCCTGAGATCGCTACCATCAAAAAGAAACAGAAAAATGGCCCAAACAAAAGAAAAAACATGATACCTTACAATCCTAATTTCAAAAAAATTGCTAGAACCCACGCCGAACACGACCCGATTAACTCCAATCATATCCGCAATCCAAAAAACGACTCAAGCACTAAAAAAACCAGGTCTAAATTCCTATATATCAAACACTGTGCACGTAGTGGCCAAAAAATAAAATTTGCTAATCTCAATCGCAAAGCTAGTTCTTCTTCCAAAAACTCAGGCACCTTACCAAAATCGAAATCCAAGGCGCAAGTAGTTCATTCGACCGAGAATACCACTGCTGCCAGCAAATCCACGGACACAAAGGAGTTTGGAAGGGGCATCGGCATCGAGTGGATCCCCGATAACTAAGCTGTTATATCATCCATATCCCCCTCTCGTAATTTTTTCTTTGTAATGGGTTGTATTTCTCTCAATATCCGTAGCCTCGATAACTCGGGCAAAATAAATTGGTTAAAACACATCTGTAACGTAGAAAATCCAATTATCCTTGGGCTTCAAGAAACAAAATGCGGTAACACCCCAGACTCTCTCATCGAATCGTTTTGGCACAATTCAAACTTCAAGTTTGTTCAAAAAGATGCAATCGGTGCCTCGGGTGGTCTCTTACTAATATGGGATACCTCCACTTTTCTGTTTGAGCAAGCTATCGAAGGGGAATTTTTCCTCGCCATTAAGGGCAAATGGACGGGATATGATACCGACCTGGTCATCATCAACGTTTATGGTCCCCACTCACATCAGAAAAAACTTAGATTCTGGTCCGAACTTCATAACCTCGTCGAATCCATTGAGGTCCCTCACATCATCTTTGGTGATTTCAACGAGGTTAGATCTAAGTCCGAACGTTTAAACTGTATCTACAAACAATCCTGGGCCGACAACTTTAATAAATTCATCCAAAATACCAACCTCATCGATCTACCGCTAGGCGGGAAAAAATTCACGCGCATCTGCTTAAACAAACAAAAATTCAGCAAGCTTGATCGTTTCCTTATTTCCGAAAGCATGTTGCAAATATGGCCTGACATCTCCTCGAAAACTCTTGATCGCGACCTATCAGATCACTGCCCCATAATCCTTAAAAATTCATTTGTAAACTTCGGTCCTAAACCCACACGCGTATTCAACACTTGGTTAAAAATTGACAACGTAGATGAAATCATAAAAAACACTTGGCTCCTCCCGGTCAACGGTAACCGGCCCGATTGTATATTCCGAAATAAATTAAAAAACGTTAAGCTTGAACTTAAAAAATGTAGTCTACACCTAAACAACCTTGACAACGAAATTAAGGCCTTACACAACGCTTCAAATGATTTTGAAAGAATAGCGGAATCTAGACCTCTCTCCGAAACTGAAAAAGAAAACTGGATCAATAATAAATCACAACACATCGAAAAAGTCAAAAAGAAGAACAACATGTTAAAACAAAAGGCACGAATTAAATGGAACCTTGAAGGCGATGAAAACTCCAAATATTTCCACAATTACATCAAAAGACGCGCAAACAAAAACAATATTCGAGGTATATCGGTTAACGGCTCATGGTCAGAAGACCCAAACATCATCAAAAGCGAAGCACTCAAATACTTCGACTCTCTGTTCCAATCTAAAAATTGTAAAGGCAATTGCCCTTTTGAAAATGAACCTCATCACTCCTACATCACCCCCGAGGATAATCTCATACTTGAGGCCCGCTTTTCAGAACAGGAAATATGGGATGCCCTACAAGGATGCGACAGCTCTAAAGCTCCCGGCCCCGACGGATTCAACATGAAATTCCTTAAAAAATACTGGTGGCTAGTAAAAGAGGACCTAACTGCGGCTCTTGACTGGTTTTGGTTGCATTCTGAGATATCCAAGGGTTGCAACGCATCTTTCTTCACACTCATTCCTAAAAAATCTAATCCTATAGGATTTAACGAATACCGACCGATATGCCTCATCGGTTGCTATTACAAAATCCTCACAAAGCTTCTCTCTAACCGTCTCGCAAAAATAATCCATAAAATAATAGGTTCCGAACAAACGGCATTCCTAAAAGGTCGCAACATCCTAGATAGTGTACTCATTGCCAACGAAATTATAGACGAACTAAAACGTAAGAAACAAAAAGGTCTTATTTTTAAAGTAGACTTTGAAAAAGCATTTGATTGTATAGAATGGGACTTCCTCTTCAACACTATGAAGAGCTTAGGCTTCGGAATCAAATGGATAAGTTTCATTAAAGCATGTCTCTCCTCCTCCACAATCTCTATTCTAATCAACGGTTCCCCCACACGTGAATTCACCCCCGGTAGGGGCATCCGCCAAGGTGATCCAATCTCCCCATTCTTGTTCATCATTGCAGCCGAAGGGCTTAACATCCTCGTCAAACGTGCCATCACAAAAAACCAATTCCGAGGTATCCGCGTCGGACATGACGAGATTGTTATTTCCCATCTTCAATATGCAGATGACACAATCTTCTTCGGCGAATGGAGCAAACGAAACTCTAAAAACATCGCTAAACTGTTAAAATGCTTCGAAAACATCTCTGGCTTAAAAGTTAACCTAAAAAAAAGTAGCCTCTACGGGATCGGGGTTCCCAAACCGGAAGTGGAAGATATGGCCAAGGCCATCGACTGTTCGGCGGGCTCTACCCCATTCACGTACCTCGGGTTACCTATTGGTGTCCCATCTACTAAAGCATCATCATGGCACCCCATCATTGAAAAATTCGAAAAACGCCTCTCCGATTGGAAAGCCAAAACCATATCCTATGGCGGTCGGCTCACTTTAATAAAATCCGTACTTTCAAGCCTACCACTCTATTATTTCTCCCTATTTCACGCACCTACCAAAGTCATTAACTCTCTAGAAGCAATTAGAAGAAAATTCTTTTGGGGCGGGTCCGAATCAAACAACAAAATTAATTGGATAAAGTGGGAATTAATCTTATCACCATATGACAAAGGAGGGCTTAACATTGGATCCTTATTTTGTAAAAACATTTCTTTACTTTGTAAATGGTGGTGGAGGTTCCACAACGAAAAAACCGCTTTATGGGTAAAAATAATCTCGAGTATTTACGGGGCGGGGGGCGGGGTTTGCACTAACGATTTTTCTAGAAAAGTTTCAGGTAGAACAATTTGGAACGAGATCATTAAAGCAGGGAAAATCGCGGACAACATCGGAATTAGCTTCTCATCCTCGATCAACAAATGCATTGGAAATGGCTCGAACACCAAATTCTGGACCGACATTTGGTGTGGTACGGAACCACTCAACAACCTGTTCCGAAGGCTATACATGCTCGACTCAAACAAAAACGCTTCAGTCGCGGACCGTCTCACACTCTCCAACACAATCACACACGGTTCATGGGCTTGGACTCGTACACCTACCGGACGTGGACTTCGCGAGCTAACTGAACTAAACAATCTCATATCATCCATCTCCCTTACCGAGGCGCCGGATTCATGGAAATGGAACCTCGACCCTTCCGGTTCCTTCTCTACAAAAATGCTATCTCATATCCTTGATAACTTAAAACTCGCAACTTCACACAGTTCGACACCAACACCTAGAAATAAATTCTTACCACAAAAAATCTGCATTTTCATATGGCGTGTCATAAACGGTAGAATACCAACTAGATCCGAACTCGACAAAAGAAATATCGACCTTGACTCAATATTGTGCCCAATTTGCGAAGCGCAAATCGAATCCATAGATCATATCCTCTTTCTATGTCCAAAAACCACTCAAATATGGAGTTCCATTCTACAATGGTGGAAGCTCCCCAACAACTTACTAACTAACTTCTCCGACATTACATCAATCAACCAAAACCTCTCCCCCAATCAAACCGGTACCTCAATTTGGCAAGCCACCAAATGGTCCACCATCTACATCCTATGGAAACACCGCAACTTAAAAGTCTTTAGCAAGAAAGATTGGAACCACGACATCATACTCAACGAAATACAAACACAAAGCTATTCTTGGATCTCAAAAAGAGCAAAAAAATCACCAATCGAGTGGCACCAATGGCTCATAAACCCATCCTCCTACATCTTCTCGGATACACAAAGAACAGGAATCGGCTGAAACTATTCGAATCTCGCATACTCGCATGATCATAGTCATCAAATGTAATCGAGTTGTAATATTCGTTGTATAGTTTATAGGGACTTGTACTTATCCGGTTTATATTAATATAATTTACTTGCTTTTCAAAAAAAAAAAAAAAAAAAAAAAACAATTCTATTATTTTTTCTGTCCACGATAACACGACATATAGTTGTTAGTTGATCAACGATTGTTGTCTGAGTTTAAACCTCACGAGAGACACGAATCATCCACCCAGGGGCGGATCTATATAATACCCAGTGGTGGCAAGGGACACCACTGAAATACGCGATTTAGTGAAATTTTTTTGGGGTTTTTAACTAGTAACACCACTGGATAGTGTGCATTTTTTTGAGTGACAGCATTGAAATAAGACATCTAGTAGAAATTTTTTGAGGGTTTTAACCGATGACACCAGTGACTATCAATCCTAGATCCGCCACTACATCCGATACATCAATACATCCCATATCTATAATAGGACAATTTATCTATTGAAAAATAAAAGGGAATGTACTAAAGAGTGATATTTATCTAAGAACAACATTCTGATTCTCAATAACAAGCATTATTTTGCCTTTCATTCGATAAATAATTAGGTCGATATTCTCAAATTTTAATAGTTCACTGAATCGATCACTATGTGACACATACGATGTGTTAATCCTTAAAATATGCTACCAGTGCACATTTTTTGTTTTGTAGTTTAAAGTGGAATATATTTAATAAATAAAAGTTGTTTTTTTTTTTTTTTTTATAAAAAAACAAACAAGGCGTTAATAAATAAAAGTTGGTTTGCTTTTATAAAAACAAACAAACAATGCGATTGGTACAGTTGATGGTTTTTTTAACGTCAAGCAACTTTTGTTAAAACCTATAGCAAATAACTAGAGGTATAAGAAAAAGATACATCAGTCTATAACGGTTTTAAGAACCAATCGTTTCAAAATAAATTTTCTCTACCTCTATTGGTAACATGATAATAGGAAGTAGATTTAATAAAGTTAAATAACTCTCCTTTTTGAATTTTAACATTCGAGAACACAATATCATTTCAGAAGCTCAAAATAGCCCATAAACATGTTGCAAACTAGTTAGAGAAATTCGTGTTTCACTACGGGGTAATACAAATTGTTTTTTATATTCTAATTAACTATAAATTCGGAAAAATATTGTGTTGTAGCTCATATGATAGTGAGATTGGCTTTCTTAGCGACTGGTCAGGAATTCGACTCCCGTGAGGTGCATCATTGCAAAGGTTGCCCTTAAGCCTTGAATTCAATCCAAGGGTACCTTTCCGCACATCGCGTTGTGTGGGCAGTGGGATAGGGGGTTTAATTTTACCGTCCATGCTCTAGGATTGGATCGAGTTTCATCTTGGGCCGGCAACCGAGGGAGATGAAAGCGTGGGTGGTTTAGTCCCCTAGGTGATCCCGAACTGCTGATAAAAAAAATTGTAAATTGAGAAAAAATAATATTTAATATATAGATCATAGAAAAAAATAATTGTTATAAATAAATATACATTATAAAATGGTAGTTAAAAAAAATTCGTGACATAACTATCATAAGAGACATATATTTTTTTTCAACAAATGAATGATTTTTTTTTTTGGTGAATTACTTTATGAGCAATATAGAATTAATTGATTAAAGTCATGATATATATATTTTTTAAAATTTCTGATGAAGTTGTTCATAACTGAAAATGGCATGAAGAAAAAATTTAGACAAAATTGCTGAAATGGTCTTTGTGGTTTGTATTAAAATGTTGATTTCGTTCCTATGCTTTTTATTTTTTTTTTATGAATTTGGTCCCAGTGGTTTGTCAATGTTGTTGATTTAGTCTCTATTTCTTACGCCCGTAAAAAAATTCTGTTAACTCGAGTCATGTGCCAGACATGTGAGGGTATTTTCGTCTGTTTCTTTCCTTTATTGACAAAATTGCTAAAATCGTCCATGTGATTTGTACCAAAATTGCTGATATAGTCCATGTGATTTGTTCGAAAATTGTTGATTTCATCCCTACAACCATTTCATCGTTTACAGATTCGGTGGTGTTTGGCGGTTAATGGCGACAATGTGTAAAAGTAGCTCAAAACATCAAATGAAATGCATCAAATTGTTAAACTGAGTTTGAGTAACCCACATTCACATGAATATATGTAATTCGAAGCATGATATGCATATACATACATTATATTCGTATAAGTATTAGAAAATGAATGTTAAAAGCGAAAATTTGAGAACGTAGATTGAAGAAGAAGAATCGTATCTAATCGTTGATATGTTTAATTTCGTACGAGATTGTTTTGTTGAAATGTGATACATGGATTTTAATTTCGACCGCAGGCTGAACCGTGAACAGTCTGACATTCTTTGTCTCACTCCTAAAAATGTTGATTTGACAACACCTTACAGCACAATAAAGTTTCAAATGAAAATTAAAGTACTGAGATGCAATCAATGAAAAAACATCTAAGTTAGGTACTCATCACCATTCATATCCACTTTCATGCCCCGTCATAATCCATCTGGACGAATACATTACATTTGGTTACATCGCGAGGTACTTGACCTCTATATGATACATTTTACAAACATTGCATTCGTTTTTAAAAGACAAACTTTCATTACATCGACAGTTGACGGCATGCATGCATACCATTTCAAAATATATCCAACTATAATTGACATAGTAATAATCTTGATGAACTCAACGACTCGAATGCAACGTCTTTCGAAATATGTCATGAATGACTCCAAGTAATATCTCTATTATGATCAAATGCACAGCGGAAGATTTCTTTCATCCCTGAGAATAAACATGCTTTCAAGTGTCAACCAAAAGGTTGGTGAGTTCATTAGTTTATCATAAACATTCATTTCCATCATTTTAATAGACCACAAGATTTTCATCTTTCATTTCTAATAAATGTAATCTCATATCAGGCATTTCGTACGGCATGGAGATAAAAAATCATTCATATGGATTGAACACCTGGTAACCGACGTTAACTTAATGCATAGAATATCCCCAAAACAGAACCTCTCGTATGTATAATAATCTCGAAGTACTAAAGCATTCGTACCCCGAATGGGACTTGTCAAGGTCCATAGATCTATCTTTAGGATTCGCGTCAATCAGGGGTCATTTCCCTAAATTCTTAGGTTACCAGACTTGAAGGGCGATATTCGGTTTAATAATCCAACCATATAATGTAATTTTAAGTACATGTGTCTATTTCATAAAACATTTATAAAAGCAGCGCATGTATTCTCAGTCCCCAAAATATATATAGCTGAAGCATTTAAAAAGGGAGCAAATGAAACTCACTCTACAATATTTTGTAGTAAAAATATTCATACGACGATACTGAACAATGCAGGGTTGGCCTTGGATTCACGAACCTATATCATTCATATATATATTAAAACATATACTTGTAATCGAACAAATATATATATATATATATTATTAGTGATATAACTGTTGTTTTAATACATTATGTGTTCCATTAATAACTTAAATATATTTCTTTCATAGATCTTGAATAATTAATTATTATTATAATAATAGAGTTAGGTTACATGTATTAGATATGGTTTTATATAATTAATAGTTATTTTAATAATAATAATAATACTAGTAATAATAAAATGATAATACTAATTATTATTAATGGTAGTGTTAGTAATAATATTGATGATAATGATAATAATAATCAATAACTTACTTAAATCATAATTTTATCCATAGTTTTTAAATCCATAAATTTATACATATTACTTATTATTATTTGTAGCAAAATATTATTTTCATATTCGAAGTTTTGAATTAATGTCTATAACAATACTTTTTAATCAGGATCTTTACTAAATCTTAATTATATTATACTTAATTCATAACTTAATTATAATATTTTTATTTCATAACACTCTTCCTAATATTCTAATATCCTCTTATTTAAATTAAAAAGAAAATAATAATACAATTAATGCTTAATTCTAAGACTAGTCTTATTAATAATGATAATAATAATATTACATATACCAATGATAATAATATTCATAATATTGACGTTAGTAGTAACAATAATTAACATAACAATAATCTTGATCGTAATGATTAATAATAACAATAATAATACGATACTAATAATAATATTTATAATAATTTGTATTATGTTCATAATAATGATACTAATAATAATAATAATGATCATAATAAAAATAATAATACATATATTAATATTAGTAATAATAATAACAATACTACTAAGTAATGATAATAATATTAGTATTAGTAACAATTTTAACAATAATAATTAATACTAGCAATAATAATAATAATAATAATAATAATAATAATAATAATAATAATAATAATAATAATAATAATAATAATAATAAATAATGGTGAGAAAACTACCTCACAAGAGTTCCAAAAAAATAGCTGCCAACGCCCGCGCTCGAACCCGAGGCCTCCCGCTTACGCACAAACACTCCTTACCATTACTCCGTATCAGTTATCTGTTTTAAATCTCTAACCTAAACTATATATTCTATAAGTTTCAATCTGATTCTTCTTCATCATCACAAACTAATCGATCTGTATTACAATCAACCAAACCACAAATTACCAGTTTGTTTTTAGACTTTGAAATTAAAACAGACAATTTGATGAGGGTTTTTGATTGACAGAAAAAGAAGAATCAAAATAAAATAAAAATAGAATAGCAGGAGTATGTTCTTCACGAACGATTAACACATAATTCAAATTCCATCCATTGGATGCAATTGTTGTATGGAATCAAATGAAATGAGTTTCAATCGTTGCGTCTAACATCTTGTGCATAATCTTAATCCTACTTAATATTAAAATCACAGAATGGTGATGATTACCCACGAAGAACACGATGAAGCTGAAAATTGAATTATAAAATCCGAACACTTATAGCCTATGATTACTTCACAAAATACTTAATAAATCCTTCAAGGAACCTTCTGGCTTTGTCAATTGATCCTGGAACAACATCTACAATTCGATTTTGAATTTTAAAGATTTAGTTGACTTTTTGATTGTAAACTTTGACTCAAAAATTCGAAGGTAATCGGAGGAATTAGATATTGAAAACTTGCAGAAAGTTCAATTAGATGATTTCTAACACTTCTGCATTTTTGGATTTTTACAATTGTTTTGAAATTGAGTGATGGAATAAAAGTTACAATGAGCAGGGGAGTCGGATTATTTTTCTCCAAATTTCGGTGTTCTTCCTTCTACCACAACAGCCCAACGAATTTTACGCTACTATTGAATGATTAATATAGCGATAGTTTGTTTTGTTGTGATGATTGGATATCAAATTGAATTCACGGATTGAATAGAAAAGAGAAAAAAATAAATAAATAAATAAATAAATAAGAAGATATTGACATACAGATATCCGATTCATTTTATTATATAATATATATAATATAATATATAATTAATAATATTAATTATAATTACATTAATAATAATAATACTTTTAATATAGACATACTATTAACAATAATAATATTAATAATTAATAAATATATATTAATGATAATAATAATAATAATAATAATAATAATAATAATAATAATAATAATAATAATAATAATAATAATATTGATACTAGTAATAATAAAAATGATAATAATGATATTATTAATGATAATATTAATAAATTGTATTACTTTCTAATAATATTAATGATTTTTAGAATAATAATAATAACATGAATATTACATGTATTAAATTCTATATCTATATATAATATTAAAAAATAATATTCATATTACTGATATTATTATTAATATTTATTTTAATGAAAGTAATAACAACATTATTAATATAATAACTATATTTTATCTTGTCATTACCTTTAATATATAAATATTACAATTCATTAATTTTATCATATTTATCAAATATTTATTATATAACAACATATATTGAATATTGAATATTTATGAATTTTATATATATTACATTATATATAGTATCACTTATGTACATAATTTATATAAATATATATATTCATTTTACTAACAACTTAATTATTATATTTATTATTTTACATTTTTAATTCTAATTGATTAAAGTATGCTTTTATTAATTCAAAACATTTTATATATATGTATATATATATATATTTATATTTATATTTACACACAATTGTTCGTGAATTGTCGGGCATAGTCAAAGGTTAACTGGATTTATGTAAACAATACCAAAAATTTTGAGACTCAATGTTACTGACTTTGCTTATCGTGACGAAATCGTATAAAGATTAAGTTTAAATTTGGTCGGAAATTTCCGGGTCGTCACAGTGCCTACCCGTTAAAGAAATTTCGTCCCCGAAATTTGCTCGAGGTCGTCATGGCTAACAATTAGAATGTTTTCATGACAATATGAGTTGATAATAGAGTTTTATTACTATAGTGTAATATGAATAAAACAATTCGTTTATATGAAGAGTACGAGTGAAGCTATCACAAAAGAGTGAAATGAGAAAATAAAGTTTTGTCATAACTTTTGACATAGATAGGGCTGATTTCCGGAGTTCAAGGGATTTAAAGACAATCTTTGAAATCTGAATAAGATATGATTTCCTCAGGATTAAGGAAATTAGGATCTCTCTAAATAAATATAGAAATCTGCATTGATTTATTTATAGGTTATTTCACTATAATTTAACTTCTTCCATTCCATTATTTTTTTACCACACCTATACTCAATTCCCAAATTCAAAAGATTGTGAAAATGCTTAATCCAGTTCTGATTCTTGTCCTTATCCTTACTATCGCAACAATCATTCTCCTTTTCCAACTACCACTGGAGGAATCTGTTTTCTTCTACTTCGCCCTTGGGGTTATAATGTTTTTAATTCTCCCGTGTCTTTATGTTGCGATAAACATTGATATACACGGTTTGTAATTTATATGTTGTTATCGAACTTTATATTCTCCCTTATATTTCGGAGTTCTTTGCCTTTTTATTCTCTTATCGACTCTAAGTACAACAAATAATGGTCCAAAATTTGTAGGTATGTGATTTTGAAATGAACATAGTTAATGTTATAAGAAGGAGATTGTAATGGCACGATATTGATTGGTTAAGTTACCAGAATTCAAGAGAAAAGATAGAACTATCAGGAAGATATGTTCTCGATATCTTCGGAGATTAGATAGAATGTAAGAGTCGTGTAACATAGCACATGATGACGTTATAGTCTGTGAATCCTCATGTTTCATTAAAAACTCAGCATGACTTACTGTAATATAATCACGTTGATCAAGTTTCATTATATTATACTAACTCATGCATCAATTTTCAACACTACTTCAAAAACATTCATATTTTAATTTCAAATTTTTCAGAATTTAGAAACTAAAACAGTTTCCTTTCTGACGTAACACTGATATCGCGAAGAGATAAATGATTTCAGATAAGACTAGTTATAAAAATATCTTCAGAAATATCGAGGATATTTATAATGAAAGATTCGATGATATCTTAGAATTTCTAGTATCGATGGATGATGAATAAGATTTGTCTGTAAAGATTTGGAGTCAGGAGAAAGGTATTCGTTAATGACTTAAGCAAATGTTGAGTCATTTGGATTCTTTGAAAGCAGGTTTAGTCTTTGTGATTTATCCACAGCCTCCTTCATGGTTTGCTCAATCCGTTTTCCGATTCCAACTTTTCTGAGCTTTGCCAACATACTATTCTTTATCATCAAACTTTCGGCTGTTAAGGCAGTCTTCAGTTTTTTTTTTTACTGCTTCATCAATTTTTTTAAAACTCAGAAAACTGATTCATAGGCTAAAGCGCTTTTCAGAAATTCAGAATTGAAATTCGTAAATCCAGGAGATAGAAGTTATATATATATATAATTGTTGTCGTAGAATCGCTGAAAAATTCGAGATTATCGATTGATGCCTCACGGTATTTGGTATGGTAATTATCGTTATAAGATGCTGATGAGTTCATGATAAGAATTCAATGAATAAATATAGTGATTTTTTGGAGAGATTTAAACCAACAAGTGACGAAGTTGCTGATACGTTTACTGTTAATGTAATGGGGTGTAAACGGTTCCCCGGTAACAATAAAAGAGCATGCATATATATCAAGGTTATAATAAGGTTGTTTTGAACGAAAAATTCGAAGTTGTCTTACTGGAGCTGTGACAAAATTGGCTAATTTGAAAAAGAATTGAAATGATATTTTCGGTAATAACAATGTCAAAGGAACTAGCACATATACGTGTTAAATGTTTACTCAGGTTCCGAGTGTTTTTAGGTGCATAACTATATGTATCAATCTTTTCTTCCGTAGATGAAGTGCGGTTGGTTCATTCTCTCGATTGAGGTGTTTTCAAGAATCATGAAAAGTTTGAACGCAGATTGTAATCGTCAAGTTACAAATGAGGTTTAAGATGAGATCAAGTGGCAAACTTGAAGAATTATTTAGTTTCATTTGTTAAAATCAATATTTTAATTCATTTTAATTGTCCAATGTTGGTAGTCCACAGTTTGTAGTCCACAGTTAGTAATTCAATAATTCATATACAGTTTAATATATAATATTTGAATTAATTAATACATATTCATGACCCATTGTATACATGTCTCATACTCGATCACAACTCAAAGTATATATATTATTATAGAATCAACCTCAACCCTGTATAGCTAACTCCAGCATTACTGCATATAGAGTGTCTATGGTTATTCCAAATAACATATATAGATCGATATGATATGTCAAAATCTTGTATACGTGTCTTGATATTTAAAGTGCGTAAAATAAATAACAGAAATTAAATGACGATAAATAAAATTGCGAGAATATAAATTGCGATAATTAAATTGCGATAAATAAAATGTAATCAGTTAGCTAGGAACAGTTAGCGTGGATTCTTAACAAAATTTCTCATAGTTAATTTGTTTGTTTCTAACAAATTTTATTTTTTGTCCAATGTTTTCTTCATTATGCCACTTGTTGGATTCTGATAGGTCAAAATCCAAATATGAAATTGAATGAAAATGATTATTCTGCGGTGAACGGATACGTATATCTGTGGGTGTAAGTAGGATAGTAAATGACTGTTGAATCAGATTCGAAGAATGTACAGTGTAACTTATTAATGTGAAATCTAAATATTTCTCGGGTATTACCTACCCGTTAAAATATTTTCACCATTAATCGTTTGTACAAAAGAATTTTTAATTACAATCTTTATGAAAATATACTTACATATATATTTTCTTTAGATGTAATCATGGATTTAACGAGTCAATATGATATTAAACTCATTTGATTTACCGTTAGAACAAGAATATATAATCTCCAGAACATTAGAGATTACATAATAGTAATGTCGTACGAAGATAAATAATGTAGAACGTCATGTAGAACGATGATTATGCTTGAGGTACAGATTGTGATGTTGAGGCGTGTGTTGTTGTGGTTTGTGTTGTTGCTGGTGGTACTGTTGATGCCGTTGATATTGCTGAAGCTGGTACATTTTGCACCATATTTTTCAAGGCTACAACTCGGGCGCGAAGCTCGTTGACTTTATTACTCCAGGATGATTGTCGATAGGAACGAGCGAATGAATAAGGTTTAGAATCTGACTTGTGATATAGTCGTGGCGAGATATTCCGGAAATGAGAGAGAAAATGGTATTACGAATAGGTTCGCCGGTAAGTGCTTTAGGTTCTTCGCCAAGAGGTGATTTCGGTTAATGGAAAGGATCACCTTCTTCTTGTCTCCATTGATTAAGTTGACTACGAACCCATCAGATGAATTGGGGATGGCTGATTGGTTGATTCATTCTGGTGACACTGCTTTCGGAGCTTAGATGAAACTCATGTCGGAATAGCTGTCGAAATCCGAGGAATTCGAACTGGTTTAGGGATTCATCTCGTACGATCAGATGACGGATTTTCGATAAGAAATAGATTATAGGATATAGATTAGTACCCTGCAATACATAATTTACATATGCATATATAATACTAAAATCCCATAAGTTACGGAGGAATCTACGGAAGCTGTCAGGCAAAGGTAACAATAACAGATACGCTAAGATATGAATTTATTTATACACTGTCTATGCAATAGAGGCAGCAAGACGTGTCTAGACTTTAAGGATGATAAGCAAATAATTTTCGACACTAAATGATAATCAAAACTTTTGACATGCAGACATGGTCGAAGTCCAGACTTACTAATGCATCTAAGCAACTATCAGTTAGACACACTAATGCAAAATCTGAGAATAAACATGCTTTCAAGTGTCATCCAAAAGGTTGGTGAGTTCATTAGTTTATCATAAACATTCATTTCCATCATTTTAATAAACCACAAGATTTTCATCTTTCATTTCTAATAAATGTAATCTCTTATCAGGCATTTCGCACGGCATAGAGATAAAAAATCATTCATATGGATTGAACACCTGGTAACCGACGTTAACTTAATGCATAGAATATCCCCAAAACAGAACCTCTCGTCCGTATAATAATCTCAAAGTACTAAAGCATTCGTACCCCGAATGGGACTTGTCAAGGTCCATAGATCTATCTTTAGGATTCGCTTCAATCAGGGGTCATTTCCCTAAATTCTTAGGTTACCAGACTTGAAGGGTGATATTCGATTTAATAATCCAACCATAGAATGTAATTTTAAGTGCTTGTGTCTATTTCGTAAAACATTTATAAAAGCAGCGCATGCATTCTCAGTCCCAAAAATATATATAGCAGAAGCATTTAAAAAGGGAGCAAATGAAACTCACTCTACAATATTTTGTAGTAAAAATATTCATACGACGATACTGAACAATGCAGGGTTGGCCTTGGATTCACGAACCTATATCATTCATATATATATTAAAACATATACTTGTAATCGAACATATATATATATATATATATATATATATATATATATATATATATATATATATATATATATATATATATATATATATATATATATATATATATATATATATATATTATTAGTGATATAACTGTTGTTTTAATACATTATGTGTTCCATTAATAACTTAAATATATTTCTTTCATATATCTTGAATAATTAATTATTATTATAATAATAGAGTTAGGTTACATGTATTAGATATGGTTTTATATAATTAATAGTTATTTTAATAATAATAATAATAATACTAGCAATAATAAAATGATAATACTAATTATTATTAATGGTAGTGTTAGTAATAATATTGATGATAATGATAATAATAATCAATAACTTACTTAAATCATAATTTTATCCATAGTTTTTAAATTCATAAATTTATACATATTACTTATTATTATTTATAGCAAAATATTATTTTCATATTCGAAGTTTTGAATTAATGTCTATAACAATACTTTTTAATCAGGATCTTTACTAAATCTTAATTATATTATACTTAATTCATAACTTAATTATAATATTTTTATTTCATAACACTCTTCCTAATATTCTAATATCCTCTTATTTAAATTTAAAAGAAAATAATAATACAATTAATGCTTAATTCTAAGACTAGTCTTATTAATAATGATAATAATAATATTACATATACCAATGATAATAATATTCACAATATTGACGTTAGTAGTAACAATAATTAACATAACAATAATCTTGATCATAATGATTAATAATAACAATAATAATACGATACTAATAATAATATTTATAATAATTTGTATTATGTTCATAATAATGATACTAATAATAATAATAATGATCATAATAATAATAATAATAATACATATATTAATATTAGTAATAATAATAACAATACTACTAAGTAATGATAATAATATTAGTATTAGTAACAATTTTAACAATAATAATTAATACTAGCAATAATAATAATAATAATAATAATAATAATAATAATAATAATAATAATAATAATAATAATAATAATAATAAATAATGGTGAGAAAACTACCTCACAAGAGTTCCAAAAAAAATAGCTGCCCACGTCCGGGCTCGAACCCGAGGCCTCCTGCTTACGCACAAACACTCCTTACCATTACTCTGTATCAGTTATCTGTTTTAAATCTCTAACCTAAACTATATATTCTATAAGTTTCTATCTGATTCTTCTTCATCATCACAAACCAATCGATCCGTAATACAATCAACCAAACCACGAATTACTAGTTTGTTTTTAGACTTTGAAATTAAAACAGACAATTTGATGAGGGTGTTTGATTGACAGAAAAAGAAGAATCAAAATAAAATAAAAATAGAATAGCAGGAGTATGTTCTTCACTAACGATGAACACAGAATTCAAATTCCATCCATTGGATGCAATTGTTGTATGGAATCAAATGAAATGAGTTTCAATCACTGCGTCTAACATCTTGTGCATAATCTTAATCCTACTTAATATTAAAATCACAGAATGGTGATGATTACCCACGAAGAACACGATGAAGGTGAAAATTGAATTATAAAATCCGAACACTTATAGCCTATGATTACTTCACAAAATACTTAATAAATCCTTCAAGGAACCTTCTGGCTTTGTCAATTGATCCTGGAACAACATCTACAATACGAATTTGAATTTTAAAGATTTAGTTGACTTTTTGATTGTAAACTTTGACTCAAAAATTCGAAGGTAATCGGAGGAATTAGATATTGAAAACTTGCAAAAAGTTCAATTAGATGATTTCTAACACTTCTGCGTTTTTGGATTTTTACAATTGTTTTGAAATTGAGTGATGGAAAAAAAGTTACAATGAGCAGGGGAGTCAGATTGTTTTTCTCCAAATTTTGGTGTCCTTCCTTCTACCATAACAGCCCAACGAATTTTACGCTATTATTGAATGATTAATACAGCGATAGTTTGTTTTGTTGTGATGATTGGATATCAAATTGAATTCACGAATTGAATAGAAAAGAGAAAAATAAATAAATAAATAAATAAATAAATAAGAAGATATTGACATACAGATATCCGATTCGTTTTATTATATAATATATATAATATACTATATAATTAATAATATTAATTATAATTACATTAATAATAATAATACTTTTAATATAAACATACTATTAACAATAATAATATTAATAATTAATAAATATATATTAATGATAATAATAATAATAATAATAATAATAATAATAATAATAATAATAATAATAATAATAATAATAATAATAATAATAATAATAATAATAATAATAATAAAAATAATATTGATACTAGTAATCATAAAAATGATAATAATGATATTATTAATGATAATATTAGTAAATTGTATTATTTTCTAATAATATTAATGATTTTTAGAATAATAATAATAACATGAATATTACATGTATTAAATTCTATATCTATATATAATATTAATTAATAATATTCATATTACTGATATTATTATTAATATTTATTTTAATGAAAGTAATAACAACATTATTAATATAATAACTATATTTTATCTTGTCATTACCTTTAATATATAAATATTACAATTCATTAATTTTATCATATTTATCAAATATTTATTATATAACAACATATATTGAATCACTACAAGAAAAGTGAGTTTATAGGACCCTTTCCCTAGGACCCTCGTAAATCAGGGTCCTAAGGGCCATTTATTGGGACGGTTAAATATTTGAGGTACCAGTATGAGATACGCTTATAATGAGGTGTCCTAATAAGCTATAAGATGTCCTAAAAACCTATACGCTTATAAAGTGATGTTCTAAAAAGCTTTACGCTTTTTCAATGGTGCCCTAAAGAACTATACGGTTTTATAGTGGTGTTCTAAAATGCAATTTAATGTGATACATGAGTTTTTATGGTTAAATTATCTTAGGTTTTAATAGAACACTTATGAGATACGCTTTCACAGTTGTATCATACCTATTTGATATTTGATATGACACATGATTTATAGGGTCCTAAAATAATTCAATATTCACATATGTTGCCTGGATTGGAAAATTGAAATCCCTAAAATAAATCACCAAATTCAAAATAGAGTCAAAATTAATAAGAAAAATTGGGCGGGTAAATTGCCTCCATTTTTCTCAAGAATTTCTAGTATCCCTCCTAAACTATTTCCCCTAAAATTCTTATCCTCCATTTATTTTTTATTTAACCTGCAACACACGCACAGATTCTTCAACAACGCGATTATAACTCTTTGGTTTTGGTAATTAAAACTCTTTGATTTTGGTACATGTAAACTCATTACAACCACAAAAATTATCCTTTTTTGGACATCACCGCAAAAACTCTCTGGTAGCAACAGATTTGAAGAATTCAGCGATAAAAAAAGGTAGCAACAGATTTGAAGTCGGAAAATGGTAGTAGCAGGATATGAGGATTTTTAGATATCTACAACTACACATTTTCAATCAATCGAAGCAATCAGTTTATGATTTCAGTGTTAACGTTTGTTTATTTCATTTTTAGGGTTTTGAAGTGATATTCATTGATTAAAGGTTCTTTCTTTGTCATTATTGGTGATAAAAATCCAAACTTTATTCTGCTATTTAGCTGATATAAGTCTGATTTTATGGTTTGAAATTACTTTTATTGATTAAGGATGTATTTTTACAATCTGGGTATGAACATTTTGGTGTACTTCTTTTTCATCTTATGTATGGTTTAGTTGTATAAACAGATAAACCTGATTTTGGGGTTTTGAGAGTTGGTGTTTGGAACCTTGAATTAGCTTATTATAGCTAAAACTTATGCGAATTCCATTAAGCTCTAAAAAAGATGCCTTAACCTTACATGTTTTTCTCCTCCAATAATTACTATATGTCCCTTGAAATAAGCTTGCCCAGACACCTTGATTGTTGTGGGTTTGTGGAGGTGAAAATTTAGGTTTGTGTATTTTAGTTGAGTTTAGGATTTGATCTGATATTCTGATGTTTATTGATTAATGGACTGATGGTTTAGTTAAATTGTGGGTGTGTGTCTTTTGATGTAAAAATTTAATCTTGATTATGTTATTTGTGTTTTGTTTACTTCATGTTACTTGATAAGTCTTTGAAATGATCTAAATAAGTTGAACTTTTGAACTTTATTGTTTTAGATTATGCATAAACTTTTAAACTTGATCAATTAACTTGTGCGTGTTTATGTATTGCTATCTAGAAAGGCTGTTTCTTGAATCACTTGGTATGAGCATTCATTAACGATGCACAACAATTTTTATAGAAAGTAACTATATCGTTGGTTTGATGTTCGATGTTATTTCAGGATGCAAAGGGCCAAGAAGTGGATCTTAGCAAGTTTAGGGGAAATGTCTTGTTGATTGGTAACGTTGCATCACAATGGTGAGCTTTAAATATTGTTTTATGGTAAAAGTGACGATAATGATATTACGACTGTGATCTAATTCATTGTTTTCGTTTCACAGTGGCTTTACGAACTCTAATTACCCTGAGTTGACTACCCTGTACCAGAGGTACAAAGATCAAGATTCGTTATTTATAGTATTCTTTAGGTGTTTGTGTGTTTATTTAAAAAAATGTCGAAGGGCTTGTTGCAATTTAAAGCTAATTTTTTATAGGTCTTGAGATTCTTGCGTTTCCATCGAATCAATTTAACGAGCAAGAACCAGGAAGTAATGAAGAAATTCAGGAGTTTGTTTGCACTCGCTTCAAAGCTGAGTATCCCGTCTTTGGCAAGGTTTGTATTGTGGGATTGGAAGTTAAAGGTGGCCATTATGACCCATTTAATCTCTCTTCAATGCGATAAATGGTTTGGACGTATTGAAAGTTGATCAAAGTCTATGTCAAGTACATTAAATCTTGAATTAACTCCCTTAAAAGAACCCTATAGTATTTTTGCAATACTATGGCGTTACAATCATAATAATTGCGTTAACCATTTACGAGTTGACCCAAAACATTTTGTGCTGTTTCAACCAATGTAAATCGTGTTGACTTGTCACTCAACCTGACTAGCATACCCATTTTGCCACATCAAATGAAACTGATCAGAAATTGTTAAAATACTTGGTGTAGTGTACTGTCATTCCTTTTTTTTTTTTTTGCTCTTGAAAGACAAGGCCCAAAGTGTACTGTTTTGTTTTATTAATTGTTTTTGTTGTTAAATGGAATTTTCGATGTGTATAGGTTGATGAGAATGGAAAAGCGGCCGACCCGTTATACATATTTTTGAGGTCAAGCAAAGGAGGGCTTCTTGGTGACAGCATAAAGTGGAACTTCACTAAATTTCTAGTTGATAGCAAATGAAAGGTTGTTGATCGTTATGCTCCAACCACTACTCCTTTAAGCATCGAGGTGAAAAGTTAATAACATATGTTTATGTTTTTGTTCATAACGATCGCCTTTTAAAAAACTCATGTTTTTGAGTGTCTTTTTTTTTTTCCTACATTGCAGAAGGATATCAAGAAGCTCCTTGGTGTTGCTTAAGTACTACCGTGTCCGGTGATGTGCTCTTTGCTAGTAATTTTAATTTTTATCAATAAATGAGATATTATATATCTGTATGTGCGTTAAAGTTCTGTTTTCTGTGGTGTCTCTTATATGCAAATGAATATATATTCATGTTAAACTAATCTTATTGGTTTTAATTGGCATGATAATACGAATTTGCTTATTTTAATTTCAAGCTTTCGCAACAGTTAACTATATATATATATATATATATATATATATATATATATATATATATATATATATATATATATATATATATGTTATAGATTCTTAGCTGAACTAATTTGCTTATTTGATTTAACTATGAACTGTTGGTATTTTGTTTTTTACAGTTTGTGGAAGTGTATGTAATTTAATTCGGTATTATGTCTTTATAACTTTTATTATTATTAATTATTAATTTTAACATCGTTGAGGTTTATGCTTGTACATGAATAATTTGTTTGTAGGTAGTGCCTTTCGATTGAGAAGATTTAATGAAGACATCGGACTTATGCTTCATGACTTGATGCTTTTCATTAATTGTCAATTGTTACATTACTGTTATGTTGGATATTATATTGTTTAAGTTACCTATGTTTAGTGCTATTTGCAACAATATTATGTATTAAATCCTTTTTGGTATTTAATGAAATTTTCAATTAATTTGATTTCCAAATTCATTTCTAGAAATTATATATATATATATATATATATATATATATATATATATATATATATATATATATATATATATATATATATATATATATATATATATATATATATATACTTATGACTTGTTAGGACGTTTTTTGTGGTATTAAATTAACATCTAGTTATAATAGGACCCTTTTTTGTGGTCGTAAGTAGTAAATCGATATTTTAGGACCTTTTTATTGGTGCTAACATAGTTTGTCTTTATATTAAAACATTTTTTTGGGTCCTAATATGGTCTATCAATACAGATTTAGTGTCATATATAGTGTTTTAAAGACCCTTTTGTACGTCTCAAAATATTATAAAGTGTCCTAATATGTCACTCTATAAGGACACTTTCGATTTTGTTTATATGACTCAAACAAAAGTCTTATAATCATATACGAGATTTAGGACCCTTTTCACTTTATACAACCGTCTTATAGGAGACGCCATTTCGGTGCGTCCTTTCAAGTGAAAGGTCCTAAAACGGCACATTTTAGGACACTTATAGGGGTCTTATATAATCATTTTTCTTGTAATGAATATTGAATATTTATGAATTTTATATATATTACATTATATATAGTATCACTTATGTACAGAATTTATATAAATATATATATTCATTTTACCAACAACTTAATTATTATATTTATTATTTTACATTTTTAATTCTAATTGATTAAAGTATGCTTTTATTAATTCAAAATATTTTATATATATGTATATATATATATATATATTTATATTTATATTTACACACAATTGTTCGTGAATTGTCGGGCATAGTCAAAGGTTAACTGGATTTATGTAAACAATACCAAAAATTTTGAGACTCAATGTTACTGACTTTGCTTATCGTGTCGAAATTGTATAAAGATCAAGTTTAAATTTGGTCGAAAATTTCCGGGTCGTCACATCCACAACTCTCTATAAGAATCAATCATCAAAGCAAGACAATCATCACCATTTAATTCTAAGAAATGAGATCTATTGTTGAGGGAAGAGAAGTGCTTACCCATCATTTGTCTACCTATTCTCTTGATAATCTATTCAAAATTAAGTGGGATGCCTTCCTTAATCTAAGAGGACCACTTTACCCTCTTCACATCAATGAATTCTACAAAAACTTCAAATTTTCACAAAATGATGCAAAGATGTCATTTTCACTTTATGAAAAAGGATATTCTTTGACACTTGAAGAGTTTGGAAACATCATGGATGTTCTGAATGAAGGACAAACATTCTTCTTAAATCCAAATTCCTTTGATGAATTTCCTGAGTGGGTAAAGAGAGATATTGTTCTTGAAACATTATGCAATGGAACACTTAAAACTGATTCCATCAATGAGGATGGATTCCTTTTTCGTCATCTCGCTCTAACGTATGATCTTTGGTAACAAATCATTACCTCAAACGTCTATGAAAAGGGTGAACAGCTTGGGCGACTCGATGCACATGAGATCACTCTCCTATGGTGTCTTTTGAACTCATTCAAAGTAAATGTTGCATTTCTTATGGCTTCAAGAATGCAACATGCAGCTTAAAATCTTCGTATGTCCCTTCCGTATGGTCTTCATCTGACCAAACTTTTCACATATGTTGGTATGACATCTCCCTTTCACCATCCCACTCAAGCCTCTTCATACCCAATATGTAGAGCTTCAATCAAACAGGTCCATGAACCTTCACTAGACAATCCTCCTAACTTTTATTCTCTCTCACCTCGGGGACAAAATAGTGTAATTCATGGAAACATTCTAAACGTTGATCAAAGGTTAACCAATCTTGAGGATATCATCAGGGAGAATCATCACTCCTCAAATCACTACTCTTAAATCCCTACCAAAATCATGTAAATTTCGTCAAAGATATTACTTGCATGATTCTACTGTGTGTTCTTATTTTAGGTTTATGTGTGTATTTCTTGTGAGAAATGAATAAAATTGTGTGTTTTTATGTGTTGTGGTTGTTATTTTCCACCATGTACGATTCAAGGGGGAGCATTTGTCTTAGGGTGAGCTTAGTTTCAGGGGGAGCTAACCTTTTTGCTTCTACAAAAGGGGGAGAAAGTTGGATAAGTGATGTTAACACTTGTATGTATTTATAGATAAATGTACACCATCACTTATGTGTTTGTCATCATCAAAAAGGGGGAGAATGTGGGTTAACATGGGATTATGCTTAATGACTATACTAATCCTAACTCCTAACAATAAGTGTTTTGATGATTACATATGCACATAACTAAAGGTGATGGTAGACATCTTGACATAAATAAACAAGTTCACTAATGCACACTTGCTCTAGCAAAAGACCAAAACTATAGAAAGCTTAAAATGAAAAATAAGGTGAGTCCGTGGAAACTTGCACATAGATTTATGAAATCAGGGTTGCACGGTCGACTCCACGGATGACCGTGGATCGACCGCATAATCCTATTGTCCAGATTTTGATCAAAAAATGTTTGACCACTTCGGGCATCTATAATTTATGAAACCTGTTCATACATGCTTAGGATAGTTGCTTCCTTCATTCCCAAATGAGCTTTGGTCATTAAAACACTAATTTGGTCACTAAAACACTAATATTGATTAAGCCTTGTGTTAAAATTATCAATCTCAAGCCTGAATGTTTTTACTCTTTTCTCATTGTATGATTAGCATTTTGTAGGTTTTGTGGTCTGGGTCTATTGGGCTTAATGTTGGTTGATCCATTGGAGTGCTAAAGCTGTTGGGCTCCTCTTTGCTGTTGGGCTTGTTGCTGTCCAGCTGTCCAGTACCGCCTCCTCTTGTCTGGCATATTTATCCACGAGTGAAGGGATTAGGGCAAGACACAAAAAAATACAGACACGCTCCTCTCTAATATTATCATCATCATCTCGTTTTCATCTGCTATTTATTCTGGGTCGATTGTTATATAGGCTTATATATCCAATTTTGTAATTGATACAATCTGATTCCTATAAGTGTACTTAGCTATATTTATTTTTTTCATCAATTATAATTGAGTCTGCATTCATCGATCTTCATTAGAATAATCTTGGCACTGTGTTGAGTGAAATTGATTCAAGCTTCATCTTCTATAATTGTTTCTCTATTTTTATCATGGCATCAGAGCAGTTTGGCTGATTGTGGTGGTTGTGATCTGTTACTAGTTCATCAGTATCGATTTTGTTGATTTTGGTCATTGTGATCTGTTCTGATTGTGGTGGTTGTGATCTGTGCCGATTGTGGTGTTGATTTTGTTTTGTTGGATTTCTTGTGATCGTATTGGTGGTGGATTCTCAGATCCATCGGTCTTTTTACTGTAAACCCTAATTTGTAAAAATTAGGGTTAGGTTTTTAATCAAGGGCTGCCCTAAAGAAGCTGTTCTTCAATCTGCTGCTACTTCTTCTTTATCTTTTTTTTCCTAGCCGATCACCACTGTATTGTATTCTTTTATCCCTTTGTTTATCTCTTGTGTGTGATTCATTTTATATTGCTTGTAGAAGAAAAGGACTCTGAGTAAGACCTGGAACAGAATCCTCTTGAGATTTTGTTTATCTGGACCACTGCTCAGACCATCCTATAGGCTGCATTTGCATTTGTGTGCTTGCATCCATTTACTCAGTCCTTTATCCCTACAGATTTGCTTAGCTTTTGCCATCAGGTTACTTTCAATCTTATAATTGTGCATGTGTTTTCCTTTGTCTTGCTTGTGTTGATTCTTGCCTGTCTTCTACTATGGGTGATCAAACTGCTATTACATTGATTAGTAAGATTGACTTTGGTAACCCTCTCTATCTGCATGCTAGTGACACAACCAATACACCTTTAATATTCATTAAATTAAAAGGGACTGAAAACTACAATGTTTGGAGTAGAGCTATGTTACTTGCATTATCCACTAAAAATAAAGTAGGGTTTGTCAATGGAACATGTAGGAAAAGTACTGATAATGAAGTCCTTGCTGCTCAATGGGATAGGTGTAATTCTATTGTACTATCTTGGTTGTTAAGTTCTATATCTGAAGAATTATACTCTGGTCAAATATTTTCTGCTACTGCTTCTGTTGTTTGGACTGAACTTAAGGAAACCTATGATAAAGTTGATGGGTCTATAACATTCAATTTACATCAAAAAATCAGCTCTGTTAAACAAAGCGGTAGTAGTTTGTCCGAATATTATCATAAACTTAACACATTATGGAAACAATATGATGAAATGGTTAACTTACCTGCTTGTACTTGTGCTGCTGCTCCTGAATTTCAAAGACATAACAAAGTTTTAAAGTTGATGCAATTTCTAATGGGATTAGATGATACTTACATGTCAACCAGAAGTAATCTTTTACTTAGAGACCCATTACCTGATGTTAAGTCTGCATATGCTATTCTATCAAGGGAAGAATCACACAGGGGGGTTTCTGGGGTTGGGTCATCTAAAACTCAAAACTATGCTTTTGTTGCTCAAATTAATAACAACTCTTGGACAAACAGAAATAATAATAATGGCAGTTTTGGAAGAGAAAGAGGATTCAATAGGGGTCCTAACCTAAATCTTAAATGTACTAAGTGCAATAAACTAGGACACACCATTGATAGGTGTTATGAAATTGTTGGATACCCCTCTAATTATAAGAAACCTGTCAATGGACCTATAATGATACGCATATCCGCAGGATAATGCGGATGGGCATACAAAGCCCTAAACCGCACACAAAACTGTCATGTCAGAGATATGGCATGGGTATAGCCGCACTCTATGCGCCTATACCATCTGATGCGAGTTTTGTATACTTGCATAAGGGTCCAATACATTCTAGAAAAATGTACGGTATAATCAATTCGGATTCTTTTCCTTAAATAACAAAAGTTAGTTGGGATAAGATTGCATTTAATTAGGGAAGAGATTTTTACCGAAACCCTAATTCATGAGCCTGTAAATACATAGCTCATAAAACCTAATACATTCATTCGTTTACTCATACGTAAACCACATCATACAAATCTTCATCGTACGAACAAAGCTTCTTACAATCTTAAAGACTTTCAGGTATGTCTCGAACTATAAAACCTTCATGTCTTTAGGCCACTCAACCTCGTATGCTAGGTTGTTGGTGGACTCTCGACTGGCCACCCTGTCGGAATCGAAACGCTGCCGATGTGGGTTATTCACGACTACGCGTCGGAGGTCCGAATGTTGTTAGTCCTTAAACCCCATTATGCACGCAAGCGTAGGTTCACCTTGACCTCGTGAAAATATGCTTGATCATTTAGCGCCATCCGTGAGACCATTTATATGAAACAAACAAGATAGGAATTTATGTTGTATATAATTTATACGTATCTTTTTCCGTAAAGCTTCTTTGTTTAATTAATCGGTCACTTTCAGGTTTTTAATTGTCAGCAAAAATGGGTGGAGGAAGTAAGAGTGCAAAAAACCATGGGCGATCGGACTCTCCAGTAAGTCAAGGGTTTCAAACACCTACGACGACTGTTACGAATACACCGTCGACGCCACCAGCACCAACCAAGGGCGCATCAAAGCCTCCATCGACACCAAGTGTTGGAACAGGGCTGGTTACATCAGAAACTGTCCTGAATGAATCACCTAAGGGATGGTGGCACACTCTCGATGGAAGTTTACTGGAAACAGGAACTAGCTTTAAACCATTCGAGGATCTGTCACCAAAGATTCTGAGCTTCGGTTCTCCATGTGAAACGGTTCCACTAGGCTTTAAAGTTAAAACTACCTGTGTGGGTACAATACCAATTATCACCTCGGTTGAACCCGAAACACCGATTGAAAGGGTCACTACCGAGAAAGCTCAGGAAAGAATCAGGCAGATGGGTTTGAGAAATCCAGATGGTTCATACATCATGCTGACACCACAACAAGGGCCAACGGCGTGTACGTCTTCGCAACCAGTCCATACTGTTGCAAGCAATCAATATAGTGGGGCGCACTATGCCGCAACCCAGTCAAATAGCTTCATATCTCAATTACAACAAGTCGCGCCACCACACTTGGCACCCGCTTTCAATGATCCAGCGCGGGTACAAGAATTTATGAGCAATTGGTTCGCGGTGATGCAAGGGCAAAAAGCTAACCAAAGCCTTGAGTTAGCTCCCACAACAGAAAGGTTTGTGCCATACATCGCCAATCATCTCTTCACAGTCCCACCGGTGTTGCCTCTAACACTCGGAAGTTATGATGGGTTATCAGATCCGGATGACTTTTTACAAAAATTTGAAGGAACTGCAAGAACACACAGCTGGGGTGATGCAGTAGCATGCCATATGATACCGATAGTGCTGCAAGGAGTAGCAAGGGAATGGTTCAATAATTTGCCGGCCCAAAGTATTACAGGTTTTGGGGATTTGCGCGCAAGATTTTTATTAAACTTTCACAATTTGCGCGCACGCAAAAGAACACATATCGAATGTCACGACATTAAGCAGAAATCGAAAGAGAGCTTGGGAGAAATAATAGACATATATACCAAGGAGGTGGCTAAAATACAAGACTTGCCAGAAAGCCAGAAGGTATCCGGCTTTATACATTGTATAGATACCGATAGACACCTGTCTTTATGGCAACAGTTATGGAGAAGAGTGCCAGAAACCTTCGCGGAAGCCGTAAAAGAAACGCATGATTACATGCGGGCACAAGAAGATATAAAGCAGAATCGCGGAAGTACCTCTTCAAATATGGACATCGACGATGATTATTATCGAGTGCAGGGAAGAGGGTCAGAGTCTGGCAAACGTTATGGTGGTAATGGCCAACCTAGGAGTGGTAACTATCATAATGATAAGTATCGCAAATTCAACAACAATAAAGGGGGAGGAAGTCAGAGGTTCAAAAGCAGCCACACTGAAAATGTTGCGTTATTAAAAGACCTCACAAAAACACCAAAAGAAATTTTAGCTACAGAGGCAGTGTGCAAAAGCTTCAACCCCCCAGTACCTTTGTCAAAGTATGGAAACAGAGACAAAAGAAAATTTTGTGATTTTCACCATGATTACAGTCATGAGACCAATGAATGTCGGCACTTAATTGAAAAGGTAGTTTCTGAACTCAAAAGAGGAAGATTGCAACACCTGAAGAAAGATGCATGAGCACCAACCGATAAGTCAGAAGGAGAAAAAAAATATCTATGGCAAAAGAAGAATGAGGGAAACGAAATGGATAAAACCATAAGTATGGTAACCATCGCAGGTTGTAAGTATCTGAAGAATGTTAAAACACTCCCATCATATTCCCGGCCATAGCGCAGGAACCCTCGGATGCACCCATCACAATTAAGGGACGTGTTAAGAGCTACGGGTACATCATCAAGCGACTGCACATAGACACCGGTTGCGGTGTTGATATAATGTACGCGCACTGTTTCCGCTTGCTGCCAGGAGCTGTGCGAGCCAAGCTAGTGGCTCCTAACACTGCGTTATCAGGATTTTCTGGGGAGCCCGTATGACCAATCGGGATCATCGAATTAGAGCTGGAGCTGGTGGATGATGATAATAAGGAGTTAGTGAGAAGCACGACAGTAGAATTTGCCGTCGTAAGGTCTTACTCAAAATATAACGCGCTTTTAGGGCGCACGAATTTGCAAAAATTGGCAGCCATCCCTTCCACGTTACATGGCCTTATCAAGTTCCCAACACCGTTAGGAATTGCAACGATAAGGTCAGAAAAGCAAGATGCAAGCATTGTGGCCGTAGAACCAGTAGAACAACAGCCGAGTGAGGGAGAGTAAATTCGAAGCTGCATGATCATCGCAAACCCGCGACATCCAGAACAGAAAATTAAAATTGGCGGAGGATTGTCCGATGAGACAAAGTTTAAGCTTCGTAATATATTAGCTTCTAATACGGACTTCTTCGCATGGAAAGAAGCGGACATGACGGGCGTACCAAGGGAAATTGCTGAGCACAAGCTTAACGCAAATCCTAGTCTGACGCCAGTGCGATAAAAGAAACGCGGCATGGCTCCTGAAAGAAGCGAATGGTTGAAGGCAGAAGTCGATAAGTTGGTCAAAGCAAGCATCTTGCGAGAAGTAAGGTACCAAACGTGGGTAGCAAACCCATTGCTGGTAAAAAATCCCTATGGGTCTTGGCGCATGTGTGTTGACTTAACGGATATCAATAAAGCTTGCCCCAAGGACAATTATCCTCTATCAGAAATAGACTGGAAAGTTGAATCGTTAGCTGGCTTCCGATACAAATGTTTTTTGGATGCGTACAAAGGATACCATCAAATACAGATGGCAGCGGACGATGAGGATAAGACTGCTTTTCACACAAGCTAGGGCATATACTGCTATACCAAGATGCCATTTGGTTTAAAAAATGCTGGAGAACCATACCAACGGGTAATAGACGAAGCTTTCAAAGGTCAGATTGGGAGAAATTTGGAAGCATACATTGACAACCTAGTTATAAAAAGCACAACAGAACAAGGTCTGTTGGAAGACATATTAGAAAGGAAAGTTTTGAAGAGGAAGAAGGAAAGTTTCTTGGTCATATAATAACTGAGCGCGGGATACGTGCAAACCCAAAGAAAATAGAGTCAATCGAGAATATGCCGTCACCAAGAAATAAAAAAGAAGTACAAAGTTTAACGGGTAAGTTGGCGGCATTAACGAGGTTCTTATCAAAATCCGCAGAGCGATCACTCCCCTTTTTCGGGACATTGAAGAATTCCTTAAAGAAAACGGATTTCAAGTGGACGGAGGAAGCAGAAGTGGCATTTCAAGAAATGAAAAAGTTGCTGAAAGAGCTGCCAACAATGACTGCGCCGATTGCGGGAGAAACATTGATACTATACTTAGCAGCATCGAAGGAAGCAATAAGTTCAGTATTAATAGCCGACAGACGATAGGTACGCACTATAAAATTAAAAATAGCTAATTTTCAATCAATAGGCATTTGAAGTTATATAATTTTGCTGTGCGAACAGGTACAAATGCCTGTATATTTTGTTAGCAAAGCTTTGACAGGAAGCGAATTAAACTATCCTGCAATCGAAAAACTGGTTTATGCACTCGTGCATACGGCTAGACGCTTACGAAGATATTTCCAAGCGTACCCAATAAGGGTCCTAACAGATCAGCCGATAAAGCAGGTACGACAAACAACAATTTGTCGTCAAACAAATATAAAATTGCTTGATAAATCCTAGCAAATTTACATTCGCTGATACTTGTTGAGTAGGTGCTATATAAACCAGAAAATTCTGGTCGCATGGCCAAATGGGCTATTGAATTGGGAGAGCATGAAATAAGCTTCTCACCACGAAGTGTGGTAAAAGGGCAAGTCCTAGAATATTATCTGGCTAAAACAGCCGGAGATATCGAAGTCTCGCATGAATCAAAAGAAATACCACCTCCGCCCGAACAGCTGTGGGAAATGCACACAGCCGAGGCTTGTGGCCCAGAAGGCGCAGGGGCAGGAATAGTCCTAAAAAGTCCATAAGGAGAGGAATATACCTTCGCACTGCGATTCAGCTTCCCTATCACAAATAATGAAGCTGAATATGAAGCATTGTTATCTGGGATGCGGGTAGCAAAATATTTGGAGATTAAAGAACTGTCAGTATATGTTGATTCGCAGTTAGTTGTAAACCAATTTAATGGAATATTCGAAGCACACGATGAATCAATGTAAAAATACTTAAAGCTTGTGCAAGAGCTAGCAGTTGACTTCGATTTATTCCAGATAACTCAGGTTTCGAGGACGCTAAATAAAAAGGCGGATGCGCTAAGTAAGTTAGCCGCATTAACATTCAGTCATTTTAAGAAAGAAATTTGGGTTGAGGAAGTTAAAGTAAAATCTATTGAAGAAGACAGTGTTTCGGCTACAGTCGAAGAAGAGGAGCAGAGTTGGATGACACCAATAATAGAATTCCTAACCAAAGGTACATTGCTGATAGATTTAAGTGAAGCAAGAAAGATTAAGATAAAAGCACCAAAGTATCTGTTAGACAAGGGAATTCTATATAGAAAGTCTTTTCTGGGACCTCATTTGCGGTGCCTTAATCCAAAGTATCTGTCAGTCATACGGGAAGTACACGAGAGAATGTGAGCCCTGCATTCGGGACACAAAAGAGTTGCATCCAAAATAATGCGGCTTGGATATTACTGGCCGTCAATGTATAGAGATGCTGCAGAGGTAATACGCAAGTGTCAATCGTGTCAACTTCATGCACCGGTAAGCAAGGCTCCGCGACATCCTATGATACCAGTCGCGTCTCCATGGCCGTTCTACAAATGGGCAATTGAAATAGTGGGGCCATTCCCTGCAGGACCAGGGGGTGTAAAATTTCTGGTGGTGGCCATTGATTATTTCACGAAATGGGTAGAGGCCAAACCACTAAAAACAATTTCGGGTAAGAAAATTCAAAATTTTGTGTGGGAAAACATCGTCTGTCGGTTTGGAACACCAAATGAAATAGTAAGCAGCAATGGTACGCAGTTCGAAGGTAATCCATTTAGTGACTGGTGCCAAGAATTGAATATAAAACAAACATTTACATCAGTCGCACACCCTCAGGTGAATGGTCAGTGCGAGGTTACGAATAGGGATATCGTTTTAGGAATCAAAGCAAGGCTGGGATTGTGTCGAAGGGGTTGGATAGATGAACTGCCTAACATTTTGTGGGCACACCGCACAACTCCAAAGGGCGCAACTAATGAAACACCTTTTTGTTTGGTCTACGGGTCCGAGGCTGTAATACCCGCCGAAATAAATGTGCCAACTATGTGCATAGCTTCCTTCGATGAAAGTAGCAACAACGAAGAACTACGTGAAAATCTAAACTTAGTTGAAGAACGCAGAGAAATGGCGGCCATAAAAGAAGCAATCAACAAACAAAGAATCGCAAGCTACTATAATAAGCGCGTACAACCATTATCTTTCCAATTGGATGACTTGGTGTGGCAAAAAAACGAAGCAAGCAGGGTAGAGGATACGGGTAAGCTTGGACCTAAATGGGAAGGACCTTACAAGGTTATTGGTGTAAGCGATACAGGGGCGTATCGTCTAGCAAGTTTGGATGGAAGAGCAATAAAGCGCACCTGGCATCTTCAGACACTGAAACGGTGCTACATATGAAAAACTGCAGCGGGACTGATCACCCCAAACAACTTCTTAAAGTTTTTATCATGTGAATTTTTATTTTCCATTGTAAACATGACAGCTAAGTGCTGGTCAAAAGATATGTTTGAAATAAATTGAATTATGCAATTTAAGCCAATAACTTGTGCATTTTTTTTACATTTGTTGATTGCATGCCCCTTAAGCTGCATAGGGACACACTCCGAGTCTCAAGTGGCATAGTTTAGTTTGGTTACTAATACTATTTTTAATGGTGACAGTAGTAAAACATTGGTTTGTTTCAAACGCTCGTACACCGTGTAAGACGGAGACTTGCACAATCTAGACTATAAAATACAAGTTTGGTTACTTGTTTAAATAACTCGGACATTGGCATGGCCGGAAGACTCTTGAGTATAGATGATATTGCTCAATTACATCATATATATCTATCGCAATATCACTAAAAATACTCTATATTCGAAGATAATGAAGATGATCTACAAGGGATATGTCAAGATGCGCGAATTTGTATCGGAAGAGTAGTTTGCAAAGAATTTCGATGATTTATGACATCGGTTGATCCCGATACGAGTTAGTATCAAGATAGCGCTTTAAAATGATATAACAAAGCCTCCGATATGTGAGAGTTCGTCCAAATGAGCTAATATTAAAGAGAAAACGAAACAGTGCCTTAAAACCCACCAGGACGCCGTCTAGATATCCGGGACGCCGTCCTGGCCTTCGCAAAGGGACGCCGTCTAGGGTCCAGGGACGCCGTCCTGGCTTGCTAACTGGGACGCCGTTTTGAATTTCGGGACGCCGTCTTGTTCATTTAACCGGGACGCCGTCCTCCCTTTTAGGACGACGTCCCAAAGTAGGTGTGACCGAACTTTCTGCTTTTTACCTAATTTCTCCACCTTAAAATGTCAGTTTTGGGGACTGTTTTCAAGAGAGTTACGTACAGAGAAGTTTAGAGACGATTTTCAGGAGCATCTTGGAGAATTCCATCCTCTTTGAAGAGGCCAAAGATCAAAGCATCATCCATCAACATCTTCTTCATCCAAGAACTCTTGTTCTTGTAGGTTATATACTTGTTCTCAGAAATGATTTCAGTTTATAATTTGAGTGAATTGTTGTCTGTTACAATGATTATTGGCTAGTTTCATTAATGTTTGTCTAGATTAATAACCAAGGTATTGGATGTAATCTTATTGATTGAATGTATTATGTGTGTTAGATTGAAGCTTGAATAGAGAACCATGCTTATTGTTGTTAGAACCATTTGTATCTAGTTAATTGATATGTTGTTGATAAAGAGAACTCTTGTTAATGTATCATATTGATTTACAATCAACTTGTCTTAGATTGATTGTTTGCTAAACCGGACCAAGGGGGTAAACTAGATTAAAACGGTTAGACAAAATAGGAATGAATTGTGTAGAGCGAACGCAAAGGCAATTGTTATTCAAGTCTTTAATCTTGTTGATCAACTAGTCACAAACGAAAAGGTCTAAGTTATAGGGAACCCTCGCTTAGTAATTCTAGTTTGAGTACTTGCTAAAGAGAACTCTTGGCGAGTCGATTTAGGTGATTAGCATGCTTATAGTTATTTGATTACAAATACAAGAACTATAGTGAAAAGGGAACCCTTGAGCTTGTTATTGTATTTGAGTGTTTATCCGAGAGAACTCTTAGTAAAACCTATTAGATAACTACACACATAATTATTCAATCAGGGCTTAATATCTAATTTACATCCAATACCGAGGGTAAAATATCTAGATGAACATTTCCTCTCTTTGATTTAATTCAAAACCTATCTTACTTGCTTTATTTGCATTTATTTGCATCTTATAAAACAAAAGACTAAAAATATTGTTTTTACATTTAACCTTCTTTGATTTGGCTAAATCGTTAAAACAGCCACAAAATATAAAACTTGTACTTTTAACTTTAATTACTTAGTTAATCATAATATAGTTGCTAATTCTAGTTTGACTGATATAACTGTCCTTGGAACGATACACGGATTTTACCATTATCTATACTACTACACGATCGGGTACACTGCCCGTTAGTGTGTAGCAATCTTTAAAACCGGTATTTTCCTTAAGATAAATTATAGACACGATTTCGCACATCAAGTTTTTGGCGCCGCTGCCGGGGACAGTTTTGTGTCAAAATAGGATTATTAACTAATTTGTGATTAAGTAGTTTCTTAATTATTTTAAATTATTAATAGTTTTTGATTTTTAATTTTGTAGAATCGGTATGTGTGATAGTTTTTGTTAGTTGTGTGATTGGCAGATTATAGGTTGCATATGCCACATACCCGAAGTTCAGAATCTCCATTATTTACACCATTGACAGAACCGGATAGAAAGCTTGGTAGAATTCCAAAAGAAGTGCTTGATATTTTTGAATCTTCATCAAAGCAGGAAACTTTTGATTCAGAATCAAGTACCACCAAGCCTAGATATTCAGACTTTGGTAAACCAGTTCAACCACCAAATTTTGAAATGGAAGGAGAAAGACCGTTGGTACCAAGACAATCAATGGCAGACAGGATGAAAGCGACGCGAACCGGACAAGGTAGTGCTATTACTCCGCTCACGGGTGAGGTAAATTTTGAAATTAAAGGACCTATTCTTCAAATGATTAATAATAGGTGTCAATTTAGTGGCGGTCCTAATGAAGACGCAAACGAACATATTCGTCTCTTTGAAGAGATATGTCTTCTTTTCAAATTAAAACCAGAAACTGACCAGGCTATATTTCTAAGACTTTTCCCGTGGACACTCCACGGGGAAGCAAGAAGTTGGTTAGATTCATTAGCCGAGGCTACGATAAGAACATGGGATAGTATGATGGAAAAATTTCTTAAGAAATATTTTCCAGCATCTAAATCAGCGAGACTCCAACAGGAGATTACCCAGTTCTGTCAAAAGCCTATGGAAACCTTGTACGAAGCATGGAATAGATTTTCCAAAATGCTTAGAGGTTGTCCAAACCATGGTTTGGATACCTTTCAACAGGTTCAAATCTTCTATAAGGGTTGCGAAGTTGCAACCCGAATTTCCATTGATCAAGCATCCGAAGGTTCAATTATGGACAAAACCGAGCAAGAGGCTTATGAGATAATCGAGAAATTAGCCGATTATTCTCATGAGTGGCATCAAGAACGCCCAATTACTCGAAATGCTCAAGTCCAAAGCGCCGGTGCTTATGATGACTTCAGCTCCCTAGGTGTAAAAATAGACGGTGTTGTCCGAAACATGGACAAAATCACAAAAGAAATCCACAGTATGAAAGTAGGTTGTGAATACTGTGGTGGTCTACACTTAGGTAAAGATTGTGATGCCGGGTTAACCATGGCTCAAAAAGAAGAGGTGGCTTTTATAAGCCAAAGAAATAATAACCAGTTTCAGGGAAGAGCCCAATTTAACCGTAACTTTAACAACCCCTACAACCCTCAAGGTCAAAATTCTAATTTTCAACAAGGGTCAAGTAGTGGGTTCCAACAACAAACTCCGGGTTATTATCAAAAACCCCAACAGGAAGAGAAAAAGTCAAATTTAGAGAGTATGTTGGAAAAGTTAATAGCATCACAAACTCAGCTGGTCACAAACATTAATCAAACCAACGAGAAAAACGAACATCAGTTTCGTAACCAACAAGCATCAATCCAAAACTTGGAAAAACAAATGAGTGGTTTAGCCAATTTACTGAGTGAGAGAAAACCCGGTAGTTTACCGGGCGATACCAGCAAGAACCCCAGAAATGAGCACGCCAATGTTATCACCACACGAAGTGGTTTGGCGTATGATGCTCCACAAATGCCCGAAAAATCTGATTTTAGCGTTCCGTTGAACCAAAACGATGAACCGGTTAAGGAGCCGGAAAAAGTGGTTGAAAAGGAAGTACTGGAAAAACCCGTAGAGAAACCATATCAACCACCGCTCCCATTCCCCAGAAAACAACAACAAGAAAGGTTGGAAGCCGAAAGGCTAAAATTTCTAGATATGTTTAAACAGATAAACATAAACATGCCTTTTATTGATGTTATCTCAGGAATGCCAAAGTATGCTAAGTTCCTAAAAGACTTACTTACTAACCGAAAGAAGATGGAAAGCGTTTCATCAGTAACCTTAAATGCTAGATGTTCCGCGCTTGTGTCTAACACACTTCCTGAAAAGCTTCAAGATCCGGGTAGTTTTACTATTCCATGTCTAATGGGTGACCTTGATTGCATGAGGGCATTAGCCGATTTGGGGGCTAGTATCAATTTAATGCCCTATTCAATTTACCTTAAATTAAACCCTGGAGAACTCAAAACCACACGAATGGCTATTCAACTAGCCGATCGCTCTATAAAATTCCCTCGAGGAATAATAGAGAATTTGTTAGTTAAGACCGGGAATCTGATTTTCCCGGCTGACTTTGTGGTTTTAGACATGGAAGTTGATGAGAGAATACCAATTATTTTGGGTAGGCCATTTTTAAATACTGCTCGATGTGTCATTGATGTTTATGACCAGCAGTTGACCCTTAGAATTGGTGAAGCTAGTGCGACTTTTGCAATTGACAAGTCATTGAAATATCCCGAATCTTCGGATGATACTTGTTATTTTATGCAAGGCATAGATTCGCATTATGAGTTCTTGCAGGAATCTCCCGAATCGGATGAAACAGGTGTATACGATTTGGCAAATGGAGATGATGAATTCACCGAAGAAGAAATGGATGTGATGGCCACATTTTTGATGGCCAATGAGTGTGAACCAACTGAAGAGGAAATAGAAACCCTGAGTAAGGATAGCGAGTACCGGAGTCGATCCTCAATTGAGGAACCTCCCATTTTGGAGCTTAAACCGCTCCCTGATCATCTTGAGTACGCTTTCCTTCAGGAAGATTCAAAACTTCCGGTAATTATTTCCTCACTTCTCTCTCAAAATGAGAAAGAACGTCTTGTTTCCTTGTTACAGGCCCACAAACCGGCCATTGCATGGAAAATCCATGATATAAAAGGAATTAGTCCTTCTTATTGCACGCACAAGATCTTAATGGAAGAGAATTCCAAACCAGTGGTGCAACGTCAAAGGAGACTAAATCCTCATATGCAAGACGTTGTAAAGAAGGAAATCATTAAATTGCTAGATGCGGGTCTAATCTACCCGATTTCAGACAGTCCGTGGATAAGCCCGATTCATTGTGTTCCTAAAAAGGGTGGTATAACTGTTACCACCAATGATAAGGACGAGCTTATCACGACACGAACTGTTACGGGGTGGCGGGTTTGTATAGATTATCGAAAGTTAAACGAAGCCACAAGAAAAGACCATTTTCCTCTACCATTTATTGATCAAATGTTAGAGAGACTTGCAGGAAATAGCTTTTATTGTTTCCTAGATGGTTTTTCGGGGTACTTTCAAATTCCCATCTCCCCCGAAGACCAAGAAAAGACTACCTTCACGTGTCCCTATGGCACATTCTCATATCGCCGAATGCCCTTTGGTCTTTGTAACGCTCCTGCGACATTCCAAAGGTGTATGATGGCCATTTTCCACGATATGATTGAGGATTGCATGGAAGTGTTCATGGACGACTTTTCAGTCTTCGGTGACACTTTTGATTCATGCCTTCTAAATTTGGAGAAAATGCTAATCAGGTGTGAGAAGTCGAACTTAGTGCTGAATTGGGAGAAATGCCACTTTATGGTTAAAGAGGGCATTGTCTTAGGGCACAAAATCTCAAGTGTTGGTATTCAGGTGGATCCAGCAAAGGTTGATGTCATTGCCAACCTTCCACCTCCTTCAAACGTAAAGGGTGTTAGAAGTTTTCTTGGGCATGCCGGGTTTTACCGGCGGTTTGTTAAGGATTTTTCAAAAATCGCAACGCCATTGAATAAACTTCTTGAAAAAGATGCACCCTTTGTTTTCACAAGTGAATGCACTAAGGCATTCAAAATTTTAAAGGAAAAACTTGTTAACGCACCAATAATTATAGCTCCAAATTGGTCTTTACCATTCGAGCTAATGTGCGATGCATCGGATTTTGCGGTTGGTTCAGTCTTGGGCCAACGGGTTGAGAAACGTTTTCAACCCATTTATTATGCAAGCAAGACTTTACAAGGAGCCCAATTAAATTACACAACAACAGAAAAAGAGCTCCTTGCGATAGTCTTTTCCTTTGACAAATTCCGATCTTATCTTGTCCTATCAAAGACAGTTGTCTTTACTGATCATTCGGCATTAAAATATCTTTTCTCTAAGCCGGATGCCAAACCTCGATTGTTAAGGTGGGTCTTGATTTTGCAAGAATTTGATATCGAGATAAAGGACAAGAAAGGTGCAGAAAATCTTGCAGCGGACCATCTTTCTAGACTCGAAAATCCCAATCTGGAAATACTCCATGAATCGAGTATTACAGATGATTTTCCCGGAGAATTCCTAATGAGAGTAGAGAAGGTGGAGGATCCGTGGTTTGTTGACTTCGCCAATTATATTGTTGGAGGGTACCTAGAAACTGGTTGGTCACATCAGAAAAGGAAGAAATTCTTTAGTGACCTAAAATACTATTTTTGGGAAGACCCTTATCTATTCAGGCGATGCGCGGATGGAATTATTCGCAGGTGTGTTTCAGGGAAGGAATGCACCGAAATTCTGCTTGACTGTCACCGTGGTCCAACAGGTGGGCACTTTGGTCCCCAAATTACGGGGAAGAAAGTTTACGAGGCCGGTTTCTATTGGCCTACTATATTCAAAGATGCCTACGCTGTTTGCAAGGCTTGTGACGCGTGCCAACGGGCGGGTCAAATAACCAAACAGGATGAAATGCCTCAACAAAGCATCCAAGTATGCGAGGTGTTCGATGTTTGGGGAATTGACTTTATGGGCCCCTTTCCAAAATCTCACTCTTATCTCTACATACTTGTCGCCATCGATTATGTGTCTAAATGGGCGGAGGCAAAGCCTCTACCAACAAATGATGGCCGAGTAGTAGTAAATTTTTTGATGGAGCTTTTCTCTAGATTTGGCACGCCTAAAGCTCTAATAAGTGACCGAGGCACCCACTTTTGCAATAAGCAAATGGAAAAGGTGTTGAAAAGATATGGAGTAATCCATAAAATTTCGACATCCTATCATCCTCAGACGAGTGGGCAAGTAGAGAACACCAACAGGTCGTTAAAACGCATACTAGAAAAGACCGTTGGTGCTAATCCAAAAGAGTGGTCCAACAAGTTATATGATGCATTGTGGGCATTTCGCACGGCCTACAAAACACCGATTGGAACTACTCCTTTCCGTATGGTATACGGAAAAGCATGCCATCTTCCGTTGGAGATTGAACATAAAGCTCATTGGGCATTAAGGGCATGCAACTTGGATTACAAAGAAGCGGGTCGGTTACGTTTGACCCAATTGAATGAATTAGACGAGTTGAGGCTTGAAGCCTATGACAACTCTCTAATTTACAAGGAAAAGACGAAACAATGGCACGACAAACGGTTGAAACACCCGAAAGAATTCATGGAAGGAGACCGTGTCCTTGTTTATAACTCTCGTTTTAAGTTATCGCCAGGAAAGCTAAAGTCCCGATGGACGGGACCATATGTGGTTAAAAGAGTGTACCCTTATGGTACAATTGAAATAGTGAACTGGAAAGGCGATACTTTTAAAGTGAATGGCCACCGGGTCAAACACTACGTTGATGGTCCCTTGAAAATTGAGGATGAGGTTAGCCTCAACTTCAACAAAAACGCTTAAATCAAAACGGGGACGAGTTGGGTGAACGACTCGTAAAAACTGGTTCACCATTGTAATTAGGTTTGTTTTGTGTGTATTATAAATTTTTGTTTGGTACAAAACGATTACCGTATGACCCTAAACGCGAAAAACTCAAAAATTCTGATCAGTGCACTTTAGTTATACGGGACGCCGTCCCAAGAAGCCTAGACGCCGTCCCGTTTTTAAGAACAAGACGCCGTCTTAATCGGCTAGACGCCGTCCCACTTTGAAAGTCAAGACGCCGTCTTGATACCCAAGACGCCGTCTCAGTCCCCTGTTACAGAAAATTTTTACGCGTTTTATACCCTTTCTATCTCATTTCATCCACAAAAACACACTCTTATCTCTTTCTCTCTGCCCTAACCCGAACCAAACCTCAAGAACCCTAATTTTTACATCAAATTCGTGATTTCCTCTTCAATTTCAAGCCTCTAATCATGAACTTCTGGGTATGGATTCTACATTTCTTCACTTTTCTTTATCAATTACTTACATTGTATGTTTATATATATCAATTGGTTAAAGAATAGTGTGGGGTGTTTGATTTGCTTGATTATTGTAAAGATTAACATGCCTTAGATTGTTTAAATTGCCCTAATGTGTTTATTTTGCAAAGATTACATGTTCTTTAGGGTTTGTTCATGATGCTAGGGTTTGTAAAATTTAAATCCGAATTTGAGATGTTCAATTCATGATGTTGGGTTTATGTTTGATGTTTATGATTATTGTGAAGTATATGATTGTGTTGGTGATATTGATGACAATTTGGCCGGGTCAATTTTGAATGATAGTAAAATTCTAAGCATATTATTGATTTGTAATGAACTTTTGAAGTATGTATGCTTGTTTTTCACATGTATGGGCCTGTTGAATCAATTTAATAGAATGGAATGCCATAATGTATGTTGTTGTAAGGTCATTTGAGCTAAAAATTGTGAAAAATTGTATTATGATTTGTGTTGAATATGTTTAGAATACAAAGTTAAATGCTATGACCTATGACACAACATACTTTAATCTTTTAAGTCCTATGTTTGTGTTACATTGTGATGTTATGATTTTCATTTTTGAAAGTGTGTTAATGAATTCAAGTTGACTTTGGTTGACTCTGGTATAAACTTGTGAACGTGCACTTTTGTGAAAATGAATCATACTACTTTTGAACTAGGAATTGAGTGATTGATCTCTCCTGCTATTCGGTTATATTTTGGCTAACATTAACACAACGGTTTCTATGTTCTTTTGGTTTTGTGTTTAATGTTTTGCAGGGACAAACAAGCAGGGGAGGACCGGCACCTAAAAGGGGAAGACCATCAGGTTTAGCTCCACCAAGACAACCACCACCACCACAAGAACAACCTCATTCATCATCTTCTTCGGGAGAAGAAGAAGGGGAGGATCTCAATGATCCTAGGGTTTGGTTAAATCAGGTACAGAATGACGATGACTACACCGAAACCTTTGAAAGAATAAACCGCAGGCCCATTAATGCTACTTGGTATTTCATTTGGGGGCCATTAGAGGAGGCGGGCATGCGCCGACATGTTACTAATCTACTCGCCATTCCATACAATAGAGTAGTAGCCCACGCCTGGGAACATCTTTTTAGCATCAATGAACCAATCTACCCGGTGCTTCTTAAAGAATTCTACTCTACAATGCGGTTTAGCAATATAGCCGATTATTTATCCGCTGAGTTTCTACGGTTTCGTCTTGGAGGCCAAGACAGGGGTTTGAGCAGTTTTCAAGTGTGTAGAATTTTGGGTATTTTTGAGGAACTCACCGACACACAGTTAGGTGAGTACTTGAGGGCTTCGGATTACGTTGGCCGACATCAGTTTGACGATACCTCTTATTGGCGCCGAATCTGTAAGCCAAATATTGCGCCGGCCCATTTTCGATCGAGCAAACACCGGTACAATGAAATCGCAGCCCGAGATGATAAGCTGCTTCACCGACTCATTGCATGTACTTTTAATGCAAGGATAGAGGGTAATGAGAAGGTGAAAACCTTAGATTTGTGGATTATGGATCAGATCAAGCGGGGGGCCTATACCGATATTCCTGGGTTAATCGGTAACTATTTTCTTTCCATTGCTACCGAGACGCGGGTACGGAAGCCACTTTTGGGGGGGCACTACATAACCCGATTTGCCCGACACTTTAACATTGATTTCGACAGATTACAGGAATTACCGAGTATAATGAAACCTTTGAAAAAGGTTTTTTATATTAATGCCGAAATCCTTATGAAAGACGCAAATGTTCATTTGGTCCCCTTTGTGGCAGCCGGTGCAGGTGGCGCGAGTGGCAGTGGTGTTCAACAGGAACAGGAGCAGGAAGAGGAGGCAGAAATGGAGGCCCAAACTAATGTTAATTTGCAGGTTCCGTGGCAACCGTCCCAAGCGAATTGGGACAGTTTAGTTGGTAGTGTCAACAACATGCGATTGAGCCCGAATGAACAAAGGACGCACAACCAACAAATGTGGGATAGTCAGGAAAGAATGGAGCAACGACAGATTGCTCAAGTGCACGATCAGGGATGGATGAGTTATGGTATTGATTGGAATAACCATAACTCAGAGTTGTTTTATTCCAACCCCGAGCAGTACTATGGGACGACACGTCTGACACCCCAATATTACACGGATCCTCAAAACCCACCTCCGCCTCACCCGATTTATGATAATACCGCTGCGTTGCAGGATGCTCGGAACAGATTTGAGCAGCAATATCCACAGGGACGCCCGTACCGCGATGGTTCGGGTAATTATTTTTGGCCGTTTGATAACTAGGCCTGCGTGCCTATTTGATCTTTTTGTACCTTGTTTAAGACTATCTTATTTGTGTGATGTATTTGGATACATTTATGGTTTGTAATAATTATACTAATGTGTGGTTTGATTAAACGGATGTGGTTGAATAAACACCGTTATTTTTATATGCTTTGTGTGGTTTGTTTATTTTTTGCAGCATGATTGAACTTCCAAGACTGGCATTAAGTTCAGCGACATTTGATATTATGATGTGTGTATGATGATAATCGCGGACTAGACGATGTTCTTATGCTGGCAGTAAGTTCAGCGGCATCCGTCTACTTGTTCCACGATTTACAGGTTAAAAATTGGAAATTTCTACAATCACCCTATCACTTTGCCCTCTAAATTTAAACCTTTTTCTGATTTCATGCAATGAGGGCCTTGCATGATCTCAAGTGTGGGGTGGGGAGTAGAAATTTATCGGGAACTCGTTTTACTAAAAATAAGGCGTTAAAGGCAAAATAACTTATAAAAGGTTAAATTTTATAAAATTTATTTTAAAATTTATAGACGGATTAAGATCAGGTTTAACAACCGAATTTCCATCATAAATATAAATTTTTAAAAGATATTTTATAAATTTAATTGATTATAAGCTTATATAAAAATTTTTAAAATTTTCAAGCAGCCTTAAAAACGATTAAAAGCCCGAAAAACATTTTATACACATTGTGGTCTTAAAATTTAAAAAAAAACAAATGTTGTTTTGCATTTTAAATTATTAATAGTCTTTGAAGTTGCTCCATCATTCAATTATTTGAATGAAAATCCTACTAGTTTAGTAAGCTAACGAGTAGGTCACTTGTACCAAAACGAGTGTAAACCGTGAGAGAGCGGTGATTGTATAGCGTGGTCGGAAACCGGATCTCGCGCCAGATCGAAAACCTTAAGGACGATCCTCATTGTTTCTCCTAACAAGGACAATGTTGCGTCCGACCACCTCTTATGACCAATAGGATGTATCTATTCCATCCTAAAGGGAGTCAAGTCTCCCGAACGACACACTTGCTGATTTATTTCAGAAGTTGTAGTCCAGACCAGTTGTAGGGTGACAAAAAGTCTTGAAAAGTCATTGCTAAAATCAACTGGAAATCTACCAGGCCTCAACATCAAACAGGGAAACTGGTAGTCAAAGCTTATCTCAATGAGGGAGATTTGCTAGCCAAATGGGAAGCGCACCATGATACACAAATTGTCAGTGATTGATCAGATTTCCAGTGGATAACCTCCGGAAAGGTAATATATCAGCTTTTAAGCCTGATAAACTTCAATCTTTATGATTGACTTAACGGATTAGATGATTACCTCATAATTGTCAATGATATCCGGATGTGATGTGTATCCTCCTAAGCACATTATTTTCTACCGACATCTTGTAATGTTAGGTACCGTGGGAGGGATTGGCTTGACCAATAGCGGGAAACCCGCACTCATTTTTCAAAAATTTAAAAAATCCGACAAAATCGGAAAACGTGTCTAGTATTTAAAAACTAGCATGATATTTTCAAAACCATAAAACGTTTTCATCAAGGTCCTGATTTCCCTAGGATCAAATTTTTCGGATACTTGGCTCTAATCTCCCAAAAATGTGTGTGTGTGTTTCCATTGTGTATAAAGCGTGCGTGTGATTTCAATAAATGTGTGATATACTTAAAGCGTGTGTTTCTATAGTGTATATAGCGTGAGTGTGTTACTTAAAGCGTGCGTTTCATATAGTGTGAATTGTGTTTTCATATCAACGTGTGTGTTTCGTGTGTTTCGAGTAATTCATGTAATGTTTGTAATCTATATTGTGTGATTATGATTGATAGTGTTCTACTTTGTAACGAAAGAATTGCTTGAGGACAAGCAAGGTTTAAGTGTGGGGTGTTTTGATATTGCTCAATTACATCATATATATCTATCGCAATATCACTAAAAATACTCTATATTCGAAGATAATGAAGATGATCTACAAGGGATATGTCAAGATGCGCGAATTTGTATCGGAAGAGTAGTTTGCAAAGAATTTCGATGATTTATGACATCGGTTGATCCCGATACGAGTTAGTATCAAGATAGCGCTTTAAAATGATATAACAAAGCCTCCGATATGTGAGAGTTCGTCCAAATGAGCTAATATTAAAGAGAAAACGAAACAGTGCCTTAAAACCCACCAGGACGCCGTCTAGATATCCGGGACGCCGTCCTGGCCTTCGCAAAGGGACGCCGTCTAGGGTCCAGGGACGCCGTCCTGGCTTGCTAACTGGGACGCCGTTTTGAATTTCGGGACGCCGTCTTGTTCATTTAACCAGGACGCCGTCCTCCCTTTTAGGACGACGTCCCAAAGTAGGTGTGACCGAACTTTCTGCTTTTTACCTAATTTCTCCACCTTAAAATGTCAGTTTTGGGGACTGTTTTCAAGAGAGTTACGTACAGAGAAGTTTAGAGACGATTTTCAGGAGCATCTTGGAGAATTCCATCCTCTTTGAAGAGGCCAAAGATCAAAGCATCATCCATCAACATCTTCTTCATCCAAGAACTCTTGTTCTTGTAGGTTATATACTTGTTCTCAGAAATGATTTCAGTTTATAATTTGAGTGAATTGTTGTCTGTTACAATGATTATTGGCTAGTTTCATTAATGTTTGTCTAGATTAATAACCAAGGTATTGGATGTAATCTTATTGATTGAATGTATTATGTGTGTTAGATTGAAGCTTGAATAGAGAACCATGCTTATTGTTGTTAGAACCATTTGTATCTAGTTAATTGATATGTTGTTGATAAAGAGAACTCTTGTTAATGTATCATATTGATTTACAATCAACTTGTCTTAGATTGATTGTTTGCTAAACCGGACCAAGGGGGTAAACTAGATTAAAACGGTTAGACAAAATAGGAATGAATTGTGTAGAGCGAACGCAAAGGCAATTGTTATTCAAGTCTTTAATCTTGTTGATCAACTAGTCACAAACGAAAAGGTCTAAGTTATAGGGAACCCTCGCTTAGTAATTCTAGTTTGAGTACTTGCTAAAGAGAACTCTTGGCGAGTCGATTTAGGTGATTAGCATGCTTATAGTTATTTGATTACAAATACAAGAACTATAGTGAAAAGGGAACCCTTGAGCTTGTTATTGTATTTGAGTGTTTATCCGAGAGAACTCTTAGTAAAACCTATTAGATAACTACACACATAATTATTCAATCAGGGCTTAATATCTAATTTACATCCAATACCGAGGGTAAAATATCTAGATGAACATTTCCTCTCTTTGATTTAATTCAAAACCTATCTTACTTGCTTTATTTGCATTTATTTGCATCTTATAAACCAAAAGACTAAAAATATTGTTTTTACATTTAACCTTCTTTGATTTGGCTAAATCGTTAAAACAGCCACAAAATATAAAACTTGTACTTTTAACTTTAATTACTTAGTTAATCATAATATAGTTGCTAATTCTAGTTTGACTGATATAACTGTCCTTGGAACGATACACGGATTTTACCATTATCTATACTACTACACGATCGGGTACACTGCCCGTTAGTGTGTAGCAATCTTTAAAACCGGTATTTTCCTTAAGATAAATTATAGACACGATTTCGCACATCAATAGACATTGGTTTGTCTATAGTACGGGTAATTTACATTGGATTGTATACACGTACGTACTTATAAATTTTTTTATAAAAGTCTTGAGTATAAACTTATAAGCATTGGTTTGCTTACATTTGCGTACAACATTGGATTGTTGGCGCAAGAATAAAAAGATCATGAAACGATTAAAGGGTCGCTCCCGTCATGAAGTCATGGCATTTATTCTAGATAAGAGTTATTAAATGCATAATGTTGTAACAAATCATTATAACCGCCGTAGTGATTTCATAAAGATACAATAAATGCACTTTAACCAAAAAAGATGTGGAATTATATCCAGTCAAAAGATAATAAATTACAGTCATAAAATATAACGTCAACCGCTTAGCATAAAAGCTGGACACATACCAAAATTTGACCTAATACAAGCTAATATAAAAATAAAAAAGGGGGTGGCATTGGCTGGAATGTTTGCCCTACACTAAGGAGAGTATGCCATCCTCGCACGCAGCGATCAGACGCATACTCCGCTGTCAACATAAAAGAAAAATATAATATAGGGATGCGAAACCTCTAAGACTGCAAGGCCCATCCCTCATTGGCAAAAACAAGCCACCCATGGATGGCTTAACAAACTCAATTGAGTTTGTCAGTAATTATCTCCTGCGCGGAGATGGAAGGATCGTTAATGAGAAATTGAAGACGGGGGATCGAGATTTGTTGATGTTGGGAACAAGCTTCCTCACATTTTTCCTTGGCTCCATCAACAAGCAACTCAAAAATATGGGGGGAATCACGGGGGCACATACAGTTCCTGGCGAATAACATTCCAGAACAGGGTTCGTTCATACGCACATACAGCAACCATGTCTGCACCAAATTGCTGCTCGACGGCTTTGCAGTCGAGAGCACGCTGAACAAGGTTAGGTAAACCCTTGAGGAAAATGTCATACTCCGCCTTTAAAGTGTCATTTTTTGCGACCCAAGACTCCTGTGACGCAATCCAGTCACTAAAGCTTTCGTTTAAAAAGATGACATTGTTCTCTGACTCTTTGAGCTTTGCAGCCAGCGATGTAATCTCTTCGACTCCATAAACCGTTTCTCATCAATATGCCGATCCTCCTCCTGTTGCCTTTTATACATCATAACATTGATTCGCTCTTCTGCCTGCTTGTACGCAGTTACCGCAACCGCAAGCTGAGCAGATAGTTTTGCGTTTTCTTGCTGCAAGGAAGTCTCTGTGGATGACGACGGTGGTGGATGAGCGAGCGTAGAAGATTTGAGTTGCAAACGATTGAGGTCCTTGGCAAAGTTGAACAACGTTGCTTCCGTGTCCATGTACAGTTCCTCAGTAGGAGAAAGTGTAGAAAGCTTCTGAATCAATTGCTGAGGGGCGCATGATTGTAGGAAAGAAAATTGTTGGGAAAATGCTGGTAGAGAAACCTTCAGGAGTTCATCGATATTTGGAATCAGTAGAGACAAATCTTCTGGGTTTGGACACACGCGCTTTGAAGGATGAACTGCACCGCTTGGACCTGCAAAAGCAATAAACATGGTGTATAAATATCTTAACATCAAAATTCAAATGAAAGGTCGTCGGATGAAATTCATACCTTCATCGTGTAACCTTTTTTAGTTACCTAACCCTCTTGAACTGAGAGTCTGGTACAATGAAGGTAGTGAATCTGAACGACTAGCTGGTGAACTTGTCTGGTTACCAGAATCGATGGTCGAATTCGGTGTGTAAGATTCCAACTTCATCTGCAATGATAAAACAACAAATATGTGATACATAAAACTTGTAACTAGGGTTACATCGTGTAAGGGAAAAGTATAAGAGTATGAGATATACCTTTTTAGGCTTTTTTCAGAGAAGATGTTAAGGGTAGAGTGATTTAAAAAGGAAAAAGATTGTGAGATATGAAAAAGCCAAAAGGCTATTTATAGAGAAAATATGGGAGTCAAAAGGTAACGCGGGTATAATGATAGCCGTACACGTGTATCAATATCAAGTTAAGTACCTTGTTAAGAAGTCCGGTGCACGTTAGCATTAACAGGTGGTTGCATAATTACAATCATTATCTTTCCGGTAAACAGTGACAGTTGTCACCTCGGGTGCAGGAATTGCAGCCGAAAAGACAGTTTGGTGACTGCACGCATACATTGCATTTAATGCTAATACAGTATCCGGTTACGCATAAATATTTAAATAACCTTGCACACTGTCCGGTTATATTTGGAATCCAACTAGGATTTTTTAGCAAAATCATTAAGCATGCTAATTTGGATTAAAGGTGTTTGTGATGACCCGAAAATTTCTGATCAAATTTAAACTTAATCTTTAACATTTCTGACACAATAAGCAAAGTCTATGAAGTTGAATCTCAAAATCTTGAACTATTCAATTACCCCTCGATTGTTATCAACGATTCGCGAACAATTATATGTAAATAGGTACATATACTATAACTTGAAAACGTAACAAAGTGTTAAGTAAACGATACTGTGCATTAAACATATTGGTTTGATTATCTGATTGATATATTTAACTATGAAGTTAAAATATTATGCTAAACGATTGAATTAAAAGATATTTACTGAGTCCCTTAAGGATTATGATATTATTACGGGTCTCTGTTGTAAGGTCCACGTTGATTTAGGAAATCATTCATGTTTAACGGTATTCAGAATTAATGGTAAAGTGTTTGTTTAAATAACGTAATTTGGACAAATACAATTATAAGGAATATTAACTGTTAGAATTGAATGTATGAACAACTTGCAACGTATATTTAGAATGTGTTTAAGTATATTGAATATATATTTATGAACATATAGCTTCAGGTTATTTGAAAATAATAATAACATTCGGTTATTGATTCAATTGATACTTAGTTATGTTAATTAGAACGTTTGAGAAATAAACGATGACACATAAATGAATTACATGAATTTAAGTTTAAATGTATAAACAATATGCGATATAACAATTTCAAATGATTTTAAAATGTATTTTAATAAATTGCGAGACAATGATTTATAGAAGTAAATGACCAAAACACTCGAAAGTTTAAGATACACTCTGAGTGATATAATTTAGGGATAATTTAAGGCTATATTTTGACAAAGGTACGTGTCCCAAAATATAAATTACAAGTTTTCTCAGTGTACGAAGGGACACTCGAAAAACCGAAACCGGGACATAAGTCGAGTGACGACGTACGACTTATCGGAACAAAAATTTCAAGTCAACTATGCACGAGAATATAATATAATATATAATTAATTAATATAAATTATATATATTATATATTAATAAATAAATATGTCGACAAACAAGAAAACAAAAGTTTGTGAGCTGGATCAGAGGGCCATGCGATCGCATGGCCTTGAAGCACAAATACCATGCGATCGCATGGGGTACTTTTTCAGGCCAATTCTTTATAAAGCGATCGAATTCAGTTTTTGTGATATATATTTCTTTCATCTTACACTCCGTATAACTTATTTATATTATTATTATTATTATTATTATTATTATTATTATTATTATTATTATTATTATTATTATTATTATTATTATTATTATTATTATTATTAAGATTAATATTATTATTAATCTTATTATTATTAGTATTATTAATATTAATTAGTATTATACATAAAATACTACGACGAGATTATGAGCGTGTCACTTTCAAAATGGTTTTCAAGCGGGATAGAGCTAAGGAAATTATGGGTTATTGCTAAGGAGGTTATGGGTAATATTCGGGGGTATATTTGTGAATCAAACCTAGTGTTTATCATCTCCTTTACGTCTACGTACTTTCCTACAATATTGAATCTCAATACTGATACGTAAGCACTCATAATTTATCTTTTATATATTAATTGTGTATCTATGTCTAGTGCTCGAGTATATATATTTATACATGCTTGTATGCTAAATTTCGTCGCTAAATAGTTTATAATGAATCACAAATTAAATACATATATTACTGGTAAAAGGTATATGATATACATGTTTTTGGAAAGCTGGCGAAAAATCAATGACTTTTCATTTAGATATCGAATAGTTTCGATGATCAGATTAAAAGATATGATCAACTGAATTATGATTGATGATAATTGAAATTGCTTTTGAATCTGCAATTAAGATTTAAACAACTTGTTTACAAGATTGATAAAATGGATTTTTAAATATTACCAGCCGAGTAAATGAATCCTTATATAAGGTACGTCTCGTTTGTTGAACTATTGTCAAAATTAACTTTTTGAAACAACTTTGGATAACTTTTGTATGTCGATATCGAGCATTAGGATTATGATACACTATGACCTAACCTAGCTTGATAGTCATTTATTGACCAACATATGTTCTCTAGGTTGAGATCTACGATTATTTGATATTCCGAGTTTCAGTCACATTTTGGTGAACGACTTTATATGCTGCTGAGGTGAGTTTCATTTGCTCCCTTTTTAAATGCTTTTGCAATCTATATATTTGGGCTGAGAATACATGCACTTTATTTTAAACGCAATGGATACAAGTACATACTAAATTCTACACCGAGTTTGAACCGAAAATCCCTTAGCTTTGGTAACTAGTAACTGCCGGTTATAAGAACTGGTGGGCGTGAGTAGTTATATATGGATCCATAGGGCTTGACATCCCCGTCTGTTCCAGGTATAGAAACCCTAGCCTGAACTATAAAATAGACGTATGCTATTTGAGTTTAGTACACGTTGGTTTGCGTGTATTGTACATGTTGGTTGCATGTATGTTAAAACAGGGGTATTTATTATAACGTTAAAGCTTAGTTACCAGGGTGCTCTGTTATGTAGAATTTATTGATAAACGTTTCTGGATGAAACAACTGAAATCTTGTGATCCACTTTTATATACAGATTATGCGAAACACTAAAACCATAAACTCACCAACCTTTGTGTTGACACTTGTTAGCATGTTTATTCTCAGGTTCCCTAGAAGTCTTCCGCTGTTTGCTTATATGCTAGACAAGCTATGTGCATGGAGTCTTACATGACATATTTTTCAAGGAAACGTTGCATTCACCAAATCATCACTATGTATCTTATTTTGACTGCATTGTCAACGGAAGTACTATTGTAAACTATTATTTACGGTGATTGTCTATATGTAGAAATCATCAGATGTCAAAAACCTTTGATTTAAATATTCATTTATGGTGTGCCTTTCCAAAAGAATGCAATGTTTACAAAACGTATCATATAGAGGTCAAATACCTCGCAATGAAATCAATGAATGACGTATTGTCCATATGGATTTGGAGCGATCGTCACAGTTGGTATCAGAGCGTTGGTCCTAATGAATTAGGTCTTGCATGAGTGTGTCTAATTGATAGTTGTTAGGATGCATTAGTAAGTCTGGACTTCGACCGTGTCTGCATGTCAAAAGTTTTGCTTATCATTTTTTGTCAGAAATTACATACTTATCATTCCTAGTCTAGACACATTTTACTGCATTGATTGCATGAATAGTGTATAGATAAAATTCATATCTTAGCGTATCTGTTACTGTAAACTTTTCCTGACATCTTCCGAAAATTTCTCCGTGATTTATGGAATTTGGTATTATATATACATATGTAAATTATGTATTGAAGAATACCAAACTAAATTCTATAATCTAATTCATATCAAAAATCATCTCCCTAATTATACAAGATGGATCCCGTATCTAGTTCAAATCCCTTAAACTCTGACTGCTATTCCGATATGGATATTCACCTGAATTTCGAAGACAATGTAACCGGAATGGATCAACCAATTAGCCATCATCTATTCTGGATGAATTGGGGATGGGTTCGTAATCTACTTAATCATTGGAGACAAGAAGAAGGTGATCCCTTCCATCCACCACATTCACCTCTTGGCGAAGAACCTGAAGCACTTACCGGCGAACCCGTTCGTAACACCATTTTCACCCTCATTTCCAGAACAGCTCGCAACGACTATGTAATATCCAATATTGTAAATCTTATTCATATGCTTGTCCGAACCGTCAATCATCCCAGTATAATAGAAGAAGTCAACGAGCTTCATGCTCGGGTAGTGGCTTTGGAGAATATGGTGCAAGGATTACAAACACCAGTAGCAGCACCAGCAGCATAAACAGTACCACCAATAACAACACCAACAGTACCATTACTACCACCAACAATAACATCCCCATCACATGCCTCAACATCACAATCTATACCTCGGATATCAACATCATACGCACCATAGGTACCAAGGAGTACCAACAACAATAACCGATGAAGTATTGATTCATAATTTCATTGAAGAAATATTCTGCGGCGATTATGTAATCTCTAAAGTCTTAGAGATAATCTATTCCAGCCGTAACCGTAAATCAGATGAGTGGACTGAAATGATAGAAGGAAGAGTAGAAACCCTGACCGGAATAGTGCACGATTTACAAGCTAGACTTGTTTTTACCAGCAGCATCAACAGTATCGTCAGTATCACCAACACCGGCAAAACCTGTAGCACTACAAGTTCCGCCAATTTCATAATCACCAACATCATCACAAATCAACAACACGTATATTGTATCAACGAGTTATGAAGTATTAACTCATTTTCCCTGAAGAAATTATATGTATATTTTATATATATATATATATATATATATATATATATATATATATGTGAAATTTGAAAACAAAATAAATCTTTTCGTACTAAGCTATTACATGTGAATCATAACTGGTATGTACTACTCGGTTAGTTCATGTTACTAATATGCTATACATCCTTCGTTAATGACTTAACAATCGTTAACTACAATCTCTTAACAATCGTTAACTACAATCTCTGTTTCAACTCAATGAATTCCATTTCCTAATAAACCAAGTGTATTATTCAATTACATAATTGATTTTACATTTTCATTTTCCATGTACTCGAAACTTTCCAGAAAACATCATCTGTGCCTTGTAAGGTTTACAAAAATTCCACGAGCATCAACATCCTTCACCGAGGAATATCAATAAGAATAAATAATGAAGTATTAATTTCATTAGTGAAATACTCCGCGAAGATTAGGTAATCTCTAATGTTTTGGAGATTATTCATTTCTAATTCAAGCCAAAAATCAAATGAGCTTAATATGATATTAATTCATTAAATCTGTATTACATCTGAAGAAAATATACATACAGATATTTTCATAAAGACTGTAACGAAAATTCTTTGTACAAAGTATTAATTGTGAAATTTTTTTAACGGGTAGGTAATACCCGGGAAATATTTAAGTTTGTAATTAATATGTTACACTGTACATTCTTCAACTTTGATTCAAAAATTATTAACAATACTCACAACGATATACAATCGTTTTCTACAAATTCAATTACATATTCTGATATTGACGGATCAGAATCCAAGTCATAACTCTGAACCGGTGACATCATTCTTAGATCTCTACATCTTTCAAAGCTATACTTTGACTTTAAATCTGTGCAAGATCCATTATCATTGTTTTTACCGAAAATAACCTTGCAATTCCTTTTCAAAGTATCCAGTATTATCAACCGTTCAACCAGTCAACGACGACCTTTCAGACTTGTAACTTTGGCATATACGTTTTTGTTACTGGGGAACCTTTCATGTTCCACCACATTAACAGTAAATGTACCAGCAAATTCATTAATCTGTGACTTAAAGTCTCTCCGAAAAACCATTATAATTGTTCATTGAAACCCTATCATGTACTCATCCACATCTTGTAACGGTAATTACCATACCAACTACCGGGAATTAGCAATCAGTATTTCGAATTTCGCAGCAATTCTATGCCAACAGTTATATATATACATATAATCTCTATCTCCTAGACTTACTTACTTCGAATGTGAAGTTTCTGAAAAACACCTTAAACCGCGAACTAGTTCTCGAAATTTTGAAAAGTACTAATGAAGCAGCAAAAACTGTAAACAACCTTAACAGTAAAAAGTTTGATGATAAAGAATAGTGTGTTGGCAAAGCTCAGAAAAAGAAAAGGTTTGGAACTGGAAAACGGATTGAGCAAAGTATGAAGGAGGCTGTGGATAAATCACAAAGACGACACCTGCCTTCCAAGAATCCAAATGATTCAGTATTTGCTGAAGCCATTAACGAATACCTTGCTTCCGAATCTAAACCCTTGCAGACAATATTCTTCATCATCCTCTGATATTAGAAATTCTAAGATATTATCATATCTTTCATTATAAATATCTTCGATATTTCTGAAGATATCTTCATAGCTATTATCATCCGAAATTATTTATCTCTTCACACTATCTGTGTTACATCATAAAAGAAACTATTTTAGTTTCTAATTTCTGAAAATTTTGAAAAATGGATGTTTTTGAAGTAGTGTTGGGAATTGAAGCATGAGTTAGTATAATATAATGACATTTGATCAACGTGATTATATTACAGTAAGTCATGCTGAGTTTCTAATGGAACGTGATAAAGGTTCACAGATCATACCCTCATCATGAACCATGTTACATAACTCTTTCATTCTATTTAACCTCTAAACATATCAAGAAAATATTTTTCTTAATGATTCGGTCTTTTTCGAGGTATTCTGGTAATTTGACAAGACAGATTGCGCCATTACCATTTCTTTCTTAGAATATTAATTATGTTCATTCTGAAATTCATACCTATGAATTCTGGACCATTATTCGCTTGACTTAAAGTCGGGAAGAGAAAACGAAAGTATGAAGCTCCGAAATATAATGAAAAAAATAAAGCCCGAAAGCAACCACGAAATTACAAACCGTGTATATCAATGCGTATAGCAATATAAAGACACGGGAGAATGAAAAACAATATAACCCCAAGGTAATAGTAGAAGAAAATAACCTCCTCTGGTGGCAGATGAAAAAAAAAGAATGAATGATATGATAGCCAAGAAAATATCAAAAATCAGAACTGGATGAAGCATTTTCACAAATCTTTTGTAAGTATGAAATAAGGAAGAAGATTATAGGAGTGGTAAAAATAAATGAAACTGAAGAGGTGAATTTATAGCGAAATATCAGACATAACAATCGAGGCAGATTACGCATTTAATCAAAGGAAATCTTAATTTCCTTAAATTTCTAAGAATCAAATCTTATTTAGATTATGAAGATTTTTTATTCCTTAAATTCTGGAAATCAATCATTACTACGTCAAGAGATAAGACGCATCTCTATTCTCCATTACGATAACTTCCCTCATACGCTTCGAGTAATTAGATTGTTTTATCCATATTATTCAACGGTGATAAAAATTCTATTTATCAACTCATATTCATCATGAAAACATTTTTATTGTTAGCCATGACGACCTCACTCAAATTTCGGGACGAAATTTCTTTAACGGGGAGGTACTGTGATGACCCGGAAATTTCTGATCAAATTTAAACTTAATCTTTAATGTTTCTGACACGAAAAGCAAAGTCTATGAAGTTGAATCTCAAAATCTTGAACTATTCAATTACCCCTCGATTGTTCTCAACGATTCGCGAATAATTATATGTAAATAGATACATATACTATAACTTGAAAACTTAACAAAGTGTTAAGTAAACGATACTGTGCATTAAACATATTGGTTTGATTATCTGATTGATATATTTAACTATGAAGTTAAAAGATTATGCTAAAAGATTGAATTAAAAGATATTTACTGAGTCCCTTAAGGATTATGATATTATTACGGGTCTCTGTTGTAAGGTCCACGTTGATTTAGGAAATCATTCATGTTTAACGGTATTTAGAATTAATGGTAAAGTGTTTGTTTAAATAACGTAATTTGGACACATACAATTATAAGGAATATTGACTGTTAGAATTGAATCTATGAATAACTTGCAACGTATATTTAGAACGTGTTTAAATATATTGAATATATATTTATGAATATATAGCTTTAGGTTATTTGAAAACAATAATAACATTCGGTTATTGATTCAATTGATACTTAGTTATGTTAATTAGAATGTTTGAGAAATAAACGATGACACATAAATGAATTACATGAATTTAAGTTTAAATGTATAAACAATATGCGATATAACAATTTCAAATGATTTTAAAATGTATTTTAATAAATAGCGAGACAATGATTTATAGAAGTAAATGACCAAAACACTCGAAAGTTTAAGATACACTCTGAGTGATATAATTTAGGGATAATTTAAGGCTATATTTTGACAAAGGTACGTGTCCCAAAATATAAATTACAAGTTTTCTCAGCGTACGAAGGGATACTCGAAAAACTGGAACCGGGACATAAGTCGAGTGACGACGTACGACTTATCGGAACAAAAATTTCAAGTCAACTGATGTGCGTAGAGGTGTATACGAAATAGTTATATATTTACTACGAAATACTATTAAATACGATACAATTTTACACAAGTTATTTATTTATTTATAGAGTGGATATACCTAAACCTTGCTACAACACTTATAGGCAGTGTACCTAATCGTACAGTAGTGTAGTTTTTAGTAAGTCTGATTCGTTCCACAGGGATCTAGCCAAGTTTAACGCTATATATTTTATATTTGTAAAAATACAAAAATATATAAGTAATATTATTATTATAAAAGGGGGTTTTTACCGTTTAATGACCGGTTTGTCGATTTTAAAACTTTAGTCGCAGTTAAGACCTAATGTAAAATATTAAAAATAAATATAACTTAATTTTAAGCGTAAAGTAAATAATGATAATGAAATTGCGATAAATAAAAATGCGATAATAAAAAGTACGACAATTAAAGAGTACGATAACTAAAAGTGCAATTAAATACAATGACAAAAAGTGCGATAATTAAAAGTGCAATTAAATATAAAATAAAGGAAATTAAATATGAAATAAAGGAATTATGCTTATTTAAACTTCCGTAATCATGATGTTCAACGTGTTGTTTTTAGTTTATTCTCATGGGTTAATTGTCCTTTGTCCTGGATTATTCGATATGTCCATACGGATTTGTCCATAATAGTCCATCAGTCATAATCATAAAGTGCAAAAGTCTTCGTCAAATTATTCTTATTCCGGAAGTCAAATATTCCAACTAATTGGGGATTCGAATTATAACAAGGTCTTAATACTTTGTTTAATGAATACACCAGGTTATCGACTGCGTGTAAACCAAGGTTTTACTACTTTGTTAACAATTACACCAATTACCCTTGAATGTAATCCACCCCTGTTTCAACAAGTCTATTAACTATTAATCCAGTTCCGTGTCCGGTTAAATGAACAATTATTGGTATCTATAGATATCCCGCCCACCGTACCCGATTAAGCGTATGTGGTTATTTATAGATACGTCAAATTATAACCTTTATATTAAATTAACGAGGTATTTTTAAGTTAATATAAAACCCATTAATAGCCCATAGTCTAATTTCCACAAGTGTCGTTCTTTTATCCAAACCCCAATTATGGTACAAAGCCCAATTACCCAAATTTTAATATTTAGTCTAACATCACGATTACTTCGGCTTAAATAAGCATAATAATAACTTTGTTACGAGACATTAATGAAAATAATTTAAACATAACTTACAGTGATTTATTAATAGCGTAGTGTTACAAGGACAGAATTTCGACTTACACCCTTACAACATTCGTTAACATACCCTTATTATTAGAATTAAAATTAAAATTAAAATAATATATATATATATATATATATCTTTACGTATGATGAAAAGAAAAAGAAGTGTAAAATATCGATCGAATGCGTTGCCTTTTATAGGCCCCATTTCAGGTTTGGTGTGCTCCGCGATCTCGAAGGGTTTCTCCTTCACAGCTCCGCGATCACGGAGTAGTGGATTACAGCTCATCCAAGTTGGCTCCTAGCTTGCCGACGGATTTTTTAATAAATAAATATAATATATATATATATATATATATATATATATATATATATATATATAATTTTAAGAATTTTTTATATATTATATTATATTTATATGCATAGTTGACTTGTAATTTTCGCTCCGTTGCGTCGTGCGTTGAAAGTTGACTTAGGTCCCGGTTCCGGATTTTCGAACGTCTTTACGTACAATTTAATATCTTGTACTTTGCGTTTTGTAACTTGTACTTTTGTCATTTCTAGACGCTTCTCATCAATAAATTGAACCTCTTGGATCGTACTTTGTACTTTTGAGCTTTTTGGTCGTTTGCGTCTTTAAATCGTCGAATCTGCCTTTTGTCTTCACCTTTTAATATTTAAACGAATATCACTTGTAAATAGAACAATTGCAACTAAAAGCTTGTCTTTCTTGAGGAATAATGCTTTGAATTATGTGTTCGTTTTTAGCATTATCAAATATTCCCACACTTGAGCATTGCTTGTCCTCAAGCAATATAGTCTTGAAATAAAAATACTAGAATCACTTCTTTATTTTTCACACTTTGTACATCAGTGATTTATATACGGCGGTATGAACAATGGTAGTAACGATGTGGTTTACAGTCCCACATGACTATGAAAATTTAGATCTTTAAGGAAATTGGATCTTTATGAAAACATTTGATCTTTTGAAAATTAAATCTAGCTTTTACCCTAGATAAGTTTTCCAGAATAACCCTTCACCGGTGTTTGCAAATTGTTTTTGTGGGTTTGGTGGGTTTCAGATTTAAAAATTTTAGCTCAAAATTTGAGGTTTTGTGTCACCCACTTGCTAACCTTGTATTGGGAAAGCAACACGTCCAGTATACTTGCTCTGTATATTACCTTTTGGTAAACTACCGTCCGGTTGTAAAGGAAAGCGTTGAACAAGCAAATGTTAAGGCAATGTCCCCTGACATGCTTTTAATTATGGTCTATAACGTGTCGGATGCAATTACTATCCTTGGTAGGAGCAATAGTAAAGCTCACCCTTATAATTTTTCGGTCTGGCACAAGGTCCTGTCTTTAACCATGCTATGTAACCACCGTTCTTACGGTTGACACCCGTTTTGGTTCAGGTGACCTAATGAATTTCTAATGAATTCGCAGAATTTTACGTTCAATGGTAATGAACGCATTGAAAATGAATTTTTAGAAAACAAATCGGTTTGTAATTTGATCAAAATATTTTCTCATTCAAGCTCGAGTTTAGATATCATCGAATTCCATGAGTTTGTAATTCTCAATCTTTAAGGTCAATCTCAAGGATTGAGTAATATCAGGCTTAAAGCTGATTTTTAATCTTTAAGGAGATTATCCTTTCTAGGGGTCTGATTCATTAGTCTTATCAAGATAATTTGCACGGCGTCCTCCCCATTTTACGAGACAGATCCTCTCATGGTTAGGATAAGTCTGACCACATGGTGACCCTGTTTGATGCTGACGTCTGTGGATTTCCTGCTGATTTTAGTGATGACTTTTCTAGATTTTTCGTCAACCTACAGCTGGTCTGAACGACAACTTAATGACTTAAATCAAGAAGCGCGTGTCTTTTTCAGAAGACTTTCCTTCCTTTTAATGATGGAATTGATTCATCGTGTAGATCCATCTTTCCTTTCAAATATATTACAATTTACCAGGTAAAACTTATTAGTATTGTCCAAAGCAAAAGTATCTTCAGTTATTTGTACAAAAATATGTGATATATGTTTTAAATAACTTGGCAAATTTTCCCACACTTGGCTTTTATTTTCATTTCTTTGTCTTTTTATTGTCCTCTATTCCATTTTGAATGAATTCTAACATTTTGGTTTGTTTCTCAATTTATGTCCTTTCTGAGGTAACAATAATTTCGGTGTTAATACCTAGTTTTATCGTTCATAAATATGTATAAACATGATTTTGAATTCATTTAGTGGAAAATTTTGAAAATTTTTACTAGAATTGGGTAGTCAGTATATAAGACTAGGGCTGTTCTTTATTATCAGAGAGCACTAGATTCTAATACAACTACTGCGTTACTGGTATTTTTAACGGTAACCAAGTGTTTAAATTAATTTTTTTTTTTGTTTTTTTTTGTTTTTTTTAAATTCCAAAAGAATTTAACCTCTTCCCACACTTAAGATCTTGCAATGCCTTCATTTGCAAGAAATCAGTAACAATTTAAATTATTGAGGGTGATTAGTGAAAGGACCCGTTCATATACATTATAAACGATTCACAATAGTTGATTACATTGCGAGGTATTTGACCTCTATATGATATATTCTACAAGACAAACTTTCTTTACTTCGAAAATTGACAGGCATGCATACCATTTCATAATATCCACTATCCAACTATAAATTGATTTAATAATAATCTTTGATGAACTCAATGACTCGAATGCAACGTTCTTCGAAATATGCTATGAAAGACTCCAAGTAATATCTTTAAAATGAGCAAATGCACAGCAGAAAATTTCTTTAACACCTGAGAATAAACATGCTTTAAAGTGTCAACCAAAAGGTTGGTGAGTTCATTAGTTTATCATAATCATTTATTTCCATCATTTTAATAGACCACAAGAATTTCATTTCCAGTTCTCATAAATATACGTCCCATGCATAGAGACAAAAATAATCATTCATATGGTGAACACCTGGTAACCGACATTAACTAGATACATATAAGAATATCCCCTATCATTCCGGGATCCTCCTTCGGACATGATATAAATTTCGAAGTACTAAAGCATTCGGTACTTTGGATGGGGTTTGTTAGGCCCAATAGATCTATCTTTAGGATTCGCGTCAATTAGGGTGTCTGTTCCCTAATTCTTAGATTACCAGACTTTAATAAAAAGGGGCATATTCGATTTCGATAATTCAACCATAGAATGTAGTTTCAATTACTTGTGTATATTTCGTCAAACATTTATAAAAGCGCATGTATTCTCAGTCCCAAAAATATAAAGGGTAAAAAGACAAATGAAACTCACCATACTGTATTTCGTAGTAAAAATACATATAACGTCATTGAACAAGTGCAAGGTTGGCCTCGGATTCACGAACCTAAATTAATTATATATATTTATGTGTTGGTCAATATTTGTCTAACAAATTAAGTCAAGTCATAGTGTACCACAAGCCTAATGCTCGAGACTAATATGCAAAAGTCAACAAAAGTAAATTTGACTCAAAATAATTTCCAAAAATCTATATATGATTAATATATAGTTTAAATATCGTCGTTTTATATTTTTAAAAGATTTATTAGAGTAAATAATATAATTTATTTATTAATAAATAAAATTTTATATTAAATTTATATAATAAAATATGCTTTTATATATATTAAGTAATAAAATTTATAGGGTTCATTTAATATCATAAAGATAATATAATAGGTATTATTAAAGTAAGTTATTACATGTAGTAAAATATGTTTGTATCACATATTTATTTGATAAAATAATATCTATAATGATAGTAAGTAAAAGTTGTATTATTTTGTAATAATAATTATTATTATAAAAATATCAATATTTATAATTACTAAGATGACATTATGATAAAACGATAATTCTAATTATGATAACTTTAATATTTACGATAATTTTTAATATTATCTTTAAAATAATAATTCTATTTAAAATAATAATAATAATGATATTTTATAGTAACAATGACATTTCTATTAAAATGATAATTTTTGTTAAAATGATAGTTTTAATACTAACGATACTTTTAATAATAATAGTAATGATAAAAATAATAAGAACGATAATTTTATCTAAATCAATATCTTATAATATTTTAATTTCATCATGATACTCTTACTCATTATTTCCTAATCATTTCATTTAATAGCTTTTAATCGTCTTTTATATCGTGTTCATAATAATGATAATAATAGTAATCAAAATAATTAGGTGTTACAAATATTTGTTTTAATTACACTAATATTAATAATGATAGTTACTATAACATTATTAACGATAATACTAATAATTATCTTTATGATAATATAGTAATAATAATAATAACAATAACAATAACCATTTTTAAATAATGATATATATATTAATAATGATAATAATAATAATAATACTAATACTAATAATAATAATAATAATAATAATAATAATAATAATAATAATAATAATAATAATAATAATAATAATAATTGGATAATAATAATAATACTAATTATAACTTTAACGATAATAACGATAGTAATAATAAAAAAAATAACAATTTTTAATGATAAATCCCTTTTATTGATAAAGATAATAATAATGATAATAATAAGATAAAACTAGAACGACGATAAAAACGACTATAATAATAATCATTTTTAATAAAAATATCGAAAATTCAATTGATTATAACTTCTAATTCGTTCATCGAAACCATTCGATATCTAAAGAAAAAGTTCTTAATTTTTCGCTAGCTTTCCAAGGACATGCATATCTTATACCTTATCTCAACCGCAAGTGTAACTAATTCAAGATTCAACCTAACCTGTCTAAGGGCAATATCAAAAGTACAAGCATGCATAATCCTAAATACTCGAGCACTAGTCAGGGATACACTATTAGTATGTAAAAGTTAAATTATGAGTACTCACCTATCAATATTGAGATTCAATATTGCAGGAAAGGTACGTAGACGCAACAGAAATGATAAACACTATATTGACCTCACGAGCATACCCATGAACCATACTCAATCACCTCCATAGATATAACCCATAATTTCCTTAATCCTATCCTACTCGAAAAACAATTTCGAAATCACTCGGACAGCACTCCGTCGTAATATTTTATGTATACTAATAATATCTTGAAATAATACGGAGTAAATATATATATGTAAATCGATTGAGAGAGTTTAGAGAAAAATATTTTCAAGTTTCTATGAAATAATGAAACTTATTGAATTCTATTTATAATAGATTTTTGAATTATTAAAGTGAATTATTAAAGTATGAATTATTAAAGTGAATTATTAAAGTATGAATTATTAAAGTGAATTATTAAAGTATGAATTATTAAAGTGAATTATTAAAGTATGAATTATTAAAGTGAATTATTAAAGTTAAAGTAAAGTAAAAATAAAGTAAAGGTAAAGTTTAAGTATAGTAAAAGTATAAAACTATGTACGTATAATACGCGTATAAATATATATAATATAAATTTAAATCGTTATATATATTTAATAAAATAAAATATAAATATCGTTATCTTTATCATACTAGTTAAGTAATGAGTTGTCAAAAGTGGTTCTAGATATTTATAAAAGTTATATACGTTTTAATAATAAAGTTCTTTTTAAACTGAAAACGTTTTTGTACGTTTGAAACTAAATAGATCAATCGAGTCTTTATGAGATTCAATCTTCCACTATCCTTTGTCTAGTTCTCAATGATTGACAATTTGTTCTTATTTATAAATCACTTTACCATTTTCCGAATATTGTTAAAATGGAAAGATTTCTCAAATCAACGTGGGCCTTTCAACAGAGACTTGTAATCATAATTTTATATATCTGATAATTCAATCATTTGATCTTATCTTCTAATTTCATTGATAAACATTTTGAAACAGATACAATCATATAAAGTATTTAATCTAATATTTTGTTTACGTTTCAAGTTATAATATATATACACATATACATATATAATCATATTCGTTTAATTTTTCGTGAATCGTTGGAACTTGGTCGAGGTTGAATGAATGTATGAACATAGTTTAAAATTCTTGAAATTTAACTTAACAAATATTGCTTATCGTCTCGGAAACATATAAAGATTAAAGTTTAAATTTGGTTAGAAATTTTCGGGTTGTCACAGTACCTACCCGTTAAAGAAATTTCGTCCTGAAATTTGAGTGGAAAGGTCGTGAATGATAATAAGTATGTTTTCATGATGCATACGGGCTGAAAATTAGAGTTTTATCATCAGCGAATAATTTGGATAAACAATCCATTTATATGAAGAGTACGAATGAAGCTAACATAGAAGAGTGAAATGAGTAAGTGTAGATTCATCTTATCATTTGACGTAGATATGATTGATTCCCAGATTTCAAGGGTTTTGAAGAAAATCTTCTTAATAAGATTTGACTCTCCGGTAATCAAGGGAATTAGGATCCGCTTTTAATGCGATCGTCCATTTTAATTATTCTGTCGGAGATTTTCTTATAAATTTACCTCCTTCATTTCCTTACAACTCACACCTTCTGTTGATGCATTTTATGCAAGTCTCTAGACATCTACCCACGTCCATTGTAGGTACAATAGTTTACAGGCCACGATGATTGCTCGTTATTATCCTATCCGTGTTTGTATGTGGTTACAGGAACTGCAGGAACGAGATTTAGATGTTTGACTATGTTAGACTTAGTCAGACGTACGAGTAAAGCCTCACTAGTACGGCTGACAGGCTTATACGCACGGTTGATGCTGAGCTAAGTCAAAATTGCAACCTAAATGAGAAGACACGAGTGAGTGATCACCCGTACGGCTGATGAAGCCAACTCGTACGTGTGATGAATGAATCGTATGGGTGAGTCAATAGCAGGGGTATATAAAGTCTTATGTTCTTCATTTTAGGTTAAGCCTCTCATTTGTTACACACACTCAGATCTAGTGAGCTCCTCCGATTCTCTCTCAGTCCAAATCACCCAGGTGGTGAATAATAGCTCTAGGTGTTGATATAATCACACTTGATTTAGTTGTGGTTTGACTAAATTAATCAAAAAAAAACTTAACCTATTCACTAGAGGGTTTGATTCACTTGTTCCGCTATTGTGTGAGTTAAATCTGTTGATTTCTAAGTTCCTAGTCATGTTTCATCACCTTCTATTCTTTTCCCCTCAACTCATATTTTAAAGTATTCATCAATATGCTCCATCCAGTTCTGATTCTCGATATACTTTCATATCGGTCATTCTTCTTTTTCATCTACCGCCGGAAGAATCTATTTACTTCTACTATACTCTTGGGTTTATAGTGTTTCTAGTTCTCCCGTGTCTTTATATTGCTATATGCATCGATATATATGGTTTATAATTTTTGGTTTGTCGTTGGGCTTTATATGTTCCCTTATATTTCAAAGTCTCTGCTTCTGTCTTCTATAATCATTATCATTCACAGTTAATGTTCTCTTTTATTTGCTGCAATTTATACCCCAATTTCTATTTCGGAGTTTTGTCCTTTTGTTTCTTCTTTTTGCGATTAAGCACCGCTTGTAATGGTCCAGAATTCACAGATATGAATTTCGGAACGAACATTGTTAATGTTCTAGGAAGGAAATTGTGATGGCACGATCTTGACTTGTCAAATTACTAGAATACCTTGGAAAAGGCCGAATCATCAAGAAATATTTTCTTGATATTTTAGAGGTTAAATAGAATACAAGAGTCGTATAACATGGCACATGATGATGTTATGATCTGTGAATCATCACGTTCCATTTAGAAACTCAGCATGACTTACTGTAATATAATCACATTGATCAAGTGTCATTATATTATACTAATTCATGCTTCAGTTCCCAACACTACTTCAAAATATTCCTATTTTAAACTTGAATGTTTCAGAATTTAGAATCTAAAATAGTTTCTTTTATGATGTAATACAGATAGTGCGAAGAGGTAAATGATTTCAAATAAGAAAAATTAAGAAAATATCTTCAGAAATATGGAGGATATTTATAATGAAAGATATGATGATATTTTAGAATTTCTAATATCAGAGGATGATGAAGAATATTGTACGCAGGGGTTTAGAGTCAGGAGCAACGTATTCATTAATGACTTCAGCAGGTACTGAATCATTTGGATCCTTTGAAGTCAGGTTCAGTCTTTGTAATTTGTCTACAGCCTCCTTCCTACTTTGCTCAATCCGTTTTCCAGTTCCAAAACTTCTCTTTTTCTGCGCTTTGCCAGCACACTTCATCATTATCATCCAGCTTTTACCGTTTAAAGTCGTTTATAGTTTTTGCTGCTTCATCAGCATTTTTTTTTCCAGAGAACCAATTCGTAGTTCGGAGTGTTTTTCAGAAACTTCACATTCAAATTAAGTCCAGAAGATAGACGTTATATATACACATATAACTGTTGGCGTAGACATGCTGCGAGATTTCAAAATACTGATTGCTAATTCCCAATGATTCGTATGGCAATTTTCATTACAAGATGCGAATGAGTAAATGATGGGGTTTCAATGAATAATTATAATGACTTTTTGGAAAGGCTAAAGTCAAAGGGTAATGAAGTTGTTGGTACATCTGCTAATAATGTGGTGGAATATAAAAGGTTCCCTGGTAACGATGGTGTATATCTCAAGGTTATAATAAGGTTAGTCTGACTGAAAAGTCGAAGTTAACTTACTGGAGCTGTGACAAAACTGGCTACTTTGAATAGGAGTCGCAAAGTTATTTTTGCTAATAAATGCCAAAGAATCTGACGCGGAACTTTTACTTTGGTTTCAAGAGTTTTTCGGGTACATAACTGTGGGTAACATGTGGTTGGATCATCATCTCGATTTCTCATCATTCGAAGTGTCTTCAGAAATTTTCGAAGGGTTTGAACACAGATTGTAATCGTTAACATACATTTGATGTTCTAACACAGTTTTGAAGTCAAAATATAGCTTGTGAAAGATGTAAGGATCTAAGAGTGATGATTTTGGTCATATCTCAAGTTGAATTTTGAGATTTCAAAATCAGAATATGTAATTAAATTTTAAATGAGTATGGTTGTTTTGATTTCTATAAAAGAATGTATATTGTTGTGAAAGTAGGGAGTATAATGGATGATTTGCTGAATCAGATTCGAAGAATGTAACATATTAATTGTGAATTTATATATCTCTCGGGTATTACCTACCCGTTAAAAAAAATTTCACAATTAATATTTTGTACAAAAGAATTTTATTACAGTCTTTATGAAAATATATATATGTATATTTTCTTCAGATGTAACATAGATTTAATGAGTTAATGTTAAATTAAACTCATTTGATTTACGGTTAAAACTAGAATTGAATAATCCCTAAAGGCTTTAAAAAGTACATAACTTTTACGCAGTATTTCTTTAATGACATTGAAATTATGAATCAATACTTCATTATTTGTTGATGTATGATGTTCGGTTCGTGGAATTCTTGTGAATTTCACAAAGTATGAATGATGTTATCTGAAAAGTTTCGGGTACATCGATGATGAAAGTGTAAAATCAAATATATTCTTGATTTATTATGAATTGGAATTTGTTGAATTGCGACAAAGATTGTAGTTAACGCTGGTTAAGTTGCGGCCGAAGGACGTACATTATTGCATATTTGTAATATGAATTAACCGAGTAGTTAAGATTCACACACAATAGCTTAGCACGGAAAGATTTATTTCAATATATATATATATATATATATATATATATATATATATATATATATATATATATATATATATATATATATATAATATACATATAATTTCTTCGGAGGGAATGAGTTAATTCTTCATAACTCGTTGATACAATATATACGTTATTGATTCATAATGATGTCCACAGTGATTCTTGAACTGACGGAGTTTGTGATGTTATCTGTGTTGTTGATTCGGATGTTGACTGTACTGACGATGCTGGTAACGCTGACGGTACTGTTGATGCTGTTGGTAAAACAAGTTTAGCTTGTTAATCACACATCATTTTTGTCAGGGTTTCTACTCTTCCTTCTATCATTTTGGTTCGCTTAACTGATTTATGGTTAGTGCTAGATTAGATAATCTCTAAGACTTTAGAGATTACATAATCGCCGCGGAATGTTTCTCCAATGAAGTTATGAATTAATACTTCGTCAGTTATTGTTGTTGGTACTCCTTGGTATCTATGGTGCGTATGACGTTGATGCTCGTGGAACAGATTGTGAAGTTGAGGTTTACGACGCGGTTGTGGTTGGAGGTGGTAATGGTACTGTTGGCGTTGATGATGGTGGTACTGGTTATGCTGCTGATGCTGCTGCTGGTGTTTGTAATCTCTGCACCATATTCTCCAAAGCCACTACCCGAGCGTGAAGCTCGTTGACTTCTTCTATTACACCGGGTTGATTGTCGGTTCGGACGAGCGGATAAATAAAATCTAAAATTTGATGTAATATATAATCGTGATGAGATACTCTGGAAATGAAAGAGAAAATGGTGTTTCGGACAGGTTCGCCGGTAAGTGCTTCAGGTTCTTCGTCAAGAGTGCAATGTGGTGGATGGAAGGGATCACCTTCTTCTTGTCTCCAATGATTGAGGAGGCTACGAACCCATCCCCAATTCATCCAGAATAGGTGATGACTGATTGGTTGATCTATTCTGGTCACACTGCTTTCGGAGCTTGAATGGGATTCCATTTCGGAATCTGAGTGACTTGAACTAATGACGAATTCCATTTCGTACGATTGGATAAAGGATTTTTTTTTTGATATGAAATGATTTTAGCTAACGGATGGTATTCTAATTACATAGAATTATATATATATATATATATATATATATATATATATATATATATATATATATATATATATATATATATATATATATATATAGATCAAAAGATTTCGTAGATTACGGAGGACTTTGCGGGATATGTCAGGCAAAGTTTAAAGTAACAGATACGATAAGATATGATTTAGCAGATATGCTAAGATATGAATTTTTGTCTATACACTATTCATGCAATCAATGCAGCAAGACGTGTCTAGACTAATAATGATAAGCAGGTAATTTTCCTAAGGATGATAAGCAGATGATTTCCGACTAGAAATGATAAGGAAAACTTTTGACATGCAGACACGGTCGAAGTCCAGACTCACTAATGTATCCTAATGACTTATCAGTTAGACACACTAATGTAGACCTGGTTCGCTAAGGCCACCGCTCTGATACCAACTGAAAGGACCCGTTCATATACATTATAAACGATTCACGATAGTTGATTACATTGCGAGGTATTTGACCTCTATATGATACATTTTACAAACATTGCATTCATTTTTAAAAGACAAACTTTCTTTATATCGAAAATTGACAGGCATGCATACCATTTCATAATATCCACTATCCAACTATAAATTGATTTAATAATAATCTTTGATGAACTTAATGACTCGAATGCAACGTTCTTCGAAATATGCTATGAAAGACTCCAAGTAATATCTTTAAAATGAGCAAATGCACAGCAGAAAATTTCTTTAACACTTGAGAATAAACATGCTTTAAAGTGTCAACCAAAAAGTTGGTGAGTTCATTAGTTTATCATAATCATTTATTTCCATCATTTTAATAGACCACAAGAATTTCATTTCCAGTTCTCATAAATATACGTCCCATGCATAGAGACAAAAATAATCATTCATATGGTGAACACCTGGTAACCGACATTAACTAGATACATATAAGAATATCCCCTATCATTTCGGGATCCTCCTTCGGACATGATATACATTTCAAAGTACTAAAGCATCCGGTACTTTGGATGGGGTTTGTTAGGCCCAATAGATCTATCTTTAGGATTCGCGTCAATTAGGGTGTCTGTTCCCTAATTCTTAGATTACCAGACTTTAATAAAAAGGGGCATATTCGATTTCGATAATTCAACCATAGAATGTAGTTTCAATTACTTGTGTCTATTTCGTCAAACATTTATAAAAGCGCATGTATTCTCAGTCCCAAAAATATTAAGGGTAAAAAGGCAAATGAAACTCACCATACTGTATTTCGTAGTAAAAATACATATAACGTCATTGAACAAGTGCCAGGTTGGCCTCGGATTCACGAACCTAAATTAATTATATATATTTATGTGTTGGTCAATATTTGTCTAACAAATTAAGTCAAGTCATAGTGTACCACAATCCTAATGCTCGAGACTAATATGCAAAAGTCAACAAAAGTAAATTTGACTCAAAATAATTTCCAAAAATCTATATATGATTAATATATAGTTTAAATATCGTCGTTTTATATTTTTAAATATTTTTAAAAGATTTATTAGAGTAAATAATATAATTTATTTATTAATAAATAAAATTTTATATTAAATTTATATAATAAAATATACTTTTATATATATTAAGTAATAAAATTTATAGGGTTCATTTAATATCATAAAGATAATATGATAGGTATTATTAAAGTAAGTTATTACACGTAGTAAAATATGTTTGTATCACATATTTATTTGATAAAATAATATCTATAATGATAGTAAGTAAAAGTTGTATTATTTTGTAATAATAATTATTATTATAAAAATATCAATATTTATAATTACTAAGATGACATTATGATAAAACGATAATTCTAATTATGATAACTTTAATATTTACGATAATTTTTAATATTATCTTTAAAATAATAATTCTATTTAAAATAATAATAATAATGATATTTTATAGTAACAATGACATTTCTATTAAAATGATAATTTTTGTTAAAATGATAGTTTTAATACTAAAGATACTTTTAATAATAATAGTAATGATAAAAATAATAAGAACGATAATTTTATCTAAATCAATATCTTATAATATTTTAATTTCATCATGATACTCTTACTCATTATTTCCTAATCATTTTGTTTAATAGCTTTTAATCGTCTTTTATATCGTGTTCATAATAATGATAATAATAGTAATCAAAATAATTAGGTGTTACAAATATTTGTTTTAATTACACTAATATTAATAATGATAGTTACTATAACATTATTAACGATAATACTAATAATTATCTTAATGATAATATAGTAATAATAATAATAACAATAACAATAACAATAACCATTTTTAAATAATGATATATATATTAATAATGATAATAATAATAATAATACTAATAATAATAATAATAATAATAATAATAATAATAATAATAATAATAATAATAATTGGATAATAATAATAATACTAATTATAACTTTAACGATATTAACGATAGTAATAATAAAAAAAATAACAATTTTTAATGATAAATCCCTTTTATTGATAAAGATAATAATAATGATAATAATAACATAAAACTAGAACGATGATAAAAACGACTATAATAATAATCATTTTTAATAAAAATATCGAAAGTTCAATTGATTATAACTTCTAATTCGTTCATCGAAACCATTCGATATCTAAAGAAAAAGTTCTTAATACCTTATCTCAACCGCAAGTGTAACTAATTCAAGATTCAACCTAACCTGTCTAAGGGCAATATCAAAAGTACAAGCATGCATAATTCTAAATACTCGAGCACTAGTCAGGGATACACTATTAGTATGTAAAAGTTAAATTATGAGTACTCACCTATCAATATTGAGATTCAATATTGCAGGAAAGGTACGTAGACGCAACGGAAATGATAAACACTATATTGACCTTACGAGCATACCCATGAACCATACTCAATCACCTCCATAGCTATAACCCATAATTTCCTTAATCCTATCCTACTCGAAAAACAATTTCGAAATCACTCGGACAGCACTCCGTCGTAATATTTTATGTATACTAATAATATCTTGAAATAATACGGAGTAAATATATATATGTAAATCGATTGAGAGAGTTTAGAGAAAAATATTTTCAAGTTTCTATGAAATAATGAAACCTATTGAATTCTATTTATAATTGATTTTTGAATTATTAAAGTGAATTATTAAAGTGAATTATAAAAGTATGAATTATTAAAGTGAATTATTAAAGTATGAATTATTAAAGTGAATTATTAAAGTGAATTATTAAAGTTAAAGTAAAGTAAAAATAAAGTAAAGGTAAAGTTTAAGTATAGTAAAAGTATAAAACTATGTACGTATAATACGCGTATAAATATATATAATATTAATTTAAATCGTTATATATATTTAATAAAATAAAATATAAATATCGTTATCTTTATCATACTAGTTAAGTAATGAGTTGTCAAAAGTGGTTCTAGATATTTATAAGAGTTATATACGTTTTAATAATAAAGTTCTTTTTAAACTGAAAACGTTTTTGTACGTTTAAAACTAAATAGATCAATCGAGTCTTTATGAGATTCAATCTTCCACTATCCTTTGTCTAGTTCTCAATGAATGACAATTTGTTCTTATTTATAAATCACTTTACCATTTTCCGAATATTGTTAAAATGGAAAGATTTCTCAAATCAACGTGGGCCTTTCAACAGAGACTTGTAATCATAATTCAATATATCTGATAATTCAATCATTTGATCTTATCTTCTAATTCCATTGATAAACATTTTAAAACAGATACAATCATATAAAGTATTTAATCTAATATTTTGTTTACGTTTCAAGTTATAATATATATACACATATACATATATAATCATATTCGTTTAATGGTTCGTGAATCGTTGGAACTTGGTCGAGGTTGAATGAATGTATGAACATAGTTTAAAATTCTTGAAATTTAACTTAACAAATATTGCTTATCGTGTCAGAAACATATAAAGATTAAAGTTTAAATTTAGTTGGAAATTTTCGGGTTGTCACAATTAGCGTAGAAAAACGATTAAATTGTACCAAAGTTTCCAAACATATTGTTGTTTGTTTATTGAATGATAAATGGTGCACATCATTTGTTCATTCCGTTTGTTATTTCATCACATTTATTTTGCATCTTGTCGTCAAAATTAGTAGCTTTTGCTGAACTTAATGCCAGTCTTTGAAAATGCATTGTTTTACCCTGTTGTGTACATAAGATAAACTGCAAACATATATACATATTTTTGAAGTTTGGTATATTACCCCACATTCAAAAATTATTAAAATATAATAATAAAAGTTAGAAAATTATAAAAACTAATACAATACCAACATAAGTATTAAATATAGCAACATTACAAATAAATAAGATAAATAAGACTAAGTAAACTAGGGTTGATTTTGAAACCAGTAGGGGTTCCATGGTTCATTGTATCTATCTTGATATGCTTGAAATGGGTCATAGGTAGGAAAAGGTGGTCTCGTATCCTCGGTCCGCGGAGGAAAATGGACTGGCTCAGTAGGAATGTAGTTCCTACCTTGGGAGGCTAAATAGGCTTTGATATATTCTTGATGATATTGCCAAGCCTGATACTCTTGTTGCATAGCCAGTTGATATTCAGTTTGGGACATTATTCTTTGTATATCGGTCATTTGGTTTCCTCCTCCCACATTACCTTATTGTTGACCTCTTTCTACCTGTGGATGATTCCCTTGATATGGAAGTGCAACATTATTTCTTTTCAACAAAACCTTTGCACTAGCATATACCCGCATATCAATCCGATCATGAGGAATGGGTACTTGTACTAACTCCCTTCCCCGAGTAATATCTACACCGAGGTACTCGGCAATTAAAGTCACAAAAATACCACCTCCTATAATAATATTGTTTCGCATTCCCTTTATCATATCTGACAAATAATAGCCCACACAATAAGGAATATTTACAAAGCTCTGTGGGTCTCTAATACACATCTGATAAAATAAATCATCTTCAGTCACTTTATCTTTATTTCTACCCCTTTGTGTAATAGAGTTGGTAATGAATCTATGGATTACCCTAAGCTCAGCTCTATGTATATCAGTATAAGAATAATGACCTCCACAAAAACGATTATGGCTAGTCATTATACTCCACAACTCATTCTTATCAAAATCATAATCAACCCTTCTACCATTACTTATCAACTGTCTACAATCATTAGTTAATAATTCTTCAGCCGTATAAATACACAAAGCTTCAGCCATATCTAATAAAGTCATACGGTGCATCACACCTCCTAATAGAAATCTAATAAAACTTCTATCCGTTAAACTAGTTACTTCATCATTTAGTTCAATAGTACTTACTAACTCAACGCACCATTCCTTATACACAGGTCTACGTATAGTGAATAGATTAATCCAATCATTGAAAGTAGAATTACCATATCTTTGTGTAAGTAATTCTCTTATTGGCTCGGCCAATCCCACTGTTTCTAATGGTGCCCAATCTATCACCCTGGACACTTCAACATCTTTGGGATAAAGAATGCTCAAGTTCCTCTGATATTTTGGATAGTCTATCCAAAATCTGTCAAATCGTAAGTTAGGGTGTAGATTTGCTTCAACTGATCGCGACAATGAAATTAAAGGATGCGGTTGATTCTGTTTGTATTGTTCACTGAGATCTTGATCCTCGTCACTTTCATTATAAGTATTCAAATTTTGTGGCGCGGATGAAGATTCACCTCGTTCATTCTGCTAAACACATTAAACAAAAAGGAATTGTGCATCCAAAAATGCATTGGTATTAGCAAAATAACAATTAAAAATAACTAACATGACATGTTTAATCCATATTAAACTCATGCTCATTTTCATATTTTTAACAATTCTACACTTTTTCAAATAAGCATATATGAAAATGTTTACCAAGTTTATAAGCATTCTACTCAAATAACATGTCAAAATAATCATTACTAGCAATTAAACAAGTTTCAAATGGATTTTATATCAAATTAATCAAGTTCATGAATTTTAGACTTAAAAAGTCCACTTTAATTCTCAAAAATCATGTTTAGGATCAAAGTTTTGATCATTTAGCTACCTAAACATGTTACACTACTTAATTTAGTAATAATTCATGACAAAAATCGGCCATAACCTGTTTATATCAAAAAGCCCCAAATTGCTCAAGAACACAAACCCTAGATTCCTAAAAATTTTGAAGTTTTTGGCTTCAAATCATGTTAAATAGCATCAATCTAGGTTATACATGCATAATATATCAACAATTTAACACTAATTACACTAAAAATTAACAAAAATCAAATTAAAAAAATAGCTCAAGAACACAAAAAATTCAAATTTAAGAGTGTTAGGGGTGTAGAAATTACCATTCTTCTTGAAAGGGATCTAGGTAGGAATCTCCACATCAATTTTTGGCAACAAATTTGATAAAAAACGGTGCAAAATGGCGATTTGTGTGTGTTTTTTCGTGGTATTTTCGCAGAAATATGTGTGGTGTGTGTGTATGAAACTGGTCTGTCGACCAGTTTATCCTTTCTGGGTTTTGGTTGCTCCGTGATCTCGAAGGAGGATAGCCTCCTGGCTCCACGATCTCGAAGTGCCTTTTTTTTTTATAAAACCTTTATCTTTTAAAATAGTAATTACATAATTTAAAAATTTTGTTTTCCTTGTTATTTAGGACGAGGTTGTTTCGGATCGTTGTCCTAGTCCGTCTTTCGATTAAATTTTAAAATTTATATTTTTGAATCGTCGTTTTTAAAAGCAAAGATTTTTGGGTTTTTTTTAAATGTTTTTGGTATACTTTAATTCAGTAAGATTAAAAAAAATAATGATAATAAAAGTTCTCGTCCCTCCCTTGGGTAGAGCAATTTCGGTTCAACGACCTAGTTTTTAACTCACGACGAATTTTAAAAATCAAATTTTTAACTTAGCGAAATAAAGTACATTTTTGTTTTTAAATTCACACCAAACTTAAAATTAAAATGCATAAAATTAAAAATTTATTTTATTAAAAATTCACACCAAACTTATATTATATTTTTGTTTTTATACATATAAATTTATATTAAAAACATAAAAACTTAAATATATTGATTTTAAAAGTTTACAATAATAATTTAATATTAATGTATTAATAAACAAAGTAAAAATAAAATTAAAAATCTTTTTGGTCTGTTATCCCACTTTAATCAATCAAATATTATCAAAAATATACGCCCCTCTTTTCGGTAAAGTAATTTCGGCTATATTACCTAGGTTTACTCCTGATGAATTTCTGAAATATTTTGGGTTGATTGATTAAAGATATTTATACCTTAAGAATAAACGGTAAATTTTGCAGTGATATAATAAATTTTTGTATGATATCAATATTTTCGGTCGCAAAACCTAATTTTATTGAATACCAATTTAATACTTTATAGCGAACAATTTAGCGTTTATTATCAAAAGGCTAAAAGCAATAAAATAAAAATAAAAACTGTACAAACTTACCTGTGAGAAAGAATTCTCAGTGACCTGCTTTAGCCCACTCATAAGATAGTCGGACTAATTGGTTTTCCATAGCTACAAAGGCATAACCTCGAGCATTCAACGTTTTTTCTTCGAAACATATGAACGGTCCATCTCTGCATAAAGTAACAAATTCGGTATTTGAATAAGTTTGATTATTTGAACATTTACCTTCGTGTGACCATTTTCCGCATTTGTGACATCTTTCAAGGTGTCGTGATCTTCTTTTCGCTGCGAATTTTGATTTTCCTTTACCAAACTGTAACTTATTATTTTCGTTCCTGGATTCTTTTCTTACTCCGTCCAATTTACCTCTGATTAATGATACCAATTCACTTAGAAGGGTGTCATTATTACGTTTAGTGATCAAAGCGTGTAGCATTAGACCATGGTTTAGTTCACATGAAGTCTTCATCTCGTAAAACCTAAAAAAAAATAAAAATTCAGAATGGGGGGAGAAGACTAGTTCTTTAGGGTCTGCTAGGGAAAGACCATTCGGATTCCATTCTCGAAAACTACACGAAAACAGAAAATCTAATTCTAACAGAAATATATATTACCCTAAAAAGATTCGAACCTCCCCACACTTAGTTAGATGTGGTATCGAATTTTTGATTAACTTTGTTTTTAATTGGACTATCAACAACTTGTATATCTTTGACTTTTGCTTCAAGCCAATTGTTGATTTCCTCCGTAACTTTCACAAATTCAACTAACATTGCCTTTTCTTTTGGCGATAAATTGGATACTAATCTGTTACATAACTTAAAGTTTCCCTTAATCCTAGCATCGTGAATCCGTTTATAAAGTTTCTTCGTTGAACTGTTAAAAACGGGTTCATCTAATTTCGTATCATCAACGGGGTTCTTTGTGATCGGATCATCATTAAGTGTTTCTTCATCTTCCCCACACTTATGCGTTTTTATTGGTCTAACAGTTTTGGTTGGTGGAGATCTAAACTTTCGGTTCACAAAGGTGATCGATTTATCACCATCCCTAAGTGTCATTCTACCTTCTCTTACATCAATGAATGCCTCGGTGGTTGCTAAAAATGGGCGACCTAAAATTGGAGGAATATCAAAATTTTCCTCCATATTAATCACTATGAAGTTTGCAACAAAGGTCAAACTTCCCACGTAAACAAGTAAATTATTTGCTATTCCAACCGGGTGTTTAATGGTTAGGTCAAATGATTGAACACCTATTTTGGTTGGTTTTAATTTACCCATACCTAATCTTTTGTATAAGGAAAGAGGCATAATATTCGCACTTGCTCCTAAATCTGCGAGGCCATTATATACAGCACCATCATTAAGCAAGCAAGAAATGATAAATTCGTCCGGCTCTCCTGCTTTAGTAAGTCGAGTTGGTTTGTAAACCTTTTTCGGGTGTTCTTTTCTTGGTTCTTTCACGTCTATTTGAACTTCTTGTTCACATTTTTCTTCGTTTCTTGGAATGGGAGGTTTGTATAAGAATTCTTCTTCATCACTCCAATTTGAATCCTCCCTATTTTCCAATTTTGATTTTTCATATGTTGTTGATAACATATTTATGTTTTCATTTTGAGGGTTTTCTTGGGTGGTGAAATTATGATTGACTTCATTGTCAACTTCCATCGGACCATGTATGTAATGTTTAACTCTGTGACCATTAACTTTAAATTCAATCCCATTTGAATTTATTAACTCTATTGTTCCGTAGGGGAAAACTCTTTTGACTATAAATGGTCCAGACCATCTTGATTTTAATTTTCCAGGAAATAGCTTGAATCGTAAATTGAAAAGAAGAACTCTGTCTCCTTCTTTAAATTATTTTGAACTTTTGATTCTTTTATCATGCCATTTCTTCGTTCTTTCTTTATAGATTAACGAATTTTCGTATGCTTCATGTCTTAATTCTTCTAATTCGTTTAATTGACTTAACCGTAGACGTCCGGCTTCATGTAAATCAAGATAACATGTCTTTAAAGCCCAAAATGCTTTGTGTTCAATTTCTACTGGAAGATGACATGCTTTTCTGTAAACGAGTCTAAAAGGTGTGGTTCCAATTGGAGTTTTGTAGGCTGTTCTAAAAGCCCAGAGTGCATCCTCCAATTTCATGGACCATTCCTTCGGATTTGATCCTACGGTTTTCTCTAGAATACATTTTAAAGCTCGGTTAGTATTTTCAACTTGTCCACTTGTTTGTGGATGATAAGCAGTGGAGATTTTATGAGTTACTCCATATCTTTTGAGAACTTTCTCAAGTTGATTATTACAAAAATGAGTACCCCGATCACTTATTAAAGCTTTCGGTGTTCCGAACCTTACAAAAAGACGTTTTAAAAAGTTGACTACAACTCGTGCATCATTAGTTGGGAGAGCTTGTGCTTCCGCCCATTTAGATACATAATCAATGGCAACGAGAATGTAGAGATTATTATGAGATTTTGGAAATGAACCCATAAAGTCAATACCCCAAATGTCAAATACTTCACATACTTGAATGACATTTTGTGGCATTTCATCACGTTGACTTATTTTTCCGGCCCTTTGACAAGCATCACAGGATTTGCAAAGAAGGTGTGCATCTTTGAAAATTGTAGGCCAATAGAATCCAGCATCGTAAACTTTTCTTGCTGTAAGTTGAGGCCCATAGTGCCCTCCTGTTGGTCCTGTGTGACAATGTTTTAAGATTTGACTAGCTTCATCCCCGAATACACATCGACGTATTATTCCATCGGGACAACTTTTAAACAAATGTGGATCTTCCCAGAAATAGTGTTTTATATCACTAAAGAATTTCTTTCATTTTTGGTACGACAACCCTTTTTCAAGGAATCCACATACTAAGTAGTTTGTATAATCTGCAAACCATGGAATTTCATTATAATCTATCTTCAATAGATATTCATCAGGAAAGTTGTCTTGTATGGCCGATTCATTTAGAACTTCTAATTCAGGATTTTCAAGACGAGAAAGATGATCAGCGACGAGATTTTCTGCTCCCTTTTTATCTCGGATTTCAATATCGAACTCTTGTAAGAGTAAGATCCAACAGATTAATCTTGGTTTAGCATCTTGTTTTGAAAATAGGTATCTAAGAGCAGAATGGTCGGTATAGACCACCGTTTTAGCTAGAACGAGATATGATCGAAATTTGTCAAAAGCAAAGACAATAGCAAGGAGTTCTTTTTCAGTAGTTGTATAATTTGTTTGTGCTCCTTGTAACGTCTTACTAGCATAATATATAAGTTGAAATCGTTTTTCAATCCTTTGTCCTAAAACGGATCCCATTGCAAAATCACTTGCATCGCACATAAGTTCAAACGGTAGATTCCAATTTGGAGTTATCATGATTGGCGCATTAGTGAGTTTTTCTTTAAGAATATTAAAAGATTTGATGCATTCATCCAAAAAGATGAATGGAGCATCCTTTTCTAGGAGTTTATTCATAGGAGTGACAATTTTAGAAAAATCTTTTATGAAACGTCGGTAAAAACTGGCATGCCCTAGAAAACTCCTCACTCCTCTAACATTGGTGGGATGTGAAAGTTTAGCAATTACATCTACTTTAGCTCTATCCACTTCAATTCCTTCCTTTGAAATTTTATGACCAAGAACGATGCCTTCTTTAACCATGAAATGGCATTTCTCCCAATTAAGTACTAGATTTGATTGTTCGCATCTAATAAGCATTCGTTCAAGATTAACTAGACATGATTCAAATGTATCACCGAAGACTGAAAAGTCATCCATGAAAACTTCTATGCATTCTTCTATCATGTCGTGAAAAATCGCCATCATGCACCTTTGAAAGGTTGCAGGGGCGTTGCAAAGTCCAAATGGCATGCGTTTGTAAGCAAAAGTACCATAAGGGCACGTAAATGTGGTTTTCTCTTGATCCTCAGGTGCTATTGGAATTTGAAAATATCCGGAAAAACCGTCAAGAAAACAATAGTAACTGTTTCCGGCTAATCTTTCCAACATTTGATCAATGAAAGGTAAGGGAAAGTGATCTTTTCTGGTGGCGTCATTTAATTTTCTATAATCAATACAAACACGCCATCCTGTTACAGTCCTAGTAGGAATAAGCTCATTTTTCTCATTTGTGATAACAGTCATGCCATCCTTCTTAGGTACGCATTGAACTGGGCTTACCTATGGCATATCAGAGATTGGATAAATTAAACCTGCATCTAGCAGTTTAATAATTTCTTTCTTAACAACATCTTGCATATTAGGATTTAGTCTTCGTTGGCGTTGCACATACGTTTTATGACCTTCTTCCATAAGGATTTTATGTGTGCAATACGAAGGACTTATTCCTTTAATATCATGAATTTTCCATGCAATGGCTGGTTTATGAGCTTTTAGCACAGAAATGAGTTGTGATTTTTCATTTTCAGTAAGAAAAGACGATATAATTACAGGTAATTCAGATTCACCATGTAAATACATATTCCAAATGGTTTGAAAGTGGCTTTAACTCTAATGTCGGTGGTTCTTCTATCGATGTTTTATATCTATATCTGTCTTCTTCTTTTAGCATTTGAATTTCTTCTGTTGTTGGTTCATATCCATTAGCCATAAGTGTAGCTAACATTTCAGTTTCATCAATTGGTTCAGTTCCTTCTCCTAAAGAACATTCTCCTGTTCCTTGTAATTCTGGAAATTCTTCTTACAATTCTGCATGTGAATCTATAGTTTGAATATAATAACATGTATCATCTGCAGATTGTGGTTGTTGCATGGCTCTATCAACAGAAAAGGTAACACTCTCGTCCTCTATACTTAGGGTCAGTTTCTTTCCAAACACGTCTATTATTGCTTTAGCTGTGTTTAAGAATGGTCTTCCTAATATGAGAGGAACTCGAGAATCTTCTTCCATATCCAGAATAACAAAATCTACTGGAAATACTAAAGTACCAACTTTAATAAGCATGTTTTCCATTATCCCTCTAGGATATTTTACTGATCGATCGGCTAGTTGTATGCTTATTCGTGTTGGTTTCAATTCTCCAAGGTCTAGTTTAGCGTATAGTGAATACGGCATTAAATTTATACTAGCACCTAAGTCTGCCAATGCTTCTATTGAACTAAGACTACCCAGAAAACATGAAATTGTGAAACTTCCTGGATCTGATAATTTTTCTCTTATCTTATTCAACAGCACTGCAGAACAATTAGCATTCATTGTAACAGCCGACAGTTCTTCCATTTTCTTTCTATTCGTGATTAGATCTTTCAGAAATTTAGCATATCTAGGCATTCCTGAAATCACATCAATGAAAGGAAGATTTACATTTATTTGTTTAAACATATCCAAGAATTTGGATTGCTCGGCTTCAAGTCTCTCTTTTCTCATTTTACTCGGGTAAGGAAGTGGTGGTTGGTATGGTTTAACATAAGGTTTACCCTTAACTGTGTTATCTTCATTTATCTTCATTAACCTTTTCAACTACCGGTTCTGTTTCCTTATCTTGTTCAGATTGTGGTTCTTGTGAAGTAGGAATAGCTTCATCAGAAATTACAGGTATTTCAGGTGGTTTAAGTGTAATACCACTTCTTGTGGTAATGACTTTAGCCGTTTCATTCCGGGGGTTAGCATTAGTATCATTAGGTAGACTTTTCGGTTTTCTTTCACCTATTAACCTTGCTAGGTTGCTTACTTCTTGTTCTAAATTTTGAATCGAAGCTTGTTGATTTCTAAATGCTTGGGCATTTTGTTCATTGGTTTGTTTCTGAGATGTGAAAAATTGCGTTTGAGATTCAACTAGTTTCGACATCATATCTTCTAAATTTGGCTTTTATCATCAGTTTGTTGTGGTTTAATTGGAAAATAGGTCTTTGCTGATTGTAAGTATTGTTGGATACTTGTTGATTACTAGGACCTTGTTTGTTGTTGTATGGAACATTTCGGTTATAGTTCTGATTTTGATTGTAGATTGGTCTTGGCGGTTGATAATTATTCTGATAATTATTTCCAGGCCTTTGGTTTATGTATGAAACATTCTCTCTTTGTTCCATTGTTAGTTCAATACTGAGACAATCTTTTGTCAAATGTGCTCCTCCACACTGCTCACAACTAATTCTTATTGAGTGAATATCCTTAGTCATCTTTTCCATTCGTCTCTCGACAGCATCTATCTTTGCGTAAATGGAATTTAAGTCATGGCTAGAATCGGTTCTAGCTGCTTTAGATGATCTAACGATATCTTTTTCTTGGTGCCACTCATGTGAGTGGGAAGCAGTGTTATCAATAATTTTGTAAGCGTCAGTTGCTGTTTTCTTCATAATGGAACCACCAGCTGCTATATCGATGTCTTTTCTTGTAGTGATGTCGCATCCTTGGTAGAATATTTGTACTATTTGACAAGTGTCTAAACCATGTTGCGGACATCCTCTTAATAACTTTCCAAATCTGGTCCATGCCTCATATAGAGTTTCATTTGGCTTTTGTGTGAACGTAACTATTTCTCCTTGAAGTCTCACGGCTTTAGATGCCGGAAAGAATTGTTTAAGAAAATTTTCAACTAAAACGTCCCATGTATCAATCGCCCCTTCAGGTAACGATTCTAACCAATCTTTGGCTTCTCCCTTTTAAAGTCCAGGGAAATAACATGAGATATATCTGTTCATCCTCTACTTCTCTTATTTTAAATAGAGTGCAGATCCTATTAAATGTACGAAGATGTTCATTTGGATCTTCCTTCGGTGCACCACTAAATTGGCATTGATTAGTTACCATGTGTAGAATTTGTCCTTTAATTTCATAATCTGGCGCATTAATGTCTGGTTGAGTAATTGTGTGACCTTGGCCAGTGCGTTTAGCTCTCATTCGGTCTTCCATACTTAGAGGTTCTAGATTTTCCATGATTTAATTTGTTGAATCTGAATCACTATAGGATTCTGATTTAATGGTTGGTTCCTCGACAATCTCCGTTTGAATGATTGGTGGTTCCGGAGGAAAGATTAATGGTTCAGGATCTCTGAATTATCCTTGAATATCTTCCAGATTCTCAATTGTGAGGTCGGGTTCAAAAAATGGATTATCGGAAATTTGAGTTGGAGTACTTAGTTGACTGGATGACGATTCTAAAGAAAAATCAACGGCGACAATATTTGCTAGATGTCTTGATCGAGTTACAGGTGGTGAACGTACAAAAGGTGGTGAACGTTTTGCTCGGTGCATTCACTGAATATCCTATTAGTTATAAAAATAAGAAAAATTATATAAGTTATCAAATTAATAGACTTTTCTGATTTTGCCCACGTTTCGAATAGCCAAAAGATGCAGCAGAGGGGCAGGATTCGTTTGGTCTCAATATAATTGAGTACTGTTTGGCTCCAATAACCCGGTCCACGTACAAATCCAACTATTACTACGAACCAGAAAATGGATGTCTATCAATTTAACCACTTAAAATAATTTTTCGTTTTGAAATTTTAGAGAAGAAATAGAAAAAGATCTATGTCCTATAAACTAGAGCGTCGAGAAATAAGAAAGAAAAAGAGTGCGTCAAAAAACAAAAAGGTCGAAAAATAAAAATAAGAAAGTAGCTTGTCGAAACTTAAAAAGTCTAAAAACTAAGAATTAAAAGTTGCGTCTAAAAATATTAAAGCTTAAAAATGAATTCTATATTCAAAAACGGCAATTAATTAAAAAGTACTAAAATATTAAAAGCGGCGACGCAAAATTCTAAAGCACCTAAATCTTAGTCTAAAGAAAAATCACTTAAGGGATTTTACGGCAAAGCCTAAAAAATCTAGAAATAAAAATAACTATGGCAAAAACTATGTCTTAAAACTAAATACGAGCGAAAAATACAAAAATTACGCTAAAACGAATAAAAAGATACAAAATATAAAAATAAACTTAAAGTTGTAAAAAGTACAATTTTTATAAAAATATTATTTTTATATTATTTATTTTATAAAACTATTAATTTTTATATATTTATAAAACTAATTAAACTTAATAATACAAATAATAAATAAACTAAACTAAATAATATAAAAAAATATAACCCTAATTAGGGTTTAAAGTAATAATAATAAATAATACTCCGTAATTAATGCAGATTTAGGTCAAACTGTGGCGTGTCAGACAGGGCTACGCGATCTCAAATCTCCCTGCCTTTTCTCCTCCGAGATCGCGGAGATGAATATTACCGGATTAAAACTGGGCTAAAACAGTTCGGCCCAATTTAAAATTTTATTAAAAACAGTGTTGGGCTTCGACGGGTTTCGGCCCAATTCTCAGTTTTAATTATTTTTTTTCTTTCTGTTTTTGATATTTATATAAAATATTTATATAAATTAAATAAAAACTAAATTTTAAAAACTAAAATAGAAATAAAATTACTTTATAATTTTATATATTATATATTTTGAACAAACTTTTAAAAATAAATATATATATATATTTTTTTCTTTTTATGTTTTTGAATTTTAAAATTTAAAAATGTATTTTTACAAAACTAATTAAAACTTAATAAAAAATCTTTTTTTTATAGCGTTTCGCTTCGGCGTTCCCCGGCAGCGGTGCCAAAAATACTTGATGTGCGTAGAGGTGTATACGAAATAGTTATATATTTACTACGAAATACTATTAAATACGATACAATTTTACACAAGTTATTTATTTATTTATAGAGTGGATATACCTAAACCTTGCTACAACACTTATAGGCAGTGTACCTAATCGTACAGTAGTGTAGTTTTTAGTAAGTCCAATTCGTTCCACAGGGATCTAGCCAAGTTTAACGCTATATATTTAATATTTGTAAAAATACAAAAATATATAAGTAATATTATTATTATAAAAAGGGGTTTTTACCGTTTAATGACCGGTTTGTCGATTTTAAAACTTTAGCCGCAGTTAAAACCTAATGTAAAATATTAAAAATAAATATAACTTAATTTTAAGTGTAAAGTAAATAATGATAATGAAATTGCGATAAATAAAAATGTGATAATAAAAAGTACGACAATTAAAGAGTACGATAATTAAAAGTGCGATTAAATACAATGACAAAAAGTGCAATAATTAAAAGTGCAATTAAATATGAAATAAAGGAAATTAAATATGAAATAAAGGAATTATGCTTATTTAAACTTCCGTAATCATGATGTTCAACGTGTTATTTTTAGTTTATTCCCATGGGTTAATTGTCCTTTGTCCTGGATTATTCGATATGTCCATACGGATTTGTCCATAATAGTCCATCATTCATAATCATAAAGTGCAAAAGTCTTCGTCAAATTATTCTTATTCTCGAAGTCAAATATTCCAACTAATTGGGGATTCGAATTGTAACAAGGTCTTAATACTTTGTTTAATGAATACACCAGGTTATCGACTGCGTGTAAACCAAGGTTTTACTACTTTGTTAACAATTACACCAGTTACCCTTGGATGTATTCCACCCCTGTTTCAACAAGTCTATTAACTATTAATCCAGTTCCGTGTCTGGTTAAATGAAAAATTATTGGTATTTATAGATATCCCGTCCACCGTACCCGATTAAGCGTATGTGGTTATTTATAGATACGCCAAATTATAACCTTTATATTAAATTAACGAGGTATTGTTAAGTTAATATAAAACCCATTAATAGCCCATAGTCTAATTTCCACAAGTGTCATTCTTTTATTCAAACCCCAATTATGGTACAAAGCCCAATTACCCAAATTTTAATATTTAGTCTAACATCACGATTACTTCGGCTTAAATAAGCATAATAATAACTTAGCTACGAGACATTAATGAAAATAATTTAAACATAACTTACAGTGATTTATTAATAGCGTAGTGTTACACGGACAGAATTTCGACTTACACCCTTACAACATTCGCTAACATACCCTTATTATTAGAATTAAAATTAAAATTAAAATAATATATATATATCTTTACGTATGATGAAAAGAAAAAGAAGTGTAAAATATCGATCGAATGTTGCCTTTTATAGGCCCCATTTCAGTTTTGGTGTGCTCCGCGATCTCGAAGGGTTTCTCCTTCACAGCTCCGCGATCGCGGAGTAGTGGATTACAGCTCATCCAAGTTTGGCTCCTAGCTTGCCGACGGATTTTTTAATAAATAAATATAATATATATATATAATTTTAAGAATTATTTATATATTATATTATATTTTTATGCATAGTTAACTTGTAATTTTCGCTCCGTTGCGTCGTGCGTTGAAAGTTGACTTAGGTCCCGGTTCCGGATTTTCGAACGTCCTTGCGTACAATTTAATATCTTGTACTTTGCGTTTTGTAACTTGTACTTTTGTCATTTCTAGACGCTTCTCATCAATAAATTGAACCTCTTGGATCGTACTTTGTACTTTTGAGCTTTTTGGTCGTTTGCGTCTTTAAATAGTCGAATCTGCCTTTTGTCTTCACCTTTTAATATTTAAACGAATATCACTTGTAAATAGAACAATTGCAACTAAAAGCTTGTCTTTCTTGAGGAATAATGCTATGAATTATGTGTTCGTTTTTAGCATTATCATCAACTATGCACGAGAATATAATATAATATAATATATAATTAATTAATATAAATTATATATATTATATATTAATAAATAAATATATCGACAAACAAGAAAACAAAAGTTTGTGAGTTGGATCAGAGGGCCATGCGATCGCATGGCCTTGAAGCACAAATACCATGCGATCGCATGGGGTACTTTTTTAGGCCAAGTCTTTATAAAGCAATCGAATTTAGTTTTTGTGATATATATTTCTTTCATCTTACACTCCGTATAACTTATTTATTATTATTATTATTATTAATATTAATATTAATATTATTATTATTATTATTATTATTAAGATTAATATTATTATTAATCTTATTATTATTAGTATTATTAATATTAATTAGTATTATACATAAAATACTACGACGAGATTATGAGCGTGTCACTTTCAAAATGGTTTTCAAGCGGGATAGAGCTAAGGAAATTATGGGTTATTTCTAAGGAGGTTATGGGTAATATTCGAGGGTATATTTGTGAATCAAACCTAGTGTTTATCATCTCCGTTACGTCTACGTACTTTCCTACAATATTGAATCTCAATACTGATACGTAAGCACTCATAATTTATCTTTTATATATTAATTGTGTATCTATGTCTAGTGCTCGAGTATATATATTTATACATGCTTGTATGCTAAATTTCATCGCTAAACAGTTTATAATGAATCACGAATTAAATACATATATTACTGGTAAAAGGTATATGATATACATGTTTTTGGAAAGCTGGCGAAAAATCAATGACTTTTCATTTAGATATCGAATAGTTTCGATGAACAGATTAAAAGATATGATCAACTGAATTATGATTGATGATAATTGAAATTGCTTTTGAATCTACAATTAAGATTTAAACAACTTGTTTACAAGATTGATAAAATGGATTTTTAAATATTACCAGCCGAGTAAATGAATCCTTATATAAGGTACGTCTCGTTTGTTGAACTATTGTCAAAATTGACTTTTTGAAACAACTTTGGATAACTTTTGTATGTCGATATCGAGCATTAGGATTATGATACACTATGACCTGACTTAGCTTGATAGACATTTATTGACCAACATATGTTCTCTAGGTTGAGATCTACGATTATTTGATATTCCGAGTTTCAGTCACATTTTGGTGAACGACTTTATATGCTGCTGTGGTGAGTTTCATTTGCTCCCTTTTTAAATGCTTTTGCAATCTATATTTTTGGGCGGAGAATACATGCACTTTATTTTAAACACAATGGATACAAGTACATACTTAATTCTACACCGAGTTTGAACCGAAAATCCCTTAGCTTTGGTAACTAGTAACTGCCGGTTATAAGAACTGGTGGGCGCGAGTAGTTATATATGGATCCATAGGGCTTGACATCCCCGACTGTTCCAGGTATAGAAACCCTAGCCTGAACTATAAAATAGACGTATGCTATTTGAGTTTAGTACACGTTGGTTTGCGTGTATTATACATGTTGGTTGCATGTATGTTAAAACAGGGGTACTTATTATAACATTAAAGCTTAGTTACCAGGGTGCTCTGTTATGTAGAATCTATTGATAAACGTTTCTGGATGAAACAACTGAAATCTTGTGATCCACTTTTATATACAGATTATGCGAAACACTAAAACTATGAACTCACCAACCTTTGTGTTGACACTTGTTAGCATGTTTATTCTCAGGTTCCCTAGAAGTCTTTCGCTATTTGCTTATATGCTAGACAAGCTATGTGCATGGAGTCTTACATGACATATTTTTCAAGGAAACGTTGCATTCACCAAATCATCACTATGTATCTTATTTTGACTGCATTGTCAACGGAAGTACTATTGTAAACTATTATTTACGGTGATTTTCTATATGTAGAAATCATCAGATGTCGAAAACCTTTGATTTAAATATTCATTTATGGTGTGCCTTTCCAAAAGAATGCAATGTTTACAAAACGTATCATATAGAGGTCAAATACCTTGCAATGAAATCAATGAATGACGTATTGTCCATATGGATTTGGAGCGATCGTCACAGTGTTGTTGTGGTTCATTCAGTGTACATTTTTCTTACTAGTTCGACGTCATACACTAATTTTCATTGTATATAACATCGAACTGGGGGGACTTAATGATACGCATATCCGCAGGACAATGCGGATGCACATACAAAGCCCTAAATCGCACACAAAACTGTCATGTCAGAGATATGGCACGGGTATAGCCGCACTCTATGCGCCTATACCATCTGATGCGAGTTTTGTATACTTGCATAAGGGTCCAATACATTCTAGAAGAATGTACGGTATAATCAATTCGGATTCTTTTCCTTAAATAACGAAAGTTAGTTGGGATAAGATTGCATTTAATTAGGGAAGAGATTTTTACCGAAACCCTAATTCATGAGCCTATAAATACATAGCTCATAAACCCTAATACATTCATTCGTTTACTCATACGTAAACCACATCATACAAATCTTCATCGTACAAACAAAGCTTCTTACGATCTTAAAGACTTTCAGGTATGTCTCGAACTATAAAACCTTCATGTCTTTGGGCCACTCAACCTCGTATGCTAGGTTGCTGGTGGACTCTCGACCGGCCACCCTGTCCGAATCGAAACGATGCCGATGTGGGTTATCCACGACTATGCGTCGGAGGTCCAAATGTTGTTAGTCCTTAAACCCCATTATGCACTCAAGCGTAGGTTCACTTTGACCTACAAATAAGTCTACCACTTATGTGTCTAGTTGTGCTGTATCTGATTCTTTATCTAGTTCCACTACTACCTCTTCTAACTCGCTACTAATGCTTCTAATTCTGTTCCTATGTCCTTAAGTAATGAGCAAATGATGAAACTTTTAAGCATGCTTAATGATAAAGGTCCTCAAACCACATAATCTGTCTCAAATATGTCATGTACTATAATGAACAACAATATGTTTTTCAATAACAATTTTCACAAATTCTTTAACTTTAATTCTGGGTTAAACAAAAGTCAAGGGTGGATTATTGATTCTGGTGCTAGTCAACGCATGACGGCTTCTGAACATGGTTTAGACAACATTGTTGATGTGTCTGATTTAAATTTACAAGTGTCTCACCCCAATGGCACTAAAGCCAAAGTCAAAAAAATTGGAAACCTAAGATTAAACAAAGTCATTTTGTTAACTGATGTGTTGATTGTCCCTGATTATTGTGTGAGTCTTTTGTCTATCCACAAACTGGTTAAAGAAAATAAAATGTTTATTGGTTTTGATGCCTTTAACTGTTATATTCAGGATTTGAAAACAAGAACTACCCTGGGGACTGGTAGTGTGAATGGTGGCTTATATGTTTTTGATTATTTTAAAGGTGATCCTCTTATGTGCAAATCTGTGCATGCTTGCAACTTTGAATCTATTCTCCTATGGAATAACAGACTAGGGCACCCATCTAGTCCTTTTCTCAACATTCTTAAACACAGACTTAATCTGGACAATAACATTGATGACATTCCCTGTGAGATCTGTCTAAAAGCTAAACAAATTAGAGAACCTTTTCCCTTGAGTGACCATGTCACAAAATACCTAGGTGAACTAATACATATGGATATATGGGGCCCATATAGGGTTGCTAGTAGGGAAGGATACAAATATTTCTTGACCATTGTCGATGATTACACAAGGGCTGTGTGGGTCTATCTACTTAAATCAAAAGATGAGGTGTTTGAAAACTTCTTTAACTATGCAAATCTTTTATTAAATCAATTTGAAAAAAGAATCAAAATGATTAGAACTGATAATGGAACTGAGTTCTTAAACAGTCAAATGAAAAATTGTACAAATGACAGAGGCATTATACATCAAACCGCCATAGCCCACACACCACAACAAAATGGGTTGGTTGAAAGGAAACTTAGACACCTCTTAAATGTGGCAAGGTCTCTTATGTTTCAAGGGGGAATTCCCTTATATTTATGGACTGAATGCATACTAACTGCCACTTACTTGCAGGCTTGTCCCCTTTCCAAAAAATCTATGGTTCAGAACCATCTCTCTCCCACATCAGAAACTTAGGATGTCTTGTGTTTTCCAAAATATTAGATGAGTCTGATAAATTTAAACCAAGGTCTGAAAAATGTGTTTTAGTTGGTTTTGCATCAAATAAAAAAGGTTATAAGTTATGGAGTCTTGAAAACAAAAAAAATGTTTTTTCCAGAGATGTCAAGTTTTTTAAAAATATTTTTCCTTTTAAGAATTCAAAACCTAACAATCTTAAAAATGAGTCTGCTGAACAACTCAGCTTCTTTGATATTTTTTATGTCCAAAATGACACTAATGTTTCTAAAAATCCCGATGATGAAGGGAGAAGTCATCCTGAAGGGCCCACTGTAATGGCAGACACTCCATGTGACTCAACAGGGAGTGGAGGTAATCACAGTAACCCTAATGAGGATGATGGTCATATTAACGATCTCCCCGAGGGTATGATATGCTACTAACGGATGGTTTTATTTGTGCGGTGTCGTTAGGTCGCAGGATGTCCAGTTCGGTAGCACACAGTGTATTCGTTTATTTATATTGTGCGGGGCCTAAATTTACTTTTACTTTCTAAGGTGTAGAAGGTGTAAGTTAACCTAGTGTCGTATTTTTTGCTGATTAACGAATTGAAGATCAAGTGGATAATTACCTCTTAGTTAAATTACCTGGATAAAAGATAATAGTTGTTTTTAGCTAAAAGTCCTAAGTGCAGAAAAGTAAATAAGTGAAAGGATATCCGGAGTATGCAGATCAGAGAAATGTTGACCAAGATATCAGTATTGGGTTAGGAAAAGGTAATTATGCTTATGTTAAGATCATGCTTGGAATGATGTAGATCTGGTTGGATGAGCCAATTACACAGACCTACTTGTCTCTGAACTCTCGGAGTTCTCTTTGAGCAGTGAGAAGTATGTCACTTGGTCGTATAATTGAAAGGTAACAATACCTCGGAGGTTATCCTCAGTAAAGCACTAGGTTTATTAGTGAGTTAAGCTCTAATCCTAACCCTCGTTATCAGTTTAGTTAAGTGAATAACAACGTTCCGTGTTGATTGAACACTGATCACAAACGGAAAGAATCCGTCGGTTTTAGTTGGCAAAACCTTAAATGAAAACTAACAACCATTCCATCATACTAATGAGATCATATCAATTCAAATATTATACAACATCACAGTTAATATACTGATAGTAAAGCAGATAGAAATCTAATGAATACCAAAACAGTTGATATGATTAAGACCTAAGGCAACAATCAGACAAGAACATGCAATAGGCTTGAGTCACATAGTGACGGCACTAACTAGATCTTAACAGCTCCTAAGAAGTCTCTTCGGAACAGTCAATAGGCATACTAGGCCATTCATGTCTCAATTCCTAAGTTCCGTGTCCTAAAAGCACATCAAATGCCTCTCGGGAACTCCGGCCATACCGAGTTCATAGAATCATCAGATACAGTATAACCAGGGGCCTTAATCCTATGAAGTAGATAATTTTTTATAGGTGGACAAGTCCTAATCACAACCTAGGTTGGTCAATCCTTAAGATGCTAGCATACAAATCTATCAGACTTCCTAGTTCAGTATTATAACAGTAATCGTACTAAATTAACATAATTACTCTAACCCAAACTTCTATCATGGAAACATACAGATTAATTAAGCTATCATGGTAATATCGGAACGCATCATTAAACATAAAAAGTAACAATACATGTTTAATACAAAAGTCAAGCGTTTCGGATAAAAACCTGAAAAGGTCGAAGAAATCTACCCGAGATCGCAGGGACTCCCCGGGATATCCTCCGGAAAATAAAAGCTAAGCTAACTACTACTAAAAACTAACTAAAAGCTTGAAAATATAAAATGAATTACAAATTGAGTGTGTGTTGAAATGGATGGAGAAAGCCCTTTAAATAGACTTGGAATTTGCCTGTAAACGGATGGTAGACCGTTTGGCAAGCCGTTTGGCAGGCCGTTTGCAGGGGCCGTTTGCCAGGTTTGCCCATTTAAGGTGCCCGTTTACTTTGACCATTTGGCAGGCCGTTTTCCATACTGGCAAGCCGTTTAGCAGGCCAGTTGGCAGGGGCCGTTTGCCGGGTTTTTCCGTTTAAGGTGCCCGTTTGCTCTGACCATGTGGCAGGCCGTTCGCCATACTGGGAAGCCATTTGGCAGGCCGTTTGGCTTGCTGGTTTACTGGATCGTAACTTGATTTCTTGTCTTTCACCGTTTTCGCTCTAGAATCTTCGTTTTAGCTCCGTTTTTTTACTTGATTCTTTTTGCATCGCCTTCGTAATTACTTAATCTACAAAATCAACCGAAAAAGAAATAATTTTGCCGATAAAGTTTAAATCTTTATTGTTCTAGGGCTTAATATTGGGGATAAAAATGTGACTTTTTGACCGATATCAAATACCCCACACTTGGCTTTGCTTGTCCTTAAGCAAAAAGTGGGAATATAAGAATCTTTCTAATCGACTCTCCCTTGCCCTAACCGTGGATCTTTTTATTATGCCTTCATCAGAAGTCAGCACATCTTTCGAAAGTATTAGAAAAAGTTTCGAACTTCTATGATTTGGTCGCTAGATTTCAATCACGTCCATAGTGAAAAAGGCGTACTTTCCAACTCTCAGATGTAGAGTATACATGATCAGGCTCCTCACTAGCGGATCACTCATATCACTCAAGTGTTTAGGGTGTCCTATTCTAATTGTATTGTAGCTCAGAAGCCAGTCGTGTAACAGTTCTCATCATAGGCTTAGTAAAGCATCGATATCTCCACCGGTAAAGTAAGGACGACACTGATCTTCTTCCTAAGCATTCTTTCAAGAGAAAGACGGGTTATAGGGTTTGGTTGAGAAATTTATGGATCGGTGAAAGGTATCCAGATCTTTTGATTTTTGAGAGAATTGATAGACTTTGATTCTTTAGAGTATCCATTTTTGGATAGAGAACGGCCTGGAATTCGTAGAAGTTTTCTTCGGAAGAGGCGGATTTTGCTATGACTTTGTCTAGACTTTTCTTTGGCTCTTCCGGCATCCTTCTTTAGGGCAACTTCTCGGGTTTTCCTTTGCCTTATTCATAGAGACTTTGCTCTTTCATCATCATTTTTTTATTTTTTATTTTTTTATTTTTTTCGGCATACCCTTTCTTCATAACTTTTGTCTTTCGTTCCTGGTGCCCAGAGAGGAAGTGATAATCCACTGAAAATAGGACTTTAACCTATCAAAAACAATTAGGGTTCGGAATCTTTCAACAAGTGTTTTTGAAGCGAATTTGATCGATCTATCTCTTTACTAATCTATGGATCTTTTGATGAATGGAAAGGGGAGTGAATGTGAATGGTGTATTTTGGGATCGAATTTGGGGTGAATATTTCTGATTCATCAACTCTTTATGTGAGTTGGTCGGTTTAAATTACGTGGAGTGGAAACGGAAACGGACGGCTTTTTGTCTTCTCTATTCAGAATGATTTCGGAAGGAGTATCGCACCTGCACCACGTATGGCGCTTACTAACCATTGGTCTTGAAACGTATGTCTGAACCAAGTTCTAACTTGGACCATACACCGGCACGCTCATCAATCGAAAAGACAAAGTACTGTAGATTTGATGGGTCATACATATACTTTGGGTCCAAGATTCCTTACATTTTTGGGAGTAGGGGTCGTGCTTGATCATGCTTAGCCTTTTACATATTTTCTTAAAAGAAATATTTTGACTCAAAACATAAGTTTCAGCTTAATCATTCTGTTCTAATAAATGTTCCGAAAACCGATTTCTAGCAATTTTATTAGATCTTTTGGGCAAAAACAAGGTAAGAATTTTACGAAATTACCCAATATCCATTGCTTAATTACTTTTTAGACAATTTTTTTTTCAAAACTTGGCGTTTTACGGTTACTTGACCTTTAAAACCTTCGACCTTTATCCATTACCCCACACTTAGAAGAACATTGTCCCTAATGTTCTCTAGAAAGAATATTTTAATATTTTATAAATTAAGGACATTGACTTCTAAAATTTCCAAGTTAGTTGCGGGGGTTACCCCACACTTAGAGATTTTAGTGCATTATAATTGAAATAGGTTTGAGGAATGATTACTTCCCTATGGTCGTGTTACTTTCCTAGTGCTGGGCCCTCCTACGGTCAATCTCCTAAGAACCAGTCTCTTTTAATAATATTTCTGCATGAAGAACAAAAAGAGAAAGGCAGCATTTCCACTATATATAACTTTTTTAGTACAATGCTTTAAAAAGATAAAACTAAAAATAAAATAAAGTAAAGCAGTCTATGGGATACTATCCTGGTCGATGTGCTGAGTCGGCGCTGCGAAGTATCCAAAGGGATCATCATCATCCTCTAGTCTTGGTAAGAACTCAAGAGGTTGCCCTATATCCAACTCAGGGCCTAGTAGTAAATCCAGACAGAGGTCTGACGGCAACTCCAGGTGGGATAGGCTCGGGAAAGGCTCCTCGCCAGGTATGCTCCCGGTGATCTCAAATGCCTGGACCGTTGGTGGCTCAATTGATATGGGAATAGTGACCAAGTGACAACTCTCAGGTAGCTAAGAGACTGGAACTGGCTCAGTGATTGGAAGAGGCGGCGTGATGTAAATAGGAGTAGCATGTGCAGGCATGGCAGCTGAGGCAACTGAGTGAACTGAGGCCGGTGTGGAACGCCTCAGGGTAGCTTGTCATGTCGGCTGAACACGGCGTGCTAGCCTAAATGAAGACGGGCCCAGAGTACTGCGCGGCTTCCCCTCGCGCTGAAGGTATGCTCTAAGAGCTTGGTAGAGCCTCTGCTGGTCTCTAAGTAGTGCCCATGTAACATCAGGGTCACTTAAAGTTGCTCCATAGTGTATCACCGTCTGTGGCTCCTGTGTCTCTGGTAGCTGTGTGTGCTCGGCAGGTCTCCTGGCTAAACGTCTAGATCATCGAACGGGAGGAGATGGCGGTGCTGTGCCAATGTCTTCCTCAACACTCTCCAATATCAATTACCTTGGGCTTATGATAATGCTAAAAATGAACACATATTTCATAACATTATCCTTCAAAAAAGACACGCTTTTAGTTGCAATTGTTCTATTTACAAGTGATATTCGTTTAAATAATAAAAAGGTGAAGACAAAAGACAGATTCGACGATTTGAAGATGCAAATGACCAAAACGCTGAAAAGTACAAAGTACAATCCAAGTGGTTCAATTTATTGATGAGAAACGTCTAAAAATTACAAGAGTACAAGTCGCGAAACGCAAAGTACAAGATATCTAAGCATACGAAAGGACGTTCGAAAATCCAAAACTGAGACGTAAACCGCGCATCAACGAGCAAGTCAGTGGAGCTAAAATTTCAAGTCTGCTATGCACAAGAATATAATATAATATATATATAATTATATAAAATTATATATATTATATATATTTATATTTAAATAAAGTGTCGGCAAGCTAGAAAACAAGTTGATGGCTGCTGATCCAGCTGTCCATGCGACCGCATGGCCTGGAGGAGTTAATCCCATGCGATCGCATGGGAAGAAAAGAGTGGTCAGGTCCTATAAATTGCAACGTTTGGTCGACGAATTTTACACACCTTCATCATATATCTCTCACTCTCTCATAATATATTTATATTTATATTTATATTTTAATTTTATTTTTAATTTAAGTTAATAATAATAAGGTTATAGTAGCAAATGTTTTAAGTTTGTAAGTCGAAATTCTGTCCGTGTAACACTACGCGATTAATACTCATTGTAAGTTATGTTCAACCTTTTTAAATTAATGTCTCGTAGCTAAGTTATTATTATGCTTATGTAAGCCAAAGTAATCGTGATGTTGGACTAAATATTAAAGATGGGGTTATTGGGCTTTGGACCATAATTGGGGTTTGGACAAAAGACCGACACTTGTGGAAATTGGACTATGGGCTATTAATGGCTTTATATTAATTAAATGATACCTCGTTGATTTAATATAGAGATTTACAATTTGACGTATGTATAAATAACCACATACACTCGATCGGATACGATGGGCGGGATATTTATAAATACTAATAATCGTTCATTTGATCGGATACGGGAATGGATTAATAGTCAATGGACTCATTAAAACAGGGGTGGATTACATACAAGGAAAATTGGTGTAATTGTTAACAACGTATTAAAACCTTGGGTTACACGCAGTCAATAACCTGGTGTAATTATTAACAAAGTATTAAGACCTTGTTACAGTTTAAATCCCCAATTAGTTGGAATATTTGACTTCGAGTATAAGGGTAATTTGACGAGGACACTCGCACTTTATATTTATGACCGATGGACTATTATGAACAAAAACTAGATGGACGTATCAAATAAACCAGGACAAAGGACAATTTACCCTTGGTAATAAACTAAAATCAACATGTCAAACATCATGATTACGGAAGTTTAAATAAACATAATTCTTCTATTTTATATCTCATCGTACTTTTATTTATCGTCATTTTATTTATCGTACTTTAAATTATCGCACTTTTATTTTATCGTATTTTTATTTATCGTCATTTACTTTACGCTTTAAATTAAGTGATATTTATCTTTAATATTTTGCATTAGGTTTTAACTGTGATATAAGACTTAAAATCGACAAACCGGTCATTAAATGGTAAAACCCCCCTTTTATAATAATAATAACACTACTTATATATATATATATATATATATATATATATATATATATATATATATATATATATATATATATATATATATATATATATATATATATATATATATATACACACACACACACAAATATAGTTTAAAATAAATATAGCGTTAAACTCAGCTGTATCCCTGTGGAACGAACCGGACTTACTAAAAACTACACTACTCTACGATTAGGTACACTGCCTATAAGTGTTGTAGCAAGGTTTAGGTATATCTATTCAATAAATAAATAAATAACTTGTGTAAATTGTATCATATTTAATAGTATTTCATAGTAAAATATAATCTATTTCATACTACCCCTCGCACACATCAACCTAATTGCCCTGTTGATGGGATGTTCTGATCAGCACTGCTTCCGGATGAGTAAACTCTAGGAGTCCTTCTCCTGTGAACTGGGATGTAAACTGAAGCTCCTGAACTTGATATTTTTACCTGAACACGTTCAACAATCTTGTAAGTACTAAGCGCAAGTACGGCGCTTAGTTGTTATACACAGAGATAATATCTTATGACTGAAAATAATCGAAATAAAAATAAATAATAATAAAAGGATAAACAAGGGGTGCCTCCCAAAAGCGCTTTGTTTATTAAGTCGTTACAGCTCGACTTTTCTTTGCCAGATCTTCAGAATAGATCAAAGGAGAAGAGGTGCTCCTCCTTATCGTGGTCTTCTAGATAAGCTTTTAACCGGTGGCCGTTGACTTTGAAGTTGCCAGTAGGTCCTTCCAATTCCACGGCTCCGTGTGGAAAAGCATGTACAACTATGTATGAGCCACTCCATCTTGATCTAAATTTTCCAGCGAACTTCTTGAACCGAGAATTGAAGAGTAGAACTTTATCTCCAGGGGCGAACTTTGTAGGGATTAATTTTGCATCATGCATAAGCTTCGTTCGTTACTTGTAGATGTATGACGTTTCGTATGCTTGATCTCTTAATTCGGTGAGTGTGACGATCGCTCCAAATCCATATGGACGAACACGTCATTCATTGATTTCATTGTGAGGTATTTGACCTCTATATGATACGTTTTGTAAACATTGCATTATTTTGAAAAGGCACACCATACATGAATATTTAAATCAAAGGTTTTCGACGTCTGATGATTTCTACATATAGACAATCACCGTAAATAATAGTTTACAATAGTACTTCCGTTGACAATGCAGTCAAAATAAGATACATGGTGATGATTTGGTGAATGCAACGTTTCCTTGAAAAATATGCCATGTAAGACTCCATGCACATAGCTTGTCTAACATATAAGCAAATAGCGGAAGACTTTTAGGAAACCTGAGAATAAACATGCTTAAAAGTGTCAACCAAAAGGTTGGTGAGTTCATAGGTTTATCATAACAATCATTTCAATATATTAATAGACCACAAGATTTCCGTTTATAAATATATGTACACTCGCAAGTGTATAAAACTGTTCTGCTTATGTTGAGGCCTCAGTAACCAACCTTAACAATAATATAATAAGTCATCTTCGCAAAGATGGATACGTACACTCGCAAGTGTATAAATAATCCTCGAAGTACTAAACATCCGCCCACTAGCTCTTATGTCTAGTGTAGCCTACAGGATGGGGGTGTTAAGCCCGATAGATCTATCTTTAGGATTCGCGCTTATATGCTCTTATAACATATAACTAAATTACCTAGCACATCAATCCGCAGAATATCATTTTTAATCACTTGTCTCTATTTTGTAAAGCATTTATAAAATATTGCATGTATTCTCAGCCCAAAATATATATTGCAAAAGTAATTAAAAAGGGAGCAAATGAAACTCACCTTAGCAGCACATAAAATCGTTCACCGAAATGTGACCGTAACTCAGAATACCAAATAACCGTAGATCTCAACCTAGAGAACATATATTAGTCAATAAATGTCTATCAAGCTAGGTCTGGTCATAGTGTATCATAATCCTAATGCTCGAGATCGACATACAAAAGTTATCCAAAGTCGTTTCAAAAAGTCAATTTTGACAATAGTTCAACAAAACGAGACGTGCCTTATATAAGGATTCATTTACTTGGCTGGTAATATTCAAAAATCCAATTTATCAATCTTATAAACAAGTTGAATAAATATCAATTTGCAGATTCAAAAGCAATTTCAATTAATGTCAATCATAATTCAGTTGACCATATCTTTTAATTCGTTCATCGAAATTACGCGATTTATAAATGAAAAGTTATTGATTTTTCACCAGCTTTCCAAAAACATGCATATCATATACATTTTATCAGTAATCTATGTATTTAATTCGTGATTCATCATAAACTGTCTAACGATGAAATTTAGCATAAAAGCATGCATAAACATATATACTCGAGCACTAGACATTGATACACTATTAATATATAAAAATTAAGATATGAATGATCATGTATCAATATTGTGATTCAATATTGCAGGAAAGTACGCAGACGCAACAGAGATGATAAACACTAGGTTTAACTTGCGAACAGTACCCATGAATATTACCCATAACCTCCATAGATATAACTCATAGTTTCCTTAGCTCTATCCCGCTTGAAAACCATTTTTGAAATCGTTTGGACAAAACCTCGTCGTAGTATTTTATGTATACTACTACTAATAATAATAATAAGATTAATAATAATAATAATATTAATCTTAATAATAATAATAATAATAATAATAATAATAATAATAATAATAATAATAATAATAATAATAATAATAATAATAATAATATAAATATAAATATATAATACAGAGAGCAGAGATATATGTGTGAGTTTTGTGCCCGAGAATAAAACGCGTTTTATAGATGAGTCCTGAAATCTCCTGCCATGCGATCGCATGGCTTGAAGGGGTAAATCCCATGCGATCGCATGGGTGCCCATGACAGCTCACAATCGTTTAACTTTTTGTTTGTCGACATAATTTTATATAATATATATAATATATTTAATTTATATATATATATATTTATATATTATATTATATTTACGTGCATAGTTAACTTGTAACTTTTGTTCCGATAAGTCGTACGTCATCACTCGACTTATGTCCCGGTTACGGTTTTTTGAATGTCCCTTCGTACGCTGAGAAAACTCGCTCTGTACGTTTCGTGACTCGTACCTTTGTAAAAATATAGTCTTAAATTATCAATAAACTATATCACTAAAAGTGTATCTTAAACTTTCGAGTGTTTTGATCATTTACTTCTATAAATCATCGTCTCGTAGTATATACATATACATATATACATTTTCATTTTGAAATAGTATTTTACTGTAGCAAATAGTGATTTTCGAAAACACTGTAGCTTTTCGGGTACTGTAGCAATTCGAAAATACTGTAGCAAATTAGTGTTTTACTGTTTCATCTTAAACATTTTAGTTAACTTATCTAAATATCAATCGAATCAATAATCAAATGTTACTATCGTTTACTAAATAACTTGAAATCATATATATATATATATATATATATATATATATATATATATATATATATATATATATATATATATATATATATATATATATATATATGCACATTAAATTATATATATATATATATATATATTGTTCATGAATCTTTGAGAACAGTCAAAGAATAATTGATTACATGAATATAGTTCCAAAACTTTGAGACTCAACATTACAGACTTTGCTTATCGTGTCGAAAACATTAAATCATTTAAAGATAAAGTTTAAATTTGGTTAGAAATTTCCGGGTCGTCACAGCGAGTTCGTTCATCTGCATCCTCCGATGCTTTGCGGTAACTGAGGGGTCGAGGTTGCAGGTCTTCAGCGCCCAGAGAGCTTTATATTCAAGTTCCAGTGGAAGGTGACAGGCTTTTCCATAGATCATGTGGTAGGGTGTAGTCCCTAGAGGATTCTTGTAAGGAGTCCGGAATGCCCACAGAGCATCGTCTAGTTTCTCGGCCCATTTATTTCCATGATGGCCGACAGTTCGTTCTATGATTCTTTTGAGTGCTCTGTTCGTGACCTCTGCTTGTCTGTTAATCTGCGGATGATAGGCAGTGGACATTTTGTGGGTAACTCCGTATTGTTGCATCACCTTCATAAATTGAGTATTACAGAAGTGTGTGCCTCTATCATTTATTATAGCACGGGGAGCTCCAAATCTGCAGAAGAGTCTCTTCAGGAAGTTGGTGACGACTTTGGCATCATTAGTTGAAAATGCTTGGGCTTCGAACCATCTGGAGACGTAATCTACTGCTACAAGGACATATTCTTTTCCATTAGACTTTGGGAATGGCCCCATGAAGTCTAATCCCCATATATCGAAGATCTCGCAAGCTTGGATATTAGTCCGAGGCATCTCATTCTTCATAGAGATAATACTTTGCCTTTGGCATGCGTCGCAACGCTTTACAAGCTCTTGCGCATCTCGGAATATAGACGGCCAATAAAATCCTGATACGTAGACTTTTCTTGCAGTTAAGTTGTAACAAACCTGCTTTTTTCGTTACTTCCGTTAATCTTCCGTTAGTTTATTTACCGGCGATTATTTGACTTTTATGTGTTTATGTGTAATAAATGCGTACTTGATCTTTGGAGGGTTACAATAATTAATATGGGATTGATATTAATTCAAATAAATATTTCGGATAATGAAATACGATTAAAATGATACGGTTTTGATAACGGCTCTTTGAACAACGTAACGCTCGGGCTTATTTTTAATAATTAATTTATTAATTATTAACTTTTCAAAAATAATTAATTTATTGGGTTTTTAATAAATTAACGTTTGGTTGCGTTTAACGATCGGTTTAGCATTCCGGGCCTTCGGTACGACTAAACGGCACTTAAAACGGACCACGGATATGCGCTTTTTCAAAACGAGAGCCCGGGATACCCATAGTGGGCCCCATTCAGTTGAACCATCCCCCACCCCCCTTATTGGACTAATTTTTGGACTTGTGAAGGAGTGGATACTAGTGTGAGGCCCTAAACCTAATTATAGCAGTTAAAAATAAAACACTGGCTAATCTATAACCCTAAAATTATACAACTTCTCCTCCCTCTCCTCTTCTCATCGTCGACCAAACACACACACACAACCACATCAATTGTTGTTTGTTAGATTAAACGTTCTACACGAAGTTTGTAATTCACATCGATAGCTACGCGTTGGTATAATTCTTTTCTTGATCTAAGGTATATTTACATGAACCCTAATCATAAAAATCTGATTTTTATTAAGGTTTCATAGTTATGTTGTCAATTGCTCAAGTCTATACGCGTACGTGTTAATTGTTATCGTTATATTGATTGTTTGATGCGTTAGGGTTTAAAACAGAATTTGTTTTTGTATGGTCAGTAAATTTATGTTTTTAAAAGGTTAATTATTATGTTATATTCAGATTCCTTGCGAAAAACTATTGAGTTTAGGCTTCGGATTCACTTGAATTCGTGTCCGGATGATTAAGTTATGCTTAATTGAAATTAACGTTGTGTTTTCGTGATTGATCAGAAATCTGGAATTGATAGACCACGAATTGGCATGTGAAACTTATATCACTAGAAAGATAATTTTAAAACACTCAATTTAGACTAGGATATCATGTCGTTTGCTTATGTATAACCTAAGATATGCTTGAATTAGTGTAAAAGTAGTTTTAGACATCACTTGTATGAAAATAACCTTGTATGATAAAATATCTTAATTTCTGTGATTAAAGCTTTGCATATTTGAAATGTACACAAAAATTAATTCACTTTTCATGTAGATATCATAGGCTAATTGTATCTATATCTTCGGATAATCGCGTGCGAATGTGACTAGCTAAACTAGAATCGAATCTGTAAATTGCTCTCTATTTTATACTATGTGGTTTGTGTTTATTGATTTAGCATGTATGCTTCTGGAAAATAAAAATTAACATGATATGTGACTTATGGTTACTTAATGTCAATCTCTTAAACTTTATGCATTGGGCACACTAGTGTCATACTTTGTGTGACTTCTGAATTGAGCTGAAAAACTGAACATTCAACTTGCATGAATAAACTGTACAAATTGACTAAACAAAAATTGCTCGATTTTTGATATGTGTTAGTTTGACTTATCCTTGAACTATTTCCACTATTCTTGTATCAATTTCATGTTCCTAACTCCGGTTATAGCCAAAACGAAATCAGTGCGCGGTCAGAAACTGACTTGGCAAACCCCAAATGTATCGCTTCTGATTCCCGACTTTTAATTATTGTATGAGACCCTGGCCTGACTTTTTGGAATTTATTTTGAGTATACTTATGATCTGGAGTTTTCCATGTTTACGTGAATTTTGTACTATGAGATATTGTGCTAAGTATGCTACGTGTTCATAAACTTTGTGCACAACGATAAACTGAAATTGTGAAAATGATCATTCATGACAAGAAACGTATTGTTTGACTTAGGTTTGACATGTTGATCAACATTTGACATGAACCTACTGAAGTTGACTTTAGTTGACCACATTGACCAAGTTTGACTTTCGGTTGACTTTGTTTGACTTGCATGAATTACTTGACTATATGTTGACTTTTACTTTAAAACGCGTTGAGTCGAGCAATAAGACAACTTATACTATGAAACCGCACTTGTTTAAGATACATATATTGACCAACCTAAATACGTATACTTAGGTTGCATTACTCGGCACTAAACCGTACAAGTTATTTGTTCACTTTTTCAATCCGAGCTTATTCAAAGGTGAGTCTACAGTCCTGCTTTTTACATGTTTTCAGGGATGAGAATACACACTGTTATACTTACTTTATCAAATGCTTTTGTATTGACACGAGTACTATATATGCATATTGAGTTTGTTCAAAAAGCCTATAGCTTGAATACTTTTAATACCATCGGTGTAAGCACAATTTAGATGAACGAATCCGTTAGGTTGACAACCTCACCCGCTATAATAATTGTGGTGCATTTATTTTGAACATTAGATACGATCGAACAAGTGTATAACATTTTAGGGGGTAAAGGCGGGTATAGTGGCTTCTATACTCCGGTCATTGCTAGTATTCAGGTGCTCAGATTATGCAAACATTTTTTTTTTACATCTTGGTGTTGTACTTGTAAAATCTCGTGGTCAAAGAAATTAAACTATTTTTCCGATAACTGTTTTTCAGACACTGTTACTTAACTTTAAACCTGTAGATTCACCAACATTATTGTTGACCCGTTTTGCGTGTTTTATTCTCAGGTATTAATTGCTTCCGCTGTAAAATATTGCTGTTACATAGAAGTCAAGCCAAGCACTGGGACTAGTGTTAACATTCCGTTAAAAGGGATTTTTGACGGGATGTTGAAGATGGTATCAGAGCTGTGGCTATAGGGAACTAGGATACATTAGTGTGTCTAATCGTAGGGCGCATTAGTGAAGTCTAGTCTATAGCCGTGTGTCTTGGATGACTTTTATACACCATACCTGCACTATTTGCTTCACAATGCTTCATGTAGGGCTACACATTACACCACATACATATACGCCTTATACCATACAACATGGACTTGGACTAAATATACTATATCACGAAACACATACGTACACACGAAGCCAGATTTAACTAAATTAAGTTGACTACGCCATCTTGAACTTATGGAGTGATGTCGAATGGAAATGTGAGATAGCATAATGTAATGACCGGGATTACATTACGGTAACTCATATAGAAGTTCTGACATCGCAAAATAAGGAATTGGGGCCGAGTCAAGTAGGTTACTTGGGTAAACAAAGTTTAGAAAACAAACCGTGTAATCTTAAATGTGAGTAGAAACTTACACTGTGCAAATTAATTGTATTATAACTTGTAATATTGACACAACTCATCACTGGTCGACACTGCCTGCCACCACAGATCAATACTTGTCACTACAAGGACACTACTTGAACACACTCGTCATTTCATATCACTACTCAGTACTGTTTATCGCTGTTAACTACTACTCAACACCGCCTCTCACTGCTAGTCACGACTGAACACTACCTCTCACTGCTTGTCATTACTAAATACTACTTACTACTACCCCTTGCTACTTGCTACTACTCAATACTACTCATTACTATTTACCACTGCTAAGTAATACTCGACACTACCAACACCTCCGCGTTTTACTACTCACTACTGTGCATCACAACTCATTTATGATATGTCTTTAGAGGAGGAATTCCTGATAACAGCCCACACAATGCGTAGTAGATATTGTCCACTCGATTACCAACTTACCTATCATTCAGCCACCCACCGTCCATGATTTTGTTATCCAACACGAGCCTACCGACTGATGACCATTATGCCTTATTGGAAGCATTAGAATACATGTATATATACTTATGATGCGAGCATGCTATCTAACAACTTATACGTCACTACTATCATCACTGCTTATCACAACCTATCGCTACTTATCGCTAATGCCATCACTCATTGCTACCAGTAATACTACCCGTTACCAAATCCCTCCTCATTTTGTTCCAACGTACTATTCTTAAGCAACAATCATTTTCATTATACCCACAAACATTACCAACCAACTTTGAACACATCGACGCGAACTACACTTCATCTGTTTCCAAGAGACACACCCGTCTGGGAGTTTGTACCAACACTTATCGATTAACTATCAGATTTTATTTGAGTTGCCATTAAACCTTGTTCATTTTCGTTTTCCATGAAATTCTCCACGAGATTGTTCTCACTTATCGATCATACTGTTTATATATGCTGTCAACCCCGGTGCTGAGAGAAGTTTTAATGCTAGAGAATTTGGGCACAACGTTTATAACCCTGTACCTTCCTTAGACAACATGTACTCTATAGAACTATTAAACTGGGAAGTTTTAACCTCGTGGTTGAAACAAACTGGTTATCTGACGATACAACCAAAGCAGCTACGACCAGAAGGCTATTCGAATTCCTTTCACCGACGGTAATGGTGTACGGAGAGGAGATTAGTACACCGTCATGTTACACTAATTACTCGAAGGTCCAGAAGTACATGAGATGAGAATATCTCGCAATTCTGGCACATGTAAGTAAAGATGAACCGATAATTAGGAGACCCGAATTTGTCCCGACTATTAGAGATTGTCCTGGGATTACACGACCACCTCACCGAGAGACGAATTTCAGATTGATCTAGTGCCAGGAGCAGCCCCAGTGGCACGCGCACCGTTTAGACCTTACCCCTTGAGCTATAAGAGTTGTTGGATATGAATGCCAAGCTGAGGAGCAAGGTGCTCACATTGAATAAGAACTCCCCATGATGAAGAATATCGGGGTTATAATACTTTGATCTGTGTCTGGCACAACCAGGTGAACTTTATGACCGAGGAGTTCATAGTTCAAGCTCCAGTCTTAGTAGTTAAAAAGAAGGATGTGTCGATGAGATTGTGTATCGACTACAGAGAATTGAACAAGTTGACAATCAAGAATCGGTATCCGCAACTGAGGATTGATGACTTATTTGATCAGCTGCAGGGATCCAGTTGTTATTCGAAGATTGATTTGAGATCCGGGTATCACCAATTGAGAGTCAAAGAAGCTGATGTCCCGAAGACGGCGTTTAGAACACGCTATGGACATTATGAGTTTATAGAGATGCCGTTTGGTTTGACGAACGCACCAATAGTGTTCATGGACCTCATGAACCGTGTGTGTAAGACATACCTAGATAAATTCATCGTTGTGTTTATTGATGATATATTGGTGTACTCCAAGAACAAGGAAGATCACGAACAGCATCTACGTTCGATATTGACTATGCTTAGAAAAGAGCAGTTGTGTGCAAAATTCTCTAAGTGTGACTTTTAGTTACCAGAGGTATAATTTCTTGGCCATGTAGTAGGGGCCAATGGAATGCAGGCCGACCTAGCAAAGATTGAGTCGGTTAAGAATTGGAAAACTCCAAAGATGCCAACTCAGATCCGGCAATTTTTGGGTCTAGCTGGTTACTACCGGAGATTCATCGAAGGATTCTCTAAGATCGCCCGACCATTGACCGCGTTGACTCATAAGGGCAAGAAGTATGAGTGGTCAAAACCGCAAGAGTCCGCATTTTGATTGTTGAAAGAGAAGTTAACAACTGCACCAGTATTGTCTCTACCCTAGGGAAGTGAAGATTTTACTGTTTATTGTGATGCCTCACGTCAAGGAATGGGTTGCGTGCTTATGCAACGAAATAAGGTTATTGTTTATGGATCACGTCAGTTAAAGATTCATGAGCAGAACTACACTACGCACGACCTTGAATTAGGAGCTGTTGTGTTTGCACTTAAAATGTGGAGGCACTACCTGTATGGAACCACGTTTACTATCTTCATTAACCATAAGAGTTTACAGCACATATTCGATTAGGAACAGCTCAACATGAGACAACGACATTGGATGGAACCACTTAACGATTATAACTGTGAACTTCAATACCATCCGGGCAAGGCGAATGTTGTGGCAGATGCTTTAAGAAGAAAATAGCGAGAGAGACCTCTTAGGGTTAAAGCCCTTAACATCACAAATCCGCGAAGCACAACAAGAAGCCGTGAAACAAGAAAATGTCGATGTTGAATTTCTCATGGGAATGGATAAGAAATTTGACATCAAAGAGGATGAAACACGATACTTTGCTAATCGAATCTGGGTACAAAAGTTTGGTGGATTGAGAGAACTAGTGTTGGAGGAAGCACACAAGTCAGGGTACTCAATTCATCCGGGATCAAATAAAATGTACCAGGATTTGAAGGCATTCTATTGGTGGCCAAATTTGAAAGCTGACAATGCTACCTATGTCAGAAAGTACTTAACTTGTGCTAAAGTCAAGGCTAAGCATCAGAAGCCATCAGGATTATTAACTCAACCAGAGATTCCTCAGTGGAAGTGGGAAGGTATTACCATGGACTTCATCACGAAACTACCGAGAATGGCGGGAGGTCACGATACTATTTGGGTTATCGTGGATTGTCTCACTAAGTCTGCACACTTCCTACCGATAAGAGAAACTGATAAAATGGAGAAGTTGGTTCAGATCTACATTAAAGAAGTCGTCTCTAGGCATGGAGTGCCTATATCCATTATATCCGATCGCGACAATAAATTTATTTCCAGGTTTTGGCAATCATTACAGAAAGCAATGGGGACCCGTTTAGATATGAGTACAGCATATCACCCCTAGACAGATGGCCAGAGCGAACGAACTATTCAGACTTTTGAGGACATGTTACGAGCATGTGTCATTGATTTTGGGAACGGATGGGATAAGTAGTTACCATTAGCTGAGTTCTCATACAATAACAGCTACCATGCGAGCAATAAAGCTGTACCTTTCGAAGCGTTGTACAGAAGGAAGTGTAGATCTCCCGTTCGTTGGAGCGAATTGGGAGATAGTCAGTTGACAAGTCCTGAAATTATTCAGGGGACAACTGAGAAAGTTCTACAGATTCAGGAATGATTGAGAACGGCTCGGAGTCGTCAAAAGAGTTACGTCGATGTTAGACGGAAGGATATAGAGTTCTAAGTTGGTGACAAAGTTATGCTTAAAGTATCACCTTGGAAGGGTGTTGTACAATTTGGGAAATGAGGTAAACTAAGTCCTAGATATGTTGGACCGTTCGAGATAACTGAAAGAGTTGGACCGGTAGCTTACATATTGGAACTGCCACAAGCACTCAGCGGTATACACGATGTTTTTCATGTATCCAATCTAAAGAAGTGCCTAGCCGATGATAATTTGATTATTCCTTTAGATGAACTGCGTATCGACGACAAACTTCATTTCATTGAAGAACCTGTCAAAATCTTGGGCCATGAGGTCAAACAGTTGAAACAAAGCAGGATTCTTATCGTTAAAGTTCAGTGGAACGCGAGAAGAGGACCAGAGTTCCCGTGGGAGCGTGAAGACCAGATGAGAAAGAAATACCCGCAACTGTTCCCCCAGGAAACTACTTCAGCGGACGTTCACTAAAATTTCGGGACGAAATTTTTAATAACAGGTGGGTAATGTAACAAGCCTGCTTTTTCCATTACTTCCGTTAACCTTCCGTTAGTTTATTTAACGGCGATTATTTGACTTTTATGTGTTTATGTGTAATAAATGCGTACTTGATCTTTGGAGGGTTACAATAATTAATATGGGATTGATATTAATTCAAATAAATATTTCGGATAATGAAATACGATTAAAATGATACGGTTTTGATAACGGCTCTTTGAACAACGAAACGCTCGGGCTTATTATTAATAATTAATTTATTAATTATTAACTTTTCAAAAATAATTAATTTATTGGGTTTTTAATCAATTAACGTTTGGTTGCGTTTAACGACCAGTTTAGCATTCCGGGCCTTTGGTATGACTAAACGGCACTTAAAACGGACCACGAATACGCGCTTTTGCAAAACGAGAGCCCGAGATACCCATAGTGGGCCCCATTCGGCCGAACCATCCCCCACCCCCCTTATTGGACTAATTTTTGGACTTGTGAAGGAGTGGATACTAGTGTGAGGCCCTAAACCTAATTATAGCAGTTAAAAATAAAACACTGGCTAATCTATAACCCTAAAATTATAAGACTTCTCCTCCCTCTCCTCTGCTCATCATCGACCAAACACATTCACAACCACATCGATTGTTGTTTGTTAGATTAAACGTTCTACACGAAGTTTGTAATTCACATCGATAGCTACGCGTTGGTATAATTCTTTTTTTGATCTAAGGTATATTTACATGAACCCTAATCATAAAAATCTGATTTTTATTAAGGTTTCATAGTTATATTGTCAATTGCTCAAGTCTATACGCGTACGTGTTAATTGTTATCGTTATATTGATTGTTTGATGCGTTAGGGTTTAAAATAGAATTTGTTTTTGCATGGTCAGTAAATTTAAGTTTTTCAAATGTTAATTATTATGTTATATTCAGATTCCTTGCAAAAAACTATTGAGTTTATGAAATGTCCCGTTCTTATTGATTAAAAACGTTCCATATTAATTGATTTCGTTGCGAGGTTTTGACCTCTATATGAGACGTTTTTCAAAGACTGCATTCATTTTAAAACAAACCATAACCTTTATTTCATCAATAAAGGTTTAAAAAGCTTTACGTAGATTATCAAATAATGATAATCTAAAATATCCCGTTTACACACGACCATTACATAATGGTTTACAATACAAATATGTTACAACAAAATAAGTTTCTTGAATGCAGTTTTTACACAATATCATACAAGCATGGTCTCCAAATCTCGTCCTTATTTAAGTATGCGACAGCGGAAGCTCTTAATAATCACCTGAGAATAAACATGCTTAAAACGTCAACAAAAATGTTGGTGAGTTATAGGTTTAACCTATATATATCAAATCATAATAATAGACCACAAGATTTCATATTTCAATACACATCCCATACATAGAGATAAAAATCATTCATATGGTGAACACCTGGTAACCGACATTAACAAGATGCATATATAAGAATATCCCCATCATTCCGGGACACCCTTCGGATATGATATAAATTTCGAAGTACTAAAGCATCCGGTACTTTGGATGGGGTTTGTTAGGCCCAATAGATCTATCTTTAGGATTCGCGTCAATTAGGGTGTATGTTCCCTAATTCTTAGATTACCAGACTTAATAAAAAGGGGCATATTCGATTTCGATAATTCAACCATAGAATGTAGTTTCACGTACTTGTGTCTATTTTGTAAATCATTTATAAAACCTGCATGTATTCTCATCCCAAAAATATTAGATTTTAAAAGTGGGACTATAACTCACTTTCACATATTTTTACTTCGTCGGGAAGTAAGACTTGACCACTGGTTGATTCACAAACCTATAACAATATATACATATATATCAAAGTATGTTCAAAATATATTTACAACACTTTTAATATATTTTGATGTTTTAAGTTTATTAAGTCAGCTGTCCTCGTTAGTAACCTACAACTAGTTGTCCACAGTTAGATGTACAGAAATAAATCGATAAATATTATCTTGAATCAATCCACGACCCAGTGTATGCGTATCTCAGTATTGATCACAACTCAAACTATATATATTTTGGAATCAACCTCAACCCTGTATAGCTAACTCCAACATTCACATATAGAGTGTCTATGGTTGTTCCGAAATATATATAGATGTGTCGACATGATAGGTCGAAACATTGTATACGTGTCTATGGTATCTCAAGATTACATAATATACAATACAAGTTGATTAAGTTATGGTTGGAATAGATTTGTTACCAATTTTCACGTAGCTAAAATGAGAAAAATTATCCAATCTTGTTTTACCCATAACTTCTTCATTTTAAATCCGTTTTGAGTGAATCAAATTGCTATGGTTTCATATTGAACTCTATTTTATGAATCTAAACAGAAAAAGTATAGGTTTATAGTCAGAAAAATAAGTTACAAGTCGTTTTTGTAAAGGTAGTCATTTCAGTCGAAAGAACGACGTCTAGATGACCATTTTAGAAAACATACTTCCACTTTGAGTTTAACTATAATTTTTGGATATAGTTTCATGTTCATAATAAAAATCATTTTCCCAGAATAACAACTTTTAAATCAAAGTTTATCATAGTTTTTAATTAACTAACCCAAAACAGCCCGCGGTGTTACTACGACGGCGTAAATCCGGTTTTACGGTGTTTTTCGTGTTTCCAGGTTTTAAATCATTAAGTTAGCATATCATATAGATATAGAAAATGTGTTTAGTTGATTTTAAAAGTCAAGTTAGAAGGATTAACCTTTGTTTGCGAACAAGTTTAGAATTAACTAAAATATGTTCTAGTGATTACAAGTTTAAACCTTCGAATAAGATAGCTTTATATGTATGAATCGAATGATGTTATGAAAATCATTACTACCTTAAGTTCCTTGGATAAACCTACTAGAAAAGAGAAAAATGGATCTAGCTTCAATGGATCCTTGGATGGCTCGAAGTTCTTGAAGCAGAATCATGACACGAAAACAAGTTCAAGTAAGATCATCACTTGAAATAAGATTGTTATAGTTATAGAAATTGAACCAAAGTTTGAATATGATTATTACCTTGTATTAGAATGATAACCTACTGTAAGAAACAAAGATTTCTTGAGGTTGGATGATCACCTTACAAGATTGGAAGTGAGCTAGCAAACTTGAAAGTATTCTTGATTTTATGTAACTAGAACTTGTAGAATTTATGAAGAACACTTAGAACTTGAAGATAGAACTTGAGAGAGATCAATTAGATGAAGAAAATTGAAGAATGAAAGTGTTTGTAGGTGTTTTTGGTCGTTGTTGTATGGATTAGATATAAAGGATATGTAATTTTGTTTTCATGTAAATAAGTCATGAATGATTACTCATATTTTTGTAATTTTATGAGATATTTCATGCTAGTTGCCAAATGATGGTTCCCACATGTGTTAGGTGACTCACATGGGCTGCTAAGAGCTGATCATTGGAGTGTATATACCAATAGTACATACATCTAAAAGCTGTGTATTGTACGAGTATGAATACGGGTGCATACGAGTAGAATTGTTGATGAAAATAAACGAGGATGTAATTGTAAGCATTTTTGTTAAGTAGAAGTATTTTGATAAGTGTATTGAAGTCTTTCAAAAGTGTATAAATACATATTAAAACACTACATGTATATACATTTTAACTGAGTCGTTAAGTCATCGTTAGTCGTTACATGTAAGTGTTGTTTTGAAACCTTTAGGTTAACGATCTTGTTAAATGTTGTTAACCCAATGTTTATAATATCAAATGAGATTTTAAATTATTATATTATCATGATATTATCATGTATGAATATCTCTTAATATGATATATATACATTAAATGTCTTTACAACGATAATCGTTACATATATGTCTCGTTTAAAAATCATTAAGTTAGTAGTCTTGTTTTTACATATGTAGTTCATTGTTAATATACTTAATGATATGTTTACTTATCATAGTATCATGTTAACTATATATATATCCATATATATATCATCATATAGTTTTTACAAGTTTTAATGTTCGTGAATCACCGGTTAACTTGGGTGGTCAATTGTCTATATGAAACATATTTCAATTAATCAAGTCTTAACAAATTTGATTGCTTAACATGTTGGAAACATTTAATCATGTAAATATCAATCTCAATTAATATATATAAACATGGAAAAGTTCGGGTCACTACAGTACCTACCCGTTAAATAAATTTCGTCCCGAAATTTTAAGCTGTTGAAGGTGTTGACGAATCTTCTGGAAATAGATGCGGGTATTTATTCTTCATCTGATCTTCATGCTCCCAGGTGAACTCGGGTCCTCTACGAGCATTCCATCGAACCTTAACAATTGGTATCTTGTTTTGCTTAAGTCTTTTAACCTCACGATCCATTATTTCGACGGGTTCTTCGTTGAATTGAAGTTTTTCGTTGATTTGGATTTCATCTAACGGAATAGTGAGATCTTCTTTAGTAAAACATTTCTTCAAATTCGAGATGTGGAAAGTGTTATGTACAGCCGCGAGTTGTTGAGGTAACTCAAGTCGGTAAGCTACTGGTCCGACACGATCAATAATCTTGAATGGTCCAATATACCTTGGATTTAATTTCCCTCGTTTACCAAATCGAACAACGCCTTTCCAAGGTGCAACTTTAAGCATGACCATCTCTCCAATTTCAAATTCTATATCTTTTCTTTTAATGTCAGCGTAGCTCTTTTGTCGACTTTGGGCGGTTTTCAACCGTTGTTGAATTTGGATGATCTTCTCGGTAGTTTCTTGTATAATCTCCGGACCCGTAATCTGTCTATCCCCCACTTCACTCCAAAAAATTGGAGACCTGCACTTTCTACCATAAAGTGCTTCAAACGGCGCCATCTCAATGCTTGAATGGTAGCTGTTGTTGTAGGAAAATTCTGCTAATGGTAGATGTCGATCCCAACTGTTTCCGAAATCAATAACACATGTTCGTAGCATGTCTTCAAGCGTTTGTATCGTCCTTTCGCTCTGTCCATCAGTTTGTGGATGATAGGCAGTACTCATGTCTAGACGAGTTCCTAATGCTTGCTGTAATGTCTGCCAGAATCTTGAAATAAATCTGCCATCCCTATCAGAGATAATAGAGATTGGTATTCCATGTCTAGAGACGACATCCTTCAAATACAGTCGTGCTAACTTCTCCATCTTGTCATCTTCTCGTATTGGCAGGAAGTGTGCTGATTTGGTGAGACGATCAACTATTACCCAAATAGTATCAAAAACACTTGCAGTCCTTGGCAATTTAGTGATGAAATCCATGGTAATATTTTCCCATTTCCATTCCGGGATTTCGGGTTGTTGAAGTAGACCTGATGGTTTCTGATGCTCAGCTTTGACCTTAGAACACGTCAAACATTCTCCTACGTATTTAGCAACATCGGCTTTCATACCCGGCCACCAAAAATGTTTCTTGAGATCCTTGTACATCTTCCCCGTTCCAGGATGTATTGAGTATCTGGTTTTATGAGCTTCTCTAAGTACCATTTCTCTCATATCTCCAAATTTTGGTACCCAAATTCTTTCTGCCCTATACCGGGTTCCGTCTTCCCGAATATTAAGATGCTTCTCCGATCCTTTGGGTATTTCATCCTTTAAATTTTCCTCTTTTAAAACTCCTTGTTGCGCCTCCTTTATTTGAGTAGTAAGGTTAGTGTGAATCATTATATTCATAGATTTTACTCGAATGGGTTCTCTGTCCTTTCTGCTCAAGGCGTCGGCTACCACATTTGCCTTCCCCGGGTGGTAACGAATCTCAAAGTCGTAATCATTCAACAATTCAATCCACCTACGCTGCCTCATATTCAGTTGTTTCTGATTAAATATATGTTGAAGACTTTTGTGGTCGGTATATATAATACTTTTGACCCCATATAAGTAGTGCCTCCAAGTCTTTAATGCAAAAACAACCGCGCCTAATTCCAAATCATGCGTCGTATAATTTTGTTCGTGAATCTTTAATTGTCTAGACGCATAAGCAATCACCTTCGTTCGTTGCATTAATACACAACCGAGACCTTGCTTTGATGCGTCACAATAAATCACAAAATCATCATTCCCTTTAGGCAATGACAATATAGGTGCCGTAGTTAGCTTTTTCTTCAATAACTGAAACGCTTTCTCTTGTTCATCATTCCATTCAAATTTCTTCCCTTTATGCGTTAATGCAGTCAAGGGTTTTGCTATTCTGGAAAAGTCTTGGATGAACCTTCTGTAGTAACCAGCTAGTCTTAAAAATTGGCGTATGTGTTTCGGAGTTTTCGGGGTTTCCCACTTTTCAACAGTTTCTATCTTTGCCGGATCCACCTTAATACCTTCTTTGTTCACTATGTGACCGAGGAATTGAACTTCTTCCAATCAAAATGCACACTTTGAAAACTTAGCGTACAATTCTTCCTTCCTCAATACTTCTAACACCTTTCTCAAATGTTCACCGTGTTCTTGGTCATTCTTTGAGTAAATAAGTATGTCATCAATGAAAACAATGACAAACTTGTCAAGGTATGGTCCACACACTAGGTTCATAAGGTCCATGAACACAGCTGGTGCATTAGTTAAACCAAACGGCATGACCATAAACTCGTAATGACCGTAACGTGTTCTGAAAGCAGTCTTTGGAATATCATCTTCTTTCACCCGCATTTGATGATACCCGGAACGTAAGTCAATCTTTGAATAAACAGACGAGCCTTGTAGTTGATCAAATAAGTCGTCGATTCTTTGGTAGTGGGTAGCGGTTCTTGATGGTAAGTTTGTTCAACTCTCGGTAGTCGATACACAACCTGAATGTACCATCTTTCTTCTTGACAAACAAAACAGGAGCTCCCCACGGTGATGTGCTTGGTCGAATGAAACCACGCTCTAAAAGTTCTTGTAATTGGCTTTGCAGTTCTTTCATCTCACTGGGTGCAAGTCTGTAAGGAGCACGAGCTATTGGTGCAGCTCCTGGTATAAGATCTATTTGAAATTCAACGGATCGATGTGGGGGTAATCCCGGTAATTCTTTCGGAAATACATCGGGAAATTCTTTTGCAATGGGAACATCATTGATGCTCTTTTCTTCAGTTTGTACTTTCTCGACGTGTGCTAGAATAGCATAGCAACCTTTTCTTATTAGTTTTTGTGCCTTCAAATTACTAATAAGATGTAGCTTCGTGTTGCCCTTTTCTCCGTACACCATTAAGGGTTTTCCTTTTTCTCGTATAATGCGAATTTCATTTTTGTAACAAACGATCTCTGCTTTCACTTCTTTCAACCAGTCCATACCGATTATCACATCAAAACTCCCTAACTCTACTGGTATCAAATCAATCTTAAATGTTTCGCTAACCAGTTGAATTTCTCGATTCCGACATATATTATCTGCTGAAATTAATTTACCATTTGCTAATTCAAGTAAAAATTTACTATCCAACGGGGTCAATGGACAACTTAATTTAGCACAAAAATCTCTACTCATATAGCTTCTATCCGCACCCGAATCAAATAAAACGTAAGCAAATTTATTGTCAATAAGAAACGTACCCGTAACAAGCTCCGGGTCTTCCTGTGCCTCTGCCGCATTAATATTGAAAACTCTTCCGCGGCCTTGTCCATTCTTGTTCTCCTGGTTCGGGCAATTTCTAATAATGTGTCCCGGTTTTCCACATTTATAACAAACTACATTGGTATAACTTGCTCCGACACTACTTGCTCAGCCATTACTTGTTCCGACACCATTTGTTCCTTTCGTTCTATTAACCCCTGGTCCGTAGACCTCACACTTCACCGCGCTATGACCATTTCTTTTACACTTGTTGCAAAATTTGGTGCAGAACCCCGAGTGATACTTTTCACACCTTTGGCATAGCTGCTTCTGATTATTGTTGTTGTTGCGGTTATTGTTGTTGTTGGGATGATTGTTGTAGTTGCTGTTGTTGTTGTTGTTGTTGTTGTTGTTGTTGTTGTGGGGCCGTTTGTTGTAGTTGCGATTGATGTTGCGATTGTTGGGATAATTGTTGCGATTATTGTTGTAATTGCTGCTGTTGTTGTATTGGTGATTCTTATCACCGTTTTCCTCCCACTTTCTTTTGACTTGCTTCACATTGGCCTCTTCAGCAGTCTGTTCTTTAATTCTTTCTTCAATCTGGTTCACTAGTTTGTGAGCCATTCTACATGCCTGTTGTATGGAGGCGGGCTCGTGTGAACTTATATCTTCTTGGATTCTTTCCGGTAATCCTTTCACAAACGCGTCGATCTTCTCTTTCTCATCTTCGAATGTTCCCGGACACAATAGGCACAATTCTGTGAATCGTCTTTCGTACGTGGTAATATCAAATCCTTGGGTTCGTAACCCTCTAAGTTCTGTCTTGAGCTTATTGACCTCGGTTCTGGGACGGTACTTCTCGTTCATCAAGTGCTTGAATGCTGACCACGGTAGTGCGTAAGCATCATCTTGTCCCACTTGCTCTAGATAGGTATTCCACCATGTTAACGCAGAACCTGTGAAGGTATGCGTAGCGTACTTCACTTTGTCCTCTTCAGTACACTTACTTATGGCAAACACCGATTCGACCTTCTCGGTCCACCGTTTCAATCCGATCAGTCCTTCGGTTCCATCAAATTCCAAAGGTTTGCAGGCAGTGAATTCTTTGTAGGTGCATCCTACACGATTTCCTGTACTGCTAGATCCAAGGTTATTGTTGGTATGTAGCGCAGCCTGTACTGCGGCTATGTTTGAAGCAAGAAAAGTACGGAATTCCTCTTCATTCATATTCACGGTGTGTCAAGTAGTCGGTGCCATTTCCTTCAAAATAGTCAAATGGAACAAGTTAATCATACAGAATATTAAGAGTAGTTAATAGTATTTCATAGCATAATATGAACTCATTTATAAAAGCTTTTTCTTTATATTAGCGTTTTATAAGTTTAAATTCGGGTAGTACCTACCCGTTAAGTTCATACTTAGTAGCTAATATACAATTCAACTACTACAATTCTATATGAAAAACTGATTATAATAATATTTCGCGTTCAAACTTTTACACAATATTTTACAAACTTACAATACCGCTTATTTTACATATAGCATGAAATATAGCACACAATAAATTTGATACAAGATGGTTATGAAGATAATTCTAGCTAGTACACAAGTCGTTCAGCAAAGGCAATAAAGACACGTAATTCATACGTCCAGAAACAAGTCATGCATTCTGGTTTTACTAGGATTACTTCCCATCCTTGGTCTTGTGGAACATAACCGTTATGGCCGTTGATAAGACAGCGTGTTGTAACGTCGTCAAAGGGACGAGGGTTACGTAATGTCCAACAGTCCCGTAACAATCTAAAAACCTCATTTCTTACCCCAATTACCGACTCCGTCACTTGTGGCAACGTTTTGTTTAATAGTTGTAGCCCGATGTTCTTGTTCTCACTTTGGTGAGAAGTGAACATTACTAACCCGTAATCATAGCATGATTCTTTATGTTGCATGTTAGCTGCTTTTTCTAAATCATGAAGTCCTATATTCGGATACATTGAGTCAAAATAATTTCTTAACCCGTTGCGTAAAATAGCATTTGGGTTCCCCGTAATATATGTGTCAAAGTAAACACATCGTAAATTATGGGTTTCCAAATGTGATATCCCCCATCTTTCAAACGAAAGTCTCTTATAAACCAAGACATTCTTGGAACGTTCTTCAAATGTCTTACAAACTGATTTCGCCTTAAATAGTTGTGCCGAGGAATTCTGACCGACTCTAGACAAGATTTCATCAATCATGTCTCCGGGTAGGTCTCTTAAAATATTGGGCTGTCTATCCATTTTGTGTTTTTAAACTGTAAAATAGACAAGAGTTAGATTCATAAAAAAAATTACTTATTAATACAAGCAATTTTTACATATATAATAAAGCATAAGCACACTATATTACATATATTACACCACACGAATACAACTATCTTATTCCGACTCGCTTGTTTCTTCTTCTTCGGTTTTGGTTCGTTTTGCCAAGTTTCTAGGGATATATGATGTTCCCCTAATACGAGCCGTCGTTTTCCACATTGGTTTAGAAAAACCTGGTGGTTTAGAGGTTCCCGGGTCATTGTTACAACTTAAGGACTTCGGGGGTTGACGATACATATAAACTTCATCGGGGTTGGAATTAGATTTCTCTATTTTTATGCCCTTTCCCTTATTATTTTCTTTTGCCTTTTTAAATTCAGTTGGGGTAATTTCTATAACATCATCGGAATTCTCGTCGGAATCCGATTCATCAGAGAATTGGTAATCCTCCCAATATTTTGCTTCCTTGGCGGAAACACCATTGACCATAATTAACCTTGGTCGGTTGGTTGAGGATTTTCTTTTACTTAACCGTTTTATTATTTCCCCCACCGGTTCTATTTCTTCATCCGGTTCCGATTCTTCTTCCGGTTCCGATTCTTCTTCCGGTTTCGACTTTTCTTCCGGTTCCTCTTCGGGAACTTGTGAATCAGTCCACGAATCATTCCAATTTACATTTGATTCTTCATTATTATTAGGTGAGTCAATGGGACTTGTTCTAGAGGTAGACATCTATCACATAATATCAAACGCGTTAAGAGATTAATATATCACATAATATTTACATGTTAAAAATATATAGTTTCCAACAAAATTTGTTAAGCAATCATTTTTCAAGTAAACACGATCGAAGTCCAGACTCACTAATGCATCCTAACAAACTCGATAAGATACACTAATGCAAAATTCTGGTTCTCTAAGACCAATGCTCTGATACCAACTGAAATGTCCCGTTCTTATTGATTAAAAACGTTCCATATTAATTGATTTCGTTGCGAGGTTTTGACCTCTATATGAGACGTTTTTCAAAGACTGCATTCATTTTAAAACAAACCATAACCTTTATTTCATCAATAAAGGTTTAAAAAGCTTTACGTAGATTATCAAATAATGATAATCTAAAATATCCCGTTTACACACGACCATTACATAATGGGTTACAATACAAATATGTTACAACAAAATAAGTTTCTTGAATGCAGTTTTTACACAATATCATACAAGCATGGACTCCAAATCTCGTCCTTATTTAAGTATGCGACAGCGGAAGCTCTTAATAATCACCTGAGAATAAACATGCTTAAAACGTCAACAAAAATGTTGGTGAGTTATAGGTTTAACCTATATATATCAAATCATAATAATAGACCACAAGATTTCATATTTCAATACACATCCCATACATAGAGATAAAAATCATTCATATGGTGAACACCTGGTAACCGACATTAACAAGATGCATATATAAGAATATCCCCATCATTCCGGGACACCCTTCGAATATGATATAAATTTCGAAGTACTAAAGCATCCGTTACTTTGGATGGGGTTTGTTAGGCCCAATAGATCTATCTTTAGGATTCGCGTCAATTAGGATGTCTGTTCCCTAATTCTTAGATTACCAGACTTAATAAAAAGGGGCATTTTCGATTTCGATAATTCAACCATAGAATGTAGTTTCACGTACTTGTGTCTATTTTGTAAATCATTTATAAAACCTGCATGTATTCTCATCCCAAAAATATTAGATTTTAAAAGTGGGACTATAACTCACTTTCACAGATTTTAACTTCGTCGGGAAGTAAAACTTGGCCACTGGTTGATTCACGAACCTATAACAATATATACATATATATCAAAGTATGTTCAAAATATATTTACAACACTTTTAATATATTTTGATGTTTTAAGTTTATTAAGTCAGCTGTCCTCGTTAGTAACCTACAACTAGTTGTCCACAGTTAGATGTACAGAAATAAATCGATAAATATTATCTTGAATCAATCCACGACCCAGTGTATACGTATCTCAGTATTGATCACAACTCAAACTATATATATTTTGGAATCAACCTCAACCCTGTATAGCTAACTCCAACATTCACATATAGAGTGTCTATGGTTGTTCCGAAATATATATAGATGTGTCGACATGATAGGTCGAAACATTGTATACGTGTCTATGGTATCTCAAGATTACATAATATACAATACAAGTTGATTAAGTTATGGTTGGAATAGATTTGTTACCAATTTTCACGTAGCTAAAATGAGAAAAATTATCCAATCTTGTTTTACCCATAACTTCTTCATTTTAAATCCGTTTTGAGTGAATCAAATTGCTAGGGTTTCATATTGAACTCTATTTTATGAATCTAAATAGAAAAAGTATAGGTTTATAGTCAAAAAAATAAGTTACAAGTCGTTTTTGTAAAGGTAGTCATTTCAGTCGAAAGAACGACGTCTAGATGACCATTTTAGAAAACATACTTCCACTTTGAGTTTAACTATAATTTTTGGATATAGTTTCATGTTCATAATAAAAATCATTTTCCCAGAATAACAACTTTTAAATCAAAGTTTATCATAGTTTTTAATTAACTAACCCAAAACAGCCCTCGGTGTTACTACGACGGCGTAAATCCGGTTTTACGGTGTTTTTCGTGTTTCCAGGTTTTAAATCATTAAGTTAGCATATCATATAGATATAGAACATGTGTTTAGTTGATTTTAAAAGTCAAGTTAGAAGGATTAACCTTTGTTTGCGAACAAGTTTAGAATTAACTAAAATATGTTCTAGTGATTACAAGTTTAAACCTTCGAATAAGATAGCTTTATATGTATGAATCGAATGATGTTATGAAAATCATTACTACCTTAAGTTCCTTGGATAAACCTACTAGAAAAGAGAAAAATGGATCTAGCTTCAATGGATCCTTGGATGGCTCGAAGTTCTTGAAGCAGAATCATGACACGAAAACAAGTTCAAGTAAGATCATCACTTGAAATAAGATTGTTATAGTTATAGAAATTGAACCAAAGTTTGAATATGATTATTACCTTGTATTATAATGATAACCTACTGTAAGAAACAAAGATTTCTTGAGGTTGGATGATCACCTTACAAGATTGGAAGTGAGCTAGCAAACTTGAAAGTATTCTTGATTTTATGTAACTAGAACTTGTAGAATTTATGAAGAACACTTAGAACTTGAAGATAGAACTTGAGAGAGATCAATTAGATGAAGAAAATTGAAGAATGAAAGTGTTTGTAGGTGTTTTTGGTCATTGGTGTATGGATTAGATATAAAGGATATGTAATTTTGTTTTCATGTAAATAAGTCATGAATGATTACTCATATTTTTGTAATTTTATGAGATATTTCATGCTAGTTGCCAAATGATGGTTCCCACATGTGTTAGGTGACTCACATGGGCTGCTAATAGCTGATCATTGGAGTGTATATACCAATAGTACATACATCTAAAAGCTGTGTATTGTACGAGTACGAATACGGGTGCATACGAGTAGAATTGTTGATGAAAATAAACGAGGATGTAATTGTAACCATTTTTGTTAAGTAGAAGTATTTTGATAAGTGTATTGAAGTCTTTCAAAAGTGTATAAATACATATTAAAACACTACATGTATATACATTTTAACTGAGTCGTTAAGTCATCGTTAGTCGTTACATGTAAGTGTTGTTTTGAAACCTTTAGGTTAACGATCTTGTTAAATGTTGTTAACCCAATGTTTATAATATCAAATGAGATTTTAAATTATTATATTATCATGATATTATCATGTATGAATATCTCTTAATATGATATATATACATTAAATGTCTTTACAACGATAATCGTTACATATATGTCTCGTTTAAAAATCATTAAGTTAGTAGTCTTGTTTTTACATATGTAGTTCATTGTTAATATACTTAATGATATGTTTACTTATCATAGTATCATGTTAACTATATATATATCCATATATATGTCATCATATAGTTTTTACAAGTTTTAATGTTCGTGAATCACCGGTTAACTTGGGTGGTCAATTGTCTATATGAAACATATTTCAATTAATCAAGTCTTAACAAATTTGATTGCTTAACATGTTGGAAACATTTAATCATGTAAATATCAATCTCAATTAATATATATAAACATGGAAAAGTTCGGGTCACTACAGTACCTACCCGTTAAATAAATTTCGTCCCGAAATTTTAAGCTGTTGAAGGTGTTGACGAATCTTCTGGAAATAGATGCGGGTATTTCTTCTTCATCTGATCTTCACGCTCCCAGGTGAACTCGGGTCCTCTACGAGCATTCCATCAAACCTTAACAATTGGTATCTTGTTTTGCTTAAGTCTTTTAACCTCACGATCCATTATTTCGACGGGTTCTTCGATGAATTGAAGTTTTTCGTTGATTTGGATTTCATCTAACGGAATAGTGAGATCTTCTTTAGTAAAACATTTCTTCAAATTCGAGATGTGGAAAGTGTTATGTACAGCCGCGAGTTGTTGAGGTAACTCAAGTCGGTAAGCTTACTAGTCCGATACGATCAATAATCTTGAATGGTCCAATATACCTTGGATTTAATTTCCCTCGTTTATCAAATCGAACAACGCCTTTCCAAGGTGCAACTTTAAGCATGACCATCTCTCCAATTTCAAATTCTATATCTTTTCTTTTAATGTCAGTGTAGCTCTTTTGTCGACTTTGGGCGGTTTTCAACCGTTGTTGAATTTGGATGATCTTCTCGGTAGTTTCTTGTATAATCTCCGCACCCGTAATCTGTCTATCCCCCACTTCACTCCAAAAAATTGAAGACCTGCACTTTCTACCATAAAGTGCTTCAAACGGCGCCATCTCAATGCTTGAATGGTAGCTGTTGTTGTAGGAAAATTCTGCTAACGGTAGATGTCGATCCCAACTGTTTCCGAAATCAATAACACATGCTCGTAGCATGTCTTCAAGCGTTTGTATCGTCCTTTCGCTCTGTCCATCAGTTTGTGGATGATAGGCAGTACTCATGTCTAGACGAGTTCCTAATGCTTGCTGTAATGTCTGCCAGAATCTTGAAATAAATCTGCCATCCCTATCAGAGATAATAGAGATTGGTATTCCATGTCTAAAGACGACTTCCTTCAAATACAGTCGTGCTAACTTCTCCATCTTGTCATCTTCTCGTATTGGCAGGAAGTGTGCTGATTTGGTGAGACGATCAACTATTACCCAAATAGTATCAAAACCACTTGCAGTCCTTGGCAATTTAGTGATGAAATCCATGGTAATATTTTCCCATTTCCATTCCGGGATTTCGGGTTGGTGAAGTAGACCTGATGGTTTCTGATGCTCAGCTTTGACCTTAGAACACGTCAAACATTCTCCTACGTATTTAGCAACATCGGCTTTCATACCCGGCCACCAAAAATGTTTCTTGAGATCCTTGTACATCTTCCCCGTTCCAGGATGTATTGAGTATCTGGTTTTATGAGCTTTTCTAAGTACCATTTCTCTCATATCTCCAAATTTTGGTACCCAAATTCTTTCAGCCCTATACCGGGTTCCGTCTTCCCGAATATTAAGATGCTTCTCCGATCCTTTGGGTATTTCATCCTTTAAATTTTCCTCTTTTAAAACTCCTTGTTGCGCCTCCTTTATTTGAGTAGTAAGGTTAGTGTGAATCATTATATTCATAGATTTTACTCGAATGGGTTCTCTGTCCTTTCTGCTCAAGGCGTCGGCTACCACATTTGCCTTCCCCAGGTGGTAACGAATCTCAAAGTCGTAATCATTCAACAATTCAATCCACCTACACTGCCTCATATTCAGTTGTTTCTGATTAAATATGTGTTGAAGACTTTTGTGGTCGGTATATATAATACTTTTGACCCCATATAAGTAGTGCCTCCAAGTCTTTAATGCAAAAACAACCGCGCCTAATTCCAAATCATGCGTCGTATAATTTTGTTCGTGAATCTTTAATTGTCTAGACGCATAAGCAATCACCTTCGTTCGTTGCATTAATACACAACCGAGACCTTGCTTTGATGCGTCACAATAAATCACAAAATCATCATTCCCTTCAGGCAATGACAATATAGGTGCCGTAGTTAGCTTTTTCTTCAATAACTGAAACGCTTTCTCTTGTTCATCATTCCATTCAAATTTCTTCCCTTTATGCGTTAATGCAGTCAAGGGTTTTGCTATTCTGGAAAAGTCTTGGATGAACCTTCTGTAGTAACCAGCTAGTCCTAAAAATTGGCGTATGTGTTTCGGAGTTTTCGGGGTTTCCCACTTTTCAACAGTTCCTATCTTTGCCGGATCCACCTTAATACCTTCTTTGTTCACTATGTGACCGAGGAATTGAACTTCTTCCAATCAAAATGCACACTTTGAAAACTTAGCGTACAATTCTTCCTTCCTCAATACTTCTAACACCTTTCTCAAATGTTCACCGTGTTCTTGGTCATTCTTTGAGTAAATAAGTATGTCATCAATGAAAACAATGACAAACTTGTCAAGGTATGGTCCACACACTAGGTTCATAAGGTCCATGAACACAGCTGGTGCATTAGTTAAACCAAACGGCATGACCATAAACTCGTAATGACCGTAACGTGTTCTGAAAGCAGTCTTTGGAATATCATCTTCTTTCACCCGCATTTGATGATACCCGGAACGTAAGTCAATCTTTGAATAAACAGACGAGCCTTGTAGTTGATCAAATAAGTCGTCGATTCTTGGTAGTGGGTAGCGGTTCTTGATGGTAAGTTTGTTCAACTCTCGGTAGTCGATACACAACCTGAATGTACCATCTTTCTTCTTGACAAACAAAACAGGAGCTCCCCACGGTGATGTGCTTGGTCGAATGAAACCACGCTCTAAAAGTTCTTGTAATTGGCTTTTCAGTTCTTTCATCTCGCTGGGTGCGAGTCTGTAAGGAGCACGAGCTATTGGTGCAGCTCCTGGTATAAGATCTATTTGAAATTCAACGGATCGATGTGGGGGTAATCCCGGTAATTCTTTCGGAAATACATCGGGAAATTCTTTTGCAATGGGAACATCATTGATGCTCTTTTCTTCAGTTTGTACTTTCTCGACGTGTGCTAGAATAGCATAGCAACCTTTTCTTATTAGTTTTTGTGCCTTCAAATTACTAATAAGATGTAGCTTCGTGTTGCCCTTTTCTCCGTACACCATTAAGGGTTTTCCTTTTTCTCGTATAATGCGAATTGCATTTTTGTAACAAACGATCTCTGCTTTCACTTCTTTCAACCAGTCCACACCGATTATCACATCAAAACTCCCTAACTCTACTGGTATCAAATCAATCTTAAATGTTTCGCTAACCAGTTTAATCAAGTCTTAACAAATTTGATTGCTTAACATGTTGGAAACATTTAATCATGTAAATATCAATCTCAATTAATATATATAAACATGGAAAAGTTCGGGTCACTACAGTTTAGGCTTTGGATTCACTTGAATTCGTGTCCGGATGATTAAGTTATGCTTAATTGAAATTAACGTTGTGTTTTCGTGATTGATCAGAAATCTGGAATTGATAGACCACGAACTAGAATGTGAAACTTATACCACTGGAAAGATAATTTAAAAGCACTCAATTTAGACTAGGATATCCTGTCGTTTGCTTATGTATAACCTGAGATATGCTTGAATTAGTGTAAAAGTAGTTTTAGACAGCACTTGTATGAAAATAACCTTGTATGATAAAATGTGTTAATTTCTGTGATTAAAGCTTTACATATTTGAAATGTACACAAAAATTACTTCACCTTTCATGTAGATATCATAGGCTAATTTGTGACGACCCGAAAATTTCCGATCAAATTTAAACTTAATCTTAATATGAACTCGACACGATAAGCAAAAATCTGTAATGTTGAATCTCAAGAATTTTGAACTGTTTCATATATTCAAATGACCTCGACTAGTTTCAACGATTCACGAACAATAAATTGTAAATAGATATATGTATGTTTAAATATATATATATATATATATATATATATATATATATATATATATATATATATATATATATATATATATATATATATATATATATATATATATATAATAATTTGAAATATTATTTGAAATAATATATGATTAAATTATTAGAATTAAATATGTAAATTAATATCTGATGTAATGGGAACTATGTTTATAAATATATAGATATATATAATTATGTATATAATTATTACTTGTAAATATATAAAGTTATATTAAATCTATTGTTTTAAAATATATAAAATATTTGTTCTGGTAAATAAACTTGCTATTGTAAAACTGTTTATATATAGAAAGAGAATATATTAAAAATAAATGATTTCGAGCTTAATTAGTAAACGTCAGTAACACTCGGTTAACGTTTTGTTAGTTTTAACATAGATATAGTACACGTTCATGAAGAATTGAAATAAAAGTTGTACTGTAAATCGATTACGAAGATTTTAGGCTTGATAAAAATATTTTTACCGTTTTAGACTAAATATTAGTACTCCGTATATATTATTTGGAACAGAAAATAAATAATTACCGAACCTTTTTTATCAGGTTTCAAACAGTTAATGAGTGAAATAAATAAATATAGTTAATTTAAAAATTAGGGAATTTTAGGAACACTTTTATACGTTAACTATTTAGTAATGGACACGATATAGCCATTCGAAAAAGAAAAAAAAACATCGGTAGGAAGAATCCAAGTGAGACGGCTGTTTTGCTGATTAATGTTTCTATTACGCCACATGTGTTTTATTATAATATTTTAATATTATTATTATAATTATTTAACTTCATATTATATGTGTTATATATGAAGAGATTGAGATTGAGATTGAGAAAACTATCTGCATCCTTTCTTGATCAAACATCTCGCCAACTAGATACCTCATCGAAACCACCATTAAACCACCATCACTACCCAAGAACCACCCTCACTACTCGATATTTCTGTTTCTATTCAACCTACGAATCACCACACCATTTTTGGTGCTGCAATGCAGCTACTGCTGTATATATATCATCGAACAACCACAATGGTAAAATGCCACTAAATCCACTTCAACATTATCATTCAAATGCCACCTTCATCGATCTCATTTTCTACAGCTATAACCTATTGCAAATGATGCTCGTTGACAACCAAAACTCACACGAACACTTTCTGTTTTTGTTACTTGACGAATCACTTCAAATTCTGATGTCGACAGATAAATTTTCATTTGTTGTTACAAAACTTTTATTATAGGAAATAAGTTATAAATTCTTTTTTGGATTTGTTTCTAGTTCCAGGGATGCTATGAAAGATTAAGGTAATTAATCTCCATCTATTTCTTCTTCACACACTCATAAAACTCCATATGTAAGAGAGAAAGAATCAAGTCGATATTGATCAAAAACCCATTTATACTTGATGCCTTTCGAAAATCTATTCAAACACCGGTTGCTACTACTTATTTTCTGTGTGATTATTCGATTCTGTTCTTTTGCTTTCTGTCTCGTTCAACAAGCCCTAACACAACACACCCATAACTCAATCATAAATTACAGTTCTACAGCTGCAAAGCTTCTTCTACAATCGTAAATTGCTGTTACAATTCAAGTTACCATTGCAAAAGTTCGAAAGCCATAGCGCCATTCAAACAACTCTTTGTTGCTGCTATAATTTGCCATCGATCAAATAACTCCAATACTGCAAATTCATCACCATCAATACTAACCGACGGCAACTAGCATTTTTTTATTATTTCGATAGAACCCATACAACAACTATGAACTGGAACTTGCTGTTTACAGACAATGATATCGATGCAAAACAGCTGTTAGATGTTTTTCTCCTTTTCTTAACGACCGACCAAAAATAAAAGGGACGTGTGTGTTTTTTTTCTCTTAGTGATTAGGTAAAGTCTATTATTCTAATCAAGCCCCACTTTCAGTTGTTTAATTCACGAGATATTTAACAAATCACAAACCAATTGGGACGTTCACTTAATTCTGTTGGGCCATGAGATTATCTATCACCTTAGCCCGATGATCTTTGCCTTGTTGGGCCGTACACTGATGCAGCTGGACCAAGAATTCTTGGGCCAAATCCTATTTCTATTTTCTGCTGGGCTCGATGTAACATGGGTCATAAATCAGGCCACGCATTCTGTTTCTAAAACCATTCGATAATACGTTCTTGGTTATGTTCCTATAATAACTGTTAAATGATAACAAATGATGGGTGATCTTGATAATTAAATGATGATGATAAACATTCATGATAAAGATGATATTATGATGAAGAAGGTGACGATATGATTATGAAAAAGATAATGATGTTTAAGTTGACGATGATGATGGTTATGATGTAGAATTTGATGATAATGATCATGTACAATAGTATCATTGTGATGGTGATGATGTTGTTGTATAATGATGATAACCGTAGCAATGCATGATAATAATGTTATGATTATGATGATGAACTAGTTTAGTCATGACCGAAGTGCTATGATAATCACGAGTATGATGATAGTCACAATAATGGGATAATGATATTGATGATGATGATATTCATGAAAGGGGTTTAAAAAGAAGAAGGGAACAGATTGATGGGTTAATTAGATTTAAGATAGGATATAAAACAAAAAAAAAAACAGAAGTATATCAGATAGTTAGGACTGTTATCGGGTTAGCGGGACGTCGCGGGTTCAAACCCGGACTTGGACATTTTTTTAGGACTACTCCTTTGAAGTAGTTATTACAAAAACTCTTATTATTAATATTTCATTATTATTATTTATTATGGTTATTATTATTATTATTATTATTATTATTATTATTATTATTATTTATTGATTGTTATTATGTAATTACTATTATTACCAATATTAGAAATAAGATTACTAGTATAATTAATATTATTATCATTATTATTATTATTATTAAAATATATAGTATTATTTTTAATATGACTATTAAAATTTCTATTAGAATTATCACTTTTATTAAAAGTACCATTATTATTTAAAATATTATTTTATGAAAACTAACATTTTATCTTATCATTATCATCTTTTTTATTAAAATTATTATTATTACTAACATTACTTTTATTACTAGTATTATTATCAAAACTATTAATAGCAGTATCATTACTAAATCTAATTACTTTTAGTATTATTATTATTAACATAAAAAGATACAAATTTTTATTTATTATTATTGATATTATTTTACCAAATAAATAGCTATATAAGAATATATTTAAAACATATCGCATAATAACATTAATATTTTCATAATAAATACTAATTATTTATCTAAAGTATATAAAATAAATATAGTTAATGTAGTTACCAATGAAACATACAAGTTACTGAAATAACAATTAATAATAATATCTAAACTTGTTCGATTACAAGTATATGTTTTAATAAATATATAACTGGATATAGGTTCGTGAATCCGAGGCCAACCTTGCACTTGTTTAATGCCGTCATATGTATTTTTACTACGAAATACAGTATAGTGAGTTTCATTTTTTCCCTTTTTAAATGCTTTTGCAATATATATTTTTGGGACTGAGAATACATGCGCTGCTTTTATAATTGTTTTACGAAATAGACACAAATAATCGAAACTACATTCTATGGTTGGATTATCGAAATCGAATATCACCTCCTTTAGCTTGGTAACCTAAGAATTAGGGAACAGTACCCCTAATTGACGCGAATCCTAAAGATAGATCTATGGGCCTAACGAACCCCATCCGAGGTACGGATGCTTTAGTACTTTGATTTTTATACAGACGAGAGGATTCAGTTATACAGATGAGAGGATTTTGTTTTGGGGATATTCTATATGCATTATGTTAATATCGGTTACCAGGTGTTCACCATATGAATGATTTTACCTATAAGCAGACGAGAGGATTCTGCCATGGGAATTATATTTATAAAATGAAAATCTTGTGATCTATTATATTATTGGAAATGATTGATTATGATAAACTAATGAACTCACCAACCTTTTGGTTGACACTTTAAAGCATGTTTATTCTCAGGTATGAAAGAAATATTCCGCTGTGCATTTGCTCACTTTAGAGATATTACTTAGAGTCATTCATGACATATTTCAAAAGACGTTGCATTCGAGTCATTGAGTTCATCAAGATTATTATTAAGTCAATTATAGTTGGATATATTATGAAATGGTATGCATGCTGTCAACTTTCGATGTAATGAAAGTTTGTCTTTTAAAAACGAATGCAATGTTTGTAAAATATATCATATAGAGGTCAAGTACTTCGCAATGTAACCAAATGTAATGTATTCGTCCAGATGGATTAGGACGGGTCATTTCATAATTGTATCTAGATGTTCGGATAATCGCGTGCGAATGTGACTAGCTAAACTAGAATCGAATCTGTAAATTGCTCTCTGTTTTATACTATGTGGTTTGTGTTTATTGATTTAGCATGTATGCTTCTGGAAAATGAAACTTAACATGATATGTGACTTATGGTTAGTTAATGTCAATCTCTGAAACTTTATGCATTGGGCACACTAGTGTCATACTTTGTGTGACTTCTGAATTGAGCTGAAAAACTGAACATTCAACTTGCATGAATAAACTGTACAAATTGGCTAAACAAAAATTGCTCGATTTTTGATTTGTTAGTTTGACTTGTCCTTCAACTATGGCCACTGGTCTTGTATCAATTTCATGTTCCTAGCTCCGATTATAGCCAAAAAGAAATCAGTGCGCGGTCAGAAACTGACTTGGCAAACCCCAAATGTACCCCTTCTGATTCCTGACTTTTAATTATCGTATGAGACCCTGGCTAGACTTTTTGGAATCGATTTTGAGTATAATTATGATCTGGAGTTTTCCATTTTTACGTGAATTTTGTACTATGAGATATTGTGCTAAGTATGCTACGTGTTCATAAACTTTGTGCACAACGATAAACTGAAATTGTGAAAATGATCATTCATGACCTGAAACGTATTGTTTGACTTAGATTTGATATGTTGACCAACATTTGACATGAACCTACTGATGTTGACTTTAGTTGACCACATTGACCAAGTTTGACTTTCGGTTTGACTTCAGTTGACTTTGTTTGACTTGCATGAATTACTTGACTATATGTTGACTTTTACTTTAAAACGCGTCGAGTCGAGCAATAAGACAACTTATACTATGAAACCACACTTGTTTAAGATACATATATTGACCAACCTAAATACGTATACTTAGGTTGCATTACTCGGCACTAAAGCGTACAAGTTATTTGTTCACTTTTTCAATCCGAGCTTATTCAAAGGTGAGTCTACAGTCCCGCTTTTTACATGTTTTTAAGGATGAGAATACACGCTGTTATACTTAATTTATCAAATGCTTTTGTATTGACACGAGTACTATATATGCATATTGAGTTTGTTCAAAAAGCATCTAGCTTGAATACTTTTAATACCATCGGTGTAAGCACAATTTAGATGGACGGATCCGTTAGGTTGACAACCTCACCCGCTATAATAACTGTGGTGCCTTTATTTTGAACATTAGATACGCTCGAACAAGTGTATAACATTTTAGGAGGTAAAGGCGGGTATAGTGGCTTCTATACTCGGGTCATTGCTAGTATTCAGGTGCTCAGATTATGTAAACATTTTTTTTTTCAACTTGGTGTTATACTTGTAAAATCTCGTGGTCAAGGAAATTAAACTATTTTTATGATAACTGTTTTTCAGACACTGTTACTTAACTTTAAACCTGTAGATTCACCAACATTATTGTTGACCCGTTTTGCGTGTTTTATTCTCAGGTATTAATTGCTTCCGCTGTAGAATATTGCTGTTACATAGAAGTCAAGCCAAGCACTGGGACCAGCGTTAACATTCCGTTAAAGGGATTTTTGACTGGGTGTTAAATAAGTTTGCTCCATGATGACCTCCAGTTGGTCCATGATGACATTGGTGAAGAATCCCTGCTGCTTGTTTCTCATCTACGCACCTCCTGATTATCTGATCAAGGAAAATTCTAAACAGGTAAGGATATTCCAGTAGTAGTACTTGCCATCCCTGAAGAACTTCCTTCTTCGGGAGGTGCTCATTCCTTTTTGTACTACTCTGGCAACTAGGTAGTTGGCCATGTCGGCATACCAAGGAGTGTCAGTAAATTGTGATCCTATGTGAGTTCGTCCTAAACTCATAAGCTGTTCTTCCAGAAATTTATCTCTGATATCTTGTTCAGTAAGTTTTTCCATCGATGGGTTCTCCAAACGACTAAGATGGTCTGCTGCGACGTTCTCTGCTCCTTTCTTATCTTTAATCTCAATTTCGAATTCCTGAAGGAGTAAGATCCGTCGTAGGAGTCTTGGTTTCGTATCTTGCTTAGTGAATAGATATTTGAGGGCTGAATGATCTGTATAGACTGTAGTTTTGGACAGGATGAGATAGGAACGGAATTTGTCGAAGGCGAATACTACGGCTAGCATCTCCTTTTCCATGGTAGTGTAATTCTCTTGAGCTCCGGTTAAGGTTTTGCTTGCGTAATAGATTGGATAAAAGTGCTTATCTACCCGTTGTCCAAGCACGGATCCAACTGCGAAGTCACTCGCATCACACATGATTTCAAATGGTAGACTCCAATCAGGAGCTATCATGATGGGTGCATGTGTTAGCTGTTCCTTCAGATAGTTGAATGCTTTTCGACATTCTTCATTGAAGACAAACGGGACTTCCTTTCCTAGGAGATGAGTGAGAGGTCGTGTGACCTTTGAAAAATCCTTAATGAAGCGTCGGTAGAAACCGGCGTGTCCTAGGAAACTCCTTATCGCTTTTACTGTGGTAGGTTCTGGAAGTTTAGTAATGGTCTCAATCTTAGCCTTATCAAATTCTATTCCTGCTTTTAAAATCTTATGTCCTAAAACTATCCCTTCTTTAAGCATGAAATGACATTTTTCTCAATTCAGAACTAAATTCGACTCTTCACACCGGGTGAGCATCTTGTCAAGGTTTGAAAGGCACGAATCAAAGGTACTACCAAAAACTGAGAAGTCGTCCATGAAGACTTCCATACAACGTTCAATCATGTCGTGGAATATTGCTACCATGCATCGCTGGAATGTAGATGGTGCATTGCATAACCCAAAGGGCATGCGTCGATAAGCAAATGTTCCATAAGGACATGCAAGGTTGGAGATCTCGGATCTCTAAGAGATCTCGTTTGGACTTTTTTAAGGAGATCTCGGCATCTCGGAATAATCTCGGGGAGATCTCGGACGGTGACTTACGTTGACTTTATAGTTTTTTTAATAAAAATGTACATAAAAACATAAATATATGTATATTTATATTTATATACGTTTTTACGAGATTTTACAAAAATATCCGAGAAATGAGCAAGAAAATCTTAGAAATTACGAATTTTACAAGAAAATCTTACAAATTAGCAAGAAAATCCGAGAAATCGTGGTTTTGACTAAGTTTGAATCCGTTGACCGAGAAATCTTGGGAGATGAACATCTCGTCTCGGTTGCCTTCTAAAAATGAGATCTCGGAGGAGATCTCGGGGAGATCTCGGGAGATTTACCACACCGAGGACAGGTAAAGGTTGTCTTTTTTTGGTCCTTTGGATCGAGGGGAATTTGAAAGTAGCCGGAAAAACCATCAAGAAAACAGTAGTATTCATTTCCTGATAGACGTTCCAACATTTGATCGATGAAAGGTAATGGAAAATGATCCTTCCGGGTTGCATCATATAGTTTACGATAATCTATGCAAACCCTCCAACCGGTGACTTCCCGAGTTGGAATAAGCTCATTATTCTTATTTTGAATTACGGTTGTCCCTCCCTTTTTGGGTACCACTTGAACATGACTAACCCATGGTGAATCAGAGATGGGATAGATTAGACCGGCATCCATAAGTTTGATTACTTCTTTCTTGATGACTTCTTGAATCATAGGGTTGACCCTTCTTTGCCTCTGACCTGAAGGTTTGAAATCATCTTCCATGAAGATCTTGTGGGTGTAATAGTTGGGGCTGATCCCTATTATGTCGGAGATCTTCCAAGCAATTGCCTTCTTATGTGATATCAAAATTTGAACCAATTTCACATTTTCTTGTGGCGTGAGGTCTTTCAAGATGATTACAGGGAGTTGCAATTCTCCTTCTAAGAATGCATACTCCAGATTTTCGGGTAACTTCTTTAATTCCAATTTCGGAGGTTCCTCGATAGATGGCTTCATCCTAGCTATCTCCTTTCGGTCTACCGAGTCATACTTCTCCTGGAATTTTGATTCTTCAGTAGCGGTCACTGATGCTATCTGCTCTTCATTTCTGGAAATTGTCCTTCTTAATGCTTCCTCTTCAGAAACGTCTTCTTTAGTTTCGAAGGTAGGTTCGGGAAACTCCTCACAGTCCTCCTTTGACTGGGGTTCCTGATATACTGGAATGAAATCTGTTTCTTCATTCGGTCTTCTCCTTAATAGAGGTAAAGGAATGCCTTGTCCTAGCGGTGCTATTTGAATAGTCTTGCCAAGAAAATTACTTTCAGAGAGGGGAGATTTGTGTTGACTAAGGTTTATGGCTGAATGGTTGTCGAGATTTCCTTCAGGAGGTGTAAAAAGTCGATCCTTAGAAATTTGATCTTGACTACATATAGCCATGGTTTCTTCCAGGTATTCGTTGACGAGTTCTTGGAAAAAATCAGAGAGATTCACATCTTCTTCTTTAGGATGGTTCATGAAATGATCAACATTGAATGTGACTTCTTCTCCTCCAACCCTTAATTTCAATGATTTCTCGTGCACATCAATTACGGCCTTGGCAGTATTCAGGAATGGTCTGCTGATGTGGGAGCAGAGTAGTATATAAAATACTATTAATTTTAGCAAGAAAATACTATTAAATACGATACAATTTTACACAAGATATTTATTTATTTAGAGAATGGATATACTTAAACCTTGCTACAACACTTATAGGCAGTGTACCTAATCGTACAGTAGTGTAGTTTTTAGTAAGCCCGGTTCGTTCCACAGGGAATCTTTTTAAACAAAGCTTAACGCTATATTAGTTTACTTTTATAAAAATACAAATATATATATATATATATATATATAAGTAATATTATTATTATAAAGGGGGGTTTTTACCGTTTAATGACCGGTTTGTCGATTTTAAAACTTTAGTCGCAGTTAAAACCAAATGTAAAATATTAAAAATAAATACAAGACTTAAATTAAAGCGTAAAGTAAATAACGATAATGAAATTGCGAATAATAAAAGTGCGATAAAATAAACTTGCGATAATTAAAAAGTACGATAATTAAAAGTGCAATTAAATAAAATAACAATAAATAAAAATGCAATAATTAGAAGTGCAATTAAATATAAAATAAAGGAAATTAAATATGAAATAAAAGAATTATGCTTATTTAAACTTCCGTAATCATGATGTTTGACGTGTTGATTTTAGTTTTATGCCCATGGGTTAATTGTCCTTTGTCCTGGATTATTTAATATGTCCGTCTGGTTTTTGTCCATAACAGTCCATCAGTCATAAATATAAAGTGCGAGTGTCCTCGTCAAATTATCCTTATACCCGAAGTTAAATATTCCAACTAATTGGGGACTTAAACTGTAACAAGGTTTTAATACTTTGTTTAATAATTACTCCAGGATATCGACTGCGTGTAACCCAAGGTTTTAATAATTCCATAGATTATTAATGCATTCCCGTGTCCCGTTAAATGAACGATTATTCGTACATATAAATATCTCGCCCATCGTGTCCGATCGAGTGTATATGGTTATTTATAGGTACGTCCAATTGTAAATCTTTATATTAAAATTAACAAACTATCATTTAGTTAAACAAATATAAAGCTCATTAATAGCCCATAGTCTAATTTCCACAAGTGTCGTTCTTTTGTCCAAACCCCAATTATGGTACAAAGCCCAATTACCCAATTTTAGTATTTTAGCCCAACATCATGATTACTTCGTCTTAAATAAGCATAATAATAACTTAAGTACGAGACATTAATTTAAAAAGGAGAACATAGCTTACATTGATTATTTATCGCGTAGTGTTACACGGATAGAGCTTCGACTTTAAAACCCGTAAAATAACCTTTGCATAACCCAAAACTAATCTAATATAAAACTACACTATACTATATATATAATATATATATATATATATATATATATATATATATATATATATATATATATATATATATATATATATATTTATTATTATTACAGAGGAGTATTATTATTATGTTTTTTATGGCCAAAACTCGTTGCCTTTTATAGATGTGGTCTGATCCTGAGGCCCATGCGATCGCATGGGTTCTCAGTGTTAATCTCATGCGATCGCATGGCCAGTCTGGCCATGCCCAATTGCTTTGTTTCCTAGCTTGTCGACGTTATATTTAATTATATAATATAATATATATAATTTTATATAATTATATATATATTATATTATATTCTTGTGCATAGTAGACTCATAATTTTTGGTCCGTTGCGTCGGGCGTTGATAGTTGGCTCAGGTCCCGGTTCCGGATTTTTGAACGTCCTTTCGTATAATTTAATATCTTGTACTTTGCGTTTCGCAACTTGTACTTTTGTCATTTTTAGACGTTTCTCATCAATAAATTGAACCACTTGGATTTGTATCTTGTACATTTGAGCTTTTTGGTCATTTGCGCCTTCAAATCGTCGTTTTCGCCTTTTATCTTCGCACTTATTTAATAATAACGATTACAACTTACAATAGGACAATTACAACTAAATAATTTACATATTGGGAGGATATTGCTACTAAATATATGTTCATTTGGAGCACTATCAAATATCCCCACACTTGAACGTTGCTTGTCCTCAAGCAATACAAAACTTGAAATTAAATCACACGAATCACTTCTTTATTCTTCACACTTTATACATTAGTGATTTTGATACGGTGGTATAAACAATGATAGTAACGATGTGGTTTACAGTCCCACATGACTATAAAAATTTAGATCCTTAAGGAAATTGGATCTTTATGAAAACATTTGATCTTTTGAAAATTCATTCTAGCTTTTACCCTAGATAAGTTTTCCGAAATACCCCTTCACCGGTGTTTGCAAAATGTTTTTGTGGGTTTTGTGGGTTTCAGATTTGAAAATTTTAGCTCAAAACTTATGGTTTTGTGTCACCCACTTGCTAACCTTGTATTGGGAAAGCAACACGTCCAGTATACTTGTCCCGTATATTACCTTTCGGAAAACTACCGTCCGGTTGTAAAGGAAAGCGATGAACAAGAAACTGTTGAGGCAATGTCTAATTACATGCATTTGTTCATGGTCTAAAACGTGTCGGATGCAATTACTATCCTTTGTAGGAGCAATAGTAAAGATCACCCTATAATTTTTTTCGATCTGGCACAAGGTCCTGTCTTCGACCATGCTATGCAACCACCGTTCTTACGGTTGACACCCGAATTGGTTCAGGTGACCTAATGAATTCTAGGTGAATTTCTAGGATTTTACGTTCAATGGTAATGAACGCATTAAAAATGGGTTTTCAGAAAACAAATCGGTTTTAATTTGATCAAAATATTTTCTCGTTCAAGCTCGAGTTTAGATATCATCGAATTCCATGAGTTTGTAATTCTCAATCTTTAAGGTCAATCTCTAGGATTGAGTAATATTAGTCTTAAAAGCTGATTTTTAATCTTTAAGGAGATTATCCTTTCTGGGGATCTGATTCATTAGTCTTATCAAGCTAATTTGCACGGCGCCCTCCCCATTTTACGAGACAGATCCTCTTATGGTTAGGATAAGTCTGACCACTTGGCGACCCTGTTTGATGCTGAGGTCCGTGGATTTCCTGCTGATTTTAGAGATGACTTTTCTAGATTTTTCGTCAACCTACAGCTGGTCTGGACGACAACTTCTTGACTAAATCAAGAAGCGCGTGTCTTTTTCGGAAGACTTTACTTCCATTTAATGATGGAATTGATTCATCGTATAGATCCATCTTTTCTTTTATCTTTATTATAATATTGCGGGTAAAACAGTCAATTTAGTCCAAAACAAAAGCACCTGCAATAACTTTACAGAAACATGTGATAGATAGTTTTTTTTAATTGAATAACTTGGTACATTCTCCCCACACTTAGTTTCTTTCTTTGCCTTTTTATTCCCCTTTATTCCATTTTAAATGAATTCAAGTGTTTTAGGGTGTTTCTCAATTTTATGTCCTTTTCGAGGTAACGATAATTTCGGTATTAACACCTAGTTTTCATCGTTCATAAATATGTATAAACATGATTTTTAATTCATTTAGTTGAAAATTTTTCAAATTTTCACAAAATTTGGCATTTAAACCAAGTGTAAACCTGAGAGAATTTATAACCCTTCCCCACACTTGAGATCATGCAATGCCCTCATTTGCATGAAATCAGACTCTAATTATAAATTCATGAGGGTGATTAGTGCAGAAAAGTAGTTAAAGATACCCAGTTTTGTAATTACAAAGCTCGTCGAATAATAGATGGCGCGCCTCATCGTTCATCCCTTCTTGTTTTATCACACATGTTTTTTTTCTCTTCAAAAACGGCTGATTTTCTGAGCTGTTTGTTAATATTTGAAAATGCGTCTTTTACCCTTACTTATTATGCATGTTTATTAACGAGTTATGCACTAACTCGAACCCCTAATTTAACGTTAAGTGGGGTTAGACTTCCCCACACTTAGCTGACGATATGTGAAGTCGGTAGAATAAGTTCCACGAATTAAAATAGTGAGCCAGTTATTTACATCTCGGGTGGTATAAAATATATCAATGGGTTTAAAGTTTAAACCCACCCGATCTTCACTACTTAATTCTTTTTTAAGTGTAGCTTTTAGTAAATGGATATGTCTCTTTTCTGGTTCTTGGTCAAATGGATCGATATACACCGACATACATACTATAGGGTGGAAAATTCCTAACATTTTCTTCCTTTTATTCTCGGGATCAAAGGTTTCACCTCTATTACCCAATTGGGTGAAATCCAAGGTGTCATTATCTATTACAGCCCGTAGTTCATCTTCAGTAGATGACTCATCTATTGAGAATATTGGGTTGGAAGGTTGTGGAATAGTGAATTCCGGGATCGAAGTAGATTCTTCTTCTTTAACGGTACTTATCGGTTCCACCACTTTGGTCTCGGGGGTAAAATTTTCAACGTTATCGTTTTCCCAAGAGTACAAATTTGTCACCCTTACTTCTTCTTCATTCATTGATTGATCGATGATTTCGTCGGTAGAGGCTAATGTGTCGATATGTTGTGAAATTGGTAAAGCTGAATAAAAAGTATCATCGGGATAGTTGGTGATTTCAGAGCTCTCGAATTCAACAAAATTCGATGATATGAGATTTTCTTGTACATGACTCCTCAGATCAACAGGTGTGTAGTCTGATAGAGTTTCAGCTTGCCTATTTACAAACTTTCTCATTTGTTCATTTTGAGCATCAAGTTCTTCGAGTTTGATTTTCATATAATCTAAAGAATTTTCAGACACATAATTTTCCTCGTCTTCTGGTTGTTGAGTTTGGAAATATTCTTGGGAATAATCCCAATTTGAATTGTATTCCTCATAATCATTCCATTCAGGTTCCATGGGTGCGTAATTTTCCATAGGAACATAATAATAACATTCCCATGTTGAATGATAATCTTCACAGATTTCACAACCAGTTATTGTTTCGTCATTCGTGATCCAAGATTGACCGAACGAATTTTCATCAACACCCGTTTAAGAGTATTGATTAAATTGATTTCGGATGTCATAAAGAGTTTCCAAAATATTCTCGAGATTTTCCATAATGCGCTTTTTTTTACCAAATTTTAGCTACAATGTGGTGTATTTACTTAATTATCCTATTAGTTATAAAAATAAAAATTATATAAGTTATCAAATTAATAGACTTTTCTGATTTTGCCCACGTTTCGAATAGCCAATAGATGCAGCAGGGAGCCAGAACCCTTTAAATCGGAAGCTCACAACTCAGCCACTAACAAATCCAACTATTACTACGAACCAGAAAATTTGGCTGTCTATCATTTTAACCGCTTAAAATAATTTTTTCGTTTTTGAAATTTTAGAGAAGAAATAGAAAATTCTATGTCCTAAAAACTAGATCGTAGAGAAATAAGAAAGAAAAAGAAGCGCGTCGAAAAACGTCGAAAAATAAAAATAAGAAAGAAAAACGTCGAAACTTAAAAGGTACTAAAATTTATAAACAGCGTCGCAAAATTCTAAAGCAAATAAATCTTAATCTAAAGAAAAGGCACTTAAGTGATTTTACGGCAAAACCTAAAAATCTAGAAATATAAAATAAGCTACGGCAAAATACTAGTCTTAAAACTAATTACGAACGATAAAAATACAAATATTACGAATAAACGATAAAAATACAATTTGTAATTAAAATGATAAAAATATAAATTTTATAAAAATTTTATTTTTATATTATATATTTTATAAAAGTATTAATTTTTTTATAATTATAAAACTAATTAAAACTTAAATTACAAATTAAATTAAAACTAAAACTAAATATTATTATAAATAACCCTAAATAATAATAATAATAAATAATACCCCGTAATAAATGCTGAAATAGGGTTTCTGGCGTGTCAGATCAGGCCATGCGATCGCATGGCTTTACAACACCCGGCTCATGCGATCGCATGGGTCTGGGTTCCAGTTTTTTTTTTTTTTTTTATTGTTTTTCTAAAAATGATATATAAATATATGTATACAAATATATATTTAAAATATAGCGTTTCGCCGAGTCCCCGGCAGCGGCGCCAAAAATACTTGATGTGGGAGCAGAGTAGTATATAAAATACTATTAATTTTAGCAAGAAAATACTATTAAATACGATACAATTTTACACAAGATATTTATTTATTTAGAGAATGGATATACTTAAACCTTGCTACAACACTTATAGGCAGTGTACCTAATCATACAGTAGTGTAGTTTTTAGTAAGTCCGGTTCGTTCCACAGGGAATCTTTTTAAACAAAGCTTAACGCTATATTAGTTTACTTTTATAAAAATACAAATATATATATATATAAGTAATATTATTATTATAAAGGGGGGTTTTTACCGTTTAATGACCGGTTTGTCGATTTTAAAACTTTAGTCGCAGTTAAAACCAAATGTAAAATATTAAAAATAAATACAAGACTTAAATTAAAGCGTAAAGTAAATAACGATAATGAAATTGCGAATAATAAAAGTGCGATAAAATAAACTTGCGATAATTAAAAAGTACGATAATTAAAAGTGCAATTAAATACAATAACAATAAATAAAAATGCAATAATTAGAAGTGCAATTAAATATAAAATAAAGGAAATTAAATATGAAATAAAAGAATTATGCTTATTTAAACTTCCGTAATCATGATGTTTGACGTGTTGATTTTAGTTTTATGCCCATGGGTTAATTGTCCTTTGTCCTGGATTATTTAATATGTCCGTCTGGTTTTTGTCCATAACAGTCCATCAGTCATAAATATAAAGTGCGAGTGTCCTCGTCAAATTATCCATATACCCGAAGTTAAATATTCCAACTAATTGGGGACTTAAACTGTAACAAGGTTTTAATACTTTGTTTAATAATTACTCCAGGATATCGACTGCGTGTAACCCAAGGTTTTAATACTTTGTTATCAATTATGCCAAGTGTCCTTGTACATAATTTCGCCCCTGTTTTAATAATTCCATAGATTATTAATCCATTCCCGTGTCCGGTTAAATGAACGATTATTCGTACATATAAATATCTCGCCCATCGTGTCCGATCGAGTGTATATGGTTATTTATAGGTACGTCCAATTGTAAATCTTTATATTAAAATTAAAAAACTATCATTTAGTTAAACAAATATAAAGCCCATTAATAGCCCATAGTCTAATTTCCACAAGTGTCGTTCTTTTGTCCAAACCCCAATTATGGTACAAAGCCCAATTACCCAATTTTAGTATTTTAGCCCAACATCATGATTACTTCATCTTAAATAAGCATAATAATAACTTAAGTACGAGACATTAATTTAAAAAGGAGAACATAGCTTACATTGATTATTTATCGCGTAGTGTTACACGGACAGAGCTTCGACTTTAAAACCCGTAAAATAACCTTTGCATAACCCAAAACTAATCTAATATAAAACTACACTATACTATATATATAATATATATATATATATATATATATATATATTTATATATATTTATTATTATTACAGAGGAGTATTATTATTATTATGTTTTTTTTATGGCCAAAACTCGTTGCCTTTTATAGATGTGGTCTGATCCTGAGGCCCATGCGATCGCATGGGTTCTCAGTGTTAATCTCATGCGATCGCATGGCCAGTCTGGCCATGCCCAATTGCTTTGTTTCCTAGCTTGTCGACGTTATATTTAATTATATAATATAATATATATAATTTTATATAATTATATATATATATTATATTATATTCTTGTGCATAGTAGACTCATAATTTTTGGTCCGTTGCGTCGGGCGTTGATAGTTGGCTCAGGTCCCGGTTCCGGATTTTTGAACGTCCTTTCGTACAATTTAATATCTTATACTTTGCGTTCCGCAACTTGTACTTTTGTCATTTTTGGACGTTTCTCATCAATAAATTGAACCACTTGGATTTGTATCTTGTACATTTGAGCTTTTTGGTCATTTGTGTCTTCAAATCGTTGTTTTCGCCTTTTATCTTCTCACTTATTTAATAATAACGATTACAACTTACAATAGGACAATTACAACTAAATAATTTACATATTGGGAGGATATTGCTACTAAATATATGTTCATTTGGAGCACTATCATCTGCCAAGAATGAGTGGGACCTTTGTGTCTTCCTCAATATCCATAATGATGAATTCAACGGGAAACGCGAACTTATCCACTCTAACTAGGACATCTTCAACTATTCCTCGAGGAATCTTAACTGATCTGTCCGCGAGTTAGATAGTCATTCTGGTAGGCCTTAAGTCATTTAATCCTAGATTCTTGAATAACGAATAGGGCACTAGGTTTACACTGGCTCCTAAGTCTGCTAACGCATTGCTAATTTGGATATCTTGCAGGTAGCAAGGTACCGTAAATCTTCGTGTATCTCCTAACTTAGGGGGAATTCCATGTTGTAACAATAACGAGCATTCTTCACTTAAGGGCAAGCTAACTATCTCTCTTAATCTGTCTTTGTTTGAAAGCAAGTTCTTTGAAAAATTTAGCGCACTTTGGCATTTCTACTAAAGCATATACTAGTCGTACATTCAAATGCAAATTCTTAATAATATCCCACTACTTAGCCAATTGCGCTTCTTGTTTTTCCTTCCTAAGCCTACCTGGGAAAGGTATGCGGGCGCGCGGAATAATTTTCGGGGCCTTAGGAGAGATAGGTTCTGATGGATTGACAACTGGTTCAATTAGCACAAATTCCTTATCAAAAAAATCTTGTATGGGTGTATTGACAGTTGTTTCCTTCCCTCCCCTAGTAATAACTAGGGCATCGAATTCACTACACTCTATATCAACTTTAGTGGTTAATTGTTTAAGCGTAAACTGAAAATTGGTAATTAATTCTTCAAAAGTCTTTATCAAGGTATCAAACTATTTTGACATTCTATGACTTGAAGGTTTATCGAGTATTGCTTTTTCATAAATTCAACTAAAATTTCCTTAGAATGGAGAGTAGGTTTGTGCAATGGGAAGATTATATTATGATCCAAGCTATTTTGCTGTTTGTGTGCCAATCTAGGGTAAGGATACCTTATATTGGTTCTAGTAGCATCGGAGTTTCTAGGAATTTGTAAATTTTGAAGAGTGAGGGTGAGATCTTGTAACTTGGTTTCCAACATTTTTACCATATGCGCGAAGACGTCATCCTTCTCAGCAGCTTCATTTTTCCAATCTTCCTGTTGTGTATCTATTGTGTCCAAGAGATTCCATGCTTCGTCTGCTGTTCAGGACATGAAATTGCCTTGCGAGGCCATGTCTAGGAGAGACTTATCATCCTTGGTCAAACCATTGTAAAGCGTACAGATTATGTCTGTCCGACTTAACGAATGATTCGGACATCTTTTAAGCATCATCTTTATTCTATTCCATGCTAGACACAATGACTCATTTTCTTTTTGAGAAAAGTTTGTGATGTCATTTCTTAAACAGGTTTGCAGGGAGGGTGGATAGAATTTGTTTAGAAATTTAGTGGCTAAAACCCCCATGAATGGATTGAATTCGGGTTAAGTTCTTCAAATCATGCTAAAGCGTGTGCAGAGAGTGAATATTGAAAAATATGAAGTTTTAAAATGTTTTTCTCGTTTTCTTCCTTCTTAAAAGAGTCAACCAGACTGATAAATTTATTTAAGTGAAAGTTTGGATCGTCAGTTGGTAATCCTTGAAATTTACATATCATATTGACTAGTTTAATCATGTGTGAACTGATTTCAGGAATTCCTTCGGTTCCTAAGGTGATTGGTCCTCCTCTTTCCTCTAAGCATGACTTATGAATAGAAGCAAGGGTATCTTGTTGTTCCATTTTTAGATTTTCTGTTTAAAAAGATGATAATGCTAAAAACGAACATATATTTCATAGCATTATCCCTCAAGAAAGACAAGCTTTTAGTTGCAACTGTTCTATTTACAAATGATATTCGTTTAAATAATAAAAGGTGAAGACAAAAGACAGATTCGACGAATTGAAGACGCAAACGACCAAAAAGCTCAAAAGTACAATATACAATCAATGAGATTCCAATTATTGATAAGAAACTTCTCAAAATTACAAGAGTACAAGATTCAAAACGCAAAGTACAAGATATTAAATTATTCGCAAGGACGTTCGAAAATTCGGAACCGGGACCAGAGTCAACTCTCAACGCTCGACGCAACGGACTAAAAATTACAAGTCAACTATGCATATGAATATAATATAATATATAATTAATTCTTAAAATTAATATATATATTATATTATATTTAAATAAACGTCGGCAGAAGAAAACAACCAAATGTGGCTCTCCCCAGCTGGCCATGCGATCGCATGGCCTGGAAGGCATAAATCCATGCGATCGCATGAGCATCTTTTCCAGATCACAGGCCTATAAAAATCGAGCTTTGGTGCACCATTTATCCATCCATAATATCAATCTCTCTATCTATATACGTAATATATATATATATATTTATTATATTTTAATTTTAATTTTAATTTTAATTCTAATAATAAGGGTATGTTAGCAAATGTTGTAAGGGTGTAAGTCGAAATTCTGTCCGTGTAACGCTACGCTATTTTTAATCATTGTAAGTTATGTTCAACCTTTTTAATTTAATGTCTCGTAGCTAAGTTATTATTATGCTTATTTAAAACGAAGTAATCATGATGTTGGGCTAATTACTAAAATTGGGTAATTGGGCTTTGTACCATAATTGGGGTTTGGACAAAAGAACGACACTTGTGGAAATTAGACTATGGGCTATTAATGGGCTTTATATTTGTTTAACTAAATGATAATTTGTTAATGTTAATATAAAGATTTACAATTGGACGTCCCTATAAATAACCATATACACTCGATCGGATACGATGGGCAGGGTATTTATATGTACGAATAATCGTTCATTTAACCGGACACGGGAATGGATTAATAACCACTAGAATTATTAAAACAGGGGTGAAATTATGTACAAGGACACTTGGCATAATTGATAACAAAGTATTAAAACCTTGGGTTACACGCAGTCGACATCCTGGTGTAATTATTAAACAAAGTATTAAAACCTTGTTACAGTTTAAGTCCCCAATTAGTTGGAATATTTAACTTCGGCTAAAAGGATAATTTGACGAGGATACTCGTACTTTATATTTATGACTGATGGACGGTTATGGACAAAAACCAGACGGACATATTAAATAATCCAGGACAAAGGACAATTAACCCATGGGCATAAAACTAAAATTAACACGTCAAACATCATGATTACGGAAGTTTAAATAAGCATAATTCTTTTATTTCATATTTAATTTCCTTTATTTTATATTTAATTGCACTTCTAATTATCGCACTTTTATTTATTGTTATTATATTTAATTGCACTTTTAATTATCGTACTTTTTAATTATCGCAAGTTTATTTTATCGCACTTTTATTTGTCGCAATTTCATTATCGTTATTTACTTTACGCTTCAAATTAAGTCTTTTATTTATTTAATATTTTTACATTTTGTTTTAACTGCAACTAAAGTTTTAAAATCGACAAACCGGTCATTAAACGGTAAAAACCCCCCTTTATAATAATAATATTACTTATATATATATATATTTGTATTTTTATAAAATAAAACTAATATAGTGTTAAGCTTTGTTTAAAAGATTCCCTGTGAAACAAACCGGACTTACTAAAAACTACACTACTGTACGATTAGATACACTGCCTATAAGTGTTGTAGCAAGGTTTAAGTATATCCATTCTATAAATAAATAAATATCTTGTGTAAAATTGTATCGTATTTAATAGTTTTTCCTGTAAAAATATAAGCTATTTCATATATGTGACAACCCGGAAATTTCCAACCAAATTTGAACTTTATCTTTATATTATTCCGACACGATAAGCAAAGTTTGTTAAGTTAAATCTCAAGAATTTTAAATTGTGTTCATACATTCATTATAACCTCGACCAAATTCTGACGATTCACGAACCGTTATATATAAATAAATATGTATATATATGTATATATATATATATTATAACTTGAGAATATTAATAAAGTATTAAACGTATAATACTTTACATGAACGTATTTGTTTCAATATGTTTATCGATGGAATTAGAAGATAATATCAAATGATTGATTTATCAGATACATTATGATATGATTACGGGTCTATGTTATGAGGTCCACTTTGATTTAAGAAATCTATTCTTTTTGACAACATTCGAAAAATGGTAAAGTGATTTATAAGTAAGAACGTGAAGTGTAAATAACTTAGATGTTGGATATCGACAAGTTAAGTAACTCGACATTTTTCATTAAGATGATTTCATACGTTTATTTAACCTTTGAACTTTATCCCATGCTTCACCAACAAACTGTAATTTAAAAACTTGAAACCTATTATGAATATATATGATTCTACTTTTCTAAAACATTTTATGTTATAACGATTTCCATTATTTTAACCTTTAAACAAAATGATTCTTAAAAATATATTTGGTTTTGGAAAACAAAATTATTATATTTATTTGATTTAGTTTCAAACGTACAAAAACGCTTTCAGTTTAAAAAAAACTTTATTATTAAAACGTATATAACTTTTATAAATATCTAGAACCACTTTTGACAACTCATTACTTAACCAGTATGATAAAGATAACGATATTTATATTTTATTTTATTAAATATATATAACGATTTACATTAATATTATATATATTTATACGCGTATTATACGTACATAGTTTTATACTTTTACTATACTTAAACTTTACCTTTACTTTATTTTTACTTTACTTTAACTTTAATAATTCACTTTAATAATTCATACTTTAATAATTCACATTAATAATTCATACTTTAATAATTCACTTTAATAATTCATACTTTAATAATTCACTTTAATAATTCATACTCTAATAATTCACTTTAATAATTCACACTTTAATAATTCACTTTAATAATTCAAAAATATATTATAAATAGAATTCAATAGGTTTCATTATTTTATAGAAACTTGAAAATATTTTTTTCTAAACTCTCTCAATCGATTTACATATATATATTTACTCCGTATTATTTCAAGACATTATTAGTATACATAAAATATTACGTCAGAGTATTGTCCGAGTGATTTCGAAATTGTTTTTCGAGTGGGATTGGATTAAGGAAATTATGGGTTATAGCTATGGAGGTGATTGGGTATGGTTCATGGGTATGCTCGTGAGGTCAATATAGTGTTTATCATCTCCGTTGCGTCTACGTACCTTTCCTGCAATATTGAATCTCAATATTGATACGTGAGTTGATGTCGTATGGGGTGTATACGAAATATTATTATTTTTGTTACGAAATACTATTAAATATGCTACAATTTTACACAAGTTATTTATTTATTTATCGAGTGGATATACTTAAACCTTGCTACAACACTTATAGGCAGTGTACCTAATCGTAGAGTAGTGTAGTTTTTAGTAAGTCCGGTTCGTTCCACAGGGAGCTAGTGAAGTTTAACGCTATATTTTTACACACAATATTTGTAAAAAATACAAAAAAATATATATGTACTAGTAGTATTATTATTATAAAAGGGGGGGTTTTTTTACCGTTTAATGACCGGTTTGTCGATTTTAAAACTTTAGTCGCAGTTAAAACTAAATGTAAAATAATAACTAAATACAAGACTTAATTTTAAGCGTAAAGTAAATAACGATAATGAAATTGCGAATAATAAAAGTGCGATAAAATAAACTTGCGATAATTAAAAAGTACGATAATTAGAAGTGCAATTAAATATAAAATAAAGGAAATTAAATATGAAATAAAAGAATTATGCTTATTTAAACTTCCGTAATCATGATGTTTGACGTGTTGATTTTAGTTTTATGCCCATGGTTTAATTGTCCTTTGTCCTGGATTATTTAATATGTCCGTCTGGTTTTTGTCCATAACAGTCCATCAGTCATAAATATAAAGTGCGAGTGTCCTCGTCAAATTATCCTTATACCCGAAGTTAAATATTCCAACTAATTGGGGACTTAAACTGTAACAAGATTTTAATACTTTGTTTAATAATTACACCAGGATGTCGACTGAGTGTAACCCAAAGTTTTAATATTTTGTTATCAATTATACCAAGTGTCCTTGTACATAATTTTCACCCCTGTTTTAATTATTCTAGTGGCTATTAATCCATTCCCGTGTCCGGTTAAATGAACGATTATTCGTACATATAAATACCCCGCCCATCGTGTCCGATTGAGTGTATATGGTAATTTATAGGGACGCCCAATTGTAAATCTTTATATTAACATTAACAAACTATCATTTAGTTAAACAAATATAAAGCCCATTAATAGCCCATAGTCTAATTTCCACAAGTGTCGTTCTTTTGTCCAAACCCCAATTATGGTACAAAGACCAATTACCCAATTTTAGTAATTAGCCCAACATCATGATTACTTCGTTTTAAATAAGCATAATAATAACTTAGCTACGAGACATTAATGTAAAAAGGTTGAACATAACTTACAATGATTAAAAATAGCGTAGCGTTACACGGACAGAATTTCGACTTACACACTCAAACGATCTCTATCATAAATCTTTTTATTATCATAATTTAAAATTAAAATTAAGATTATTGTTATATCTTATTAAGTTAACATTATGATAGAGATATAGAATATAGATATTGATATTTGATATTAAGGGGAAAGATATAGAAATAGAAAGATAGATTTAGGATAGAAAAATGTGTATCTCTAATTGAACGTAATACATAGCCTTTTATAGGCGAAATTAGAATTGAAATTTTCATTTACAACCCCTGAACTATGCTCAATTAACAACTTTTTATTATTTAATATTATTCTTATTATGAATTATTTAAATATTATATTTTATTCTTGTGCATAGTTGACTCGTAATTTTTACACCATTACGTCGAGCGTTGAGAGTTGACTCATGTCCTGGTTCCGGATTTTCGAACGTCCTTTCGTACAATTTTATATCGTGTACTTTGCATTTTGTAACTTGTACTCTTGTCATTTTTAGACGTTCTTCATCAATAATTTGAACCTTTTTGATTGTATCTTGTACTTTTGAGCTTTTTGGACCTTTGTGTCTTCAATTCGTCGTTTTCGCCTTTTGTCTTCGCACTTATTTAATATAAACGAATATTACTTGAAAATGGAACAATTGCAACTAAAATCTTGTATTTCTTGGGGGATAATGCTATGAAATATATGTTCCTTTTTAGCCTTATCAATATTCCCACACTTAAGCATTGCTTGTCCTCAAGCAATATAGTCTTGAAAAACACTTGAATCACTTCTTTATTCTTCACACTTTGTACATCAGTGACTTCAATACGGCGGTATAAACAATGGTAGTAACGATGTGGTTAAAGGTGGGTGTGTCTTTTATAGTTGCCTCGGGTTTAGGTCAACGACACTGGCAATCAAATAGCCGATTTACTTTCGGTTTCCAAAGCAAAGTGCACATTTGAAAGGCGGTTTACAGTCCCACGTGACTATAAAAATTTAGATCCTTTAAGGAAATTGGATCTTTATGAAAACATTTGATCTTTTGAAAATTCAAGCTAGATTTTACCCTAGACAAGTTTTCTGATTTGATCCATCATTGGTGTTGCAAAATATATTTGTGGATCATTATTTTGGCTAAAACTTTTAGGCTCGTGTAATCCACTGCTATCCCGGTATCGGAAAGCACACATTCAGTTTACTTGTTCCGTATATTACCTTTCGGTAAACTACCGTCCGGTTGTAAAGGAAAGCGATGATCAAGAAACTGTTAAGGCAATGTCTAATGACATGCATTTGTTCATGGTCTAATTACGTGTCGGATGCTAGTACTATCCTTGGTAGAAGCAATAGTAAAGATCATCCTATGATTTTTCGGTCTGGCACAAGGTCCTGTCTCCGACCATGCTATGCAACCACCGTTCTTACGGTTGACACCCGATTTAGTTCAGGTGACCTAATGAATTCCAGGTGAATTCCTAGGATTTTACGTTCAATGGTAATGAACGCATTGAAAATGGGTTTTCAGAAAACAAATCGGTTTATAATTTTGATCAAAATATTTTCTCGTTCAAGCTCGAGTTTAGATATCATCGAATTCCATGAGTTTGAAATCTCAATCTTTAAGGTCAATCTCAAGGATTGAGTAATATCAGTCTTAAAAGCTGATTTTTAATCTTTAAGGAGATTATCCTTTCTGGGGATCTGATTCATTAGTCTTATCAAGCTAATTTGTACGGTGCCTCCCCATTGTACGAGATAAATCCTTCTCATGGTTAGGATAAATCTGACCACTTGGCGACCCTGTTTGATGCTGAGGTCCGTGAATTTCCTGCTGATTTTAGAGATGACTTTTCTAGATTTTTCGTCAACTTACAGCTGGTCTGGACGACAACTTCTTGACCTAAATCAAGAAGCGCGTGTCTTTTTTGGAAGACTTTACTTCCTTTTAATGATGGAATTGATTCATCGTGTAGATCCATCTCTTCTTTTCTTTCCTCGGGTAAAACAGTTGATTATCGTCCAAAACAAAAGTATTTTCAATTGTTTGTACAAAAATATGTGATATATGTTTTGAATAACTTGGTAAAGTTTTCCCACACTTGGCTTTTATTTATGTTTTTCTTTGGCTTTTTCTCCTCTATTCCATTCTTAAATGAATTCTAACATTTTGGTTGTTTCTCAATTTATGTCCTTTCCGAGGTAACGATAATTTCGGCTCAATGACCTAGTTTTCATCGTTCATAAATATGTATAAACATGATTTTAAATTCATTTTGTTGAAAATTTTGAAAAATTTACTAGAAGTGGGTAGTCAGTATATAAGACTAGGGCTGTTCCTTGTTATCGGTGAGCACTAGATTCTAATACAACTACTGCGTTACTAGTATTTTTAATGGTAACCCAGTGTTTAAGATAAAAATTTTAAAATTCGAAAGAATTTAACCCCTTCCCACACTTAAGATCTTGCAATGCCCTCATTTGCAAGAAATCAGTAACAATTTAAATTATTGAGGGTGATAAGCGTAGAAAAGTGATTAAATTTTACCAAAGTTTCAAACATATTGTTGTTTGTTTGTTGAATGATAAATTGTGCACGTCATTTGTTTATTCCGTCTTGTTTGTTATTTCACACATATTTTGCATCTTGTCGTCAAAATTACTTGCTTTTGCTGAACTTAATGCCAGTCTTTGAAAACGCGTTGTTTTACCCTGTCTTGTAAGATAAACTACAAACAAATATATACATACTATTCTTTTTTTTTATAAAACCTTTAACTTATAAAACAAATATTAATTAATTTTAAAATTTTGTTTCTTTTAAGAATGAGGGCGTTTCGGAACGATGCCCTAGTCCGTCCCTCGACAAAATTTTAAAATTTGTCTTTTTGTAGCGATTTTTTTTTAAAAGCTAAGATTTTTAGGGTTTTTTTTTTTTTAATGTTTTTGGCATACTTTAATTCAATAAGATTAAAAATAATGATAATAAAAGTTCTCGTCCCTCCCTCGGGTAAAGCAATTTCGGTTTAATGACCTAGTCTTCAACTTACGACGAATTTTAAAAATCATATTTTTAACTTAATGAGATAAAGTAAATTTTTGTTTTTAAATTCACACAATTTAAATATAAAATTCAAAATTAATATTAAAAATTCACACCAATCTTAAAATTTGAAATGCATAAAATTAAAAAATTCATATTTTAAAAATTAAAAATTCACACCAAACTTAATTTAAAAATTCATATTATAAATTCACACCAAACTTATATTAATTTTTTCAAATATTTACAATTTTAAAAATATTGATTTTACAAAGTTTACAATATTTATAAAGGGTTCAAATATTAATTTTAAAAACATGGTAAAAATAAAATTAAAAATCTTTTTGTCTTTTTATCCCACTTTAATCAATCAAATATTATCAAAAATATGCGCCCCTCTTTTCGGTAAAGTAATTTCGGTTCCAAGACCTAATTTAACTCATGACGAATTTTTGAAATATTTTGGGTTGATTGATTAAAGATATTTATACCTTAAGAATAAACGTTAAATTTCGCAGTGATGTAATAAATTTTTGAATGATATCAATAATTTCAGTCGCCAAACCTAATTTTATTCAATACCAATTTAATACTTTTTAGCGAACAAATTAGCGTTTATTATCAAAAGGTTAAAAATAAAAATAAAAATAAAAACTGTACAGACATACCTGTGAAATAGATTTATTAGTTATATGATCTATCCCATTCATAAGATAGTCGGTTTAATTGGTTTTCCATAGCTACATAGGCGTAACCTCGAGCATTCAGTGTCTTTTCTTCTAAACATATGAACGGTCCGTCTCTACATAAAGTAACAAATTCGGTATTTGAATAGGTTTGATTATTTGAACATTTACCTCCATGTGACCATTTTCCGCATTTGTGACATCTTTCTAGGTGTCGTGCTCTTCTTTTCGCTGCGGATTTTGATTTTCCTTTACCATATTGTAACTTATTATCTTCACATCTGGATTCTTTTCTAACTCCGTCCATTCTTTCTCTGATTACTGATACTAATTCACTCGGTAGTATGTCATTATTACGTTTAGTGATCAAAGCGTGTAGCATTAGACCATGGTTTAGTTCACAGGCAGTCTTCATTTTGTAAAAACCTAAAAAAAAATAAAAATTCAGAATGGGGGGAGAAGACTAGTTCTTTAGTGTCTGCTAGGGAAAGACCAATCTGATTCCATTCTCGGAACTACACGAGAACAGAACAACTAACTCTAGACAGCATTTTCTTTTTTAGAACATTTGAATCTCCCCACACTTAGGTAGCTGTGGTGTCGAAATTGTGATTAGCTTCATCGTCAATTTCTCTTGGCCCATAATCAACTTGCATATCTGTGACTTTCTCTTTAAGCCATTGGTCGGATTCCTGTGTAATATCCACAATTTCAACTAGCTTCACCTTTTCTTTAGGCGATAGATTGGATACTAATCGGTTACATAACTTAAAGTTCCCCTTACTTCTAGCATCGCGAATCCGTTTAATAAGTTTCTTCATTGAACTATTAATAACGGGATCATTTAATTTCGTATCAACAACGGGGTTCTTTGTTATCAAGTCATCATTAGGCGTTACTTCATTTTCCCCACACTTAGGCGTTTTATTATTGCTAAGTACTACCGTTGGAGTTGGTAAAACAACATGGTTCTTACCAATCGTTTTTACTGGTTCAACGGTTTTGGTTGGTGGAGATTTAGACTTTCGAATCATAAAGGTGATCGATTTGTCACCACTTTTAAGTGTCATTCTTCCATTTCCTACATCAAAGAACGCCCAGGTGGACGCTAAGAATGGTCGACCTAAAATTAGAGGAATGTTTGAGTCCTCTTCTATGTCAATGACAATGAATTCGACTAGAAAGGTTAAATTACCTACTTGAATGGGTAGGTTGTCAGCAATTCCAACTGGGTGTTTAATGGTTTGATCAAAGAGTCGAACACTCATATCCGTTGGACTTAACTTACCTACACCTAATCTCTTATATAAGGATAGAGGCATAACACTCACACTTGCACCTAAATCTGCTAGTGCATCATACATAACACAATCACTAAGTAGACAAGGAACAATAAATTCACCCGGATCACCTACTCTAGGTGGAGGTTTTGGTGGAACTGTATTCACCGGGTTTATCTTTACGGTTTTTGTTTCTTGTACTTTCTTATTCTTTTTCTTCTTCTTCTTTCTAGAGGTATCACAATCTTTATTACCTATCACTTGCTCATACTCAACTCCTTTTCTTGGAAACGGGATGGGTGGTTTGTATGGTGCCACCACTGGCTTTACATACTCGGGTGGTGGTGGTGTTGGTGTAACTTCTTCATTTTTATTCTCATCTAAAACCTTCCCATCTTCCGGAGCTGGTTTTTCAGAATTTGTTGAAACCATGTTAACATTCTCATTCTGAGGATTTGCTTCAGTATTACTCGGTAGCTTTCCTTGTTCCCTCTCACTCATTAAGCTAGCAAGAGTACCTACGTGTTTTTTCTAGATTCAAAATGGAAGCTTGTTGAGTTCTTAATGACTGATCAAACCTCTCATTCGTTTGGGTTTGAGATGTAATAAATTGCGTTTGAGATTCAACTAGCTTTACCATCATTTCTTCTAGATTTGGCTTTTTCTCTTCGGTTTATTGTGGTGGTTTATACAAGCTAGGTCTTTGTTGATTGAAAGTGTTGTTTTGAGTTGGTTGGTTATTCGGACCTTGTTGGTTATACGAGTTGTTGTTTGGTCCATTTGGATTGTAAAGAATGTTTTGATTTCGATTGAAGTTTAGCTTTGGCGGTTGATAATTATTTTGATAATTATTTCCCGGCCTTTGGTTCATGTAGGAAACATTCTCTCGTTGTTCCATGGTTGGTTCAAAGTGACAATCTTTCAATAAGTGTGGTCCACCGCATAGCTCACAACTGATTCGTATTGCGTGAATATCTTTATTCATCTTTTCCATTCGTCTTTCGAAAGCATCTATTTTTTCAGAAACGGAATCAAAGTCATAGCTAGAATCGGCTCTAGCCACTTTAGATGAACGATAAATATCTTTTTCTTGGTGCCACTCATGTGAGTGGGATGCTGTGTTATCAATAATTTTGTAAGCTTCAGTTGCGGTTTTCTTCATAATTGAACCACCAGCTGTTATGTCGATGTCTTTCCGTGTAGCAACGTTGACACCTTGGTAGAATATTTGTATTATTTGATAAGTGTCTAAACCGTGTTGAGGACATCCTCTCAACATCCTTCCGAATCTTGTCCATGCCTCATATAATGTTTCATTTGGCTTTTGCGCGAACGTAACAATTTCTCCTTGAAGTCTCACGGCTTTGGATGCCGGAAAGAATTGTTTAAGAAATTTTTCAACTAAAACATCCCATGTGTCAATCGCCCCTTCAGGTAACGATTCTAACCAATCTTTGGCTTCTCCCTTTAAAGTCCAGGGAAACAACATGAGATAGATTTGTTCGTCTTCTACTTCTCGGATTTTGAATAGTGTACAGATCCTATTAAAGGTACGAAGATGTTCGTTTGGATCTTCATTCGGCGCACCACTGAATTGGCATTGATTAGTCACCATATGTAGAATTTGTCCTTTGATTTCATAATCTGGTGCATTAACGTTTGGATGAGTAATTGCGTGACCTTAGCCAGTGCGTTTAGCTCTCATTCGGTCTTCCATACTTAAAGGTTCCAGATTCTCCATAATTGAATTTGTTGAATCGGTATCACTAGATGATTCTGATTTAATGGTTCGTTCCTCAACAATCTCTGTTTGAATGATTGGCGGTTCCGGAGGAAAGTTTAATGGTTCAGGATCTACGAACCGTTCCTGAATATTCTCTGGATTCTCAATTGTGAGGTTGGGTTCAAAAAATGGATTATCGGAAATTTGAATTGGAGTACTTGGTCGACTGGATGACGATTCTAAAGAAAAATCAACGGCGACAATATTTGCTAAATGTCTTGATCTAGTTACAGGTGGTGAACGTACAAAAAGTGGTGAACGTCTTGCTCGGTGCATTCACTGAATATCCTATTAGTTTTTAAAAAGGAAAGAAAAATTATAATAAGTTATCCAATCAATAGACTTTTCTGATTTTGCCCACGTTTCGAATAGCCAAAAGATGCAGCAGAGGGGCAGGATTCGTTTGGTCTCAATATAATTGAGGACTGTTTGGCTCCAATAACCCGGTCCACGTACAAATCCAACTATTACTACGAACCAGAAAATTTTGATGTCTATCAATTTAACCACTTAAAATAAATTTTCGTAATTTTAAGAAATTTAGAGAAGAAGTAGAAAAAATTCTAAGTCCTAAAAACTAGAATGGCGAGAAATAAGAGAGAAAAAGATTGCGCGTCGAAAAGTGTCGAAAAATGAAAAAGACGAAGAGTGGTTTGTAAACACGCGGTTAATCCAACCTTATAACTATCACTATCTTAAAATTAAAACTACAAATAGAGATCACTAATTGGAATTGTAATTGATACATAGGTAAACGGCGTCGAAAGATAAATAAAAATAAGAAAGTAGCACGAAAAATAGCGTCGCAAAATTTTAAGGCACCTAAATCTTAGTCTAAAGAAAAAGCACTTAAGGGATTTTACGGCAAAACTAAAAATTCTAGAAGTAAAAATAACTATGGCAAAACTAAACTTAATACTAAAAGTTGCGAATATACTCTAAAAATCTAAAGGTAATAAAACTAAAAAAAAAAAAATTTTATAGACAAAATCTTAAAAATATATTTTTTTATAATTTTTTTTTTTTTTTTTTACGATTTTTTTTTATTACGTTTTTTTTTTTTATATTTTTGCAAATATAAATTAAAAATATAGCGTTTTAGTGCTCCCCGGCAGCGGCGCCAAAAATACTTGATGTCGTAGGGGGTGTATACGAAATAGTATTATTTTTGTTACGAAATACTATTAAATATGCTACAATTTTACACAAGTTATTTATTTATTTATCGAGTGGATATACTTAAACCTTGCTACAACACTTATAGGCAGTGTACCTAATCGTAGAGTAGTGTAGTTTTTAGTAAGTCCGGTTCGTTCCACAGGGAGCTAGTGAAGTTTAACGCTATATTTTTACACACAATATTTGTAAAAAATACAAAAAAATATATATGTACTAGTAGTATTATTATTATAAAAGGGGGGGTTTTTTACCGTTTAATGACCGGTTTGTCGATTTTAAAACTTTAGTCGCAGTTAAAACTAAATGTAAAATAATAACTAAATACAAGACTTAATTTTAAGCGTAAAGTAAATAACGATAATGAAATTGCGAATAATAAAAATGCGATAAAATAAACTTGCGATAATTAAAAAGTACGATAATTAGAAGTGCAATTAAATATAAAATAAAGGAAATTAAATATGAAATAAAAGAATTATGCTTATTTAAACTTCCGTAATCATGATGTTTGACGTGTTGATTTTAGTTTTATGCCCATGGGTTAATTGTCCTTTGTCCTGGATTATTTAATATGTCCGTCTGGTTTTTGTCCATAACAGTCCATCAGTCATAAATATAAAGTGCGAGTGTCCTCGTCAAATTATCCTTATACCCGAAGTTAAATATTCCAACTAATTGGGGACTTAAACTGTAACAAGATTTTAATACTTTGTTTAATAATTACACCAGGATGTCGACTGAGTGTAACCCAAAGTTTTAATATTTTGTTATCAATTATACCAAGTGTCCTTGTACATAATTTTCACCCCTGTTTTAATTATTCTAGTGGCTATTAATCCATTCCCGTGTCCGGTTAAATGAACGATTATTCGTACATATAAATACCCCGCCCATCGTGTCCGATTGAGTGTATATGGTAATTTATAGGGACGCCCAATTGTAAATCTTTATATTAACATTAACAAACTATCATTTAGTTAAACAAATATAAAGCCCATTAATAGCCCATAGTCTAATTTCCACAAGTGTCGTTCTTTTGTCCAAACCCCAATTATGGTACAAAGCCCAATTACCCAATTTTAGTAATTAGCCCAACATCATGATTACTTCGTTTTAAATAAGCATAATAATAACTTAGCTACGAGACATTAATGTAAAAAGGTTGAACATAACTTACAATGATTAAAAATAGCGTAGCGTTACACGGACAGAATTTCGAATTACACACTCAAACGATCTCTATCATAAATCTTATTATTATCATAATTTAAAATTAAAATTAAGATTATTGTTATATCTTATTAAGTTAACATTATGATAGAGATATAGAATATAGATATTGATATTTGATATTAAGGGGAAAGATATAGAAATAGAAAGATAGATTTAGGATAGAAAAATGTGTATCTCTAATTGAACGTAATACATAGCCTTTTATAGGCGAAATTAGAATTGAAATTTTCATTTACAACCCCTGAACTATGCTCAATTAACAACTTTTTATTATTTAATATTATTCTTATTATGAATTATTTAAATATTATATTTTATTCTTGTGCATAGTTGACTCGTAATTTTTACACCGTTGCGTCGAGCGTTGAGAGTTGACTCATGTCCTGGTTCCGGATTTTCGAACGTCCTTTCGTACAATTTTATATCGTGTACTTTGCGTTTTGTAACTTGTACTCTTGTCATTTTTAGACGTTCTTCATCAATAATTTGAACCTTTTTTATTGTATCTTGTACTTTTGAGCTTTTTGGACCTTTGTGTCTTCAATTCGTCGTTTTCGCCTTTTGTCTTCGCATTTATTTAATATAAACGAATATTACTTGAAAATGGAACAATTGCAACTAAAATCTTGTATTTTTTGGGGGATAATGCTATGAAATATATGTTCCTTTTTAGCCTTATCATGAGTACTCATAATTTAACTTTTATATACTAATAGTGTATCCCTGACTAGTGCTCGAGTATATAGGATTATGCATGTTTGTACTTTTGATATTGCCTTTAGTTAGGTTATGTTGAATCCTGAATTAGTTATATATGCGACTGAGATAAGGTATAAGATATGCATGTCGTTGGAAAGCTAGCGAAAAATTAAGAACTTTTCATTTAGATATCGAATGATTTCGATGAACGGATTTGAAGTTATAGTCCATCGAATTTTTGTATTATTATTAAAAATGATTATTATTATCGTCGTTATTATCGTCGTTCTAGTTTTATCTTATTATTATTATTATTATTATTATTATCTTTATCAATAAAAGGATTTATCATTAAAAATTGTTATTTTTTTATTATTACTATCGTTATTATCGTTAAAGTTATAATTATTATTATTATTATTATTATTATTATTATTATTATTGGTATTATTATTATTATTATCATTATTAATATATATATCATTATTTAAAAATAGTTATTGTTATTGGTATTATTATTATTACTATATTATCATTAAGATAATTATTAGTATTATCGTTAATAATGTTATAGTAACTATCATTATTAATATTAGTGTAATTAAAACAAATATTTGTAACACCTAATTATTTTGATTACTATTATTATCATTATTACGAACACGATATAAAAGACGATTAAAAGCTATTAAACGAAACGATTAGGAAATAAAGGGTAAGAGTATCATGATGAAATTAAAATATTATAAGATATTGATTTAGATAAAATTATCGTTCTTATTATTTTTATCATTACTATTATTATTAAAATTATCGTTAGTATTAAAACTATCATTTTAACAAAAATTATCATTTTAATAGAAATGTCATTGTTACTATAAAATATCATTATTATTATTATTTTAAATAGAATTATTATTTTAAATATAATATTAAAAATTATGGTAAATATTAAAGTTATCATAATTAGAATTATCGTTTTATCATAATGTCATCTTAGTAATTATAAATATTGATATTTTTATAATAATTATTATTATTACAAAATAATACAACTTTTACTTACTATCATTATAGATATTATTTTATCAAATAAATATTTGATACAAACATATTTTACTACGTGTAATAACTTACTTTAATAATACATATCATATTATCTTTATAATATTAAATGAACCCTATAAATTTTATTACTTAATATATATAAAAGTATATTTTATTATATAAATATAATATAAAATTTTATTTATTAATAAATAAATTATATTATTTACTCTAATAAATCTTTTAAAAATATTTAAAAATATAAAACGACGATATTTAAACTATATATTAATCATGTATAGATTTTTGGAAATTATTTTGAGTCAAATTTACTTTTGTTGACTTTTGCATATTAGTCTCGAGCATTAGGATTGTGGTACACTATGACTTGAACTAATTTGTTAGACAAATATTGACCAACACATAAATATATATAATTAATTTAGGTTCGTGAATCCGAGGCCAACCTTGCACTTGTTCAATGACGTTATATGTATTTTTACTACGAAATACAGTATGGTGAGTTTCATTTACCTTTTTACCCTTTATATTTTTGGGACTGAGAATACATGCGCTTTTATAAATGTTTGACGAAATAGACACAAGTAATTGAAACTACATTCTATGGTTGAATTATCGAAATCGAATATGCCCCTTTTTATTAAAGTCTGGTAATCTAAGAATTAGGGAACAGACACCCTAATTGACGCGAATCCTAAAGATAGATCTATTGGGCCTAACAAACCCCATCCAAAGTACCGGATGCTTTAGTACTTTGAAATTTATATCATGTCCGAAGGAGGATCCCGGAATGATAGGGGATATTCTTATATGTATCTAGTTAATGTCGGTTACCAGGTGTTCACCATATGAATGATTATTTTTGTCTCTATGCATGGGACGTATATTTATGAGAACTGGAAATGAAATTCTTGTGGTCTATTAAAATGATGGAAATAAATGATTATGATAAACTAATGAACTCACCAACCTTTTAGTTGACACTTTAAAGCATGTTTATTCTCAGGTGTTAAAGAAATCTTCCGCTGTGCATTGGCTCATTTTAAAGATATTACTTGGAGTCTTTCATAGCATATTTCGAAGAACGTTGCATTCGAGTCATTGAGTTCATCAAAAATTATTATTAAATCAATTTATAGTGGATAGTGGATATTATGAAATGGTATGCATGCCTGTCAATTTTTGATGTAAAGAAAGATTGTCTTTTAAAAACGAATGCAATGTTTGTAAAATGTATCATATAGAGGTCAAATACCTCACAATGTAATCAACTATTGTGAATCGTTTATAATGTATATGAACGGGTCCTTTCAATATACACCTCGCATAACATCAAGTATTTTTGGCGCCGCTGCCGGGGACAATCTAGCTTAAAAGCCGGAAGCGCAACGCTAATATATATAAAAAAATACGCTTTTGTAAAAATACGTTTTAAATATTCAAAAATATAAAAAGAAAAACAAAAATATAAATATTTTTAAGAGTTTGGTAAATATTTAATTTTTATAAAGTTTCTTTATTTCTATTTTTTTATTTGTAAAAATACAAATTTTATTTAATTTATAAATATATTTTATAAATATATTTTACAGTAAAAACAGAAAATAAAAAAAAATATATTAAAACTCGAGTCCGGTACTGTAGCAGCCCACTCTGCGGCCCGAAACCCTAGCCCATGCGATCGCATGGCTGGGTAGCTTAGGACTCATGCAATCGCATGAGCCCGTCTGACACGCCACAGTTGACTGCAGCCTGCATTAATTACGGATTATAATTATTATTATTATATTTAAACCCTAATTAGGGTTATATATTACATAATTTAATTTAGTGTTATTTATTTAATTTGTATTTTTAGTTTAATTAGTTTATTTAAATTGTAAAATTAATAGTTTTATTAAATAAATAATATAAAAATAATATTTTTATAAAAATTGTAATTTTTACAACTTTTAGTATATTTTTATGTTTTGTCCCTTTTTATTTATTTTTAGCGTAACTTTTGTATTTTCCGTTCATATTTAGTTTTAAGACATAGTTTTTGCCAAAGTTATTTTTACTTCTAGATTTTTAGGCTTTACCGTAAAATCCCTTAAGTGCTTTTTCTTTAGACTAAGATTTAAGTGCTTTAGAATTTTGCGACGCCTTTTTAAGTTTTAGTACCTTTTTAAGTTATTACCATTTGAGATATAGTTTTTCTTATAAGCTTTAATATTTTTAGATGCCTTTTACCTATGTATCAATTATCATTCCAATTAGTAATCTCAATTTGCGATTATAATTTTAAGTTAGTGGTAGTAATAAGGTTGGGTTAGTCGAGTGTTTTAAAGTTTTATAAGTCACTCTTTTTCTTTCTTATTTTTCGACGCCTTTTATTTTTCAACTCTTTTCTTTTTCTTCCTTATTTCTCGACGCGCTCTTTTTCTTTCTAATTTCTCGCCATTCTAGTTTTAAGACATAGATTTTTATTCTACTTCTTATCTAAATTTCTTAAAATTACGAAAATTTATTTTAAGTGGTTAAATTGATAGACATCAAAATTTTCTGGTTCGTAGTAATAGTTGAATTTGTACGTGGATCGGGTTATTGGAGCCAAACAGTACTCAATTATATTGAGACCAAACGAATCATGCCCCTCTGCTGCATCTTTTGGCTATTCGAAACGTGGGCAAAATCAGAAAAGTCTATTAATTGGATAACTTATATAATTTTTCTTTCCTTTTAAAAACTAATAGGATATTCAGTGAATGCACCGAGCAAGACGTTCACCACCTTTTGTACGTTCACCACCTGTAACTAGATCAAGACATCTAGCTAATATTACCGCCGTTGATTTTTCTTTAGAATCGTCATCCAGTCGACCAAGTACTCCAGTTCAAATTTCCGATAATCCATTTTTTGAAACCGACCTCACAATTGAGAATCCGGAGAATATTCAGGGACAATTCGTAGATCCTGAACCATTAAATTTTCCTCCGGAACCACCAATCATTCAAACAGAGATTGTTGAGGAACGAACCATTAAATCAGAATCCTCTAGTGATTCTGATTCAACAAATTCAATTATGGAGAATCTGGAACCTTTAAGTATGGAAGACCGAATGAGAGCTAAACGCACTGGCCAAGGTCACGCAATTACTCATCCAGACATTAATGCGCCAGATTATGAAATCAAAGGACAAATTCTACACATGGTGACTAATCAATGCCAATTTAGTGGTGCGCCGAAGGAAGATCCAAACGAACATCTTCGTACCTTTAATAGGATCTGCACACTATTTAAAATCCGAGAAGTGGAAGATGAACAGATATATCTCATGTTATTTCCCTGGACTTTAAAGGGAGAAGCCAAAGATTGGTTGGAATCGTTACCTGAATGGGCGATTGATACATGGGATGTTTTAGTTGAAAAATTTCTTAAACAATTCTTTCCTGCATCTAAAGCCGTAAGACTTCAAGCAGAAATTGTTACGTTCACACAGAAACCAAATGAAACTCTATATGAGGCATGGACAAGATTTGGAAAGTTATTAAGAGGATGTCCGCAACATGGTTTAGACACCTGTCAAATAGTACAAATATTCTACCAAGGATGCGACATCACTACAAGGAAAGACATCGACATAGCAGCTGGTGGTTCTATTATGAAGAAAAAAGAAACTGATGCTTACAAAATTATTGATAACACTGCTTCCCACTCACATGAGTGGCACCAAGAAAAAGATATCGTTAGATCATCTAAAGCAGCTAGAGCCGATTCTAGCCATGACTTAGATTCCATTTCTGCAAAGATAGATGTTGTAGAGAGACGAATGGAAAAGATGACTAAAGATATACACTCAATACGAATTAGTTGTGAGCAGTGTGGAGGATCACATTTGACAACAGATTGTCTCAGTATTGAATTAACAATGGAACAAAGAGAGAATGTTTCATATCTAAACCAAAGGCCTGGAAATAATTATCAGAATAATTATCAACCGCCAAGACCGATTTACAATCAAAACCAGAATTATAACCGAAATATTCCATACAACAATCAACAAGGTCCTAGCAATCAATAAGTATCCAATAATACTTACAATCAGCAAAGACCTAATTTTCAAAACAAACCACCACAAACCGATGATAAAAAGCCAAATTTAGAAGATATGATGACAAAGCTAGTTGAAACTCAAACGCAGTTTTTCACATCTCAAAAACAAACTAATGAACAAAATGCTCAAGCATTTAGAAATCAACAAGCTTCTATTCAAAACTTGGAACAAGAAGTAAGTAACCTAGCAAGGTGAATAGGTGAAAGAAAACCGGGAAGTTTACCTAGTGATACAAATGCTAACCACCGGAATGAAACAGCTAAAGCCATTACCACAAGAAGTGGTACAACACTTAAACCACCTGAAATACCTGTAACTTCTGATGAAGCTATTCCTACTCCAAATGAACCACAACCTGAACAAGATAAGGAAAAAGAACCGGTAGTTGAAAAGGTTAATGAAGATAACACAGTTAAGGCTAAACCTTATGTTAAACCATACCAACCACCACTTCCTTACCCGAGTAAAATGAAAAAAGAAAAACTTGAAGCCGAGCAATCCAAATTCTTGGATATGTTTAAACAGATAAATGTAAATCTTCCTTTCATTGATGTGATTTCAGGAATGCCTAGATATGCTAAATTCTTGAAAGATCTAATCACGAATAGAAAGAAAATGGAAGAACTCTCGGCTGTTACTATGAATGCTAATTGTTCTGCAGTACTGTTGAATAAGATACCAGAAAAATTATCTGATCCAGGAAGTTTCACAATTCCATGTTTTCTGAGTAGTCTTAGTTCAATAGAAGCATTAGCAGACTTAGGTGCTAGTATAAATTTAATGTCGTATTCACTATACGCTAAACTAGACCTTGGAGAATTGAAACCAACAAGAATAAGCATACAACTTGCCGATCGATCAATAAAATATCCTAGAGGGATAATGGAGAACATGCTAGTTAAAGTTGGTACTTTAGTATTTCCAGTAGATTTTGTTGTTCTGGACATGGAAGAAGATTCTCAAGTTCCTCTCATATTAGGAAGACCATTCTTAAACACGGCTAAAGCAATGATAGACGTGTTTGGTAAGAAACTGACCCTAAGTATAGAGGACGAGATTGTTACCTTTTCAGTTGATAGAGCAATGCAACAACCGCAATCTGCAGATGATACATGCTATTATATTCAAACTATAGATTCACATGCAGAATTGTTAGAAGAATTTCCAGAATTACAAGGAACAGGAGAATGTTCTTTAGGAGAAGGAACTGAACCAATTAATGAAGCTGAAATGTTAGCTACACTAATAGCTAATGGATATGAACCAACAACAGAAGAAATTCAAATGCTAAAAGAAGAAGACAGATATCGATATAAATCATCGATAGAAGAACCTCCAACATTAGAGTTAAAGCCACTTCCAAACCATTTGGAATACGCTTATTTACATGGTGAATCTGAATTACCTGTAATAATATCGTCTTCTCTTACTGAAAATGAGAAATCACAACTCATTTCTGTGTTGAAAGCTCATAAACCAGCCATTGCATGGAAGATTCATGATATAAAAGGAATAAGTCCTTCGTATTGCACGCATAAAATCCTTGTGGAAGAAGGTCATAAAACGTATGTGCAACGCCAACGAAGACTAAATCCTAATATGCAAGATGTTGTTAAGAAGGAAATTATTAAACTGCTAGATGCAGGTTTAATTTATCCAATTTCTGATAGTCCATGGGTAAGCCCAGTTCAATGCGTGCCTAAGAAGGGTGGCATAACTGTCATTACAAATGAGAAAAATGAGCTTATTCCTACTAGGACTGTAACAGGATGGCGTGTTTGTATTGATTATAGAAAATTAAATGACGCCACCAGAAAAGATCATTTTCCCTTACCTTTTATTGATCAAATGTTGGAAAGGTTAGCCGAAAATAGTTACTATTGCTTTCTTGATGGATTTTCCGGATATTTTCAAATTCCAATAGCACCCGAGGACCAAGAGAAAACCACATTCACGTGCCCTTATGGTACTTTTGCTTACAAACGCATGCCATTTGGACTTTGCAACGCCCCTGCAACCTTTCAAAGGTGCATGATGGCGATTTTTCACGACATGATAGAAGAATGCATGGAAGTTTTCATGGATGACTTTTCAGTCTTCGGTGATACATTTGAATCATGTCTAGCTAATCTTGAACGAATGCTTATTAGATGCGAACAATCAAATCTAGTACTTAATTGGAAGAAATGCCATTTCATGGTTAAAAAAGGCATCGTTCTTGGACATAAAATCTCAAAGGAAGGAATTGAAGTGGATAGAGCTAAAGTAGATGTAATTGCTAAACTTCCACATCCCACCAATGTTAGAGGAGTTAGGAGTTTTCTAGGGCATGCCGGTTTTTACCGACGTTTCATAAAAGATTTTTCTAAAATTGCCACTCCTATGAATAAACTCCTAGAAAAGGATGCTCCATTCATCTTTTCAGATGAATGTATCAAATCTTTTAATATTCTTAAAGAGAAACTCACTAATGCGCCGATCATGATAACACCAAATTGGAATCTACCGTTTGAATTAATGTGCGATGCAAGTGATTTTGCAATGGGAGCCGTTTTAGGACAAAGGATTGAAAAACGATTTCAACCTATATATTATGCTAGTAAGACATTACAAGGAGCACAAACGAACTATACAACTACTGAAAAAGAACTCCTTGCTATTGTCTTTGCTTTTGACAAATTTCGATCATATCTCGTTCTAGCTAAAACGGTGGTCTATACCGACCATTCTGCTCTTAGATACCTATTTTCGAAACAAGATGCTAAACCAAGATTAATCCGTTGGATCTTACTCTTACAAGAGTTTGATATTGAAATCCGAGATAAAAGAGGAGCAGAAAATCTCGCCGCTGATCATCTTTCTCGTCTTGAAAATCCCGAATTAGAAGTTCTAAATGAATCGGCCATACAAGACAACTTTCCTGATGAATATCTATTGAAGATAAATTATAATGAAATTCCATGGTTTGCAGACTATGCAAACTACTTAGTATTTGGATTCCTTGAAAATGGATTATCGTACCAAAAACGAAAGAAATTCTTCAGTAATATAAAACACTATTTTTGGGAAGATCCACATCTGTTTAAAAGTTGTCCCGATGGAATAATACGCCGATGTGTATTCGGAGATGAAGCTAGTAAAATTTTAAACCATTGTCACACAGGACCAACAGGAGGGCATTATGGGCCTCAACTAACAGCAAGAAAAGTTTATGATGCTGGATTCTATTGGCCTACAAGTTACAAAGACGCACACCTTCTTTGCAAATCCTGTGATGCTTATCAAAGGGCCGGAAAAATAAGTCAACGTGATGAAATGCCACAAAATGTCATTCAAGTATGTGAAGTATTTGACATTTGGGGTATTGACTTTATGGGTCCATTTCCAAAATCTCATAATAATCTCTATATTCTCGTTGCCATTGATTATGTATCTAAATGGGCGGAAGCACAAGCTCTCCCAACTAACGATGCACGAGTTATAGTCAATTTTTTAAAACGTCTTTTTGCAAGGTTTGGAACACCGAAAGCTTTAATAAGTGATCGGGGAACTCATTTCTGTAATAATCAACCTGAGAAAGTTCTTAAAAGATATGGAGTAACTCATAAAATCTCCACCGCATATCATCCACAAACTAGTGGACAAGTTGAAAATACCAACCGAGCTTTAAAACGTATTCTAGAAAAAACCGTAGGATCAAATCTGAAGGAATGGTCCATTAAATTGGAGGATGCACTCTGGGCTTTTAGAACAGCCTACAAAACTCCAATTGGAACCACACCTTTTAAACTCGTTTACGGAAAAGCATGTCATCTTCAAGTAGAAATTGAACACAAAGCATTTTGGGCTTTGAAGACATGTAATCTTGATTTACATGAAGCTGGACATCTACGGTTAAGTCAATTAAACGAATTAGAAGAATTAAGACATGAAGCATACGAAAATTCATTAATCTATAAAGAAAGAACGAAGAAATGGCATGATAAAAGAATCAGAAGTTCAAAAGAATTTAAAGAAGGAGACAAAGTTCTTCTTTTCAATTCACGATTCAAGCTATTTCCTGGAAAATTGAAATCAAGATGGTCTGGACCATTCATAGTCAAAAGAGTTTTCCCATACGGAACAGTAGAATTAATAAATTCAAATGGGATTGAATTTAAAGTAAATGGTCACAGAGTTAAACACTACATAGATAGTCCAATGGAAGTTGACAGCGAAGTTAATCACAATTTCGATACCACAGCTAACTAAGTGTGGAGAGAATCAAGTCTTTTAAAGGATAATATGTATTTCTGTTAGAGTTAGATTTTCTGTTTTCGTGTAGTTCTCAAAAATGGAACCCGAATGGTCTTTTTCTAGCAGACCCTAAAGAACTAGTCTTCTCCCTCCATTCTGAATTTTTATTTTTTTTAGGTTTTTACGAAATGAAGACTGCCTGTGAACTAAACCATGGTCTAATGCTACACGCTTTGATCACTAAACGTAATAATGACACACTTCTGAGTGAACTAGTATCAGTAATCAGAGAAAGATTGGACGGAGTAAGAAAAGAATCCAGATGCGAAGATAATAAGTTACAATTTGATAAAGGAAAATCAAAATCCGCAGCGAAAAGAAGAGCACGACACCTAGAAAGATGTCACAAATGCGGAAAATGGTCACATGGAGGTAAATGTTCAAATAATCAAACCTATTCAAACACCGAATTTGTTACTTTATGCAGAGACGGACCGTTCATATGTTTAGAAGAAAAAACACTAAATGCTCGAGGTTATGCCTATGTAGCTATGGAAAACCAATTAAACTGACTATCTTATGAGTGGGATAGATCGTATCACTAAGAATACTATCTCATAGGTAAGTCTGTACAGTTTTTTTTTTTTATTTTCATTTTTAACCTTTTGATAATAAACGCTAATTTGTTCGCTATAAAGTATTAAATTGGTATTTGATGAAATTAGGTTTGGCGACCGAAATTATTGATATCATTCAAAAATTTATTACATCACTGCGAAATTTAACGTTTATTCTTAAGGTATAAATATCTTTAATCAATCAACTCAAAATATTTCAAAAATTCGTCATGAGTTAAATTAGGTCATGGAACCGAAATTACTTTACCGAAGAAAGGGGCGTATATTTTTGATAATATTTGATTGATTAAAGTGGGATAAAAGCCAAAAAGATTTTTAATTTTATTTTTTACCATGTTTTTAAAATTAATATATAAATATTAAATTAATATTTTGAACTTTGTAAAATCAATATATTTAAGTTTGTAAATATTTGAAAAATTAATCTTTTTAATATAAGTTTGTATGTATAAAAACAAAAATATAATATAAGTTTGGTGTGAATTTATAATATGAATTTTTAATTAAGTTTGGTGTGAATTTTTAATTTTATGCATTTTAAATATAAGTTTGGTGTGAATTTAAAAACAAAAATTTACTTTATTTTGCTAAGTTAAAAATATGATTTTTAAAATTCGTCGTAAGTTGAAGACTAGGTCATTGAACCGAAATTGCTTTACCCGAGGGAGGGACGAGAACTTTTATTATCATTATTTTTAATCTTATTGAATTAAAGTATGCCAAAAACATTAAAAAAACCCAAAAATCTTTAATTTTAAAACCGCGCTTTGAATTGACAAATTTTAAAATTTTGTCGAGGGACGGACTAGGACATCGATCCGAAACACCCTCGCTCCTAAAGGAAAATAAATTTTTAAAATTTAATTAATTATAAGTTTTATAAAGTATAAGGTTTTATAAAAAAAAAAAAAAAGAAGGTCAAAACACTGTAGCCGGGTACCCATGCGATCGCATGGGAATCACCTTATACCTCCATGCGATCGCATGGAGGCAAAAATCTGGCCTGATACATACAGACAGCGAGTCTGTCTTTCTCACCACAACACACACACAAACACGAAACTCTCTCAAATCTTCACCAAATTTCATCAATTTTCCACCGTAATTCGTCATTTTTCTTGCTCTAATCATGCCTAGATTCTCATTCTTCAGCTAAATGGTAAAAATTACACCCCTAAACTCTATAAATTCCTAGTTTTTGTGATAATTACCAATTTTTTACCTAATGCAATTTTGTTAATTTCTAGTGTAATTAGTGTTAAATTGTTAGTATTTTATGCATGTATAACCTAGATTGATGCTATTTAACATGATTTGAAGCCAAAAACTTCAAAATTTTTAGAAATCTAGGGTTTGTGTTCTTGAGCAATTTGGGGCTTTTTGATATAAACGGGTTATGGCCGATTTTTGTCATGAATTATTGCTAAATTGAGTAGTGTAACATGTTTAGATAGTTAAATGATCCAAACATTGATCCTAAACATGATTTTTGGAGATTAAAGTGGACTTTTTAAGTCCAAAATTCATGAACTTGATTAATTTGATATATTTGCCATTTGAGACTTGTTTAATTATTAGTAATGACTATTTTGACATGTTATTTGAGTTAAATGCTTATGAACTTTGTATACATTTTCATATGTGCTTATTTGAAAAGTGTAGAATTGTGAAAAATTGTGAAAATGTGTATAAGTTTAATTTTGATTTAATATGTTATAGTGATTGTTTTAAGTTGTTATTTTGCTAACACTAATACATATTTGGATGCACAAATTTTGTGTTTAATGTGTTTTGCAGAAAGCCGATACTGGAGGTTCAGGAGCATCATCATCTAGACGACCAGCACCAGCACCAGAACCAGAACCAGAAATGCAACACGAACAAGAACCACAACAAGAACCACAACAACAGCCTGATCAGCACATACCTTATTATGATCCGGTACAGTTTGTTGATGAATTCATAGTATTCCCAATGAGGCCGTCAGTAGAATTCCCAACGATTCCTGAGCACACTCTGCATCCTAATCTGAGATTTGATAGGAGATGGAGAGATTACGAGACATATCAAAGGAACAAATTCAAATTGGTAACAAAAAATGTAGAGGTGCCAAGGGTAATCGATTGGGCCCCTTTGGAAACGGTCCATCTTGCTGACCGTGTTAGACAGCTTTTAGTTCAAAGGTATAACAGTTCTTCTTTTACAGATTGGGAACTTCTTTTCACCATTCATAGACCTGTATATAAGGAATGGTGTGTTGAGTTGATGAGTACTGTATCACTTGATACAAATATAGTTAGAATAGATGATAAAAGATTTCTTAGGTTTATCCTTGGCAGTAGGATGTACAGAATGTCTATGCTGGACATGGCCAGGGCTTTACAGATATATAATCCTGGTGAGTTGCTACTACCCGATTGTACAAACTTGATTCATTATGGTGAAAGGGTAGATAGCAACTTTGACGCTGATGCCATTTGGAGGCGTATGTCACATTTTGATGTTTTTACACGAGCAGGAGGACACTCCTATACACATATTGACAGAGCCGAGCTTCATATTATTCATAGATTTTTGGCTAACTCGATTACACAGAGAGGTCACAATAAAGAAAAAATTACCTTACATGATTTATTCTACCTAAAGTGTATTCGGGATCCTAGAAGCTTTGTCAATATCCCTTACTGTGTTGCTTTTTATTTATCTAAAATGGTAGAGGGAATGCAGAACGGGAGTATAATAGGAGGAGGTATTTTTGTTACTCTCATTGGAGAGTATTTAGGTGTTGATAGGAACCAAGGAGGTCCATTACAGCTTTGTAGAGAACAGGTTGAGCCCTTAGGATTGAAAGTTTATGTGGGTGCTAAGGTATTGAAAAGTAGATGTAACCAGGCAGTACCCTATGAGGGATCTCATCCTCAGGAAGAGAGAGGCTCAGACGAGGAAATGGAGGAGGCGGAAGACATTAGGGATGTCTTTCGAGATGCTATTCTTGACGTCCACGTTCGTATAGATGAGGAAGCAATGACGAACGCGGCCAGACATAGTATGTATGAGCAGTGGAACTCCGAGCGAGTATACGAGGATTATAGGCGATGCCAACACGATAGCTGGTTAGTTCATCAGCACCAAATCATGAGCCAGCTATCATATCAGGTACCAAATAACTATGTACCTACTCGACCTGCTCATTTTCCGCCACACAGCCCCGATATCCGACCACCCTTTAACAGGTATGACTATAACTAAGCCTATCAGAAAACCTATAACCAATAATGGAACCCGACTGACGAGATGAACTGGAACCCCTATCCAGACTGATTTGGTTCCATTGGTTATTTTTATGATTTATATGTTTTTATTTTTTTTTAATTATTCATGTTTAAACTTATGATATTGTGATACTTTAATGTATTGTTTAATATTTTTATTATTGTGTACTAATATTTCACATTTAGGATTTGAAAGTGGGATATTAAGTCCCATTTCAAATTGCCATGCATGTTTATATTTGTATGTATGTATATTGTAAATTGTACAAAACAGGGTAAAACAGCGCATTTTCAAAGACTGGCATTAAGTTCAGCAAAAGCAACTAATTTTGACGACAAGATGAAAAATATATGTGAAATAACAACGAGACGGAATGAACAAATGATGTGCACCATTTATCATTCAGAAAACAAACGCCAATATGTTTGGAAACTTTGGTAAAATTTAATCATTTTTACGCTAATCACCCTCAATAATTTAAATTGTTACTGATTTCTTGCAAATGAGGGCATTGCAAGATCTTAAGTGTGGGAAGGGGTTAAATTCTTTCGGATTTTTAAAATTTTTAACTTAAAACACTTGGTTACCATTAAAAATACTAGTAAAGCAGTAGTTGTATTAGAATCTACTACTCTCTGATAATAAAGAACAGCCCTAGTCTTATATACTGACTACCCAATTCTAGTAAAATTTTCAAAATTTCCAATTGAATGAATTCAAAATCATGTTTATACATATTTATGAACGATAAAACTAGGTGTTAACACCGAAATTATTGTTACCTTGGAAAGGACATAAATTAAGAAACAAACCAAAATGTTAGAATTCATTTAAGAATGGAATAGAGGAGAACAAAAAGGAAAATAAAAGCCAAGTGTGGGAAATTTTCACCGAGTTATTCAAAATATATATCACATATTTTTGTACAAATAATTGAAAATACTTTTGTTTTGGAAGATAATTAACTGTTTTACCCGATGAAAGAAAAGAAAAGATGGATCTACATGATGAATCAATTCCATCATTAAAAGGAAGTAAAGTCTTCCGAAAAAGACACGCGCTTCTTGATTTAAGTCATGAAGTTGTCGTCCAGACCAGCTGTAGGTTAACGAAAAACCTAGAAAAGTCATCTCTAAAATCAGCAAGAAATTCACGGACCTCAGCATCAAACAGGGTCGCCAAGTGGTCAGATTTATCCTAACCATGAGAAGGATTTATCTCGTACAATGGGGGGCACCGTGCAAATTAGCTTTATAAGACTAATGAATCAGATCCCCAGAAAGGATAATCTCCTTAACGATCAAAAATCAGCTTTTAAGACTGATATTACTCAATTCTAGAGATTGACCTTTAAGATTGAGAATTACAAACTCATGGAATTCAATGATATCTAAACTCGAGCTTGAACGAGAAAATATTTTGATCAAAATTACAAACCGATTTGTTTTCTGAAAACCCGTTTTCAATGCGTTCATTACCATTGAACGTAAAATCCTAGGAATTCACCTGGAATCCATTAGGTCACCTGAACCAAATCGGGTGTCAACCGTAAGAACGGTGGTTGCATAGCATGGTCAAAGACAGGACCTTGTGCCAGACCGAAAAATCATAAGGGTGAGCTTTACTATTGCTCCTACCAAGGATAGTAATTGCGTCCGACACGTTATAGACCATAATTAAAAGCATGTCAGGGGACATTGCCTTAACAGTTGCTTGTTCAACGCTTTCCTTTACAACCGGACGGTAGTTTATCGAAAGGTAATATTCGGAGCAAGTATACTGGATGTGTTGCTTTCCTAATACAAGGATAGCAAGTGGGTGACACAAAACCACAAGTTTTGAGCTAAAATTTTCAAATCTGAAACCCACCAAACCCACAAAAATATTTTGCAAACACCGGTGAAGGGTTATTCCGGAAAACTTATCTAGGGTAAAAGCTAGATTGAATTTTCAAAAAGATCAAATGTTTTCATAAAGATCCAATTTCTTAAAGGATCTAAATTTTTATAGTCATGTGGGACTGTAAACCACAACGTTACTACCATTGTTTATACCGCCGTAAAGAAATCACTGATGTACAAAGTGTGAAGAATAAAGAAGTGATTCTAGTATTTCAAGACTGTATTGCTTGAGGACAAGCAACGCTCAAGTGTGGGAATATTTGATAATGCTAAAGACGAACATATATTTCATAGCATTATCCCTCAAGAAAGACAAGCTTTTAGTTGCAACTGTTCTATTTACAAGTGATATTCGTTTAAATAATAAAAGGTGAAGACAAAAGACAGATTCGACGAATTGAAGACGCAAACGACCAAAAAGCTCAAAAGTACAAAATACAATCAATTAGATTCCAATTATTGATAAGAAACTTCTCAAAATTACAAGAGTACAAGATTCAAAACGCAAAGTACATGATATTAAATTATTCGCAAGGACGTTCGAAAATCCGGAACCGGGACCAGAGTCAACTCTCGACGCTCGACGCAACGGACTAAAAATTACAAGTCAACTATGCATATGAATATAATATAATATATAATTAATTCTTAAAATTAATATATATATTATATTATATTTAAATAAACGTCGGCAGAAGAAAACAACCAAATGTGGCTCTCCCCAGCTTGCCATTCGATCGCATGGCCTGGAAGGCATAAATCCATGCGATTGCATGAGCATCTTTTCCAGATCACAGGCCTATAAAAATCGAGCTTTGGTGCACCATTTATCCATCCATAATATCAATCTCTCTATCTATATACGTAATATATATATATATATATATATATTATATTTTAATTTTAATTTTAATTTTAATTCTAATAATAAGGGTATGTTAGCAAATGTTGTAAGGGTGTAAGTCGAAATTCTGTCCGTGTAACGCTACGCTATTTTTAATCATTGTAAGTTATGTTCAACCTTTTTAATTTAATGTCTCGTAGCTAAGTTATTATTATGCTTATTTAAAACGAAGTAATCATGATGTTGGGCTAATTACTAAAATTGGGTAATTGGGCTTTGTACCATAATTGGGGTTTGGACAAAAGAACGACACTTGTGGAAATTAGACTATGGGCTATTAATGGGCTTTATATTTGTTTAACTAAATGATAATTTGTTAATATTAATATAAAGATTTACAATTGGACGTCCCTATAAATAACCATATACACTCGATCGGATACGATGGGCAGGGTATTTATATGTACGAATAATCGTTCATTTAACCGGACACGGGAATGGATTAATAACCACTAGAATTATTAAAACAGGGGTGAAATTATGTACAAGGACACTTGGCATAATTGATAACAAAGTATTAAAACCTTGGGTTACACGCAGTCGACATCCTGGTGTAATTATTAAACAAAGTATTAAAACCTTGTTACAGTTTAAGTCCCCAATTAGTTGGAATATTTAACTTCGGCTATAAGGATAATTTGACGAGGATACTCGCACTTTATATTTATGACTGATGGACTGTTATGGACAAAAACCAGACGGACATATTAAATAATCCAGGACAAAGGACAATTAACCCATGGGCATAAAACTAAAATCAACACGTCAAACATCATGATTACGGAAGTTTAAATAAGCATAATTCTTTTATTTCATATTTAATTTCCTTTATTTTGTATTTAATTGCACTTCTAATTATCGCACTTTTATTTATTGTTATTATATTTAATTGCACTTTTAATTATCGCAAGTTTATTTTATCGCACTTTTATTTATCGCAATTTCATTATCGTTATTTACTTTACGCTTTAAATTAAGTCTTTTATTTATTTAATATTTTTATATTTTGTTTTAACTGCAACTAAAGTTTTAAAATCGACAAACCGGTCATTAAACGGTAAAAACACCCTTTATAATAATAATAATATTACTTATATATATATTTGTATTTTTATAAAATAAAACTAATATAGCGTTAAGCTTTGTTTAAAAGATTCCCTGTGGAACGAACCGGACTTACTAAAACTACACTACTGTACGATTAGGTACACTGCCTATAAGTGTTGTAGCAAGGTTTAAGTATATCCATTCTATAAATAAATAAATATCTTGTGTAAAATTGTATCGTATTTAATAGTTTTTCCTGTAAAAATATAAGCTATTTCATATACACCTCGTATAACATCAAGTATTTTTGGCGCCGCTGCCGGGGACAATCTAGCTTAAAAGCCGGAAGCGCAACGCTAATATATATAAAAAAAATACGCTTTTGTAAAAATACGTTTTAAATATTCAAAAATATAAAAAGAAAAACAAAAATATAAATATTTTTAAGAGTTTGGTAAATATTTAATTTTTATAAAGTTTCTTTATTTCTATTTTTTTAGTTTGTAAAAATATAAGTTTTATTTAATTTATAAATATATTTTATAAATATATTTTACAACAAAAACAGAAAATAAAAAAAATATATTAAAACTCGAGTCCGGTACTGTAGCAGCCCACTCTGCGGCCCGAAACCCTAGCCCGTGCGATCGCATGGCCGGGTAGCTTAGGTCTCATGCGATCGCATGAGCCCGTCTGACACGCCACAGTTGACTGCAGCCTGCATTAATTACGGATTATAATTATAATTATTATATTTAAACCCTAATTAGGGTTATATATTATATAATTTAATTTAGTGTTATTTATTTAATTTGTATTTTTAGTTTAATTAGTTTATTTAAATTGTAAAATTAATAGTTTTATGAAATAAATAATATAAAAATAATATTTTTATAAAAATTGTAATTTTTACAACTTTTAGTATATTTTATATTTTATCCCTTTTTTTTTTGTTTTTAGCGTAACTTTTGTATTTTCCGTTCATATTTAGTTTTAAGACATAGTTTTTGCCATAGTTATTTTTACTTCTAGATTTTTAGGCTTTGTCGTAAAATCCCTTAAGTGCTTTTTCTTTAGACTAAGATTTAAGTGCTTTAGAATTTTGCAACGCCTTTTTAAGTTTTAGTACCTTTTTAAGTTATTACCATTTGAGATATAGTTTTTCTTATAAGCTTTAATATTTTTAGATGCCTTTTACCTATGTATCAATTATCATTCCAATTAGTAATCTCAATTTGCGATTATAATTTTAAGTTAGTGGTATTAATAAGGTTGGGTTAGTCGAGTGTTTTAAAGTTTTATAAATCACTCTTTTTCTTTCTTATTTTTCGACGCCTTTTATTTTTCAACTCTTTTCTTTTTCTTCCTTATTTCTCGATGCGCTCTTTTTCTTTCTTATTTCTCGCCATTCTAGTTTTAAGACATAGATTTTTATTCTACTTCTTATCTAAATTTCTTAAAATTACGAAAATTTATTTTAAGTGGTTAAATTGATAGACATCAAAATTTTCTGGTTCGTAGTAATAGTTGGATTTGTACGTGGACCGGGTTATTGGAGCCAAACAGTACTCAATTATATTGAGACCAAACGAATCATGCCCATCTGCTGCATCTTTTGGCTATTCGAAACGTGGGCAAAATCAGAAAAGTCTATTAATTGGATAACTTATATAATTTTTCTTTCCTTTTAAAAACTAATAGGATATTCAGTGAATGCAACGAGCAAGACGTTCACCACCTTTTGTAAGTTCACCACCTGTAACTAGATCAAGACATCTAGCTAATATTACCGCCGTTGATTTTTCTTTAGAATCGTCATCCAGTCGACCAAGTACTCCAGTTCAAATTTCCGATAATCCATTTTTTGAAACCGACCTCACAATTGAGAATCCGGAGAATATTCAGGGACAATTCGTAGATCCTGAACCATTAAATTTTCCTCCGGAACCACCAATCATTCAAACAGAGATTGTTGAGAAACGAACCATTAAATCAGAATCCTCTAGTAATTCCTATTCAACAAATTCAATTATGGAGAATCTGGAACCTTTAAGTATGGAAGACCGAATGAGAGCTAAACGCCCTGGCCAAGGTCACGCAATTACTCATCCAGACATTAATGCGCCAGATTATGAAATCAAAGGACAAATTCTACACATGGTGACTAATCAATGCCAATTTAGTGGTGCGCCGAAGGAAGATCCAAACGAACATCTTCGTACCTTTAATAGGATCTGCACACTATTTAAAATCCGAGAAATGGAAGATGAACAGATATATCTCATGTTATTTCCCTGGACTTTAAAGGGAGAAGCCAAAGATTGGTTGGAATCGTTACCTGAATGGGCGATTGATACATGGGATGTTTTAGTTGAAAATTTTCTTAAACAATTCTTTCCTGCATCTAAAGCCGTAAGACTTCAAGCAGAAATTGTTACTTTCACACAGAAACCAAATGAAACTCTATATGAGGCATGGACAAGATTTGGAAAGTTATTAAGAGGATGTCCGCAACATGGTTTAGACACCTGTCAAATAGTACAAATATTCTACCAAGGATGTGACATCACTACAAGAAAAGACATCGACATAGCAGCTGGTGGTTCTATTATGAAGAAAACAGAAACTGATGCTTACAAAATTATTGATAACACTGCTTCCCACTCACATGAGTGGCACCAAGAAAAAGATATCGTTAGATCATCTAAAGCAGCTAGAGCCGATTCTAGCCATGACTTAGATTTCATTTCCGCAAAGATAGATGCTGTCGAGAGACGAATGGAAAAGATGACTAAAGATATACACTCAATACGAATTAGTTGTGAGCAGTGTGGAGGACCACATTTGACAAAAGATTGTCTCAGTATTGAATTAACAATGGAACAAAGAGAGAATGTTTCATATCTAAACCAAAGGCCTGAAAATAATTATCAGAATAATTATCAACCGCCAAGACCGATTTACAATCAAAACCAGAATTATAACCGAAATATTCCATACAACAATCAACAAGGTCCTAGCAATCAACAAGTATCCAATAATACTTACAATCAGCAAAGACCTAATTTTCAAAACAAACCACCACAAACCGATGATAAAAAGCCGAATTTAGAAGATATGATGACAAAGCTAGTTGAAACTCAAACGCAGTTTTTCACATCTCAAAAACAAACTAATGAACAAAATGCTCAAGCATTTAGAAATCAACAAGCTTCTATTCAAAACTTGGAACAAGAAGTAAGTAACCTAGCAAGGTTAATAGGTGAAAGAAAACTGGGAAGTTTACCTAGTGATACAAATGCTAACCCCCGGAATGAAACAGCTAAAGCCATTACCACAAGAAGTGGTACAACACTTAAACCACCTGAAATACCTGTAACTTCTGATGAACCTATTCCTACTCCACAAGAACCACAACCTGAACAAGATAAGGAAAAAGAACCGGTAGTTGAAAATGTTAATGAAGATAACACAGTTAAGGCTAAACCTTATGTTAAACCATACTAACCACCACTTCCTTACCCGAGTAAAATGAAAAAAGAAAAACTTGAAGCCGAGCAATCCAAATTCTTGGATATGTTTAAACAGATAAATGTAAATCTTCCTTTCATTGATGTGATTTCAGGAATGCCTAGATATGCTAAATTCTTGAAAGATCTAATCACGAATAGAAAGAAAATGGAAGAACTCTCGGCTGTTACTATAAATGCTAATTGTTCTGCAGTACTGTTGAATAAGATACCAGAAAAATTATCTGATCCAGGAGGTTTCACAATTCCATGTTTTCTGGGTAGTCTTAGTTCAATAGAAGCATTAGCAGACTTAGGTGCTAGTATAAATTTAATGTCGTATTCACTATACGCGAAACTAGACCTTAGAGAATTGAAACCAACAAGAATAAGCATACAACTAGCCGATCGATCAATAAAATATCCTAGAGGGATAATGGAGAACATGCTAGTTAAAGTTGGTACTTTAGTATTTCCAGTAGATTTTGTTGTTCTGAACATGGAAGAAGATTCTCAAGTTCCTCTCATATTAGGAAGATCATTCTTAAACACGGCTAAAGCAATGATAGACGTGTTTGGTAAGAAACTGACCCTAAGTATAGAGGACGAGAGTGTTACCTTTTCAGTTGATAGAGCAATGCAACAACCGCAATCTGCAGATGATACATGCTATTATATTCAAACTATAGATTCACATGCAGAATTGTTAGAAGAATTTCCTGAATTACAAGGAACAGGAGAATGTTCTTTAGGAGAAGGAACTGAACCAATTAATGAAGCTGAAATGTTAGCTACACTAATAGCTAATGGATATGAACCAACAACAGAAGAAATTCAAATGCTAAAAGAAGAAGACAGCTATCGATATAAATCATCGATAGAAGAACCTCCAACATTAGAGTTAAAGCCACTTCCAAACCATTTGGAATACGCTTATTTACATTGTGAATCTGAATTACCTGTAATAATATCTTCTTCTCTTACTGAAAATGAGAAATCACAACTCATTTCTGTGTTAAAAGCTCATAAACCAGCCATTGCATGGAAGATTCATGATATAAAAGGAATAAGTCCTTCGTATTGCATGCATAAAATCCTTATGGAAGAAGGTCATAAAACGTATGTGCAACGCCAACGAAGACTAAATCCTAATATGCAAGATGTTGTTAAGAAGGAAATTATTAAACTGCTAGATGCAGGTTTAATTTATCCAATTTCTGATAGTCCATGGGTAAGCCCAGTTCAATGCGTGCCTAAAAAGGGTGGCATGACTGTCATTACAAATGAGAAAAATGAGCTTATTCCTACTAGGACTGTAACAGAATGGCGTGTTTTTATTGATTATAGAAAATTAAATGACGCCACCAGAAAAGATCATTTTTCCTTACCTTTCATTGATCAAATGTTGGAAAGATTAGCCGGAAATAGTTACTATTGCTTTCTTGATGGATTTTTTGGATATTTTCAAATTCCAATAGCACCCAAGGACCAAGAGAAAACCACATTCACGTGCCCTTATGGTACTTTTGCTTACAAACGCATGCCATTTGGACTTTGCAACGCCCCTGCAACCTTTCAAAGGTGCATGATGGCGATTTTTCACGACATGATAGAAGAATGCATGGAAGTTTTCATGGATGACTTCTCAGTCTTCGGTGATACATTTGAATCATGTCTAGCTAATCTTGAACGAATGCTTATTAGATGCGAACAATCAAATCTAGTTCTTAATTGGAAGAAATGCCATTTCATGGTTAACGAAGGCATCGTTCTTGGACATAAAATCTCAAAGGAAGGAATTGAAGTGGATAGAGCTAAAGTAGATGTAATTGCTAAACTTCCACATCCCACCAATGTTAGAGGAGTTAGGAGTTTTCTAGGGCATGCCGGTTTTTACCGACGTTTCATAAAAGATTTTTCTAAAATTGCCACTCCTATGAATAAACTCCTAGAAAAGGATGCTCCATTCATCTTTTCAGATGAATGTATCAAATCTTTTAATATTCTTAAAGAGAAACTCACTAATGCACCGATCATGATAACACCAAATTGGAATCTATCGTTTGAATTAATGTGCGATGCAAGTGATTTTGCAATGGGAGCCGTTTTAGGACAAAGGATTGAAAAACGATTTCAACCTATATATTATGCTAGTAAGACATTACAAGGAGCACAAACGAACTATACAACTACTAAAAAATAACTCCTTGTTATTGTCTTTGCTTTTGACAAATTTCGATCATATCTCGTTCTAGCTAAAATGGTGGTCTATACCGACCATTCTGCTCTTAGATACCTATTTTCGAAACAAGATGCTAAATCAAGATTAATCCGTTGGATCTTACTCTTACAAGAGTTTGATATTGAAATCCGAGATAAAAGAGGAGCAGAAAATCTCGCCGCTGATCATCTTTCTCGTCTTGAAAATCCCGAATTAGAAGTTCTAAATGAATCGGCCATACAAGACAACTTTCCTGATGAATATCTATTGAAGATAAATTATAATGAAATTCCATGGTTTGCAGACTATGCAAACTACTTAGTATGTGGATTCCTTGAAAAAGGATTATCGTACCAAAAATGAAAGAAATTCTTCAGTAATATAAAACACTATTTTTGGGAAGATCCACATCTGTTTAAAAGTTGTCCCGATGGAATAATACGCCGATGTGTATTCGGAGATGAAGCTAGTAAAATTTTAAACCATTGTTGAAATGTCCCGTTCTTATTGATTAAAAACGTTCCATATTAATTGATTTCGTTGCGAGGTTTTGACCTCTATATGAGAAGTTTTTCAAAGACTGCATTCATTTTTAAACAAACCATAACCTTTATTTCATCAATAAAGGTTTAAAAAGCTTTACGTAGATTATCAAATAATGATAATCTAAAATATCCTGTTTACACACGACCATTACATAATGGTTTACAATACAAATATGTTACAACAAAATAAGTTTCTTGAATGCAGTTTTTACACAATATCATACAAGCATGGACTCCAAATCTTGTCCTTATTTAAGTATGCGACAGCGGAAGCTCTTAATAATCACCTGAGAATAAACATGCTTAAAACGTCAACAAAAATGTTGGTGAGTTATAGGTTTAACCTATATATATCAAATCGTAACAATAGACCACAAGATTTCATATTTCAATACACATCCCATACATAGAGATAAAAATCATTCATATGGTGAACACCTGGTAACCGACAATAACAAGATGCATATATAAGAATATCCCCATCATTCCGGGACACCCTTCGGATATGATATAAATTTCGAAGTACTAAAGCATCCGGTACTTTGGATGGGGTTTGTTAGGCCCAATAGATCTATCTTTAGGATTCGCGTCAATTAAGGTGTCTGTTCCCTAATTCTTAGATTACCAGACTTAATAAAAAGGGGCATATTCGATTTCGATAATTCAACCATAGAATGTAGTTTCACGTACTTGTGTCTATTTTGTAAATCATTTATAAAACCTGCATGTATTCTCATCCCAAAAATATTAGATTTTAAAAGTGGGACTATAACTCACTTTCACAGATTTTTACTTCGTCGGGAAGTAAGACTTGGCCACTGGTTGATTCACGAACCTATAACAATATATACATATATATCAAAGTATGTTCAAAATATATTTACAACACTTTTAATATATTTTGATGTTTTAAGTTTATTAAGTCAGCTGTCCTCGTTAGTAACCTACAACTAGTTGTCCACAGTTAGATGTACAGAAATAAATCGATAAATATTATCTTGAATCAATCCACGACCCAGTGTATACGTATCTCAGTATTGATCACAACTCAAACTATATATATTTTGGAATCAACCTCAACCCTGTATAGCTAACTCCAACATTCACATATAGAGTGTCTATGGTTGTTCCGAAATATATATAGATGTGTCGACATGATAGGTCGAAACATTGTATACGTGTCTATGGTATCTCAAGATTACATAATATATAATACAAGTTGATTAAGTTATGGTTGGAATAGATTTGTTACCAATTTTCACGTAGCTAAAATGAGAAAAATTATCCAATCTTGTTTTACCCATAACTTCTTCATTTTAAATCCGTTTTGAGTGAATCAAATTGCTATGGTTTCATATTGAACTCTATTTTATGAATCTAAACAAAAAAAGTATAGGTTTCTAGTCGGAAAAATAAGTTACAAGTCGTTTTTGTAAAGGTAGTCATTTCAGTCGAAAGAACGACGTCTAGATGACCATTTTAGAAAACATACTTCCACTTTGAGTTTAACCATAATTTTTGGATATAGTTTCATGTTCATAATAAAAATCATTTTCTCAGAATAACAACTTTTAAATCAAAATTTATCATAGTTTTTAATTAACTAACCCAAAACAGCCCGCGGTGTTACTACGACGGCGTAAATCCGGTTTTACGGTGTTTTTCGTGTTTCCAGGTTTTAAATCATTAAGTTAGCATATCATATAGATATAGAACATGTGTTTAGTTGATTTTAAAAGTCAAGTTAGAAGGATTAACTTTTGTTTGCGAACAAGTTTAGAATTAACTAAACTATGTTCTAGTGATTACAAGTTTAAACCTTCGAATAAGATAGCTTTATATGTATGAATCGAATGATGTTATGAACATCATTACTACCTTAATTTCCTTGGATGAACCTACTGGAAAAGAGAAAAATGGATCTAGCTTCAATGGATCCTTGGATGGCTCAAAGTTCTTGAAACAAAATCATGACACGAAAACAAGTTCAAGTAAGATCATCACTTGAAATAAGATTGTTATAGTTATAGAAATTGAACCAAAGTTTGAATATGATTATTACCTTGTATTAGAATGATAACCTACTGTAAGAAACAAAGATTTCTTGAGGTTGGATGATCACCTTACAAGATTGGAAGTGAGCTAGCAAACTTGAAAGTATTCTTGATTTTATGAAACTAGAACTTTTGGAATTTATGAAGAACACTTAGAACTTGAAGATAGAACTTGAGAGAGTTCAATTAGATGAAGAAAATTGAAGAATGAAAGTGTTTGTAGGTGTTTTTGGTCGTTGGTGTATGGATTAGATATAAAGGATATGTAATTTTGTTTTCATGTAAATAAGTCATGAATGATTACTCATATTTTTGTAATCTTATGAGATATTTCATGCTAGTTGCCAAATGATGGTTCCCACATGTGTTAGGTGACTCACATGGGCTGCTAAGAGCTGATCATTGGAGTGTATATACCAATAGTACATACATCTAAAAGCTGTGTATTGTACGAGTACGAATACGGGTGCATACGAGTAGAATTGTTGATGAAACTGAACGAGAATGTAATTGTAAGCATTTTTGTTAAGTAGAAGTATTTTGATAAGTGTATTGAAGTCTTTCAAAAGTGTATAAATACATATTAAAACACTACATGTATATACATTTTAACTGAGTCGTTAAGTCATCGTTAGTCGTTACATGTAAGTGTTGTTTTGAAACCTTTAGGTTAACGATCTTGTTAAATGTTGTTAACCCAATGTTTATAATAACAAAAGAGATTTTAAATTATTATATTATCATGATATTATGATGTACGAATATCTCTTAATATGATATATATACATTAAATTTCGTTACAACGATAAACGTTACATATATGTCTCGTTTCAAAATCATTAAGTTAGTAGTTTTGTTTTTTTTTACATATGTAGTTCATTGTTAATATAATTAATGATATGTTTACTTATCATAATATCATGTTAACTATATATATAACCATATATATGTCATCATATAGTTTTTTTTACAAGTTTTAACGTTCGTGAATCACCGGTCAACTTGGGTGGTCAATTGCCTATATGAAACCTATTTCAATTAATCAAGTCTTAACAAGTTTGATTGCTTAACATGTTGGAAACATTTAATCATGTAAACATCAATCTCAATTAATATATATAAACATGGAAAAGTTCGGGTCACTACAGTACCTACCCGTTAAATAAATTTCGTCCCGAAATTTTAAGCTGTTGAAGGTGTTGACGAATCTTCTGGAAATAGATGCGGGTATTTCTTCTTCATCTGATCTTCACGCTCCCAGGTGAACTCGGGTCCTCTACGAGCATTCCATCGAACCTTAACAATTGGTATCTTGTTTTGCTTAAGTCTTTTAACCTCACGATCCATTATTTCGACGGGTTCTTCGATGAATTGAAGTTTTTCGTTGATTTGGATTTCATCTAACGGAATAGTGAGATCTTCTTTAGCAAAACATTTCTTTAAATTCGAGACGTGGAAAGTGTTATGTACAGCCGCGAGTTGTTGAGGTAACTCTAGTCGGTAAGCTACTGGTCCGACACGATCAATAATCTTGAATGGTCCAATATACCTTGGATTTAATTTCCCTCGTTTACCAAATCGAACAACGCCTTTCCAAGGTGAAACTTTAAGCATGACCATCTCTCCAATTTCAAATTCTATATCTTTTCTTTTAATGTCAGCGTAGCTCTTTTGTCGACTTTGGGCGGTTTTCAACCGTTGTTGAATTTGGATGATCTTCTCGGTAGTTTCTTGTATAATCTCCGGACCCGTAATCTGTCTATCCCCCACTTCACTCCAACAAATCGGAGACCTGCACTTTCTACCATAAAGTGCTTCAAACGGCGCCATCTCAATGCTTGAATGGTAGCTGTTGTTGTAGGAAAATTCTGCTAACGGTAGATGTCGATCCCAACTGTTTCCGAAATCAATAACACATGCTCGTAGCATGTCTTCAAGCGTTTGTATCGTCCTTTCGCTCTGCCCATCAGTTTGTGGATGATAGGCAGTACTCATGTCTAGACGAGTTCCTAATGCTTGCTGTAATGTCTGCCAGAATCTTGAAATAAATCTGCCATCCCTATCAGAGATAATAGAGATTGGTATTCCATGTCTGGAGACGACTTCCTTCAAATACAGTCGTGCTAACTTCTCCATCTTGTCATCTTCTCTTATTGGTAGGAAGTGTGCTGATTTGGTGAGACGATCAACTATTACCCAAATAGTATCAAAACCACTTGCAGTCCTTGGCAATTTAGTGATGAAATCCATGGTAATGTTTTCCCATTTCCATTCCGGGATTTCGGGTTGTTGAAGTAGACCTGATGGTTTCTGATGCTCAGCTTTGACCTTAGAACACGTCAAACATTCTCCTACGTATTTAGCAACATCGGCTTTCATACCCGGCCACCAAAAATGTTTCTTGAGATCCTTGTACATCTTCCCCGTTCCAGGATGTATTGAGTATCTGGTTTTATGAGCTTCTCTAAGTACCATTTCTCTCATATCTCCAAATTTTGGTACCCAAATCCTTTCAGCCCTATACCGGGTTCCGTCTTCCCGAATATTAAGATGCTTCTCCGATCCTTTGGGTATTTCATCCTTTAAATTTCCCTCTTTTAAAACTCCTTGTTGCGCCTCCTTTATTTGAGTAGTAATGTTATTATGAATCATTATATTCATAGATTTTACTCGAATGGGTTCTCTATCCTTCCTGCTCAAGGCATCGGCTACCACATTTGCCTTCCCCGGGTGGTAACGAATCTCAAAATCGTAATCATTCAATAATTCAATCCACCTACGCTGCCTCATATTCAGTTGTTTCTGATTAAATATGTGTTGAAGACTTTTGTGGTCGGTATATATAATACTTTTGACACCATATAAGTAGTGCCTCCAAATCTTTAATGCAAAAACAACCGCGCCTAATTCCAAATCATGCGTCGTATAATTTTGTTCGTGAATCTTCAATTGTCTAGACGCATAAGCAATCACCTTCGTTCGTTGCATTAATACACAACCGAGACCTTGCTTTGATGCGTCACAATAAATCACAAAATCATCATTCCCTTCAGGCAATGACAATATAGGTGCCGTAGTTAGCTTTTTCTTCAATAACTGAAACGCTTTCTCTTGTTCATCATTCCATTCAAATTTCTTCCCTTTATGCGTTAATGCAGTCAAGGGTTTTGCTATTCTGGAAAAGTCTTGGATGAACCTTCTGTAGTAACCAGCTAGTCCTAAAAACTGGCGTATGTGTTTCGGAGTTTTCGGGGTTTCCCACTTTTCAACAGTTTCTATCTTTGCCGGATCTACCTTAATACCTTCTTTGTTCACTATGTGACCGAGGAATTGAACTTCTTCCAACCAAAATGCACACTTTGAAAACTTAGCGTACAATTCTTCCTTCCTCAATACTTCTAACACCTTTCTCAAATGTTCACCGTGTTCTTGGTCATTCTTTGAGTAAATAAGTATGTCATCAATGAAAACAATGACAAACTTGTCAAGGTATGGTCCACACACTCGGTTCATAAGGTCCATGAACACAGCTGGTGCATTAGTTAAACCAAACGGCATGACCATAAACTCGTAATGACCGTAACGTGTTCTGAAAGCAGTCTTTGGAATATCATCTTCTTTCACCCGCATTTGATGATACCCGGAACGTAAGTCAATCTTTGAATAAACAGACGAGCCTTGTAGTTGATCAAATAAGTCATCGATTCTCGGTAGTGGGTAGCGGTTCTTGATGGTAAGTTTGTTCAACTCTCGGTAGTCGATACACAACCTGAATGTACCATCTTTCTTTTTGACAAACAAAACAGGAGCTCCCCACGGTGATGTGCTTGGTCGAATGAAACCACGCTCTAAAAGTTCTTGTAATTGGCTTTGCAGTTCTTTCATCTCGCTGGGTGCGAGTCTGTAAGGAGCACGAGCTATTGGTGCAGCTCCTGGTACAAGATCTATTTGAAATTCAACGGATTGATGTGGGGGTAATCCCGGTAATTCTTTCGGAAATACATCGGGAAATTCTTTTGCAATGGGAACATCATTGATGCTCTTTTCTTCAGTTTGTACTTTCTCGACGTGTGCTAGAACAGCATAGCAACCTTTTCTTATTAGTTTTTGTGCCTTCAAATTACTAATAAGATGTAGCTTCGTGTTGCCCTTTTCTCCATACACCATTAAGGGTTTTCCTTTTTCTCGTATAATGCGAATTGCATTTTTGTAACAAACGATCTCCGCTTTCACTTCTTTCAACCAGTCCATACCGATTATCACATCAAAACTCCCTAACTCTACTGGTATCAAATCAATCTTAAATGTTTCGCTAACCAGTTTAATTTCTCGATTCCGACATATATTATCTGCTGAAATTAATTTACCATTTGCTAATTCGAGTAAAAATTTACTATCCAAAGGCGTCAATGGACAACTTAATTTAGCACAAAAATCTCTACTCATATAGCTTCTATCCGCACCCGAATCAAATAAAACGTAAGCAGATTTATTGTCAATAAGAAACGTACCCGTAACAAGCTCCGGGTCTTCCTGTGCCTCTGCAGCATTAATATTGAAAACTCTTCCACGGCCTTGTCCATTCGTGTTCTCCTGGTTCGGGCAATTTCTAATAATGTGGCCTGGTTTTCCACATTTATAACAAACTACATTGGCATAACTTGCTCCGACACTACTTGCTCCGCCATTACTCGTTCCGACACCATTTGTTCCTTTCGTTCTATTAACCCCTGGTCCGTAGACCTCACACTTCGCCGCGCTATGACCATTTCTTTTACACTTGTTGCAAAATTTGGTGCAGAACCCCGAGTGATTCTTTTCACACCTTTGGCATAGTTGCTTCTGATTGTTGTTGTTGTTGCGGTTATTATTGTTGTTGGGATGATTGTTGTAGTTGCTGTTGTTGTTGTTGTTGTTGTTGTTGTTGTTGGGCCGTTTGTTGTAGTTGCGATTGATGTTGCGATTGTTGGGATAATTGTTGCGATTATTGTTGTAATTGCTGTTGTTGTTGTATTGGTGATTCTTATCACCGTTTTCCTCCCACTTTCTTTTGACTTGCTTCACATTGGCCTCTTCAGCAGTCTGTTCTTTAATTCTTTCTTCAATCTGGTTCACTAGTTTGTGAGCCATTCTACATGCCTGTTGTATGGAGGCGGGCTCGTGTGAACTTATATCTTCTTGGATTCTTTCCGGTAATCCTTTCACAAACGCGTTGATCTTCTCTTCCTCATCTTCGAATGCTCCCGGACACAATAGGCACAATTCTGTGAATCGTCTTTCGTACGTGGTAATATCAAATCCTTGGGTTCGTAACCCTCTAAGTTCTGTCTTGAGCTTATTGACCTCGGTTCTGGGACGGTACTTCTCGTTCATCAAGTGCTTGAATGCTGACCACGGTAGTGCGTACGCATCATTTTGTCCCACTTGCTCTAGATAGGTATTCCACCATGTTAACGCAGAACCTGTGAAGGTATGCGTAGCGTACTTCACTTTGTCCTCTTCAGTACACTTACTTATGGCAAACACCGATTCAACCTTCTCGGTCCACCGTTTCAATCCGATCGGTCCTTCGGTTCCATCAAATTCCAAAGGTTTGCAGGCAGTGAATTCTTTGTAGGTGCATCCTACACGATTTCCTGTACTGCTAGATCCAAGGTTATTGTTGGTATGTAGCGCAGCCTGTACTGCGGCTATGTTTGAAGCTAGAAAAGTACGGAATTCCTCTTCATTCATATTCACGGTGTGTCGAGTAGTCGGTGCCATTTCCTTCAAAATAGTTAAATGGAACAAGTTAATCATACAGAATATTAAGAGTAGTTAATAGTATTTCGTAGCATAATATGAACTCATTTATAAAAGCTTTTTCTTCATATTAGCGTTTTATAAGTTTAAATTCGGGTAGTACCTACCCGTTAAGTTCATACTTAGTAGCTAATATACAATTCAACTACTACAATTCTATATGAAAAACTGATTATAATAATATTTCGCGTTCAAACTTTTATACAATATTTTACAAACTTACAATACCGCTTATTTTACATAAAGCATGAAATATAGCACACAATAACTTTGATACAAGATAGTTGTGAAGACAATTCTAGCTAGTACACAAGTCGTTCAGCAAAGGCAATAAAGACACGTAATTCATACGTCCAGAAACAAGTCATGCATTCTGGTTTTACTAGGACTACTTCCCATCCTTGGTCTTGTGCAACATAACCGTTATGGCCGTTGATAAGACAGCGTGTTGTAACGTCATCAAAGGGACGAGGGTTACGTAATGTCCAACAGTCCCGTAATAATCTAAAAACCTCATTTCTTACCCCAATTACCGACTCCGTCACTTGTGGAAACGTTTTGTTTAATAGTTGTAGCCCGATGTTCTTATTCTCACTTTGGTGAGAAGCGAACATTACTAATCCGTAAGCATAACATGCTTCTTTATGTTGCATGTTAGCCGCTTTTTCTAAATCACGAAGTCCAATATTCGGATATATTGAGTCAAAATAATTTCTTAACCCGTTGCGTAAAATAGCATTTGGGTTCCCCGCAATATATGCGTCAAAGTAAACACATCGTAACTTATGGGTTTCCCAATGTGATATCCCCCATCTTTCAAACGAAAGTCTCTTATAAACCAAGACATTCTTGGAACGTTCTTCGAATGTCTTACAAACTGATCTCGCCTTAAATAGTTGTGCCGAAGAATTCTGGCCGACTCTAGACAAGATTTCATCAATCATGTCTCCGGGTAGGTCTCTTAAAATATTGGGTTGTCTATCCATTTTGTGTTTTTAAACTGTAAAATAGACAAGAGTTAGTTTCATAAAAAAAATACTTATTAATACAAGCAATTTTTACATATATCATAAAGCATAAGAACACTATATTACATATATTACACCACACGAATACAACTATCTTATTCCGACTCGCTCGTTTCTTCTTCTTCGGTTTTGGTTCGTTTTGCCAAGTTTCTAGGGATATATGATGTTCCCCTAATACGAGCCGTCGTTGTCCACATTGGTTTAGAAAAACCTGGTGGTTTAGAGGTTCCCGGGTCATTGTTACAACTTAAGGACTTCGGGGGTTGACGATACATATAAAGTTCATCGGGTTTGGAATTAGATTTCTCTATTTTTATGCCCTTTCCCTTATTATTTTCTTTTGCCTTTTTAAATTCAGTTGGGGTAATTTCTATAACATCATCGGAATTCTCGTCGGAATCCGATTCATCGGAGAATTGGTAATCCTCCCAATATTTTGCTTCCTTGGCGGAAACACCATTGACCATAATTAACTTTGGTCGGTTGGTTGAGGATTTTCTTTTACTTAACCGTTTTATTATTTCCCCCACCGGTTCTATTTCTTCATCCGGTTCCGATTCTTCTTCCGGTTCCGATTCTTCTTCCGGTTCCGACTCTTCTTCCGGTTCCTCTTCGGGAACTTGTGAATCAGTCCACAAATCATTCCAATTTACATTTGACTCTTCATTATTATTAGGTGAGTCAATGGGACTTGTTCTAGAGGTAGACATCTATCACATAATATCAAACACGTTAAGAGATTAATATATCACATAATATTCATATGTTAAAAATATATAGTTTCCAACAAAAATGTTAAGCAATCATTTTTAAAGAAAACACGGTCGAAGTCCAGACTCACTAATGCATCCTAACAAACTCGATAAGACACACTAATGCAAATTTTCTGGTTCTCTAAGACCAACGCTCTGATACCAACTGAAATGTCCCGTTCTTATTGATTAAAAACGTTCCATATTAATTGATTTCGTTGCGAGGTTTTGACCTCTATATGAGAAGTTTTTCAAAGACTGCATTCATTTTTAAACAAACCATAACCTTTATTTCATCAATAAAGGTTTAAAAAGCTTTACGTAGATTATCAAATAATGATAATCTAAAATATCCTGTTTACACACGACCATTACATAATGGTTTACAATACAAATATGTTACAACAAAATAAGTTTCTTGAATGCAGTTTTTACACAATATCATACAAGCATGGACTCCAAATCTTGTCCTTATTTAAGTATGCGACAGCGGAAGCTCTTAATAATCACCTGAGAATAAACATGCTTAAAACGTCAACAAAAATGTTGGTGAGTTATAGGTTTAACCTATATATATCAAATCGTAACAATAGACCACAAGATTTCATATTTCAATACACATCCCATACATAGAGATAAAAATCATTCATATGGTGAACACCTGGTAACCGACAATAACAAGATGCATATATAAGAATATCCCCATCATTCCGGGACACCCTTCGGATATGATATAAATTTCGAAGTACTAAAGCATCCGGTACTTTGGATGGGGTTTGTTAGGCCCAATAGATCTATCTTTAGGATTCGCGTCAATTAAGGTGTCTGTTCCCTAATTCTTAGATTACCAGACTTAATAAAAAGGGGCATATTCGATTTCGATAATTCAACCATAGAATGTAGTTTCACGTACTTGTGTCTATTTTGTAAATCATTTATAAAACCTGCATGTATTCTCATCCCAAAAATATTAGATTTTAAAAGTGGGACTATAACTCACTTTCACAGATTTTTACTTCGTCGGGAAGTAAGACTTGGCCACTGGTTGATTCACGAACCTATAACAATATATACATATATATCAAAGTATGTTCAAAATATATTTACAACACTTTTAATATATTTTGATGTTTTAAGTTTATTAAGTCAGCTGTCCTCGTTAGTAACCTACAACTAGTTGTCCACAGTTAGATGTACAGAAATAAATCGATAAATATTATCTTGAATCAATCCACGACCCAGTGTATACGTATCTCAGTATTGATCACAACTCAAACTATATATATTTTGGAATCAACCTCAACCCTGTATAGCTAACTCCAACATTCACATATAGAGTGTCTATGGTTGTTCCGAAATATATATAGATGTGTCGACATGATAGGTCGAAACATTGTATACGTGTCTATGGTATCTCAAGATTACATAATATATAATACAAGTTGATTAAGTTATGGTTGGAATAGATTTGTTACCAATTTTCACGTAGCTAAAATGAGAAAAATTATCCAATCTTGTTTTACCCATAACTTCTTCATTTTAAATCCGTTTTGAGTGAATCAAATTGCTATGGTTTCATATTGAACTCTATTTTATGAATCTAAACAAAAAAAGTATAGGTTTCTAGTCGGAAAAATAAGTTACAAGTCGTTTTTGTAAAGGTAGTCATTTCAGTCGAAAGAACGACGTCTAGATGACCATTTTAGAAAACATACTTCCACTTTGAGTTTAACCATAATTTTTGGATATAGTTTCATGTTCATAATAAAAATCATTTTCTCAGAATAACAACTTTTAAATCAAAATTTATCATAGTTTTTAATTAACTAACCCAAAACAGCCCGCGGTGTTACTACGACGGCGTAAATCCGGTTTTACGGTGTTTTTCGTGTTTCCAGGTTTTAAATCATTAAGTTAGCATATCATATAGATATAGAACATGTGTTTAGTTGATTTTAAAAGTCAAGTTAGAAGGATTAACTTTTGTTTGCGAACAAGTTTAGAATTAACTAAACTATGTTCTAGTGATTACAAGTTTAAACCTTCGAATAAGATAGCTTTATATGTATGAATCGAATGATGTTATGAACATCATTACTACCTTAAGTTCCTTGGATGAACCTACTGGAAAAGAGAAAAATGGATCTAGCTTCAATGGATCCTTGGATGGCTCAAAGTTCTTGAAACAAAATCATGACACGAAAACAAGTTCAAGTAAGATCATCACTTGAAATAAGATTGTTATAGTTATAGAAATTGAACCAAAGTTTGAATATGATTATTACCTTGTATTAGAATGATAACCTACTGTAAGAAACAAAGATTTCTTGAGGTTGGATGATCACCTTACAAGATTGGAAGTGAGCTAGCAAACTTGAAAGTATTCTTGATTTTATGAAACTAGAACTTTTGGAATTTATGAAGAACACTTAGAACTTGAAGATAGAACTTGAGAGAGTTCAATTAGATGAAGAAAATTGAAGAATGAAAGTGTTTGTAGGTGTTTTTGGTCATTGGTGTATGGATTAGATATAAAGGATATGTAATTCTGTTTTCATGTAAATAAGTCATGAATGATTACTCATATTTTTGTAATCTTATGAGATATTTCATGCTAGTTGCCAAATGATGGTTCCCACATGTGTTAGGTGACTCACATGGGCTGCTAAGAGCTGATCATTGGAGTGTATATACCAATAGTACATACATCTAAAAGCTGTGTATTGTACGAGTACGAATACGGGTGCATACGAGTAGAATTGTTGATGAAACTGAACGAGAATGTAATTGTAAGCATTTTTGTTAAGTAGAAGTATTTTGATAAGTGTATTGAAGTCTTTCAAAAGTGTATAAATACATATTAAAACACTACATGTATATACATTTTAACTGAGTCGTTAAGTCATCGTTAGTCGTTACATGTAAGTGTTGTTTTGAAACCTTTAGGTTAACGATCTTGTTAAATGTTGTTAACCCAATGTTTATAATAACAAAAGAGATTTTAAATTATTATATTATCATGATATTATGATGTACGAATATCTCTTAATATGATATATATACATTAAATTTCGTTACAACGATAAACATTACATATATGTCTCGTTTCAAAATCATTAAGTTAGTAGTTTTGTTTTTTTTTACATATGTAGTTCATTGTTAATATAATTAATGATATGTTTACTTATCATAATATCATGTTAACTATATATATAACCATATATATGTCATCATATAGTTTTTTTTACAAGTTTTAACGTTCGTGAATCACCGGTCAACTTGGGTGGTCAATTGCCTATATGAAACCTATTTCAATTAATCAAGTCTTAACAAGTTTGATTGCTTAACATGTTGGAAACATTTAATCATGTAAACATCAATCTCAATTAATATATATAAACATGGAAAAGTTCGGGTCACTACAATTGTCACACAGGACCAACAGGAGGGCATTATGGGCCTCAACTAACAGCAAGAAAAGTTTATGATGCTGGATTCTATTAGCCTACAAGTTACAAAGACGCACACCTTCTTTGCAAATCCTGTGATGCTTGTCAAAGGGCCGGAAAAATAAGTCAACGTGATGAAATGCCACAAAATGTCATTCAAGTATGTGAAGTATTTGACATTTGGGGTATTGACTTTATGGGTCCATTTCCAAAATCTCATAATAATCTCTATATTCTCGTAGCCATTGATTATGTATCTAAATGGACGGAAGCACAAGCTCTCCCAACTAACGATGCACGAGTTATAGTCAATTTTTTAAAACGTCTTTTTGCAAGGTTTGGAACACCGAAAGCTTTAATAAGTGATCGGGGAACTCATTTCTGTAATAATCAACTTGAGAAAGTTCTTAAAAGATATGGAGTAACTCATAAAATCTCCACCGCATATCATCCACAAACTAGTGGACAAGTTGAAAATACCAACCGAGCTTTAAAACGTATTCTATAAAAAACCGTAGGATCAAATCCGAAGGAATGGTCCATTAAATTGGAGGATGCACTCTGGGCTTTTAGAACAGCCTACAAAACTCCAATTGGAACCACACCTTTTAAACTCGTTTACGGAAAAGCATGTCATCTTCCAGTAGAAATTGAACACAAAGCATTTTGGGCTTTGAAGACATGTAATCTTGATTTACATGAAGCTGGACGTCTACGGTTAAGTCAATTAAACGAATTAGAAGAATTAAGACATAAAGCATACGAAAATTCATTAATTTATAAAGAAAGAAAGAAGAAATGGCATGATAAAAGAATCGGAAGTTCAAAAGAATTTAAAGAAGGAGACAAAGTTCTTCTTTTCAATTCACGATTCAAGCTATTTCCTGGAAAATTGAAATCAAGATGGTCTGGACCATTCATAGTTAAAAGAGTTTTCCCATACGGAACAGTAGAATTAATAAATTCAAATGGGATTGAATTTAAAGTGAATGGTCACAGAGTTAAACACTACATAGATAGTCCAATGGAAGTTGACAGCGAAGTTAATCACAATTTCGATACCACAGCTAACTAAGTGTGGGGAGAATCAAGTCTTTTAAAGGATAATATGTATTTCTGTTAGAGTTATATTTTCTGTTTTCGTGTAGTTCTCGAAAATGGAACCCGAATGGTCTTTTCCTAGCAGACCCTAAAGAACTAGTCTTCTCCCCCCATTCTGAATTTTTATTTTTTTTAGGTTTTTACGAAATGAAGACTGCCTGTGAACTAAACCATGGTCTAATGCTACACGCTTTGATCACTAAACGTAATAATGACACACTTCCGAGTGAACTAGTATCAGTAATCAGAGAAAGATTGGACGGAGTAAGAAAAGAATCCAGATGCGAAGATAATAAGTTACAATTTGGTAAAGGAAAATCAAAATCCGCAGCGAAAAGAAGAGCACGACACCTAGAAAGATGTCACAAATGCGGAAAATGGTCACATGGAGGTAAATGTTCAAATAATCAAACCTATTCAAACACCGAATTTGTTACTTTATGCAGAGACGGACCGTTCATATGTTTAGAAGAAAAAACACTGAATGCTCGAGGTTACGCCTATGTAGCTATGGAAAACCAATTAAACCAACTATCTTATGAGTGGGATAGATCGTATCACTAAGAATACTATCTCATAGGTAAGTCTGTACAGTTTTTATTTTTTATTTTCATTTTTAACCTTTTGATAATAAACGCTAATTTGTTCGCTATAAAGTATTAAATTGGTATTCGATGAAATTAGGTTTGGCGACCGAAATTATTGATATCATTCAAAAATTTATTACATCACTGCAAAATTTAACGTTTATTCTTAAGGTATAAATATCTTTAATCAATCAACTCAAAATATTTCAAAAATTCGTCATGAGTTAAATTAGGTCATGGAACCGAAATTACTTTACCGAAAAGAGGGGCGTATATTTTTGATAATATTTGATTGATTAAAGTGGGATAAAAGCCAAAAAGATTTTTAATTTTATTTTTTACCATGTTTTTAAAATTAATATATAAATATTAAATTAATATTTTGAACTTTGTAAAATCAATATATTTAAGTTTGTAAATATTTGAAAAATTAATCTTTTTAATATAAGTTTGTATGTATAAAAACAAAAATATAATATAAGTTTGGTGTGAATTTATAATATGAATTTTTAATTAAGTTTGGTGTGAATTTTTAATTTTATGCATTTTAAATATAAGTTTGGTGCGAATTTAAAAACAAAAATTTACTTCATTTTGCTAAGTTAAAAATATGATTTTTAAAATTCGTCGTAAGTTGAAGACTAGGTCATTGAACCGAAATTGCTTTACCCGAGGGAGGGACGAGAACTTTTATTATCATTATTTTTAATCTTATTGAATTAAAGTATGCCAAAAACATTAAAAAAAACCCAAAAATCTTTACTTTTAAAACCGCGCTTTGAATTGACAAATTTTAAAATTTTGTCGAGGGACGGACTAGGACATCGATCCGAAACACCCTCGCTCCTAAAGGAAAACAAATTTTTAAAATTTAATTAATTATAAGTTTTATAAAGTATAAGGTTTTATAAAAAATAAAAATAAAAATAAAAAAAAGAAGGTCAAAACACTGTAGCCGGGTACCCATGCGATCGCATGGGAATCACCTTATACCTCCATGCGATCGCATGGAGGCAAAAATCTGGCCTGATACATACAGACAGCGAGTCTGTCTTCCTCACCACAACACACACACAAACACGAAACTCTCTCAAATCTTCACCAAATTTCATCAATTTTCCACCGTAATTCGTCATTTTTCTTGCTCTAATCATGCCTAGATTCTCATTCTTCAGCAAAATGGTAAAAATTACACCCCTAAACTCTATAAATTCCTAGTTTTTGTGATAATTACCAATTTTTTACCTAATGCAATTTTGTTAATTTCTAGTGTAATTAGTGTTAAATTGTTAGTATTTTATGCATGTATAACCTAGATTGATGCTATTTAACATGATTTGAAGCCAAAAACTTCAAAAATTTTAGAAATCTAGGGTTTGTGTTCTTGAGCAATTTGGGGCTTTTTGATATAAACAGGTTATGGCCGATTTTTGTCATGAATTATTGCTAAATTGAGTAGTGTAACATGTTTAGATAGTTAAATGATCCAAACATTGATCCTAAACATGATTTTTGGAGATTAAAGTGGACTTTTTAAGTCCAAAATTCATGAACTTGATTAATTTGATATATTTGCCATTTGAGACTTGTTTAATTATTAGTAATGACTATTTTGACATGTTATTTGAGTTAAATGCTTATGAACTTTGTATACATTTTCATATGTGCTTATTTGAAAAGTGTAGAATTGTGAAAAATTGTGAAAATGTGTATAAGTTTAATTTTGATTTAACATGTTATAGTGATTGTTTGAAGTTGTTATTTTGCTAACACTAATGCATATTTGGATGCACAAATTTTGTGTTTAATGTGTTTTGCAGAAATCCGATACTGGAGGTTCAGGAGCATCATCATCTAGACGACCAGCACCAGCACCAGCACCAGAACCAGAACCAGAAATGCAACACGAACAAGAACCACAACAAGAACCACAACAACAGCCTGATCAGCACATACCTTATTATGATCCGGTACAGTTTGTTGATGAATTCATAGTATTCCCAATGAGGCCGCCAGTAGAATTCCCAACGATTCCTGAGCACACTCTGCATCCTAATCTGAGATTTGATAGGAGATGGAGAGATTACGAGACATATCAAAGGAACAAATTCAAATTGGTAATAAAAAATGTAGAGGTGCCAAGGGTAATCGATTGGGCCCCTTTGAAAACGGTCCATCTAGCTGACCGTGTTAGACAGCTTTTAGTTCAAAGGTATGGCAGTTCTTCTTTTACAGATTGGGAATTTTCACCATTCGTAGACCTGTATATAAGGAATGGTGTGTTGAGTTGATGAGTACTGTATCACTTGATACAAATATAGTTAGAATAGATGATAGAATATTTCTTAGGTTTATCCTTGGCAGTAGGATGTACAGAATGTCCATGCTGGACATGGCCAGGGCTTTACAGATATATAATCCTGGTGAGTTGCTACTACCCAATTGTACAAACTTGATTCATTATGGTGAAAGGGTAGATAGCAACTTTGACGCTGACACCATTTGGAGGCGTATGTCACATTTTGATGTTTTTACACGAGCAGGAGGACACTCCTATACACATATTGACAGAGCCGAGCTTCGTATTATTCATAGATTTTTGGCTAACTCGATTACACAGAGAGGTCACAATAAAGAAAAAATTACCTTACATGATTTATTCTACCTAAAGTGTATTCGGGATCCTAGAAGCTTTGTCAATATCCCTTACTGTGTTGCTTTTTATTTATCTAAAATGGTAGAGGGAATGCAGGACGGGAGTATAATAAGAGGAGGTATTTTTGTTACTCTCATTGGAGAGTATTTAGGTGTTGATAGGAACCAAGGAGGTCCATTACAGCTTTGTAGAGAACAGGTTGAGCCCTTAGGATTGAAAGTTTATGTGGGTGCTAAGGTATTGAAAAGTAGACGTAACCAGGCAGTACCCTATGAGGGATCTCATCCTCAGGAAGAGAGAGGCTCAGACGAGGAAATGGAGGAGGCGGAAGACATTAGGGATGTCTTTCGAGATGCTATTCTTGACGTCCACGTTCGTATAGATGAGGAAGCAATGACGAACGCGGCCAGACATAGTATGTATGAGCAGTGGAACTCCGAGCGAGTATAAGAGGATTATAGGCGACGCCAACATGATAGCTGGTTAGTTCATCAGCACCAAATCATGAGCCAGCTATCATATCAGGTACCAAATAACTATGTACCTACTCGACCTACTCATTTTCCGCCACACAGCCCCGATATCCGACCATCCTTTAACAGGTATGACTATAACCAAGCCTATCAGAACACCTATAACCAACAATGGAACCCGCCTGACGAGATGAACTGGAACCCCTATCCAGACTGATTTGGTTCCATTGGTTATTTTTATGATTTATATGTTTTTATTTTTTTTTAATTATTCATGTTTAAACTTATGATATTGTGATACTTTAATGTATTGTTTTATATTTTTATTATTGTGTACTAATATTTCACATTTAGGATTTGAAAGTGGGATATTAAGTCCCATTTCAAATTGCCATGCATGTTTATATTTGTATGTATGTATATTGTAAATTGTACAAAACAGGGTAAAACAGCGCATTTTCAAAGACTGGCATTAAGTTCAGCAAAAGCAACTAATTTTGACGACAAGATGAAAAATATATGTGAAATAACAACGAGACGGAATGAACAAATGATGTGCACCATTTATCATTCAGAAAACAAACGCCAATATGTTTGGAAACTTTGGTAAAATTTAATCATTTTTACGCTAATCACCCTCAATAATTTAAATTGTTACTGATTTCTTGGAAATGAGGGCATTGCAAGATCTTAAGTGTGGGAAGGGGTTAAATTCTTTCGGATTTTTAAAATTTTTAACTTAAAACACTTGGTTACCATTAAAAATACTAGTAAAGCAGTAGTTGTATTAGAATCTAGTGCTCTCTGATAATAAAGAACAGTCCTAGTCTTATATACTGACTACCCAATTCTAGTAAAATTTTTAAAATTTCCAATTGAATGAATTCAAAATCATGTTTATACATATTTATGAACGATAAAACTAGGTGTTAACACCGAAATTATTGATACCTTGGAAAGGACATAAATTGAGAAACAAACCAAAATGTTAGAATTCATTTAAGAATGGAATAGAGGAGAACAAAAAGGAAAATAAAAGCCAAGTGTGGGAAATTTTCACCGAGTTATTCAAAATATATATCACATATTTTTGTACAAATAATTGAAAATACTTTTGTTTTGGACGATAATTAACTGTTTTACCTGATGAAAGAAAAGAAAAGATGGATCTACACGATGAATCAATTCCATCATTAAAAGGAAGTAAAGTCTTCCGAAAATGACACGCGCTTCTTGATTTAGGTCATGAAGTTGTCGTCCAGACCAGCTGTAGGCTGACGAAAAACCTAGAAAATTCAACTCTAAAATCAGCAGGAAATCCACGGACCTCAGCATCAAACAGGGTCGCCAAGTGGTCAGATTTATCCTAACCATGAGAAGGATTTATCTCGTACAATGGGGGGCACCGTGCAAATTAGCTTGATAAGACTAATGAATCAGATCCCCAGAAAGGATAATCTCCTTAAATATCAAAAATCGGCTTTTAAGACTGATATTACTCAATCCTAGAGATTGACCTTAAAGATTGAGAATTACAAACTCATGGAATTCAATGATGTAGTGACCCGAACTTTTACGCGTTTATATATATTAATTGAGATTGATATTTACATGATTAAATGTTTCCAACATGTTAAGCAATCAAACTTGTTAAGACTTGATTAATTGAAATATGTTTCATATAGACAATTGACCACCCAAGTTGACCGGCGATTCACGAATGTTAAAACTTGTAAAAACGACATGACGATATATATATGGATATACATATGGTTAACATGAGATTATGATAAGTAAGTATCTCCATAAGTATATTAACAATGAGTTATATACATATAAACAAGACTACTAACTTAAGGATTTCGAAACGAGACATATATGTAACGATTATCGTTGTAACGACATTTAAATGTATATATATCATATTAAGATATATTAATATATCATAATATCATGATAATATAATAATTTAACATCTCATTAGATATAATAAACAATGGGTTAACAACATTAATTGAGATCGTTAACTTAAAGGTTTCAAAACAACACTTACATGTAACGACTAACGATGATTTAACGACTCTGTTAAAATGTATATACATGTAGTGTATTTAGATGTATTAAAATACTTTTGGAAGACTTCAAGACATATATCAAAACACTCATACTTAACGAAAATGGTTACAGTTACTTTTCCATTCTTTTCTTTCATCAAGAATTCTAGTTGTATTCTTATCCGTATTATACACAGCTTCAAAACGTACTTACTATGAGTATATACCAATAGGAACTAGCATGGGATTCCACTCTTGATTATGTCATGTATTACTAATCAATTTTAACTTCTACCATGAGCTAGTCAACTAACTAGAACTCCTTTTAACCCCACTCACCACTCACCAATTACCACTCATCATTCACTCCATTTCACTTCCAATTCTCTTTCTAATTCTCTCTCAACACACACACACACACTATTATGAACGTATTTTTCCAGTATTTAATCATCATCTTCATCAAAAATCAGTTCAAGAATCAAGCTATAATCATCATAGGAAGAACACTTCAAGAACACTTCAAAAATCCCTTCAAGTTTACTAATTTACTTCCAAGCTTTCTAATCCATTCCAAGTAATCATCTAAGATCAAGAAACCTTTGTTATATATAGTAGGTTATCTTTCTTATTCAAGGTAATATTCATATTCAAACTTTGATTCAATTTCTATAACTATAAACTATCTTAATTCGAGTAAAAATCTTACTTGAACTTGTTTTTGTGTCATGATCCTACTTCAAGAACTTTCAAGCCATCCAAGATCCTTTGAAGCTAGATCATTTCTTTTCACTTCCAGTAGGTTTACCTACTAAACTTGAGGTAGTAATGATGTTCGTAACATCATTCGATTCATATATATAAAACTATCTTATTCGAAGGTTTAAACTCGTAATCACTAGAACATAGTTTAGTAATTCTAAACTTGTTCGCAAACAAAAGTTAATCCTTCTAACTTGACTTTTAAAATTAACTAAACACATGTTATATATCTATATGATATGCTAACTTAATGGTTTAAAACCTGGAAACACGAAAAACACCGTAAAATCGGATTTACGCCGTCAAAGTAACACCGCGGGCTGTTTTGGGTTAGTTAATTAAAAACTATGATAAACTTTGATTTAAAAGTTGTTATTCTGAGAAAATGATTTTTATTATGAACATGAAACTATATCCAAAAATTATGGTTAAACTCAAAGTGGAAGTATGTTTTCTAAAATGGTCATCTAGACGTCGCTCTTTCGACTGAAATGACTACCTTTACAAAAACGACTTGTAACTTATTTTTTCGACTATAAACCTATACTTTTTCTGTTTAGATTCATAAAATAGAGTTGAATATGAAACCATAGCAATTTGATTCACTCAAAACGGATTTAAAATGAAGAAGTTATGGGTAAAACAAGATTGGATAATTTTTCTCATTTTAGCTACGTGAAAATTGGTAACAAATCTATTCCAACCATAACTTAATCAACTTGTATTGTATATTATGTAATCTTGAGATACCATAGACACGTATACAATGTTTCGACCTATCATGTCGACACATCTATATATATTTCGGAACAACCATAGACACTCTATATGTGAATGTTGGAGTTAGCTATACAGGGTTGAGGTTGATTCCAAAATATATATAGTTTGAGTTGTGATCAATACTGAGATACGTATACACTGGGTCGTGGATTGATTCAAGATAATATTTATTGATTTATTTCTGTACATCTAACTGTGGACAACTAGTTGTAGGTTACTAACGAGGACAGCTGACTTAATAAACTTAAAACATCAAAATATATTAAAAGTGTTGTAAATATATTTTGAACATACTTTAATATATATGTATATATTGTTATAGGTTCGTGAATCAGCAGTGGCCAAGTCTTACTTCTCGACGAAGTAAAAATATGTGAAAGTGAGTTATAGTCCCACTTTTAAAATCTAATATTTTTGGGATGAGAATACATGCAGGTTTTATAAATGATTTACAAAATAGACACAAGTACGTGAAACTACATTCTATGGTTGAATTATCGAAATCAAATATGCCCCTTTTTATTAAGTCTGGTAATCTAAGAATTAGGGAACAGACACCCTAATTGACGCGAATCCTAAAGATAGATCTATTGGGCCTAACAAACCCCATCCAAAGTACCGGATGCTTTAGTACTTCGAAATTTATATCATATCCGAAGGGTGTCCCGGAATGATGGGGATATTCTTATATATGCATCTTGTTAATGTCGGTTACCAGGTGTTCACCATATGAATGATTTTTATCTCTATGTATGGGATGTGTATTGAAATATGAAATCTTGTGGTCTATTGTTACGATTTGATATATATAGGTTAAACCTATAACTCACCAACATTTTTGTTGACGTTTAAAGCATGTTTATTCTCAGGTGAATATTAAGAGCTTCCGCTGTTGCATACTAAAATAAGGACAAGATTTGGAGTCCATGTTTGTATGATATTGTGTAAAAACTGCATTCAAGAAACTGATTTCGATGTAACATATTTGTATTGTAAACCATTATGTAATGGTCGTGTGTAAACAGGATATTTTAGATTATCATTATTTGATAATCTACGTAAAGCTTTCTAAACCTTTATTTATGAAATAAAGGTTATGGTTTGTTTTAAAAATGAATGCAGTCTTTGAAAAACGTCTCATATAGAGGTCAAAACCTCGCAACGAAATCAATTAATATGGAACGTTTTTAATCAATAAGAACGGGACATTTCAGTTGGTATCCGAGCGTTGGTCTTAGAGAACCAGAAAATTTGCATTAGTGTGTCTTATCGAGTTTGTTAGGATGCATTAGTGAGTCTGGACTTCGACCGTGTTTTCTTTAAAAATGATTGCTTAACATTTTTGTTGGAAACTATATATTTTTAACATATGAATATTATGTGATATATTAATCTCTTAACGTGTTTGATATTATGTGATAGATGTCTACCTCTAGAACAAGTCCCATTGACTCACCTAATAATAATGAAGAGTCAAATGTAAATTGGAATGATTCGTGGACTGATTCACAAGTTCCCGAAGAGGAACCGGAAGAAGAGTCGGAACCGGAAGAAGAATCGGAACCGGAAGAAGAATCGGAACCGGAAGAAGAAATAGAACCGGTGGGGGAAATAATAAAACGGTTAAGTAAAAGAGAATCCTCAACCAACCGACCAAGGTTAATTATGGTCAATGGTGTTTCCGCCAAGGAAGCAAAATATTAGGAGGATTACCAATTCTCCGATGAATCGGATTCCGACGAGAATTCCGATGATGTTATAGAAATTACCCCAACTGAATTTAAAAAGGCAAAAGAAAATAATAAGGGAAAGGGCATAAAAATAGAGAAATCTAATTCCAACCCCGATGAACTTTATATGTATCGTCAACCCCCGAAGTCCTTAAGTTGTAACAATGACCCGGGAACCTCTAAACCACCAGGTTTTTCTAAACCAATGTGAAAAACGACGGCTCGTATTAGGGGAACATCATATATCCCTAGAAACTTGGCAAAACGAACCAAAACTAAAGAAGAAGAAACAAGCGAGTCGGAATATGATAGTTGTATTCGTGTGGTTTAATATATCTAATATAGTGTGCTTATGCTTTATGATATATGTAAAAATTGCTTGTATTAATAAGTATTTTTTTTTTATGAATCTAACTCTTGTCTATTTTACAGTATAAAAACACAAAATGGATAGACAACCCAATATTTTAAGAGACCTACCCGGAGACATGATTGATGAAATCTTGTCTAGAGTCGGTCAGAATTCTTCGGCACAACTATTTAAGGCGAGATCAGTTTGTAAGACATTCGAAGAACGTTCCAAGAATGCCTTGGTTTATAAAAGGCTTTCGTTCCAAAGATGGGGGATATCACATTGGGAAATCCATAAGTTACGATGTGTTTACTTTGACGCATATATTGCGGGGAACCCAAATGCTATTTTACGCAACGGGTTAAGAAATTATTTTGACTCAGTATATCCGAATATAAGACTTCGTGATTTAGAAAAAGCGGCTAACATGCAACATAAAGAAGCATGTTATGCTTACGGGTTAGTAATGTTCGCTTCTCACCAAAGTGAGAACAAGAACATCGGGCTACAACTATTAAACAAAACGTTCCCACAAGTGACGGAGTCGGTAATTGGGGTAAGAAATGAGGTTTTTAGGTTATTACGAGACTGTTGGTCATTACGTAACCCTCGTCCCTTTGACGACGTTACAACACGCTGTCTTATCAACGACCATAAATGTTATGTTCCACAAGACCAAGGATGGGAAGTAGTCCTAGTAAAACCAGAATGCATGACTTGTTTTTCTGGACGTATGAATTACGTGTCTTTATTGCCTTTGCTGAACGACTTGTGTACTAGCTAGAATTATCTTCACAACTATCTTGTATCAAAGTTATTGTGTGCTATATTTCATGCTTTATGTAAAATAAGCGGTATTGTAAGTTTGTAAAATATTGTATAAAAGTTTGAACGCGAAATATTATTATAATCAGTTTTTCATATAGAATTGTAGTAGTTGAATTGTATATTAGCTACTAAGTATGAACATAACGGGTAGGTACTACCCGAATTTAAACTTATAAAACGCTAATATGAAGAAAAAGCTTTTATAAATGAGTTCATATTATGCTACGAAATACTATTAACTACTCTTAATATTATGTATGATTAACTTGTTCCATTTGACTATTTTGAAGGAAATGGCACCGACTACTCGACACACCGTGAATATGAATGAAGAGGAATTCCGTACTTTTCTAGCTTCAAACATAGCCGCAGTACAGGCTGCGCTACATACCAACAATAACCTTGGATCTAGCAGTACAGGAAATCGTGTAGGATGCACCTACAAAGAATTCACTGCCTGCAAACCTTTGGAATTTGATGGAACCAAAGGACCGATCGGATTGAAACGGTGGACCGAGAAGGTCGAATCGGTGTTTGCCATAAGTAAGTGTACTGAAGAGGACAAAGTAAAGTACGCTACGCATACCTTCACAGGTTCTGCGTTAACATGGTGGAATACCTATCTAGAGCAAGTGGGACAAGACGATGCGTACGCACTACCGTGGTCAGCATTCAAGCACTTGATGAACGAGAAGTACCGTCCCAGAACCGAGGTCAATAAGCTCAAGACAGAACTTAGAGGGTTACGAACCCAAGGATTTGATATTACCACGTATGAAAGACGATTCACAGAATTGTGCCTATTGTGTCCGGGAGCATTAGAAGATGAGGAAGAGAAGATCGACGAGTTTGTGAAAGGATTACCAGAAAGAATCCAAGAAGATATAAGTTCACACGAGCCCACCTCCATACAACAGGCATGTAGAATGGCTCACAAACTAGTGAACCAGATTGAAGAAAGAATTAAAAAAACAGACTGCTGAAGAGGCCAATGTGAAGCAAGTCAAAAAAAAGTGGGAGGAAAACGGTGATAAGAATCACCAATACAACAACAACAGCAATTACAACAATAATCGCAACAATTATCCCAACAATCGCAACATCAATCGCAACTACAACAAACGGCCCAACAACAACAACAACAACAACTACAACAATCATCCCAACAACAATAATAACCGCAACAACAATAACAATCAGAAGCAGCTATGCCAAAGGTGTGAAAAGTATCACTCGGGGTTCTGCACCAAATTTTGCAACAAGTGTAAAAGAAATGGTCATAGCGCGGTGAAGTGTGAGGTCTACGGACTAGGGGTTAAAAGAACGAAAGGAACAAATGGTGTCGGAACGAGTAATGGCGGAGCAAGTAGTGTCGGAGCAAGTTATGCCAATGTAGTTTGTTATAAATGTGGAAAACCGGGCCACATTATTAGAAATTGCCCAAACCAGGAGAACACGAACGGACAAGGCCGCGGAAGAGTTTTCAATATTAATGCGGCAGAGGCACAGGAAGACCCGGAGCTTGTTACGGGTACGTTTCTTATTGACAATAAATCTGCTTACGTTTTATTTGATTCGGGTGCAGATAGAAGGTATATGAGTAGAGATTTTTGTGCTACATTAAGTTGTCCATTGACGCCTTTGGATAGTAAATTTTTACTCGAATTAGCAAATGGTAAATTAATTTCAGCAGATAATATATGTCGGAATCGAGAAATTAAACTGGTTAGCGAAACATTTAAGATTGATTTGATACCAGTAGAGTTAGGGAGTTTTGATGTGATAATCGGTATGGACTGGTTGAAATAAGTGAAAGCAAAGATCGTTTGTTACAAAAATGCAATTCGCATTATACGAGAAAAAGGAAAACCCATAATGGTGTACGGAGAGAAGGGCAACACGAAGCTACATCTTATTAGTAATTTGAAGGCACAAAAACTAATAAGAAAAGGTTGCTATGCTGTTCTAGCACACGTCGAGAAAGTACAAACTGAAGAAAAGAGCATCAATGATGTTCCCGTCGCAAAAGAATTTCCCGATGTATTTCTGAAAGAATTACCGGGATTACCCCCACATCGATCCGTTGAATTTCAAATAGATCTTATACCAGGAGCTGCACCAATAGCTCGTGCTCCTTACAGACTCGCACCCAGCGAGATGAACCAATTACAAGAACTTTTAGAGCATGGTTTCATTCGACCAAGCACATCACCGTGGGGAGCTCCTGTTTTGTTTGTCAAGAAGAAAGATGGTACATTCAGGTTGTGTATCGACTACCGAGAGTTGAACAAACTTACCATCAAGAACCGCTACCCACTACCGAGAATCGACGACTTATTTGATCAACTACAAGGCTCGTCTGTTTATTCAAAGATTGACTTACGTTCCGGGTATCATCAAATGCGGGTGAAAGAAGATGATATTCCAAAGACTGCTTTCAGAACACGTTATTACGAGTTTATGGTCATGCCATTTGGTTTAACTAATGCACCAGCTGTGTTCATGGACCTTATGAACCGAGTGTGTGGACCATACCTTGACAAGTTTGTCATTGTTTTCATTGATGACATACTTATTTACTCAAAGAATGACCAAGAACAAGGTGAACATTTGAGAAAGGTGTTAGAAGTATTGAAGAAGGAAGAATTGTACGCTAAATTTTCAAAGTGTGCATTTTGGTTGGAAGAAGTTCAATTCCTCGGTCACATAGTGAACAAAGAAGGTATTAAGGTGGATCCGGCAAAGATAGAAACTGTTGAAAAGTGGGAAACCCCGAAAACTCCGAAACACATACGCCAATTTTTAGGACTAGCTAGTTACTACAGAAGGTTCATCCAAGACTTTTCCAGAATAGCAAAACCCTTGACTGCATTAACGCATAAAGGGAAGAAATTTGAATGGAATGATGAACAAGAGAAAGCGTTTCAGTTATTGAAGAAAAAGCTAACTACGGCACCTATATTGTCATTGCCTGAAGGGAATGATGATTTTGTGATTTATTGTAATGCATCAAAGCAAGGTCTCGATTGTGTATTAATGCAACGAACGAAGGTGATTGCTTATGCGTCTAGACAATTGAAGATTCACGAACAAAATTATACGACGCATGATTTGGAATTAGACGCGGTTGTTTTTGCATTAAAGACTTGGAGGCACTACTTATATGGGGTCAAAAGTATTATATATACCGACCACAAAAGTCTTCAACACATATTTAATCAGAAACAACTGAATATGAGGCAGCGTAGGTGGATTGAATTATTGAATGATTACGAATTTGAGATTCGGTACCACCCGGGGAAGGCAAATGTGGTAGCCGATGCCTTGAGCAGGAAGGACAGAGAACCTATTCGAGTAAAATCTATGAATATAATGATTCATAATAACCTTACTACTCAAATAAAGGAGGCGCAACAAGGAGTTTTAAAAGAGGGAAATTTAAAGGATGAAATACCCAAAGGATCGGAGAAGCATCTTAATATTCGGGAAGACGGAACCCGGTATAGGGTTGAAAGGATTTGGGTACCAAAATTTGGAGATATGAGAGAAATGGTACATAGAGAAGCTCATAAAACTAGATACTCAATACATCCTAGAACGGGGAAGATGTACAAGGATCTCAAGAAACATTTTTGGTGGCCGGGTATGAAAGCCAATGTTGCTAAATACGTAGGAGAATGTTTGACGTGTTCTAAGGTCAAAGCTGAGCATCAGAAACCATCAGGTCTACTTCAACAACCCGAAATCCCAGAATGGAAATGGGAAAACATTACCATGGATTTCATCACTAAATTGCTAAGGACTGCAAGTGGTTTTGATACTATTTGGGTAATAGTTGATCGTCTCACCAAATCAGCACATTTCCTGCCAATAAGAGAAGATGACAAGATGGAGAAGTTAGCACGACTGTATTTGAAGGAAGTCATCTCCAGACATGGAATACCAATCTCTATTATCTCTGATAGGGATGGCAGATTTATTTCAAGATTCTGGCAGACATTACAGCAAGCATTAGGAACTCGTCTAGACATGAGTACTGCCTATCATCCACAAACTGATGGACAGAGTGAAAGGATGATACAAACGCTTGAAGACATGCTACGAGCATGTGTTATTGATTTCGGAAACAGTTGGGATCGACATCTACCATTAGCAGAATTTTTCTACAACAACAGCTACCATTCAAGCATTGAGATGGCGCCGTTTGAAGCACTTTATGGTAGAAAGTGCAGGCCTCCGATTTGTTGGAGTGAAGTGGGGGATAGACAGATTACGGGTTCGGAGATTATACAAGAAACTTTCGAGAAGATCATCCAAATTCAACAACGGTTGAAAACCGCCCAAAGTCGACAAAAGAACTACGCTGACATTAAAAGAAAAGATATAGAATTTGAAATTGGAGAGATGGTCATGCTTAAAGTTGCACCTTGGAAAGGCGTTGTTCGATTTGGTAAACGAGGGAAATTAAATCCAAGGTATATTGGACCATTCAAGATTATTGATCGTGTCGGACCAGTAGCTTACCGGCTTGAGTTACCTCAACAACTCGCGGCTGTACATAACACTTTCCACGTCTCGAATTTGAAGAAATGTTTTGCTAAAGAAGATCTCACTATTCCGTTAGATGAAATCCAAATCAACGAAAAACTCCAATTCATCGAAGAACCCGTCGAAATAATGGATCGTGAGGTTAAAAGACTTAAGCAAAACAAGATACCAATTGTTAAGGTTCGATGGAATGCTCGTAGAGGACCCGAGTTCACCTGGGAGCGTGAAGATCAGATAAAGAAGAAATACCCGCATCTATTTCCAGAAGATTCGTCAACACCTTCAACAGCTTAAAATTTCGGGACGAAATTTATTTAACGGGTAGGTACTGTAGTGACCCGAACTTTTCCGCGTTTATATATATTAATTGAGATTAATATTTACATGATTAAATGTTTCCAACATGTTAAGCAATCAAACTTGTTAAGACTTGATTAATTGAAATATGTTTCATATAGACAATTGACCACCCAAGTTGACCGGCGATTCACGAACGTTAAAACTTGTAAAAACGACATGACGATATATATATGGATATACATATGGTTAACATGAGATTATGATAAGTAAGTATCTCCATAAGTATATTAACAATGAGTTATATACATATAAACAAGACTACTAACTTAAGGATTTCAAAACGAGACATATATGTAACGATTATCGTTGTAACGACATTTAAATGTATATATATCATATTAAGATATATTAATATATCATAATATCATGATAATATAATAATTTAACATCTCATTAGATATAATAAACAATGGGTTAACAACATTAATTGAGATCGTTAACTTAAAGGTTTCAAAACAACACTTACATGTAATGACTAACGATGACTTAACGACTCAGTTAAAATGTATATACATGTAGTGTATTTAGATGTATTAAAATACTTTTGGAAGACTTCAAGACATATATCAAAACACTCATACTTAACGAAAATGGTTACTGTTACTTTTCCATTCTTTTCTTTCATCAAGAATTCTAGTCGTATTCTTATCCGTATTATACACAGCTTCAAAACATACTTACTATGAGTATATACCAATAGAAACTAGCATGGGATTCCACTCTTGATTATGTCATGTATGACTAATCAATTTTAACTTCTACCATGAGCTAGTCAACTAACTAGAACTCCTTTTAACCCCACTCACCACTCACCAATTACCACTCATCATTCACTCCATTTCACTTTCAATTCTCTTTCTAATTCTCTCTCAACACACACACACACACACTATTATGAATGTATTTTTCCAGTATTTAATCATCATCTTCATCAAAAATCAGTTCAAGAATCAAGCTATAATCATCATAGGAAGAACACTTCAAGAACACTTCAAAAATCCCTTCAAGTTTACTAATTTACTTCCAAGCTTTCTAATCCATTCCAAGTAATCATCTAAGATCAAGAAACCTTTGTTATATACAGTAGGTTATCTTTCTTATTCAAGGTAATATTCATATTCAAACTTTGATTCAATTTCTATAACTATAAACTATCTTAATTCGAGTAAAAATCTTACTTGAACTTGTTTTTGTGTCATGATCCTACTTCAAGAACTTTCAAGCCATCCAAGATCCTTTGAAGCTAGATTATTTCTTGTCACTTCCAGTAGGTTTACCTACTAAACTTGAGGTAGTAATGATGTTCGTAACATCATTCAATTCATATATATAAAACTATCTTATTCGAAGGTTTAAACTCGTAATCACTAGAACATAGTTTAGTAATTCTAAACTTGTTCGCAAACAAACATTAATCCTTCTAACTTGACTTTTAAAATTAACTAAACACATGTTCTATATCTATATGATATGCTAACTTAATGGTTTAAAACCTGGAAACACGAAAAACACCGTAAAACCGGATTTACGCCGTCGTAGTAACACCGCGGGCTGTTTTGGGTTAGTTAATTAAAAACTATGATAAACTTTGATTTAAAAGTTGTTATTCTGAGAAAATGATTTTTATTATGAACATGAAACTATATCCAAAAATTATGGTTAAACTCAAAGTGGAAGTATGTTTTCTAAAATGGTCATCTAGACGTCGTTCTTTCGACTGAAATGACTACCTTTACAAAAATGACTTGTAACTTATTTTTCCGACTATAAAACTATACTTTTTATGTTTAGATTCATAAAATAGAGTTCAATATGAAACCATAGCAATTTGATTCACTCAAAACGGATTTAAAATGAAGAAGTTATGGGTAAAACAAGATTGGATAATTTTTCTCATTTTAGCTACGTGAAAATTGGTAACAAATCTATTCCAACCATAACTTAATCAACTTGTATTGTATATTATGTAATCTTGAGATACCATAGACACGTATACAATGTTTCGACCTATCATGTCGACACATCTATATATATTTCGGAACAACCATAGACACTCTATATGTGAATGTTGGAGTTAGCTATACATGGTTGAGGTTGATTCCAAAATATATATAGTTTGAGTTGTGATCAATACTGAGATACGTATACACTGGGTCGTGGATTGATTCAAGATAATATTTATCGATTTATTTCTGTACATCTAACTGTGGACAACTAGTTATAGGTTACTAACGAGGACAGCTGACTTAATAAACTTAAAACATCAAAATATATTAAAAGTGTTGTAAATATATTTTGAACATACTTTAATATATATGTATATATTGTTATAGGTTCGTGAATCAGCAGTGGCCAAGTCTTACTTCTCGACGAAGTAAAAATCTGTGAAAGTGAGTTATAGTCCCACTTTTAAAATCTAATATTTTTGGGATGAGAATACATGCAGGTTTTATAAATGATTTACAAAATAGACACAAGTACGTGAAACTACATTCTATGGTTGAATTATCGAAATCAAATATGACCCTTTTTATTAAGTCTGGCAATCTAAGAATTAGGGAACAGACACCCTAATTGACGCGAATCCTAAAGATAGATCTATTGGGCCTAACAAACCCCATCCAAAGTACCGGATGCTTTAGTACTTCAAAATTTATATCATATCCGAAGGGTGTCCCGAAATGATGGGGATATTCTTATATATGCATCTTGTTAATGTCGGTTACCAGGTGTTCACCATATGAATGATTTTTATCTCTATGTATGGGATGTGTATTGAAATATGAAATCTTGTGGTCTATTGTTACGATTTGATATATATAGGTTAAACCTATAACTCACCAACATTTTTGTTGACGTTTAAATCATGTTTATTCTCAGGTGAATATTAAGAGCTTCCGTTGTTGCATACTAAAATAAGGACAAGATTTGGAGTCCATGTTTGTATGATATTGTGTAAAAACTGCATTCAAGAAACTGATTTCGATGTAACATATTTGTATTGTAAACCATTATGTAATGGTCGTGTGTAAACAGGATATTTTAGATTATCATTATTTGATAATCTACGTAAAGCTTTTTAAACCTTTATTTATGAAATAAAGGTTATGGTTTGTTTTAAAAATGAATGCAGTCTTTGAAAAACGTCTCATATAGAGGTCAAAACCTCGCAACGAAATCAATTAATATGGAACGTTTTTAATCAATAAGAACGGGACATTTCAAATGATATCTAAACTCGAGCTTGAACGAGAAAATATTTTGATCAAAATTACAAACCGATTTGTTTTCTGAAAACCCATTTTCAATGCGTTCATTACCATTGAACGTAAAATCCTAGGAATTCACCTGGAATCCATTAGGTCACCTGAACCAAATCGGGTGTCAACCGTAAGAACGGTGGTTGCATAGCATGGTCAAAGACAGGACCTTGTGCCAGACCGAAAAATCATAAGGGTGAGCTTTACTATTGCTCCTATCAAGGATAGTAATTGCGTCCGACACGTTATAGACCATAATTAAAAGCATGTCAGGGGACATTGCCTTAACAATTGCTTGTTCAACGCTTTCCTTTACAACCGGACGGTAGTTTATCGAAAGGTAATATTCGGAGCAAGTATACTGGATGTGTTGCTTTCCTAATACAAGGATAGCAAGTGGGTGACACAAAACCACAAGTTTTGAGCTAAAATTTTCAAATCTGAAACCCACCAAACCCACAAAAATATTTTGCAAACACCGGTGAAGGGTTATTCCAGAAAACTTATCTAGGGTAAAAGCTAGATTGAATTTTCAAAAAGATCAAATATTTTCATAAAGATCCAATTTCTTAAAGAATCTAAATTTTTATAGTCATGTGGGACTGTAAACCACAACGTTACTACCATTGTTTATACCGCCGTAAAGAAATCACTGATGTACAAAGTGTGAAGAATAAAGAAGTGATTCTAGTATTTCAAGACTGTATTGCTTGAGGACAAGCAACGCTCAAGTGTGGGAATATTTGATAATGCTAAAGACGAACATATATTTCATAGCATTATCCCTCAAGAAAGACAAGCTTTTAGTTGCAACTGTTCTATTTACAAGTGATATTCGTTTAAATAATAAAAGGTGAAGACAAAAGACAGATTCGACGAATTGAAGACGCAAACGACCAAAAAGCTCAAAAGTACAAAATACAATCAATGAGATTCCAATTATTGATAAGAAACGTCTCAAAATTACAAGAGTACAAGATTCAAAACGCAAAGTACAAGATATTAAATTATTCGCAAGGACATTCGAAAATCCGGAACCGGGACCAGAGTCAACTCTCAACGCTCGACGCAACGGACTAAAAATTACAAGTCAACTATGCATATGAATATAATATAATATATAATTAATTCTTAAAATTAATATATATATTATATTATATTTAAATAAACGTCGGCAGAAGAAAACAACCAAATGTGGCTCTCCCCAGCTGGCCATGCGATCGCATGGCCTGGAAGGCATAAATCCATGCGATCGCATGAGCATCTTTTCCAGATCACAGGCCTATAAAAATCGAGCTTTGGTGCACCATTTATCCATCCATAATATCAATCTCTCTATCTATATACGTAATATATATATATATATATATATATATATATATATATATATATATATATATATATTTATTATATTTTAATTTTAATTTTAATTTTAATTTTAATTTTAATTTTAATTCTAATTCTAATAATAAGGGTATGTTAGCAAATGTTGTAAGGGTGTAAGTCAAAATTCTGTCCGTGTAACGCTACGCTATTTTTAATCATTGTAAGTTATGTTCAACCTTTTTAATTTAATGTCTCGTAGCTAAGTTATTATTATGCTTATTTAAAATGAAGTAATCATGATGTTGGGCTAATTACTAAAATTGGGTAATTGGGCTTTGTACCATAATTGGGGTTTGGACAAAAGAACGACACTTGTGGAAATTAGACTATGGGCTATTAATGGGCTTTATATTTGTTTAACTAAATGATAATTTGTTAATGTTAATATAAAGATTTACAATTGGACGTCCCTATAAATAACCATATACACTCGATCGGATACGATGGGCAGGGTATTTATATGTACGAATAATCGTTCATTTAACCGACACGGGAATGGATTAATAACCACTAGAATTATTAAAACAGGGGTGAAATTATGTACAAGGACACTTGGCATAATTGATAACAAAGTATTAAAACCTTGGATTACACGCAGTCGACATCCTGGTGTAATTATTAAACAAAGTATTAAAACCTTGTTACAGTTTAAGTCCCCAATTAGTTGGAATATTTAACTTCGGCTATAAGGATAATTTGACGAGGATACTCGCACTTTATATTTATGACTGATGGACTGTTATGGACAAAAACCAGACGGACATATTAAATAATCCAGGACAAAGGACAATTAACCCATGGGCATAAAACTAAAATCAACACGTTAAACATCATGATTACGGAAGTTTAAATAAGCATAATTCTTTTATTTCATATTTAATTTCCTTTATTTTATATTTAATTGCACTTCTAATTATCGCACTTTTATTTATTGTTATTATATTTAATTGCACTTTTAATTATCGTACTTTTTAATTATCGCAAGTTTATTTTATCGCACTTTTATTTATCGCAATTTCATTATCGTTATTTACTTTACGCTTTAAATTAAGTCTTTTATTTATTTAATATTTTTACATTTTGTTTTAACTGCAACTAAAGTTTTAAAATCGACAAACTGGTCATTAAACGGTACAAACCCCCCTTTATAATAATAATATTACTTATATATATATTTGTATTTTTATAAAATAAAACTAATATAGCGTTAAGCTTTGTTTAAAAGATTCCCTGTGGAACGAACCGGACTTACTAAAAACTACACTACTGTACGATTAGGTACACTGCCTATAAGTGTTGTAGCAAGGTTTAAGTATATCCATTCTATAAATAAATAAATATCTTGTGTAAAATTGTATCGTATTTAATAGTTTTTCCTGTAAAAATATAAGCCATTTCATATACACCTCGCATAACATTAAAAGACTTAAAAGTAACTTTTAGAAAATATTAATTTACTAAAAGGATCGATAATTTAATAAAAACAATTATTCTTGAAATTCGGTCGCTAACCAGATCGAATATCTTTACTGATAGGATTTCTTACAGATTACTTGTATCGAGGTGGCCAGGCCGACTACGGAGAGGTAGGATCCTTTTGGTTACAATATAATTGGAGACTGTTCGGAAAATCCAACAACCAAGTCCATGTATAATTGTCTTTCTTAGACACCACCAAACAATACTTTTGTCTGTTTAAAATCTTTCTCGATCAAAATATTCGATCCCCGGCAGCGGTGCCAAGAGAAACAGTGATATGCTACTAACGGACGGTTTTAATTTTGCGGTGTCGTTAGGTCGCAGGATGTCCGGTTCGATAGCACACAGTGTCTTCGTTTATTTATATTGTGTGGGGCCTAAATTTACTTTTACTTTCTAAGGTGTAGAAGGTGTAAGTTAACCTAGTGTCGTATTTTTTTGTTGATTAACGAATTGAAGATCAAGTGGATAATTGTCTCTTAGTTAAATTACCTGGATAAAAGATAGTAGTTGTTTTTAGCTAAAAGTCCTAAGTGCAGAAAAGTAAATAAGCGGAAGGATATCCGGAGTATGCAAATTAGGGAAATGTTGACCAAGATATCAGTATTGGGTTAGGGAAAGGTAATTATGCTTATGTTAAGACCATGCTTGGAATGATGTAGACCTGGTTGGATGAGCAAATTACACAGACCTACTTGTCTCTGAACTCTCGGAGTTCTCTTTGAGCAGTGAGAAGTATGTCACTTGGTCGTATAATTGAAAGGTAACAATACCTCGGAGGTTATCCTCAGTAAAGCACTAGGTTTATTAGTGAGTTAAGCTCTAATCCTAACCATCGTTATCAGTTTAGTTAACTGAATAACAACGTGCCGTGTTGATTGAACACTGATCACAAACGGAAAGAATTCGTCAATTTAAGTTGGCAAAACCTTAAATGAAAACTAACAACCATTCCATCATACTAATGAGATCATATCAACTCAAACATTATACAGCATCACAGTTAATATACTGATAGTAAAGTAGATACAAATCTAATGAATACCTAAACAGTTGATATGATTAAGACCTAAGTCAACAATCAGACAAGAACATGCAATAGGCTTGAGTCACACAATGAAGGCACTAACTAGATCTTAACAGCTCCTAAGAAGTCTCTTCAGAATAGTCAATAGGCATACTAGGTCATTCATGTCTCAATTCCTAAGTTCCATGTCCTAAAAGCGCATTAAATGCCTCTCGGGAACTCCGGCCATACCGAGTTCATAGAATCTTCAGATACAGTATAACCAGGGGTCTTAATCCTATAAAGTAGCTAATTTCATATAGGTGGACAAGTCCTGATCACAACCTAGGTTGGTCAATCCTTAAGATGCTAGCATACAAATCTATCAGACTTCCTAGTTCAGTATTATAACAGTAATCGTACTAAATTAACATAATTACGCTAACCCAAACTTCTATCATGGCAACATACAGATTAACTAAGCTATCATGGTAATATCAGAACGCATCATTAAACATAAAAAGTAAGAATACATGTTTAATACAAAAGACAATCGTTTCGGATAAAAACCTGAAAAGGCCGAAGAAATCTGCCCGAGATCGCCGGGACTCGCCGGGATATCCTTCGGAAAATAAAAGCAAAGCTAACTACTACTAAAAACTAACTAAAAGCTTGAAAATATGAAATGAATTACAAATTGAGTGTGTGTTGAAATGGATGGAGAAAGCCCTTTAAATAGACTTGGAATTTGCCTGCAAACGGCTGGCAGGCCGTTTGGCAGGCCGTTTACAGGGGCCGTTTGCCAGGTTTGCTCGTTTAAGGTGCCCGTTTTCTCTGACCGTTTGGCAGGCCGTTTGCCATACTGGCAAGCCGTTTGGCAGGCCGTTTGGTAGGGTCCGTTTGCCAGGTTTGCCCGTTTAAGGTGCCCGTTTGATCTAACCATTTGGCAGGCCGTTTGCCATACTGGCAGGCTGTTTGGTAGGTCGTTTGGCTTGCTGGTTTGCTGGATCATAACTTGATTTCTTGTCTTTCACCGTTTTCGCTCTAGAATCTTCGTTTTAGCTCCGTTTTACTTGATTCTTTTTGCATCGCCTTCGTAATTACTTAATCTACAAAATCAACTGAAAAAGCGATAATTTTGCCGATATAGTTTAAATCTTTATTGTTCTAGGGCTTAATATTGGGGATAAAATGTGACTTTTTGACCGATATCAGTGTACCTCAAATGAAAATCATTCTGAACCTATAAATGATGAGCCTGCTACCCTTAGAAGATCAAGTAGGCAAACTGCCCTTCCTAGAAAGCTTAGTGACTATGTGGTTGAGGGCAAGGTCAAATATGGGCTAGAAAAGGTTATTAATTATTCCACTCTTAGCAAAGAAAACTATTGTTTTGTGTCTAGCCTAGACAAAAGCATAGAACCCACTTCTTATAACCAAGCCATTAAAGACCCTAATTGGGTTAATGATATGAATAATGAAATGAAAGCTTTATTAGAAAATAACACATGGGTTCTTACTGACTTACCTACTGGAAGGAAACCTGTTGGATGCAAATGGATATATAAGATAAAATATAAGTCTACAGGTGAAATTGATAGGTATAAGGCCAGACTTGTTGCCAAGGGGTACAGTCAAAGGGAGGGTCTAGACTATGATGAGACTTTCTCTCCTGTGGTTAAAATGGTAACTGTAAGATGCTTGTTAGCCCTAGCTGTTAAGAATGACTGGAAACTATATCAACTAGATGTTAAAAATGCCTTCTTATATGGTGACCTTGTTGAAGATGTCTATATGGAATTACCCCAAGGTTATTATTCTGCTAATGAAACTAAAGTATGCAAGTTAGTTAAATCTCTCTATGGCCTAAAACAAGCTCCTAGACAATGGAATGAAAAATTTTCAATGACCTTAAAGGAACATGGTTTTGTGCAAAGTATGAGTGACTATTCTTTGTATGTTAAGGAATCTGATTCTGTGTTTTTTGTTGTGTTAGTCTATGTTGATGATATGATTGTGACTGGAAATGATGAAAATGAGGTTTGTAAAGTTAAAAATTTCTTGAAATCTAAGTTTCATATCAAAGATCTTGGTAAATTAAAGTACTTTCTTGGAATTGAAGTTTTAAAAACTGAAAATGGTTTATGTTTATCTCAAAGAAAGTATTGTGTTGAATTGCTTGATGAATTTGGTTTGGTGGGAAGTAAACCTGTTGGTGCCCCTCTTGAGTCCACCCTTGTGATTAATTCTGACCCCACTGATAATGACAAGAGGCTTACTGATGTTACCAAATTCCAACAATTAATTGGAAAACTTATATATCTTACCATGACAAGACCAGACATATCTTTCACTGTTCAATGCCTTAGTCAGTACATGCACGACCCCTTACAAATCTCATCTCAAGATTGCATTGAGACTTCTGAGATACTTAAAAGGCTCCCCAGGTAAAGGTATTGTCATCTCCAAATCTGACACTACCTCTCTCTCTGCCTATGTTGATGCTGACTGAGGTAAGTGTCTAAACTCTAGAAAATCTGTTACTGGTTACTATATATTCTTTTGTGGGTCCTTAGTTTCTTGGAAAAGCAAGAAACAAAGCACTGTATCTTCCACAGAATCAGAATACAGGGCTATGGCTTCTGTTACATGTGAAATTTTGTGGATCCTGAAAATTCTAAATGATCTTAAAGTTAAAAACCTTCTACCAATTGATCTTTACTGTGACAATAGATCTACTATACAAATAGCAGCCAACCCTGTTTTCCATGAAAGAACAAAACACTTTGAAATTGATTTACATATTGTGAGGAATAAGTGTAACTCTGGTGTTCTTAACATTATAAACATTGAATCTGAAAATCAAATAGCTGACATTTTTACCAAAGGGTTGGGGATTAGTCAACATTCTTTTCTATGCAAAAAATTGGGTCTTATGGACTTATTTCAGGCTTAGATTGAGGGGGGCGGTTAAAATTATCAAACTCAAGCCTGAATGTTTTTACTCTTTTCTCATTGTATGATTAGCATTTTGTAGGTTTTGTGGTCTGGGTCTATTGGGCTTATTGTTGGTTGATCCATTGGAGTGCTAAAGCTATTGGGCTCCTCTTTGCTGTTGAGCTTGTTGTTGTCCAGCTGTCCAGCACCGCCTCTTCTTGTCTGGCATATTTATCCACGAGTGAAGGGATTAGGGCAAGACACAAAAAAATACAGACACACTCCTCTCTAATATTATCATCATCATCTCGTTTTCATCTGCTATTTATTCTGGGTCGATTCTTCTATAGGCTTATATATCCAATTTTGTAATTGATACAATCTGATTCCTATAAGTGCACTCAGCTATATTTATTTTTTTCACCAATTGTAATTGAGTATGCATTCATCGACCTTCATTAGAATAATCTTGGCACTGTGTTGAGTGAAATTGATTCAAGCTTCATCTTCTATAATTGTTTCTCTATTTTTATCACCTTGATTAAAGATAACACATAACTGTTATAGAAAAACGTACATCTAAAATGTATCTAGACATACTTAGGATGGTCACCAAGTCCCAATCAAGAGTTGCCCTTTCCTTGTACAAGTGTTGAACATTAATGTATACTTATACATTAATCTTGCAAAATGCCACTTTACAAGTAAAACTTTCATAGCCTTAGTTTAATGCTATGTTATCACTATATGCTTAATTCTAAGATTATTTAGTGATCTCTTGCTAGTCATTACATGAATATTACTTGACTACTTACTATTAGTACATGTGTATTATTTGACTAGGTGTTAAGTGCTAAATGTTAAGTAGTTAGTTAATATGTATATCTATCAAACTTGTCTTCCTATTTGTTACAAGTTGAAACTAGTATTTGGACTACTTCAATATATGCTTGTGTTACTTGGATAATATTTAGAATCTCATAATCTAGTAAACTTAAAAGACAATGAAACATTAACACACATAGGGTTGCTTAAGTCTAAAATTAAGTTTATGAATAAGTTTAACTTGATGTCTTGCAACATGCTTAATTGTTATTACTTGCTTAATTTGTCAAGACATCATTAACACACTTAATTAATTACAAACAAGTTCAAATTTGAATACTAACATGCTTTGTGATTAAAGTGGGTTTGTGTCATCAATGACATGTTGATCAACCAATAGAGATTTAGCAATTGTGTTAATTACAAATAAAGGATTATGACAAAACTGAGATTGCCTCAAATGATTATCATGATTTGTATCCAAGAATGTTAGGCTTTCCACTTTGAGCATGATAAGTCTCTATCAAGGCAACACATCCAAGGTAAATGGACATTTAATGCATATAGTACTTGTATAGGATGTTGGGTATCTTTTGCAGGTGTTAAATGAAGTAAAGTGTCCAAAGAGTGATGTCCAAAACTGATTCAAACGGCTATACAACGAATAGGTTTTTTGGACTGGACCGCGTGCGATCGACCGTGGTCCAAGCCGCAGAAGTGGGTGACTTTTTTTTATCTCTCCATATAAATAGCAAGGCTTGGAGAACTTTGAAGACTTGGACCTCTTGCATGCTACAACTCAAAATCATCAGAGAATTACAAGAACATAACACTCATACATATGTTTGTGATTAGCATGAGAAGTTCTATAATCTCATAGGTTATAGAAAGAGTCTTTGTAAACTTACTTTCAAATTCTTATCTTTGTGAATTTACATGGTGTTGTATTAATCCTTAGAATTGTCTTAGGATTGTCATCACAGAAAATACAGTACTTTTATGACATTTTCTTAAAATGTGTGTTTTTTGTCTGTATACTATTAATATGGGACGGAGGGAGTTTTATATAACACAAATAAAGATATTTATAGACAATGTTGACAAAATAAGACTTTGAAAGTGAAACGTGGACAATTAGGATTAAGATTTTTCATAATTGTTATTTTAATAGTAATTGTTATGTTGGTTCTGACATATATATAAAGTAGGAGTGCTCATCAGTTCGGTTTTTGGTTTTTCGGTTTATTCGGTTCGGTTATTTAGGTTTTTAAACTTATAAAATTAAAACCGAAAACCAAATCAAAACCGAACCGAAAACTGAATTTGATTTCGGTTTGGTTTCGGTTAAAACCGAAAATCACTAAAAATAAAAATCCTAACCACCATAATTACTTACATATAAATTGACACGTTTATTGTTTCATAAAAATAAAATAATACATTAAATATAATATAAATACAAATATTAAAAATATAAATATGTTTTAATATGTTATTAATTTGAATTCGGTTTTTAATTCGGTTTTCGGTTAACCGATTATAAAATTTTCAAAACCGAAAACCAAATCAAAAACCGAATTGTCAATTCGGTTTCGATTTCGATCGATCGGAAAACCGTTTAAAAAAATTCGATTTGATATTTTTTTGGTTGAGATTCAATTCGATATTCGATTTTTTCGGTTTGAAACCAAATGGTGCACACCCCGAATATAAAGCATTCCAATTGAAATGAGGTTGACGTATCAGTATTAGGATTTTCCATCTTTATCTTTATCAACTAAAGAACATAAAATTGTCGTTTTGTGTGTTGTTTTAATTTGTTTTATTGTTAACAATACTATGAGTATGTTTAGCAAAACGAACTAGTAGATTTTAGCTTTTAATTTTTATCTTGTAGCTGATAGTTTTTAGCTGATTCTGTTAGTTGATAGTTACTGTTAGCTTTTTAGATATATTTTAGTATTTGGTAGAGTTGTTGAATCTGTTAAATAAATAGTGAAATTACAAAAAACTACGAGTAAAAGCTGAAATATAGTTACAGTAGGTTTTTTTTTTTTTTTTTATCTGAAGGTTTTAAACTTCTTTAACCGAACATACCATTTTTGTTTAATACGAGCTTCTTAATATAAGTTTAAAAGTTAAAATATCTTAAAAGTTCTTGACAAAAATAGTCTATAAAAGTTACGTACTCTCTTTAATTAAAATGTAAAATGTTTACTTTAACCGTGTAAAAAGTTTTAAATTCTTTCACTATATTCTCCGTCAATATTATCATTCATATCTATCAGAATCAATCTTTTTGATCGGTTATAAATATGAAATTAATACATTAATTTGCATTCCATTATTTTGTCGTATGAGAGTGTTGGCCAACTTGCAGGTCTATACTGCATTTGGTTTTTGTATTTGTAAGAATGTTTTGGTGTGTGTTCATGCATATTTTTTCCAAGGGAAAACATACAGACGGACATCAATGCGAAAGAGTTTTTTTAGGCGTTAACGTCGTTGATCTCCGGTCCGGTTACCGTGAATAACCCGTACCCGAGATGATGATCTCCGGAGGGTGGCCAACGAATTGCCCGCCGGTCGATAGTCGGACCCTATCGACGGCAAAGGGAGAAAAAACCCTACAAGACCCGCAGGTAAAAACCCTATTATTGCGATCGTGAAGACGATCGTGGAGAAGATCCGGCGAGAACTGCCGTATGCGTTGCGGACTTGCGATGGTGGAGGAGTTGCGGTGTGATCGAATGACCGTATGAGATGTATGCAATTGGGAGATTGTGAACTTGATGTAGGTTTTGCCCCATATTTATAGATGAGTATTAAGGTTAATTGACTTGGGGCCCAAGTTAATTGCGTAGACCCTAATTGGGCTAAAACCCTACGTTATCAAGTCCCCCAAGTTCGGTATGATATTTTTGTCAAGTATCGTATCGAACTTCTCATTATGCTGCGGAAAATAAGTTCACAGGAGCCTGCGCAAACAACTGTGCGTAAACCCGCGAACATATGCGCAAAAAACCGCATGCAGAATGCGTGGGGAAACCGCATGAACTAGCATGCGTAAAACCGCATGAAAATTGCGTCTAAAGTCGCGGACAACTGTGCGCAAAGCGTGCGTAACCTGGACAAAAGTGTGTGGACAGTTGCGCAAGCGCGAACATCTGCGCTAAATATTCATGTACTTAAACCTCATATAACGAATTAAAAGCTCAATAAGAAAAGACAAACCTTCTCGAACCGAACGATAGACGGTAGAAACACGAGACATAATGCATCGTGCCCCACGGTGGGCGCCAATTATTCATGCATATTTTTTCCAAGGGAAAACATACACACGGACATCAATGCGAAAGGGTTTTTTTTAGGCGTCAACGTCGTTGATCTCCGGTCCGGTTACCGTGAATAACCCGTACCCGAGATGATGATCTCGGGAGGGTGGCCAACGAATTGCCCGCCGGTCGATAGTCGGACCCTATCGACGGCAAAGGGAGAAAAAACCCTACAAGACCCGTAGGTAAAAACCCTAGAGTTGCGATCGTGAAGACGATCGTGGAGAAGATCCGGCGATAACTGCCGTGTGCGTTGCGGACTTGCGGTGGCGGCGTTGCGGTGTGATCGAATGATCGTATGAGGTGGTGCTTTCATTGAGAGAGTAAGAGTTGTATGCGATTGGGAGATTGTGAACTTGATGTAGGTTTTGCCCCATATTTATAGATGAGAATTAGGGTTAATTGACTTGGGGCCCAAGTTAATTGCGTAGACCCTAATTGGGCTAAAACCCTACGTTATCAGTGTGTTGACCCATCCATTCTCCCCTGTAAATTATTGTTTATAATCTATACTTTCTATTAAATTGTTAAAATGATGATGTCATTCTAACTCTATTTTAACTCATCATTTGACACATGTCATCTTCATAATAATTATGATGATGTCATTAATATTTTAATAACTTAAATAAATAAATAAAATAATTTAGAAAGTGATTATTACCATAATTAAAAAACCAAGCTTCTAAATCTATCATTATTTTCTTGAGATATTAAAATTTAATTTTAAAATAAGACTTACACTCCATAAGCTTAACAAAATCTGCTAATTTTGTTTTAAAATATTAAAAGAAGCATAAAAGAGAAAATTTTAAACCCATGTGATGATTTCATTAAATAATTAATTGTATTTTAAAAAAATTAACATGTTTATTGTATAATATATGAAGCATAATGTACAACTTTATGATAAAACACCTCATTACCATATATACAATATTTGAGGCATTAAGTACAACCTTATGATAAAATACATGCATGACCATATGTATAAACTTTAAAACAAATAGTACAATCTTATACAAAATACCCCATAATAATTATAATAATAATTATTATATTATTATTATTCAAATGTAAGTTCTCTTTACGGAATTAATTACGTTATATATGTATACGAAAAACTGTTTTAATAAAAGATGTAGTGTATGCTTTTATAACAAGGAAAATAGTAATTGTGTTGAAAATTGAAAGATTGTGGTGAGAGAATAAATGTAGTTCATTTATTCTGATCAATTTAAGTACGTCAATATGTTTGTAAAAATGATGACTACTTTCTTATCGGAATTCGTGATTTCACGGGTCATTAAACTAAATGACTTTAGCATTTGTGTTCACTTAATACCTAAAACATATCATATTAAACTGTTTCGTTTAGATAAACCCGTAGTTTCACGGGTCATTTCACTAGTATATATTTATAGTTTGCTTTTAAAAAAAAAAAAATTAATACATTAATGAAACAATATTTTTTCTTAAAGATAAGTTGTGGATATCATCCTAATAGATTTAATAAAATAATTTACGTTGTAAATATGAGCACGGATAAAATACCACTGCTATATACGGAGTATCTATCTAATACGGAGTATAAAAGATATAATTAATCATTTAATTTTGTTTTATCAATATCGCATGTTATTCTGTAATCGACACACTACAAAAATCGTGCAACTACTATCGATGTTTTTTCTCCCGACATTCAAAAAAGTAAAATAGTTTAGTGGCCCTGATGAAAATGAAAAAAACGAGAAGGGCCCGGATATAAATAATAAATAATTATTAGGGGGTACGAGGTTCTTATGGTCTATATTTTGGGAGACGTGGCCTTTCTCTACACCTTTTAAATCCCCATTAAACTAATCAAAATGTCATTTTTTCTGAATTTGACCAAATTCTTATATTCATATTTAATGTTTAAATCTAACTAGTGTTCGAGCCCTCGCTTCGCGACGAGGGTTCGGTTTTCAATGTATTTTATTGCGTTTAGTTTGTAAAATCATTTTGTGGTTAACGATGATGTCGTTGAAGCGCAACTCGAGTCGAACTAAAAGGTATAACCCGTGAAAGATTTAAATGTTATTTTAAATTAACAATATATGTGCATCTCCGCATTTCGCTATGGAATTGTCGACTTTTAAAAATTTAACGGAGAATTAACGTGTATGAAAAGAACTCCAAATATTTAGCGCTTTTTAAAGAGCGTCCGTTTTGCGTGTAGCTAGTGACATTGTGTTCCTAAAATTATTTTGAGTTTAACGATGGTGGCGGAAACATTTAACTCGTTGCGAGCGCGAATATATGGCCCGTTGATTATTTGGGTGGAGTTTGTTTAAGATTTTTTATGAGAATGAGTATTTGACAATTTATCCCCCTGATTATGGGTAGGTTTGATTTTTTGGATAAAGTGTGGGGGGTTTTGTTGTGCAATTTGAAAAAAAAAATGTGAAAAGTCGAAAGTACTCCTAGGTACTATTCATTTTTCCTATGTCTTTTAGATATAGTAATAATAATAATAATAATAATAATAATAATAATAATAATAATAATAATAATAATAATAATAATAATAAATTAACAATATATGTGCATCTCCGCATTTCGCTATAAAATTGTCGACTTTTAAAAATTTAACGGAGAATTAACGTGTATGAAAAGTACTCCAAATATTTAGCGCTTTTTAAAAAGCGTTCGTTTTGCGTGTAGCTAGTGACATTGTGTTCCTAAAATTATTTTGAGTTTAACGAAGGTGGCGGAAAAATTTAACTCGTTGCGAGCGCGAAGATATGGCCCGTTGAATATTTGGGTGGAGTTTGTTTAAGATTTTTTATGAGAATGAGTATTTGACAATTTATCCCCCTGTTTGAGGGGTAGGTTTAATTTTTTGGATAAAGTGTTAGGGTTTTGTTGTGCAATTTGAAAAAAAAAAAAAACAAAAAACGTGAAAAGTCGAAAGTACTCCTAAGTACTATTCATTTTTCCTATGTCTTTTAGATATAGTAGTAAAGTAGTAGTAATAATAATAATAATAATAATAATAATAATAATAATAATAATAATAATAATAATAATAATAATAATAATAATATAATACTCCGTATTTAATCATAAAATAGCATAGCATTGGCCAATTTCTGTCAGTCCAGTCCAATAGAGGCCGAAGCAAGAAAAGTTAGCCCATATTGTACCACAAGACAAATAGTTACAGATGCAAACCAATACACTCTTTTTCTCTAGTCGATTGTAGTACACGTGTCAATGACCCGGGTTGATTATGAACGAACCGATCTCGAACTTGTGCAATATTAAATGATTCGAGCTTAATATATTTTTCAATGTTTCGTTGGATTTGGGTGGGACGTTTGTTCTTCCACTTTTTTAAACTTTTATTATATAAAAAGTTTGTCAATTTCAAATAGGAAATTCATAATTCCGATTAACTCAACGTAAATGAATATGAATTAGTAATTAAAACAAGATATACTACCTGGTATTCAAATTAATTAAAATGACTTCACTTGATTGCTAGTTCTGTTGTTTACTCTCTGAATCACAAGTAGATAAATGCGGCTTTCCGATGTTCAAGGTTTACCTGCTATTGAGAAGCGAGTGTATTCGTTCATAGAACGTTTTCTAGTTATAAAAAAAAAAAATAGAAAAACGTGTTTCCTTGTATTTCTGATTATGAGCACATTTTAAGTAGTTCAAAAATTCTATTGTGTTCTTTCATTGGGCCCGGGCCACAGTAAATTTTTATGGCCTCTAATGGGCTTCATCGTGGATCGAATGACAACAACGAAAGTTCATTGGGTTACAAGAATGAATGGGAAGTGTTAAATCCATCAAATAGTTGGTAAATCAAATGTTACTGTTCTTTTTTTATTGGTACAATAATGATTTTTTTAATTCATTAGTTTGATGGATTTATCTAAAGCTTTGGTGGAAATATCAAAAACACTCATAATACATTGGTGCAACAGACTAGACAGATTTATAATCGTGTTTTTATACTAACTACTTTGAGATTCACTTGAGGTTAAATGAGCATGAAGTAACATATCAAAACCATGAATACATGTGTACTATTGTCAGTTAGTTTAAGGGAAAAAAAATCATCTTGTATTACTTTTAAATATTGTTCGGTCATTTTTTACTATATATCGCTGGAAAATATGCATGGTGCTGACTTTGAGGTTGATGCATAAAGTATCAATAAATTTATTTTACATTTCGAGATTGACTTGTTCACAAGATGTCTAGTGTTTTAATAGTGTTTTAAGACTGTACTTTCAGGATTTCCAATTGAATAAATGGTTCATTTTATTTAGGTCTATTGACCAAAACGTTCATTTTTCAAACGAATTATAACGATTCGCTTTAAAAAAAAAAGATAATTATCAAAATGCCCTCGCAAATCGCAAGGTGCCTTGCAACTTGCGACCTTGCTACTGGATAACAATGCAAACTCCGGGTCGCAAGGTGCACTTGCGACCTTGTGACTTGGAGTGGTCGGTAGAGAACGAAAATTTTCAGATCGCTATAACTTTTAATCCATAGCTCGTATTTAGGCACCGCTTTTTATAGTGTGTATTTTTTTGGAGATCTATTTGTTTTTGTTAAAAACAACCTCCCAATTTTATTCAAAGAATGACCGCATATTGCGAGTTGTAAGTTATGTACAAATTTGTGATTTTCGATTTGTGTAATGTAGTTCAAATTGATGAAAGAGATTCATTTTGTTTTAGTCAATAATGGTTAAGAGATAAGCTAATCACATTTTACAATGTTCTGTAGCAACTCATGAGCAGTGAAAGTGCGTTTAAAAGTCAAGATCAACGAAAAACGACTAAATAGAACATCTTCGAGACCGAATTTTGGAAAAATTTTGGGACATACCGCCTTTGGAGCTACAGGTGCTAAGATATGACGTTTTAAAGTTTAAGAACCGGATCCCATTTCGCTATGTCACCTTGCGACCTTGAAAATGCATGATTTAAGCCCAACTCGCAAGATCGCAAGCCAAAAAACACAAGTATAACCTAGTCGCAAGGCTCGTAAGCACCTTGCGACTAGACCACAATCGTTCACAACCTGAGTTTTCTCGATGAGGACCAGGATTTACCCAAGTCGCAGACTCGCAAGGCACTCTGCTACTTACGAGGACACATTGACAATTTTTTTTTCCTGGGGGCGAATTGTTATAGTTCGTTAAAAATTGGACGTTTTGGTCAGTAGCCCTTATATTTATATCCTTTAGGTCTTCTCTCATATTATTACACTTTTTGCTTAAGACGATTGGATCAGCTTTAAGAAGAGAAGTTTATATATTGTTGAAGTATGTGGAAAGGGGAGAACGCATCCGAATTTAGCATCTGAGAACCGTCGCTTTGTCACTCCCGACCATTAAGCTAATCACTAATCTCTTATAACAACCCTCACATTTCCATTCTAAATTTACTAAATTGCCCTTAGAGTTTCATTGTCATGTTCTGAGTATTAGCACTAGGGTTGTTATCCGGATATAGTAAATGGAGTAATTAATACTAAAACCCTAATATTAATTAAAACCCTAAACCCAACCCTATACATTAAATACTAAAACCTAATACCATTTAATATTAAATATTAAACCCAAACCTTAATAACTATTATTATTATTATTATTATTAATGTTATTAATATAATTAAATAAAATGTAACCTTAATAGTAAAAAAAAAATAAATAAATAAATATAAAGTATATAATATATACATAATTCGTAAAAAATAAAATAAATAATAGATATATAGATTAAAAGAAAATCGGCCCATTTTATAAAATAAAAAAAAAAAAAAAAAATAAAGGAAATGGGATAGATCAAGACTAAGACTAGTTCATCTCCTACTCCTAAACTAAATCTAACTCCTTTCATCTTAACCCTCAAGTTAATCTTTTTCTCCAAGTTAATCTTAATCTTCAAGTCTATCATCTAGCAATCCTAATATGTTAATGATTCCTAAATACAAGTATAAATAGAACCCCCTAGGCTCATTCTTTCATTCACAAATCAAACATCGAATCCTCTCCCTCCCTCTATTGCTTTTACGTGAAACCCATCACCACCACCCTTCTCACTTTCGGTTTTTAGCAACCGAACCACATCACCACCACTTGCTGCACTGATCTCGGCCCTACACCACCACAAAACACCTATGATCTGCTGAAAAACCCCACGATAACAGCCCCTGTTGCTGCTGTGATCGTGACCCAATGATGTTATGCGAGGTGTATATAAAATAGCTATTAATTTTTAGAAGGAAATACTATTAAATACGATACAATTTTACACAAGATATTTATTTATTTAGAGAATGGATATACTTAAACCTTGCTACAACACTTATAGGCAGTGTACCTAATCGTACAGTAGTGTAGTTTTTAGTAAGTCCGGTTCGTTCCACAGGGAAAATCTTTAAACAAAGTTTAACGCTATATTAGTTTACTTTTATAAAAATACAAATATATATATAAATATTATTATTATAAAGGGGGTTTTTACCGTTTAATGACCGGTTTGTCGATTTTAAAACTTTAGTCGCAGTTAAAACCAAATGTAAAATAATAAATAATACAAGACTTAATTTAAAGCGTAAAGTAAATAACGATAATGAAATTGCGATAAATAAAAGTGCGATAAAATAAACTTGCGATAATTAAAAAGTACGATAATTAAAAGTGCAATTAAATACAATAATAAAAATGCGATAATTAGAAGTGCAATTAAATATAAAATAAAGGAAATTAAATATGAAATAAAAGAATTATGCTTATTTAAACTTCCGTAATCATAATGTTTGACGTGTTGATTTTAGTTTTATGCCCATGGGTTAATTGTCCTTTGTCATGGATTATTTAATATGTCCGTCTGGTTTTTGTCCATAACAGTCCATCAGTCATAAATATAAAGTGCGAGTGTCCTCATCAAATTATCCTTATACCCGAAGTTAAATATTCCAACTAATTGGGGACTTAAACTGTAACAAGGTTTTATTACTTTGTTTAATAATTACACCAGGATGTCGACTGAGTGTAACTCAAGGTTTTAATACTTTGTTATCAATTATGCCAAGTGTCCTTGTACATAATTTCACCCCTGTTTTAATTATTCTAGTGGCTATTAATCCATTCCCGTGTCCGGTTAAATGAACGATTATTCGTACATATAAATACCCTGCCCATCGTGTCCAATCGAGTGTATATGGTAATTTATAGGGACGCCCAATTGTAAATCTTTATATTAACATTAACAAACTATCATTTAGTTAAACAAATATAAAGCCCATTAATAGCCCATAGTCTAATTTCCACAAGTGTCGTTCTTTTGTCCAAACCCCAATTATGGTACAAAGCCCAATTACCCAATTTTAGTAATTAGCCCAACATCATGATTACTTCGGATTAAATAAGCATAATAATAACTTAGCTACGAGACATTAAATTAAAAAGGTTGAACATAACTTACAATGATTAAAAATAGTGTAGCGTTACACGGACAGAATTTCGACTTACACCCTTACAACATTCGCTAACATACCCTTATTATTAGGATTAAAATTAAAATTAAAATTAAAATATAAATTATAAATATAAATATTACGTATATAGATAGAGAGATGGATATATTTTTTGATGAAAAATTGATCAGAATTCGTTGGGCTTTATAGGGAGTTTCAGTTATTGGGGCTCCGCGACTCGCGGCCCTTTTTGCCTTCAAACTCCGCGAGTCGCGGAGTTCGCTTTTACAGCTCACACAAGTTTGGAGCCTTTCTTGCCGACGGTTTATAATATATTATATAATATATAAATAATTATAAGAATTATTTAAATATTATATTATATTTATGTGCATAGTTGATTTGTAATTTTTAGTCCGTTGCGTCGAGCGTTGAGAGTTGACTCTGGTCCCGGTTCCGGATTTTCGAACGTCCTTGCGTACAATTTAATATCTTGTACTTTGCGTTTTGAATCTTGTACTCTTGTAATTTCGAGACGTTTCTTATCAATAATTGGAACCTCTTTGATTGTATTTTGTACTTTTGAGCTTTTTGGTCGTTTGCGTCTTCAATTCGTCGAATCTGTCTTTTGTCTTCACCTTTTATTATTTAAACGAATATCACTTGTAAATAGAACAATTGCAACTAAAAGCTTGTCTTTCTTGAGGAATAATGCTATGAAATATATGTTCGTTTTTAGCATTATCAAATATTCCCACACTTGAGCGTTGCTTGTCCTCAAGCAATATCGTCTTGAAATACTAGAATCACTTCTTTATTCTTCACACTTTGTACATCAGTGATTTCTATACGGCGGTATAAACAATGGTAGTAACGATATGGTTTACAGTCCCACATGACTATAAAATTTAGATCCATTAAGGAAATTGGATCTTTATGAAAACATTTGATCTTTTGAAAATTAAATCTAGCTTTTACCCTAGATAAGTTTTCCGGAATAACCCTTCACCGGTGTTTGCAAAATATTTTTGTGGGTTTGATGGGTTTCAGATTTGAAAATTTTAGCTCAAAACTTATGGTTTTGTGTCACCCACTTGCTAACCTTGTATTTGGAAAGCAACACGTCCAGTTTACTTGTCCCGTATATTACCTTTCGGTAAACTACCGTCCGGTTGTAAAGGAAAGCGTTGAACAAGCAACTGTTAAGGCAATGTCCCCTGACATGCTTTTAATTATGGTCTATAACGTGTCGGACGCAATTACTATCCTTGGTAGGAGCAATAGTAAAGCTCACCCTTATAATTTGTCGGTCTGGCACAAGGTCCTGTCTTTAACCATGCTATGCAACCACCGTTCTTACGGTTGACACCCGATTTAGTTCAGGTGACCTAATGAATTCCAGGTGAATTCCTAGGATTTTACGTTCAATGGTAATGAACGCATTGAAAATGGGTTTTCAGAAAACAAATCGGTTTATAATTTGATCAAAATATTTTCTCATTCAAGCTCGAGTTTAGATATCATTGAATTCCATGAGTTTGAATTCTCAATCTTTAAGGTCAATCTCAAGGATTGAGTAATATCAGTCTTAAAAGCTGATTTTTGATCTTTTAAGGAGATTATCCTTTCTGGGGATTTGATTCATTAGTCTTTACGAGATAAATCCTTCTCATGGTTAGGATAAATCTGACCACTTGGCGACCCTGTTTAATGCTGAGGTCCGTGGATTTCCTGCTGATTTTAGTGATGACTTTTCTAGAATTTTCGTCAACCTACAGCTGGTCTGGACGACAACTTCTTGACCTAAATCAAGAAGCGCGTGTCTTTTTCGGAAGACTTTACTTCCTTTTAATGATGGAATTGATTCATCGTGTAGATCCATCTCTTCTTTTCTTTCATTGGGTAAAACAGTTTAGTTTAGTCCAAAGCAAAAGTATTTTCAGTTATTTGTTACAGATATATGTGACATATGTTTAAGATAACTTGGTAAATTTTCCCACACTTGGCTTTTATTTTCCTTTTTATTGTCCTCTATTCCATTTTAAATGAATTTTAACATTTTGGTTTGTTTCTCAATTTATGTCCTTTTCGAGGTAACAATAATTTCGGTGTTAACACCTAGTTTTATCGTTCATAAATATGTATAAACATGATTTTGAGTTCATTTAGTTGAAAATTTTGAAAAATTTTACTAGAATTGGGTAGTCAGTATATAAGAATAGGGCTGTTCTTTATTATCAGAGAGCACTAGATTCTAATACAACTACTACTTTACTAGTATTTTTAATGGTAACCAAGTGTTTATGATAAAAATTTTTAAAAATCCGAAAGAATTTAACCCCTTCCCACACTTAAGATCTTGCAATGCCCTCATTTGCAAGAAATCAGTAACAATTTAAATTATTGAGGTGATTTGTGTGAAAATGATTAAATTTTACCAAAGTTTCCAAACATATTTGTGTTTGCTTGCTGAATGATAAATGGTGCATATCATTTGTTCATTCCGTCTTGTTGTTATTTCACATATATTTTGCATCTTGTCGTCAAAATTAGTTGCTTTTGCTGAACTTAATGCCAGTCTTTGAAAATGCGTTGTTTTACCCTGTTGTGTACATAAGATAAACTGCAAACATATATACATATTTTTGAAGTTTGGTATATTACCCCACATTCAAAAATTATTAAAATCTAAGAATAAAAGTTAGAAAATTATAAAAACTATTACAATATTAACATAAGTATTAAACGTATCAACATTACAAATTACAAAATAAATAAAACTAAGTAGACTAGGGATGATACTGATACCAGTAGGGGTTCCATGCATAACCATAGGTGCTATAAAATACTTCGGCAGGGTTATACGTAGGATACGGTAGTTGCAACTCTATAGACCAGGGAGGGAATATGGGCTTTGGAGTAGGAATATAGTTTCTACCTATATGTTGGCAATATGCTATGATTTGGTTTTGATGAACTTGCCAATCATCAAATGCTCTCTGTCTAGCATTTTCGTACTCCTGTGAAGCTATAAACCTTTGCATTTCTTGCATTTCATTTCCCCCTCCTACATTACCTTGCTGTTGGTTTCTCTCAACCTGTGGATGTCTACCATGGTATTGTACTGCGGCATTATTTCGCCTCTTCAAAACTTTCGCACCATGGTATACATTTAAACCTATTGTATCGCGGGGTTCTGGTTCTTCGACTAATAATCCCCCCCGACTTATATCCACACCGAGATATTCAGCAATCAAAGTAATAAATATACCACCTCCTATTATGCTATGCGGTCTCATCCCCCTAACCATAGCTGATAAATAATAACCCACACAATAAGGTATACTTACAGCGCTTTGTGGGTCTCGAATACACATATGGTAAAACAAATCCTGTTCATTTACCTTTTCCTTGTTCTTACCTCTTTGTGTAATCGAATTAGCTAAAAACCTATGAATTACTCTTAATTCATCTCTATCTATATCCAAATAAGAGTAATTTCCCCCTTTGAATCGGTGATGGCTTGTCATTTGACTCCATACACCATGTGTATCAAAATTTTCATCTATCTTTCTACCATTTAGTATCAACCCTCTACAATCGGCAGATGCTAACTCCTCAGTCGTATATATACGTAAAGCCTGAGCCATGTCTAGTAAAGACATGTGGCGCATCGAACCTCCTAACAAAAATCTAATAAAAGATCGATCGGTTAAACTAGCTACCCGATCATTTAATTCTATACTACACAACAATTCTTCACACCATACTTTATATACAGGTCTACGCATGGTGAATAAACGTACCCAGTCGTTAAAAGTAGAATTACCATACCTCTGTACAAGTAATTCCCTAATTGGCCCGGCCAATTCTACAGCTTCTAATGGTCCCCATTCTATGACCCTAGGTACCTCAACAACTTTAGAATGAAGAGTATGCAAACCCCTTTGGTATTTTGGATAATCTATCCAAAGTCTGTCAAATCTCAGGTTCGGGTGCAAATCTTCCAAGTGCATATCAGAAAATGTCATGACTGGATGAGGTATATCTTGTTTGTAGTAGTTATCCACCTCCTGTTGTTCCGCATTCTCAGCAGGAGCATTGCGAGCTTGGGATGAAGATTCACCCCTTTCAGTCTACAAAACACATCAAACACAATTTTTGTGCATCCAAATATGCATTAGTGTCAGCAAAATCATCAATCAAAATAATTACAATGACATGATCAATTTATATCAAACTTAAGCTCATTTTCATATTTTCATCAAATCTACACTTTTTCAAATAAGCATATACGAAAATGTTCGCCAAGTTCATAAGCATTTAACTCAAATAACATGTCAAAATAATCATTACTAGCAATTAAACAAGTTTCAAATGGCATTATCTCTCAAAAATCAAGTTCATGAATTTTTAGACTTGAAAAAGTCCACTTTAATTCTCAAAATCATGTTTAGGCTCAAAGTTTGGATCATTTAACTACCTAAACATGTTACACTACTTAAATTAGCAACAATTCATGACAAAAATTGGCCATAACCTGTTTATATCAAAAAGCCCCAAATTTGCTCAAGAACACAAACCCTAGATTACTCAAAATTTGAAGTTTAAGGCTTCTAATCATGTTAAATAGCATCAATCTAGGTTATACAAGCATAATACATAAATAATTTAAGCATAATTACACTAAAAAGCATCAAAATCAAATTGGGTATAAAATTGCTCAAGAACACTAATTTTCGGATTAAATGGTGTTTAGGTGTAGAAATTTACCGTTTTTCTTGAGTAATTCCTTGATAGCATCCTTATCAACATGATTTTAATAAAAGATTTGATGATTAACGGTTAAAAATTGTGATTTTGGGAGGTCTTTTTCGGTTTTTTCGGGTTTTATTTTCGCAGTATTTGTTTTTGTGGTGTGTGGACTGAGCTGTTCGTTCAGCTTTTATTTTTTTTCTGGATTTTGATCCTCCCGCGAGTCGCGGGGTTTAAACCTTCAAACTCCGCGAGTCGCGGAGTTTGTTTGTTTTTTTTTTTTTTTAACATCTTGTACTAATTAAAACAATTAAGTAATTAATTTTAAAATTTTTTTTCCCTTGTTATTTAGGACGAGGTCGTTTCGGATCGATGTCCTAGTCCGTCCTTCGACAAAATTTTAAAATTTGTCTTTTTGTAGCGATTGTTTTAAAAGCTAAGATTTTTGGGGGTTTTTTAATGTTTTTGGCATACTTTAATTCAATAAGATTAAAAATAATGATAATAAAAGTTCTCGTCCCTCCCTCGGGTAAAGCAATTTCGGTTCAAAGACCTAGTCTTCAACTTACGACGAATTTTAAAAATCATATTTTTAACTTAATGAGATAAAGTAAATTTTTGTTTTTAAATTCACACAATTTAAATATAAAATTCAAAATTAATATTAAAAATTCACACCAAACTTAAAATTTGAAATGCATAAAATTAAAAATTCATATTTTAAAAATTAAAAATTCACACTAAACTTATATTAATTTTTCAAATGTTTATAATTTTAAATATATTGTTTTTATAAAGTTTACAATATTAATTTAAGATTTATATATTAATTTTAAAAACATGGTAAAAATAAAATTAAAAAATATTTTTGGCTTTTTATCCCACTTTAATCAATCAAATATTATCAAAAATATGCGCCCCTCTTTTCGGTAAAGTAATTTCGGTTCCAAGACCTAATTTAACTCATGACGAATTTTTGAAATATTTTGGGTTGATTGATTAAAGATATTTATACCTTAAGAATAAACGTTAAATTTCGCAGTGATGTAATAAATTTTTGAATGATATCAATAATTTCGGTCGCCAAACCTAATTTTATTCAATACCAATTTAATACTTTATAGCGAACAAATTAGCGTTTATTATCAAAAGGTTAAAAATAAAAATAAAAAAATAAAAACTGTACAAACATACCTGTGAAATAGATTTCTTAGTTATATGATCTATCCCATTCATAAGATAGTCGGTTTAATTGGTTTTCCATGGCTACATAGGCGTAACCTCGAGTATTCAGTGTTTTTTCTTCTAAACATATGAACGGTCCGTCTCTGCATAAAGTAACAAATTCGGTATTTGAATAGGTTTGATTATTTGAACATTTACCTCCATGTGACCATTTTCCGCATTTGTGACATCTTTCTAGGTGTCGTGCTCTTCTTTTCGCTGCGGATTTTGATTTTCCTTTACCAAATTGTAACTTATTATCTTCGCATCTGGATTCTTTTCTAACTCCGTCCAATCTTTCTCTGATTACTGATACTATTTCACTCGAAAGTGTGTCATTATTACGTTTAGTGATCAAAGCGTGTAGCATTAGACCATGGTTTAGTTCACAGGCAGTCTTCATTTCCTAAAAAAAATAAAAATTCAGAATGGGGGGAGAAGACTAGTTCTTTAGGGTCTGCTAGGGAAAGACCGTTCGGGTTCCATTTTCGAGAACTACATGAAAACAGACAATCTAACTCTAACAGAAATACATAAACCCCCTATACTTAGTTGAAATTGTGATTAACATCATTGTCTTCTTCCATCGGACCATGTATGTAATGTTTAACTCTGTGACCATTAACTTTAAATTCAATCCCATTTGAATTTATTAATTCTATCGTTCCGTATGGGAAAAATCTTTTGACTATGAATGGTCCAGACCATCTTGATTTCAATTTTCCAGGAAATAGCTTGAATCGTGAATTGAAAAGAAGAACTCTGTCTCCTTCTTTAAATTCTTTTAAACTTCTGATTCTTTTATCATGCCATTTCTTCATTCTTTCCTTATAGATTAACGAATTTTCGTATGCTTCATGTCTTAATTCTTCTAATTCGTTTAGTTGACTTAATCGTAGACGTCCGGCTTCATGTAAATCAAGATTACATGTCTTCAAAGCCCAAAATGCTTTGTGTTCAATTTCTACTGGAAGATGACATGCTTTTCCATAAACAAGTCTAAAAGGTGTGGTTCCAATTGGAGTTTTGTAGGCTGTTCTAAAAGCCCAGAGTGCATCCTCCAATTTAATGGACCATTCCTTCGGATTTGATCCTACGGTTTTCTCTAGAATACGTTTTAAAGCTCGGTTGGTATTTTCAACTTGTCTACTTGTTTGTGGATGATATGCGGTGGAGATTTTATGAGTTACTCCATATCTTTTAAGAACTTTCTCAAGTTGATTATTACAGAAATGAGTACCCCGATCACTTATTAAAGCTTTCGGTGTTCCAAACCTTGCAAAAAGACGTTTTAAAAAGTTGACTACAACTCGTGCATCGTTAGTTGGGAGAGCTTGTTCTTCCGCCCATTTAGATACATAATTAATGGCTACGAGTATATATAGATTATTATGAGATTTTGGAAATGGACCCATAAAGTCAATACCCCAAATGTCAAATACTTCACATACTTGGATGACATTTTGTGGCATTTCATCACGTTGACTTATTTTTCCGGTCCTTTGACAAGCATCACAGGATTTGCAAAGAAGGTGTGCATCTTTGTAAATTGTAGGCAAATAGAATCCAGCTTCATACACTTTTCTTGCTGTTAGTTGTGGCCCATAATGCCCTCATGTTGGTCCTGTGTGACAATGGTTTAAAATTTTACTAGCTTCATCTCCAAATACACATCAGCGTATTATTCCATCGGGACAACTTTTAAACAGATGTGGATCTTCCCAGAAATAGTGTTTTATATCACTGAAGAATTTTTTTCGCTTTTGGTACGATAATCCTTTTTCAAGGAATCCACAAATTAAGTAGTTTGCATAGTCTGCAAACCATGAAATTTCATTATAATCTATCTTCAATAGATATTCATCAGGAAAGTTGTCTTGTATGGCCGATTCATTTAGAACTTCTAATTCGGGATTTTCAAGACGAGAAAGATGATCAGCGGCGAGATTTTCTGCTCCTCTTTTATCTCGGATTTCAATATCAAACTCTTGTAAGAGTAAGATCCAACGGATTAATCTTGGTTTAGCATCTTGTTTTGAAAATAGGTATCTAAGAGCATAATGGTCGGTATAGACCACCGTTTTTGCTAGAACGAGATATGATCGAAATTTGTCAAAAGCAAAGACAATAGCAAGGAGTTCTTTTTCAGTAGTTGTATAGTTCGTTTGTGCTCCTTGTAACGTCTTACTAGCATAATATATAGGTTGAAATCGTTTTTCAATCCTTTGTCCTAAAACGGCTCCCATTGCAAAATCACTTGCATCGCACATTAGTTCAAATGGTAGATTCCAATTTGGTGTTATCATGATCGGCGCATTAGTGAGTTTCTCTTTAAGAATATTAAAAGATTTGATACATTCATCTAAAAAGATGAATGGAGCATCCTTTTCTAGGAGTTTATTCATAGGAGTGGCAATTTTAGAAAAATCTTTTATGAAACGTCGGTAAAAACCGGCATGCCCTAGAAAACTTCTAACTCCTCTAACATTGGTGGGATGTGGAAGTTTAGCAATTACATCTACTTTAGCTCTATCCACTTCAATTCCTTCTTTTGAAATTTTATGACCAAGAACGATGCCTTCTTTAACCATAAAATGGCATTTCTCCCAATTAAGAACTAGATTTGATTGTTCGCATCTAATAAGCATTCGTTCCAAATTAACTAGACATGATTCAAATGTATCACCGAAGACTGAAAAGTCATCCATGAAAACTTCCATGCATTCTTCTATCATGTCGTGAAAAATCGCCATCATACACCTTTGAAAGTTTGCAGGGGCGTTACAAAGTCCAAATGGCATGCGTTTGTAAGCAAAAGTACCATAAGGGCATGTGAATGTGGTTTTCTCTTGGTCTTCGGGTGCTATTGGAATTTGAAAATATCCGGAAAATCCATCTAGAAAACAATAGTAACTATTTCCGACTAATCTTTCCAACATTTGATCAATGAAAGGTAAGGGAAAGTGATCTTTTCTGGTGGCGTCATTTAATTTTCTATAATCAATACATACACGCCATCCTGTTACAGTCCTAGTAGGAATAAGCTCATTTTTCTCATTTGTAATGACAGTCATGCCACCCTTCTTAGGCATGCATTGAACTGGGCTTACCCATGGACTATCAGAGATTGGATAAATTAGACCTGCGTCTAGCAGTTTAATAATCTCTTTCTTAACTACATCTTGCATATTAGGATTTAGTCTTCGTTGGCGTTGCACATACGTTTTATGACCTTCTTCCATAAGGATTTTATGTGTGCAATACGAAGGACTTATTCCTTTAATATCATGAATCTTCCATGCAATGGCTGGTTTATGAGCTTTCAACACAGAAATGAGCTGTGATTTCTCATTTTCATTAAGAGAAGACGATATTATTACAGGTAATTCAGATTCACCATGTAAATAAGCGTATTCCAAATGGTTTGGAAGTGGCTTTAACTCTAATTTCGGAGGTTCTTCTATCGATGATTTATATCGATATCTGTCTTCTTCTTTTAGCATTTGAATTTCTTCTGTTGCTGGTTCATATCCATTAGCTATAAGTGTAGCTAACATTTCAACTTCATCAATTGGTTCATTACCTTCTCCTAAAGAACATTCTCCTGTTCCTTGTAATTCTGGAAATTCTTCTAATAATTCTGCATGTGGATCTATAGTTTGAATATAATAACATGTATCATCTGCAGATTGCGGTTGTTGCATTGCTCTATCAACTGAAAAGGTAACACTCTCATCCTCTATACTTAGGGTCAATTTCTTACCGAACACGTCTATCATTGCTTTGGCCGTATTTAAGAATGGTCTTCCTAATATGAGAGGAACTTGAGAATCTTCTTCCATGTCCAGAACAACAAAATCTACTGGAAATACTAAAGTACCAACTTTAACTAGCATGTTCTCCATTATCCCTCTAGGATATTTTATTGATCTATCGGCTAGTTGTATGCTTATTCTGGTTGGTTTCAATTCTCCAAGGTCTAGTTTAGCGTATAGTGAATACGGCATTAGATTTATACTAGCACCTAAGTCTGCCAATGCTTATATTGAACTAAGACTACCCAGAAAATAAGGAATTGTGAAACTTCCTGGATCAGATAATTTTTCTGGTATCTTATTCAACAGCACTGCTGAACAATAAGCATTCATGGTAACAGCCGAGAGTTCTTCCATTTTCTTTCTATTTGAGATTAGATCTTTCAAGAATTTAGCATATCTAGGCATTCCTGAAATCACATCAATGAAAGGAAGATTTACATTTATCTGTTTAAACATATCCAAGAATTTGGATTGCTCGGCTTCAAGTTTCTCTTTCTTCATTTTACTCGGGTAAGGAAGTGGTGGTTGGTATGGTTTAACATAAGGTTTAGCCTTAACTGTGTTATTTTCATTAACCTTCTCAACTACCGGTTCTTTTTCCTTATCTTGATCAGGTTGTGGTTCTTGTGGAGTAGGAATAGCTTCATCAGAAGTTACAGGTATTTCAGGTGGTTTAAGTGTTGTACCACTTCTTGTGGTAATGGCTTTAGCTGTTTCATTCCGGGGGTTAGTATTTGTATTACTAGGTAGACTTCCCGGTTTTCTTTCACCTATTAACCTTGCTAGGTTACTTACTTCTTGTTCCAGATTTTGAATAGAAGCTTGTTGATTTCTAAATGCTTGAGCATTTTGTTCATTAGTTTGTTTCTGAGATGTGAAAAACTGCGTTTGAGTTTCAACTAGCTTCGTCATCATATCTTCTAAATTTGGCTTTTTATCATCGGTTTGTTGTGGTGGTTTGTTTTGAAAATTAGGTCTTTGTTGGTTGTAAGTATTATTGGATACTTGTTGATTGCTAGGACCTTGTTGGTTGTTGTATGAAATATTTCGGTTATAATTCTGGTTTTGATTGAAAATCTGTCTTGGCGGTTGATAATTATTCTGATAATTATTTCCAGGCCTTTGGTTTATGTATGAAATATTCTCTCTTTGTTCCATTGTTAATTCAATACTGAGACAATCTTTTGTCAAATGTGGTCCTCCACACTGCTCACAACTAATTCGTATTGAGTGAATATCCTTAGTCATCTTTTCCATTCGTCTCTCGACAGCATCTATCTTTGCGGAAATGAAATCTAAGTCATGGCTAGAATCGGCTCTAGCTGCTTTAGATGATCTAACGATATCTTTTTCTTGGTGCCACTCATGTGAGTGGGAAGCAGTGTTATCAATAATTTTGTAAGCATCAGTTTCGGTTTTCTTCATAATAGAACCACCAGCTGCTATATCTATGTCTTTCCTTGTAGTGTTGTCGCATCCTTGGTAGAATATTTGTACTATTTGGCAGGTGTCTAAACCATGTTGCGGACATCCTCTTAATAACTTTCTAAATCTAGTCCACGCCTCATATAGAGTTTCATTCGGCTTCTGTGTGAATGTAACAATTTCTGCTTGAAGTCTTACGGCTTTAGATGCAGGAAAGAATTGTTTAAGAAATTTTTCAACTAAAACATCCCATGTATCAATCGCCCCTTCAGGTAACGATTCCAACCAATCTTTGGCTTCTCCCTTTAAAGTCCAGGGAAATAACATGAGATATATCTGTTCATCCTCCACTTCTCGGATTTTAAATAGTGTGCAGATCCTATTAAAGGCACGTAGATGTTCATTTGGATCTTCCTTCGGCGCACCACTAAATTGGCATTGATTAGTCACCATGTGTAGAATTTGTCCTTTGATTTCATAATCTGGCGCATTAATGTCTGGATGAGTAATTGCGTGACCTTGGCCAGTGCGTTTAGCTCTCATTCGGTCTTCCATACTTAATGGTTCTGTTACTTCCATAATTGAATTTGTTGAATCGGAATCACTAGAGGATTCTGATTTAATGGTTGGTTCCTCAACAATCTCTGTTTGAATGATTGGTGGTTCCGGAGGAAAGTTTAGTGGTTCAGGATCTACGAATCGTCCCTGAATATTCTCCGGATTCTCAATTGTGAGGTCGGGTTCAAAAAATGGATTATCGGAAATTTGAACTGGAGTACTTGGTCGACTGGATGACGATTCTAAAGAAAAATCAACGGCGGTAATATTTGCTAAATGTCTTGATCTAGTTACAGGTGGTGAACGTACAAAAGGTGGTGAACGTCTTGCTCGGTGCATTCACTGAATATCCTATTAGTTTTTAAAAGGAAAGAAAAATTATAATAAGTTATCCAATCAATAGACTTTTCTGATTTTGCCCACGTTTCGAATAGCCAAAAGATGCAGCAGAGGGGCAGGATTCGTTTGGTCTCAATATAATTGAGGACTGTTTGGCTCCAATAACCCGGTCCACGTACAAATCCAACTATTACTACGAACCAGAAAATTTTGATGTCTATTAATTTAACCACTTAAAATAAATTTTCGTAATTTTAAGAAATTTAGATAAGATGTAGAATAAAAATCTATGTCCTAAAACTAGAATAGCGAGAAATAAGAAAGAAAAAGAGTTCGTCGAAAAAGGTTGAAAAAGAAAAATGGTTGCAAAATAAAAGGTGACGGAAAAATAAAAGAAACTTATAAAACTTAAAAACACTTGACTAACCTAACCTTATTACTACAACTAACTTAAAATTATAATCGCAAATTGAGATTACTAATTGGAATGATAATTGATACATAGGTAAAAGTCGTCTAAAAATATTAAAGCTTACAGAAAAAACTATATCCCAAATGGAAATAACTTAAAAAGAAACTAAAACTTAAAAAGGCGTCGCAAAATTCTAAAGCACCTAAATCTTAATCTAAAGAAAAAGCACTTAAGGAATTCTACGGCTAAGCCTAAAAATCTAGAAGTAAAAATAACTATGGCAAAAACTAAGTTTAAAACTAAATATGAGCTAAAAATACAAATATTACGCTAAAACGATTAAAAAGGGACAAAATATAAAAATATACAAAAAGTTGTAAAAAGTACAATTTTTATAAAAATATTATTTTTATATTATTTATTTTATAAAACTATTAATTTTATATTTTAATTAAACTAATTTAACTAAATATATAAATTAAATAAAAAGAAACTTAAAATAAAATTAATTATAATAATAATAAGTATTTAGGGTTAATAATAATAATAATTAATAATTACTCCGTAATTAAATGCAGATTAGGGTTTCTGTAGGTGTCAGGGCTGCTCCGCGAGTTGCGGTTCCCGAAGCAGGAAAACTCCGCGAGTCGCGGGGTTTCAAAATTCAACTCTAGTACAGTTTAAAATTTGACGCGTTTTTTATTTTATTTTATATTTTCTGTTTTATATTTTCTGTTTTAAAATCTAAAATATTTATATAATAAAAACTTATATTTTAAAAACTAGAATAAAAATAGAACTACTTTATAATTTTATAAATATCTTAAAAATAGATTTATATATATTTTTTTTTTGGTTTTTTTTTTATGTTTTAAATAAAAACAAAATACTTAAATAAAACTTATATAAAAATAAAGAAACTTTATAAAACTTAAATATTTAACAAAATCTTAAAAATACTTATATTTTTGTTTTTCTTTTTATATTTTCGAATATTTAAAACGTATTTTTATAAAAATGAATTTTAATAAAAGTAAACTAAAAATCTTTTTTTTAATTAATTAATTAGCGTTGCGCTTCCGGCTTTTAAGCTAAATTATCCCCAGCAGCGGCGCCAAAAAAATACTTGATGTTATGCGAGGTGTATATAAAATAGCTATTAATTTTTAGAAGGAAATACTATTAAATACGATACAATTTTACACAAGATATTTATTTATTTAGAGAATGGATATACTTAAACTTTGCAACAACACTTATAGGCAGTGTACCTAATCGTACAGTAGTGTAGTTTTTAGTAAGTCCGGTTCGTTCCACAGGGAAAATCTTTAAACAAAGCTTAACGCTATATTAGTTTACTTTTATAAAAATACAAATATATATATAAATATTATTATTATAAAGGGGGTTTTTACCGTTTAATGACCGGTTTGTCGATTTTAAAACTTTAGTCGCAGTTAAAACCAAATGTAAAATAATAAATAATACAAGACTTAATTTAAAGCGTAAAGTAAATAACGATAATGAAATTGCGATAAATAAAAGTGCGATAAAATAAACTTGCGATAATTAAAAAGTACGATAATTAAAAGTGCAATTAAATACAATAATAAAAATGCGATAATTAGAAGTGCAATTAAATATAAAATAAAGGAAATTAAATATGAAATAAAAGAATTATGCTTATTTAAACTTTCGTAATCATGATGTTTGACGTGTTGATTTTAGTTTTATGCCCATGGGTTAATTGTCCTTTGTCATGGATTATTTAATATGTCCGTCTGGTTTTTGTCCATAACAGTCCATCAGTCATAAATATAAAGTGCGAGTGTCCTCATCAAATTATCCTTATACCCGAAGTCAAATATTCCAACTAATTGGGGACTTAAACTGTAACAAGATTTTATTACTTTGTTTAATAATTACACCAGGATGTCGACTGAGTGTAACTCAAGGTTTTAATACTTTGTTATCAATTATGCCAAGTGTCCTTGTACATAATTTCACCCCTGTTTTAATTATTCTAGTGGCTATTAATCCATTCCCGTGTCCGGTTAAATGAACGATTATTCGTACATATAAATACCCTGCCCATCGTGTCCGATCGAGTGTATATGGTAATTTATAGGGACGCCCAATTGTAAATCTTTATATTAACATTAACAAACTATCATTTAGTTAAACAAATATAAAGCCCATTAATAGCCCAGAGTCTAATTTCCACAAGTGTCGTTCTTTTGTCCAAACCCCAATTATGGTACAAAGCCCAATTACCCAATTTTAGTAATTAGCCCAACATCATGATTACTTCGGATTAAATAAGCATAATAATAACTTAGCTACGAGACATTAAATTAAAAAGGTTGAACATAACTTACAATGATTAAAAATAGCGTAGCGTTACACGGACAGAATTTCGACTTACACCCTTACAACATTCGCTAACATACCCTTATTATTAGGATTAAAATTAAAATTAAAATATAAATTATAAATATAAATATTACGTATATAGATAGAGAGATGGATATATTTTTTGATGAAAAATTGATCAGAATTCGTTGGGCTTTATAGGGAGTTTCAGTTTTTGGGGCTCCGCGACTCGCGGCCCTTTTTGCCTTCAAACTCCGCGAGTCGCGGAGTTCGCTTTTACAGCTCACACAAGTTTGGAGCCTTTCTTGCCGACGGTTTATAATATATTATATAATATATAAATAATTATAAGAATTATTTAAATATTATATTATATTTATGTGCATAGTTGATTTGTAATTTTTAGTCCGTTGCGTCGAGCGTTGAGAGTTGACTCTGGTCCCGGTTCCGGATTTTCGAACGTCCTTGCGTACAATTTAATATCTTGTACTTTGCGTTTTGAATCTTGTACTCTTGTAATTTCGAGACGTTTCTTATCAATAATTGGAACCTCTTTGATTGTATTTTGTACTTTTGAGCTTTTTGGTCGTTTGCATCTTCAATTCGTCGAATCTGTCTTTTGTCTTCACCTTTTATTATTTAAACGAATATCACTTGTAAATAGAACAATTGCAACTAAAAGCTTGTCTTTCTTGAGGAATAATGCTATGAAATGTATGTTCGTTTTTAGCATTATCACCCAAAACCCCACCAAAACCGATCCATATTGCCACTTTCTTGCTTCGATTCGTTGCTGCTGCTGGTATATTCGATCTCCATCAACAACCTACTCCTAATCTTGCTATTAACATCCCTAAGGTAACCCTAGATCCTTACTTACTCAGGCTTTCGTTTACATGCGAGTTTTATATAAAAATTATATATATGTGTATACATGTGCATGTATGCATGCATACGTTATATATGTATAAAAACATGATATATATGTATCTAAGTATATATTATGAAGTATTGTACGTAAGATTTTGGTTAAAAAGCAAAGAAACTATTTTATATAAATACATATGTAAATCGATGGGTATATATAAGGATAAATTGGTTTTAATTGTTCTAAATACATAAAATTGGTTATGATAATTTTTACAGAGCTTTTTATGTTTATAAAAGTTGTTGGATGAGAAAAATTAATTTATATAACATTATATACAATTATTCTATAATTAATGGTATTATTGTATGATTTTAATAGATAAAAATGAAATTAATATATATAAAATATGGATATCAGTAATATTTATATAAAAAGTATGTAGAACAGTGTTAGATCATGTAAAAATAATTATAGTAGTTTTTGGAATTTTATTTGTAGTTAAAAATGAATTATGTAGTATTTAAGTATAAAAATAATGTAAAATTCGTAATAAAAATATATATTAATAATAAAAATATATATATATAATTTTTATGAGGTTAATAAATATTAAGAAGTATGTAAAAATTATAAGAATTAATATTGGAGTCGAATTAGTATTTATTGAATATTTAAAACACTATTATAATGTAATTAAGGGATAAATAAGGAAAGTATATGAAAATAATAAAAATAATATAATATACTTTTCTACAGATTTTTAAGATGGGATAAACTTATAAAAGTAATTATCTAAGTTTATTTAATAGTTATGTGGAATTTAACTTGATTTTATGATTAAATAAAGGGGAAAAACAAAAATAAGTACAAAATTTTGATAAAAATGATTTTCAATATTTTTATACTGATTTATATGATTAATTAAGTTTATAAAAATTTTGTATATGATTTTTAGGTATTTAATTAATTATTAGTATATTTAAGGATAATATAAGGTTAATACTAATTAAGTAATTGTGTATAATATATATTGTAAACTAATACTTATGTATGAATAACATGTAATGATAAGATTTTATAATAATTAATTAATTAGTAATACTATTATTATTATTATAATCTATACACCTAACTATATAGTAACACTTTAATTACACTAAGTATATTATCACCTATATAAATATAACTAATAAGTACATTAATAACTTGTTATGTGTATATACCTATAACGTGGAGTTATAATTAAAGATAGCGTACAAAGACTACAAACATCATCGCAACTTGTGGCCTAGGGTGATCCTTGTTGCCATTATGGGACACGCTTGTGGATCTCGAATGCCAAGACATAGATCCTGGTCAAGAGTCCTGGGCGCCCGGTAACAATAAATCATTCGAGTGACTTGCATGTTAGCAACGAAGTTTGGGCGAGATTGTACAACATCTTTGTTAAGAATTATAACTCGAACATTCTTAAACTAAGTGGAAGCTTTCCATAAATAGTAGGTTTCCAAAAATAGAAACTTTTGAGAAATATGAACTTTTCTCGAAAATCGTTACTGTTAATATAGTTTACTATATTGATAAATAAACTTTATGTCTGTTAGACATTAATTAATTAAAGCTTACATCTCTAGGTTGAGATCTCCGATTACATACTCCGTTCATACTACTTGCGTGGAATTACTTACTTGCTACTAAGGTGAACTTCATAGCCCCTCTTTCTACTATTTCTTAACTGTTTTAAAAACTTTGGGGTGAGACACATGCTTGCTTTTAAATGATTTACAATTTAGACACAAGTACCTAAACTATTTGATATGCAATTTCGTGAGACTTTTATTAAACATGTATTTATTGTTACATGCAAATCCCCGCCATAATATCGTTAATTGCTGGAATTGAAATTTTGCAAGCTTAATTATTGTGAGTAGGCCTATTGAGAGTGACGTCTCTGAAATGTCCCGTTCATAATAATTATAAACGTTTCATATTAATTGATTTTGTTGCGAGGTTTTGACCTCTATATGAGACGTTTTTCAAAGACTGCATTCGATTTTTGAAACAAACCATAACCTTTATATTTGTGATAAAGGTTTAAAATATTACGAAGATTATCAAATAATGATAATCTAAAATGTAGCGTTTTCACACGACCATTACATAATAGTTTGCAATAATATTACACAACAACTTAAGTCTTCGAATGCAGTTTTTAAACAATATTGTACAAGCATGCAGACTCCAATCCTGTCTTTATTTAGCATGCAACAGCGGAAGCTCTTAATAATCACCTGAGAATAAACATGCTTTAAACGTCAACAAAAATGTTGGTGAGCTATAGGTTTAACCTATATATCAAATTATATTAATAGACCACAAGATTTCATTTTTCAGAATTAACTGCAGGAACACTCATCTGCAAAAAAAATATAATACAAGAACACTCATCTGTATAAAAATTATTTATATGAAGAACACCTGGTAACCGACATTAACAAATGCATATAGAATATCCCCAAATATATAGGTACACTCATCTGTATATAAAAATCAAAGTACTAAAGCATCCATAACCTGGATGGGGTTCGTTAGGCCCATAGATCTATCTTCAGGATTCGCGTCAATTAGTGGCATTCACTAATTCTTAGGTTACCAAGCAAAAGGGTGATATTCAATAAGATAATTCAATCATAGAATGTAATTTTCAAGTACTTGTGTCTATTTTGTAAATCATTTATAAAACTACATGTATTCTCATCCCAAAAATATTCGATAGTAAAAATGGGACTATAACTCACTTTCACAGATTATCACTTCGTCGGAAAATAACACTTGGCCACTGGTCGATTCACGAACCTATAACAAATATATACATATATATCAAAGTATGATCGAAATATATTCACAATAAGTTTTATTATGTTTTAACGATTTAAGTTTGTTAAGTTAACAGTCCAACGTTCGTAGTCCACAATTAGTTGTCCATAGTTAGTAGTACAGAAATAAATCAATATATATTATCTCGAATCAATCCACGACCCAGTGTATACAAGTCTCAGACTCGATCACAACTCAAAGTATATATATTATTTTGGAATCAACCTCAACCCTGTATAGCTAACTCGAATATTACCGCGTATAGAGTCTCTATGGTTGTTCCAAATAATATATACAGATGACGTCGATATGATATGTCAAAACATAGTATACGTGTCTATGGTCTATCAAGATTACATAATATATGTGAGAATACATGTATAATACAATATAAGTTAGTTAGGATATGGTTAGCATAGATTTTTGTCAATTCACCCCGTAGTCAAATTAACCATTTTTAACCAATTTTGTTTTACCCATAACTTCTTCGTTTTAAATACGTTTTGCATGAATCAACTTGCTATGGTTTCATATTGAACTGTATTTTATGAAACTAAACAGAAAAAGTATAGGTTTATAGTCGAAAATACAGGTTAAAAGTCATTTTTGTAGAGGTAGTCATTTCAGTCGAAAGAACGACGTCTTGATGACCATTTTGAAAAACATACTTCCACTTTGAGTTTAACCATGATTTTTGGATATAGTTTCATGTTTATAAGAAAAATCATTTTCCCAGAAGAACAACTTTTAAATCAAAGTTTATCATAGTTTTTAATTATCTAACCCAAAACAGCCCCCGGTTTCACTACGACGGCGTATGTCCGGTTTTACGGTGTTCTTCGTGTTTTCAGGTTTTAAATCATTAAGTTAGCATATCATATAGATATAGAACATGTGTTTAGTTTATTTTAAAAGTTAATTTAGAAGGATTAACTTTGTTTGCGAACAAGTTTAGAATTAACTAAACTATGTTCTAGTGATTACAAGTTTAAATTTTCGAATAAGATAGTTATATATATATATGAATCAAATGATGTTATGAACATTATTACTACCTAAAATTTAGTAGGTAAACCTACTGGAAGTGACAAGAAATGATCTAGCTTCAAAGGATCTTGGATGGCTTGAAAGTTCTCGAAGTAGAATCATGACACAAAAACAAGTTCAAGTAAGATTTTCTACTCGAATTAAGATAGTTATAGTTATAGAAATTGAATCAAACTTTGAATATGAGTATTACCTTGTATTAGAATGATAACCTACTATAAATAACAAGGGTTCCTTGAACTTATATGATTACTTGGAATGGATTAGAAAGCTTGGAAGTAAACTTGCAAACTTGGAAGTGTTCTTGATTTTATGAAACTAGAAATTATAGAATTTATGAAGAACACTTAGAACTTGAAGATAGAACTTGAGAGAGATCAATTAGATGAAGAAAATTGAAGAATTAAAGTGTTTGTATGTGTTTTTGGTCGTGAGTCATGGCTTAGATATAAAGGATGTGTAAGTTTGTTTTCTTGTAAATAATTCATGAATGATTTATAATATTTTTTGTAATTTTGTGAGATATTTCATGCTAGTTGCCAAATAATGGTTCCCACATGTTTAGGTAACTCACAAGGGCTGCTAAGAGCTGATTATTGGAGTGTATATACCAATAGTAAATACATTTAGAAGCTGGGTATTGTACGAGTACGAATACGGGTGCATACGAGTAGAATTGTTGATGAAAATGAATGAGAATGTAATTGTAAGCATTTTTGCTAAATAGAAGTACTTTGATATATGTCTTGAAGTCTTTCAAAAGTGTACTAATACATCTTAATACACTACATGTATATACATTTTAACTGAGTCGTTAAGTCATCGTTAGTCGTTACATGTGAGTGTTGTTTTGAAACCTTTAAGTTAACGATCCTGTTAAATGTAATTAATCCCATTGTTATTATATTTAATGAGATGTTAAATTATTAAATTATCATGATAACATGATGTACTAATATATCTTAATATGATATATAAATATTAAGACGTTATTACAACGATAATCGTTACGTATAGATATCGTTTTGAATTTCTTAAGTTAGTAGTCTTGTTTTATGTATAAGGTTCATTGTTAATATATATAATGAGATACTTTAATTATCATTTCATCATGTTAAACATATATATATGTTCATATATATAATATCGTATCATATACAAGTTATAACGTTCGTGAATCGCCGGTCAACTTGGGTGGTCAATTGTCTACATGAAACTCATTTCAAATGATCAAGTCTTAACAAGTTTGATTGCTTAACATGTTGGAAACATTTATTCATGTAAATATTAATCTCATATAATATATAATCATGGAAATGTTCGGGTTACTACAGTACCTACCCGTTAAATAAATTTCGTTCTGAAATTTTAAGCGGTTGGAAGTGTTGACGCATCTTCTGGAAATAGGTGCGGGTATTTCAGCTTCATCTGATCTTCATGCTCCCAGGAGAACTCGGGTCCTCTACAAGCATTCCATCGAACCTTAACAATTGGTATCTTGTTTTGCTTAAGTCTTTTAACCTCACGATCCATTATTTCGACGGGTTCTTCAATGATTTGTAGTTTTTCGTTAATTGTAATCTCGTCTAATGGAATGGTGAGATCTTCTTTAGCAAAACATTTCTTCAAATTTGAGACGTGGAAGGTGTTATGTAAACCCGCGAGTTGTTGAGGTAACACAAGTCGGTAAGCTATTGGTCCGACACGATCAATAATCTTGAATGGCCCAATGTACCTTGGATTTAGTTTCCCCCGTTTACCAAATTGAACAACATCTTTCCAAGGTGAAACCTTAAGCATGACCATCTCTCCAATTTTAAAATCCATATCTTTTCTCTTAATGTCCGCGTAGCTCTTTTGTCGACTTTGGGCGGTTTCCAACCGTTGTTGAATTTGAATGATTTTCTCGGTAGTTTCTTGGATTATCTCTGGACCCGTAATTTGTCTATCCCCCACCTCACTCCAACAAATCGGAGACATGCACTTTCTACCATAAAGTGCCTCAAACGGTGCCATCTCAATACTCGAGTGGTTACTGTTGTTGTAGGAAAACTCTGCTAACGGTAGATGTCGATCCCAACTGTTTCCAAAATCAATAACACATGCTCGTAGCATGTCTTCAAGTGTCTGTATCGTCCTTTCACTCTGCCCATCAGTTTGTGAGTGATAGGCAGTACTCATGTCCAGACGAGTCCCCAATGCTTGTTGCAATGTCTGCCAAAACCTTGAAACAAATCTGCCATCCCTATCAGAGATAATAGAGATTGATATTCCATGTCTGGAGACAACTTCCTTTAAATATAATCGCTCCAACTTCTCCATTTTATCATCTTCTCTCATTGGCAGAAAGTGTGCTGACTTGGTGAGACGATCGACTATTACCCAAATAGTATCATAACCACTTGCAGTCCTTGACAATTTAGTAATGAAATCCATGGTAATATTTTCCCATTTCCATTCCAGGATCTCGGGTTGTTGAAGTAGACCTGATGGTTTCTGATGTTCAGCTTTGACCTTAGAACACGTCAAACATTCTCCTACGTATTTAGCGATATCGGCTTTCATACCCGGCCACCAAAAGTGTTTCTTGAGATCTTTGTACATCTTTCCCGCTCCGGGATGTATTGAGTATCTGGTTTTATGTGCTTCCTTAAGTACCATTTCTCTCACATCTCTAAACTTTGGTACCCAAATTCTTTCAGCCCTATACCGGGTTCCGTCTTTCCTAATATTAAGATGTTTCTCCGAACCTTTGGGTATTTCATCCTTCAAATTTCCCTCTTTTAAAACTCCCTGTTGCGCCTCCTTTATTTGAGTAGTAAGGTTAGTACGAATAATTATATTCATAGCTTTTACCCGCATAGGTTCTCTGTCCTTTCTACTCAAAGCGTCGGCTACCACATTCGCCTTTCCCGGGTGGTAACGAATCTCAAAGTCGTAATCATTCAACAATTCAATCCACCTACGCTGCCTCATGTTCAGTTGTTTCTGATCAAATATATGTTGGAGACTTTTGTGGTCGGTATATATGATACTTTTGACCCCATATAAGTAGTGCCTCCAAGTCTTTAATGCAAAAACAACAGCACCCAATTCCAAATCGTGATTCGTATAATTTTGCTCGTGAATCTTCAATTGCATGGACGCATAAGAAATTACCTTCGTTCGTTGCATTAATACACAACCAAGACCTTGCTTCGAAGCGTCACAATAAATCATAAAATCATCATTCCCTTCAGGCAATGACAATATAGGTGTCGTAGTTAGCGATGACAATGGGCGAGAAAAAACCCGTGACCCGCGAGTACCCGATCCGCGATGGGCGGGTAAAATCATTAAATCTTACCCGTGGGCACGGCTACGGGTAAAAATTTATACCCGCTGATGGGTGGCGGGCGGGTCGCGGGTATATACTACCCGTCGCGGGTAAAACCCGACCCGTGAATGCATGAGACTTTTCTTAATTTACCCACGAATAAATACTTACAATTATTAAATGTAAAAGCTATTATACTAGTATTTGAAGAATGATTGAAAATATAATATTATATACAAGAAAAAAACTTAATTTTTACGTCATTATACATATAACTTGTACATATTGTTTTATAATTAATAAAATTATTTGAATTTTCTAATAAAAAGTTGTATATTATTATTACTAGCGGGTCACGGGTATCCGCGGGTCACGGGCATGGGCTAAATTTTTTTACCCGCGGGCGGGTAACGGGTCTCAATGTGCAAAAAAGAAACCCGCCGGGCCGGTTGCGGGTATATAGAACCCGTGCCCGTTACCCGCGGGCGCCATCCCTAGCCGTAGTTAGCTTTTTCTTTAACAATTGAAACGTTTTCTGTTGTTCATCCTTCCATTCAAATTTCTTCCCTTTATGCGTTAATGCAGTCAAGGGTTTTGCTATTTTGGAAAAATCTTGGATGAATCTTTTATAGTAACCAGCCAGTCCTAAAAATTGACGTATATGTTTCGGTGTTTTCGGGGTTTCCCACTTTTCAACGGTTTCAATCTTTGCCGGATCCACCTGAATACCTTCTTTGTTCACTATGTGACCGAGGAATTGAACTTCTTCCAACCAAATAGCACACTTTAAAAACTTAGCGTATAATTTTTCTTTCCTCAACAACTCTAGCACTTTTCTCAAATGTTCTTCGTGCTCTTGATCATTCTTTGAGTAAATAAGTATGTCATCGATGAAAACAATGACAAACTTGTCAAGGTATGGTCCACACACTCTGTTCATGAGGTCCATGAACACAGCTGGTGCGTTAGTCAAACCAAACGGCATAACCATAAACTCATAATGACCGTAACGCGTCCTAAAAGCAGTCTTTGGAATATCATCCTCCTTCACCCGCATTTGATGATACCCGAAACGTAAATCGATCTTCGAATAAACTGACGAGCCTTGTAGTTGATCAAATAAGTCGTCGATTCATGGTAGTGGGTAACGGTTCTTGATAGTAAGTTTGTTCAACTCTCGGTAGTCGATACACAACCTGAATGTACCATCCTTCTTTTTGTCAAACAAGACAGGAGCTCCCCATGGTGATGTGCTTGGTCGAATGAAACCACGTTCTAAAAGTTCTTGTAGTTGACTTTGTAATTCCTTCATTTCGCTGGGTGCGAGTCTGTATGGAGCACGAGCTATTGGTGCAGCTCCTGGTACAAGATCTATTTGAAATTCCACAGATCGGTGTGGAGGTAGTCCCGATAATTCTTTCAGAAATACATCGGTAAATTCTTTTGCGACGGGAACATCATTGATGTTCTTCTCTTCGGTTTGTATTTTCTCGACGTGTGCTAGAAAGGCATAGAAACCTTTTCTTATTAGCTTTTGCGCCTTCAAGTTACTAATAAGGTTTAGCTTCGCGTTGCTCTTTTCTCCGTACACCATTAAGGGCTTTATCTTTTCAAGCATAATGCGAATCGCATTTTTGTAACAAACGATTTCTGCTTTCACCTCTTTCAACCAGTCTATGCCAATTATCACATCAAAACTCCCTAACTCTACTAGTATCAAATCAATCTTAAACGTTTCTCTAATCAGTTTAATTTATCTGTTCCGACATATTTTATCTGCTGTAATTAATTTACCGTTTGCTAATTCGAGTAAAAATTTATTATCCAAAGGCGTCAATGGACAACTTAATTTAGCATAAAAATCTCTACTCATATAGCTTCTATCCGCACCCGAATCTAATAAAACATAAGCAGGTTTTTCATCAATAAGGAACGTACCCGTAACAAGCTCCGGGTCTTCCTGTGCTTCAACCGCATTTATGTTGAAGACTCTTCCTCGGCCTTGACCATTATTATTCCCCAGATTTGGACACGTATTTCTGTAATGACCCTTCTTCCTACATCCGAAACATGTAACGTTGGCAATACTTGTTCCGGTGTTATACGTTCCTTTATTTCTGTTATCCGCTGGTCCGTAGACTTCACACTTTATAGCACTGTGACCCGTTCTGTTGCATTTGGTGTATAACTCCCTACAAAAGTCATCCGAATGATATTTCTCACACCTTAGGCATCGATTTTTCTGCCTCTTGTTGTTGTTGTTATTGTTGGGGTTGTTGTTGCGGTTGAAATTGTTGTTGGGACGGTTGTTGTAGTGGTTATTGTTGTTGTTGGGGCGTTTGTTGTTGCGATAAATGGTGCGATTGAATTTGTGATTATTGTTTAGGTGATTGTTACTGTTGTTGTGTTGGTGACTTTTGTCACTGTTTTCTTCCCTCTTTCTCTTGACTTATTTCGTGTTGGCTTCTTCGGCCTCCTGTTCTTTAATCCTTCCCTCAATCTGATTTATGAGTTTGTGAGCCATTCGACTTGCCTTTTGTATGGAGGCGGGCTCGTGTGAACTCACATCTTCTTGAATCATTTCTGGTAACCCTTTTACAAATGTGTCGATCTTCTCTTCTTCATCTTCAAATGCTCTTGGACACAATAGGCACAACTCTGTGAATCGTCGTTTGTACGCGGTAATGTCGAAACCTTGCGTTCGTAATCCTCTAAGCTCTACTTTGAGCTTATTGACCTCGTTTCTGGGACGGTACTGTTCATTCATCAAGTGCTTGAATGCTGACCACGGTAGTGTGTAAGTAGCATCTTGTCCCACCTGCTCGAGATAGTTGTTCCACCATGTTAACACAGTACCTGTGAAGGTATGCGTAGCGTACTTTACTTTGTCTTCTTCAGTGCACTTACTTATGGTAAACACTGATTCGACCTTCTCGGTCCACAATTTTAATCCGATTGGACCCTCGATTCCATCGAATTCCGGAGGTTTATAAGCAGTGAATTCTTTGTAGAAACATCCCACACGATTTCTTGTGGAATTAGTTCCACTGCTAGATCTAGAGTTATTGTTGTTATTTTGCATTGCGGCCTGCACTGCGGCTATGTTTGCTGCAAGGAAAACACGGAAGTCTTCCTCACTCATGTTCAAGTTCTGACGAGTTGTCGGTGCCATTTCCTTCAAAAATAGCCAAAAGAATTAAGTTAATCATATAGAATTTAAAAGTAGTCAATAGTATTTCGTAGCATAATATGAACTTATTTATAAAAGCTTTTTCTTCATATTAGCGTTTTATAGTTTTAATTCGAGTAGTACCTACCCGTTAAGTTCATACTTAGTAGCTACTATACAATTCAACTACTACGATTCTATATGAAAAACTAAATACAATAATATTTCGCGTTTAAACTTTTATACAATTTTTAAAAAATTGCAATATCGCTATTTTACATATAGCATGAAGTATAGCACACAATAACTTTGATACAAGGTAGTTGCGAAGACAATTCTAGTTAATACGCAAGTCGTTCAGCAAAAGCAATAAAGACACGTAATTCATAAGTCTAGAAATAAGTCATGCATTCGGGTTTTACTAGTATTATTTCCCATCCTTGGTCTTGTGGAAAATAACCGTTGTGGTCGTTGGCAAGACAGCATGTTGTAACGTCATCAAAAGGACGAAGGTTACGTAATGCCCAACAGCCTCGTAACAATCTAAAAACCTTATTTCTCACCCCAACTACTGAATCCGTCACTTGTGGGAATGTTTTATTTAACAGTTGCAATCCGATGTTCTTTTTCTCAATTTGGTGAGAAGCGAACATCACTAACCCGTAAACATAACATGCTTCTTTATGTTGTATGTTTGAAGCTCTTTCTAAAGAACGAAGTCCTATGTTGGGATATGTGGAGTCAAAATAGGTTCTCAACCTGTAGCGTAAAATTGCATCTGGATTTCCCGCATTTAATGCCTTAAAGAAAACACGGCGTAACTTAAGGTTTCCCCAATGTGATATACCCCATCTTTCAAAGGAAAACCTTTTATAAACTAAGGCATGCTTGGAACGTCTTTCAAATGTTCGACAAACTAATTTCGCCGTAAATAATTGTGCCGATGAATTCTGACCGACTCTAGACAAGATTTCATCAATCATATCCCCTGGTAGGTCTTCTAAAAATTTTAGTTGTCTATCCTTAACGTCCATTGTGTGTTTTATACTGTAAAATAGACAAGGATTAGATTTGTAAAAGATAATTAACAAACAATACAAGCAATTTTTACATATAACATTGAAGTACAAGCACACTACAATACATATATTACACAACATGATTACTATTCTTCATTCTGACTCACTTGTTTCTTCCTCTTCGGACTTGGTTCGTTTCGCTAATTTCCTAGGGATATATGGTGTTCCTCTAATACGAGCCATTGTTTTCACAAATGGTTTAGAAAAACCTGGGGGCTTAGATGTCCCCGGGTTATAGTTAAAACTTAAGAAATACGGGCGTTGACGGTATTTCCATCGGGATATTTCATGTTAACATAAAGTTCATCGGGGTTGGAATTAGATTTTTCTATTTTGATGTCTTTTCCCTTATTGTTTTCTTTTGCTTTTTCAAATTGGGTCGTGGTAATTACTATAACATCATCGGAATCCTCATCGGGATCCGATTCATCAGAAAATTGGTAATTTTCCCAATATTTTGCTTCCTCGACGGAAACACCATTGACCATTTTTAACTTTGGTCCATTGGTTGAGAATTTTCTTTTATTTATCTGTTTTTCTGTGATTCCTAATATTTCCTCTTCTGGAACCTCTTCTTTTTCCGGTTCCTCTTCTTCCGGTTCCTCTTCGGGAATTTGTGAATCTTCCCAATATATATTCAACTCTTCATTATTATTCGGTGAGTCGATGGGATTTGTACTAGAGGTAGACATCTATCACACAATATCAAACACGTTAAGAGATTAATATATCACATAATATTTACATGTTAACAATTTGTAGTTTCCAACAAAAGTGTTAAGCAATCGTTTTTAAAGAAAACACGGTCGAAGTCCAGACTCACTAATGCATCCTAACAAACTCGATAAGACACACTAATGCAATTTCTGGTTCTCTAAGACCAACGCTCGGATACCAACAAAAATGTCCCGTTCATAATAATTATAAACGTTTCATATTAATTGATTTCGTTGCGAGGTTTTGACCTCCATATGAGACGTTTTTCAAAGACTGCATTTGATTTTTGAAACAAACCATAACCTTTATATTTGCGATAAAGGTTTAAAATATTACGAAGATTATCAAATAATGATAATCTAAAATGTAGCGTTTTCACACGACCATTACATAATAGTTTACAATAATATTACACAACAACTTAAGTCTTCGAATGCAGTTTTTAAACAATATTGTACAAGCATGCAGACTCCAATCCTGTCTTTATTTAGCATGCAACAGCGGAAACTCTTAATAATCACATGAGAATAAACATGCTTTAAATGTCAACAAAAATGTTAGTGAGCTATAGGTTTAACCTATATATCAAATTATATTAATAGACCACAAGATTTCATTTTTCATAATTAACTGCAGGAACACTCATCTGCAAAAAAAAAATATAATAATATAGGAACACTCATCTGCATAAAAATCATTCATATGAAGAACACCTGGTAAACGACATTAACAAATGCATATAGAATATCCCCAAATATACATGTACACTTATCTGTATATAAAAATCGAAGTAGTAAAGCATCCATAACCTGGATGGGGTTCGTTAGACCCATAGATCTATCTTCAGAATTCGCGTCAATTAGTGGCGTTCACTAATTCTTAGGTTACCAAGCAAAAGGGTGATATTCAATAAGATAATTCAATCATAGAATATAATTTTCAAGTACTTGTGTCTATTTTGTAAATCATTTATAAAACTGCATGTATTCTCATCCCAAAAATATTCGATAGTAAAAATGGGACTATAACTCACTTTCACAGATTATCACTTCGTCGGAAAATAACACTTGGCCACTGGTCGATTCACGAACATATAACAAATATATACATATATATCAAAGTATAATCGAAATATATTCACAATAAGTTTTATTATGATTTAACGATTTAAGTTTGTTAAGTTAACAGTCCAACGTTCGTAGTCCACAATTAGTTGTCCATAGTTAGTAGTACAGAAATAAATCAATATATATTATCTCGAATCAATCCACGACCCAGTGTATACAAGTCTCAGACTCGATTACAACTCAAAGTATATATATTATTTTGAAATCAACCTCAACCCTGTATAGCTAACTCGAACATTACCGCATATAGAGTGTCTATGGTTGTTCCAAATAATATATATAGATGATGTCGATATGATATGTCAAAACATAGTATACGTGTCTATGGTCTATCAAGATTACATAATATATGTTAGAATACATGTATAATACAATATAAGTTAGTTAGGATATGGTCAGTATAGATTTTTGTCAATTCATCCCGTAGTCAAATTAACCATTTTTAACCAATTTTGTTTACCCATAACTTCTTCGTTTTAAATCCGTTTTGCATGAATCAACTTGCTATGGTTTCATATTGAACTGTATTTTATGAAACTAAACAGAAAAAATATAGGTTTATAGTCGGAAATACAGGTTACAAGTCGTTTTTGTAGAGGTAGTCATTTCAGTCGAAAGAACGACGTCTTGATGACCATTTTGAAAAAAACATACTTCCACTTTGAGTTTAACCATGATTTTTTGGATATAGTTTCATGTTCATAAGAAAAATCATTTTCCCAGAAGAACAACTTTTAAATCAAATTTTATCATAGTTTTTAATTATCTAACCCAAAACAGCCCCCGGTTTCACTACGACGGCGTATGTCCGGTTTTACGGTGTTCTTCGTGTTTCCAGGTTTTAAATTATTAAGTTAGCATATCATATAGATATAGAACATGTGTTTAGTTGATTTTAAAAGTAAAGTTAGAAGGATTAACTTTGTTTGCGAACAAGTTTAGAATTAACTAAACTATGTTCTAGTGATTACAAGTTTAAATCTTCGAATAAGATAGTTATATATATATATATATATATATATATATATATGAATCGAATGATGTTATGAACATCATTACTACCCCAAATTTAGTAGGTAAACCTACTGGAAGTGACAAGAAATGATCTAGCTTCAAAGGATCTTGGATGGCTTGAAAGTTCTCGAAGTAGAATCATGACACAAAAACAAGTTCAAGTAAGATTTTCTACTCGAATTTAGATAGTTATAGTTATAGAAATTGAATCAAAGTTTGAATATGAGTATTACCTTGTATTAGAATTATAACCTACTATAAGTAACAAGGGTTCCTTGAACTTATATGATGACTTGGAATGGATTAGAAAGTTTGAAAGTAAACTTGCAAACTTGGAAGTGTTCTTGATTTTATGAAACTAGAACTTATAGAATTTATGAAGAACACTTAGAACATGAAGATAGAACTTGAGAGAGATCAATTAGATGACACTACAAGAAAAATGCTCCTATAGGACCCCCAATTTGGTCATATAAAGCCACTTTATAGGACATTTGGGCTTGATAGGACCTACAAATGGGGGTTGTATCTAACGCGGTCGTATAAAGTATTGAAATTAAAAAGTGTCCTAAAAGGTCATAAGATTATGAAACCAATGATCAGGTCCTATAATATAATTAACAACCACAAAGAAATGTCCTTAAAATACATATTAGCAGACATTTTTTGAAATTGAGACATACACAAGACGTCCCAAAAAGTAAAAATAGATGACATAAGTACCAACAAAAGTGTCCTAATAAAAATTTATAATTCGTAAGGACCAAAAAAATAGTCCTGTTGTACAAAATTAGTACATTAGTACCAATAAACAGAGTCCTAATCTAACGATATACTAGCTTGGTACCAAGAAAAAAAGTCCTAATATGCACAAATGTTACTTTAGTACAACATAAAGGGTCCTAATACAATGATTTTTAAAGATAGAACCACTAAAAGAAGTCCTAATATAAATATTTGAAACGTTAAAACCACAAAATAGGTCCTAATATATAAAAATATGACACTTTAGTACTATGAAAAAATGTCCTAATATAATGATATTATATCAAGTTTATTAAGACATAATAATAGGGTGTCCTATCAAGTCATAGTATTTCCAGATTCGGTTCGAATATTCGAATCTGGTGAAGATATTTGGTTCTGATTCGGATATTCGAATCTGGTTCCGGATCCAGATTTTCGGTTTGAGCTATTTTTCTTGGATCCGGTTCTTTATTACATCACCAGGATATTTTGAATTTAAATTATATTAAAAAACAAATATGAAATAAAACATAATTATATTTCAATAGAGTATTATCAAAACTCAAACTAACACTAAACATAAAAAAATTAATAAACGATAGAACATATAAAGCCTCCGAATAACATTTAACAAAAATGTAAAATCAACAAGAAGCAAACGCATGACGTCTTGTATCAGCATCTATCTTTATCAATCCTCATATACCACCTACAAATAAACCATTCATGTTTAAGCATAAAGGTGCACGTTATAAAAATCAATCTTATTTATTACGTAGTACAAGTTTACAAGGACATACACAATGGTTAGATATACTTATTCTCACTCAATTTTAGGAAGAAAATTGAAAGATGAAGATGAAGATTATTATAGAGATCAACCATGAATCTCTTAAAATCATCAGACTCACATACTTTATAATCTTATTGCCACTTTGTACTTGCCATAATTACTCTTTTAATACGATTTCTATCCATCATCCATGGAGCCAAAACTGTGCTCGAGTGCTTTAAACCCATACGTTGCATATAGATACAAGTAGATTTAAACAACACACAAGCTTTCCTAACCTAAGTATATGTTCGACTATAAGCAAACAATGTAACAAACAAGCTATATCTCATCAAAACTAATTCAAACAACTCAAACTATATACATATAAATGTGCAATCTCTTCAAACTAAAATAATTAAGCTGACCTTGAGTGAAGACAATGCACTGCATCTTAAAAACAAATATGATGATGATGATAGTGTATTCATTATAATAGTTTTAACTGCTTTCTTAATTAGCTAGTTAAGCGTAAACCATATTCAGCCGGTTAGTCACTTCCGCTTAGGCTAACTGTGCTATTCGTAGACAAAAATAATTAATTTGGAAACTACACAATTGACTAACATAAAATTAACTTGTAAAAAGAAAAATAAATGTGAACAATATGTATAAGTACGTACCTGTATGTGACTTGCAACCTGATTACGAGTGAGATCTGGTACGTTCATGATGTCTAAAATTAAGCTTGCATGAGCTTCTGCCAAATGAAAACATGAAACATTTAACAATTATAAAAGATTAATCATCATAAACGTACATCTTCAGCAAGTGAAATAAAGAACTTCTAATTAATAATGTGGGTCAATGTACAGTAGTTTCATGGCCTTTACATGGTTTGTCTTGCTCAACTGGTGTCTTTTCTTTATCTTCATTTTCCTGATCTCATCACTAACATCATCATCATCATCAACTCCAGTTTGTCCCGAGGTTCTCAAAAGACATCTTAACAGTTAACACAGTGCAGAAATGACTAATATGAATATATACATCCTTCCAGGCAAATCAATGCACACATTGCCTTATTTTTCTTTTTACCATTTCTTGACTTATAAACCTAAATATCCTCATTCAAGAATAAGAAATAAAAAGGTCTTTAATTGAATCGAACACTAAAGAGGAAATTACAAAATGAATACTCAGAACAAATTAAAAAGCATCTTTGATCACAAACTTTTGTTAACAGTAAGCCAAAAGCACAATTAGCAAGCATTGTAGCACCATGGTCGTTGATCATCAAGTTGTTGAATTATCCCTTCACATGTGTATTGCTCTGACTGTAAGTTGTTGGTTAGTTATGGTGTTAAATAAATTTGTTATAAAGTAATTTTTTAACTAACTTGATGAAGGTCCGGGTTTGTGTCAGCACATATGAAAGCGTTTCCCGGTTTCTATACTTTATTTGGCTCATTCTGTAGGAAGGTATGATAGTAATAAACATTACTATTGCAAAAAGTACCCATTTTGTAATAGGGTTATAGTTTGTAGAGCAGGCCAACAGTTTATAAAAATTAGTGAATAATACTCAGAAAACTTGAAGCATAGCTAATATAAACAGGTAGAAGCAAATAGTAAATAGTTAAGAAACACTCTATTCAGATAAGGGGATTATATTTAAGACGTAGAGCATATCAATACTAAGAAGAAAATCCTAATATACTATATCCTTAGTGCAGTTTTTCGAATGTTTTCCTATTGCCTAATTAAATTTTCTTTACTATTGAGGCAAGTTGCTCGTGACAAAGCTAAACCTTTCTTCTTTTTGTAGGTGGCATTATTCTATCATAAGTTTAACTTCCTAATGATGTTAGGAAAATATTAACATAATCCATCCATTACATACACTAATATACAGTAGTGCCCATCACAAATGGTATTTAAAACCAAATCTCAAACACCAAATCAAAATCAAAGTGGAAAGCAGAAAAGAACTAAAATAGTAGATATAAATAAAATAGAATTAAAATTACTTCTTGAAAAAATACCATTGACAATTTTGATGAACTGCAAAACATGTTGTAGTCAAATGTTGAGAACGAAAACGTCGTCCATTGTGAATCATCGACGTCCAATGTCCAATAGCTGATCACTAACAACTAAGCAATACAAAGTCATGCAAGTGATTTATTACAACATTCATCAATCAATACAACTCCAGATATATCAACATAGTCCTAACAAACACCTTATACTTGGTCACTGCAACATACAAACTTAATAATAACAACAACAATTCATGTTTTTAGTTGACAATTAATGATTAATGAATAAATTTACATAAAGTAGCGAATTTGTAACATCCCGCGTTTTTCCGTTAAATTTATTTTAACACCGTATTTTTTTTTTTAAATAATATCTTTCGTCATTTAATTTGGCATCTTTCGTTAACTAACGTTCATAATATTCTCGTTATTTAATTATAACATCACTCGTTTACTCTAACGTTTTAAAATATTTCGTTTGGTTAATTCCCGCACCCGACAACAAACTTGAGGGACTAGTTTCGCCAAGGTGCCAAACATTTGACTAGGTCAAATGGTCAACACCTCCTCTTATCCACTCATTTCACCTCCCACTTTCTTCCTTCTTTTCTCTCCACCATTTTTGAACTCAAAACACCCATTCACTAAATTCATCATCTATTTCCATTCAAGCAATCAAACATCAAAACAAATTATATATTCGTGATCCTCTCTTCATCCTCTTCGATTTGGTACCAATTTCATCACATTTTGGTAACATTTCTAAATCACTAGATTTCTTTAAATTCATGTTCTTGACTTAAAAGTGTGTTAATTAGTGTCTATGGCTCATTGTGATGTTGTGTATGTAATTTGTATGCTCGATTTGTTGTTTTTGGTGTAACTAGCTTGAATATGAAAATTGCTTACTTAATCTTTAATTTTGGATGATTAAAAGTTGTTTAATTGTTAAAGTTCATGTATTAAATGTGTTACTAGCATCATTAGCTTCAATTTGATGTGTAGGTTGATTAAGAAAACTTCAAAAACATGATTATTGATGTTGAGATGTTTGACTAGGGTTTGATAGTTCTTGACATGAATTTTTGGATGCTTGAATGTCATGGAATGTTAATTGTTAGTGTTTAGTAGTAATGTATGATTCATTACCTTCAAAACGGCATATCATATGTGTGAATTGGTTTCCCGAAACTCAAAATGCAATTGATGAACTTGAAACTTTGAAAATGGACTTTTATTGTTCGCTTGATGAGTTTTCGGCTATTGTAAATGATGTTATTGTTGGACCATAAGTGCTTAGTTGTATTCCTCGTCAAATTACCTTCCCAACGGTATAAGATACTTGTCTTGATTGTTTGCGGATCATAAATGGTGATTGTTTGAAGTTAGGTTCGTGCATAAAACTTAAAAACTGCCAGAACTCTCTGCACAGGTAATGGCGCGGCGCGCCATATACCCGCGCGGCGCGCCATTATGGTCTGTCCAACTTTGTCAATTTTCGAATAATGTTTGCTATGCTACGCACCTCCGACTCACATGTAACTTGTCCTAACATGCTCATACATGATTAAAAACCTCAGAAAAATAGTTCGGGACCCGACCCGAACGTGTTGACTTTTTCGTTGACTTTGACCGACCAAAGTTTGACTTTTTGTCAAACTTGACCAAATGATTATGCAACCTTCCTAACTTGTTTATATACTTGTACCTTGCATGAAACTTGACAATTTGATTTCACATGCTACATAATCGAGTCGTAACGAGCCATAGGACTAATTGAACATCTTTGACCTATCGTGTTTACCGTTATTGATATAACCTATATGTTTAGGTCAAGACTAGCTTTGTCTTTGCACGCGTTTACTTGTTGAAGTACTTTATTAACTCTTGCACTCAAGGTGAGATCATAGTCCCACTTTTTACTCTTTTGAACTTACTTTTGGGATGAGAAAACATAAACGATTCTTTTGAACTAAGTGAACACAAGAACGGGAAAACAAACATTCTACATACGAGTTTAGAACAAAATCCTCAATTCAATTATCATTAGTTACATTTGCAGGGTGTAAGTGTAGGCGTGAACTTATGTTGTATGGCCATATGGGTTTGATAACCCTCATCTTTGACGGTTCGCTACCGTCTACGGATGAAATATATTTTCGAGAAACAGTGTTGTTCTAGCACTAATTAATGGGGTATTCAACGGACGGAATGTTAAGCTTTGATAATTGGGTGCTCGTGAATATTAACTTTAGAATGTATTACTATTATTTCAACTTTACAAATCTTGTGGTTCGGCTTACTTTACTTTTACTCACATACTTACTTAAACCTATGATTTCACCAACGTTTTCGTTGACAGATTTCTATGTTTTTCTCAGGTCTTACACGATATGTGAAACATGCTTCCGCTCATTATTTGATACTTGCTTTGGATGTCGAGTATACATGCTTTTCATGGAGCGTCTTATGACTTTACTTTAAACCGTGTCGCCTAGATTTCCTTTGTACTTATAACCTTGTAACTTAACTTTTGGTTGAACAATTCTTGTAAACTTTGGGAACAATCTTTATTTTGAAATGAAGGCGACATATTTTGGTCAAACTTTGTCTTAAAGACTTATGACCATGCAATGGGACCTACGTAGATGACGCCGTCACTTGACGATTTGTCGGGGTCGCTACAAGTGGTATCAGAGCCTTGGTTGTAGGGATTTGGAGTTCATTTGTGTCCACCCCGAGTCATAGGGTACATAGGTGAATCTAGACTACAACCGGCATATAGACTGAAGTAGGAATTACTTGACTATTTGTGCATTTATACTCGAACTCTTCTATCATATCTAACTCGTATTCGATCTTGATCTTACGTTGATAAATTTTGTTGACGCGCCACCTTGACTTTATGAAGTAATGTTAAATGCACATGAGAATCAGGGTAATATAATTTCCGGGATTATATTACGGTGATTCACATGGACGTTCCGACATTATGACATAAAGAATTTAAGGCGAGTCAAGGAAAAATTTTCTCTCTATCCTTATTCCATATCACGGTTAGTATTGTTAAGGATACTAATCAACGATATTCTTGTGTCATGAAGGAACAATGGCTCCCCAAGGTCAACACAATACCCCTCTCGAAACTCTAGAACAAGCTCTTCAACGAATGATAACCACCGCCGTGGGTACGGCCGTGGCCGATCACTTTTCCAACAACACCAATCGTGGAGCCGGTAATTCAAGCGAAGGTTGCTCCTACAAGAACTTCAGGAAGTACAACCCTCCCACTTTTGATGGAACCGGAGGACCGGTTGTTCTCACCCGATGGTTTGAACAAATGGAGACTGTTTTTAACACAAGCGGTTGTCGAGACCAAGATAAGGTCAAGTTTTCCACCCTCACTTTCACCGGCATTGCTCTTTCGTGGTGGAACAAGTACGTACAATCGGTGGGTATTGATGAAGCCCACACACTCTCATGGACCGAATTAAGAGAAAGAATGATCACCGAATATTTTCTGCGCGACGAGACTCGAAGGCTCGAACAGGGTCTAAGGAATTTAAAAATGGTCGGGAATGACCTCGGAACTTATAATCAACGGTTCACCGAACTAGTCTCAATGTGTCCAAATCTCATGACTCCCGAATCCCTAAGAGTCGAACTTTACATGGATGGCCTCTCTAAGAGCATTCAACACGGGGTAATGGCATCCCAACCCACTAACATACAAGAGGCTTTAACCAAGGCCCGCCAAACTTTAGAAACGGCGAATGAAATGGAAGCACCGGCACCAATGGTCGAGAACCACCCGAGTAACAACAAAAGAAAATGGGAAGCCTCCCAATCAAGCAACCGCAACAATAACAACTTCACCAAAGAGCCCTTTTTCCCCGGCGACAAGAAAGGGTATGCCGGAAAACTACCTTTTTGTAACGAATGCCACAAGCATCACTTTGAAGGATGTGGCAGGTTTCGCCACCGGCGCCAAGGAAGTGGTCACATCGATAAACATTGTGGAAGTGCCACCCCCGTCCCTCGAAAGGGACCCAACACACAAAAGTCGGTCACTTGCTACGCATGTGGCCAAACGGGTCATTTTAGGAATGAATGCCCAAATAAGAAAATCAACCCCAACGCACGCCGTTAAACTTTCAACATCAACGCCTAGGATGCCCGAGACGACGATGGACTAGTCACGGGTATGTTTCTTCTCGAAATTCTCACGTTTCATGTTTATTCGATTCGGTTACCGTTAGACGTTTTATAAACAAGGCTCTGACTCATACTCTTTGCACTTCACCTTTTTCCCCTAGACACTACTTAGGCAATTTAAGTGACCAACGGAAAATATTGTGTGCCTATAAATTTTATTGGAGGATATACGTTAAGACTTTTGACTTGACACCTATAGAACTAGGGAGCTCGGAACCTATTCGTTAAAAAAAAAAAAAAAAAATGTTTCCCCATCATCTTGTATAGATTATTGTGAACTGAGTAATTTTCGGTTGGAAACCGATACCCTCTCCCTCGCATCCATGACCTCATGATTTCTTGCATGAATCCCGTGTGTATTCCAAAACGACCTCCGTTCCGGTTATCATCAATTGGGGGTTAAGGGAGACGATGTCTCCTAAGCCATTTTTCCAAACTCGCAACGTTAGTTGTAAACCTCTCTTAGTACCATTCGATTTATTTAGGACTCTGCCCGTATTCATGAACCTCCTAAACCGCGTATGCAAATTTTTCATAGACGAATCCGTTATCGTATTTATAGACAAATCTTAACCTATTCAAGCAAAGAAGAAAACGCGCAACATCACCATCTTACGCTCGAACTTTTGAGAAAAGAGCAACTCTATACCAAATTCTCCGAGTGGGAATTTTTGTGGAACGAAGTCCAATTTTCTAGACCATGATGTTAATGGTCGAGGCATTACAATCAATCTCCAAATCAAGCCACATGTAATCAGGAAACTCTCATGACTCAGACTTACCGCAGATTCATTTTCGACTTTTTCTCGTGATGCTCGTTCTTTACCCTCGATAACTCATTAAGGTAGAAATCTAAACCTCTACGTGCCCGAATCTTGAACGTGATTATTCACACCAACCTTGCTAGCTTAATTCGTATAGCACCAGGTGGAACTCAAATATGGAAATATTTCTACTTGAACGCCGAAAGGCATACTCTCTCGACTCAAAATCAACGTAACTAAAATTCGTTATTTTGCACGAAGAATTCAAATACTAAATTGTGGATCCGATCAATATTCTCGTCATCACGTACCACACTACATACCTCTGTTATTTCACCGTTACCGTCTGATATTACTGGAAATTAAGATAACACACAATCCAACGATACTCCACTCTTCTTTGACTTAACGCCCTTGTGTTTCTGATAATCGGCCAACTATTATTCAACCCCGAACTATACAACTACGTGTACTATCTCATTTCTCTTTCAGACTTCAACTTTTGATAACTAGAGGCACGTTATGGCAACCTCGAGATGCAAGCTCATCCTATTCTAAGTCCTCATTTCACTCCTATCTTTATCGCTCGCATTTCCGTTTAAAGAAACTCCTTGTAACATTTCTCCATGGATAGAGAAATTCCTCATATTACATTAGTATTCGCCACGAGGGTGAATAGTCCTAACGAACATTTTTCGAACCCTAACTGACTTGTTCAAACATATCTTAAGAGATTCTATTCCAACACGGAGTATCTTTGTCAATTATCCCGTATCGAAATACTCGTTTCGCCTCTAGTTTTACAAGAAACCTTGGAGACCCGCTTAGACATGAGTACCGCGTACCACCCACAAACAGACGAACCGAACAAACGAACGATTTACGTCTTCGAAAGACATGTTTCAAACTTGCATGGTCGCTTTTAGTAGATCCCTCTTACAACAGTAGTTACCACTCGTGTGTTCACACGCACTTTCCGAAACCCTATAGGACCGCTAATGTCATACCCCGATTCATTTAACCAAAGCATGTGGCAAGCAAATCACCGAATCTGAACTCCATCAAGAAACAACAATTGAGATCGTTCAAGTCCGAGAAGGGCTCGAGATGACCCGTAGTCGCCAGAAGAGTTATACCAAACTTAGATGAAAACCTCACAAATCCCAGTGTGTAACCGCATAATATTGAGAAACCGCACCTTGAAAAGGTGTAATCCATTTTGGGAAATCGAGAAAGGCTATATCCGCAATATCGAACCTTTTGAAACCTTGGGGCGTATTGGAACCGCTTCCTACCGTTTAGAACTTCTGACTCAATTAAGTTTCCGTTTACCCTACATTTCGTGTAACAAATTTAGAAACGTGTCCTGCGGAACAGGAACGTGCAATCCTTCTAGATGCACCAACTATTGATGACAAACTCCTCCTCATAGGAAAAACCGACTGAACTTGTGGATCGTAAAACCAAGCCCTAATACAACGTAACACCCCGACTATCCGGATTCGTGGAATGTCCAAGAAAGTACCTTCAATCATTCGTAGAGTTACTACACTAGGTCTCGAGTAAGAGACATCGACTATTACTTCCAACTAAATTTCGGGACGAAATTTCTTTTGAGGTGTGGATAATGTAACATCCCGCGTTTTTCCGTTAAATTTATTTTAACACCGTCTTTTTTTTTAAATAATATCTTTCGTCATTTAATTTGGCATCTTTCGTTAACTAACGTTCATAATATTCTCGTTATTTAATTATAACATCACTCGTTTACTCTAACGTTTTAAAATATTTCGTTTGGTTAATTCCCGCACCCGACAACAAACTTGAGGGACTAGTTTATCCAAGGTGTCAAACATTTGACTAGGTCAAATGGTCAACACCTCCTCTTATCCACTCATTTCACCTCCCACTTTCTTCCTTCTTTTCTCTCCACCATTTTTGAACTCAAAACACCCATTCACTAAATTCATCATCTATTTCCATTCAAGCAATCAAACATCAAAACAAATTATATATTCGTGATCCTCTCTTCATCCTCTTCGATTTGGTACCAATTTCATCACATTTGGGTAACATTTCTAAATCACTAGATTTTTTTAAATTCATGTTCTTGACTTAAAAGTGTGTTAATTAGTGTCTATGGCTCATTGTGATGTTGTGTATGTAATTTGTATGCTCGATTTGTTGTTTTTGGTGTAACTAGCTTGAATATGAAAATTGCTTACTTAATCTTTGATTTTGGATGATTAAAAGTTGTTTAATTGTTAAAGTTCATGTATTAAATGTGTTACTAGCATCATTAGCTTCAATTTGATGTGTAGGTTGATTAAGAAAACTTCAAAAACATGATTATTGATGTTGAGATGTTTGACTAGGGTTTGATAGTTCTTGACATGAATTTTTGGATGCTTGAATGTCATGGAATGTTAATTGTTAGTGTTTAGTAGTAATGTATGCTTCATTACCTTCAAAACGGCATATCATATGTGTGAATTGGTTTCCCGAAACTCAAAATGCAATTGATGAACTTGAAACTTTGAAAATGGACTTTTATTGTTCGCTTGATGAGTTTTCGGCTATTGTAAATGATGTTATTGTTGGACCATAAGTGCTTAGTTGTATTCCTCGTCAAATTACCTTCCCAACGGTATAAGATACTTGTCTTGATTGTTTGCGGATCATAAATGGTGATTGTTTGAAGTTAGGTTCGTGCATAAAACTTAAAAACTGCCAGAACTCTCTGCACAGGTAATGGCGCGGCGCGCCATATATCCGCGCGGCGCGCCATTATGGTCTGTCCAACTTTGTCAATTTTCGAATAATGTTTGCTATGCTACGCACCTCCGACTCACATGTAACTTGTCCTAACATGCTCATACATGATTAAAAACCTCAGAAAAATAGTTCGGGACCCGACCCGAACGTGTTGACTTTTTCGTTGACTTTGACCGACCAAAGTTTGACTTTTTGTCAAACTTGACCAAATGATTATGCAACCTTCCTAACTTGTTTATATACTTGTACCTTGCATGAAACTTGACAATTTGATTTCACATGCTACATAATCGAGTCGTAACGAGCCATAGGACTAATTGAACATCTTTGACCTATCGTGTTTACCGTTATTGATATAACCTATATGTTTAGGTCAAGACTAGCTTTGTCTTTGCATGCGTTTACTTGTTGAAGTACTTTATTAACTCTTGCACTCAAGGTGAGATCATAGTCCCACTTTTTACTCTTTTGAACTTACTTTTGGGATGAGAAAACATAAACGATTCTTTTGAACTAAGTGAACACAAGAACGGGAAAACAAACATTCTACATACGAGTTTAGAACAAAATCCTCAATTCAATTATCATTAGTTACATTTGCAGGGTGTAAGTGTAGGCGTGAACTTATGTTGTATGGCCATATGGGTTTGACAACCCTCATCTTTGACGGTTCGCTACCGTCTACGGATGAAATATATTTTCGAGAAACAGTGTTGTTCTAGCACTAATTAATGGGGTATTCAACGGACGGAATGTTAAGCTTTGATAATTGGGTGCTCATGAATATTAACTTTAGAATGTATTACTATTATTTCAACTTTACAAATCTTGTGGTTCAGCTTACTTTACTTTTACTCACATACTTACTTAAACCTATGATTTCACCAACGTTTTCGTTGATAGATTTCTATGTTTTTCTCAGGTCTTACACGATATGTGAAACATGCTTCCGCTCATTATTTGATACTTGCTTTGGATGTCGAGTATACATGCTTTTCATGGAGCGTCTTATGACTTTACTTTAAACCGTGTCGCCTAGATTTCCTTTGTACTTATAACCTTGTAACTTAACTTTTGGTTGAACAATTCTTGTAAACTTTGGGAACAATCTTTATTTTGAAATGAAGGCGACATATTTTGGTCAAACTTTGTCTTAAAGACTTATGACCATGCAATGGGACCTACGTAGACGACGCCGTCACTTGACGATTTGTCGGGGTCGCTACAGAATTGGCTATAAACCTGTAACAAAAACAAATGAGGATCCAAAAGCGAACTGAATTTAAGCCTTCTCTTTTCATAGGCATCAATATATATAATCACATACAATTACTGTGACGATCGCTCCAAATCCATATGGACAATACGTCATTCATTGATTTCATTGCGAGGTATTTGACCTCTATATGATACGTTTTGTAAACATTGCATTCTTTTGAAAAGGCACACCATAAATGAATATTTAAATCAAAGGTTTTTAACATCTGATGATTTCTACATATAGACAATCACTGTAAATAATAGTTTACAATAGTACTTCCGTTGACAGTACAGTCAAAATAAGATACATGGTGATGATTTGGTGAATGCAACGTTTCCTTGAAAAATATGCCATGTATGACTCCATGCACATAGCTTGTCTAACATATAAGCAAACAGCGGAAGACTTCTAGAAACCTGAGAATAAACATGCTTCAAGTGTCAACACAAAGGTTGGTGAGTTCATAGTTTTAATATTACACATAATCCGTATATCAATGTGGATTTACAAAAGTTCAGTTGTTTTATTCAAAACGTTTATCAATAGGTTTTACATAAAAGGTGGATCACAAGATTTCAGTTGTTTCATCCGAAACGTTTATCAATCGGTTCTACAAAATTGAGCACCCTGGTAACTAAACTTTAATGCTTATATAATTTGTACCCTTTGTATAATCATCTTAATAATACACGTAAACCAACGTGTACGCTTCTCAAATAGCATACGTCCGTTAAAAGGCTAGTGCTCTAACTCGGACGGGGATATCAAGCCCTATGGATCCATATACTACTACTCGCGCCCACCAGTTCTTATAACCGGCAGTTACTAGTTACCAAAGCTAAGGGATTTTTGGTTCAAACTCAGTATAGAATTTAGTATGTACTTGTGTCCATTATTTAAAATAAAGTGCATGTATTCTCAGCCCAAAAATATATATTGCAAAAGCATTTAAAAAGGAAGCAAATGAAACTCACGCATATAAATATTGTATATCGGTTAATAAAGCAGTTGCATGTATTCTCAGCCCAAAAATGTAGAGAGTAAAAGGGATCTTATGAAACTCACTGTTTAATATTGATATACAATATTGTAGGAAAGCATGTAGACGCATCGGAGATAATAAACACGAGGTTTGATTCACAAAAATACCCCCGAACATTACCCATAACCTCCTTGGCAATAACCCATATTTTCCTTAGCTCTAGCTCGCTCGGAAACTCGTTTTGAAAATTACTTGGACAGTACTCCGTCGTAATATTTTATGTACATTATTATTTTTGTATCGCAAAAATAATAATACTAATAATAAGATTAATAAGATTAATAATAATCTTAATAATAATAATAATAATAATAATAATAATAATAATAATAATAATAATAATAATAATAATAAATATTATACGGAGCAATATATATTTGTGTATGTGTGTTTTGATTTTTCATTCGAGCAAAACACCTGAATTTATAGTACCTGGCCTGGAATCTGGAGTCATGCGACTCGCATGGAAATGGCCTTCTGGCCATGCGACTCGCATGAGGACCAGGGACAGCTCACATTGTTTTGTAATTTAGCTCGTCGACATAATTAATTATTAATATAATATATATAATTTAAATAATTAATTATATATTATATTAAATTCACGTGCATAGTTGACTTGTAATTTTTGTTCCGATAAGTCGTACGTCATCACTCGACTTATGTCCCGGTTCTGGTTTTTCGAATGTCCTTTCGTACGCTGAGAAAACTTGCATTTTACGTTTCGTGACACGTACCTTTGTCAAAATATAGCCTTAAGTTATCCATAAACTATACCACTCATAGTATATCTTAAACTTTCGAGTATTTTGGTCATTTACTTCTATAAATCATCATCTCGTTATTTGCTAAAAATACATTTTAAAATAGTGTTTTACTATAGCAAAGTCAAATTTTACTGTAGCAATTCACTGTAGCAAATAGTGATTTTCGAAAACACTGTAGCATTTTGAGTAATGTAGCAATTTGAAAATACTGTAGCATACTGGTTCATCTTAAACGCTTTAGTTAACTTATCTGAATATCAATCGAATCAATAAACGAATGTTACTATCGTTTACTAAATAACTTGAAATTATATATATGTATATATCTTTTACATAAATCAGTTTTTAAATACACATTAGAAGTTATTTATAAATAAATTTTAATAATAAGTATTTCAACTTATCATGTATATTCAAATAGATATTTAAACCAATAAGTTTAATGTACGGTATCAAACAATTAATACATTGTTAACTTTTCAAGTTATAGTATATATGTATCTATTTACATATAATTGTTCGCGAATCGTCGAAAACAACCGAAGGGTATTTAAATATATAAAAGTAGTTCAAAAATTTTGAGATTCAGTTTTACAGACTTTGCTTATCGTGTCGGAAATGTTAATCATACAAAAATTAAGTTTAAATTTAGTCGAAATTTCTGGGTCATCACAGTACCTACCCGTTAAAGAAATTTCGTCCCGAAATTTGAGTGAGGTCGTCATGGCTAACAATAAAAATGTTTTCATGACGAATATGAGTTGATAAATAGAATTTTATTACCGTTGAGTAATATGGATAAAACAATCCAATTACTCGAAGCGTATAAGAGAAGTTATCGTAATAGAGTGAAATGGAGAATAGAGATGTGTCTTATCTCTTGATGTAGTAACGATTGATTTCCGGAATTTAAGGAATAGAAAATCTTCATTATCTAAATAAGATTTGATTCTTCGGGAATTAAGGAAATTATGATTTCCTTTGATTAAATGCGTAATCTACCTCAATTGCTATGTCTGATATTTCGCTATAAATTGACCTCTTCCGTTTCATTTATTTTCACCACTCCTACTTTCTTTCCCAACTAATACATTCAAAAGATTGTGAAAATGCTTAATCCAGTTCTGGTTCTTGACCTAATATTGACGTTTGCCACACTCATCCTTCTTTTCCAGCTCCCACCAGAAGAATCTGTTTATTTCTATTATGCTCTAGGGATAGTTGTATTTATCATTCTCCCGTGTCTTTATATTGCTATACGCATTGATATACACGGTTTGTAAATTTATGTGTTTTTATCTGGCTTTTATTTTCCATTATATTTCGGAGCTTCATGCTTTCGTTTTCTCTTCCCGACCTTAAGTCAAGCGGATACTGGTCCAGAATTCGTAGCTATACATTTCGGAATGAACATAGTTAATGTTCTAAGAAGGTAATCGTAATGGCACGATCTTGATTTGTCAAATTACCAGAATATCCGGAAAAGACCGAATCATCAAGAAAATATTTTCTTGATATGTTTAGAGGTTAAATAGAATAAAAGAGTTATGTAACATGGTTCATTATGAGGGTGGGATCTGTGAACCTTTATCACGTTCCATTAGAAACTCAGCATGACTTACTGTAATATAATCACGTTGATCAAGTGTCATTATATTATACTAACTCATGCTTCAGTTCCCAACACTACTTCAAAAACATCCATTTTTCAAAATTTTCAGAAATTAGAAACTAAAATAGTTTCTTTTATGATGTAACACAGATAGCGTGAAGAGATAAATAATTTCGGATGATAATAGTTATGAAGATATCTTCAGAAATATCGAAGATATTTATAATGAAAGATATGATAATATCTTAGAATTTCTAATATCGAAGGATGATGAAGAATATTGTCCGTAGGGGTTTAGTATCGGGAGCAAGGTATTCGTTAATGACTTCAGCAGATACTGAATCATTTGTATTCCATAAACCCAAAATACCAAACCCTAAACCCTAAACCCTAAACCCTAAACTCTAAACCGTTCATGTTAAAAACTCAATCTAAATCCTAAATCTAAACCCTAAATCTAAACCTTAAACCCTAAATTTCTAAACCCTAATATCTAAACCCTATAAACCCTAATATCTAAACCCTAATATCTAAACCCCAATAGCTAAAACCTCAACATACGCTCGAAAAACATGATAATTGTTATATATTACTTCTTCGAGCGTTTTTCCGCCAAAATAAAAACATTTATCACAAAGTGTCTCTACTAAATGTTCATATTTTCATCTCATCTAAAATGTTCTTGAACAAAGTTTTTTCAAAAAACGAAAAACTAAAAAAAATTTGCTTCCCCCCGATTGGTTACTTTCCTCTTGATCCACCCCATAATAATAATAATAATAATAATAATAATAATAATAATAATAATAATAATAGTAATAGTAATAATAATAATAATAATAATAATAATAATAATAATAATAATAATAATAATTATTATTATTATTATTATTATTATTATTATTATTATTATTATTTTATTCTAAATATTATAATAGTGGGCATCCTCGCATCGTTCGGTACATCTTAGAGTCATTATAGCTTAGGACGAACGTCTTTTCTCTTTTGAGCTCTGTTGGCTTTCTTTTAGTTGTGTGGTTTTTGGGATGTCTACCGTAAAGATGCATGAGTGGTGTTTGGTTTTTACGAGTGGTTGGCTCTTTGCTTTTGTGAAGACCCGTCCTAATCCATCCGGACGAAGTCCATATTGATTATAAATGATTCACAACAGTTGATTACATCGCGAGGTACTTGACCTCTATATGATACATTTTACAAACATTGCATTCGTTTTTGAAAAGACAAACTTTCATTACATCGAAAGTTGACAGGCATGCATACCATTTCATAATATATCCAACTATAATTGACTTGATAATAATCTTGATGAACTCGACAACTCGAATGCAACGTCTTTTGAAATATGTCATGAATGACTCCAAGTAATATCTATAAAATGAGCAAATACACAGCGGAAGATTTCTTTCGTACCTGAGAATAAACATGCTTTAAAGTGTCAACCAAAAGGTTGGTGAGTTCATTAGTTTAACTTAAACAATCGTTTCCATCATTTTAATAGACCACAAGATTTCAGATTTCCATTTCTCATAAACATACGTCCCATGTATAGAGACAAAAATATCATTCATATGGATTGAACACCTGGTAACCGACATTAACAATATGCATATATAAGAATATCTCCATCATTCCGGGATCCTCCTTCGGACATGATATAAATTTCGAAGTACTAAAACATCCGGTACTTTGGATGGGGCTTGTTGGGCCCGATAGATCTATCTTTAGGATTCGCGTCAATTAGGGTGTCTGTTCCCTAATTCTTAGATTACCAGACTTAATAAAAAGGGGCATATTCGACTTCGATAATCCAACCATAGAATGTAGTTTCACGTACTTGTGTCAATTTCGTAAAACAGTTATAAAAGTTGCGCATGTATTCTCAGCCCAAAAATATAAAGGGTAAAAAGGCAAATGAAACTCACGATACTGTATTTTGTAGTAAAAATACATATGACGTCATTGAACAATGCAGGGTTGGCCTCGGATTTACGAACCTATATCAATTGTGTATATATTAATACGTATAATGTAAGTTACAAAATTTCATTTATTAATATGTATTATTTATATATTATAGTTTTGTAGAATTTATTCTAACCTTTATTTTAAAACGTATACTTATATTATATTTTATATATATATCGATTTTATGTATATATATCTATAATGATTTACGTTTATATAAATAGTGACATTAATATATTTATATACATATATTTGTGGTTAGTATTGTATTTATGAAATTTTATTAGTTTGTTATGTGAATTATTAATACAATCCTAGTATATACCATAAGTATATATATAGTGTACAAAATATTTATTTGTTAAAATAATAATTTAGATAATAATGATTTACTAATAATAATAATAATTTTATTAATAATGATAATACTAATAGCAAAAAAAATGAAAATGATAACTGTTAATGATACTAATAATAATAACTCTAAAATAATATTAATACTAATACCATACTTATGTTAATAATAAGGGTTCTAATATTTATAAAATGATAAATGATAATCATAATAATACTAGTAAATATTAATGATGATACTGATAAATATGATATTATTAATTGTAAATGTACTGATGATACTATTATTTATAAACCGGTACAAATTCTAATATTGATGATAATAATATATTTTTATTTCCTTCATAATAAAATAATGATAATCATAATCATAATCCTAATGATGATAAAATACTAAAATGATAAGTTTATTACTAATAATAATATTATTAATACCTATCATAATAATAATAGTAATGTCTATAATACTTTCAAATATGATAACAAGTATGATACTAATAATAACAATAACAATAACAATCAAAACAATCACAATAATAATAATAATACTAATAATAATTAATATATAATAACAATAATAAAATTAGAAAAGAAAACTACCTCACATGAAAAGAGTTTCAAAAAAAAAGAAACTACCGTGCTCTGGAATCGATCTCGTGACCACATGCTCACACGCAAACACTCTCGACCATCCCACCAATTCTGATTCTCTGTACTAATATCGAATTTAAATTTTATATATAAACTGTTTTTCTTCTATTTCTCTTCTTCTCCACAAGTCTCATGGATTCAACAAAACATCAATAACCAAAAAAAAAAACAAAATCGGGGTTCCCTTTAATGCTTCAAAACATTACAGAAAAAAAATAATTTGAGTTCTAAAATAAAAAAAAAATACTAAAGGCCTACTGCAGCGTCGGTTCTTGGAACAAAAAAAAAATTGATTTCGTAATAGATAACATTATAGATAATGTTTATAACACGAAATAGTTTTCTAAACATGTATAAAAACTACTGGAATCGTCAATTTGATCAGAAACATATACACGAACGCGAATTTGTCTCAAGAACAATTGTTGACTTTTTTAAACTAAACTTTGACTTCAAAATTCAAGATCGATATAAAGATTTGAGAGTTGAGATTTTGTAGATAGATTCAAAGAAAGATTTCCAACCTTTCTGCATTTTTAGATTTTGAAACTTTATTCGAAATTGAATTAAGAGAAAAAAAAATTGGAGCGTGCAGAGAAGAAGAAAAAAAAATATCGCTGTGCTCTTTAATCCCATTGGATTTCCTTTTTATTTGATTTGCAATTATACATAATCATGTTGTAATAATAGAGATCGGTTGATAAAAAATGGAGAAAATGTCAACACAGGTTCACGAGTTGGGAGCAGGAAAGAAATAAAAAAATAATAATAATAGAGATAAAGGATACAGAGGTCACGCGTATAATATAGATCCCTACTGTTTTTTTTTAATTAATAATAATAATATATAATAACAATACTATTAATATCTAATAATATTAATAAAATTAATAATAATGATAAATATAATATTAATGATAATAATAATTGTAAAAATGATAATAATAATAATAATAATACCATACTAATTATGATAATATTAATATTTTATCGATAATAATAATATTAGTAATAATAATCTAATATATACATCCAATTTCATCTTTATATGATATAAAGTGATATTATGAATACAAATATTGATATTTGACGATACAAATAACATTACTACAACAACTATATTTGTATTTAAATTTAATTTATTAATATCATCTATTATTATGTAATATTTAATAATTATGTAATATGTATTGTAACATATACTGAATATTATATATTTATGCATTTTAATATAAATATATTATAATATTTATTTACATACTAATTATATTATACTTATGTATGTAATTATGAAAAATATAAATGTTTTATATATGTAAGTATTATATATATTTATTAAAATAGTACATTATTTCATCATAGATATATTATAAATTTCTACATATACATAATATAATAATTATGTATAAAATCATATATATATAGTTATATTTATGTATATATGTATACTACCATATATATAAAATCATGTTTTAAATGTTGAGTAGATGATTAATTATGTATATTAAACAATTAACTACAAAGTATAACATTGTACATTTAATATTTTGATAACGTTGGTAAAATATGTTTGAATCATTTATATACAATATACTATATATATTCAAAATGAAAATCTTTAGTTATTAAATGTTATCTTTTATAATAACAAAATTACTTAATAGTTCATTAATACTAATATAATTAGTTTTATATATAATTATTTATATTTACATTCTTAGTTACAATTAAAGGTACGTGAATCGTCGGAAATAGTTAAAGGTCAAATGTTATCATGAAATAGTTCAAACATAATGAGACTCGGTTTAATAGACTTTGCTTATCGAGTCGAATCATATAAGATTATGTTTAAATTTGGTCGGAAATTCCCGGGTCATCACAGTACCTACCCGTTAAAGAAATTTCGTCCCGAAATTTGAGTGAGGTCGTCATAGCTAACAATAAATATGTTTTCCTGACGAATATGAGTTGATAACTTGAGTTTTATCATCATTGAGTAATATGGATAAAAATAATTCGATTATTCGAAGAGTGCGAATGAAGCTATTCACAAAAGGATGAAATGAGAAACAAAGATTTGTTTTTAACTTTTGACGTAGTCAGGTTTGAATTTAGAAAATAAGGTGCGTCTTAACTTTTGACATTGCCTTGGTTGAATTCCGAAATTTAAGGGATTTAAAGAAAATCTTGAAGATCTATAAAATCTGATTCTTCGGGATTTATGGAAATTAAGATCTCTTTAATTAAATACGGTGATCTGCCCCGATTACTACGTCTGATATTTCCAGTATAAATTAAGCTCTTTCTTTCCATTATTCTCACCATTCTTATACTTTCTTTCTTAGTTCATACATCCAAAAGATTCTGAAAATGATTAATCCAGTTCTGATCCTTGTCCTCATCCTTACTATCGCAACAATCATTCTCCTTTTCCAACTTCCACCAGAGGAATCTGCTTTCTTCTACTTCGCCCTCGGGATTATAATGTTTTTAATTCTCCCGTGTCTTTATGTTGCGATAAACATTGATATACACGGTTTGTAATTTATGTGTTGTTATCGGACTTTATATTCTCCCTTATATTTCAAAGCTCTATGCTTTTGTTTTCTCTTCCCGACTTCAAGTCAAGAGAATAATGGTCCAGAATTTATAGATATAGAGTTTCGAATGATTATAATGTTCTAAGCATGAAGGAACGTGATAGCACGATTTGATTTTCAAATTTATCAACATCACGGAAGATAGAACCATCAAGAATACATTTTCTTGATTTGTTACGGAGTTAAGTAGGATGAAAGAGTTATGTAACATGGCACATGATGACGTTATGATCTGTGAATCATCACGTTTCATTTAGAAACTCAACATGACTTACTGTAATATAATCACGTTGATCAAGTGTCATTATATTATACTAACTCATGCATCAGTTCCCATCATTACTTCAATAACATTCATATTTTAAGCTTGAAAATTTACAGAATATAGAAACTAACAGTTTCTATATGATGTAATACTGATAGCACGAAAAGATTAATGATTTCAGATAAGAATAGTTATAAAAATATCTCCAGAAATATGGAGGATATTTATAATGAAAGGTACGATAATATCTCAGAATATCTAAGATCAGAGGATGATAGAAACTATTGTCTGCAAGGGTTTAGAGTAAGGAGCAAGTTATTCACTATAGACTTTAGCAGACATTGAATTATTTGGATTCTTTGAAGTCAAACTTATTCTTTGTGATTTATCCACGGCTTTCTTCATAGTTTCACATAATCTGCTTTTCGGTACTATATTTTCTATTGAATGTTTCCAATATATTGATACACAGGAAGCACGAAGAGGTATATAATTTCGGACGAGAATATTTATGAAAATATCCTCAGAAATATCAAAGATATTGATGATGATATTTTGGAATTTCTAAGTTCGACGGTTGATGGAGAAAGATTTTCCGCAAGATTTTAACATGACTTCGGAGCAAGATATTCTCTAAAGATTTCAACGGATCCAGAATTACCTGAATCCTTTGAATATAGGATTTGGTCCTTGTATTTGTCCTTGGTCTCCTTCATGGGTAACTCAATCTGTTTTTCAATACCCAATTTTCTATCGAGCGTTCCTAACACTCCTTTCTTTATCATCAAACTTTGGTCCGTTTAGACCATCTACCATTTTTCTGTTTCCTCTGCATTTAATGCTATGATATCTGAATCATCGGTTATTAATCCGAGGTGGTTTCAGGAGAATTGTGTTTTTAAATGATTAAACGCTGATGGTAATATGATGGAATATGAAAGGTTACCTGGTAACAATAAAAGAGCACGCGTATATATAAACGTTATAATAAGGTTGTTTCGTACGAAAAGTTGACTTGTTGGAGCTGTGACAAAATTGGCTAATTTTGAAAAGGGATCGCAAAGTTGTTTTTGTTAATAAATGCCAAAGGATCTGACGCGGCTACGTGTTGAACTTTTACTCAATTGCCGAGAGTTTCTCAGGTGCATAACTATATGCATAAATCTTTCCTTCCGTAGATGAAGTGCGGTTGATTCATCCTATCGATTGAGGTGTTTTCAAGAATCATGAAAGGTTTGAACGCAGAATGTAATCGTGAAGATATAAATGAGGTTTAAGACGAAATCAAGTGGCAAACTTGAAGAATTGTTTAGTTTCATATGTTATATTCAATATTTTAATTCATTTTAATTGTCCAATGTTATTAGTCCACAGTCGATAGTCCACAGTTGACAGTGCAATCATTCATATATAGTTTAATATATAATATTTGAATTAATTAATACGTATCGTGACCCGTGTACATGTCTCAGACTCGATCACAACTCAAAGTATATATATTATTATAGAATCAACCTCAACCCTGTATAGAGAACTCGATCATTACTGCATATAGAGTGTCTATGGTGATTCCAAATAATATATATAGATGTGTCGATATGATATGTCAAAACCTTGTATACGTGTCCCGATATTTAAAGTGCGTAAAATAAATAACAGAAATTAAATGACGATAAATAAAGTGCGTAAAGTAAATAACAGAAATTAAATGACAATAAATAAAATTGCGAGAATATAAATTGCGATAAAATAAATTGCGATAAATAAATTGCGATAAATAAAATGTAATACGGAATTAACAGTTAGCTAGGAACAGTTAGCTAGGATTTTGTTAGCGTGGTTTCTTAATAAAATTTAATATTGTTAATTAGTCTGTTTCTAATCAATTTTTATTGTGTCCATTATTTCTTCATTATGCCACTTGTTGGATTCTGATAGGTCAAAATTCAAATATGAAATTGAATTTGAATGAAAATAGTTATTCTTTGGTGAACGGATAAGTATCCCGGTGGTTTTAAATAGGATAGTGAATAACTGTTGAATCAGATTCGAAGAATATACAGTGTAACTTATTAATGTGAAATTTAAATATTCCTCGGGTATTACCTACCCGTTAAAATATTTTTATTATTAACAGTTTGTACAAAAGAATTTTTAATTACAATCTTTATGAAAACATATATACATATATATTTTCTTCCGATGTAATCATGAATTTAATGAGTTAACATGATATTAAACTCATTTAGTTTTCAGTTGGAACTAGAATAAATAATCTCTAAAACATTAGAGATTACATAATCACCATGTCGAACGAAGATAACTGATGTAGAATGTCATGTAGAATGATGATTATACTCGAGGTATAGATTGAGATGTTGAGGCATGTGATATTGAAATTTGGGTTGTTGGTGGTACTGTTGGTGCCGGTGATTTGGATGAAGCTGGTACGTTTTGCACCATATTTTCCAAGACTACAACTTATGCGCGAAGTTCGTTAACTTCTTCTATTACACCGGGATGATTGTCGGTTCGGACGAGCGGATGAATGAGGTTTAGAATCTGAGATAGTATATGATCGTGATGAGATACTTTGGAAATGAGAGAGAAAATGGTGTCTCGAACAGGTTCGCCGGTAAACGTTTTAGGTTCATTGTCAAGAGGTGAATTTGGTTAGTGGAAATGATCGCCTTCTTCGCGTTTCCATTGATTAAGTCGACTACGAACCCATCTCCAATTCATTCAGAATAGATGATGGCTAATTGATCGATTCATTCCGGTTACTCTGCTTTCGGAGCTCGAGTGGAAATCCATATCGAAATAGCTGTCGGAATAACTATCGAAATAGCTATCGAAATCTGATGGACTCGAACTGGTTGAGGGATTCATCTCGTACGATCAGATGAAGGATTTTCGATAAGAAATAGATTATAGGATGTAGATTAGTACCCTGCAATACATAATTTACATATGCATATATAATACTAAAATCCCATAAGCTACGGAGGAATCTACGGAAGCTGTCAGGCAAAGGTAACAATAACAGATACGCTAAGATATGAATTTAACTATACACTGTCTATGCAATAAAGGCAGTAAGACGTGTCTTAGACTTTAAGGATGATAAGCAAATAATTTTTCGACACTAAATGATAAGCAAAACTTTTGACATGCAGACACGGTCGAAGTCCAGACTCATTAATGCATTCTAACGACTATCAGTTAGACTCACTAATGCAAGACCTGGTTCGCTAAGACCACCGCTCTGATACCAACTGTGAAGACCCGTCCTAATCCATCCGGACGAAGTCCATATTGATTATAAACGATTCACAACAGTTGATTACATCGCGAGGTACTTGACCTCTATATGATACATTTTACAAACATTGCATTCGTTTTTGAAAAGACAAACTTTCATTACATCGAAAGTTGACAGGCATGCATACCATTTCATAATATATCCAACTATAATTGACTTGATAATAATCTTGATGAACTCGATAACTCGAATGCAACGTCTTTTGAAATATGCCATGAATGACTCCAAGTAATATCTATAAAATGAGCAAATACACAGCGGAAGATTTCTTTCGTACCTGAGAATAAACATGCTTTAAAGTGTCAACCAAAAGGTTGGTGAGTTCATTAGTTTAACTTAAACAATCGTTTCCATCATTTTAATAGACCACAAGATTTCAGATTTCCATTTCTCATAAACATACGTCCCATGTATAGAGACAAAAATATCATTCATATGGATTGAACACCTGGTAACCGACATTAACAATATGCATATATAAGAATATCTCCATCATTCCGGGATCCTCCTTCGGACATGATATAAATTTCGAAGTACTAAAACATCCGGTACTTTGGATGGGGCTTGTTGGGCCCGATAGATCTATCTTTAGGATTCGCGTCAATTAGGGTGTCTGTTCCCTAATTCTTAGATTACCAGACTTAATAAAAAGGGGCATATTCGACTTCGATAATCCAACCATAGAATGTAGTTTCACGTACTTATGTCAATTTCGTAAAACAGTTATAAAAGTTGCGCATGTATTCTCAGCCCAAAAATATAAAGGGTAAAAAAGCAAATGAAACTCACGATACTGTATTTTGTAGTAAAAATACATATGACGTCATTGAACAATGCAGGGTTGGCCTCGGATTTACGAACCTATATCAATTGTGTATATATTAATACGTATAATGTAAGTTACAAAATTTCATTTATTAATATGTATTATTTATATATTATAGTTTTGTAGAATTTATTCTAACCTTTATTTTAAAACGTATACTTATATTATATTTTATATATATATCGATTTTATGTATATATATCTATAATGATTTACGTTTATATAAATAGTGACATTAATATATTTATATACATATATTTGTGGTTAGTATTGTATTTATGAAATTTTATTAGTTTGTTATGTGAATTATTAATACAATCCTAGTATATACCATAAGTATATATATAGTGTACAAAATATTTATTTGTTAAAATAATAATTTAGATAATAATGATTTACTAATAATAATAATAATTTTATTAATAATGATAATACTAATAGCAAAAAAAATGAAAATGATAACTGTTAATGATACTAATAATAATAACTCTAAAATAATATTAATACTAATACCATACTTATGTTAATAATAAGGGTTCTAATATTTATAAAATGATAAATGATAATCATAATAATACTAGTAAATATTAATGATGATACTGATAAATATGATATTATTAATTGTAAATGTACTGATGATACTATTATTTATAAACCGGTACAAATTCTAATATTGATGATAATAATATATTTTTATTTCCTTCATAATAATAATAATGATAATCATAATCATAATCCTAATGATGATAAAATACTAAAATGATAAGTTTATTACTAATAATAATATTATTAATACCTATCATAATAATAATAGTAATGTCTATAATACTTTCAAATATGATAACAAGTATGATACTAATAATAACAATAACAATAACAATCAAAACAATCACAATCACAATAATAATAATAATACTAATAATAATTAATATATAATAACAATAATAAAATTAGAAAAGAAAACTACCTCACATGAAAAGAGTTTCAAAAAAAAAAGAAACTACCGTCCTCTGGAATCGATCTCGTGACCACATGCTCACACGCAAACACTCTCGACCATCCCACCAATTCTGATTCTCTGTACTAATATCGAATTTAAATTTTATATATAAACTGTTTTTCTTCTATTCCTCTTCTTCTCCACAAGTCTCATGGATTCAACAAAACATCAATAACCAAAAAAAAAACAAAATCGGGGTTCCCTTTAAAGCTTCAAAACATTACAGAAAAAAAATAATTTGGGTTCTAAAATAAAAAAAAAATACTAAAGGCCTACTGCAGCGTCGGTTCTTGGAACAAAAAAAAAATTGATTTCGTAATAGATAACATTATAGATAATGTTTATAACACGAAATAGTTTTCTAAACATGTATAAAAACTACTGGAATCGTCAATTTGATCAGAAACATATACACGAACGCGAATTTGTCTCAAGAACAATTGTTGACTTTTTTAAACTAAACTTTGACTTCAAAATTCAAGATCGATATAAAGATTTGAGAGTTGAGATTTTGTAGATAGATTCAAAGAAAGATTTCTAACCTTTCTGCATTTTTAGATTTTGAAACTTTATTCGAAATTGAATTAAGAGAAAAAAAAATTGGAGCGTGCAGAGAAGAAGAAAAAAAAAATATCGCTGTGCTCTTTAATCCCATTGGATTTCCTTTTTATTTGATTTGCAATTATACATAATCATGTTGTAATAATAGAGATCGGTTGATAAAAAATGGAGAAAATGTCAACACAGGTTCACGAGTTGGGAGCAGGAAAGAAATAAAAAAATAATAATAATAGAGATAAAGGATACAGAGGTCACGCGTATAATATAGATCCCTACTGTTTTTTTTTTAATTAATAATAATAATATATAATAACAATACTATTAATATCTAATAATATTAATAAAATTAATAATAATGATAAATATAATATTAATGATAATAATAATTGTAAAAATGATAATAATAATAATAATAATACCATACTAATTATGATAATATTAATATTTTATCGATAATAATAATATTAGTAATAATAATCTAATATATACATCCAATTTCATCTTTATATGATATAAAGTGATATTATGAATACAAATATTGATATTTGACGATAAAAATAACATTACTACAACAACTATATTTGTATTTAAATTTAATTTATTAATATCATCTATTATTATGTAATATTTAATAATTATGTAATATGTATTGTAACATATACTGAATATTATATATTTATGCATTTTAATATAAATATATTATAATATTTATTTACATACTAATTATATTATACTTATGTATGTAATTATGAAAAATATAAATGTTTTATATATGTAAGTATTATATATATTTATTAAAATAGTACATTATTTCATCATAGATATATTATAAATTTCTACATATACATAATATAATAATTATGTATAAAATCATATATATATAGTTATATTTATGTATATATGTATACTACCATATATATAAAATCATGTTTTAAATGTTGAGTAGATAATTAATTATGTATATTAAACAATTAACTACAAAGTATAACATTGTACATTTAATATTTTGATAACGTTGGTAAAATATGTTTGAATCATTTATATACAATATACTATATATATTCAAAATGAAAATCTTTAGTTATTAAATGTTATCTTTTATAATAACAAAATTACTTAATAGTTCATTAATACTAATATAATTAGTTTTATATATAATTATTTATATTTACATTCTTAGTTACAATTAAAGGTTCGTGAATCGTCGGAAATAGTTAAAGGTCAAATGTTATCATGAAATAGTTCAAACATAATGAGACTCGGTTTAATAGACTTTGCTTATCGAGTCGAATCATATAAGATTATGTTTAAATTTGGTCGGAAATTCCCGGGTCATCACAGCTTGCACAACAACTTCCACCAGACATGCCTTTGCAGTTCCATTTTCATTGCCTTTCGGCTATATTAAGGCAACGGCAATCGTCGATATGTTGGCGACTTAACTGCCGCTAGCTTAGAGCCTAAATTGATATTCAGGCAGACTTTAAAACACATGAAAATTTGAGTCTATCATATTCATGTCGTCTTTTTTTGCTAGAGGTCTTCTCGAAAGCCATATCCTTACCCCGGAGCAAAGAGGGGATGACTTTCTCTTCCTGCGGGTGGATAATTTTTTTTCTCAACTCGTGGGTTGAGAAACCACTTCTCTTCTATCATAGGGCAGAGGACTGATTGTCTACATCTCACCTCTTTCATATTGCGCATCTGCGAGATTGGGTATTGTTATTGTTGTATATATATATATATATATATATATATATATATATATATATATATATATATATATATATATATATATATATAGGGTTTTGCTAGCTTATATTCCATGATATACGTTAAACAACATTTATCGACTGATATTTTCTATTATTATAAGAATTTGCAGTAACTTCCCAGTGTTTAACATATCTTCAACATTTTATTTTTCAATACCTACCATCGCACATAATTGTATAAGTTAATTTCTTGAACTTACGTTACTTATTTATTTTGAAATTGATCTCAAACGATAAATGCTAAATCCTAAACTTTAAACCATATAACGTTAAACACTAAACCTAAACCCTATTACCTAAATCGTAAACCATACACACTAAATCATAAACCCTATAACCTAAACCATAACTCGTAACTATAGATATTAAACCTTCAATCCTGTTGTGTGTCGTTTTTGTATGTTATGTTTTCTATGATATGCCAAATGTGTGAAAACTAGCGCCACTACAGTGGATTTTACGTTCAACAAGGAAAGAGTGCACCAATAAGCTGGATCTTGTCACCTGCATAGTGCAACTGTTGTTGTTGTTATTTGGCAGACTTGAAATTGTTCCAATTTAGACTAAGGTGCTGTTTGTTTTTTAAGATGTTTTTGTCTGAAGATCTGCGAGCCACATCTGTAGAGAAGATGTGATCTGAAGATCTGTAGACTGAACATGAAAGACTGTTTGTTTTTATGTCTGCAAAAAACAATTTAAAATCCCAAATGAATTTACTTTTCGGTTTTTACCAAAAAAAAAAAATTTGTCTAAGAAAACCAACAAAATCAAACAAAGAAAAAAGTAAAGTAAATTTAACAAAGTTATTACTTTGCCACCTATAACACAAAACATCCACTTGTATGTCTATGAATTTTACTATGTATCTATTCCATCAGTTCAAGTTCTCCTTCTTGTTCTTTTCTAATGCAATATCTATCATCTGTATACTTTTTGTAGCTATTTCGTTATATATTATCTCGATCAATCCTTTACGGAGTATTATATATCAAGATTCTTCGTGGATGTTTTTAATACCTAAAATCAAACTCACATCTTCTTTAATTTCTACAAGATTACTGTATTTCACATTTGTTTCCTCCCTTGTGACTTTCTTGGTTTCTATGTTTTTCCGACAATTCTTTTTCTAAACAGTAACTTAAATTATCACATCAAGTAAACTGATATAAACAAACATAGATGATTGAAGATGATTGAAGAGAAGGGAATAAGTTTGGAAGTGAACTGCATAAATTAGAAGGTGGTTACAAAAGATTGATGGAGTAGATGAAAATGTCTTCAAAAATTAGAAGCAGTGTTTTAGAGCTGAAATTTTGAAGATGATTGAAGATCTTATATTGTCTTATGTCTGCGAAAAAACAAACCGTCTGAAATAGAAACGTCTGCCCGCCCGCAGACAAAAGACATAATAAGGTCTTCAATATTAAAAACAAACAACACCTAAGTGAATTTAGGGTTCAATGTATGAAGGTATATGTTTTAATGTTCGATGCATATGCACCAATGGTTTCTAACTCCAACTAGACAAATGGACATAAGTTGTTTAATGCATATGAACTTTTTATTTTATGACCTGGTCCTCTTTGTGCTTTATTTGAGTAACATGAAATTTGATTATTTGATCGAATGGTGTCTCTTTTATGCACATAAGATGTTCGTTAAAATGACGAAGGTGAATTTGGTTATTAATTGAATAATATGCCAAATCATATAGTTTAACACATCCATTTGGTACTACGTAGAATCTAAACCTTAAAATGTAAACCCTAAACATCTATGATTGTTGAGAACCGTTTCAAACTCTTCCTTTGTTACCCCAACATATGAACTCGAGACCACCTTGAAGGAACTTAAAGCCCCAACTACTTACCCCGAGTCGGTGAGAACGTGCCATTAATTTATTTATATATTAGTTAATTACTTCGTATTTAATACCATATTTATTATAAGTGGTTAAAATTTTAAAATTATTTATACATAGATAATTAGTACTCCGTAATAATAATAAATAAATTTTGTATATAATTAAAAAGGCAAACCTAGTACATAAAAGTATGACATAATAAGTATATTTACTATATTTTAATTAATTCATTCATATAATCTAATCTTTAGTCTATAAGTCCTAATATTTATAAGATTCATATTACTCCGTATTTGATTACATATAAAGTAGGAATGGATGAAAAAACTGGCGCTTATTGTTCCCTCCTTTTCAAAATTCCCAAATGCCTTCAAATCCTTTAATTTTCTCTGAGTTCCCAAATCTCATAGCTGTTAGGGTTTGTTACCGTTTCATCAATTTACGGTTCTGACCCAGGTTGCGAATTATGGAAATGATGATATTTCTTTAGTCTGAATAGGCTCAATTGACTTAATTTAGGGTTTCTATGGTATAAACCCCGAATTTGGGATTTTGAAGATTGGTGATTGTAGTCCCTGTTTTGTTCTTGGTTCAAAATCTTGAATCAGGGAGTAATAGTTGTATTATTGGGTTTGACAAATATCTGGGGTAATCATTGGGTGCAGCAATTGGAAATTAAGTTCAAAATCTGAGACTTGGAAACTATCTTGATTTTTGGTATACGATTATTCCGCTGTACATTCTGGAGTTATATGTCATTGTGAATTCTTGGCTCTCTTGATGAAACATTGTAAGTTTCTTGTTTTATTCTTTACTTCTTGTGATGATAAGTTGTGTTGTTGTAACTTCTTTATTAAACCAGTTGAAGTACGTACCCTTGACAAGTTTTGCTTGTAATGAATTGCAGGGGATGAAGTTTCAACAACAATAGACCAACTGCCATTCATTTTCTACTTGCAGTTCCGGTATAATTTTTATTCATTAAGCATTGATAAACTTATTCACAATGTACATGTATATTAGATCCTCCTAAATGCATCAGCTGTGCACTCAAATGTGTGTGTTTTGTACTTCTGTTATATACTTGACAGTCACCTTGGTGCTGAATACCATTCAAGTTAAGTACTTGTTCATCTGCTGTTTATCTTAATAGCCTAGATTATGAAACAAACGTTGCCAGTATCCTTTCCCGTGTACATTTGACTACCTTAGTGCATTCAGCTTTTTAAATTTAAAAAAGAAAATAAATTTATTCAACTTGGTATTAGCAATTTAGCATATATTACAAAATATTTGATGTTAGGAATCCACAATGTTATCACCTTCTAGAGTTGAGACGCTCTAGGTTAATATCTTTATGTAATATAAAGCTTTGATGATCTAATTTTTGGAAAGTTAAAAGTAATGGTGAGAAAATATCTATGTCTATAAGGGTAATACTTGTAGCTGATAAATGAATATATATGTAGTTCACTGCGGGTTGGACTGATTCTCGAAGGCACAAGAATTTTGCCGCAAAAAAATTGTAACGAGGTAACATTTTTTTTATTTAATTAAAATCGTGGACGGTGGTGGTAGGTTTAGTATTTGAATGTACATAAAGACAATGAAAGCTACCTGCTGCGATTTATAATTCTTGAGTGAGTGGATTATTGATCTTTTTGTTGCTGTTGAAAACTAATTTTGTATGAATAACAAGATGGCTGATTTGTACGAAAAAATATGATGGCCTTTTTGAGTGAGAAAGTGAGAATTAGAGTTTATGTATTTTTAGGTTAAGGCGTTGATACTGAAGGTGAACTTAAGTGTGTTGTGTTTATATATGCTAGCTACTGATTATATTCTTATTTGATCCCGTTGTTGAAAGAAACTAGAGCGACAAGGTTAAATCATATTTGACACATTTTTATTATCAGGGTTATATAATTTCCCCAAGAAATAGAAATTTTTGTGTGTGTAAATGATTCATTGTTTTGTTGCACTTGCAGATATTCACCTCATCAGATTTCTATCGTTATTAAAATATGTGTCAATAAAACCAAAACCTTACATCCAGGTAATACAGTTACTTTTGCGTTTGTTATATATGATTTTCTATCACATGCAAAATCATTGTAATCGTATGTCAATAAATATTTTAAGTTGTAGGTATTGTATGACATGGTGTTTGGTTGGTAACAAATGGAAACGGACTTACAAAGCTAGGAGGGTTGTTATATAAAGAGAGAAGGTTGGGAGGATGCAAGTTAAATGAAGCATAGTTAGTCATGCATGTTGTAGCCTTATTCTACGGGTCATCGTCTTATAAGTTGTAATAAGTCAAGATTATCAACCGTGGTAGGGTTTGGCTAGAGAAGGAGTTGTTTAGCTACTTCAATATTGTCAAACGAACTAAATGAGTGAGATGGGTTGTGTCCATAACTCAATATATATAAGGTTTTATAGTAAACATTGTAGAAATGAGAAGGGCTGTTGTAGCCTTATTCTACTGATGGGATTAGTTCTTGTTAGTTGATTGCATCTTTTATTATCCGATTTTTGATTTCAGGACAACCAATTTATACATGTGGTTTTTTCTAGGTTTTTAACCATACTAACTGTGACTCAGATGCAATGGTTGTGGATGGTGGTGGCCTTCTGCTGCGTAAGACAGTAAGTATAGTTTGTTGTTTGTTCATTCTCTGTTTTGTGCCTTAGAGTACAATCATCTGCAAATCCATCTTACACTTTATCGTTACCTGTTTTGTGCTCAAAATAGCATTTGTTTATGTAGAAAACCATTTATTGGCTGCTTATGAAAACAGAGAATGCTTGTGCACTCATTTGGTTGCATGTGCACTTCAGAACTAAAGAACACCTTACTTTATTATCAGTTCCCACGTCCGCTTTTCTCTGCCCGAAACCCAATAAGTTGGATTTGTCAACGCGACGTTAGGGTCGTCCCCTTCATATGGCAAATCATGTCCTCTTGCCTGATTTTATACACATGTCTGATCGTAACGTGTACAAACTGAAGGTACCTACTTGCACGTTTGCCAACTGTTGCTGCCTGATGTGCTACGTTTCTTTGTTACAAGGTGATGCTACTTCTCTTCATTCTTTTTGTGTTTTCGGATGCCGTTAACTCATTTGCTTTCATTTTTTGTTAATTGAATTCTTTGTAGGTTGAAGGTATGTATATGTGGAAAACCAAAACTCGGACATGAACGATTTGTGCAAAGGTGCTTAAGGAGCATTTTCTGTCTTTTGAGATTTGTCATGTTAAAAGAGTACGTATGTCTATCATTTTGTCCTTAAATAATGTACAAAATCTCTTTGCCGATTGTTAATTTATGTCCTAACCTTTCGATGAGTGTTACTGTTATAATTAATTTGAGAGTAAGCTGATGTTCACCTCATCCACACCTTCATCCTCATTCGCCGCTGCAACGCGCAACCCACCCATGCTCGTTGGTACTGAAGGACATCGCCAAGATTTGTAATTATATGTTTGCATTATATTATATCACCCTTTATTCGAACCACTATGTTGATTATGTCCTATTGTAACAAAATCTTGTTGTTTTATGTCTAAATCGTTTGCATTGATTTGTTTCATAGGTTTCTATGTTTGATGGATCTAATACATGTATTGAACTCTAGTGATACATACTATAGATTGTAGATTGTTAATTGATCTTTCTTTTCGTAGTATAAACATGTTTTCTACGTGTTAAAAAAAACCATTTTGTTCGGTATTGTAACATTGTTCAATTATAACATCGTCAAAATTAGTATAACTCCTAATGAAAAATAAAGGTTTATTAGTGTCTATGATCATTATTTGTCATGACCATGAATTGGTTCATTACAATTACTTACAACAATACTCACAACTATTCATGGATGTGATGGGTAGATTGTATAATAAATATTGTAACTAAAATGTTATTTTACATGACGTTCCACTATAATGATTTACAATTAAAGTGTCATATGAAATCATATGATAATTTAAACCCTTAAAACTCCTCTGTCATATTAAAGATTCAAAGTATCCTAAAAATTTACAATTAAATGTCCTATACTCCTATGATACTTTATTTCATGACTCTTTTATAAAGTGTCATATTAAATAAATACATATTGCGACACTAAATCATTAAATGTCTTATAAAGTTCCATTTGATGATTCACAATTAAAGTGTCCTGTGAAATCATATGATATTTAGGACCCCAACAACTCATCCGTCACATTAAAGAATCAAAGTGTCCTAAATATTTATAATGATACGACATATATTTCACATGTCCTATTAGCTTATAATATAATACGACTATGAAAAATAAATGACCTATGATAGTTTATTTCATATGACCTTTTCATAAAGTGTCCTATTAAATTCACACATAATGCGACACTAAATCGTTAAATGTCTTATAAAGTTCCATTTGATGATTCACAATAAAGTGTCCTATGAAATCATATGATAATTATAACCCCAAAAACTCCTCCATAATATTAAATAATTAAAGTGTCCTAAAATTTTACAATGATACAACATAAATATCATATGTCATGTTAGCTTATGTTATAATACGACTATGACAAATAAATGTCCTATTAGAGTTTGTTTCATATGACTTTTATATAAGGTATTTTATTAAATTAACATGTAATACTACACTATGTCGTTAAATGTCTTATAAAGTACTATCAAATGGTTCACACTTAAAGTGTCCTATGAAATCATATGACCATTAAGACAGAAAAATATCAACCAGTCATATTAGGTCCTATTATGTTCTACTATGACATGACTCACAAAAATAAACGTCCTATAAAGGTACATTTCATATGACCGTCATATAATGTGTCCTAATAACATAAATTTATAGGACATAAGTACCAAAAGTCCTAACATGATATAGTTTAATAAGACTCTCGAAAATAATTGGCCTTTAAAGATATATTTAGTATGACGTTCATACTAATTGTCCTATTACATAAACACATAATGAGACTCTATCAAATAGATGTATTATAAGATCCTCTATTAGGATCTACTTTTTAAGTGTCCTATGAAAATATATGATTATGGGACCTACTCTAAAAACGTATCTCATAATAGGACCATACTCTAAAAGAGTACCTCATAATAGGACCATACTCTAAAAGCGTAGCTCATAAAAGGGCCTAAATATTGTTTGGTCAAATGTAAGTAGCATTTAGGACCATATTTTACTAGGTCCCAGAAAAAAAGGTCCTATAGGAGCATTTTTCTTGTAGTGTGAAGAAAATTGAAGAATTAAAGTGTTTGTATGTGTTTTTGGTCGTGACTCATGGATTAGATATAAAGGATGTGTAAGTTTGTTTTTTTGTAAATAATTCATGAATGATTTATAATATTTTTTGTAATTTTGTGAGATATTTCATGCTAGTTGCCAAATGATAGTTTCCACATGTTTAGGTGACTCACAAGGGCTGCTAAGAGCTGATCATTGGATTGTATATACCAATAGTAAATACATTTAGAAGCTGGGTATTGTACGAGTACGAATACGGGTGCATACGAGTAGAATTGTTGATGAAAATGAATGAGAATGTAATTGTAAGAATTTTTGCTAAATAGAAGTACTTTGATATGTGTCTTGAAGTCTTTCAAAAGTGTACTAATACATCTTAATACACTACATGTATATACATTTTAACTGAGTCGTTAAGTCATCGTTAGTCGGTACATGTAAGTGTTGTTTTGAAACCTTTAAGTTAACGATCCTGTTAAATGTAATTAATCCCATTGTTATTATATTTAATGAAATGTTAAATTGTTACATTATCATGATAACATGATGTACTAATATATCTTAATATGATATATAAATATTAAGACGTTATTACAACGATAATCGTTACGTATAGATATCGTTTTGAATTTCTTAAGTTAGTAATCTTGTTTTATGTATAAGGTTCATTGTTAATATACGTAATGAGATACTTTAATTATCATTTCATCATGTTAAACATATATATATGTTCATATATATAATATCATATCATATACAAGTTATAACGTTCGTGAATCGCCGGTCAAATTGGATGGTCAATTGTCTACATGAAACTCATTTCAAATAATCAAGTCTTAACAAGTTTGATTGCTTAACATGTTGGAAACATTTATTCATGTAAATATTAATCTCATATAATATATAATCATGGAAAAGTTCGGGTCACTACAGTCTCTACCCATTGGCGTAATCGTCAAGGGGGTACATAATAATGATTGCCGACACCCGTACAGTGTCAGGGGTTAATGTTTAGTTCGATATTATAACTCATGGCATATCGATATTTTGATGTTTTGAACTAAATCTTGTGGTCTAAAACTTATTATAATTGTTAAACCTATGATGTTCACTCAACCTTTGTGTTGATATTTTAAGCATGTTTGTCTCAGGTGAAGATTAGCTTGTGTGCTGCCCTATGATGCTTAGTTAGCTGTTGCATTGGAGTCCACATATTAGACTTATCATTTGTTATTACATATGAATTTCATTATGTAAAACATTATTATGTTTCCGCTACAAATCAAATTTTGTTAAAACATCTCATGTAGAGTCGTTCTCGTTTATACATACTTGTGTTGTGATATTGTGAAGTCATATTTCCCCGGCCCTATTTGGGGGTATGACATCTCTACTACTTTATTATTCAATTCCAATGTTCTGGATGTTTGAATTTATGGGCTCGCAAAAACTGTTCCACCAACGATCGTGACTAGTTGTGAAAGGACCCGTCCTAATCCATCTGGACGAAGTCACCAACAACTGGTTCCATTGCGATGATCGACTCCAAATACTGTCTTTAAAATGAGCAAATGCACAGCGGAATGTTTCTTTCATACCTGAGAATAAACATGCTTTCAAGTGTCAACCAAAAGGTTGGTGAGTTCATTAGTTTAACATAAATAATCATTTCCAATATTTTAATAGACCACAAGATTTTCATTTCTCATAAACATACGTCCCATGCATAGAGACAAAAATCATTCATATGGATTGAACACCTGGTAACCGACATTAACAATATGCATATAAGAATATCCCCATCATTCCGGGATCCTCCTTCGGACATGATATAAATTTCGAAGTACTAAAACATCCGGTACTTTGGATGGGGCTTGTTGGGCCCGATAGATCTATCTTTAGGATTCGCGTCAATTAGGGTGTCTGTTCCCTAATTCTTAGATTACCAGACTAAATAAAAAGGGGCATATTCGATTTAATAATTCAACCATAGAATGTAGTTTCGATTACTTGTGTCTATTTTGTAAAACAGTTATAAAAGCAGCGCATGTATTCTCAGCCCCAAAAAAATATATTGCAAAAGCATTTAAAAAGGGAGTAATGAAACTCACCTAATGTATTTTGTAGTAAAAATACATATGACGTCGTTGAACATGTGTAGGGTTGGCCTCAGATTCACGAACCTATATCATTTATGTATATATTAACACATAAAATCGAAGTCGAATAATTTATGTATCATTATTAATATAATTGTTATTTTAGTAATTCATGTGTAAATATATTTATTTTATATACCTTAAATAATTAATTTATAAAATAAAATTTTTATTATGTATATTTTATATAACTAACTTTTATTGTAATAATATTAATATTAATATCGATAATAATAATAATATAGTTGTATTGGTAAAAGTAATAATAATGAGAGTAACAATAATAATAATAATAATAATAATTTTAAAATTTTTGATAATCTTACTAATAATGATACTTTTGTTAACAATATTATTAATATACCAATAATTATAAAATGATACCAATATTAATATTAATGATAATAATAATAATTTGTTTTATTTTCATAGTAACGATAATAATAATATTCCTAATCGTGGTAATAATAATATTAATACTAATAGTATTGTTAATAATAATAATGTTAATAGTGTTAAAAAATGGTACTTTTAATATAAATGATAATTTTTAATTAATAATGTTAACATATCAATAATAATACGTATTACTAATGATATTTATTAATAACAATAATATCGGTTGTGCCTTAATAACAAAAAATTGAAAAAAACGTTGTGGCCTAGATTCGAACCTGAATCACCTCGTACATAAATCAGTCTTTACCCTCTGAACTATTTTGATTTTCTGTTATATATTATAACACATATATTTAATACTTTTCGATAATAATTTTTATAATTATAAATGTAAATATAAATATATCATAATAATATTAATATCAAATATAGTAATATTTATACCTAAAAGGAACTGTGTGGGGTTTGTGCAATTCGACAGAGAGAAGAAACAAACCAGATCGATCCTAAATCTCCATCAATTATCATCATCAATTGTTTCATCATCAATCATCATCAAACGTTAATCATCATCAATATATCAATCAAAACAGCGAGCAGGTCATCTAATCGTCATCATTCTTGCTCGATCCTCATCAGTCACCATCGTGGATCATCGTTATCATCAGGTATGATGATTTCGTTTAATTAATTGGATTTGGAATTAGCCGCATAATTCAAAAGTATTTATCATATTGAGAATTTAATTATCCCTTCGATTTCACTTCTAATTAACGTATTGGATTGCAGGTGAAATTAGGGTTTTGAACCTAGATTCAAAACGGTACCAGCTTTCTTCCTGGTCTGTAATTTCGAATCAGAGAACAAATGTACAATCTAATCGAAGTAAGTAACAAAGGTGATGTATTTGATTCGTGATTTTATTCAAACAGAAATAGAAAATAGTAAGATAGTTTGATGGTATTTGGTTATAGTTTGGTTTCAGATTTAATTGATTGGAAGCAATAAATTGGAACATCTTTCAGGTTTCTGTTTATTTGGAACCAGACTCGAAACAGAACAAGTTGATTGATGGTGGTTAATGCTTTTTCTTTGTTAAATTACAATTAGCTGATCAACAGAAACCTAGATTGAATGGCAGTGTAACAGTGGCAATGAGTAACAATTGCAAGTTGAAGAATGATGTGGTGTTCGAGTTTGGACTGATTGGAATAGATACACCTCTGCAACTGCAGATGTTACAAATACAGCAGCCTGTGATCAAAATCGATCGGTCAAACAGAAAGTTGACTCATTAGTAACGACGTGTTGCAGGTGGTGATTTGGTTTGGTTGTCAATCGAAACAGAAAAATAGAAATAGCAGGTAATCTGTTCGTTATCATCTTCTCAATATAGTTTTAGGTTTTGTTTTTGTATTGTTGTTTTGATTTTTGAATAGAAGTATGCAGTAGCAGGAACGAAAACATGAATCACATCAGTCTTGTAAGTGGAGATGGTGATCGATATGGGGTTTATATTGTTGATTTCTTAGACTGAGAACAAAAGTGGGTTTGCTGGGTTTTAGGGTGGGTTTCGACTTGAATAATAAACAATAAGGTAAATGCACCTGTTTGATAGGTTGTGTGATTGTGTTGTGGGTTTAAAGTAACATTGGAATCATATGTTAATAGTAGGCAAGTTTAAGAGGGGTTGTCATCGATGGAATTTAAACAGAATACATGGAAACCGAGCATTATAAGCTCGATGGTTTAGTTGTTCACATCCAAAAAGAAGAAAGAAAAGAGAGTGGTGGGTTGTAATAGCGGCAGTAAGCAAAACAGGAATTTTCGGGCAGCGTTTTAATGGTGGTCTCATGGTGCTGGCATGATGAAGAAGAAAAGAGTAGAAGAAAAAAATGTGGGTTCCCTAAAGGACGGTGGATACATGTATATATATCTCCCATGTTATATCTCTATATGTAAATGTAAATTTTGTAATATGTGTATATATGTTGCTAGAGAAAGGTTCTCAATTATTAAGCAGAAAGAAAGAAACAAAGTTAGTGGGAATCTTTAAGACACATGTAAATAATTGCTTAAGCAGTAGTTTGATTGCTACTTTAATTAATTCATCAATACTATCATCCATAAGAAATCAGATACAAACAAATAAAAGCAGTTGGAATCCTTCACAGACTTGTACAATTGATTAGGATGTAAAATAGTTTTTGGAGACAAAAACAAAAGTTCAAACACAGTATGGATTGAGATGTCTAACAAACTATGAATCCTATGGCTTTTATATATGTATTTATTTATTTATGTGTATATACGTATTTATATGTATGTAATTATCAATTAAAATATATTAATAATAATAATACTTTTAATATTATTAATAAAAGTAATAATAATATTAATACAAATAACAAGGATAATGATAAAAATTCTAATACAAAGTTTAATAATCATGGTAATAATAATAACTAATAATATTTACATTATAACTAATTTATAATTTATAATTATTTTTATGGTAGTATTTATAACTATATCATTAATAATGATAATAATACTAATAATACTAATAATACTAATATTGATATTATTATTTATAATAATGAAAGTAGTAACAATAATATTAATGTTAATTATCATAATTACATTTTAACTTGTAATTACATATTTTAACATTACAATTTATTAATCATGTAATATATAATAGTTATGTATATATACACACATATCTATTTATAATTAATTGCTCATGAATCGTCGAGAACAGTCGAAGGTTAAATGAATATATGAAATAGTTCAAAGTTTTTGAGACTTCAACATTACAGACTTTGCTTATCGTATCGAGATCATAGAAAGATTAAGTTTAAATTTGGTCAAAAATTTTCGGGTCGTCACAGTACCTACCCGTTAAAAAATTTCGTCCCGAAATTTGTGTGGAGTCGTCATAGTTAACAATAAGAATGCCTTCATGACTAATATGAGTTGATAAAATATAATTTTTATTACCATAGATTAATATGGATAAAATGATTCGATTACTCGAAGAGCACGAATGAGGCTATCACAAAAGAGTGAAATGAGAAAGACAAGTTTCATCATAACTTTTGACTAGTCATGGTTGAATTTAGAAAATAAGGTGCGTCTTAACCTTTGACGTGGTCATGTTTGAATTTCGGAATTCAAGAGATTTAAAGGAAATCTTCGAAATCTAAAAGATTTGATTCTTCTGCGGGTAAGGAAGTTAAGATCTCTATAATTAAATGCGATGATCTGTATCGATTGCTTTGTCTGGTATCCTCACTATAAATGAACTTCTTCCATTCCCTTATTTTTATCATTCCTATACTTTCATTCTTAATTCTTACTTCTAAAAGGTTGGGAAAATGCTTCATCCAGTTCTACTCCTTGATATTTTCTTAATTATCATTTCTATCATCCTTCTTGTTAATCTTCCACCAGAAGAATCTGGTTACTTCTACTATTACCTTGGGGTGATACTATTCTTAATTCTACCATGTCTTTATATTGCTACTCGTATTAATATCCACGGTTTGTAATTTATGTGTTGTTATCGGGCTTTATATTCTCCCTTACATTTTGGAGTTCCTGCTTTCGTCTTCTATAATCATTGTCATTCACAGTTAATGCTCTCTCTTATTTGCTGCGATTTATACCCTCTTTCTATTTCGAAGTTCCATGCTTTTGTTTTCTTTTCGCAAGTAATGGTCCAGAATTTGTAGGTATGGAGTTTCGAATGAACATGACTAATGTTCTAAGAGAGAGATTGTAATAGTACGATTTTGATTTGGTAAATTACCAGAATTCAAGAGAAAAGATAGAACTATCAAGAAAATATGTTCTTGATATGTTTATAGATTAGATAGAACGCAAGAGTCGTGTAACATGGCACATGATGACGTTATAATCTGTGAATCATCACGTCCCATTAGAAACTCAGCATGACTTACTGTAATATAATCACGTTGATCAAGTGTCATTATATTATAATAACTCATGCATCAGTTCCCAACATTACTTCAATAACATTCATATTTTAAGCTTTAAAGTTTACAGAATATAGAAACTAAACAGTTTCCTTTATGGTGTAATACAGATGACGTGAAAAGATAACTGATTTCAGATAAGGATAGTTATGAAAATATCTTCAGAAATATCGAAGATATTTATGATGATATTTTGGAACATCTAAGATCGAAGGTTGATGAAGAAAATCCTTTCACAAGGATTTAGAATAAATAAGGAGCGAGATATTCGTTGAAGAGTTCATCAGATACAGAATCATCTGAATTTGTTAAGTACATGTTTAGTCCTTGTGATTTGTCCACAGTCTCCTTCATGGTTTGCTTAATTCGTTTTTCAGTTCTAACTTTTCTGAGCTTTTCCAACATACTATTCTTTATCATCAAACTTCCGATGATTTAAGGTCGTTTACGGCTATCTACGGTTTCTTCTGCTTCATTCAGCTTTTTCAACATTCAGAGTATTGATTTGTAGACTGAGTGCTTTTCAGAATTTCAGAATGAAAGATCATAATTCTAAGAGATAAATGTTATACATATAACTGTTGATGTAGATATGCTGTGAGTTTTCAAAGTACTGATTGCTGATTCCCGGTAATTGGTATGGCAGTTGTCGTTACGAGATGCAGATGAGTATATGATAGGGTTTCAATAAATAAATATAATGATTTATCAGAGAGATTTAAGCCAAGAAGCAACGAGGTTACTGGTACGTCTGCTTGTAATATGGTGGAATATAAAAGGTTCCCTGGTAACAATGACGAAAAGGCAAATTTATATATCAAGAGTATAATAAGGCTATTTCGAATGAAAGTTGAAGTTGATTTGCTGGAGTTGTGACAAAATTGGCTAATTTGGAGAGGTGTTGTAAAGTTATTTTCGATAATAACACATCAAAGAAGTTAGCACAGATACGTGTTAAACGTTTACACAAGTTCCGAATGTTTTCAGGTGCATAACTATATGCATCGATCTTTTCTTCCGTAGATGAAGTAGGGTTGGTTCATCCTCTCTATTGAGGTGTTTTCAAGTATCATGAAAGGTTTGAACGCAGATCGTAATCGTCAAGATACAAATGGGGTTTAAGATGAAATCAAGTGGCAAACTTGAAGAATTGTTTAGTTTCATATATTATAATCAATATTTTAATTCATTTTATTTGTCCAATCTTGTTAGTCCACCGTCGATAGTCCACAGTTGACAGTCCAATAATTCATATAAAGTTTAATATATAATATTCGAATTAATTAATACGTATCGTGACCCGTGTACATGTCTCAGACTCAATCACAACTCAAATTATATATATTATTGTAGAATCAACCGCAACCCTGTATAGAGAACTCGATCATTACTGCATATAGAGTGTCTATGGTTATTCCAAATAATATATATAGATGCGTCGATATGATATGTCAAAACCTTGTATACGTGTCCCGATATTTAAAGTGCGTAAAATAAATAACAGAAATTAAATGACGATAAATAAAATGCGTAAAGTAAATAACAGAAATTAAATGACGTTAAATAAAATTGCGAGAATTAAAATTGCGATAATTAAATTGTGATAAATAAATTGCGATAATTAAAATGTAATACAGAATTAGCAGTTAGCTAGGAACAGTTAGCTAGGATTTCGTTAGCGTGAATTCTTAACAAAATTTCTCATAGTTAATTTGTTTGTTTCTAACAAATTTTATCTTGTCCAATGTTTTCTTCATTATGCCACTTGTTGGATTCTGATAGATCAAAATCCAAATATGAAATTGAATGAAAATGGTTATTTCGTGGTGAACGGATTTGTATATCGGTGGATGTAAGTAGGATAGTAAATGACTATTGAATCTGATTCGAACAATGTACAGTGTAATTTATTAATGTGAAATCTAAATATTCTTTGGGTATTACCTACCCGTTAAAATATTTTCACCATTAACAGTTTGAACAAAAGAATTTTTAGTTACATTCTTTATGAAAATATACTTGCACATATATTTTCTTCAGATGTAATTATGGATTTAATGAGTTAATATGATATTAATCTCATTTGATTTTCGGTTGGAACTAGAATAAATAATCTCTAAAACTTTAGAGATTATATATTCGTCATGTCGAACGAAGATAAATGAGGTAGAACGATACGTAGAACGAAGATCATACTCAAAGTACAGATGATGATATTGAAGCATGGATTGTTGATGGTACTGGTGCTGTTATTGATGGTACTGTTGTTGCCGGTGATGTTGCTGAAGCTGGTACATTTTGCACCATAATCTCCGAATTGATTATTCGAGCGCGAAGTTCGTTGACTTATTACTTCAGGATGATTGTCGGTCGGAACAAGCGGATGAATAAGGTTCAGAATTATGGATAGAATATAATCTTGTCGAGTCACCCTGGAAATGAGACTGAAAATGGTGTCTCGAACAGGTTCGCCGGTAAACGCTTCAGGTTCATTGTCAAGAGGTGAATTCGGTTGATGGAAGGGATTGCCTTCTGTGCGTTTCTATTAATTAAGTCGACTACGAACCCATTAGATGAATTGATAATGGCTGATTGGTTGATTCATGCCGATGACGCTGTTTTCGGAGCTTAGGTGAACATCTATGTCGGAATAGCTGTCAGAATAACTATCGAAATAGCTATCGGAATCTGAGGGACTCGAACTGGTTGCAGGATTCATCTCGTACGATCAGATGAAGGATTTTCGATAAGAAATAGATTATAGTATGTAGATTAGTACCCTGCAATACATAATTTACATATGCATATATAATACTAAAATCCCATAAATTACGGAGGAATCTACGGGAGTTGTCAGACAAAGTTACAGTAACAGATACGCTAAGATATGAAGTAGCAGATACGCTAAGATATGAATTTTGTCTATACACTATTCATGCAGTCAATGCAGTAAAACGTGTCTAGACTAAGAATGATAAGCAAGTGATTCTCTAAGAATGATAAGCAGGTAATTTTTGACACAAAATGATAAGCAAAACTTTTGACATGCAGATACGGTCGAAGTCCAGACTCACTAATGCATCCTAACAACTTATCAGTTAGACACACTAATGCAGACATGGTTCGCTAAGACCACCGCTCTGATACCAACTGAAAGGACCCGTCCTAATCCATCTGGACGAAGTCACCAACAACTGGTTCCATTGCGATGAACGACTCCAAATACTGTCTTTAAAATGAGCAAATGCACAGCGGAATGTTTCTTTCATACCTGAGAATAAACATGCTTTCAAGTGTCAACCAAAAGGTTGGTGAGTTCATTAGTTTAACATAAATAATCATTTCCAATATTTTAATAGACCACAAGATTTTCATTTCTCATAAACATACGTCCCATGCATAGAGACAAAAATCATTCATATGGATTGAACACCTGGTAACCGACATTAACAATATGCATATAAGAATATCCCCATCATTCCGGGATCCTCCTTCGGACATGATATAAATTTTGAAGTACCAAAACATCCGGTACTTTGGATGGGGCTTGTTGGGCCCGATAGATCTATCTTTAGGATTCGCGTCAATTAGGGTGTCTGTTCCCTAATTCTTAGATTACCAGACTAAATAAAAAGGGGCATATTCGATTTAATAATTCAACCATAGAATGTAGTTTCGATTACTTGTGTCTATTTTGTAAAACAGTTATAAAAGCAGCGCATGTATTCTCAGCCCCAAAAATATATATTGCAAAAGCATTTAAAAAGGGAGTAATGAAACTCACCTAATGTATTTTGTAGTAAAAATACATATGACGTCGTTGAACATGTGTAGGGTTGGCCTCAGATTCACGAACCTATATCATTTATGTATATATTAACACATAAAATCGAAGTCGAATAATTTATGTATCATTATTAATATAATTGTTATTTTAGTAATTCATGTGTAAATATATTTATTTTATATACCTTAAATAATTAATTTATAAAATAAAATTTTTATTATGTATATTTTATATAACTAACTTTTATTGTAATAATATTAATATTAATATCGATAATAATAATAATATAGTTGTATTGGTAAAAGTAATAATAATGAGAGTAACAATAATAATAATAATAATAATAATAATAATTTTAAAATTTTTGATAATCTTACTAATAATGATACTTTTGTTAACAATATTATTAATATACCAATAATTATAAAATGATACCAATATTAATATTAATGATAATAATAATAATTTGTTTTATTTTCATAGTAACGATAATAATAATATTCCTAATCGTGGTAATAATAATATTAATACTAATAGTATTGTTAATAATAATAATGTTAATAGTGTTAAAAAATGGTACTTTTAATATAAATGATAATTTTTAATTAATAATGTTAACATATCAATAATAATACGTATTACTAATGATATTTATTAATAACAATAATATCGGTTGTGCCTTAATAACAAAAAATTGAAAAAAAAACGTTGTGGCCTAGATTCGAACCTGAATCACCTCGTACATAAATCAGTCTTTACCCTCTGAACTATTTTGATTTTCTGTTATATATTATAACACATATATTTAATACTTTTCGATAATAATTTTTATAATTATAAATGTAAATATAAATATATCATAATAATATTAATATCAAATATAGTAATATTTATACCTAAAAGGAACCGTGTGGGGTTTGTGCAATTCGACAGAGAGAAGAAACAAACCAGATCGATCCTAAATCTCCATCAATTATCATCATCAATTGTTTCATCATCAATCATCATCGAACGTTAATCATCATCAATATATCAATCAAAACAGCGAGCAGGTCATCTAATCGTCATCATTCTTGCTCGATCCTCATCAGTCACCATCGTGGATCATCGTTATCATCAGGTATGATGATTTCGTTTAATTAATTGGATTTGGAATTAGCCGCATAATTCAAAAGTATTTATCATATTGAGAATTTAATTATCCCTTCGATTTCACTTCTAATTAACGTATTGGATTGCAGGTGAAATTAGGGTTTTGAACCTAGATTCAAAACAGTACCAGCTTTCTTCCTGGTCTGTAATTTCGAATCAGAGAACAAATGTACAATCTAATCGAAGTAAGTAACAAAGGTGATGTATTTGATTCGTGATTTTATTCAAACATAAATAGAAAATAGTAAGATAGTTTGATGGTATTTGGTTATAGTTTGGTTTCAGATTTAATTGATTGGAAGCAATAAATTGGAACATCTTTCAGGTTTATGTTTATTTGGAACCAGACTCGAAATAGAACAAGTTGATTGATGGTGGTTAATGGTTTTTCTTTGTTAAATTACAATTAGCTGATCAACAGAAACCTAGATTGAATGGCAGTGTAACAGTGGCAATGAGTAACAATTGCAAGTTGAAGAATGATGTGGTGTTCGAGTTTGGACTGATTGGAATAGATACACCTCTGCAACTGCAGATGTTACAAATACAGCAGCCTGTGATCAAAATCGATCGGTTAAACAGAAAGTTGACTCATTAGTAATGACGTGTTGCAGGTGGTGATTTGGTTTGGTCGTCAATCGAAACAGAAAAATAGAAATAGCAGGTAATCTGTTCGTTATCATCTTCTCAATATAGTTTTAGGTTTTGTTTTTGTATTGTTGTTTTGATTTTTGAATAGAAGTATGCAGTAGCAGGAACGAAAACATGAATCACAGCAGTCTTGTAAGTGGAGATGGTGATCGATATGGGGTTTATATTGTTGATTTCTTAGACTGAGAACAAAAGTGGGTTTGCTGGGTTTTAGGGTGGGTTTCGACTTGAATAATAAACAATAAGGTAAATGCACCTGTTTGATAGGTTGTGTGATTGTGTTGTGGGTTTAAAGTAACATTGGAATCATATGTTAATAGTAGGCAAGTTTAAGAGGGGTTGTCATCGATGGAATTTAAACAGAATACATGGAAATCGAGCATTATAAGCTCGATGGTTTAGTTGTTCACATCCAAAAAGAAGAAAGAAAAGAGAGTGGTGGGTTGTAATAGCGGCAGTAAGCAAAACAGGAATTTTCGGGCAGCGTTTTAATGGTGGTCTCATGGTGCTGGCATGATGAAGAAGAAAAGAGTAGAAGAAAAAAATGTGGGTTCCCTAAAGGACGGTGGATACATGTATATATATCTCCCATGTTATATCTCTATATGTAAATGTAAATTTTGTAATATGTGTATATATGTTGCTAGAGAAAGGTTCTCAATTATTAAGCAGAAAGAAAGAAACAAAGTTAGTGGGAATCTTTAAGACACATGTAAATAATTGCTTAAGTAGTAGTTTGATTGCTACTTTAATTAATTCATCAATACTATCATCCATAAGAAATCAGATACAAACAAATAAAAGCAGTTGGAATCCTTCACAGACTTGTACAATTGATTAGGATGTAAAATAGTTTTTGGAGACAAAAACAAAAGTTCAAACACAGTATGGATTGAGATGTCTAACAAACTATGAATCCTATGGCTTTTATATATGTATTTATTTATTTATGTGTATATACGTATTTATATGTATGTAATTATCAATTAAAATATATTAATAATAATAATACTTTTAATATTATTAATAAAAGTAATAATAATATTAATACAAATAACAAGGATAATGATAAAAATTCTAATACAAAGTTTAATAATCATGGTAATAATAATAACTAATAATATTTACATTATAACTAATTTATAATTTATAATTATTTTTATGGTAGTATTTATAACTATATCATTAATAATGATAATAATACTAATAATACTAATAATACTAATAATACTAATATTGATATTATTATTTATAATAATGAAAGTAGTAACAATAATATTAATGTTAATTATCATAATTACATTTTAACTTGTAATTACATATTTTAACATTACAATTTATTAATCATGTAATATATAATAGTTATGTATATATACACACATATCTATTTATAATTAATTACTCATGAATCGTCGAGAACAGTCGAAGGTTAAATGAATATATGAAATAGTTCAAAGTTTTTGAGACTTCAACATTACAGACTTTGCTTATCGTATCGAGATCATAGAAAGATTAAGTTTAAATTTGGTCGAAAATTTCCGGGTCGTCACAAGTTGCACACTTAATTATATTGCTAGTAATTATCAACCCACCCAATCAACACACAAACAATTAAACAAACAGCAACAACAAAACCTAATCTCACAAAAATGCGGTACGAGGGAGGTAAGATGTAAACAATCATTTCCCTATTCTAAAATAAAGAGAAGTCATTTCTCCACCCAGAGTGAAACACCTCAAGAGTAGAGAAAGTCATCCATCTCAATGTCCTATGGATAGAGATATTGCTTCCGAATAGACCTCCAACCAATAAGTAGGTTCAAAAAACAAAACAAAAGTGCGACACATCATGAGAATGGTAGAATCAAATTTCTATGAGTTTTAAACGTTCATAAAGTTCAATTTAGACTCTAAACGACACTAGAGTCACCAATAAATTGACGCTTGCTGGTAACTCGATTAAACACGCAATATATATATATATATATATATATATATATATATATATATATATATATATATATATATATATATATATATATATATATATATATATATATATATATATATATATTGAATCTTTAGTAGATGATCGCGTTATATTTTCTTCGGATTAGGAGTAGTGGTTCAAATGGTGTTGGTTTCTTCCAAGACTTAGTCGATCGTGGTTTGTTAGGCCGCCAACAACTACTTTGGTTGGTGATGGCTCTTCCGATGTTTTGACCTATAAATTTGATAACCAGTTGGGTAAGCAGCTTAGACAAGAGACCTTGGATGGTAAGTTGAAAAAGCCAATCCTTCAAGGGGTTTTTGCTTGGTATTGTAGCTGTCGTGTGCTTTTGTAGTGTGTTGCTTTAGTTTGCTTATTGTTGTCTTTGTATTCGTTGTTGTTAGTGTTTCGTTTCTTTGTTAATTTGGTATAAGGATGATCTGTTATAGATAGTTATACCTCGTTTGTTTGGTTTCTAGGTACAAGCCTCCTCGAGTTTATTTTGTATAATTCGGTTGATTACGTTTTTTTTAATACGTAATCGTTTCTATATGAGTATTCCTTTTTTCAAAAAAATAATAATTAAAAAAATAAACAAGATATATAAAAAAACACAAAATAAAGATTTTACATGGTTATATATGATTTCCAATAATATGGAGACGAATTTAATTCACGAATATAAATTAGAGATATTTCATTATTCCATTTGGTGCAAACTTACATTAAGATAGAGTTTACTTATATAGTATATAAAACATAAAAGTAAACCCTATAGGATTTTAATGATTTTTCTAATCAATAACAAAAACTTTCCAAAAGTCCATATTTTTCTTTTCAAATAAACTTTGCCCCGTAGTTAACTGATGTGGAACATGGATAACTACAAGAAAGAGTCCTATTGGAATTATATTTCTAGTCGGAATCTAATTAGTTATTTTAATTTGCTTTCTTTTAGTAATTTGAATCCTATTCTAATTCCTTTTGTTAAGTTTTAAATAAGGCTTGTAACCATCAGATTGTATCTATCGTTTGGAATTAAATAAATAATTGTTTTGAGTTTTGCAAACAGTTGTAACGACCCCAAATCCATTTACCAAAAATGAAACACATTTTTTTTTATATATATTTTAGGTCCCAATATCCCGTTAATAATACATAACATTTTCAACTCTGTTTTAACCGAAAACATAATGTCATAACGTTACGTTTAATAACTTAACATAACCCTTGGTACACAAATGACACATTACAAAATCATTTGTAACAATGACCCAATCACACAAAACACAGGTTAATACTCAATAACCCAACCCAATACTAAGAGCATAATCCCAGAGACTACCAAATCCCCAATCCGCGTCCAAATCTCCGAAAGCTGCCCCATCGAGCCCAAGCGCTCCTACACATATAGTCTAACGACTAGCTAGCCTTACAATCACAATACCTGTAAAAAGGTAAACAACGAGAGAGTAAGCTAACGCTTAGTGAGTGCAATAAGTATACACATGCATATATAATATACCTACTTGCAACCACCTACTCACATACCCCAAATATGCTAGCACTATAATATTAGCATACGAACTCCAAGTATAAAGCTAATAACCTCTATTACCGCAACTAGCATAAACAATAGCATATACTCCAAAATATAATATGCTACACTACAATACATGCACAAACCATATGGTTAACCATACTCACGTCATGGTGTAACCGGCTCCGTGGTTCACACCATACGTAATGCTATGATGCTACCGGCTCCTTGGTTCACGCCACTATGCATTTGAGTCATACTCTTTTATAGTGCTACCGTCTCCATCGTTCACACTTCGGTGTTACCGGCTCCGTGGTTCATACCTCATTTTATAGTGCTACCGGTTCCATGGTTCACACTTTGATGTCACCGGCTCCGTGGTTCACATCATAACTCGAGTCATACTCTTGTCGAGGCGATACTGGCTCCGTGGTTCACACCTCAACACCAGTGCTATAGTGCTACCCGCTCCTTGGTTCACACTACAACACACGTACCATGATTCCACCAGCTCCGTGGTTCGCATCGTAGCACACTCGCACACACTATGGCACTTCTGGCTCCATGGATCATGCCATAGCATACAAATAAATATACTATATACATACATGCATAAATATCTCACTCACCTTAACGCCTAGGTGATGATTATGCAAATCCGCAAGCTTCAAGGTGAAGTACCTAATACATTAAGTACACATTCAATACACCAACTCGTTGGACTAAACACCAACAATTAAGTCATGTGCATTTAATGACCCATTTACAATAAATGGCCCATTTACACCAAAACCACCCATTTAAAGCCAAGACTCATCATTAATCACTAAAAGCTAGTGATTAAAGTCCAATAACACCAACTTACACAAACTTAGGGTATTTCCTACCTATCTTACCCAACTAGGTCAACCATTACCCATTTGACCCATTTTAACATTTAGACTCACAATTTGGTTAAACTTGAACCCATTAACAACCTTTCACTACTACACAAGTGTATTAGTGATTTAACAACACAATTAACGCTTACAAACACCAAATCACATGACCAAACCCTATATTACAAACCTTAGGATTTCCATACACCAATTTAAACAAAATTCACCCATTTAACCCCCAAATGGGTCTTTCAAGCCTTAAATGAACAAACCCTAGTTATAAATCAATTAGAACTCAAAATTCGGAGATAAAGCTTACCAACACTACCAAAACGTAGATAGAGACTAGATGAACAACTTTAACGCTTGCACTTTAACTCGAAAAAAGCTTCTTCCTTCTTTATTTAAGTTTTCTCTCTCTTAAATGGGTTCTCTCGCTAAAATTGAAGTGGAGGGGATAAGGTTGGTGTGAGAGGAGTAAATGACACCTTGGAACTGATCTTGTGGCCTTAAATTCGTTCTCCAAGTGAAAATACCAAAATGCCCTTCTTCAATTTAAATAAAACAAAAGAGTCACCACTTGACGCTGGTCGCGCCGCGAGCCTATTGGCCGCGCCGCGGTCCCCTACTGAAGCTGATACCGGCAGCTCTTTATAATATTTACAATTATGTACCATTCGAACTTGGGTCTTAAAACTCTCCCCCACTTGACTCGGATTGCGTCCTCGCAATCCAAGCCGCATGACAAGCAGGAAGATACACTAAAACAAACTCTTCGGATTTCCTTGTGAACTCGGAACCCTTTTGATGACGCCATTGGACTTTGAAAGTCCTCACCTCCTTATTACGCAACATTTTGATCTTCTCATCAAGAATGGCAATCGGTTCCTCCACATACTCTAACTTGTTATTCAACGAAATCTCATCCAACGGTACCCACGCCAAGTCATCTGCAAGACACTTACGGAGATGGGAAACATGGAATGTGTTATGAATCCCCGCAAGCTCTTCGGGAAACTCTAGTCTATAAGCAACCTCACCGACACGATCCAAGATCTTGAAAGGACCAATAAATCGAGGAGCTAACTTCCCCCGCTTTCGGAACCGTATAATACCCTTCCACGGCGAAACCTTAAGTATCACCATGTCGCCTTCTTGGAACTCAATCGGTCACCTTCGTTTATCGGTATAAGATTTTTGTCTATCTTGCGCCGCCTTTAATCGAGCCCGAATCATCTCAATTTTACTATTCGTCTCAAAAACCAAATCGGTACTCCCGATTTTCGTTTGTCCCACTTCACCCCAACAAATAGGAGTTCGGCATCTTTGCCCATAAAGCATCTCATATGGTGGCATTTCTATACTAGCGTGATAACTATTGTTGTACGAGAATTCCACCAAAGGTAAGTGCTCATCCCAACTACCACCAAAATCAATAACACACGTCCGTAACATATCCTCCAATGTTTGATTTGTACGTTCGGTTTGACCGTCCATTTGAGGATGATACGTCGTGCTCATCTTCAATTGAGTACCCATATCTTCATGAAACTTATTCCAAAATCGAGACGTGAAACGAGTATCTCGATCCGAAACAATAGATATAGGAACCCCATGCCTCGATATTACCTCTTTGATAAACAACTTAGACAAAGTCTCCGACGATATCGTTTCCCGAATAGGAAGAAATAATGCACTTTTTGTCAACCGATCAACTATCACCCAAATCGTATCAAATTGAGTTCTCGCCGTCTTTGGTAACTTTGTAATGAAATTCATGGTAATGTGCTCCCATTTCCACTTTGGAATTTCTAAAGGTTGTAACATACCATACGGCTTTTGGTGTTCGGCCTTAACTTGCAAACACGTGACACATTGTTCAACATACTTAACAACATCACGTTTCATGCCGGGCAACCAATACTCTTTCTTCAAATCAAGATACATCTTTGTCGCACCCGGATGAACGGAATACTTTGACTTGTGTGCTTCATCAAGTAGCACTTGTTAGAAATCTCCCATTCTAGGCACCCACACTCTTCCTTGAAAGGACAACAAACCATGCGGGCTTAAAGTAATAGACTCCGTTTGCCCCATGATTCGCTCTTCATGTTTGTTGTTAACAAAAGCTTCAATTTGAATTTCACCAAGCTTTACAAGAAAATCGTTAGTAATAATCATGCGTAGCGATCATACTCGTATTACCGAATGTTGACTCTTTCGACTCAATGCATCCGCGACCACATTCGCCTTCCCCGGATGGTAAAGTATTTCACAATCATAATCCTTTACCACATCCATCCATCTACGTTGACGATAATTCAAATCTCGTTGGTTAAAGAGATGTTTCAAACTCTTATGATCCGAATAAATTATACACTTGACACCATATAAGTACTGGCGCCAAACTTTCAACGCATGAACCACCGCCGCCAATTCAAGATCGTGAGTCGGGTATCTCTTTTCGTGTTGTCGAGAGGCATAAGCGATGACTTTACCTCTTTGCATTAGAACACACCCGATTCATTTTAATGAGGCGTCACAATAAACCGTCATATCTTCAATTCCTTCCGGTAATACAAAAACCGGAGCTTGACACAACTTCTCTTTCAACAATTGGAAAGCGATCTCTTGTTCATTTTCCCAATTAAACCTCACGTTCTTCCTTGTCAACTTTGTTAGTGGAGAGGCGATTTTAGAAAAGTCTTGAATAAATAGAAGATAGTAACCGGCCAATCCGAGAATTCTTCGAATTTCCATAGGCGTAGTCGGTTGTCCCCAACTCTTCACCGTCTCTATCTTCCCCAGATCTACTTGAATACCTTCTTCATTCACAATATGGCCAAGGAATTGCACTTCCCTTAGCCAAAATTCACATTTGGAAAGTTTAGCATACAACTTCTCCTTCATCAACGTCTTCAACACTTCACACAAATGGTGTTCATGTTCCTTCATACTCTTAGAATAGACAAGTATGTCGTCAATGAACACAATTACCGACTTGTCCAACATAGGTTGGCACACTCGATTCATAAGATCTATGAATGTCGTCGGTGCATTCGTAACACCAAAAGGCATAACTACAAACTCGAAATGCCCGTAACGAGTTCGAAAAGCTGATTTCTCTATATCTTCCTCACAGACCCGCATTTGGTGATAGCCAGACTGTAAGTCAATCTTAGAAAAATACGTCGCACCATGGAGTTGGTCAAACAAATCGTTAATCCGAGGCAATGGATAATGATTCTTGATCATCACTTTGTTCAACTCCCGATAAATGATGCACATCCGCATACTACCATCTTTCTTCTTCACAAATAAAATCGGAGCGCCCTAAGGCGAAGCACTCGGTCGGATAAAACCCTTTTCAAGCAACTCTTGAGTTTGATTTAACAACTCTTGCATTCCTTCGGTGCTAAACGATAAGGAGTTTTAGCAATGGGGGTAGCCCCCGGAACCAACTCAATGCGAAATTCAACTTGTCTTTCCGCCGGAACACCCGGTAACTCATTCGAAAAAACATCTTCGAATTCATCAACCACCGGAATATCACGAATGGATGGTGGCTCGTCACGAGTATCAACTACATGGGCAAGAAAAACCATACCACCACTATTAAGAAAACGTCGAACCCGTACATAAGTGCATAATGGTATAATTACTATCAAATTATTATTATTATTATTATTATTATTATTATTATTATTATTATTATTATTATCGTTATTAATAAAAGGTATTATCATTAAAAATTGTTATTTTTATTATTATTACTATTTATTATCGTTAAGGTTATAATTAGTATTATTATTTATCATTAAAATAGTTATTAGTATTATCATTAATATTATCATAATATTATTATTATTAGTATTATTATAATTAAAACCAATATTAAGTAACATCTAATTATTATGATTGCTATTATTATCATTACTATGAATGCGATATAAAAGAGGATTAAGAGCTATTAAACAAATCGATTAGGAAATAATGAGTATGAGTATCATGATGAAATTTAAGATATTGTAAGATATTGATTTAAATAAAAATATCGTTTTCATTATTTTTTATTATTATTATTATTAAAAGAATCATTAATGTCAAAACTATCACTTTTATTAAAAATTATCATTTTTAATAGAAATATAATTGTTATTATAAAACATCATTTTTTTAATATCATTTTAGTATTATTAATAATAAAAATTATCATTTTGAATAGAATTATTATTTTTATAAAATATTATTATTTATTACAGTTAATATTAAAAGTAACGTTATTATTAAGATTACCATGATTAGAATTATCATTTTATCATAATTAATATCATCTTTAGTAAATGTAAATATTTATTATTATTATTATTAGTAGAATAATAATAATAATTATTATTACAAGATAATACAACTTTTATTTATTATTGTTATTAATGTTATTATTTTATCAAGTAAATATGCTATACAAAGATATTTTTACCACTCGTAATATAATTACATTAATATTACATACCACTATATTTTTATGATATTAAGTGAAATTATTAAATTATATTACTTAAGATTTATAAAAGTATATTTTTATTATATATAAACTTTAATATAAATTTTTATTAATAAATGATTTACATTAAATACTTTAATAATAATCTGTTAAATATATTTAAATATATATAAAATGACAATATTTAAATTATATAATATTCATGTATAGATTTTGGAAGACATTTTGGATCAAGTTGACTTTTGTTGACTCTTGCATATTGATCTCGAGCATTAGGATTGTGATACACTATGACTTGACCTAAATTGTTAGACAGATATTGACCAACATATAAATATATATAATTAATATAGGTTCGTGAATCCGAGGCCAACCTTGCACTTGTTCAATGCCGTCATATGTATTTTACTACGAAATACAGTATTGTGAGTTTCATTTGCTCCCTTTTTAAATGCTTTTGCAATATATATTTTTGGGACTGAGAATACATGCACTTTTATAAATGTTTGACGAAATAGACACAAGTAATCGAAACTACATTCTATGGTTGAATTGTTATACCGGATATCGCCCTTGTTGAACTTGGTAGCCTAAGAATTGGTGTTTATTATAATTGCCACCAATTGACGCGAATCCTAAAGATAGATCTATGGGCTTTGACACGCCCCAGTCAGAGAATTTGAACTGCTTTAGTATTTCGATGTTTATATGTTTGGGGATATTCTAGATGCATTTTGTTAATGTCGGTTACCAGGTATTCAATCCATATGAATGAATTTTAAACAATTACGAGTGTATGATTGTTGAATAAATGAAATCTTGTGGTCTATTAAAATTATAGAAATGATTGATTACGATAAACTAATGAACTCACCAACCTTTTGGTTGACACTTGAAAGCATGTTTATTCTCATGTTTGAAAGAAATCTTCCGCTGTGCATTTGCTCATTTTAGAGATATTACTTGGAGTCATTCATGGCATATTTTAAAAGACGTTGCATTCAAGTCGTTGAGTTCAATAAAGATTATTATTAGATAAATGACAGATTAGGTCAATTATAGTTTGGATATTATGAAATGGTATGCATGCCTGTCAACTTTCGATGTAATGAAAGTTTGTCTTTTAAAAACGAATGCAATGTTTGTAAAATTTATCATATAGAGGTCAAATACCTCGCAATGTAACCATATGTTATTGTATTCGTCCTTATGGATTAGGACGGGTCGTCTCATGTGGCATCAGAGCTGGTTTAACTCCGTTGGTGCGGGTTAGTCGTAAAGGTGGTTCTCACAGTGTTACCTGTGACGAAGCATTGGCTCATACTCCTTGTGTAACAACCCTGATTTTTCCGTTACTTCCGTTAACCTTCCGTTAGTTTATTTAACGGCGATTATTTAACTTTTATGTGTTTATGTGTAATAAATACATACTTGATCTTCGGAGGGTTACAATAATTAATATGGGTTGATGTTAATTCAAATAAATATTTCGGTTAACGAAATACGATAAAAACGATACGATTTTGATAATAGCTTTTTGAGCAACGAAACGCTCGGGTTTATTTTAATAATTAATTTTTTTAATTATTAACTTTTTAAAATATTTAATTTATTGGGTTTTTAATAAATTAAGCGATTGGTTGCGTTTAACGATTGGGTTAGCGTTCCTGGCCTTCGGTACGACTAAACGACACTTAAAACGGACCACGATTACACGGGATTGCAAAACGACCCCTCCCCTCTCCCCTTTATTTTGTTAAATGTTGGTTTAGTTGAGGGACTTATATGTATTTATCAATATTAGGGCTAGATATAAATAGCATGTGTTAACCTAATTTAGTCAAAATCCCCTACATCAATTTTTGAGCAGTCGATCTCCCTCTCCCTCCCCAAAACCGTCGCCCAACACCACCATTATCATACCATTCAATTTTCAATTTTTGATAAAACCTTGAACACGAAAGTTGCAATTCTCGATCTCCTATACGCGTTGGTATAATTCTTTTAGCGATCTAAGGTATAATTACATAAACCCTAATTCTTAAAATCTGATTTTTATAAGAGTTTCATAGTTATGTTGTCAATTGTCAAGTCTATACGCGTACGTGTTAATCGTTATCGTTATTTTGATTGTTTGATGCGCTAGGGTTTAAAAACGAATTTGTTTTTGTTTGATTAGAAAAATTAAGTTTTTCAAATGTTAATTATTATGTTATAATCATATTCCTTGCAAAAAACTATTGATTTTAGGCTTTGGATTCGCTTGATTTCGTTTCCGTATGATTAAGTTATGTCGATTTGAATTATCGTTGTGTTTTTGTTGCTTGATCAGAAATATGGTATTGATAGACAATGAATTGGCATGTGAGACTTATACCACTGGAAAGAGAATTTAAAAACACTCAATTTAGACTAGGATATCATGTCGTTTGCTTATGTATAACCCGAGATATGCTAGAATTAGTGTAAAAGTAGTTTTATACAGCACTTGCATGAAAATAACCTTGTATAATAAAATGTGTTAACTTCTGTGATTAAAGATTTGAATATTTGAAAATTATACAAAAATTAATTCATCTTTCATGTGGGTATCATAGGCTAATTGTATCTAGAACTTCGGATAATCGCGTGCGAATGTGACTAACTAAATGAGAATCGAATCTGTAAATTGCACACGGATTTGTACTCTGTGGATTGTGTTTATTGATTGAGCATGTATGCTTATGGAAAATGAAACGTTACAGGATATGTGACTTATTTTTAGTTTATATCAATCTCTGAAACCTTATACATTGGGCACAATAGAGCCATACTTTATGTGAATTCTGATTTGAGCTGAAAACTGAATGTTCAACTTGCACAAATAAACTGTACAAATTGGCTAAACAAAAGTTGCTAGATTTTTGATATGTGTTACTTTGACTTGTCTTTGAACTATGGCCACTAGTCTTGTATCAATTTCATGTTCTTAACTCCGGTTATAGCCAAAATGAAATCAGTACGCGGTCAGAAACTGACTTGGCAAACCCCAAATGTATCCCTTATGATTCCTGACTTTTAATTGTCGTATGAGTCCCTGGCTGGACTTTTTGGAATTTATTTTAAGTATATTTATGATCTGGAGGTTGTCATGTTTACTTGAATTTTGTACTATGAGATAATGTGCTAAGTATGCTACGTGTTCATGAACTTTGTGCATAACGATAAACTGAAATTGTGAAAATGATCATTCATGACCTAAAACGTATTGTTTGACTTAGGTTTGACATGTTGACCAATATTTGACATGAACCTACTGATTTTGACTTTATTTGACCACATTGACCAAGTTTGACTTTCGGTTTGACTTCGGTTAACTTTGTTTGACTTGCGTGAATTACTTGACTATATGTTGACTTTTACTTTGAAACGCGTCGAGTCGAGCAATAAGACAACGTACACTATGAAACCACACTTATTTAAGATATATATATTGACCAACCTAAATACGTATACTTAGGTTGCATTACTCGGCTATAAACCGTACAAGTTAATTGTCCACTTTTCAATCCGAGCTTATTCAAAGGTGAGTCTACAGTCCTGCTTTTTACATGTTTTCAGGGATGAGAATACACGCTGTTATACTTACATTTTCAAATGCTTTTGTATTGACATGGGAACAATATATGCATATTGAGTTTGTTCAAAAAGTCTCTAGCTTGAATACTTTTAATACCATCGGTGTAAGCACAATTTAGATGGACGGATCCGTTAGGTTGACAACCTCACCCACTATAAAAACTGTGGTGCATTTATTTTGAATATTAAATACATTTGAACAAGTGTATAACATTTTACGAGGTAAGGCGGGTATAGTGGCTTCTATACTCGGGTCATTGCTAGTATTCAGGTGCTCAGATTATGCAAACAATAAAATCTCGTGGTCAAGGAAACAAAGCTATTTTTCTGATAACTGTTTTTCAGATACTGTTACATTACTTTAAACCTGTAGATTCACCAACATTATTTGTTGACCTGTTTTTGCGTGTTGTTATTCTCAGGTCCTTAAGAGGTAGGCTTCCGCTGTGTTTGCTGCATGACTGGCCGTGGAGTCAGCATTTGAATTTTTAAAGAACATTATTTACTTTCGCATTTAAAACTTTTATACTGTTTAAATACTGTTGGCTTGTGGTTACGATCACAACAGTGTTTCTATTTTTGGGATTATTGACTAATGCTTTTGAAAGTTAATTTTTAATAAAATTAAATGCGATTGCTTTACACGTCTCATATAGAGGGCGTAACTGTTAACTGTGGGACCTGAGTTAACACGCCGTCAGATGGTAATTTGGCGGGGTGTTATAGTTGGTATCAGAGCTAGCGGTTCGTAGGGAAACTAGGACTTGCATTAGTATGTCTGATTTGGTCATTAGGACACCTTGATGAGTCTAGACTACGACCGGGACTTAGTCATTACATGAGTACTTTGTGACTAACGTTATTTACTTGACTAATCTGTTTCGTATGTGTTCTTGTACTATGAGTTAGATGTCACAGGATTCAGGAAACAGTGACAGCGACTCCAGTGTGGCTGAGGTGAATGCTCCTGCCCCAGCACCCGCACCTGCTCCGCATCAGATATCTAACCATCCCGTGAACCTTTATGTATTGGATTTGGTTCATACTAACCGTAACAGAGATATTGTTGATCGTGTTAACGCTTTGAATGATATTGCTAGGACATATCCGCACCCCTATGATCTTGATAGGTTGGAGGAAAGGGTCACATGTATAAATACTTACACGTACGAGGCTGAAGCAAGGTTTGTGGAGATGGCGGGATTGATAGCAGCCTTGACTGCCATGGTGGTTGCATTGGAGGCGGAACGTAATAGGCCGAGGAATGATGCACCGGCCTCCCGTACCTGACAGAAGAGGAAGTAAAGGGTCGTTGACCATGAGCTTCTTTTCCTTTTTCATCCGCCATACTTTCTTTAATTGATTATATAAGACTTACCGGGTGTTATAAACCGGGCTACTAGTACATTATGTTTATTGTTTGGTTTACTACTTTGGAATTTGGTTTATCACTTTCGGATTTTATTTATATTAATGGTGGATTATGCTATTAGTAACTATTATCTTCTATTGCATGCGGTATTATTCTATATTTAGTAACTTTGTATGATAGTAATACTTGTGGTACGTTACACTACTACTATTGCCATTAATGTTACTACTTAGTGCTACTACCACTACTATCACTACATAACACTAGTACCACTACTACTACCACTAGTGTTACTACTAACACGACTATCACTACTATCACTACTTACATTACTTCTCACTACTAGCGAATCTTTTCGTACTATTATTATTTACTAGTCTTCAACACTCGTTGCTAGTATATTTTTAATAACTCTGTTTTTCATTGATCTTACTTCGATGTATCGTTTGTGTAGAAGGAGACCATGTTTACTACAGAAATGCTCGAGGCTCAAGTTGAAGAACTCGTTAACCAACGTGTGACGGAAGCTCTTATAGCTGCGGGTTTTGAATGCACAATTGAGAAATACTATCCCAGACGAGAGTGGATAAGGTGGGAAAATGAACTTCTGAACTTAAGGGTCATTGGAACTAACATTGCTAGTTACACTAACCGATTCCAGGAGCTATCGTTGCTTTGCCCACATTTGGTCCCATCAGCGGAAAGATCAATTGAGAGGTACATGTTGGGATTGCCGATGGAAGTGTTTGGTTTTGTCCTTTCCCATCAACCAAAGACAATACTCAGAGTCATCAACATGGCGATTAACAGGATGAAGCAAGTTAGCCGATCGGAAGGAAAAGAGATGCCTGTTATAGGAAATGAAGTTAATGGGAAAAGGAAATGATGTGAGAATTATGTTGGAAGTCTCGCACAGAACCGAGGTGAGAAGCAAGAGATGCCCCGTAACTTCGAGAAAGGATCTTCATCCAACACGAATTACAAGGGAAAACTACCATTGTGCGGAAAATGTGGATGGCACCACCATAGGGGATGCAAAATGCTGGTTTGCACCAAGTGTCAAAAAAAGGGTCACCTGGCCCTATATTGTAAGGTCAACATCAATAAAAATATGTGTTTTACTTGTGGCGAAGCAGGCCATTACGCGAAGGACTGCCCGAGGAAGAAGAAAGATGGACCCACTCAGGGAACTGCAACCACCCATCACCCCGGTGGAACATGCAATGGCATTAACTCAGTTAAAGGTACGTTTTTGGCCCATCTATCTTAATATTTACATTTTGATTGATACTGGCGCCGATAGAAGTTTTATATCTAAGGATATTTGTCACAATGTTAAGAAACCTGTTTCTTCCTTAGATAACGTGTATTCCATAGAACTAGGAAATGGTAACTTAATGAGAGCTGATAAGATTTATCGTGATTGTACTCTGACGTTAGAAAGTAAGCCTTTTAGCATTGATGTGATACCTATTAAACTGGGAAGCTTTGACCTTGTGGTTGGAATGGACTGGTTAGCTGATAACAAAGCCGAGGTGGTCTGTGACCTAAAGGCTATTCGTATTCCTATTGCTGACGGTGAACCTATGATGATTTATGGTGAAAAGAATAGTTCACAATTACATCTCATTAACTGCTTGAAAGTCCAGAAGTATGTGAGAAAGGGATGTATCGCGTTCTTGGCTCATGTAAGCCAAATTGTTCCAGAAGGAAGGAGACCCGAAGACGTTCCCATAGTTAAGGAATTTCTTGAAGTTTTTCCGGAGGAATTACCTGGTCTCCCACCGCATCGAGAACTTGAGTTTCAGATAGACTTAGTGCCAGGAGCGGCACCGGTGGCTCGCGCACTGTACAGACTCGCACCCCCAGAGCTTCAAGAGTTATCTAGCCAATTGCAAGAATTGTTAGACAAGGGATTTATTCAACCAAGTTCTTCACCTTGGGGAGCTCCAGTCTTGTTTGTTAATTAGAAGGATTAGTCGATGAGATTATGTATCGACTATAGAGAATTGAACAAGTTGACAATCAAGAATCGGTATCCGCTACCGAGGATTGATAACTTATGTGATCAACTTCAGGGATCCAGTTGTTATTCGAAGATTGATTTGAGATCCGGGTATCATCAATTGAGAGTCAAAGAAGCTGATGTCCCGAAGACATCGTTTAGAACATGTTATGGACATTATGAGTTTACAGTGATGTCATTTGGTTTGACGAACACACCAGCAGTGTTCTTGGACCTCATGAACCGTGTGTGTAAGCTATACCTAGATAAATTCATCATTGTGTTTATTGATGATATATTGGTGTACTCCAAGAACAGAGAAGAGCACAAGCAGCATCTACGTTCGATATTGACTATGATTAGAGAAGAGCAGTTGTACGCAAAGTTCTCTAAGTGTGACTTTTGGTTACCAGAAGTACAATTTCTTGGCCATGTTGTAGGGGCCAATGGAATACAGGTCGATCCAGCAAAGATTGAGTCGGTTAAGAATTGGGAAACTCCAAAGACGCCAACCCAGAATAGGCAATTTTTGGGTCTAGCTGGTTACTACAGAAGATTCATTGAAGGATTCTCTAAGATCACCTGACCATTAACCGCGTTGACTCATAAGGGCAAGAAGTTTGAGTGATCAGAACCGCAAGAGACTGCATTTCAGTTGTTGAAGGAGAAGTTAACAACTGCACCAGTATTGTCTCTACCCGAGGGAAGTGAAGATTTTGTTGTTTATTGTGATGCCTCGCGTCAAGGAATGGGTTACGTGGTTATGCAACGAAACAAGATAATTGCTTATGGATCGCGTCAGTTAAAGATTCACGAGCAGAACTACACTACGCACGACCTTGAGTTAGGAGCTGTTGTCTTTGCACTTAAAATGTGGAGACACTACCTGTTTAGAACCAAGTTCACTATCTTCACTGACCATAAGAGTTTACAGCACATATTCGATCAAAAACAGCTCAACATGAGACAATGACGTTGGATGGAACTACTTAACGATTATAACTGCGAACTTCAATACCATCCGGGCAAGGCGAATGTTGTGGCGGATGCCATAAGCAGAAAAGAGCGATAGAGACCTCTTAGGGTTAAATCGCTTATTATATTTGTCCGTACGAATCTCACATCACAAATCCGCGAAGCACAACAAGAAGCCATGACACAAGAAAATGTCGATGTTGAATTTCTCAGTGGAATGGATAAGAAGTTTAACATCAAAGATGACAGAACACGATACTTTGCTAACCGAATTTGGGTACCAAAGTTTGGTGGATTGAGAGAACTAGTGTTGGAGGAAGCACACAAGTTGAGATACTCAATTCATCCGGGATCAGATAAAATGTACCAAGATTTGAAGGCGTTTTATTGGTGGCCAAATTTGAAAGCTGACATTGCTACCTATGTCGGGAAGTGCTTGACTTGCGCTAAAGTCAAGGCTAAACATCAGAAGCCATCAGGATTATTAACTCAACCAGAGATTCCCCAGTGGAAGTGGGAAGGAATTTCCATGGACTTCATTACGAAACTACCGAGAACGGCGGGAGGTCACGATACTATTTGGGTTATCGTGGATCGTCTCACTAAGTCCGCACACTTCTTACCGATAAGGGAAACTGATAAAATGGAGAAGTTGGCTCAGATCTACATTAAGGAAGTCGTCTCTAGGCATGGAGTGCCTATATCTATTATATCCGACCGCGACAGCAGATTTACTTCCAGGTTTTGGCAATCATTACAGAAAGCAATGGGGACCCGTTTAGATATGAGTACAGCATATCACCCCCAGACGGATGGCCAAAGCGAACGAACTATTCAGACATTTGAGGACATGTTGAGAGCGTGTGTCAACGATTTCGGAAACGGATGGGATAAGTATTTACCACTAGCTGAGTTCTCATACAATAAAAGCTACCATGCGAGCATTAAAGCTGCACCTTTCGAGGCATTGTATGGAAGGAAGTGTAGATCTCCCATTTGTTGGAGCGAATTGGGAGATAGTCAGTTGACAGGTCCTGAGATTATTCAGGAGACAACTGAGAAAGTCCTACAGATTCAGGAATGACTGAGAACGGCTCGAAGTCGTCAAAAGAGTTACGTCGATGTTAGACGGAAGGACATAGAGTTCCAAGTTGGTGACAAGGTTATGCTTAAGGTATCACCTTGGAAGGGCGTTGTACGATTTGGGAAACGAGGTAAAATGATTCCTAGATATGTTGGACCATTTGAGATAACTGAAAGAGTTAGACCGGTAGCTTACAGATTGGAATTGCCACAAGCACTCAACGGTATTCATGATGTTTTCCATGTATCCAATCTAAAGAAGTGCCTAGCCGATGATAATTTGATTATTCCTTTAGAGGAACTACGTATCGACGACAAACTTCATTTCATTGAGGAACCTGTTGAAATCTTGGGCCGTGAGGTCAAACAGTTGAAGCAAAGCAGAATTCCTATCGTTAAAGTTCGATGGAACGCGAGAAGAGGACCAGAGTTCACGTGGGAGCGTGAAGATCAGATGAGGCTGAAGTATCTGCAATTGTTTCCCGAGGAAACTACTTCAGCATACGATCACTAAAATTTCGGGACGAAATTTTCAATAACAGGTGGGTAATGTAACAACCCTGATTTTTCCGTTACTTTCGTTAACCTTCCGTTAGTTTATATAAAGGCGATTATTTAACTTTTATGTGTTTATGTGTAATAAATACATACTTGATCTTCGGAGGGTTACAATAATTAATATGGGTTGATGTTAATTCAAATAAATATTTCGGATAATGAAATACGATAAAAACGATACGATTTTGATAATAGCTTTTTGAGCAACGAAACGCTCGGTTTTATTTTAATAATTAATTTTATTAATTATTAACTTTTTAAAATATTTAATTTATTGGGTTTTTAATAAATTAAGCGATAGGTTGCGTTTAACGATCGGGTTAGCGTTCCGGGCCTTCGGTACGACTAAACGACACTTAAAACGGACCACGATTACACGAGATTGCAAAATGAGAGCCCGGGGATACCCCATGGGGCCCAATCCGCCGACTCCTCCCCTCTCCCCTTTATTTTGTTAAATGTTGGTTTAGTTGAGGGACTTATGTGTATTTATCAATATTAGGGCTAGATATAAATAGCATGTGTTAACCTAATTTAGTCAAAATCCCCTACATCAATTTTTGAGCAGTCGATCTCCCTCTCCCTCCCCAAAATCGTCGCCCAACACCACCATTATCATACCATTCAATTTTCAATTTTTGATAAAACCTTGAACACGAAAGTTGCAATTCTCGATCTCCTCTACGCGTTGGTATAATTCTTTTAGCGATCTAAGGTATAATTGTATAAACCCTAATTCTTAAAATCTGATTTTTATAAGAGTTTCATAGTTATGTTGTCAATTGCTCAAGTCTATACGCGTACGTGTTAATCGTTATCGTTATTTTGATTGTTTGATGCGCTAGGGTTTAAAAACGAATTTGTTTTTGTTTGATCTGAAAAATTAAGTTTTTAAAATGTTAATTATTATGTTATAATTAGATTCCTTGCAAAAAATTATTGAGTTTAGGCTTTGGATTCGCTTGATTTCGTTTCCGTATGATTAAGTTATGTCGATTTGAATTATCGTTGTGTTTTTGTCGCTTGATCAGAAATTTGGTATTGATAGAAAACGAATTGGCATGTGAGACTTATACCACTGGAAAGATAATTTAAAAACACTCAATTTAGACTAGGATATCATGTCGTTTGCTTATGTATAACCCGAGATATGCTAGAATTATTGTAAAAGTAGTTTTATACAGTACTTGCATGAAAATAACCTTTTATGATAAAATATGTTAACTTCTGTGATTAAATATTTGAATATTTAAAAAGTATACAAAAAGTAATTCATCTTTCATGTAGATATCATAGGCTAATTGTATCTTGAACTTCGGATAATCGCGTGCGAATGTGACTAACTAAATGAGAATCGAATCTGTAAATTGCACACTGATTTGTACTCTATGGATTGTGTTTATTGATTGATCATGTATGCTTCTGGAAAATGAAATGTTACATGATATGTGACTTATTGTTAGTTTATTTTAATCTCTGAAACCTTATGCATTGGGCACAATAGAGCCATACTTTATGTGAATTCTGATTTAAGCTGAAAACTGAATGTTCAACTTGCATGAATAAACTGTACAAATTGGCTAAACAAAAGTTTCTAGATTTTTGATATGTGTTACTTTGACTTGTCTTTGAACTATGGACACTGGTCTTGTATCAATTTCATGTTCCTAACTCCGGTTATATCCAAAATGAAATCATTGCACGGTCAGAAACTGACTTGGCAAACCCCAAATGTATCCCTTCTGATTCCTGACTTTTAATTGTCGTATGAGTCCCTGGCCAGACTTTTTGGAATTGATTTTAAGTATATTTATGATCTGGAGTTTTTCATATTTACTTGAATTTTGTACTATGAGATAATGTGCTAAGTATGCTACGTGTTCATGAACTTTGTGCATAACGATAAACTGAAATAGTGAAAATGATCATTCATGACCTAAAACGTATTGTTTGACTTAGGTTTGACATGTTGACCAATATTTGACATGAACCTACTGATTTTGACTTTAGTTGACCACATTGACCAAGTTTGACTTTCGGTTTGACTTCGGTTGACTTTGTTTGACTTGCGTGAATTACTTGACTATAAGTTGACTTTTACTTTGAAACGCGTCGAGTCGAGCAATAAGACAACGTACACTATGAAACCACACTTATTTAAGATATATATATTGACCAACCTAAATACGTATACTTAGGTTGCATTACTCGGCTATAAACCGTACAAGTTAATTGTCCACTTTTCAATCCGAGCTTATTCAAATGTGAGTCTACAGTCCCGCTTTTTACATGTTTTCAGGGATGAGAATACACGCTATTATACTTACATTTTCAAATGCTTTTGTATTGACATGGGAACTATATATGCATATTGAGTTTGTTCAAAAAGCCTCTAGCTTGAATACTTTTAATACCATCGGTGTAAGCACAATTTAGATGGACGGATCCGTTAGGTTGACAACCTCACCCACTATAAAAACTGTGGTGCATTTATTTTGAACATTAAATACATTTGAACAAGTGTATAACATTTTACGAGGTAAGGCGGGTATAGTGGCTTCTATACTCGGGTCATTGCTAGTATTCAGGTGCTCAGATTATGCAAACAATAAAATCTCGTGGTCAAGGAAACAAAGCTATTTTTCTGATAACTGTTTTTCAGATACTGTTACATTACTTTAAACCTGTAGATTCACCAACATTATTTGTTGACCTGTTTTTGCGTGTTGTTATTCTCAGGTCCTTAAGAGGTAGGCTTCCGCTGTGTTTGCTGCATGACTGGCCGTGGAGTCAGCATTTGAATTTTTAAAGAACATTATTTACTTTCGTATTTAAAACTTTTATACTATTTAAATACTGTTGGCTTGTGGTTACGATCACAACAGTGTTTCTATTTTTAGGATTATTGACTTATGCTTTTGAAAGTTAATTTTTAATAAAATTAAATGCGATTGCTTTACACGTCTCATATAGAGGGCGTAACTGTTAACTGTGGGAACTGGATTAACACGCCGTTAGATGGTAATTTGGCGGGGTGTTATACCTTGCGATCCCTTACGAGGGTTGGCAGTAGCCGAGAGGCAGGCCCTAAAATCAGTATCTGAGGTAGACTCAGTGGTCACCAGGCGGTTAGCTGGGAAGGCACTGGGTGGGACGGTGGTTGTCCCCACTAACTTCATGTGGTATCAGAGTGGTGGTCTTAGTGAACCAGGTCTTGTATTAGTGTGTCTAACCGATAGTCGTTAAGATGCATTAGTAAGTCTGGACTTCGACCGTGTCGGCATAACAAAAAGTTTTGCTTATCATTTCTAGTCGAAAATTATCTGCTTATCACCCTTAGGAAATTATCTGCTTATCATTCTTAGTCTAGACACATCTTACTGCATTGATTGCATGAATAGTGTATAGACAAAATTCATATCTTAGCGTATCTGCTAATCCACATCTTAGCGTATCTGTTACTATAACTTTGCCTGACATATTCCGTAAATTCCTCCGTAATCTATGAAATCTTTTGCTCTATATATATAGATATTTTATGTAATTAGAATACCACCCGATGGCCGAAAAATCATTTCATTTCGAAAAATCCTTTATTCAATCGTATGAAATGGAATTCGTCATTAGTTCAAGTCCCTCAGATTCCGAAATAGAATCCCACTCAAACTCCGAAAGCAGTGTGACTGGAATGGATCAACCAATTAGCCATCATCTATTCTGGATGAATTGGGGATGAGTTCGTAGCCTCCTTAATCATTGGAGACAAGAAGAAGGTGATCCTTTCCATCCACCACATTGTCCTCTTGGCGAAGAACCTGAAGCACTTACTGACGAACCTGTCTGAAACACCATTTTCTCTCTCATTTACAGAGTATCTCGTCACGATTATATACTACATCAAATTCTAGATTTTTATTTATCCGCTCGTCCGAACCGACAATCACCCCGGTGTAATAGAAGAAGTCAACGAGCTTCGCGCTCGGGTAGTGGCTTTGGAGAATATGGTGCAATGGTTACAAACACCAGCAGTAGCACCAGCAGCATAACCAGTACCACCATCATCAACACCAACAGTACCATCATCACCACCAACAACAACATCCGCATCCCACACCTCAACATCACAATCTATACCTCGCGCATCAACGTCATACGCACCATAGATACCAAGGAGTACCAACAACAATAACTGACGAAGTATTAATTCATAACTTTATTGGAGAAACATTCCGCGGCGATTATGTAATCTCTAAAGTCTTGGAGATTATTTATTTTAGCCTTAACCATAAATCAGATGTGTGAATCGAGATGATAAAAGGAAGAATAGAAACCCTGACAAGGGTGGTGCACGAATTACCAGCTAGACTTGTTTACCAGCAGCATCAACAGTATTGTTAGCATCATCAGCACAGTCAGTGCCGTCAGCATCGTCAGAATCAGCAGTATCTATAACATCACAAGCTCCGCCAGTTCAAGAATCACCGTGGACATAATCACTAATCAACAACACGTATATTGTATCAACGAGTTAAGTATTAACTCATTCCCTCTGAAGAAATTATATGTATATTTTATATATATGAATTTTGAGATCAAAATAAATCTTTTTGTACTAAACTATTATGTATGAATTAAATAAGGGTAGATACTACTCGGTTAAATTCATATTACTAATATGCTAAGATGTACATCCTTCCTTAACAACTTAACCATCATTAACTACGATATCTGTTTCAACTCAATGAATTCCGTTTCATAATAAACTAAGTGTATTACATGGTTGTTTTTACACTTTCGATATACTCGAAACTTTCTAGAAGACATCATTCATATCTTGAGAAGTTCACAAGAATTCCACAAGCACCAACAACATTCACCAAATAAATATCAATAAAAATGAATAATGAAGTATTAATTCATAATTTCATTTACGCGAAGATTACGAAATTTCTAAAGTTTTAGAGATTATTCATTTCTAATTCCAGCCGAAAAACAAATGAGTTAATTTAATATTAACTCATTAAATCTACATTACATCTGAAGAAAATATACATACATATATATTTTCGTAGAGACTGTAATAAAATTCATTTGTACAAAAATGTTATTTGTGAAGAAAAAAAATTTAACGGGTAGGTAATACTCGAGAGTTATATAAATTCACAATTAATATGTTACATTCTTCGAATCTGATTCAGCAATCATCCACTATACCCTATACTTTCACAACAATATAGATTCTTGTATAGAAATTAAGACAACCATACTCATGCAAATCTAATTACATATTCTGATTTTTGAAATCTCAGAATTCAATTCGAGATATAATCGAAATCATCACTCTTAGATTCCTACATTTTTCAAAGCTATACTTTGACTTCAAAACTGTGCTAGAACATCATATGTTTATTAACGATTTCAATCGGTGTTCAAACCCTTCGAAATTCCTGAAGACACTTCAAATAATCAATAATAGAGATGATGATCCAACCACATGTTACCCACAGTTATGTACCTGAAAAACTCTTAAAATCAAAATCATAATTTAACACGTATCCGTGTCAGACCCTTTGGCATTTATTAGCTAAAAATAACTTTTCAATCTCTTTTCAAAATAGACAGTTTTGTCACAGCTCCAACAAGTCAACTTCGACTTTTCAGTCGAAACAACCTTACTAAAACCTTGATATATATGTTGCCTTTTCGTCATCGTTACCGGAGAACCTTTATATCTCGCCACATTAACAGTAAACTTATCAACAACTTCATTGATCTTTAAGCCTCTCTGAAAAATTACTGTACCTATTCATTGGAAACCTTATCATGTACCCATCTACATCTTGTAACGAGAATTACCATACGAATCATCGAGAATTAGCAATCAGTATTTTGAAATCTCACAGCATGTCTACGCCAACAGTTATATGTGAACATACAACGTCTATTTCCTAGACTTACATATTTCGAATGTGAAGTTTCTGAAAAACACCCTAAACTGCGATCTAGATCTTGAAATTTTGAAAAATGCTGATGAAGCAGCAAAAACTGTAAACGACCTTAACAGTAAAAAGTTTGATTATAAAGAATAGTGTACTGGCAAAGCTCAGAAAAAGAGAAGGTTTGGAACTGGAAAACGGATTAAGCAAAGTATGAAGGAGGCTGTGGGTAAATCACAAAGACTAAACCTGCCTTCAAAGAATCCAAATGATTCAGTATCTGCTGAAGTCATTGACGAATACCTTGCTCCTGAATCTAAACCCCTGCGGATAATATTCTTCATCATCCTCTGATATTAGAAATTCTAAGATATCATCGTATCTTACATTATAAATATCCTCCATATTTCTGAAGATATTTCCATAAATATTCTTATCTGAAATCATTTACCTCTTCGCGCTATCTGCATTACATCATAAAAGAAATTATTTCAATTTCTAAATTTTGAAACCTTCGAGTTTAAAATAAGAATGTTTTTTGAAGTAGTGATGGCAACTGAAGCATGAGTTAGTATAATATAATGACACTTGATCAACGTGATTATATTACAGTAAGTCATGCTGAGTTTCTAAATGGAACGTGATGATTCACAGATCATAACGTCATCATGTGCCATGTTACACGACTCTTGTATTCTACTTAACCTCTAAACATATCAAGAAAATATTTTTCTTGATGATTCGGTCTTTTCTGGGATATTCTGGTAATTTGACAAATCAAGATCGTGCCATTACAATTTCTTTCTTAGAACATTAACTATGTTCATTTCGAAATTCATATCTGCGAATTCTGGACCATACATGCGGTACTAAATGACAAGAAGAGAAAACAAAAGAATGAAGCTCTGAAATAGAAATTGGAGTATAAATCGCAGCAAATCGTAGAAAATATTAATTGTGGATGACAATGATTATAGAAGACAGAAGCAGAGACTTTAAAATATAAGGGAAGATATAAAGCCCAAAAACAACCTAGAAATTACAAGCCGTATATATCGATGCATATAGCAATATAAAGACACGGGAGAACTAAAAACACTATAAAACCAAGAGTATAGTAGAAGTAAATAGATTCTTCCTGTGGCAGATGAAAAAGAAGAATGACAGATATGAAAGTTAGGAGTATATCAAGAATCAGAACGGGATGGAGCATATTGACGAATGCTTTAAAGTAGGAGTTGAGGAGAAAGAATAGAAGGTGTGAGTTGTAAGGAAACGAAGGGGGTGGATTTATAGTAAAATATTCGACAGAGCAATCAAAATGGATGATCGCATTTAAAGCGGATCCTAATTTCTTTAATTACCAAAGAATCAAATCCTATTACGAAGATTTTCTCCAAATCTCTCGAACTCCGGAAACCAACCCATCTACGTCAAAAGATATGACGAAACTTACTTTTCTCATTTCATTTTTTGTGATAGCTTCACTCGTACTCTTTACATAATCGAGTTGTTTTATCCATATTACTCGCAAATGATAAAACTCTAATTTTCAGCTCGTATGCGTCATGAAAACATACTTATTGTCAGCCATGACCATCCCAATCAAATTTCGGGATGAAATTTCTTTAACGGGTAGGTACTGTGACAACCCGGAAATTTCCGACCAAATTTAAACCTTATCTTTATATATTTCCGACACGATAAGCAAAGTCTGTAATGTTGAAATCTCAAAAACTTTGAAATGTGTTCATGTATTCATTTACCCTTCGACTGCTCTCGATGATTCACGAACAATTATGTGTAAATAGATATGTATGAATATATACATATGTGTGATTATTAAATTGCGAAATATTATTATAACATTTAACGGTTTGGTTAATATGAAAATAACTAATAAAATTACTATATGACTTGAAAACGTTGACAAAGTATTTGATGAATAACACTTTACATAAACGTATGAGTTTCAATATATGTTTATAGACGGAAATTAAAAGATATTATCAAATGATTAATTTATCAGATACATGGTATGATTACGAGTCTCTGTTGTGAGGTCCACTGTGATTTAAGAGATCATTTCATTTTAACAGTATTCGGAATAATTGGTAAGGTGAATTACAAGTAAGAACAAAAGTGTCAATTAACGAGAACTAGACAAGGATTATTGGACATTCCTATTCGATTTTCAAATCATGCTTTACAATAATTTCCTCGTGGTTTAGTGAGATAATTATTTTACCTTTCGATTTGTTTAAATAAAAAGTAAGAACGGGTAGTGTGAACAACTTAGATGTTGAATATTGATAAGATAAGTAAATCAACGTTTTACATAAAATGATTTTTAACCCTTGAACCTTATCTTATGTTTCACCAACAAACAACGGTTTAGAAACTTGAAATTTGTTATGTGTCATATATGATTTTACTTTTCTAAAACATTTTATGATATGACGATTCCCATCATTTTTAAACATTAACAAAATGATTCTTAATTATAGTTAGCTTTGGAATACAGAATTATGATATCTATTCGATCTAGTTTTAAACGTACTAAAACGTTTTCAGTCTAATAAGAACTTTATTATTAAAACATGTTATAAGGTAAATTTATTTGAATAACCTCATATAAAGCTTAGTATTATAAATTGTATATATAGTGTTTTAAAAACGTAAACGTGATACGACATAGTAAATTCTATTATTCAAACAATTATATATAATGATCTTTGAAATATAATTAGTTTTGAAAAACTAAATATTATATTAGTAGATAAATATATATAATATGTATAAATTCATATTTCTAAATGAAAAAATATATATATTTTACAAAATGATAAAATATAATATTAACTTAGTCATAAAATGTTTTGATTTAAAATAATATTATTAAATATATTTTCATGAATAACGAGGCGTTGATTTAAAGAAGCAAATGACCAAAACACTCAAATGAATAAGTTACATTTCAATTAGTATAATTATTGGTGATATAAGTCTAATTATTGATAAAGGTACGTGTCGCGAAACGTAAAGTACAAGTTTTCTAAGCGTACGAAAGGACGTTCGAAAAACTGGAACCGGTACATAAGTCGAGCGTCAACGTACAATTCATCGGAGCTAAAATTACAAATCAACTATGCACGAGAATATAATATAATATTTAATTAATTCTAAAGATTAAATATATTATATATTATATATTATTTATAAAAAGTGTCGGTAGCTCAAATGTTACATATGTGAGCTGTATATAGGACTCATGCACTCGCATGAGATCCCTCCCACAAACTCATGCAAGTGCATGAGGGGTAGGTGGTGATAACATCTTTATATTTCAAACGAATTCAGTTTCTGGGATTCAGTTTTCATTCTTTTCTTCTAACACTCCGTAAAAATAAATAGATATTATTAATCTTATTAATATTGATTTTATTATTTTGAGTAGCGTTATTATTAGTATTAGTATTATACATAAAATACTACGACGAAGTCATGAGCGCATTATTGTCAAAACTGGTTTTCGAGCGGGATAAAGCTAAAGAAATTATGGGTTATAGCTATGGAGGTTATGGGTATTGCCTGGGGTTATGATCGTGAGTCAAAGGTCAATCTAGTGTTTATCGTCTCCGTTGCGTCTAGGTACCTTTCCTGCAATATTGAATCACAATATTGATATGTGAGCACTCATAACTCAACTTTTATACATTATTAGTGTATCCCTGACTAGTGCTAGAGTATATAGGATTATGCATGCTAGTATGTTTAATAATATCGTTAGATAGTTTAGATTGAATCCTGAATTAGATATATATGCTACTGAGATAGGGTATATGATATGCATGTTGTTGGAAAGCTAGCGAAAAATTAAGAACTTTTCATTTAGAACTCGAATGGTTTCGATGAACAGATTAGAAGTTATAGCCAACTGAATTTTTGTATTATTGTTAAAATGATTTTTATTACTATCATCGTTATTATCGTCGTTTTAATTACTATCAAATTATTATTATTATTATTATTATTATTATTATTATTATTATTATTATTATTATTATTATTATTATTATTATTATTATTATTATTATTATTATTATCATTATCGTTATTAATAAAAGGTATTATCATTAAAAATTGTTATTTTTATTATTATTACTATCGTTATTATCATTAAGGTTATTATTAGTATTATTATTTATCATTAAAATAGTTATTAGTATTATCATTAATATTATCATAATATTATTATTATTAGTATTATTATAATTAAAACCAATATTAAGTAACATCTAATTATTATGATTGCTATTATTATCATTACTATTAATGCGATATAAAAGAGGATTAAGAGCTATTAAACAAATCGATTAGGAAATAATGAGTATGAGTATCATGATGAAATTTAAGAAATTGTAAGATATTGATTTAAATAAAAATATCGTTTTCATTATTTTTATTATTATTATTATTAAAAGAATCATTAATGTTAAAACTATCACTTTTATTAAAAATTATCATTTTTAATAGAAATATCATTGTTATTATAAAACATCATTTTTTATTATCATTTTAGTATTATTAATAATAAAAATTATCATTTTGAATAGAATTATTATTTTTATAAAATATTATTATTTATTACTGTTAATATTAAAAGTAACGTTATTATTAAGATTACCATGATTTGAATTATCATTTTATCATAATTAATATCATCTTTAGTAAATGTAAATATTTGTTATTATTATTATTAGTATAATAATAATAATTATTATTATTACAAGATAATACAACTTTTATTTATTATTGTTATTAATGTTATTATTTTATCAAGTAAATATGCTATACAAAGATATTTTTACCACACGTAATATAATTACATTAATATTACATACCACTATATTTTTATGATATTAAGTGAAATTATTAAATTATATTACTTAAGATATATAAAAGTATATTTTTATTATATATAAACTTTAATATAAATATTTATTAATAAATGATTTAGATTAATTACTTTAATAAAAATCTGTTAAATATATTTAAATATATATAAAATGACAATATTTAAATTATATAATAATCATGTATAGATTTTGGAAGACATTTTGGATCAAGTTGACTTTTGTTGACTCTTGCATATTGATCTCGAGAATTAGGATTGTGATACACAATGACTTGACCTAAATTGTTAGACAGATATTGACCAATACATAAATATATATAATTAATATAGGTTCATGAATCCGAGGCCAATCTTGCACTTGTTCAATGCCGTCATGTGTATTTTACTACGAAATACAGTATTGTGAGTTTCATTTACTCCCCTTTTAAATGCTTTTACAATATATATTTTTGGGACTGAGAATACATGCACTTTTATAAATGTTTGACGAAATAGACACAAGTAATCGAAACTACATTCTATGGTTGAATTGTTATACCGGATATCGCCCTTGTTGAACTTGGTAGCCTAAGAATTGGTGTTTATTATAATTGCCACCAATTGACGCGAATCCTAAAGATAGATCTATGGGCTTTGACACGCCTCAGTCAGAGAATTTGAACTGCTTTAGTACTTCGATGTTTATATGTTTGGGGATATTCTAGATGCATTTTGTTAATGTCGGTTACCAGGTGTTCAATCCATATGAATGAATTTTAAACACTTACGAGTGTATGATTGTTGAATAAATGAAATCTTGTGGTCTATTAAAATTATGGAAATGATTAATTACGATAAACTAATGAACTCACCAACCTTTTGGTTGACACTTGAAAGCATGTTTATTCTCAGGTTTGAAAGAAATCTTCTGCTGTGCATTTGCTCATTTTAGAGATATTACTTGGAGTCATTCATGGCATATTTCAAAAGACGTTGCATTCAAGTCATTGAGTTCAATAAAGATTATTATTAGATAAATGACAGATTAGGTCAATTATAGTTTGGATATTATGAAATGGTATGCATGCCTGTCAACTTTCGATGTAATGAAAGTTTGTCTTTTAAAAACGAATGCAATGTTTGTTAATTTTATCATATAGAAGTCAAATACCTCGCAATGTAACCATATGTTATTGTATTCGTCCTTATGGATTAGGACGGGTCATCTCACCCACCACATTTTGGCATTACCCCTTAACATGCCACTTCCGTACCTCGTCTCCTACAAGTCCCGCATAAAACACGTACACAATAAAGTCTAAGTTTAGACACCTATCTCAAGTCGCCTAAATCCCTTAGACCATGCTCTGATACCACTTGTAACGACCCCAAATCCGTTTACCAAAAACGAAGCACATTTTTTTTTTGTATTTTAGGTCCCAATATCCCGTTAATAGTACATAACATTTTCAACTCTGTTTTAACCGAAAACATAATATCATAACGTTACGTTTAACAACTTAACATAACCCATGGTACACAAATGACTTGCAAAATCATTTGTAACAATGACCCAATCACACAAAACACGGGTTAATACTTAATAACCCAACCCAATACCAAGAGCATAATCCCGGGGACAACCAAATCCCCAATCCGCGTCCAAATCTCCGAAAGCTGCCCCATCAAGCCCAAGCACTCCTACTCATCTAGTCTAACGACTAGCTAGCCTTACAATCACAATACCTGTAAAAAGGTAAACAATGAGAGGGGTAAGCTAACGCTTAGCGAGTGCAATAAGTATACACATGCATATATAATATACCTACTTGCAACCACCTACTCACATACCGCAAACATACTAGCAATATAATATTAGCATACGAACTCCAAGTATAAAGCTAATAACCTCCATTACCGCAACTAGCATAAACAATAGCATATACTCCAAAATATAATATGCTACACTACAATACATGCACAAACCATATGGTTAACCATACTCACGTCATGGTGCTATCGGCTCCGTGGTTCACACCATACGTAATGCTATGACGCTACCAGTTCCTTAGTCACGCCACTACGCATTTTAGTCATACTCTTTTATAGTGCTACCGGCTCCATGGTTCACACTTAGGTGTTACCGACTCCGTGGTTCACACCTCATTTTATATGGCTACCGGCTCCATGGTTCACACTTTGATGTCATCGGCTTCGTGGTTCACATCACAACTCGAGTCATACTCTTGTCGAGGCGATACCGGCTCCGTGGTTCACACCTCAACACCCGTGTGCTATAGTGCTACCCGCTCCTTGGTTCACACTACAACACATGTACCATGATGCCACCGGCTCCGTGGTTCGCATCATAGCACACTCGCACACACTATGGCACTTCCGGCTCCATGGATCATGCCATAGCATACAAATAAATATACTATATACATACATGCATAAATATCCCACTCACCTTAACGCCTAGGTGATGATTATGCAAATCTGCAAGCTTCAAGGTGAAGTACCTAATACATTAAGTACACATTCAATACACCAACTCGTTGGACTAAACACCAACAATTAACTCATGTGCATTTAATGACCCATTTATAATAAATGGCCCATTTACACCAAAACCGCCCATTTAAAGCCAAGACTCATCATTAATCACTAAAAGTTAGTGATTAAAGTCCAATAACACCAACTTACACAAACTTAGGGTATTTCATACCCATCTTACCCAACTAGGTCAACCGTTACCCATGTGACCCATTTTAACATTTAGACTCACAATTTGGTTAAACTTGAACCCATTAACAACCTTTCACTACCACACAAGTGTATTAGTGATTTAACAACACAATTAACGCTTACAAACACCAAATCACATGACCAAACCTTAGATTACAAACCTTAGGGTTTCCATACACCAATTTAACCCGAATTCACCCATTTAACCCCCAAATGGGTCTTTCAAGCCTTAAATGAACAAACCCTAGTTATAAATCAATTAGAACTCAAAATTCGGAGATAAAGCTTACCAACACTACCAAAACGTAGCTAGAGACTAGATGAACAACTTTAACGCTTGCACTTTAACTCGAAACAAGCTTCTTCCTTCTTTATTTAAGCTTTCTCTCTCTTAAATGGGTTCTCTCTCTAAAATTGAAGTGGAGGGAATAAGGTTGGTGTGAGAGGAGTAAATGACACCTTGGAACAGATCTTGTAGCCTTAAATTCGTTCTCCAAGTGAAAAATACCAAAATGCCCTTCTTCAATTTAAATAAAACAAAAGAGTCACCACCTGACGTTGGTCGCGCCGCGAGCCTATTGGCCGCGCCGCGGCCCCCTGCTGAAGCTGATACCGGCAACTTTTTTATAATATTTACAATTATGTACCATTCGAACTTGGGTCTTACAACAGTAGCATTCACTTGCAGTTTGTGTTCATATCACGATTGTGTAAACATTTGTTTCATAATCTTACCCTCGTTCTTATCAGTTGGTATCATAGCCACTCATGTGCCATTGGGGGTGGTGGGACAAACCTCATCGAGGACGATGAGTCCCTGAGGGGGGTGAATATAACACCCTAGGCAAATCCCACATCATGTGCTCAAAGGGATAGACTCGATCAAGGCTACACTCGACGACATCAATGAACAACTTACAAAGATGTAACTTAATGTCCAAGAATTGAAGCAGGATCGGGGAAAACATAAGGATGGATACGACTCTGAGAGGATTACTCTTGGTGGCCATTCTCGAGTTCGACTCACACACGATCGACACCGATCACCACCCCATTACCACCAGCGTACCACTCAATATCAATAGCCCCGACACTACCAGAAACCCACCTTCCAACAACCAATGTTCCAGTGACCCCTACAAAACCGTATAGATGAATATGATTATTCTTCTTCGAATGACGGTTTCCAAGAAACACAAAATGAACATCACATGCCCAGGGGTCGACAGCGCCATCAACAACAGGATTTTCGTTTGAAAGTGGATTTTCCACCATTTAATGAGAACCTTAACATAGAAGAGTTCCTGGACTGGATAGCCGAAGTCGAAAGATTTTTTGAGTTTTTTGAAATTCCAGAGGCTAAACAAGTGAAACTAGTATCTTATCGATTGAAAGGAGGAGCTTCGTCTTGGTGGGAACAAGAGCAGAATCAACGGAGACGGTCTGGAAAAACATCCACGCGGACATGGACAAAGATGAAGCGAATACTCATGTCCCGGTTTCTCCCTCCTGACTACGATCAATTTTTGTTCGAACAATATCAATTTTTAAGGCAAGGATCTAAAACCGTAGCTGAATATACGGCTGAATTTCTTCGTCTTGCATCACGTAATAATCTAATGGGGACAGAGGGTCAAAAAATTTCAAGGTACCTTTTTGGATTACGGTCGGATATTAGAGAGAAAATCGGTTGTCAAGTTATTATGAGTCTAACGGAAGCGCATAACTTGGCGCGCTGAGCAGAAGCAATGGGTAAGAGTATTTATGATGGTTCTTTTGAAGGTGAAAATACACATCATACAAGTGGAGATAATCATCGAGCACCATTTAAAAGTTATTCAATGCCAGAAGTTACAAAAATAGATAAAGGTGACAAGGGCGCAAATAAAACACCGATCTCAAATACGTATAGCAAACCAACAGGAGACAAGTGCTACCGGTGTAATCAAATTGGACACAAATCTAACACGTGCCCTCAACGGAAGTCGGTTAGTTTCACCCAACATAACGACGAACACGAGTATGAAGACGACGAGGAAGAGTACGAAGGCGTGTGTGAGCCCAATGGGTATGACAACTAAACCTCAACTCTCTTGGTTCGTAAGGTTTTTTTGGAACCAAAAGTACTTGAAACACAACGAAACCTACTGTTCCGTACTCGATGCACAATCTATAATCAAATCTTTGATTTGGTAATAGATGGTGGACGCTGTGAAAACATTATATCTCACGAATTAGTAAAAAAATTGAAGTTACCTTTAGAAGCACATCCCGAACCCTACAACATCGTGTGGATCAATGACGGGCCGGGGATAAAAGTTACCGAAAGGTGCACCGTGCCTTTATCTATTGGGCGGTTTTACAAGGACGAGGTTAAGTGTGACGTGGTCGACATGAACGTGTGTCATTTGCTATTCGGTAGGCCTTGACAATTTGATTTAAATGCTATCCATGATGGCCGGATGAATTTCTATCATTTTGTAAAGGGTGTTCAGAAGATAACCTTGCTACCACTTGAATTTAAGGTGTGTAAAGAGCCAAAGAAGTCTGAAAACTTACTAACGCTTTCACAATCACGGAATGAATTCCTGGGGAACTTGAAGAGTTCAAAAGAGATCCACATGTTGATAATAAAGAAGTTATTATTGGCAGAAGAAGAAATTCCAGCAGATGTTTCGTTATACCCGGATAACTCGAGGACGAGTTTTTTTTTTCCGTGGGGAAAACTGATGTGGAACATGGATAACTACAATAAAGAGTCCTATTGTAATTATATTTATAGTCGGAATCTAATTAGTTATTTTAATTTGCTTTCTTTTAGTAATTTGAATCCTATTCTGATTCCTTTTGTTAAGTTTTAAATAAGGCTTGTAACCATCAGATGATATCTATCGTTTGAAATTATATAAATAATTGTTTTGAGTTTTGCAAACAATAGCATTCACTTGCAGTCTGTGTTCATATCACGATTGTGTAAACGTTTGTTTCATAATCTTACCCTCGTCCTTATCATAAACTTAGCTCCAAATTATCTTGATTTTATTTTCTTTTTATTCAGTCTTCATCAAATTGTAACACCAGAAACACGCAAATACCGAGTCACTATTGTCGGCTCTCTTAGATTGCATACTCTAGGATTATGAGTGAAAAAGTGATATTATACGTAAGACCGCTCTTAATCATAATATACCTTTTCCCAAAACTGACTGTCACATGAGTGCCACATCAACATTTCCCCATCAAAACTAAATCATCGTTAAATACTTTCAACCATGACATACTTTCTCTCCATGATTAATTAATTTTTAATCTTATAAAAATACTTTCTTATAAATTAAGAATAAATACTAATACATAAAAAATATAACTAAGCAAAATTACATTTACATTACATTGAAAAGTAAAATTATAGTAAAAAACAATATATGAATTTGAGAAGGTCACGCCTCTTGATTGTTTAAAGGTTTTCTGGCTAGATGATTTCGAACACCATAATTAGGTGGATGGTTCTAAATGTTTCACTACTATTGAGAGTGTTTCACTCCGGGTTGAGAAATTACTTATCTTTATTCTAGGATAGGAGCAAGATTGTCTACATCTTACCTCCTTCATACCCCACTTTTGTGGGACTGAATTTTGTTGTTGTTCCAAATGTACTCGATAAGCATATTTTATATTAAGTGATGTGTACCCGAATCAAGTATTTTGTAATCCTTTTGTATTTCTAAATCAACTCTCTCTTGAATCACATAATTATATTGTCTAAAACCACACAAGTGTACATAATACGGCGGATTTTTCTATGTAAATCGGTCTCAACGAATTTTTAATTATTGCAAAACGACATTGTAAGACAACAAATGCTTGTGTCTATATCTTTTTTGCCGATTCTTGACATTTTTTGAATTTTGAGGACTTTGGTTCATCGCATTTTTAAAAGATTTAACAATTATTGCCCAGACGGGGTAAATTTCATCGCCAAATAATAACTCTTGTTGAAGTTACACCCATTAACCGTAAAATTGCAAGGTAGATCTCTATCTTGTTTCAAATCGTCAAATAAATCGGATAGATTTAATACATTGATGTCGTTGTTCGAAATTGCGGGGCCAAAAAAGCATGTCAAATTCACAAATCGTACGAAGCCACAGCTTCCACCATGATACTCGGGTAACCTTTGTCACCTCGATTATAATGTCCTTGCCAAGCAGTAGGACAATCTTTCCAACCCCAATGCATATAATCGAGGCTTCCTAACATCCCCAGAAAACCATGTAGTTCTTGATATTTAGATATCAAGCGTTGCACATCGTGTGCATTCGGTTTCCGCAAATAAACTGAAGCATACAACGTAAACACACATTTATAAAAATTATCCAAAAAATCATAAGAAGTTTGTTTACCCATATGTAAATACTCGTCAAATAAATCAAGTGCATTACCGTATGCTAATTATTGTATAAACGATGTATATTTTTGAAAACATTGAATCCAAGTAAACTGATAGCATCACGTTTTTTATTAAACAAAGTAAAATAAGGTGGAATGGGTTCGTAAGAGTAATTAATTATACCTTGACAAATGCTGAAAGAGTGACTTGCTCATTCTAAATCTTCTACGAAATTATTTCTCGGGAAAAATGGGTGTGTCGAAAAAGTAATCATCCCACAACCTTTTTGCGCATATGTGCCGATCTCTATACAAATACCTTCTTGGTGCTATTGGTATTGGTGTGCGATTTTCGACTTCGTCATCACTTAATTGATCCAAATCATTAATTAAGTTAAGTGCACTCATATAATTATAACTATTCGATAATGCGTTCGTCGTTACGATTGCGGTTGCGATTGCGACTCATGTTTGTTATAAAATATATGAAATTAAAGAGATCGATGATATGAATAAATGGAGACTATGTGTAAAAACAAATGAAATATGCATATATTTATAGATCAATCAAATAGGTTTATAAAAAAAAATTAAAATTATCCGTTGAAAAAGTCAAATGGCTAGTTTTTTTGTCAAATTCTTTCGTGCTAAATCCTGTCTTCAAATGAAATAAAATGAGCACGATGCTCAGGAGGGTGAGGAGGACAGGAGGCGATATATCGCCACGCTACTGGGTGAGATCCTGGGGATGAGGGCGAAACCCGCGTTGGGAATGGTGTAATTTTTTCATTTCATTTCACTCATTTTTTAAAGAGTTAATTTAAATTTTCATATTTGGTGCAAATTAAAAGTTAAATATAAAAAATGTGTAGAAAATATTAATTAATCATCATTCACAAAATAAGGAACATATATTAGACAAGAGCCATTAGAAGGTGCCAACATCTGGCAAACCATTAAATGGGCCTCCACTTACATTATCTGGAAATTCCGAAATCTCAAGGTTTTTGACAAAAAAGAATGGTGTGTAGCCACAATCTTATCCGAAATCCAAACACAATCATTCGCATGGATATCCAAAAGATACAAAAAATCAATAATTATGTGGCATCAATGGCTAGTCACTCTGTAACAGACTGAAACCGGGATTAGAAGTAAGATTTCTTAATTGCCTTAGGTTTATATTTGAGTTTAAAATATGCTTTTATTTTAATTATTTTATTAGTGTTTTATTATAATTGTGTTGTGACCAGTTTGTGACAAGGGTCCCAGAACAGGTTGGTTTATTTAATTTGGACTCCGTTAGGACCGCCTAAGGAGATACGAAAGGTTATCAGATAAGATAACTGGTAAATACATGTGTGATATGGGGTATGAGTTTATAACTCATTTAAGTTATGTATCTGGATAGTTCTATCCATTTCTCATTTCATCAATAAAACACACACGAACCATACACAAACACATACTTAAACCCTAATTTTATTTGGTGAGCCTTTGGATTAATTGAAGCTAGAGATATATTCCTTGTGATTTCGTGATCAATATAAGGTATGCATATCATAGATTCATGCTTTGATTCTTGCTCTAATTGGGTTTTTGTGTTAAATGAGTTTTTGATAGAAATTAGCTCAAATTTAGTTGTTTGATGTTTGTTATGCTCAATTGATGTTAGAAATAGGTTGTATATATGTTTAGTAGCTTCCATGTGTTTAAAATTTGATCAAAATCGCTCAAAAATCGAGTTTTGGGCGAAAAATGTTCGAAATCAGCGTAAGTGTTCGAACCAGTTGCTACAGTGTTTGCTACAGTATTTTGCTACAGTATTTTGCTACAGTACCCGACCTGTTACAGTATCACTATTTGCTACAGTATCACTATTTGCTACAGTATCACTATTTGCTACAGTGTCACTATTTGCTACAGTGTCGCTATTTGCGACAGTGTTCGGTATTGCTACAGTACCACTATTTGCTACAGTACCGATTTGCTACAGTACCGTGTTGCTACAGTATCACTATTTGCTACAGTATCACTATTTGCTACAGTGTCACTATTTGCGACAGTGTTCGGTATTGCTACAGTACCACTATTTGCTACAGTACCGATTTGCTACAGTACCGTGTTGAAACAGTACCGAGTTGCTACAGTGTTCGGAAATCACTATTTGCTACAGTACCTTTTATGAAATTGAAACGGGCGTAACTTTCAAACCGTAACTCCGTTTTTGATGAATCAAATATCGTTGGAATCGTATTGAAGAGTACTTTTCAGTGATGAACTTTTAAGAAACTAGATCAAACTGTTTTTAGGTCGAAAAAGGAGTTTTAGTGTGTATGTCGTGTTTTGCACGCACCTGTATGCCATTATTGAATGGAGTCATAATGTAGACTCATAAAATTATGAATATATGGTGTTATGACCTAGTTAATCATATGAAATGATTATATTATTTATTAGATATGTATATTAACTTTGTTTGTGTTGTTCTCAGGTTATAAGGACAAGGAGGAAGCTCAGAAATAATAACTGAGCAGTTGCTGGTAATTGGTGAGTGGGTCTATCTACGGATAGAGTTTAAGTAGCATATCATGCTACTGTGGTTGACTCTTTTACCATGCATAGTGTAGGAATTGCTATGATAGAATAATATCGTTTGCCTGATGTTGTATGTGAATTATGTGTATACTGTGTGAATGGCACCAGTCGGGCCTAGGGAGACTGGGGACTCGAGACCGTGCCTAGGAGAGGTTAGAGTCCGTATGAGGTCAACCGTGTCTAGGGGAGGTTGGGTCCATAGGCTACTGATTGTGGAGTATAGTGTGAATGATGCATCCCCTGCATCTGGATAACTATACTGTGAATTGAGTAGCAGGGACTATCGGTAGACTCAGGCCCGATCAGCTGAGAGTCGTGTGCTCGTACAAGCCGCCGATCCTCGTATTGTCTTATTGTATGCTAGTTGGTATTTAGCATGTGTTGTTGTTAGTATATAGCTTGTGTGTGACTTAAGCTATATCTGTTAGATAGATTCCATTTACTTAGCGGTGCGCTAATCCCCCACATATTCTCCCCTTGCAGGTTTAGGTACTGCTAGTCGGGAAGGGTGCTATTGCAGAAGACATGTTTGACAACCCAACTCTGATGTGGACTTTTGTATAAATAATGTTTTGTGATAACGTAACACCGTTGTGTAAACTTAAACGTAATGACGTGAATTATATTGTGTTTGTTAATAAAGTCTTCCGCTGTGTATTTAAAAAAAAAAAAAAATGGCCGGTGTTACACACTCCCTTCTTCTACATCTCCTCAAACCATCAGAGATCTGGCATTGGCTAATCGAAATCAAAATCCCTACTCGATAGTGCATTCATGGCTTGGATCCTCCATTCTCATTTGGTTAAATGGGTAGCGTCAGCCAACTTTGTCATCGCACGTGCGGTACTGTCTAGTTGCCTCTTCCTAGCTTGATGTTTCAAGTTCCGTGGTGTTAATGGCCTCATCGCTCATGAAATTGTATATATTCTTCCATTGGGTTCATTATGTTGTATAGATTATAGGGCTTTGTAACTTTCCGGTATATTAATAAAAATTTTATGCTTGCTTTTAAAAAAAAATAAAAAAAAATAGACAAGAGCCGGTTGTCTTCCGAATGCAAAACGTAAATATTGTTTGTTTCTTTCATTCTAATTTTATTTAATATTTTAATTATTACTCCGTATATACGTTCACACTTGGATAGGCCTAAAATTTGTCAGATCCTGTCAGAAAGCATTGCCTATCCAGAATCTACGGGGCATATGTCCACCTGGATTTTATTTTATTAAATATGAAAAAGAATTCATGTAACATAGCACGAATAATGATTTGTCTGAATAAAAATGTATTAACACCAAGTCGTATAAAGGTATAAACATTTGTAGTAATCTTTCTTTCTTTTTTTTCTTAAGGCAAACTCACACACCCCTAATACTAATTACACGAATATATACATCACGAAATGTCCTAAGCAGAACTCGAACCTCAACCTCAAAGTTTTAAGGGTGACCTCGATACCGTCAAACATTGGCTCTTTGGTAACATTTGTAGTAATCTTACTTCGCATAATGCGCAATTCAGTCGGTACCAAGTCTCGCATTTGTAGGACTTGATTACCTGAGGTTTTACCTTATATGAGAGCCCAATGTGCTCGTTCATAAGAGGGTTTGCTCGCTTTCGTTAAAAAAGAATACATTATAATATAGTTTTTGAGAATTCAAAACACTTATCCTTGGCGACCTTTGAAATTAAGAAAAAAAGTTTATTATGTAAGAAATATAGAAATATCTTTACCAAAAAAAACTATAGAAATATTGATTTTCTGAAAAATATGATGAAAGTTACAATGAGAGAAATTAAAATATTTTGTAAGGGTCTAACAATAGTAAATGTCTCTCTTAATTGGAATTATTTTTTGACGTTATGAAATGTATGGGATTCAGTGAAAAATGGCGAAGTTGAATTCTTGCGTGTCTAAAGTCGGCATCCATCTCCATCCTTATCAACGGGTCCCCTTCAAACGAATTTAGTGAGTGTATCTTTTGGAGTAAACGCAATTTGCGGAACCTTATGTATCTTTTGGAGTGCTTCGAGAAAGCTTCTGGATTAAAAGTCAACTATAATAAAAGTCATTGTATGGTGTTGGCGATCCTAAATCCGAGGTGGAAGATATGGTTGTATGGTGTTCATGTAAACCTGGTATCTTACCTTTCATGTACTTGGGTCTTCCGGTCGGTAGCAAAATGAATAAACTTAAAGATTGGGATCCGGTAAGTTCAATATAAGATTGGCGGATTGGAGAGCTAAATCGGTGTCATTCGGTGGTCGTCTAACTCTTGTTAAATCGGTTCTCACAAGTCTACCTCTCTATTATTTCTCGCTCTTTCGTGCCCTGCCTTGTGTGTTAAAGAAATTGGAAAGTGTTCGTAGATCCTTTTTTTGAGGCGGGACGGGTCAAAATTCAAAACTTTCTTGGGTTAAATGGGATAAAATCCTTCTTCCTCACGAAGAAGGAGGCTTAAATATTAAATCTCTCAAAAGCAAAAACCTTGCCTTACTTTGCAAGTGGTGGTGGAGGTTTAAAACCGAAACTGACACTTTGGGGGTTAAGGTGATTAGTAGCATTCATGGTTCTAATGGCGGGCTATTTTTGGATAACGGGCTTGCCCGAAATTCAATCTCTAGTCTTTGGTCTTTTATAATTGATGCAGGTACCCACGTTGATAGCAGTGGTATTCCTTTTTCAAGCTCTTTCGAAAGGATTATCGGGGACGAGAGAAGAATTTCCTTTTGGCAAGACGTATGGGTGGGGAACGTGAAACTTAAAGACAAATTCAAGAGATTGTTTATGCTAGAATCAAATAAAGAAGCAAGTGTTTGGGACCGCCTTCGTGACAGTGGCAATGGTCTTTTCGGTAATTGAGAGTGGTCTCGGGAGCTAAGGGGAAGAACAGGTAGCGAGTTTCTCGAGCTGATCGAGCTCATTACAGCATGTTCTGTTCATATTGGTTCGAAGGACGAATGGAGATGGAAGCTTGACTCAAGTGGGCGATTCACGGTTCATAAACTCACGGCTCTAATCGATCACAAATTGCTCTCTACAGGATCTGCAAACTTGGAAACGCTAAAAAATAAGCTTGCTCCAAAAAAAGTCGAAATCTTCATGTGGCGAGCTAGATTGGGAAGAATTCCGGTAAGAATTGAATTGGATAAAAGAGGGATTGATCTCCATAGTACAAGATGTCCGGTTTGTGATCGCGATTTGGAAAGTATCGAACATATTCTCTTTTCTTGTCAATTTGCGAAAGACATTTGGATTCGAGTTTTAAAGTGGTGGGGTTTTGATCCAAATACCTTCTCCTTCGGTGATATCTTTTGCGGTAACTTTGGGTCGATTTCATTCGATAATATGCGTTTAATATGGCAAGCTCTTCGTTGGATTACGGTTTACTTGCTTTGGAAAAACGGAAACTTGTGTGTTTTCAAGAATAAACGCGGTACAATTCCCTCTGTGTTCAATGAGATTCAATTGCTCTCTTTCGAATGGATTTCGAGGAGGAATATATCTCACAAATTGGATTGGCTAAAATAGATTACAAGCCCTCTCTCTTGATGTTGCCTTCGTTGCGATCTCGGCAACGCATCAATATCTTTAGAGTGGTCGCCTTCGAGTTCTTTATTTTGTGTGTATAATGTTCCTCGTGTATTTGTCCTCCTACTTTCGTGATCTTGTAAAACTTCTCGTTTATTGATGATTTATCTTGCTTTAAAAAAAAAAAAAGTTACTTAATTGTTTATAGTTTATTAACTTTTCATATAATATACTCCGCATATGATTAGTATATTTTAATTCAAAATTATAAATGTATGTATGCATTTCTTTTTAGGAGATGATAACACTTTTATCTATATATATTTTTTTTCATAAATTTACAGTTATGCCCCTAAATTAATTTAGGGAGTTGAGCTTATATTATTATTATTATAAGTATAAGTATAATTAAGGATAAAATAGGTAATTAGGTGTGCAAAAATTAAAAAGTGGTGTATGAGGATCACCTCCCATTCTTTTTAGGTACTGAGCGAGTTAGTTGATTACTCCGTATAATTTATCATTCACATCCGACAATAACTATCCACACTCGTATCAAATTCAATATAATTATGTGAATATTTATTGGAAGCGTTCTTACACCCATTCTTCGTGTCCTCAGAACGTTGCATATACATCCTCCCATATGATTCCTCTTTTTTTAGCCCTACGTTACTATTAACATCTGAGTCCAACCCTCGGTTTTCTCGTATGCGTGTCTATGGGTCTATATATTTGTATGTTCATGATACGGAGTATCTTTTAGATTTTGGTCAGTCGTAGCCTTAATGTTGACGTGAGGTTGAATTGGTAGTCATGAAGTTCAGTCTTCACAGCTTGTTGGATCTAGATAAACGGTAGTGTAAGAATTTAACATAATATTGTATTCACTAGACACTACAGGTAATACGGTCTTTTGGGACGAGGAAAGTCACGCATTACCTTTTGTGGTCAAAAAAATCGTCGCAATTACCTTTTGTGGCGAGGTGTCGCCGCAATTACATCGACTCCGTAGGTTCGTCGCCGAAAGTCTTCTGCGACGACCATTTGCGGCGTAATTTTGTGGGCCCCACTATTTTTAAAAGAAAAAAAGAAAAACAAAATTTGTTTACGACGAACATTTGGGGCGATTTTGGGGGCCATTTGGTCGCAAAAAGCACCACCAATTGCGTCAAGAATTTACGACGACGTACTGTCGAAATTGTTCCACTCTAATAAGGCGTACTGTCCTACCATTTGCGGCGCACTATTGCGGTGATATGCTTCGATATAGGCAATTACTGAGGGAAAACTAGCGGGAACTTTATTGGAGGGAAAATTTTAGCGCATAAAATACTACGACGATTATTTGCGGCGATTTTACACGCCACAAATGCATTTTCAACGTTTGACCAGAATTTATTAGGAAAGAAAATGAAAAATAAAATACGATAATTTATTTGTGGTGACTTGGAAAAAGGTATCGCCGCAATTGTTAGGTGGAAGGCAAAAACTTTTTTGTGTAGCGAGTCTATGTGCGGCGCGAAAGCGTCCTGGCAAATACTTTCGTCGCATGTCTCTCTTTTTTTTGGTAGTGAGATCTAAATGATTAAAGTAAATAATCATCCATTGTAGTGAATGAGATGCTACATAACATGAAGTTATTATTACCCTAAAAAGCTATTAGCAAGAGTGAACCTTCACCCCCTATTCGCTTCCGCTCAATTGGCCACTCGTCCCTTCCCATTTTTTATTTATTTTTTAATATTTCATGTTTAATAGGTGTCATCTATTGACCATATACATGTTTAACAATGTGTCATCCATTGACACTTTGTGGTGACTCAAAAAACTTTTACACCTTAATATCTGATTGATCTTTTTTTTTTCAATAAATCATTGGTTCTCTCCATCCAAACATGGTATTCTTCCAAATTTCACTAATATTAATCTTTTCTTCATGGTTGGTTTCTTACTTTGAGTATTTACCTTTTTATCTATTTATTGTTATGATTACTAATTATTACTATTACTATTATCATTACTTGAAACAGATTTATTTTATGTTTATATAATAATAAATACTCGTAATGTGTTTATGATTTGTGTAGGGATGAAACGAATACGAGATGATGGTTATGGTAATAATGATGCTTATGGCAACTCTCAATTTTATAGGCCATTTGGCTCTTCACTATGTTACTACGGAGTATTTATTTTTTCTTAATAACTACTCCGTAACAGACTAAAGTAAATGATACTCATATTATATAATGGCTTATTAAATTTTGGATACGTACATGTAAAGTGATATTTATTCTTTCGGTATTTTTCAGATATTAACCGGAAATCAACGATCGGAAAATAATTTCCGGCCGGTCAACGTCGTGTCCCATGTATGCATGTATTGATATCGGTGTTTATGTGATAGCTATATAAATTTGTAAGGAAGACGGAAGACATTATTTTAAAAGTAGACAGTTCGCGTGTATCTATAATTTTCCGTTCTATGTCGCTAATTGTGCGGTTGTGGTGGTAGTGCTTACGTCGGCAATAAAAGCGGTGAGCGTGACTGTCGTGATGGATGCGGTGGTGATGGCGGCGGAACGAAGGTGGGAAGGACGCGGTTGGGAGATGAGAATGGCTTAATGGGAGACATATTTTCTTTCGCTTTAGTATTTTGTGGCAAAAATGTGTAAATTGGCGGGAACATCCTGATCCCGTGTGCCTTTTTGGAACCAGCCATTGTCCACCCCACAAGGATTAGCTCCGGGCAACTCCCCTATCCTGGATCCCCAACCATGTGACAGATTGACCCCCGGAGTGATCGAACCTGCGTCTGTATGTGGCAAACTTCCATATGGTGGGTCCCCAAGAATATTTGGGTGTGTGTACCGTTGAAGCACTGCTTCTTTGATTTTCGCTTTAGTATTTTGATATACAAAGAAACATACTTATACTCTAGATTTTAAAACATCGAAAGATGGAGTTGGAACACAATTGAACACAATTACATACTCTCAATATGCTTTTTATTGGGGAGATGTGGTAAAAAAATTCGATTACTCGCCGATTAATTCCGATTAATCTCCGAATTACCGATTAATCCTTATAAAGTCCCACCGATTAATTCCTGAATAGCGAATTTTGCAACCTTAAGTGTTTGTATTGTCAATTCATGATTCGTTTATTTATTACTTTTTTGTGTGTGGCAAAATTCGTTTACTTTTTTAATACTAGCTCGCTCGCTATATATTATTCCGTATGAGGAATATTCATTTGCATCCATAAATTAAGTTGAGATCCAAGGGACTAATGACGTCACTACATGTGGTGCGAAAATCACATGTGATTGAACAAAAAATTATTTTTTTACGAAAACATCTTTTTTTTACAATCACATGTGATTTACCTGCACAATCACATGTGATTGAATTGTATCATCACATGTGATTAGATTTGACATGCATAATCACATGTGATTGTAAAAAAAAATATTCGAAAAAAAAGTTTTCGGAAATTTTTTTTTTCTCGAATTTTTTTATTTTTTGAAAAAAAATTATTATTTTTAATCAAATGTGGTTTTCGCGCTCTCATTGGTCCCTTGGATTTCAAACAAATTAATGGATTCAAGGGATTACAACTCGTATTATTTATATCTATTTATTTGTGTTTGTACATGTTGATGGTTATGTTTTGTCAAGAAAGAAAGATAACTGCTATTTTATTAATTAACAAGATGGATGGCGAGCGCGCTTCGCAGCTTAAATTTTTACAAAAAAATATTAAACGTAACGTGTTTTTAGTACAAAATATGCGGTGTATTAATAAGTGTGTTGAAACGTAGCGTATTTAAAAAAAAAAAATTTGAGTAGTTAAAAAGATCACTGGTAAAGCTTAGTAGAGTAGGTAGAGTGGGGAGTAAAAGATGTGATAGAATGAAAAAAATAATAATATTAAACGTAATGTGTTTTTAGTACAAAATATGCGGTGTATTAATAAGCGTGTTGAAACGTAGCGTATTTAAAAAAAAAGAAAATTGAGTAGTTAAAAAGATCACTGGTAAATGTTAGTAAAGTAGGTAGAGCGGGAGTAAAAGATGTGATAAAATGAAAAAAAAAAAAAAAAAAAAAAAGGTAGTAGGGTAGGTAGAGGGGGAGTAAAAGATGAGGTAGAATGATGGGAAAAAAAAGGGTGGACCAATGTGGGGAGGGGAATTCGGGGCTCATTAGATATAGGATAATATAAATATGTTTATTTTTTTTTTTTGCTTTTAAGTTAATCCGCTGAATCTCCACATCTCTTGTTATAAGCGTTATTGGTCAGGTTTTCTATTTATTCATTTCGAATTATTAGGATTTTGAACGAAAGGTAATTTAAATATAATAAAAATCGTTAATTGGACACAAGCTAAAGGGTTCTGATTTATTGTTATTTAGATTAATTAAATTCACCCTTAATTCAAGTTAGTTAGGAGATCAAATATGGGAATTTAACTAATATAGGGATAGACTATAGAGTTTAGGGTAATTAGGGTTGGTTTTTTTTTTTTTTTTTTTTTTTTTTTTTTTTTTTTTTTTTAAACGCAACAAGCAACATTATTAAATTAGCATCGAAACAGTATGACAAACAACATTATTAAATTAGCATTGAAACAGTCAGTACATACAAGAAAGAACTACAATAACTATACATAAACACGAAACGAGCTTTATAGACACGAAGTACTTATACACACAAATTTACATATTGAAGTAGAATGATGGGTCCACGAGCCATTGATTCCATTCGAGATTAACTTTTTTCGAGCGGCTTGAAATTCATTCAAAGCTTTTTATTTGGATCTCGTTGAGGGTGACAGATGCACATGACCATTTACTCCTAAAAATTTTATGATTACAATTTCTCCATATAAAATAACCGCATATCCATTCCATTGCTTGCCACAATTTAACCCCCCAATTTGAGGAATTTTGTCCATTTTTACCGCAAAAAATTTCATTGATACTAAGATTTGTTACCAGACTGAAACCCCACCATTTATGGACAAGAACAAACTTCCATCGCATGTTTACAAAAGATAAGAGCATGATTATGAGTTTCGATACCATCATCACATGTAGGACAACGGACCGAGCTATCCAAATCAACGAGAGTAGGAAGTCTCTTTAATTTCGATCTCCACGCAAAGCTTTCCAACTTTTTGTTTCGCATGATTGGATGATTTGTCACAGAAGATAAAGTAGCTTCATCAATAATATTAGCAAGACATTTAGTAGTGAACAACCCATTCTGACCTAATGTCCAGCACCACGAATCCATGTCCCTTTTCGGCTTCGGAAATGATGAAACCAGCTCGATAAGTTCCAGCAGCTCACCCCTTGTTCTGCCCCGCGGCTCCGTTAACCATTTATCATATAGTTCACATCTTGTTCCACTCCAAACCAAATGATCTTTAACCAAACAGTCTTCCTCTGAATCAAGCAAGAATAGTCTTCTAAATATGCACTTTAATATGGAGTTGCCAAGCCACAAGTCTTCCCAGAATTTTGCACCCTCCCCGTTACCGATTTATTTTTTAAAAGATTCTTTGAAATTTATGTCTAGGCTGCTCAAATCTAAACCATTTTGAATAATAGATAACCAAGTAGAGCCATGGAAGGATCGGCTAGCATTGGTGGAAGCCAATGTGTCACCAAGCCCTCCATGACATCTGTAAATGCTTGTAATAGTTGAGGTCCAAAGTGTATTAGACTCGTTTTTAAATCTCCACCACCATTTCCCCTGGAGAGCTCGGTTTTTCCCATTTAAAGACCCGATACCCAACCCATCCATCTCATAGGGACTTAGGATTAAGTCTCATCTAACCCATGTTAATTCTATTTTATCACTCGACCCGATCCAAAAGAAATTACGACGAAATTTTTTAAGAGAATTTAACACTCCTCGGGGAGCTCGGAACATTGAAAAATAATACAACGGGAGACTGTTGAGAACCGATTTGACGAGGGTTAAACGACCGCCGAAAGAAAAACTTTTTGATCTCCAATCGGAAAGTCTAAATTGAAACTTTTCTACGACGGGAGTCCAATCACCGGCTTTGTTCATTTTTGATCCAATAGGTATACCCAAGTAGATGAAAGGTAGAGAACCGATGTTGCATCCGATTCTGTCAGCCATGATTTTCAATTCTTGCTCATCCATATCGATTCCATATAAAGAACTTTTATGAAAGTTAACTTTCAGGCTAGCAAATATTTTGAAACTTTTCAGTCACATCATGGTATTGAGCAAGTTAACACGATTCCATTCCCCAAAATAAATGGTGTCACCCTCATACTGAAGATGTGATATAACGATGTTGTCATTTCCGACACCCACCCCTCTAATTAGACCTCTCTTGATGGCTAACCTGGATAATAGATTAAGTCCTTCCGCGGAAATAATAAATAAAAAAGGAGATAAGGGGTCACCTTGGCTCACTCCTCTCATTAGGTTAAATTTGTCAGTTGGTGATCCGTTGATGAGAATCGAGATGGATGCTGATGATAAGCAAGAGCAAATCCATCTTAACGATTTATCTTTGAACCCCATACTAGCCATTGTGTCAAATAAATAATCTCATCTAAGACTATCAAAGGCTTTCTCGAAATCAACCTTGAAAATTAAGTTTTCTTTTTTCTCCTTTTTAGATCGAAAATAGTCTCGTTAGCTATACGTGCCCCATCGAGTATGAAACGTTTCTTCAAAAAGCATTCTGCTCATTTCCTACAATATCATGAACAACTTTACGTAGTCGATTTGCAAGTAGTTTGGATACGATCTGTAGTAACAACCAATGAGACTTATAGACCTGTAATCGGAAATAGAAATAACATTCGGCTTCTTTGGGATTAATGTGATGAAAGACGCGTTGCAACCACGAGAAATCTCACCATACTCCTAGAACCAATCAAGTGCAACCTTAAGATCGTGTTTGATAAAACCCCAAATGTTTTTAATAAATTTGAAGTTAAAACCGTCCAAGCCCGGAGCTCTTGAGTTATCACAACTTTTAATTGCCTCCCAAATCTCTTCTTCATCAAAAGGCTTCTCCAAATTCGTAGCAACTTCTTCATTTAATTTTCTGAATGGCAGCTCGATGAAGTGTGAAATATGGCTAGACTGCTCATATGGATCTTTGAAGAGTTTTTCGAAAAAACAGTAAGCTTCTTTTTTCACTTTGCTCGGGTCCTCCTCCCAAACTCCATTTATATTCAGACCTCGTATGTTGTTGGAATTTTGTCTATGGCGGACATAGGAATGGAATTACCTTGAGTTCTCGTCACCTTACAACGCCCACCTGGTTTTGGCCTTTTGCTTCAACATACTGGATTTCTGACGCTCTCTATCGATCAATTTTTTCCTGTCATTTAACCATACTTCACGTTCTGATTTGTCAAGTTGACTCGCCTCCGCCTTTAGTTCCAAGGCTTCGATAGATTTCCTTAGGGAGTGAATCTCTTCATCAATACTACCATTATGAGCCTTAAACCAATTATTTAGTTTGTATTTAACCTTCTTAAGTTTATTTCTGAAACCACAATCAGGTCGGGAACTAAGGAGTGTGTCATACCCCCAAAAATGGCCTGGGGTAAATATGAATTTTTCAATATCATCACATGGTTAAATAAACGAGAACGACTCTAAATGAGACGTTTAATAAAATCAGAAATTTAATTGCAGCGGAAAATGAATTGTTTTACATGGTAAACCCAAATGTAATAAATGTTTAACAAATGATCAGATATAATAAATGCGGACTTCAATGCAACAGCAGGCAAGCAACATAGGGCAGCACATAAGCTATTCTTCACCTGAGACAAACATGCTTAAAATGTCAACACAATGGTTGAGTGAACATCATAGGTTTAATAATTAATAAGTTTTAGACCACAAGATTTATTTCAAAACATCAAAATATTCAATATGCCATGAGTTATAATATCGAGTTAAACATAAACCCCTGACACTGCGCGTGTGTCGGTAATCATTATTATGTACCCCCTTGACGATCGGTCAATGGATAGAGACGTCACTCTCAATAGGCCTACTCACAATAATTAAGCTTGCAACATTTTAATTCCAGCAATTAACGATATTATGGTGGGGATTTGCATATAAGAATACAAGTTAACAATAGTCTCATGAAGTTGCATATCAAAAAGTTTAGGCACTTGTGTCTGAATTGTAAATCATTTAAAAGCAAACATGTGTCTCACCCCAAGATTTATAAAATACATTAAAATATGTAAAAGCGGGGCTATGAGTTCACCTTAGTAGCACAGAAGAGTTATTCCACAAGAGAATTGAATTGAACGGAAGAATATGATCGGAATCTCAACCTAGAGATAGAATGTACGATCAGATATCGCCTAAAAGACTTAAATATAATAATTATACTAATAATGATGGTTTTCTAAATTAATTTCCATTTTCGGAAAAGGTACTATTTATGGAAAGTTTCCACTTACAGTAACTTCTAATTATAGAAAGTTCGAGTTATAGTCTATAACAATATGTTGTACACCTTAACCCAAATCTCGTGGCTATCATACAAGTCACTCTGATAGTCAGTTGTTACCGGGCGCCCAGGATTCTTGACCAGAATCTATGTCATGACATTCGAAATCCACAAGCGGTTCCCATTAGGCAACACGGACCACCCTAGGCCATATTTAGCGGTGAGGTTTGTATACAGTGCACGTCATCTTAATTATAACCTTCACATATTATAGGTGTATAATCTTTTATTATATAGTTAAATTAATTATATGTATATAGTTATTTTAGTATTATATAACTATTAATAGTTTAATAATTATATATGTATTATTATCCAAGCTATTATTACTAACTTATCATGGATTAATTAATATTTATAATTTACTAATCATTATCTAATACAATACATATAACATAAATGTGTTATATTATTTATTACTTAATTTACAAGATACTTAATAATATAGTATTTTATTAACTCAATATTATCCGTAAATACTTAAAATAATTAATTAAATACCTAATAATCATATAAATAATTTTTATGGACTTAGTTAATTATAAAAGGTCAGTAGAAAAATTTAAGAAAGTAATTTTATTACTATTTTTCATTTATATTTGTTTCCATTCTTAATTTAATCACAAAACAAGTTTAATTCTATATAAAATACTAAATAAACATAAATAATTATTTTTAAAATTTTTGCAAGTTTTTTACAGTCAATTAATATGTAGAAAATTATTAAATAAAAGATTTCTTTATTTTTACAATTATTTCCTTATTTACCTCCTATTAACATAATAATAGTGTTTAATTATGTAATAATTATTAATTCGACTCATAAATTAATTTTTATATTTTCCTCAGATCTAGACAATATTTAAGAACTCATAAAAATTATTTATTATATTTTATTTACTGTACATATTTTTATTACGAATTTCACCTAGTTTCCTTAATTAAATAATACATAATTCGAAATTTATTTTTATAAATTATATTCTGACCTAAATAATTGATGTTTCGCGAGGTGTATATAAAATAATATTAAATTTTACAAGGAAATACTATTAAATACGATACAATTTTACACAAGATATTTATTTATTTATAGAATGGATATACTTAAACCTTGCTACAACACTTATAGGTAGTGTACCTAATCGTACAGTAGTGTAGTTTTTAGTAAGTCCGGTTCGTTCCACAGGGAAAATATTTAAACAAAGCTTAACGCTATATTAGTTTACTTTTATAAAAATACAAATATATATACAAGTAATATTATTATTATTAAGGGGGATTTTTACCGTTTAATGACCGGTTTGTCGATTTTAAAACTTTAGTCGCAGTTAAAACCAAATGTAAAATATTAAAAATAAATACAAGACTTAAATTAAAGCGTAAAGTAAATAACGATAATGAAATTGCGAATAATAAAAGTGCGATAAAATAAACTTGCGATAATTAAAAAGTACGATAATTAAAAGTGCAATTAAATACAATAACAATAAAAATGCGATAATTAGAAGTGCAATTAAATATAAAATAAAGGAAATTAAATATGAAATAAAAGAATTATGCTTATTTAAACTTCCGTAATCATGATGTTTGACGTGTTGATTTTAGTTTTATGCCCATGGGTTAATTGTCCTTTGTCCTGGATTATTTAATATGTCCGTCTGATTTTTGTCCATAACAGTCCATCAGTCATAAATATAAAGTGCGAGTGTCCTCGTCAAATTATTCTTATACCCGAAGTTAAATATTCCAACTAATTGGGGACTTAAACTGTAACAAGATTTTAATACTTTGTTTAATAATTACACCAGGATGTCGACTGAGTGTAACCCAAGGTTTTAATATTTTGTTATCAATTATACCAAGTGTCCTTGTACATAATTTCACCCCTGTTTTAATTATTCTAGTGGCTATTAATCCATTCCCGTATCCGGTTAAATGAACGATTATTCGTACATATAAATACCCCCCCCATCGTGTCCGATCGAGTGTATATGGTAATTTATAGGGACGCCCAATTGTAAATCTTTATATTAACATTAACAAACTATCATTTAGTTAAACAAATATAAAGCCCATTAATAGCCCATAGTCTAATTTCCACAAGTGTCGTTCTTTTGTCCAAACCCCAATTATGGTACAAAGCCCAATTACCCAATTTTAGTAATTAGCCCAACATCATGATTACTTCGGATTAAATAAGCATAATAATAAGTTAGCTACGAGACATTAAATTAAAAAGGTTGAACATAACTTACAATGATTAAAAATAGCGTAGCGTTACACGGACAGAATTTCGACTTACACCCTTACAACATTTGCTAACATACCCTTATTATTAGGATTTAAAATTAAAATTAAAATTAAAATATAAATTATATATATATATATTTACGTATATATTGAGAGAGAGATAGATATATGTTGATTTTTTGCGATCAGAATTCGTTTGCTTTTATAGGGAGTTTCAGAATTTGGGGCTCCGCGACTCGCGGCCCTTTTTGCCTTCAAACTCCGCGAGTCGCGGAGTTTGAAAATACAGCTCACTCCATTTTGGCTCTTTGTTTACCGACGGTTTATTATATAAATATAATATATATATAATTTATATAATTAATTATATATTATATTATATTTATATACATAGTTAACTTGTAATTTTTAGTCCGTTGCGTCGAGCGTTGAGAGTTGACTCTGGTCCCGGTTCCGGATTTTCGAACGTCCTTGCGTACAATTTAATATCTTGTACTTTGCGTTTTGAATCTTGTACTCTTGTAATTTCGAGACGTTTCTTATCAATAATTGGAACCTCTTTGATTGTCTTTTGTACTTTTGAGCTTTTTGGTCGTTTGCGTCTTCAATTCGTCGAATCTGTCTTTTGTCTTCACCTTTTATTATTTAAACGAATATCACTTGTAAATAGAACAATTGCAACTAAAAGCTTGTCTTTCTTGAGGAATAATGCTATGAAATATATGTTCGTTTTTAGCATTATCAAATATTCCCACACTTAAGCGTTGCTTGTCCTCAAGCAATATCGTCTTGAAATACTAGAATCACTTCCTTATTCTTCACACTTTGTACATCAGTGATTTCTATACGGCGGTATAAACAATGGTAGTAACGATATGGTTTACAGTCCCACATGACTATAAAAATTTAGATCCATTAAGGAAATTGGATCTTTATGAAAATATTTGATCTTTTGAAAATTAAATCTAGTTTTTACCCTAGATAAGTTTTCCGGAATAACCCTTTACCGGTGTTTGCAAAATATTTTTGTGGGTTTGGTGGGTTTCAGATTTGAAAATTTTAGCTCAAAACTTGCTGTTTTGTGTCACCCACTTGCTAACCTTGTATTTGGAAAGCAACACGTCCAGTTTACTTGTCCCGTATATTACCTTTCGGTAAACTACCGTCCGGTTGTAAAGGAAAGCGTTGAACAAGCAACTGTTAAGGCAATGTCCCCTGACATGCTTTTAATTATGGTCTATAACGTGTCGGACGCAATTACTATCCTTGGTAGGAGCAATAGTAAAGCTCACCCTTATGATTTTTCGGTCTGGCACAAGGTCCTGTCTTTGACCACTATGCAACCATCGTTCTTACGGTTGACACCCGATTTAGTTCAGGTGACCTAATGAATTCCCGGTGAATTCCTAGGATTTTACGTTCAATGGTAATGAACGCATTGAAAATAGGGTTTTCAGAAAACAAATCGGTTTTATTTTTGATCAAAATATTTTCTCGTTCAAGCTCAAGTTTAGATATCATTGAATTCCATGAGTTTGTAATTCTCAATCTTTAAGGTCAATCTCAAGGATTGAGTAATATCAGGCTTAAAAGCTGATTTTTGATCTTTTAAGGAGATTATCCTTTCTGGGGATCTGATTCATTAGTCTTATCCAGCTAATTTGCATGGTGCCCCCCCCCATTTTACGAGATAAATCCTTCTCATGGTTAGGATAAATCTGACCACTTGGCGACCCTGTTTAATGCTGAGGTCCGTGGATTTCCTGCTGATTTTAGTGATGACTTTTCTAGATTTTTCGTCAACCTACAGCTGGTCTGGACGACAACTTCTTGACCTAAATCAAGAAGCGCGTGTCTTTTTCGTAAGACTTTACTTCCTTTTAATGATGGAATTGATTCATCGTATAGATCCATCTCTTCTTTTCTTTCATCGGGTAAAACAGTTTAGTTTAGTCCAAAGCAAAAGTATTTTCAGTTATTTGTTACAGATATATGTGACATATGTTTAAGATAACTTGGTAAATTTTCCCACACTTGGCTTTTATTTTTCTTTTTATCGTCCTCTATTCCATTTTAAATGAATTTTAACATTTTGGTTTGTTTCTCAATTTATGTCCTTTCTGAGGTAACAATAATTTCGGTGTTAAAACCTAGTTTTATCGTTCATAAATATGTATAAACATGATTTTGAGTTCATTTAATTGAAAATTTTGAAAAATTTTACTAGAATTGGGTAGTCAGTATATAAGACTAGGGCTGTTCTTTATTATCAGAGAGCACTAGATTCTAATACAACTACTACTTTACTAGTATTTCTAATGGTAACCAAGTGTATAAAGTAAAAATTTTAAAATCCAAAAGAATTTAACCCCTTCCCACACTTAAGATCTTGCAATGCCCTCATTTGCAAGAAATCAGTAACAATTTAAATTATTGAGGGTGATTTGTGTGAAAATGATTAAATTTTACCAAAGTTTCCAAACATATTGGCGTTTGTTTGCTGAATGATAAATGGTGCACATCATTTGTTCATTCCGTCTTTTTGTTATTTCACATATATTTTGCATCTTGTCGTCAAAATTAGTTGCTTTTGCTGAACTTAATGCTAGTCTTTGAAAATGCGTTGTTTTACCCTGTTGTGTACATAAGATAAACTGCAAACATATATACATATTTTTGAAGTTTGGTATATTACCCCACATTCAAAAATTATTAAAATCTAAGAATAAAAGTTAGAAAATTATAAAAACTATTACAATATTAACATAAGTATTAAACGTATCAACATTACAAATTACAAAATAAATAAAACTAAGTAGACTAGGGATGATACTGATACCAATAGGGGTTCCATGCATAACCATAGGTGCTATAAAATGCTTCGGCAGGGTTATACGTAGGATACGGTGGTTGCATCTCTATAGACCAGGGAGGGAATATGGGTTTTGGATTAAAAATATGGGTTAGTAAAAGATTTGATGATTAACGGTTAAAAATTGTGATTTTGGGGGTGTTTTTCGGGTTTTTTCGGGTTTATGTCGCAGTATTTGTGGTGTGGGGATGGGGATACTGATCTGTTCGATCAGTATATATTTTTTTTCTGGATTTTTCATCCTCCGCGAGTCGCGGTGGATTTCCCTTTCAAACTCCGCGAGTCGCGGAGTTTTTTTTTTTTTTTTTTAAATATCTTATACTAATTAAAACAATTAAGTAATTAATTTTAAAATTTTGTTTCCCTTGTTATTTTGGATGAGGTCGTTTCGGATCGATGTCCTAGTCCGTCCTTCGACAAAATTTTAATATTTGTCTTTTTGTAGCGATTGTTTTAAAAGCTAAGATTTTTGGGTTTTTTTAATGTTTTTGGCATACTTTAATTCAATAAGATTAAAAATAATGATAATAAAAGTTCTCGTCCCTCCCTTGGGTAAAGCAATTTCGGTTCAAAGACCTAGTCTTCAACTTACGACGAATTTTAAAAATCATATTTTTAACTTAATGAGATAAAGTAAATTTTTGTTTTTAAATTCACACAATTTAAATATAAAATTCAAAATTAATATTAAAAATTCACACCAAACTTTAAAATTTGAAATGCATAAAATTAAAATTTATATTTTTAAAAATTAAAAATTCACACCAAACTTAATTTAAAAATTCATATTATAAATTCACACCAAACTTATATTAATTTTTTAAATATTTACAATTTTAAATATATTGTTTTTACAAAGTTTACAATATTAATTTAAGATTTATATATTAATTTTAAAAACATGGTAAAAATAAAATTAAAAATCTTTTTGGCTTTTTATCCCACTTTAATCAATCAAATATTATCAAAAATATGCGCCCCTCTTTTCGGTAAAGTAATTTCGGTTCCAAAACCTAATTTAACTCATGACGAATTTTTGAAATATTTTGGGTTGATTGATTAAAGATATTTATACCTTAAGAATAAACGTTAAATTTCGCAGTGATGTAATAAATTTTTGTATGATATCAATAATTTCGGTCGCCAAACCTAATTTTATTCAATACCAATTTAATACTTTATAGCGAACAAATTAGCGTTTATTATCAAAAGGTTAAAAATAAAAAAAAATAAAATAAAAACTGTACAAACATACCTGTGAAATAGATTTCTTAGTTATATGATCTATCTCATTCATAAGATAGTCGGTTTAATTGGTTTTCCATGGCTACATAGGCGTAACCTCGAGCATTCAGTGTCTTTTCTTCTAAACATATGAACGGTCGTCTCTGCATAAAGTAACAAATTCAGTATTTGAATAGGTTTGATTATTTGAACATTTACCTCCATGTGACCATTTTCCGCATTTGTGACATCGTTCTAGGTGTCATGCTCTTCTTTTTGCTGCGGATTTTGATTTTCCTTTACCAAATTGTAACTTATTATCTTCGCATCTGGATTCTTTTCTTACTCCGTCCAATCTTTCTCTAATTACTGATACTATTTCACTCGAAAGTGTGTCATTATTACGTTTAGTGATCAAAGCATGTAGCATTAGACCATGGTTTAGTTCACAGGCAGTCTTCATTTTGTAAAAACCTAAAAAAATAAAAATTCAGAATGGGGGGAGAAGACTAGTTCTTTAGGGTCTGCTAGGAAAAGACCATTCGGGTTCCATTTTCGAGAACTACACGAAAACAGACAATCTAACTCTAACAGAAATACATAAACCCCTTTAAAGACTTGATTCTCCCCACACTTAGTTAGCTGTGGTATCGAAATTGTGATTAACTTCATTGTCAACTTCCATCGGACCATGTATGTAATGTTTAATTCTGTGACCATTAACTTTAAATTCAATTCCATTTGAATTTATTAATTCTATCGTTCCGTATGGAAAAACTCTTTTAACTATGAATGGTCCAGACCATCTTGATTTCAATTTTCCAGGAAATAGCTTGAATCGTGAATTGAAAAGAAGAACTTTGTCTCCTTCTTTAAATTCTTTTAAACTTCTGATTCTTTTATCATGCCATTTCTTCGTTCTTTCCTTATAGATTAACGAATTATCGTATGCTTCATGTCTTAATTCTTCTAATTCGTTTAGTTGACTTAACCGTAGACGTTCGGCTTCATGTAAATCAAGATTACATGTCTTCAAAGCCCAAAATGCTTTGTGTTCAATTTCTACTGGAAGATGACATGCTTTTCCATAAACAAGTCTAAAAGGTGTGGTTCCAATTGGAGTTTTGTAGGCTGTTCTAAAAGCCCAGAGTGCATCCTCCAATTTAATGGACCATTCCTTCGGATTTGATCCTACGGTTTTCTCTAGAATTTGTTTTAAAGCTCGGTTGGTATTTTCAACTTGTCCACTTATTTGTGGATGATATGCGGTGGAGATTTTATGAGTTACTCCATATCTTTTAAGAACTTTCTCAAGTTGATTATTACAGAAATGAGTACCCCGATCACTTATTAAAGCTTTCGGTGTTCCAAACCTTGCAAAAAGACGTTTTAAAAAGTTGACTACAACTCGTGCATCGTTAGTTGGGAGAGCTTGTGCTTCCGCCCATTTAGATACATAATCAATGGCTACGAGAATATAGAGATTATTATGAGATTTTGGAAATGGACCCATAAAGTCAATACCCCAAATGTCAAATACTTCACATACTTGGATGACATTTTGTGGTATTTTATCACGTTGACTTATTTTTTTGGCCCTTTGACAAGCATCACAGGATTTGCAAAGAAGGTGTGCATCTTTGTAAATTGTAGGCCAATAGAATCCAGCATCATAAACTTTTCTTGCTGTTATTTGAGGCCCATAATGCCCTCCTGTTGGTCCTGTGTGACAATGGTTTAAAATTTTACTAGCTTCATTTCCAAATACACATCGGCGTATTATTCCATCGGGACAACTTTTAAACAGATGTGGATCTTCCCAGAAATAGTGTTTTATATTACTGAAGAATTTCTTTCGTTTTTGGTACGATAATCCTTTTTCAAGGAATCCATAAACTAAGTAGTTTGCATAGTCTGCAAACCATGGAATTTCTTTATAATCTATCTTCAATAGATATTTATCAGGAAAGTTGTCTTGTATGGCCGATTCATTTAGAACTTCTAACTCAGGATTTTCAAGACGAGAAAGATGATCAGCGGCGAGATTTTCTGCTCCTCTTTTATCTCGGATTTCAATATCAAACTCTTATAAGAGTAAGATCCAACGGATTAATCTTGGTTTAGCATATTGTTTCGAAAATAGGTATCTAAGAGCAGAATGGTCGGTATAAACCACCGTTTTTGCTAGAACGAGATATGATCAAAATTTGTCAAAAGCAAAGACAATAGCAAGGAGTTCTTTTTCAGTAGTTGTGTAATTTGTTTGTGCTCCTTGTAACGTCTTACTAGCATAATATATAGGTTGAAATCATTTTTCAATCCTTTGTCCTAAAACGGCTCCCATTGCAAAATCACTTGCATCGCACATTAGTTCAAATGGTAGATTCTAATTTGGTGTTATCATGATCGGCGCATTAGTTAGTTTCTCTTTAATAATATTAAAAGATTTGATACACTCATCTGAAAAGATGAATGGAGCATCCTTTTCTAGGAGTTTATTCATAGGAGTGGCAATTTTAGAAAAATATTTTATGAAACGTCGGTAAAAACCGGCATGCCCTAGAAAACTCCTAACTCCTCTAACATTGGTGGGATGTGGAAGTTTAGTAATTACATCTACTTTAGCTCTATCCACTTCAATTCCTTCTTTTGAAATTTTATGACCAAGAACGATGCCTTCTTTAACCATGAAATGGCATTTCTCCCAATTAAGTACTAGATTTGATTGTTCGCATCTAATAAGCATTCGTTCCAGATTAACTAGACATGATTCAAATGTATCACCGAAGACTGAAAAGTCATCCATGAAAACTTCCATGCATTCTTCTATCATGTCGTGAAAAATCGCCATCATACACCTTTGAAAGGTTGCAGGGGCGTTGCAAAGTCCAAATGGCATGCGTTTGTAAGCAAAAGTACCATAAGGGCACGTGAATGTGGTTTTCTCTTGATCTTCGGGTGCTATTGGAATTTGAAAATATCCGGAAAATCCATCTAGGAAACAATAGTAACTATTTTCGGCTAATCTTTCCAAGATTTGATCTATGAAAGGTAAGGGAAAGTGATCTTTTCTGGTGGCGTCATTTAATTTTCTATAATCAATACATACACGCCATCCTGTTACAGTCCTAGTAGGAATAAGCTCATTTTTTTCATTTGTAATGACAGTCATGCCACCCTTCTTAGGCACGCATTGAACCGGGCTTACCCATGGACTATCAAAAATTGGATAAATTAGACCTGCATCTAGCAATTTAATAATCTCTTTCTTAACTACATCTTGCATATTAGGATTTAGTCTTCGTTGGCGTTGCACATACGTTTTATGATCTTCTTCCATAAGGATTTTATGTGTGCAATACGAAGGACTTATTCCTTTAATATCATGAATCTTCCATGCAATGGCTGGTTTATGAGCTTTCAACACAGAAATGAGTTGTGATTTCTCATTTTTAGTAAGAGAAGACGATATTATTACAGGTAATTCAGATTCACCATGTAAATAAGCGTATTCCAAATGGTTTGGAAGTGGCTTTAACTCTAATTTCGGAGGTTCTTCTATCGATGATTTGTATCGATATATGTCTTCTTCTTTTAGCATTTGAATTTCTTCTATTGTTGGTTCATAACCATTAGCTATAAGTGTAGCTAACATTTCAGCTTCATCAATTGGTTCATTACCTTCTCCTAAAGAACATTCTCCTGTTCCTTGTAATTCTGGAAATTCTTCTAATAATTCTGCATGTGCATCTATAGTTTGAATATAATAACATGTATCATCTGCAGATTATGGTTGTTGCATTGCTCTATCAACTGAAATGGTAACACTCTCGTCCTCTATACTTAGGGTCAGTTTCTTACCGAACACGTCTATCATTGCTTTAGCCGTGTTTAAGAATGGTCTTCCTAATATGAGAGGAACTTGAGAATCTTCTTCCATGTCCAAAACAACAAAATCTACTGGAAATACTAAAGTACCAACTTTAACTAGCATGTCTTCCATTATCCCTCTAGGATATTTTATTGATCGATCGGCTAGTTGTATACTTATTCTAGTTGGTTTCAATTCTCCAAGGTCTAGTTTAGCGTATAGTGAATATGGCATTAGATTTATACTAGCACCTAAGTCTGCCAATGCTTCTATTGAACTAAGACTACCCAGAAAACATGGAATTGTGAAACTTCCTGGATCAGATAATTTTTCTGGTATCTTATTCAACAGCACTGCTGAACAATTAGCATTCATAGTAACAGCCGAGAGTTCTTCCATTTTCTTTCTATTTGAGATTAGATCTTTCAAGAATTTAGCATATCTAGGCATTCCTGAAATCACATCAATGAAAGGAAGATTTACATTTATCTGTTTAAACATATCCAAGAATTTGGATTGCTCGGCTTCAAGTTTCTCTTTCTTCATTTTACTCGGGTAAGAAAGTGGTGGTTGGTATGGTTTAACATAAGGTTTAGCCTTAACTGTGTTATCTTCATTAACCTTTTCAACTACCGGTTCTTTTTCCTTATCTTGATCAGGTTGTGGCTCTTGTGGAGTAGGAATAGCTTCATCAGAAGTTACAGGTATTTCAGGTGGTTTAAGTGTTGTACCACTTCTTGTGGTAATAGCTTTAGCTGTTTCATTCCGGGGGTTAGCATTTGTATCACTAGGTAGACTTTCCGTTTTTCTTTCACCTATTAACCTTGCTAGGTTACTTACTTCTTGTTCCAGATTTTGAATAGAAGCTTGTTGATTTCTAAATGCTTGAGCATTTTGTTCATTAGTTTGTTTCTGAGATGTGAAAAATTGCGTTTGAGTTTCAACTAGCTTCGTCATCATATCTTCTAAATTCGACTTTTTATCATCGGTTTGTTGTGGTGGTTTGTTTTGAAAATTAGGTCTTTGCTGATTGTAATTATTATTTGATACTTGTTGATTGCTAGGACCTTGTTGGTTGTTGTATGGAATATTTCAGTTATAATTCTGGTTTTGATTGTAAATCGGTCTTGGCGGTTGATAATTATTCTGATAATTATTTCCAGGGCTTTGGTTTATGTATGAAATATTCTCTCTTTGTTCCATTGTTAATTCAATACTGAGACAATCTTTTGTCAAATGTGGTCCTCCACACTGCTCACAACTAATTCGTATTGAGTGTATATCCTTAGTCATCTTTTCCATTCGTCTCTCGACAGCATCTATCTTTGCAGAAATGGAATCTAAGTCATGGCTAGAATCGGCTCTAGCTGCTTTAGATGATCTAACGATATCTTTTTCTTGGTGCCACTCATGTGAGTGGGAAGCAGTGTTATTAATAATTTTGTAAGCATCAGTTTCGGCTTTCTTCATAATAGAACCACCAGCTGCTATATCTATGTCTTTCCTTGTAGTGATGTCGCATCCTTGGTAGAATATTTGTACTATTTGACAGGTGTCTAAACCATGTTGTGGACATCCTCTTAATAACTTTCCAAATCTAGTCCAAGCCTCATATAGAGTTTCATTCGGCTTCTGTGTAAACGTAACAATTTCTGCTTGAAGTCTTACGGCTTTAGATGCAGGAAAGAATTGTTTAAGAAATTTTTCAACTAAAACGTCCCATGTATCAATCGCCCCTTCAGGTAACGATTCCAACCAATCTTTGGCTTCTCCCTTTAAAGTCCAGGGAAATAACATGAGATATATCTGTTCATCCTCCACTTCTCGGATTTTAAATAGTGTGCAGATCCTATTAAAGGTACGAAGATGTTCATTTGGATCTTCCTTTGGCGCACCACTAAATTGGCATTGATTAGTCACCATGTGTAGAATTTGTCCTTTGATTTCATAATCTGGCGCATTAATGTCTGGATGAGTAATTGGGTGACCTTGGCCAGTGCGTTTAGCTCTCATTCGGTCTTCCATACTTAAAGGTTCCAGATTCTCCATAATTGAATTTGTTGAATCGGAATCGCTAGAGGATTCTGATTTAATGGTTCGTTCCTCAACAATCTCTGTTTGAATGATTGGTGGTTCTGGAGGAAAATTTAGTGGTTCAGGATCTACGAATCGTTCCTGAATATTCTCCGGATTCTCAATTGTGAGGTCGGGTTCAAAAAATGGATTATCGGAAATTTGAACTGGAGTACTTGGTCGACTGGATGACGATTCTAAAGAAAAATCAACGGTGGTAATATTTGCTAAATGTCTTAATCTAGTTACAGGTGGTGAACGTACAAAAGGTGGTGAACGTCTTGCTCGGTGCATTCACTGAATATCCTATTAGTTTTTAAAAGGAAAGAAAAATTATAATAAGTTATCCAATCAATAGACTTTTCTGATTTTGCCCACGTTTCGAATAGCCAAAAGATGCAGCAGAGGGGCAGGATTCATTTGGTCTCAATATAATTGAGGACTGTTTGGCTCCAATAACCCGGTCCACGTACAAATCCAACTATTACTACGAACCAGAAAATTTTGATGTCTATCAATTTAACCACTTAAAATAAATTTTCGTAATTTTAAGAAATTTAGATAAGAAGTAGAATAAAAATCTATGTCCTAAAACTAGAATAGCGAGAAATAAGAAAGAAAAAGAGTTCGTCGAAAAAGGTCGAAAAAGAAAAATGGTTGAAAAATAAAAGGTGACGGAAAAATAAAAGAAACTTATAAAACTTAAAAACACTTGACTAACCTAACCTTATTACTACAACTAACTTAAAATTATAATCGCAAATTGAGATTACTAATTGGAATGATAATTGATACATAGGTAAAAGTCGTCTAAAAATATTAAAGCTTACAGGAAAAACTATATCCCAAATGGAAATAACTTAAAAAGAAACTAAAACTTAAAAAGGCGTCGCAAAATTCTAAAGCACCTAAATCTTAGTCTAAAGAAAAAGCACTTAAGGAATTCTACGGCAAGGCCTAAAAATCTAGAAGTAAAAATAACTATGGCAAAAACTAAGTTTAAAACTAAATATGAGCTAAAAATACAAATATTACGCTAAAACGATTAAAAAGGGATAAAATATAAAAATATACAAAAAGTTGTAAAAATTACAATTTTTTATAAAAATATTATTTTTATATTAATTATTTATTAAAACTATTAATTTTACAATTTAATTAAACTATTTTAACTAAATAAAACAAATTAAATAAAAAGAAACTTTAAAATAAAACTAATTATAATAATAATAATTATTTAGGGTTAATAATAATAATAATTAATAATTATCCGTAATTAAATGCAGTTTAGGGTTTTTGTCGGTGTCAGAGTGTCTCCGCGAGTTGCGGTGTTCCAAGCAGCAAACCCCGCGAGTCGCGGGGTTCCAAAATTCAACTCTGGTACAGTTCAAAATTTGACTTTTTTTTTATTTTATATTTTCTGTTTAATATTTTCTGTTTTATAATCTAAAATTTTTATATAATAAAAACTTATATTTTAAAAACTAGAATAAAAATAGAACTACTTTATAATTTTATAAATAAAAATCTTAAAGCTAGATTTATATATATATATATATTTTTTATATGTTTTAAATAAAAACAAAATACTTAAATAAAACATATATAAAAATAGAGAAACTTTATAAAACTTAAATATTTAACAAAATCTTAAAAATACTTATATTTTTTTTTCTTTTTATATTTTCGAATATTTAAAACGTATTTTTATAAAAACGAATTTTAATAAAAGTAAACTAAAAATCTTTTTTTTTTAATTAATTAATTAGCGTTGCGCTTCCGGCTTTTAAGCTAAATTGTCCCCGGCAGCGGCGCCAAAAATAACTTGATGTTTCGCGAGGTGTATATAAAATACTATTAAATTTTACAAGGAAATACTATTAAATACGATACAATTTTACACAAGATATTTATTTATTTATAGAATGGATATACTTAAACCTTGCTACAACACTTATAGGCAGTGTACCTAATCGTACAGTAGTGTAGTTTTTAGTAAGTCCGGTTCGTTCCACAGGGAAAATCTTTAAACAAAGCTTAACGCTATATTAGTTTACTTTTATAAAAATACAAATATATATACAAGTAATATTATTATTATAAAGGGGGGTTTTTACCGTTTAATGACCGGTTTGTCGATTTTAAAACTTTAGTCGCAGTTAAAACCAAATGTAAAATATTAAAAATAAATACATGACTTAAATTAAAGCGTAAAGTAAATAACGATAATGAAATTACGAATAATAAAAGTGCGATAAAATAAACTTGCGATAATTAAAAAGTACGATAATTAAAAGTGCAATTAAATACAATAACAATAAAAATGCGATAATTAGAAGTGCAATTAAATATAAAATAAAGGAAATTAAATATGAAATAATAGAATTATGCTTATTTAAACTTCCGTAATCATGATGTTTGACGTGTTGATTTTAGTTTTATGCCCATGGGTTAATTGTCCTTTGTCCTGGATTATTTAATATGTCCGTCTGGTTTTTGTCCATAACAGTCCATCAGTCATAAATATAAAGTGCGAGTGTCCTCGTCAAATTATTCTTATACCCGAAGTTAAATATTCCAACTAATTGGGGACTTAAACTGTAACAAGATTTTAATACTTTGTTTAATAATTACACCAGGATGTCGACTGAGTGTAACCCAAGGTTTTAATATTTTGTTATCAATTATACCAAGTGTCCTTGTACATAATTTCACCCCTGTTTTAATTATTCTAGTGGCTATTAATCCATTCCCGTATCCGGTTAAATGAACGATTATTCGTACATATAAATACCCCGCCCATCGTGTCCGATCGAGTGTATATGGTAATTTATAGGGACGCCCAATTGTAAATCTTTATATTAACATTAACAAACTATCATTTAGTTAAACAAATATAAAGCCCATTAATAGCCCATAGTCTAATTTCCACAAGTGTCGTTCTTTTGTCCAAACCCCAATTATGGTACAAAGCCCAATTACCCAATTTTAGTAATTAGCCCAACATCATGATTACTTCGGATTAAATAAGCATAATAATAACTTAGCTACGAGACATTAAATTAAAAAGGTTGAACATAACTTACAATGATTAAAAATAGCGTAGCGTTACACGGACAGAATTTCGACTTACACCCTTACAACATTTACTAACATACCCTTATTATTAGGATTTAAAATTAAAATTAAAATTAAAATTAAAATATAAATTATATATATATATATTTACGTATATATTGAGAGAGAGATAGATATATGTTGATTTTTTGCGATCAGAATTCGTTTGCTTTTATAGGGAGTTTCAGAATTTGGGGCTCCGCGACTCGCGGCCCTTTTTGCCTTCAAACTCCGCGAGTCGCGGAGTTTGAAAATACAGCTCACTCCATTTTGGCTCTTTGTTTACCGATGGTTTATTATATAAATATAATATATATATAATTTATATAATTAATTATATATTATATTATATTTATATACATAGTTAACTTGTAATTTTTAGTCCGTTGCGTCGAGCGTTGAGAGTTGGCTCTTTGCGTTTTGAATCTTGTACTCTTGTAATTTCGAGACGTTTCTTATCAATAATTGGAACCTCTTTGATTGTCTTTTGTACTTTTGAGCTTTTTGGTCGTTTGCGTCTTCAATTCGTCGAATCTGTCTTTTGTCTTCACCTTTTATTATTTAAACGAATATCACTTGTAAATAGAACAATTGCAACTAAAAGCTTGTCTTTCTCGAGGAATAATGCTATGAAATATATGTTCGTTTTTAGCATTATCAATAATTATCTTAAATATCATACTTTACTGGAAAAATAATTATATAGCTTAATTAGCCTTTTTACTTTTTTTTATAAATATATATGTATACCTTATATATATATATATATGTATGTATTAATAAACTGTTTTAATTAATTAAAATATAAAAACGTATTATAAATCAGAAAAATATTTTTCCTAGATCTCATATTACTTATTAATAATTAACATGCATAATTAATAATTAAATAACCTTAATATATATTTATTATGTATTTGTTTATGTTTCGGCTGAATATGATACAAACAATTTTTTAAAAATACAAAAACTAATTGTTTTTCTGAAAATTCAATTTTTATAAAACACATTCATCATGATAATAATTATCATGTAAAAAGTTATATTTAATTAAGCATGCAACAAATTAAAAAAATTATTATTGTTGTTGTTGCTTTCAGTCGAAAAAAAAACAAAGAAAAGAAAGAAAAAAACGAAAAAAGAAAGAAAGAAAAACTCACAAAATTTTTAGGGTTTTTGAGAGCTCCAAATTTGTGAATGAAAGATTATGAGGTATTGTGGGGTTTTTATAGTTGAAAAATACTTGAGCTTCAAGAAAATACATTCCATTTAAAAATACAAATTAATTTCCTTTTTTCTTTTTTTTTTCTTTCGACCAACTAGGCCTTTTTATTTTTATTTTTTATTTATTATTAAAAAGAACATTCTAGAATTGTTATATATTATTTAGTTATTTATTTGAATTATCAGATTTATATATATATATATATATATATATATATATATATATATGTGTGTGTGTGTGTGTGTGTGTGTGTGTGTGTGTGTGTCGACACATATAAATACATAAATATTTATTTTATAAATTTTACATTTATAACACATTACTTAATTATTTTATATATATATACTCATATTGATATTTTATTTATATTTTATTTACACTAATAAAGAGTATATACATTTTAATACGTAATATATACATTTAATAATAATAATAATAATAATAATAATAATAATAATAATAATAATAATAATAATAATAATAATAATTAGGGTTAGGGTTAGGGTTACATTAAATAATTAGGGTTTTAGGGTTTAGTTTATTAGTTACGAATATTAATTACTTCCTTTAATTCGTCCGGATAACAACCCTAATAGGTATATAACCGAAATATAAAACAGCAATGAAACCCTAGGGGCATTATAGTCAATTCAGAGTGGAAAAATGAGGGTTGTTATAGTACCTCCCCGTTAATTTAAACTTCGTCCCGAAGTTTCAGGAAGACTTCTCTGATGTAGCAGCGATTGGAAAAAGATGAGGATATTTCCGCTTCATCTGGTCTTCACGTTCCCAGGTATACTCGGGGCCTCTTCGTGAATTCCAACAGATCTTAACAATAGGAATAGAGCTTTGTTTCAAGCTTTTACCTCACGATCCATAACCTCTATCGGTTCTTCAACAAGATGCATTTTATCATCTATGCGGATATCATCCAACGGAACAATAAGTGTATCATCAACAAGATACTTTTTAAGATTTGAGACATGAAATACATCATGCACATTATTAAGCTCAGAGGGTAATTCCAACCGATACATCACAGGACCAACTCTTTCAATAATCTTGAAAGGTCCTACATAACGTGGACTTAATTTGCTTCGCTTACCAAAATGAACGACGCCCTTCTAAGGGGATACTTTCAACATGACTTTATCACCAACTTAGAATTCTAAATCTTTCCGACGTTTATCAGCATAGCTCTTTTGTCGGCTGCGGGTAGTTTCCAATTGTTTCTTAATCTGAACGATCTTTTCGGTAGTTTCATGAATAATTTCTGGACCAGTTAGATGTCTGTCCTCTAACTCATTCCAGCATAATGAGGATCTACATTTTCGTCCGTATAAGGCTTCAAAAGGTGCAGCCTTAATACTTGAGTGATAGCTGTTATTATATGAAAATTCAACTAACGGTAAGTGTCTATCCCAACCTTTGCCGAAATCAATTACACAAGCACGTAGCATATCTTCCATTGTTTGAATGGTTCGTTCACTTTGACCATCGGTTTACGGATGATAATCTGTACTCATGTCGAGTTGAGTTCCAAGAGCAGATTGCAAAGTTTTCCAGAATCTAGAAACAAATCGACTGTCGCGATCCGAAATAATTGAGATAGGAACTCCATGACGTGAGACAATCTCTTTAATATAGAGTTGTGATAATTTCTCTATCTTGTCAGTTTCCTTGATCGGTAAGAAATGTGCAGATTTAGTAAGACGATCAACTATGACCCAAATAGTATCATTACCGTTGGAAGTCTTAGGCAACTTAGTAACGAAATCCATAGTGATACATTCCCACTTCCACTGCGGAATATCCGGCTGTTGAAGTAAACCAGACGGCTTTTGAAGCTCGGCCTTAACTTTCAAACAAGTAAGGCACTTGCTCACATAATCAGCAATGTTAGACTTCAGATTAGGCCACCAATAAAATTCTTTCACATCGTGATACATTTTACTGGATCCCGGGTGAATAGAATACCTAGTCTTATGTTCTTCATCCAAGACTAGTTCTCGAAGATTTTCGAAAATTGGGACCCAAATTCGGTTATTGAAATACCTTGTTCCGTTTCCCTTGAGTTCGAGTTGCCTTTCGAGACCCTTCAGTCCCTCAATTTGGACATTCTCTTCCTTCAATGCCTCAAGTTGTGCTTCTCGAATTTGAGATGTAAGATTCGTACGAATACGTATATTTAAAGCTCGGACTCGAATCGGTTTGACACAATCCTTTCTACTAAGGGCATCGGCTACTACATTCGCCTTGCCAGGATGGTATCGAAGTTCACAATCGTAGTCATTTAATAACTCAATCCAACACCTTTGCCTCATGTTTAATTGCTTCTGGTCAAAGATATGTTGAAGACTTTTATGATCGGTATACACCGTGATTCTAACCCCATAGAGGTAATGTCTCCACATCTTTAATGCAAATACCACGGCTCCTAATTCCAGGTCATGTGTGGTATAGTTCTTCTCATGTTTCTTCAACTGTCAAGATGCATAGGCAATAACCTTTTCACGTTGTATCAAAACACATCCGAAACCTTGATTCGAGGCATCACAATAGACTACAAAATCATCGGTACCTTCAGGCGATGACAGAATCGGGGCTGTGGTCAATTTATCCTTCAGAATCTTGAAAGCAGATTCCTGTTCTTCGGACCACTCAAACTTCTTCCCCTTATTAGTTAGCTTGGTAAGAGATTTAGCTAGAATTGAAAAATCCTTGATAAACCTTCGATAATAACCAGAAAGTCCCAAAAATTGGCGAATTTATTTCGCACTCTTAGGCACTTCCCAATTATAAATAGCGGTGATTTTTGCTGGATCGACATGTATTCCCTTACTATCAACTACATGTCCGAGAAATTGAACTGTTCGTAGCCAAAATTCACACTTGGAGAACTTAGCGTACAATTGTTCCTTCTTTAAGAGTTCTAGAATCAATTGCAAGTGTTGCTCATGTTCCTTCTCACTCTTGGTGTAGATCAGAATGTCATCGATAAAGACGATCACGAACTTGTCAAGATAAGGCTTGCATACACGGTTCATTACATCCATGAATACCGCAGGAGCATTGGTTAAACCAAAAGGCATGACAAGAAACTCATAATATCCGTAACGAGTTCGGAAAGCAGTCTTAGAAACATCAGTTTCCTTGACTCTAAGCTGATGGTAATCGGACCTAAGATCAATTTTCGAATAGATGCTGGACCCTTACAATTGGTCAAACAGGTCATCAATGCGCGGGAGAGGATAACGATTTTTGATGGTTAGATTGTTGAGTTCACGGTAATCAATACACATCCTCAACGTGCCATCTTTCTTCTTGAAAAATAGAACGGGTTCTCCCCACAGAGATGAGCTAGGACGAATGAAACCTTTATCCAAAAGTTCTTGGAGTTGGTTAGATAATTCTTTCATCTCTGGTGAAGCTAATTGGTATGGCGCCTTTGCAATAGGTGCAACACCGGGGGTTAAATCGATCTGAAACTCAACCTGTCGTTGGGGAGGGAGACCATGGAGTTCATCAGGAAATACTTCAGGAAAGTCTCTAACTATCGGTACATCTTCAATGCGCTTCTCTTCTGATTCGACTTCCTTAACATGAGCCAAAATGGCTTGGTATCCCTTCATTAGATACTTACAGGTCTTGATGCAAGAGATGATGTTGAGTTTGGAACCACTCATCTCCCCTTGAACAATTAAGGTTTCCCCATTTTCAAGAGGTATGTTAATGGTTTTCTCATAACACATGATTGTAGCTCTTAATGGCCGTAACCAATCCATCCCTATGACTACATCAAAACTCCCTAATTCGACTGGCAATAGGTCGATCTTAAAATGTTTGTCGGCTAAAACCAGATCACAGTTTTTATACACATTGTCTACTTTCATAACCTTACCGTTTGCTACTTCTACAAGACACTTAATTTCTAAGGCTTGTGGTTTTTCAGCGAATAAGGCACAAAACTCAGTAGACACATAACTTCTATCGGCACCGAAATAGAATAAAACGGTAGCATAGAAGTTGTTAACAAGAAACGTACCCGTTATCACTTCATCATCATCACGGGCTTCTTCAGTAGTCATCACAAAAGGTCGGCTTTTAGCATTAGCATTCCCCATGTTGCCTTTTTTCTTCAGACACTGGCTGTGAAAATGCCCTTTCTCACCACATTCATAACAAGTTGGAACTACTGCATTGGCTTTTGTTGCAGGAGTATCCGTTGGAGAAACTGCAACTCTACAATTCTTGGCTATATGGTCAATCTTCTTGCACTTTGTGCACTCAACCTTGCACCATCCAGAATGGTGTTTCTCACAACGCTTACAGAAAGGTTGTTTTCCAGAGTATCCTCCTTTTGAGTTATCGGAAACTTCCTTATTCGAACCTTGGCCTGATCCCTGAGCAGGTTCAAACTTCCTCTTGCCTTCATTTGACTTAGCCTCGGCTTACTTATTTGCCGTGGCTTTCCTCCTCTTAGCCATCATGAGGTTTTGAGCCATTAGTATCACTACATCTAGAGTCTCCTTACAAGCAGCAATGACATTTTCCGGAATCTCGTCAGGAAGACCTTCCATGTACCACTTTATCTTTTTCTGCTCGGTTGGTACCATCTCTGGACACAAGGTCACCAACTCTATAAACCTGTTGGTATAAGCTTCAATGTCAGTTCCTTTTACCTTCAATTCCCAGAACTCAACTTCCAGCTTTTGAATTTGGTTTCGCGGACAGAATTTTTCCGTCATTATTCGCTTCAGAACAGGCCATGGGATGGCATTTGCAGCATCTAGCCCCACAGTTTGGGCATAGCCATTCCACCATGTTAGAACTAAGTCACTTAGCATGTGGGTGTCATACTTCACTCTGTCGGCGTTACAAAAATGGATTCAATCTTTTTGAACCAACGAGTTAGTTCTACAGCTTCTTCACTCCCTTTAAAAGACGGAGGCTTGCAATTCATAAACTCCTTGTAACTGCAAGAAGTTGGAGGATTTCCTTGGTTGTTCCCATGGTTGTTGTTATGATTGCCTTGTGCAGCGGCCAACAGCTGTTGGAATTGTTCAGGAGTCAAAGAGGCATTCGGAATGTTGGTAGCACCTTGGGTTGATTGAGCCATCGTTCTTCAATACATAAATACAGTATTAGTTGAAGAGTTCGTGGTGCTAATAAATGATAAATTTGATAAATGCACAAGGTTCACACAACAAAATACAACCAAATAGATATATCCAAACAGATATGAGTAAGATATGATAGGAGCAACAAGACGGAATCAAAATACTTGAATTAAACCATAAAAACCACTAGTTTTACATGTATCAAAGAAAACCAAGGTAACTTAGGCATATGCCTTTACATAAACATCGAAAATGGAAATGAATAAGAATCCTAAGATCTAATCTTTCTTAGGTGATGGAGGCTTGAAACGATCCTTAATGTACCCCTTGAAGTACATTACAAACTTCTCTAATTTCTCCAGTGCATAATGCTGACGGTCGTGCTCTCTCTCTTGCCTAGCAAACATCACGGAGAACTTGTCATAGACTCTTTTTACGTCACTGTCTGTATAGTCCATGCGCTTCTCCATCTTAGCCAAACGTTCGCGGAACGTATCTCTCAAAGTTACAGTGCGACTCTGTAGATTCATGATATCACACTGAACCAAGGCATGGTCATACTCAGAGTAAACAAACTCAGAAGCTTTTGGCTTCTTGGATGAACTAGCACCATCAGTAGCGGGAGTCTCCGGCTCCTTCCTCTTAGGTGATGGAGTCTTAGTAATAGGAGGTTCAACTTCCTTTTCAGAGTCATCCTCTAAACTGCAGATAACTCCAAGACCATTATAAGCCGGATCAACATTCTCATCAGCTGGTTCCCAAAATACTTCTTCCTCTTCGGGTTCGGACACTTCCTCGGGTTCCCCCTCGGAATCATCTTCACCTTCAATGTGTTCTTCAATTTCTTCATCATTACCCTCATCATCCCCATCATAATCATTTTGAGGTTCTTCCTTCACCGTTGAGTGTGGTGGAGTGGCAGGTGTATAGACCGGAGATGCGGGTGGAGTAGTCGGTCGGTAAATTGGAGATGTTGGTGGAGAAACGGGTCCATAAGCGGGAGTGTGAACAGATCTCTCCATATCAGATTCTTCGGAGTCAGAAATAACGATCAGGTTGTGGCTCTACATCCTAAAAGAAAGGTAAGAGAGAAATCAGAATGTTTCTAAGGTAGACGTAAAAGCATGAAAAGGAATTAATAGGGAAATGCACTAAAATCTTAAGTCAGGAAAGGTTATAGTCCTAAAGATTGCTAAGGCACCCTAACTAGCACATAAGGCACACATAAATGCAATCCTGATTATCTATAACTAACCTTGATCTGATACCAATCTGTCATACCCCCAAAAATGGCCTGGGGTAAATTTGACTTTTCCAATATCATCACATGGTTAAATAAATGAGAACGAATCTAAATGAGGTGTTTAATAAAATCAGAAATTTAATTGCAGCGGAAAATGAATTGTTTTACATGGTAAACCCAAATGTAATAAATGTTTAACAAATGATCAGATATAATAAATGCGAACTTCAATGCAACAACAGGCAAGCAACATAGGGCAGCACATAAGCTATTCTTCACCTGAGACAAACATGCTTAAAATGTCAACACAATGGTTGAGTGAACATCATAGGTTTAATAATTAATAAGTTTTAGACCACAAGATTTATTTCAAAACATCAAAATATTCAATATGCCATGAGTTATAATATCGAGCTAAACATAAACCCCTGACACTGCGCGTGTGTCGGTAATCATTATTATGTACCCCCCTGATGATCGGTCAATGGGTAGAGACGTCACTCTCAATAGGCCTACTCACAATAATTAAACTTGCAATATTTTAATTCCAGCAATTAACGATATTATGGCGGGGATTTGCATGTAAGATTACAAGTTAACAATAGTCTCATGAAGTTGCATATCAAAAAGTTTAGGCACTTGTGTCTAAATTGTAAATCATTTAAAAGCAAGCATGTGTCTCACCCCAAGATTTATAAAATACATTAAAATATGTAAAAGCGGGGCTATGAGTTCACCTTAGTAGCACAAAAGAGTTATTCCACAAGAGAATTGAATTGAACGAAAGAATATGATCGGAATCTCAACCTAGAGATAGAATGTACGATCAGATATCGCCTAAAAGACTTAAGTATAATAATTTTTAATAATGATGGTTTTCTAAATTAATTTCCATTTTCAGAAAAGTTACTATTTATGGAAAGTTTCCACTTACAGTAACTTTCTAATTATAGAAAGTTCGGGTTATAGTCTATAACAAGACATTGTACACCTTTACTCAAATCTCGTTGCTATCATACAAGTCACTCTGATAGTCAGTTGTTACCGGGCGCCCAGGATTCTTGACCAGAATCTATGTCATGGCATTCGAAATCCACAAGCGGTTCCCATTAGGCAACAAGGACCACCCTAGGCCATATGTAGCGGTGAGGTTTGTATACAGTGCACGTCATCTTAATTATAACCTTCACATATTATAGGTGTATAATCTTTTATTATATAGTTAAGTTAATTATATGTATATAGTTATTTTAGTATTATATAACTATTAATAATTTAATAATTATATATGTATTATTATCCAAGCTATTATTACTAACTTATCATGGATTAATTAATATTTATAATTTACTAATCATTATCTAATACAATACATATAACATAAATGTGTTATATTATTTATTACTTAATTTACAAGATACTTAATAATATAGTATTTTATTAACTCAATATTATCCATAAATACTTAAATAATTAATTAAATACCTAATAATCATATAAATAATTTTTATGGACTTAGTTAATTATAAAAATCAGTAGAAAAATTTTGGAAAGTAATTTTATTACTATTTTGCAATTATATTTGTTTCCATTCTTAATTTAATCACAAAACAATTTTAATTCTATATAAAATATTAAATAAACATAAATAATTATTTTTAAAATTTTTATAAGTTTTTTACAGTCAATTAATATGTAGAAAATTATTAAATAAAAGCTTTCTTTATTTTTACAATTATTTCCTTATTTACCTCCTATTTACATAATAATAGTGTTTAATTATGTAATAATTACTAATTCAACTAATAAATTAATATTTATATTTTTCTCAGATCTAGAAAATGTTTAAGAACTCAGAAAAATTATTTATTATATTTTATTTACTGTACATATTTTTATTACAAATTTCACCTAGTTTCCTTAATTAAATAATACATAATTAGAAATTAATTTTTATAAATTATATTCTGACCTAAATAATTAACTTAAATATCATAATTTACGGGAAAAATATTTATATAGATTAATTAGCCATTTTCCTATTTTTTCTATAAATATATATGTATACCGTATATATATGTATACCGTATATATATGTATTAATAAAGTCTTTTAATTAATTAAAATATAAAAACGTAATATAAATCATAAAAATTATTTTTTCTAGATCTCATATTACTTATTAATAATTAACATGCATAATTCATAATTAAATAACCTCAATATATATTTATTATGTATTTGTTTGTGTTTCAGCCGAATATGATACAAACAATTTTTTAAAAATACAAAAACTAATCGTTTTTCTGAAAATTCAATTTTTATAAAACACATTCATCATGAAAATAATTATCATGTAAAAAGTTAGATTTAATTAAGCTTGTAACAAATTAAAAAAATTATTATTATTGTTGTTGCTTTCGGCCGAAAAAAAACAAAGAAAAGAAAAAAAACGAAAAAAGAAAGAAAGAAAGAAAGAAAAACTCACAAAATTTTTAGGGTTTTTGAGAGCTCCAAATTTGTGAATGAAAAATTATGAGGGATTGTGGGGACCTCGAGAAGCTCAGAACGATCAATGAATTCGTTAAACATTCTAGCACGCCCTTCTTTAAATTCACAATTAAGTCTTTCATCACGAAATCTAACCTCATTGAAATCACCACTTAAAACCCATGCCACTTCCTCAAACCTCAGCAACATATCAAGGTTTTCCCAAAATTTCATTTTATTTGTGTCGTCGTGTGGACCATATACATTTACCACCGCTAGCTCTTTATCAATACCAACCGAATGTCCTTTGATAGCTAGATAAAAATCATTACTCACAGCTTGATTTGTTTTGAAAATACCTACATCCCAAATTATCATTTGACCCCCGAACTTTCAGTAGCCGCCTTCTGTACATAACCTACATTATCTAAACCCCACAACAGTTGTACCCATCGATCACCAACTTCCTGTAATTTAGTTTCTTGCAGGAGTAAAATGTTTGATTTCTCGCGTTTACAAATTCATTGAACCCACCCAAATTTTCCATCACGATCCTTAATATTATGTGTTATGATCTTCATTAAGAAACTGAGGATGCGAAAAATCGAATATCGGGTTTCAGGATCTATCCTTCCACCTCACTCCAATTTGTTCGCTAAAAGTCTCAAAATTCTTACTGACACTACAACTGGATTTTTAGGTTGATTATTCATAATAAGGCTTCTTGCTAACACATGGAAAGAGTTATTAGAATTAGGAATCTTACTTCTTTTCTTGTGAATCTTCCTTGCAATCCTTTTCATATTGAGGAATCTTGAAGAGGCCTTCCAGTTACGAATATATCTCCACGTTTTCCATCGTTTCGAAAAGGAAGGGTGCTATTCGAAGTTGTGTTATTGTTGTTCCTGGAGTTTCCCTTCGTGCTGCCCCTTTGCTTTGCTGATGGCTTTTGATTTTTTAGGGCTGGAATGTTGCGATCATCACCAAATGTATCCTGATTAATGAAATGAAGAAAGCCCAATAGACCGTCATTTGAATCGTCTATTTCATTTGGCCCATCAGGAAAAGAGTTTGCTGTATGCTTATTAGTGTAATTGGGTTCCTCTTCATGTGATCCATTTACATCCTGGTCGGTATAACAATTAGGCCCATCTTCATGTGGCCCACTGGAGGTGTCATCGTTATTGGGCTTATAAGAAGAGTCAGGCTTGTTTAGGTTAACTGGCCCCATATGTGAATCATGTTTAGCCGTATCATCACCTATCCCCAAATTGTAATTTTTGCCATCTGCCCAATCATCATTTAGGGTTCCCGAAGCGTCAAGATTTTCTTTGGAAGTTGCACCATCATTGGCATGCAAGAACTTGTCTGTCAGTCGAAATCCGGTAGAATTTTCAGATTCCATATTATTCACCAGAAAAACGTTTTCCTTTCGGAGGACATCGGGGTCATCTGACTCGATCAAATTCGTGAGTTTATCAAATTCTTCTTTCTCCTCATCGTTGCTCCAATTACTCCCATCAGTATCTTCCACCTCGACTTCTAAGACATCATCAATTTGTTCCTTCATGCTAACATAAGGGACTGTATTACCCTTCCGAACACTAACTATTTCATTTATGAATTCACCCCAGACTTTAATTAACACTCTACTAATCAAAAGATTCTGATCCCGATTATCTTCTAACTTGCAGTTATGAAAGTCAAAGGTATACCCCACCACTTGACAATGCTGCCAAAAGTTTTTTCATTCCACCAATTCACCAGAACAGTTGAAATATTTAGCCAAGACAATCTACCAAAAGGACCAAGGTTGTCATCCCACAACCTGATGTTGTTGAGCCAATGGCGTAGATAATGATCCTTATTGTTTATGATGTTTTGAGCTGCCTCTTTAGAGTTAAGATTGTGACAACCCGGAAATTTACGACCAAATTTAAACTTTAATCTTTATATATATTCTCGACACGATAAGCAAAGTTTGTAAGTTGAATCTCAAGAATTTTAAACTGTGTTCATACACTCATTTAACCTCGACCAAATTCCAATGATTCACGAACCATTATATGAACGAACATGATTATATATGTATATGTGTATATATTATAACTTGAAAACATTAACAAAGTATTAGACGTATAATACTTTATATAAACGTAATTATTTCAAAATATATTCTAATAGTTATCAATGGAATTAAAAGATGATATCAAATGATTGAATTATTAGTTACATTGAATTATAATTACGAGTCTCTGTTAAGAGGTCCACTATGATTTGAGAAATCTATTCTTTTTAACAGTATTCGGAATAATTGGTAAAGTGATTTATTAGAAGGAACAAAAGTGTCAATTAACGGGAACTAGACAAGGGTTAGTGGATATTCCCGTTTGATTTTCAATTTATGCTTTACAATAATTGTCTCGTGACTTTTGATAAGATAAACTATTAAACTTGTATATTAATTAACGTAGAAGTAAAATTGTAGAATATAAATAACTTAGAAGATGGATATCGACAAGTTAAGTAAATTAACGTTTTACATTAAAATGATCTTATATGTTTATCTAACCTTTAGACGTTATATCACGTTGCACCAACAAACGTTAAGAACTTGAAACCTATGAAAAGTATATTTAATTTTATTTCTCTAAAATGTTTTACGATATAACAACCTCTACTAAAATAAATTTTTAGTAAAATGATTCTTAAAAATACTTAGTTTTGGAAAATAAAGTTTTCATATTTATTTAATATTATTTCAAACGTACAAAAACAATTTTTAAAGAACTTTATTAGTTAAACGTTTTATAAGATAATTTGTTCATAAGTTTTAAGGAACTAATTAAAGCTTGTAATATAAATTATATATATATATATATATATATATATATATATATATATATATATATATATATATATATATATATATATATATATTGTTTCAAAAACGTAAAACGTGATACGACATGATATTTTCTATTACTTAAACGTTTTGAACTTTGAAATATAATTAGATAGATATTTCAATTATATATAAGATATGCAAAATTATATTTTGAAGTAAGAATATATATATATATATATTACAAATGCGTTAATGTATAATTTAAAACATTTTGATATTATTAAACGTATTTTAAATAAACAGCGAGCCCCTGATTTATAGAAGTAAATGACCACAACGCTCAAATATATAAGTTACATTTATTATAATATGATTCACCGACGTTAAAGTCTAATTTTTGTAAAAGGTACACGTCGCCTAACGAAAAGTGTTAGTTATCTAAGCGTATGAATATGCGTTCGAGAAACCGAAAACGGGACATTAGTCGTGTAACAATGTACGAGTCATTGGAACTAAATTTATAAGTTAACTATGAATATAAATATAATATAATATATAATTAATTAGATAAATTAAATATATTATATATATATATTATTAATAAAAACCGTCGGCACAAAGAAACAAGCGATTGTGGGCTGGCAACAAGAGCCATGCGATCGCATGGCTATGTGCCTTGAATCCCATGCGATCGCATGGGAGGTCTGGACAATTCAGGTTCTATAAAACGCAAAGTCTGGTGCCGAATTCATTCATATTTCATCAATCTATCTCTCTCGCATATATATATATATATATATATATATATATATATATATATATATATATATATATATATATATATATATATATATATATATATATATATATTTATATATATATTTATATTATTATTATTATTATTATTATTATTATTATTATTATTATTATTATTATTATTATTATTATTATTATTATTATTATTATTATTATTATTATTATTATTATTATGAGTAATAATAATATTATTATTAGTAGTGATAGGATTATTATTAGTATTATACATAAAATACTACGACAAGGTTCTGCCCGCGTGATTTCAAAATGAGTTTTTCGAGTAGGATAGGGCTAAGAAAATTATGGGTTATAGCTATGGAGGTGATGGGTATGGTTCATGGGTATGCTCATGAGGTCAATCTAGTGTTTATCGTCTCCGTTGCGTCTATGTACTTTTTCTGCAATATTAAATCTCAATATTGATACGTAAGCGCTCATAATTTAATTTTTACATACTAATAGTGTATCCCTGACTAGTGCTCGAGTATATAGGATTATGCATACTTGTACTTGTGATATTGCCTTTAGTTAGGTTATGTTGAATCCTGAATTAGTTACATATGCGGTTGAGATAATGTATAAGATATGCATGTCGTTGGAAAGCTAGCAAAAAATTAAGAACTTTTCATTTAGATATCGAATGGTTTCGATGAACAGATTTGGAGTTATAGTCAATTGAAATTGGTATTATTATTAAAAATGATTATTATTATCGTCGTTATTATCGTCGTTCTAGTTTTATCTTATTGTTATTATTATTATTATTATCTTTATCAATAAAAGAAATTATCATTAAAAATTGTTATTTTTATTATTATTACTATCGTTATTATCGTTAAAGTTATAATAATAATTATTATTATTATTATTATTATTATTATTATTATTATTATTATTATTATTATTATTATTATCTAATTATTATTATTATTATTATTATTATTATTATCATTATTAATATATATATCATTATTTAAAAGTGGTTATTGTTATTATTATTATTATTATATTATCATTAAAATAATTATTAGTATTATCGTTAATAATGTCATAGTAATTATCAATAATAGTATTATTGTAATTAAAACTAATATTAGTGACACCTAATTATTTTGATTACTATTATTATCATTATTATGAAAATGATATAAAAGACGATTAAAAACTATTAAACGAAACGATTAGGAAATAATGAGTATGAGTATCATGATGAAATTAAAATATTATAAGATATTGATTTAGATAAAATTATCATTCTTATTATTTTTTTATCATTAATGTTATTATTAAAAGTATCGTTAGTATTAAAACTATCATTTTAACAAAAATTATCATTTTAATAGAAATGTCATTGTTATTATAAAATATCATTATTATTATCATTTTAAATAGAATTATTATTTTAAAGTTAATATTAAAAAGTATCGTAAATATTAAAGTTATCATAATTAGAATTTTCATTTTATCATAATATCATTTTTAGTAATTATAAATATTGATATTTTATTAATAGAATAATAATAATTATTATTACAAAATAATACAACTTTTACTTATTATTATGAACAATGTTATTGTTATCAAATAAATATGTAATACAGATAATATAATTACCTTAACCTATCATAATATTTTATGAACTTTATTACTTAAGATATATAAAAGTATATCTTTGTATAAAATTTTATTTATTAAAAAATGAATTATATTATTTACTCTAATAATTCTTTTAAATATATTTAATAAATATAAATCGTATACTTATACTATATAATAATTATGTATAAATTTTGGAAATCATTTTGAGTCAATTTGACTTTTGCTGACTTTTGCATATTAGTCTCAAGCATTAGGATTGTGATACACTACGACTTGACCTAAATTGTTAGACAAATATTGACCAACATATAAATATATATAATTAATATAGGTTCATGAATTCGAGGCCAACCTTGCACTTATTCAATGACGTTATATGTATTTTTACTACGAAATACAGTATGGTGAGTTTCATTTGCCTTTTTACCCTTTATATTTTTTAGCTGAGAATACATGCGCAATTTTTATAACTGTTTTACGAAATAGACACAAGTAATTGAAACTACATTATATGGGTGAATGATCGAAGCCGAATATGCCCCTTTTGCTTGGTAGCCTAAGAATTAGTAAACCGATCTACTAATTGACGCGAATCCTAAAGATAGATCTATTGGGCCTAACGAACCCCATCCAAAGTACCGGATGCTTTAGTACTTCGAATTTATTTTTATCATGTCTGAAGGATTTCCCGGAATGATAGGGGATATTCTTATATGCATCTTGTTAATGTCGGTTACCAGGTGTTCACCATATGAATGATTTTTGTCTCTATGCATGAGACGTATATTTATGAGAACTGGAAATGAAATTCTTGTGGTCTATTAAAATGATGGAAATGAATGATTATGATAAACTAATGAACTCACCAACCTTTTGGTTGACACTTTAAAGCATGTTTATTCTCAGGTGATAAAGAAATCTTCCGCTGTGCATTTGCTCATTTTAAAGATATTACTTGGAGTCATTCATGACATATTTCAAAAGACGTTGCATTCAAGTCGTTGAGTTCAATAGAGATTATTATTAAGTAAATGACAGATTAGATCATTTATAGTTGGATATTATGAAATGGTATGCATGCCTGTCAATTTTCGATGTAAAGAGAGTTTATCTTTTAAAAACGAATGCAATGTCTGAAAAATGTATCATATAGAGGTCAGATACCTCGCGATGTAATCAACTATTGAGAATCTTTTATAATGTATATGAACGGGTCCTTTCAAAGATGATCATCATATCATACCCACCGAGATACTTGATGTTAATATCATTTAAGCCTTCAACCATACATAAAGTGTGATGGCCCCGTCAATACACTTAACGGCTCCATCACTTGGTCCCACAGCTTGATCGAACTTAAATGAATTTAATAAATGACATTGCATCCTTTTATTTCATAAGTTTCTCAAAAAGGAAATATACCATAAATATGTAGTTTAAGTAACTCAACATATTAAATACCAAAGTTGACATTAAAACATTGTCAACAAAACCCACAAGTTTAAATTATTTCAAAAATAGAATGCAAGTTCAAAGTTTCATAATTGTTTAATAAAATCTGCCCAAATGCATGCAGACTCTTCTAATACAGCGGAAGCATCAAACAAACTCAAGTACCTACGAAAACATGTGAGTAAACTGTCAACAAAAATGTTGAGTGAATTATAGGTTTAAATAAACGTATAAGCTTTAGACCACAAGATTTAAAATGTTAGAAAACATAAAACATTATTCCATTATCAATGAGCCACCTGGTAAACACTTAACCCTTTATTTACCCTTGCCAAACACAATAATAATATACACTGAACAAGTGTATCTACAACAAAATACGAAGTACTAAACATTTCGATTATAAATTGCTAGCGCGATTAGCTCGAAATGGGGTTGTCAAACCCGAACGATCTATCCGTAGGATTCGCGTTCACCAGTAGAAACCAGTGATTACAGTTACCAGACTAGGGAATATTTTTGTTCAACTCATAACGAATAATTTAAATTTAATTGTCACTTGTGTCTAAATGTAAAATAAAATGCATGTAATCACATCCCAAAAATATACTTTGAAAAGTATGTAAAAACGGGACTATAACTCACCTTAAAGCAAATGAAGTAACCAGAAAAAAGTGCGAAAATCAATGAAGTAAAGTGATCAAGTATGATCACAACGCCGACCTATAAATAAAGTAGGTGGATATAAATAACTAACTTAGGTCAAGTCTTAGTATGATAGCTATTGTACATGTTGCAAGTAGACATAGAACAACACTCAACATGCATCGGTTTGATCGGAACAGCGTACGGACACACACTTTCTATTTTTAGAAAGTTTCTATTTTTAGCAGGTTTCCATTTTTGAAAAGTTTCTATTTTAGGAAAGTTTCTATTTTAGGAAAGTTTCTATTTTAGGAAAGTTTCTATTTTTGGAAAGTTTCTAAATTTAGAAAGTTTCCATATTTAGAAAGTTGTTATTTTTGAAAAGTTTATAAGTTAGGAAAGTTTCCTTAATTAGAAAGTCAACAAAAGTCAACTGAAAGTCAAAGTCAACCGAAAGTCAACTCAAAAGTCAACCTTGGTCAAACATAGTCAACGTTAATTTTAAAAGTATAAGTTATATTAATAATATAAGTTATAATATTATTTAAAGTCATATATGTATAATTATGTCATAATATAAGTTTACTTAAATTAAATTGAATTATTAAAGTTAACATAAGTTTAAAAGACATAATTAATATAACATAAGTATTTAATTAAGTAATTAAATATTAATCATAATATAAGCATTATTAATTAATAATAGATTTTAAATCATATCATAAGTATTATAAATTAATAATGAATTATTAATCATATCATAAGTTTCTAATTATAATTATTAAATCATAAGTATTTAATAATTAAATTATAATTAAATAATAACTAAGCCTTATAATAATTAAATAATTAATTAATTATTATTATAAGTCTTATTATAATAATCTCATAATATAAATTTAATACTTACCATAAGTATTTTTCATTAATAATAAAAGTATTATTAATCATAAGTTTAATTAAATGTTTATTTAAATCATAGGTAATTAAATAATGATATAATAAATATATATCCTAAGTCTTAAATTATAATAATTACTTTTTATATCATAAGTAATTTATTAATAATGAAATTCATTATTTATATCATAAGTCATAATTAATAACCATAAGTTTTAATTAAAAGTTCATCGGGTCATAACTTGAGCCCCGGGAATCAGTTTTCGGCGAGTCTTATATATATCTTCGCCTAACCAACCCACCCGAAACATTAGTGTTCTCAAGAAAACCCCAATAATAGCAAACAAGTCGTGACTTACAGCCATAAATCAACTTGTAGCTTTAATCCGTTCAAAAACATGTTTTAGTCATACCGGGTGATCCGTGGCTCGGATTTCGATGACCCGAACATGAAAGTTCATCCCATCATCAATCCTAACACACTAGTACACTATAAAGACTCCAAAGATGATCACAAAGTCGGACCATACCTGTACCAATTCGTTTTCACAATTTAATCTCAACAAAACACCATTTTAAGCATATCTAGAGCTCCGGGAATCGAAATAACATGAATCTGGAGTCTAAAATTAATGTCTTGATGAGAGGAACTCATCTAAACACTTTAATTTCACTTTTATATCAGTTATATATACAGAAAACAACAATCAAACCGCTGTCCCAAAATAATCAAACCGAAAACATATATAATCGAGCATTTCTACGCATACAATCAACAATACAATAACATATAATTATCATACTATTAATATAACATATAAAAACATAAAAATAATTGAAAAATTGAAAAGCTAGGGTTAGGGTTTATACCCTAATCAAGAATCAAGAGATATGAACGTGTAGAGATCGAAGAGAGGAATCCGTTTATGTATTTGATTAGATGATCCAAGCTATTTTTGATGATGAAATGATGGTGATGGTGATGCTAGGCGATGGCTAAAAGGGAGAAAAAGGGAGGAAGAAAAGTTGGGAGAAAAAGAGGAAACTAGGTTTGATGAAAATAAAATTAAAATGCAAAATGAGGAGTAAGTGAGCCAACACTCCCTCCCCTTGGGAGTGTTCGGACGATTATATCAAGTGTGGGCCCCTTAGTGGGCCACCTTGATGTTATGATAAAATGCTTCTAGCCCGAACGCCCGATTAAAACCCGAAACACGAAAACACGACTACGCGATTGAAATTTCGGAGAGATATTAATTACGCGACGAAAAATATATATAAACACTATATATAAATGTATGACATTAAAATATCATATTTAAAATAATTAGGATTTAAAAATCCCAAAAGCTCGACCGTTGGTTTGAAAACCGAAAATATTCGCCGGATAGAAATTCGCGACACGTAGAAACGCATAACTTAAAATATGAGTACAAATATTCATTTAACACATAATAATTAATATATTATTACAAAAATAATAATATAGGTCATAAAAATGACGTGGCACGAATAAAAGTTAACGGTCGTTAAATAATTAATGGTAAAAGATAACGGAAAAAGTAGGGTCGTTACAGTACCTTCCCGTTACGGAAATTTCGTCCCGAAATTTAAGCAGGTGCAGGGGTTGACTCAGCATCTGGAAACAAATGCGGGTACTTCTGCTTCATCTGATCTTCACGCTCCCAAGTGAACTCGGGACCGCGTCTGGCATTCCATTTAACCCGAACAATAAGAATTCTGCTCTGCTTGAGAGTCTTAACCTCTCGGTCCATAATTTCAACAGGTTCCTCAATAAAATGTAGTTGCTTATCAACATGAAGTTCCTCCAGAGGAATAGTCTCATCGGCTTCGGTCAAACACTTCTTTAAATTCGATACATGAAAAACGTCATGAACAGCACTGAGTTCTTGTGGAAATCTCAAACGATAAGCCACTGGTCCAACTCTCTCAATAATCTCAAACGGTCCAACAAAACGAGGACTCAACTTTCCCCTTTTACCAAAACGTATCACGCCCTTCCAAGGTGATACCTTCAACATAACACGATCACCGACCTGAAATTCAATATCGTTCCTTCTCTTATTAGCATAACTCTTTTGCCTACTTCTGGCGGTTCTTAATCTTTCCTTAATCTGTACGATCTTCTCGGTAGTCTCATGAATAATTTCTGGACCTGTGAGTTGAGCATCCCCAACCTCATTCCAACAGACAGGAGACCTACACTTCCTACCATACATCGCTTCAAACAGTGCGGCTTTAATACTTGCATGCTAACTGTTGTTATAAGAAAATTCAGCTAGCGGCAAATATCTATCCCACCCATTACCAAAATCAATAACACACGCTCGTAGCATATCTTCTAACGTTTGAATGGTCCTTTCACTCTGACCATCCATCTGAGGATGATTAGCGGAGCTAATATCCAACTTAGTTCCTAAAGCTTCCTGTAGGGATCGCCAAAACTTCGATATAAATTGACTGTCTCAGTCTGAAATGATTGATACAGGAACACCATGTCTAGAAACAATTTCCTTCAAATACAAACGGGTAAGCTTGTCCATCGAATCTGTTTCCTTAATCGGAAAAAAGTGAGCTAACTTAGTGAGTCGATCTACAATCACCCAAATGGTATCATAGCCACCCGCAACTCTCGGTAACTTCGTAATAAAATCCATCGTAATACCTTCCCATTTCCACTCGGGAATCTCAGGTTGCACCAACAGTCCTGACGGTTTTTGATGTTCAGCTTTAACCTTAGCACAAGTCAAACATTTAGCCACATAAGTAGCCACATCAGCCTTCAAATTAGGCCACCAATACAGCTCCTTAAGATCATGATACATCTTTTCTGAACCAGGATGAATAAAGTACCTAGACTTATGAGCCTCATCTAAAACAAGTTGTCGCAGATCACCATACTTCGAAACCCAAAGACGTCCCACAAAATATCTAGTACCATCTGCTCGTACCTCAAACTTCTTAGCCATGCCTCTGACATTCTCGTTCACAAAATTCTCCTCCTTTAAGGCTTCTTGTTGTGCCACAAGAATCTTCCTTGCGAGGTTTGTTCGAATCGTCATATTCAAAGCTCTAAATCTGCGGGGTTCAACCCTTTCTTTTCAACTCAATGCATCGGCCACAACATTGGCTTTTCCCGGATGATATAAAAGTTCGCAATCATAATCATTCAACATCTCAACCCATCTACGCTGCCTCATGTTCAACTGTTTTTGGTCAAGGATATGTTGAAGACTTTTGTGATCAGTGTACACTGTACTTTTGACCCCATAAAGATAATGTCTCCAAATCTTAAATGCAAACACAACAGCTCCCAACTCTAAATCATGGGTTGTATAATTCTGCTCGTGAATCTTCAACTGACGTGACGTGTACGCAATAACTTTTTTTGTTGCATCAAAACACAACCAAAGCCCTGACGCGAAGCATCACAATAAACAACAAAATCGTCATTAACCTCAGGTAGTGACAATATCGGAGCGGTAGTCAACTTCTTCTTCAAAGCTTGAAAAGCAGTCTCTTATTCATCCTTCCACTCATTCTTCTTCCCCTTGTGCGTTAAAGCAGTCAGAGGTTTCACTATACTAGAGAAATCTTCAATGAACCTTCGATAATAACCTGCCAACCCTAGAAACTGACGAAACTTAGTAGTAGTCTTCGGGACTTCCCACTTCTCAATTGCCTCTTTCTTGGTAGCATCAACTTGTATTCCCTGTTTACTAACAATATGTCCAAGGAATTGAACTTCTCTTAGCCAGAAAGCACACTTAGAGAACTTAGCGTACAACTCTTCTTTCCTCAATAAATCAAGCACCAACTTCAAATGTTCTTCGTGCTCTTCATCACTCTTAGAATAAATAAGGATGTCGTCGATGAATACAATAACAAATTTGTCCAGATAGGGTCTGCACACATGGTTCATGAGGTCCATGAACACAGCAGGTGCATTTGTCACTCCGAACAGCATAACAAGGAATTCGTAGTGACCGTAACGGGTGCGAAAACCAGTTTTTGGAACATCAGATTCTTTAACACCCAGTTGATGATAACCGAAATGAAGATCGATCTTAGAATAAAAAGACGAACCTTGAAGCTGATCGAACAGATCATCGATGTTAGGAAGAGGGTAACGGTTTTTAACAGTAAGCTTGTTCAATTCACGGTAATCAATGCACAAACAAAACGAACCGTCTTTCTTCTTAATAAATAGAACAGGAGCTCCCCAAGGGGACGAACTAGGATAAATAAAACCCTTGTCTAACAACTCACAGAGTTGACTCGACAATTCTTGAAGTTTGGAAGGCGCAAGTCGGTAAGGAGCACGTGCTACAGGAGTAGTGTAGTGACCCGAAATTTTCCATGTTATATATATATATATATATATATATATATATATATATATATATATATATATATATATATATATATATATATATTAAATGAAATTGTTATTTACATGATTAAGTGTTTCCAACATATTAAGCAATCAAACTTGTTAAGACTTGATTAATTGAAATAGGTTTCATATAGACAATTGACCACCCAAGTTGACCGGTGATTCACGAACGTTAAAACTTGTAAAAACTATATGATGACATATATATGGATATATATATAGTTAACATGATATTATGATAAGTAAACATATCATTAAGTATATTAACAATGAACTACATATGTAAAAACAAGACTACTAACTTAATGATTTTGAAACGAGACATATATGTAACGATTATCGTTGTAACGACATTTAATGTATATATATATCATATTAAGAGATATTCGTACATCATAATATCATGATAATATAATAATTTAAAATCTCATTTGATATTATAAACATTGGGTTAATAACATTTAACAAGATCGTTAACCTAAAGGTTTCAAAACAACACTTACATGTAACGACTAACGATGACTTAACGACTCAGTTAAAATGTATATACATGTAGTGTTTTAATATGTATTCATACACTTTTGAAAGACTTTAAGACACTTATCAAAATACTTCTACTTAACAAAAATGCTTACAATTACATCCTCGTTCAGTTTCATCAACAATTCTACTCGTATACACCCGTATTCGTACTCGTACAATACACAGTTTTTAGATGTATGTACTATTGGTATATACACTCCAATGATCAGTTCCTAGCAGCCCATGTGAGTCACCTAACATATGTGGGAACCATCATTTGGCAACTAGCATGAAATATCTCATAAAATTACAAAAATATGAGTAATCATTCATGACTTATTTACATGAAAACAAAATTACATATCCTTTATATCTAATCCATACACCAATGACCAAAAACACCTACAAACACTTTCATTCTTAAATTTTCTTCATCTAATTGATCTCTATCAAGTTCTATCTTCAAGTTCTAAGTGTTCTTCATAAATTCTACAAGTTCTAATTTCATAAAATCAAGAATACTTCCAAGTTTGCTAGCTTACTTCCCATCTTGTAGAGTGATCATCCAACCTCAAGAAATCTTTCTTATTTACAGTAAGATATCTTTCTAATACAAGGTAATACTCATATTCAAACTTTGATTCAATTTCTATAACTATAACAATCTTATTTCGAGTGAAAATCTTACTTGAACTTGTTTTCGTGTCATGATTCTGCTTCAAGAACTTTCAAGCCATCCAAGGATCCTTTGAAGCTAGATCTATTTTTCTCATTTCCAGTAGTTTTATCCAGAAAACTTGAGGTAGTAATGATGTTCATAACATCATTCGATTCATACATATAAAGCTATCTTATTCGAAGGTTTAAACTTGAAATCACTAGAACATAGTTTAGTTAATTCTAAACTTGTTCACAAACAAAAGTTAATCCTTCTAACTTGACTTTTAAAATCAACTAAACACATGTTCTATATCTATATGATATGCTAACTTAATGATTTAAAATCTAGAAACACGAAAAACACCGTAAAACTGGACATACGCCGTCGTAGTAACACCGCGGGCTGTTTTGGGTTTGATAATTAAAAACTATGATAAACTTTGATTTAAAAGTTGTTCTTCTGAGAAAATTATTTCTCTTATGAACATGAAACTATATCCAAAAATCATGGTTAAACTCAAAGTGGAAGTATGTTTTTCAAAATGGTCATCAAGACGTCGTTCTTTCGACTGAAATGACTTCCTCTTACAAAAATGACTTGTAACTTATATTTCTGACTATAAACCTATACATTTTCTGTTTAGATTCATAAAATAGAGTTCAATATGAAATCATAGCAATTTGATTCACTCAAAACGGATTTAAAATGAAGAAGTTATGGGTAAAACAAGATTGGATATTTTTTGATTTTAGTAGCTACGGGAAATATTAACAATTCTATACGAATCATATCCTAGCTAACTTATATTGTATTATACATGTATTCTAATATATTATTTAATCTTGGGATACCATAGACACGTATGCAAATGTTTTGACATATCATATCGACCCATCTATATATATTATTTGGAACAACCATAGACACTCTATATGTAGTAATGTCGGAGTTAGCTATACAGGGTTGAGGTTGATTCCAAAAATATATATAGTTTGAGTTGTGATCTAACCTGAGACGTGTATACACTGGGTCGTGGATTGATTCAAGATAATATATATCGATTTATTTCTGTACATCTAATTGTGGACAACTAGTTGTAGGTTACTAACGAGGACAGCTGACTTAATAAACTTAAAACATTAAAACGTATTAAAAATATTGTAAATATATTTTAAACATACTTTGATATATATGTACATATTTGTTATAGGTTCGTGAATCGACCAGTGGCCAAGTCTTACTTCCCGACGAAGTAAAAATATGTGAAAGTGAGTTATAGTCCCACTTTTAAAATCTAATATTTTTGGGATGAGAATACATGCAGGTTTTATAAATGATTTACAAAATAGACACAAGTACGTGAAACTACATTCTATGGTTGAATTATCGAAATCGAATATGCCCCTTTTTAGTCTGGTAATCTAAGAATTAGGGAACAGACACCCTAATTGACGCGAATCCTAAAGATAGATCTATCGGGCTCAACAAGCCCCATCCAAAGTACCGAATGCTTTAGTACTTCGAAATTTATATCATATCCGAAGGGTGTCCCGGAATAATGGGGATATTCTTATTTATGCATCTTGTTAATGTCGGTTACCAGGTGTTCACCATATGAATGATTTTTATCTCTATGCATGGGATGTGTATTGAAATATGAAATCTTGTGGTCTATTGTTACGATTTGATATATATAGGTTAAACTTATAATACACCAACATTTTTGTTGACGTTTAAAGCATGTTTATTCTCAGGTGAATACTAAGAGCTTCCGCTGTTGCATACTAAAATAAGGACAAGATTTGGAGTCCATGTTTGTATGATATTGTGTAAAAACTGCATTCAAGAAACATATGTCGATGTAATATATTTCTATTGTAAACCATTATGTAATGGTCGTGTGTAAACAGTATATTTTAGATTATCATTATTTGATAATCTACGTAATGTTTTTAAAACCTTTATTGATAAAATAAAGGTTATGGTTGTTTTAAAAATGAATGCAGTCTTTGAAAAACGTCTCATATAGAGGTCAAAACCTCGCAATGAAATCAATTAATATGGAACGTTTATAATCAATATGAACGGGACATTTCAGTTGGTATCCGAGCGTTGGTCTTAGAGAACCAGAAAATTTGCATTAGTGTGTCTTATCGAGTTTGTTAGGATGCATTAATGAGTCTGGACTTCGACCGTATTTTCTTTAAAAATGATTGCTTAACATTTTTGTTGGAAACTATATATTATTAACTTGTAAATATTATGTGATATATTAATCTCTTAACGTGTTTGATATTATGTGATAGATGTCTACCTCTAGAACAAGTCCCATTGACTCACCTAATAATAATGAAGAGTCAAATGTAAATTGGAATGATTCGTGGACTGATTCACAAGTTCCCGAAGAGGAACCGGAAGAAGAGTCAGAACCGGAAGAAGAATCGGAACCGGAAGAAGAAATAGAACCAGTGGGGGAAATAATAAAACGGTTAAGTAGAAGAAAATCCTCAACCAACCGACCAAAGTTAATTATGGTCAATGGTGTTTCCGTCAAGGAAACAAAGTATTGGGAGGATTACCAATTCTCCGATGAATCGGATCCCGACAAGGATTTCGATGATGTTATAGAAATTACCCCAACACAATTTAATAAGGCAAAAGAGAACAATAAGGGAAAGGACATAAAAATAGAGAAATTTGATTCCAAACCCGATGAACTTTATATGTATCGTCAACACCCGTATTTCTTAAGTTATGACAATAACCCGGGAACCTCTAAACCACCAGGTTTTTCTAAACCAATGTGGAAAACGACGGCTCGTATTAGGGAAACATCATATATCCCTAGAAACTTGGCAAAACGAACCAAAACCGAAGAAGAAGAAACGAGCTAGTCGGAATAAGATAGTTGTATTCGTGTGGTGTATTATATGTAATATAGTGTGCTTATGCTTTATGATATATGTAAAAATTGCTTGTATTAATAAGTATTTTTTTTATGAATCTAACTCTTGTCTATTTTACAGTATAAAAACACAAAATGGATAGACAACTCAATATTTTAAGAGACCTACCCGGAGACATGATTGATGAAATCTTGTCTAGAGTCGGTCAGAATTCCTCGGCACAACTATTTAAGGCGAGATCAGTTTGTAAGACATTCGAAGAACGTTCCAAGAATGCCTTGGTTTATAAAAGGCTTTCATTCTAAAGATGGGGGATATCACATTGGGAAATCCATAAGTTACGATGTGTTTACTTTGATGCATATATTGCGGGGAACCCAAATGCTATTTTACACAACGGGGTAAGAAATTATTTTGATTCAATATATCCGAATATAGGATTTCGTGATTTAGAAAAAGCGGCTAACATGCAACATAAAGAAGCATGTTATGCTTACGGGTTAGTAATGTTCGCTTCTCACCAAAGTGAGAATAAGAACATCGGGCTACAACTATTAAACAAAACGTTCCCACAAGTGACGGAGTCGGTAATTAGGGTAAGAAATGAGGTTTTTAGGTTATTACGAGACTGTTGGTCATTACGTAACCTTCATCCTTTTGACGACGTTACAACACATTGTCTTACTATCGGTCACAACGGTTATGTTTCACAAAACCAAGGATGGGAAGTGGTATTAGTAAAACCAGAATGCATGACTTGTTTCTGGACGTATGAATTACGTGTCTTTATTGCCTTTGCTGAACGCTTTATTTATTAACTAGAATTATCTTCGCAACTACTTTGTATCAAAGTTTTATGTGCTATATTTCATGCTATATGTAAAATAGCGGTATTGTAAGTTTGCAAGTTATTGTATAAAGGTTTGAATATGATATTTTTTTTTTGTGATTAGTTTTTCATATAGAATTGTAGTAGTTGAAATGGTATGTTAGCTACTAAGTATGAACTTAACGGGTAGGTACTACCCGAATTAAAGAGTATAAAACGCTAATATGAAGAAAGAGCTTTTATAAATAAGTTCATATTACGCTACGAAATACTATTAACTACTCTTGATATTCTATATGATTAACTCGTTTCATTTGACTATTTTGAAGGAAATGGCACCGACTACTCGACACACCTTGAATATGAGTGAAGAGGAATTTCGTGCCTTTCTTGCTTCAAACATAGCCGCAGTACAGGCCGCGCTACATACCAACAATAACTTTGAATCTAGCAATACAGCTAACGGCGCAAGAAATCGTGTAGGATGCTCCTACAAGGAATTCATTGCCTGCAAACCTTCAGAATTTGATGGAACCGAAGGACCAATTGGATTGAAACAGTGGACCGAGAAAGTCGAATCGGTGTTTGCCATAAGTAAGTGTACTGAAGGAGACAAAGTGAAGTACGCTACGCATACCTTCACAAGTATTGCGTTAACATGGTGGAATACCTATCTAGAGCAAGTGGGACAAGATGCTGCTTACGCGCTACTGTGGTCAGCATTCAAGCACTTGATGAACGAGAAGTACCGTCCCAGAACCGAGGTCAATAAGCTCAAGTCAGAACTTAGAGGGTTACGAACATAGGGATTCGATATTACTTCGTACGAAAGACAATTCACAGAATTGTGCCTATTGTGTCCGAGAGCGTTCGAAGATGAGGAAGTGAAGATCGACGCGTTTGTGAAAGGGTTACCGGAGAGAATCTAAGAAGATATAAGTTCACACGAGCCTGCCTCCATACAAAAGGCATGTAGAATGGTTCATAAACTAGTAAACCAGATTGAGGGAAGAATTAAAGAACAGGCGGCCGAAGAGGCCAACGTGAAGCTAGTCAAAAGAAAGTGGGAAGAAAACGGTGATAAGAGTCACCAAAACAACAACAACTATCCCAACAATCGCAACATCAATCGCAACTACAACAAACGGCAAAACAACAACAACAACAACTACAACAATCATTCCAACAACAATAACAACCGCAACAACAACAACAATCAGAAGCAGCTATGCCAAAGGTGTGAAAAGTATCACTCGGGGTTCTGCACCAAATTTTGCAACAAGTGTAAAAGAAATGGTCATAGCGCGGCGAAGTGTGAGGTCTACGGACCAGGGGTTAACAGAACGAAAGGAACAAATGGTGTCGAAACGAGTAATGGAGGAGCAAGTAGTGTCGGACCAAGTTATGCCAATGTAGTTTGTTATAAATTTGGAAAACCGGGACACATTATTAGAAATTGCCCGAACCAGGAGAACATGAATGGACAAGGCCGTGGAAGAGTTTTCAATATTAATGCGGCAGAGGCACAGGAAGACCCGGAGCTTGTTACGGGTACGTTTCTTATTGACAATAAATATGCTTACGTTTTATTTGATTCGGGTGCGGATAGAAGCTATATGAGTAGAGATTTTTGTGCTAAATTAAGTTGTCCATTGACGCCTTTGGATAGTAAATTTTTACTCGAATTAGCAAATGGTAAATTAATTTCAGCAGATAATATATGTCGGAATCGAGAAATTAAACTGGTTAGCGAAACATTTAAGATTGACTTGATACCAGTAGAGTTAGGGAGTTTTGATGTGATAATCGGTATGGACTGGTTGAAAGAAGTGAAAGCAGAGATCTTTTGTTACAAAAATGTAATTCGCATTATACGAGAAAAAGGAAAACCCTTAATGGTGTACGGAGAAAAGGGCAACATGAAGCTACATCTTATTAGTAATTTAAAGGCACAAAAACTAATAAGAAAAGGTTGCTATGCTGTTCTAGCACACGTCGAGAAAGTACAAACTGAAGAAAAGAGCATCAATGATGTTCCCATCGTAAAAGAATTTCCCGATGTATTTCCGAAAGAATTACCGGGATTACCCCCACATCGATCCGTTGAATTTCAAATAGATCTTGTACTAGGAGCTGCACCAATAGCTCGTGCTCCTTACAGACTCGCACCCAGCAAGATGAAAGAACTGCAAAGCCAATTACAAGAACTTTTAGAGCGTGGTTTCATTCGACCAAGCACATCACTGTGGGGAGCTCCTGTTTTGTTTGTCAAGAAGAAAGATGGTACATTCAGGTTGTGTATCGACTACCGAGAGTTGAACAAACTTACCATCAAGAACCGCTACCCACTACCAAGAATCGACGACTTATTTGATCAACTACAAGGCTCGTCTGTTTATTCAAAGATTGACTTACGTTCCGGGTATCATCAAATGCGGGTGAAAGAAGATGATATTCCAAAGACTGCTTTCAGAATACGTTACGGTCATTACGAGTTTATGGTTGATATTGCTCAATAACATCATATATATCTATCGCAATATCGTGTAAAATGCTCTAGTATCGAGGATAATGAAGGCGTTTCTATAAGTGATAATCCAAGATGCGCAAATTTGTATCGAAAGAGTGATTTACAAAGAGTTTTGATGATTTATGACATTGGTTGATCCTGATACGACTTAAGGTCTATTTAATGCTCTAAAATGGTAAAACAAAGCTTCCAAGGTGTTAGGCTTCGTCCAAATAAAAGAGGATTGAAAAGAAAGCAAAACAGTGGATTTCAGCATATCTGGACGCCGTCCAGGATTATAGGACGCCGTCCAGCTTCTTGAAACAGGACGCCATCCTGGTTTTACAGGACGCCGTCTAGCTCTTAAGGACGGGACGCCATCCAGCCTTTTTGGACGCCGTCCCGTAGTAGGTTTCAGCCGACTTTTGTGCTTTTTACCTACTTTCACCACTTTAAAACTACTGTTTTGAGGGACTGTTTCATAACTCACGAACCAGAGAGTACAGAGACGATTTTTAGGAGCAAAATTGGAGAACTCCAAGCTCTTGGAAGAGGCTCAACATCAAGATATCAAAGATCAAAACCTTCATCATCCAAGAACTCCTTGTTCTTGTAGGTTATTCCTTGTTCTAAAACAATGATTTCAGTTGTTAATCTGATTGTTATGTTGTCTGTTACTATGATTGTTGGCTAGTTTCTTTTATGTTCATCTAGATAAATAACCGAGATGTTGAATGTTTACTTTTGATTGATAGTTACCATGTACGATAGTTTGATGTTTGAATACAAGAACCATTCTTGTTAAGTTTAATCTTTTCGATTCAACTAGTTAGTATACTTGTTCAACTAAGAAACACCATCTTGCTGATTTAGTATATTGATTTACACCTAGTGACAAGTGTTTGCCCATCTTTTACCAAAAGGGGTAAGTTGCGTTCAAACGGTTAATCTATATAGGAATGTAAGAACGACTCTTGTAGATACTCTCAGATAGCTTAATTGATATGTGTAGTTGTCTAGGTGAACGATCAATTCCCTAGAATCTGTTATACATATTTTCACTACTCAATTCCATATAACTAATAGGTGTTAGTAAATTGCCTTATCTAGTGACGTTTATAGGGATCTTATTACCACACTTAATTATTTACTTGGGTTGGGTGAATTGAACATTTAACCAGATCAAGGGAATGAACTAAGCTAAACCATTAGTTGACATAGGAGTGGATCATGATCAACACACCATTGACTTGATCATTCTTCAAGTCTTTAGACTAGTTGAATTAGTTGATTACAAATAGGAGGTCTTAGATGACAAGAACAGCACTTGCGTCGTGTAATCCCGTTTGAGCGTTTATTCAAGACTACTCTTGGTAAACCGATCAATTAGTTCTCGTGCATAACCAATCAATCCGATCTTAATCCTAAATAAACATTCACATCGAGGGTAAAAAGTCTAGATGAGCATATTTCATCTCTTTGATTTCAAAACTATCTTAATTGCTTTCCTTGCACTTATAAATTTAAAAGACCAAAAATATTGTTTTTACTTTTACTCTTCTCTGATTTGGCTAATCGTTAAATAAGCCACAAAACATAAAACTTGTACCTTTAAGCTTCATTTACTTAGTTAATCATAATATAGTTTATAATTCTAGTTTGACTAATACAACTGTCCTTGGAACGATACACGGATTTTACCATTATCTATACTACTACACGATCGGGTGCACTGCCCGTTAGTGTGTGTAATCTTTAAAACCGGTATTTTCCATACAACAATTCATATACCACTTTTCTACATCAAGTTTTTGGCGCCGCTGCCGGGGACAGTTTTGTGTCAAAATAGAATTATTAACTGATTTGTGATTAAGTAGTTTCTTAATTATTTTAAATTTTTAATGATCTTTGATTTTTAAACTTATAGAATCGGTATGTTTAATAATTTTTGTTAGTTGTGTGATTGATAGTTTATAGGTCGCATATGCCACATACCCGAAGTTCAGAATCTCCATTACTTACACCGTTTACAGAACCTGATAGAAAGCTTGGTAGGATTTCAAAAGAAGTACTTGAAATTTTTGAATCTTCATCAAAGCAAGAAACCTTTGATTCAGAATCAAGTACGACCAAGCCTCGATATTCAGACTTTGGTAAGCCCGTTCAACCCCCAAATTTTGAAATGGAAGGAGAAAGACCGTTGGTACCACGACAATCAATGGCAGCAAAGATGAAAGCAACCCGGACCGGACAAGGTAGTGCTATTACTCCACCTACTGGTGAGGTAACTTTTGAAATAAAAGGACCTATTCTTCAAATGATTAATAACATGTGTCAATTTGGTGGTGGTCCGAATGAAGATGCAAACGAACATATTCGTCTCTTTCAAGAGATATGTCTTCTATTTAAACTTAAACCAGAAACTGATCAGGCCATATTATTAAGACTTTTCCCTTGGACACTCCAAGGGGAAGCACGAAGTTGGTTAGATTCATTGGCCGAGGCTACGATAGAAACGTGGGATGGTATGTTGGAAAAATTTCTTAAGAAATATTTTCCAGCATCCAAGTCCGCGAGACTCCAACACGAAGTTACCCAATTCTGTCAAAAGCCGATGGAAACCCTGTACGAAGCATGGAATCGATTTTCCAAAATGCTAAGAGGTTGTCCAAACCATGGTTTGGATACCTTTCAAAAGGTCCAAATCTTTTACAAAGGTTGTGATGTAGCAACCCGAATTTCAATTGACCAAGCGGCCGGTGGTTCTCTTATGGACAAAACCGAGCAAGAGGCTTATGAAATAATCGAGAAGCTAGCCGATTATTCTCATGAGTGGCATCAAGAACGCCCAATTACTCGTAATGCTCAAGTCCAAAGCGCCGGCACCTATGATGACCTTAGTTCCCTAAGTGTTAAAATAGACGGTGTTGCTCGAACCATGGATAAAATCACCAAGGAAATTCATAGTATGAAAGTAGGTTGTGAATACTGTGGTGGTCTTCATTTAGGAAAAGATTGTGATGCCGGTTTAACAATGGCTCAAAAAGAAGAAGTGGCTTTCGTAAGCCAAAGAAATAACAATCAATTTCAAGGAAGAGCCCAATTTAACCGGAACTTTAACAACCCCTACAACCCTCAAGGTCAAAATTCCAATTACCAACAAGGGTCAAGTAGTGAGTTCCAACAACAAACTCCGGGTTTTTATCAAAAACCCCAACAGGAAGAAAAAAAGTCAAATTTGGAGAGTATGTTGGAAAAGTTGATTTCATCACAAACTCAGCTTGTCACAAATATAAACCAAACCAACGAGAAAAACGAACACCAATTTCGAAATCAACAAGCTTCAATTCAGAATTTAGAGAAACAAATGAGTGGTTTAGCTAATTTACTTAGTGAGAGAAAACCAGGTAGTTTACCGGGCGATACAAATAAGAACCCTCGAAATGAGCACGCCAATGTTATCACCACACGGAGTGGTTTAGCATACGATGCTCCAAAAATGCCCGAAAATTCTGATTTTAGTGTTCCGTTGAACCGAAATGATGAACCGGTTAAGGAGCAGAAAAAAGTGGTTGAAAAGGAAGAACGGGAAAAACCCGTAGTGAAACCATATCAACCACCGCTCCCATACCCAAGAAAACAACAACAAGAAAGGCTAGAGGCCGAAAGGTCAAAATTCCTAGATATGTTTAAACAAATTAACATAAATATGCCTTTCATTGATGTAATCTCAGGTATGCCCAAGTATGCTAAGTTCTTAAAAGACTTACTTACTAATCGGAAGAAAATGGAGGAACTTTCATCCGTCACCATGAATGCTAATTGTTCAGCAATTTTGATGAACAAAATACCAAAGAAATTAGCAGATCCTGGAAGTTTTACCATACCATGTCTCCTGGGAGATTTGGAATGCATTAAAGCATTAGCGGATTTAGGGGCTAGCATAAATTTAATGCCTTATTCATTATATGTTAAGCTAAACCCCGGGGTATTAAAACCAACCCGAATGGCAATTCAACTAGCGGACCGCTCTGTTAAATTCCCTCGTGGAATTTTAGAGAATATGTTGGTAAAGGTAGGTACCCTAGTATTTCCGGCTGACTTTGTAATTTTGGACATGGAGGAGGACACACGTGTGCCTCTTATATTAGGTTGACCTTTCCTCAATACCGCTAGAGCTATGATAGATGTTCATGGGCAGAAATTGACCCTTAGTATTGAGGATATGAAGGTTACCTTTTCCGTTGACCATGCCCTACAATACCCCGAGTCTACTGATGATCAATGTTATTATGTGCAAACCATAGACACATATTCGGAGTTGTTACAGGAGTTTCCAGAATTGCAAGGTACGGGTGAATGCATTTTTGCGGAAGGTGATGAAGAGAATATGTTGGAAGAAGTGGAGATGTTGACCACCTTGATGGCTAACGGTTATGAGCCAAATGATGAAGAATACAGAAAGTTGGATTTAGGTAATGAGTACCGATGTAAAACATCGATTGAAGAACCTCCCATTTTAGAACTCAAGCCACTTCCAAAACACTTGGAATATGCTTACCTACAAGAAGGTTCTACTCTCCCGGTTATCATTTCATCCGAACTCTCTGTAAGTGAGAAGTCTAAACTTGTTTCCATGTTAAAAGCCCATAAAACGGCTTTAGCATGGAAAATTCATGACATCAAGGGTATAAGTCCCTCTTATTGTACGCATAAGATATTAATGGAAGATAACTATAAGCCATGTGTACAAAGACAAAGGCGACTCAACCCTAATATGTAAGAAGTTGTTAAAAAGGAGATTGTCAAACTCCTAGATGCAGGTCTTATTTATCCAATTTCGGATAGCCCTTGGGTGAGTCCGGTCCAATGCGTGCCCAAAAAGGGTGGCATGACCGTTGTCACAAATGAAGACGACCAATTAATTTCTACCAGGACTATCACGGGTTGGAGGGTATGTATTGATTACAGAAAATTAAATGATGCTACCCGAAAAGACCATTTTCCTCTTCCTTACATTGATCAAATGTTGGAAAGGTTGGCAGGAAAGAACTTTTATTATTTTCTTGACGATTTCTCGGGATATTTCCAAATCCCTATAGCACCAGAGGACCAAGAGAAAACGACCTTTACATGCCCTTATGGTACTTTCTCCTATCGACGTATGCCCTTTGGCTTATGCAATGCTCCTGCTACCTTTCAAAGGTGTATGGTAGCTATTTTTCATGATATGATTGAAGACTTTATGGAAGTATTCATGGATGACTTTTCAGTCTTCGGTGATTCTTTTGACTCATGTCTTCATAATCTTGAGCGTATGTTGATTAGGTGTGAAGAATCAAATCTTGTGCTAAACTGGGAAAAATGCCATTTTATGGTAAAAGAGGGCATTGTATTGGGTCATAAAATTTCTTGTGCAGGTCTGGAGGTGGATAGAGCTAAAGTGGAAGTCATAGCCAAATTACCACCACCGTCAAATGTAAAAGGCGTAAGAAGTTTTCTGGGGCACGCCGGTTTTTACCGGCGGTTCATTAAAGATTTTTCCAAAATTGCAACCCCCATGAACAAACTTCTTAAGAAAGACGCTCCATTTGTCTTTACGGACGAGTGTCTTACCGCCTTTAACCTACTTAAAGCAAAGCTCACACAATCACCCATTCTCATATCACCGAATTGGTCAATACCATTCGAACTTATGTGTGACGCTAGTGACTTTGCTATTGGTGCCGTCTTGGGGCAAAGAATTGAAAAACATTTCAAGCCCATTTATTATGCTAGCAAGACATTGCAAGGAGCCCAACTTAATTACACTACCATCGAAAAGGAACTCCTGGCAATCGTCTTTTCGTTTGATAAATTCCGATCCTATTTGGTACTAGCAAAGACGGTTGTCTATACAGACCACTCGGCATTGAAGTACTTGCTTGCTAAGCAAGATGCTAAACCCCGGTTAATACGTTGGGTCTTACTTTTGCAAGAATTCGACATCGATATTAAAGACAAAAAGGGGGCCAAAAACCTAGCTGCCGATCACCTTTCTCGACTTGAGAACCCGAATCTTGGGGTTCTCCATGAGACTGTTATCCAAGATAACTTTCCAGACGAAAATCTCATGAAGATTGAGAAAATTGATGATCCATGGTTTGTAGACATAGCCAACTATCTTGCGGGTGGATTCCTAGAAACCGGTATGTCACATCAGAAACGAAAAAAAAATTTCAGTGACATAAAATACTATTTTTGGGAAAACCCGTATCTCTTCAAACGGTGTCCCGATGGGATAATCCGTCGATGTGTCTCCGGGGAAGAATGCAATCAGATTCTTCTCCAATGTCATCTTGGTCCCACTGGTGGACATTTCGGACCCCAAGTCACGGGGAGAAAAGTCTATGAGGCCGGTTTTTATTGGCCTACCATCTTCAAGGATGCCCACCAAGTATGTAAATCATGCGATTCTTGCCAAATGGCAGGAAAAATTAGTCAGAAAGACGAAATGCCTCAAAACATAATCCAAGTTTGTGAGGTTTTCGACATTTGGGGCATTGATTTCATGGGACCATTCCCAAAATCTAATTCCAACCAATACATACTCGTTGCAGTTGACTACGTGTCAAAATGGGCGGAGGCAAAGGCTCTCCCTACAAACGATGCACGAGTTGTTATAATTTTTCTTAAAGAGTTTTTTTGTCATAACCCGTCCTTAACCATAAGAACGAGTTAGATAACGTATGATTTCATTGCGAGGTATTGACCTCTATATGCGACATTTTTAAAAGAACAACTGCATTTATTTTACATTACAAACCATAACTCTTATTTTAATACAAGCTTTAGACAATAAAAAGATGATTATCGTTTAGCGATAATCTTAGACTTACAAACTTTACATGTGATGATAACAATACGATTTCTAGCATATTTTACATTACAATTCCTCGGATATGCAGTTTTATTTTTGACACAAATATGCATACTCAAGATCTTGCTTAAATTCAACATGTTGCAGCGGAAGCTTTTAGTTATCACCTGAGAATAAACATGCTTAAAACGTCAACATAAAGTTGGTGAGATATAGGTTTAATGCCGGCAGCAATATATATATATATAGACCACAAGATTTCATATATAAACATTTTAATAAAAGTATTCTAAGTGGTTGAGCACTTGGTAACCATACTTAACATTTAATCACGTCGCATATTCCCTTTATTATGAAATCTTACTACACTGTACCAAGTATAGTCACGAAACGAAGTACTGTGCAACCGTTGAATACTGGTCGTCCAGTCCGGTTGGGGTTGTCAGGCCCGATAGATCTATCAACAGGATTCGCGTTTACAATACCGCTGTAAATAATAGTTACCAAGCTACAGGGAAGTATGCCAGTGGTACAACTCAACGTAGAATATATTTTTCAGTTACTTGTGTCCATATCGTAAAACATAAAATACATGTATTCTCATCCCGAAATATTTAGAGTTTAAAAGTGGGACTATATACTCACTTTTGCCTTGAAGATATATATATTTTGACTTGGTCTCCGGTTGATATCACGAACCTATCCATATATAGTTTATCAATATATTTCCATTTTAAACAATCGTCACATATATATACTTATTATACTTTTAATAGTTTTAATAATTTCTTAGTCCGTAGTTAGCAGTCCGATGTTAGTAATTCAATTTTAATGGTTCATATTTAGGTGTTTAATAAATAAAACCCCCATCGAAATAAATAAAACCCCATCGTATTTGTATTGGTCGGGATTAATCTTGACCCATGGTACCGGTGTTGTCAAATGACGTGTTGCGTACATAAAGTACCGGTGTTGTCAAATGACGTGTTGCGTACAATCATGGGATCTTATGATTAATCTTCTCGTATTGTTTACGGGTGATCCTGAACCATATAAAATTAAATTATGAGTACATATATATAAAATATCATGTTATTTTAAAAAGATGTGATTTATTTAATTTTCTCCAATTATTTTCGTAGCTAAACTAGTCTTAGATATCCGATCTCGTTTTGGTCATAGTTTCTTCGTTACAACTCCGTTTTCGTTGATTCAACTTGCCACTTCCTTGGATCGAGTCCCTATTTAAGACTATGAACTGTAAATACCTTAGTTTGTATTCAAAATCACAGGTCATAGGTCAAACTTTAGTGAAACTTATGAAGTTGATCATTTTCCATCATGTAAACAACCTTAAATGATTATTTTTCTAAAAATACTTATACTTTGAGTTAAATCATGAAATTTTTATGTGTTAACATATTCATAGTAAATATCAATTTTCCAGAAAATAAGCCTCCAATTCAAAGTTCAAAATAGTTTTTAATTATCCAACCCAAAACAGCCCCCGGTTGCACTCCGACGTCGTAAATTCAGTTTTTAAGGTGTTCTTTGAAAAACCAAGTTATACCTTGTTAAATTAGCATATTTTTATGATATATTACAGGTCTTGAAGTATTTTAAAAGTTAAGTTAGAAGGATCTATTTAGTTTGCAAACAAGTTTGAAATCATTCAAACTATGTTCTTGTTCCTAAAATTGTATACCATAAAATAAGATAGTTATATATATATGAATCGAATAAGGTTATGAACAAAGTTACTACCTCAAGTTACTTGGAAAATATTGCTGTGAGAAATAAGAAAAATCCTAGAACCAAAGAGTGGTGGAGTTGGATTGAAGATTGGAAGCAACTTAGGACATAAACTTGAAATGAAAGTAGTATTTTGTAGTGTTTTTGTTTGATCTTGATATGGTGGTTATTAAGGTGATTCTTGAGAGGATTTTTGCTGGATTTCTTAGGGATGCATGAGGCTTGTAAGTGTGTGTTCCTAGCTAGAGAAATGATGTAGTAAAAATTGAAAAATGGATGGGGTATATAAGGTGAAAATTTCGTGAATGGGGGGGGACAAAACAAGATTTTTATGTTGTAATCTTGTGAAATTTTCCATGCTAGCATCCAATCAAGGTTACCTCTCTTGGAGGGCAGTAATATGGCTGATTTAGATGTTGATTTGATGTGTATATACCAATAGTAAATATGTATAGAAGCTGGGTATGATACGGGTACATATACCCTTGATATACGTATAGAAATCTTGAGAAAACGGAACGAGGATTCAAATATAACTATCTTTTGTAAATACACTTATATTGTTTTATGTATTTAAGTCCTTAAAAAGTGATTAAATACATTACTTATACGATATATGTATAAACATTATAGGTCATAAGTATTTATGTCAAATAACGTTACGTATGGTTATCGTTTTGAAAACTTAAGTTAGTAGTTTCAAAATATACTTATAACTTATTGTTATTAATACAAAATGAGGTATTAAAACATCCTTAGATCATATTAAATATGTATATATACATATATATACACAAACGTATAATTATCATATGTTATATAGTTCGTGATATCATTGGTCAAACTAGACGGTCAAACGTTGTGTAAAACTCATTTCAAAAACATAAGTCTCAACAATTTGGATTGCTTATCATGTTGGTAAGGTTTAATTTATGTAAATATTAATCTTATAAGTATAGAACGATCGAAAAAATGCGGGTCATTACAGTACCTACCCGTTAAATAAATTTCGTCCCGAAATTTTAAAATTGTACCTATTTTGCGTCATCGGGAAACAAGTGTGGATACTTTTGTTTCATTTGATCCTCTCGTTCCCAAGTAAACTCGGGACCCTTTCGAGCATTCCAACGAACCTTAACGATCGGTATGTTGCTCTGCTTGAGCCGTTTAACTTCACGATCCATGATTTCGATTGGTTCTTCGATGAATTGTAGTTTCTCGTCGACATGGATTTCTTCAAGAGGAATGGTGAGGTCTTCCTTTGCAAGACACTTTTTAAGGTTCGAGACGTGAAATGTATTATGTACTCCGGCGAGTTGTTGCGGTAACTCGAGTCGATAAGCTACCGGTCCAATGCGTTCGATGATCTTGAACGGGCCTACATATCTTGGGTTCAGTTTACCTCTTTTACCGAAACGTATTACACCTTTCCAAGGTGACACCTTTAGCATAACCATGTCACCGATCTGAAACTCTAATGGTTTCCTTCGGACATCGGCATAGCTCTTTTGGCGACTACGGGCTGTTTTCAATCTCTCCTTAATTTGTACTATCTTTTCAGTAGTTTCATGTATGATCTCGGGACCAGTTAATTGTCGATCTCCTACTTCATTCCAACAGATAGGAGATCTACACTTCCTTCCATACAGTGCTTCGAATGGTGCAGCTTTAATGCTCGCATGATAACTATTATTATACGAGAATTCTGCTAACGGTAAATACTTATCCCATCCGTTTCCAAAATCGATCACACATGCCCTGAGCATGTCTTCAAGAGTCTGAATTGTTCTTTCACTCTGCCCGTCAGTTTGCGGATGATATGCGGTGCTCATATCCAAACGAGTTCCTAGGGCCTCTTGTAGCGATTGCCAGAACTTTGATGTAAATCTACTATCACGATCGGATATAATGGAAATAGGTATTCCATGCCTTGAAACTATTTCCTTTATATATAATCGTAATAATTTCTCCATTCTATCCGTTTCCTTTATAGGCAAGAAATGTGCAGATTTGGTAAGACGATCAACAATTACCCAAATAGTGTCGTATCCCCAGGCAGTCTTTGGTAACTTCATGATGAAATCCATGGTAATACCGTCCCATTTCCATTCTGGGATTTCTGGTTGTTGAAGTAATCCTGACGGCTTCTGGTGTTCTGCTTTGACTTTGGAACAAGTTAAACATTCCCCAACATATGTTGCAACGTCTGTCTTCAAATTAGGCCACCAATAATGCGTCTTAAGATCTTGATACATCTTTCCAACTCCAGGATGTATCGAGTATCTTGTCTTATGTGCCTCATTCAATATTAACTTCCTTAATCCACCCAACTTTGGTACCCAAATACGGTTTGCAAAATATCGAATTCCATCTTCCCGCATAACGAGTTGCTTCTCATACTTCTTCATTATTTCATTTCCTATATTTTCTTTAGTAAGTGCTTCTCGTTGAACTTCTTTGATTTGTGAGTTGAGATTCATGCGAATTTTTATGTTCATCGCTCGTACTCGAATTGGTTCTCGTTCCTTTCTGCTTAAAGCGTCAGCCACCACATTCGCTTTCCCGGGATGATAACGAATTTCACAATCATAGTCGTTTATTAACTCGACCCACCTACGTTGCCTCATGTTCAGCTGTTTCTGATCAAAAATATGTTGAAGGCTTTTATGATCAGTAAACACAGTGCATTTAACTCCATACAAGTAGTGTCTCCACATCTTCAATGCAAACACGACTGCTCCCAATTCTAGATCATGCGTCGTATAATTCCGCTCGTGAATCTTTAATTGTCGGGATGCGTATGCAATAACTTTCTTCCGTTGCATAAGAACGCAACCAAAACCTTGTCGCGAAGCGTCACAATATATTTCAAAATCATCGTTCCCTTCTGGTAACGATAAAATAGGCGCCGTAGTCAACTTCTTTTTCAGTAATTGAAATGCACTCTCCTGCTCAGAAGTCCATTCATATTTCTTCCCTTTTTGCATTAACGCTGTCAACGGCTTAGCTATTCGGGAAAAATCTTGAATAAACCTTCTATAATAACCGGCTAAACCCAAAAATTGGCGTATCTGCATTGGTGTCTTAGGAGTCTCCCATTTTTCAATGGCTTCAATTTTTGTTGGATCAACCTGAATTCCTTTGCTACTAACAACGTGGCCAAGAAATTGCACTTCTTTCAACCAAAAAGCACACTTAGAAAATTTAGCATATAGCTGTTCTTTTCTCAACAACTCTAATATCAACCTTAAATGCTGCTCATGCTCTTGCTCACTCTTGGAATAGATAAGAATGTCATCAATGAAAACAATAACAAACTTATCTAAATATGGACTACAAACTCGATTCATGAGGTCCATGAATACAGCTGGCGCATTTGTCAACCCAAAAGGCATGACCAAAAATTCGTAATGACCATAACGTGTCCGAAAAGCAGTTTTCGGTATATCTTCTTCTTTGACACGTAATTGATGATAGCCCGATCTTAGGTCAATTTTCGAGTACACACATGATCCTTGGAGTTGATCAAATAAGTCGTCAATTCTCGGTAGTGGATACCGATTCTTGATAGTTAACTTATTTAATTCACGATAATCTATACACATCCTAAAAGATCCATCTTTCTTTTTAACAAATAGAATCGGAGCTCCCCACGGTGAAGTACTTGGTCGTATGAATCCACGATCCAGTAATTCTTTTAACTGACTCTGAAGTTCTTTTAACTCGGACGGTGCAAGTCTATATGGAGCACGGGCAACTGGTGCAGCTCCTGGTACTAAATCTATTTGAAATTCTACAGATCTAAATGGAGGTAATCCCGGCAACTCTTCCGGAAATACTTCAGGAAAATCTCTTGCCACAGGCACGTCATTGATGCACTTCTCTTTTTCTTTCTTTTCGACTTTATTAACATGTGCTAAGATAGCATAGCACCCTTTCTTCAAGCACTTTTGAGCTTTCAAATAACTATTGAGTTTTAGCTTTGAGTTACCCTTCTCTCCATAAATCATTACTGGCATTTTATTCTTACGAGGAATGCGAATTGCCTTCTTGGCGCACACAACTTCAGCTCCTATTTTGGACATCCAGTCCATGCCGACTATTACATCAAAACTTCCTAATTCTACAGGTATCAAATCAATCTTAAATGTTTCTCCGGCTAAATTTATTTTACATTCACGGCAAATTTTATCGGCTTTAATTAGTTTACCATTAGCTAACTCAATCATGTACTTAGCATCTAAAGGTAATGATGAACAATTCAATTTAGCGTAAAAGCCTCTACTCACGTAACTTCTATCGGCACCAGTATCAAATATAATAGATGCGGATAAGTTATTAATGGTAAACGTACCCGTAACAAGCTCCGGGTCTTCACACGCCTCTCTAGCATTAATAACAAATGCTCTTCCACGTGCAGATCCATTATTCTTCTCTGGATTCGGACACTGGCTCTTATAGTGACCTTGTTTTCCACACCCATAACAAGTAATGGTAGCCAAAGAAGTTCTATTTGTATTGGTGGCAGGAGTCTTGGTACCATTTGTATTTGTAACGAGAGCCCTACAATCTTCAGCAAGATGACCCTTTCGATTACATTTGTTGCATACCACATTACAGTAGCCAGAGTGATGTTTGTGGCATCGGTTACATAAAGGATTTTGTCCTTTGTAACCAAAGCTTAAACCACTACCCGCACCTTGCGTGATTTCTTGTTTCTTAAAAGATTGTTGTTGGTTACCCCGATCATAATTTCCATTCCACTTTCTTTTGTTACCTGATACCTTCACATCGGTATTGGATGCTTTCTTATCCATGATGACCTGATCCATTAGCTCGTTTGCCATGGTTATAGCTTCATGAATTGTCTTAGGTTTCGATGCTGTAATGTTTGCCTTGACCTTTTTGGGCAAACCATCTTTGTACATTTCAATCTTCCGTTCTTCGATTGGAACCAATTCAGGACATAGCAAAACTAATTCCATGAATCGCTGATTGTAGTTGGTGATTTCAGTACCAATAACCTTCAGACTTCGTAATTCATCTTCCAACTTCCTAACCTTGTTCCTTGGACAATATTCGTTGATTAACATTGTTTTGAGTTCTTCCCATGGAGTATCATAAGCTACATCTCCTCCTACAGCCTTCACATAATTTTTCCACCACGTGAGTGCACTATCTTGTAAAGTGCACGATGCATACTTGGTCATGTCCTTTTCAACACAACCACTGATTTTAAACACAGTCTCCATCTTTTCTATCCATCGGGTTAAACCGATCGGTCCTTCTGTTCCACTGAATGATGAGGGCTTGCAAGCTTGAAAAGTTTTGTAGGTGCATCCTACACGAGGATTTGGGTTAACTGCAGCAGCTCTTGCAGCCTCGACCCATAACATTCTGTCGTTCACTCGCTGATTGATGAGTTCCTGGATTTCTTGTTCCGTCATTCGGTTCAATCGCGCCATAATCTTCAATAAGAATGAAAAAAAAAATAATTATTCACATGGAATATTATAGATGTAGTATGTATTTACAGTACATCGTAGCTTATTAATAATATGAACCAGTTATTATTATAAAAGCCTTTTCTTCTTATTAGCATTTTATAATTATATCTAGGGTAGTACCTACCCGTTAAAGTTCATACTTAATAGCTTAGTACAGAATCAATTACTACCATCTAAATAATACTTAACCATGGAAAATTATTGCATTTCACACTTCACTATTTTACATATGCTTATCTTACATCGAACATTAAGCAAACCACACTAATAATATTATACAAAACATTATATGATCCCATGGTTTAATACGGCAGCGCATCGTTTGGTCTATTTTCTAGGACGTTTAGGTTCAAAGAATCGCTTAACGCTTATCCTGGCTGTCTGCCTATATTTTGGCTGTGGGACTGAAGAACTGGATGCCGGGATAGAACGAATAGGAATAGAGGGAATAGGGGTGGTAGTGTCTAGTGGAGTTGGTGCCACATCATCCTCACTAAACTCGGGATTTGAATTTTCTAATTCATTAGCCTTTCGTTTCTTTCCTAGTTCGAACTCGTCTTTTGTAATTTCCTGTATTTCTTCCTCGGGTTCACTTTCCTCCTCGGGTTCACTTTCCTCCTCGGGTTCACTTTCCTCCTCGGGTTTCACTTTCCGAGTTCTCTATAGTCGGTTCATCCGGAATTTGTGAGTCTTCCCCAAAGATATCATTTTCGTCATCGGATAGGTTAATGACTGGAACACCATCTGAAGATTCTGGTTCGGAGTCGCTGAATGTGATAACAAGTTTTGAGCCCGACATCTATCACACAACAACTAACCCATTAGTACTACATAATATTTACATATAAATTTTAACCAACAATGATAAGCAATGGTTTTTAAATCAGACCCGGTCAAAGTCCAGACTTACTAATGTATCCTAACGACTTATCAGTTAGACACACTAATGCAAACCTGGTTCGCTAAGACCACCGCTCTGATACCACATGTCATAACCCGTCCTTAACCATAAGAACGAGTTAGATAACGTATGATTTCATTGCGAGGTATTGACCTCTATATGCGACATTTTTAAAAGAACAACTGCATTTATTTTACATTACAAACCATAACTCTTATTTTAATACAAGCTTTAGACAATAAAAAGATGATTATCGTTTAGCGATAATCTTAGACTTACAAACTTTACATGTGATGATAACAATACGATTTCTAGCATATTTTACATTACAATTCCTCGGATATGCAGTTTTATTTTTGACACAAATATGCATACTCAAGATCTTGCTTAAATTCAACATGTTGCAGCGGAAGCTTTTAGTTATCACCTGAGAATAAACATGCTTAAAACGTCAACATAAAGTTGGTGAGATATAGGTTTAATGCCGGCAGCAATATATATATATATATACCACAAGATTTCATATATAAACATTTTAATAAAAGTATTCTAAGTGGTTGAGCACTTGGTAACCATACTTAACATTTAATCACGTCGCATATTCCCTTTATTATGAAATCTTACTACACTGTACCAAGTATAGTCACGAAACGAAGTACTGTGCAACCGTTGAATACTGGTCGTCCAGTCCGGTTGGGGTTGTCAGGCCCGATAGATCTATCAACAGGATTCGCGTTTACAATACCGCTGTAAATAATAGTTACCAAGCTACAGGGAAGTATGCCAGTGGTACAACTCAACGTAGAATATATTTTTCAGTTACTTGTGTCCATATCGTAAAACATAAAATACATGTATTCTCATCCCGAAATATTTAGAGTTTAAAAGTGGGACTATATACTCACTTTTGCCTTGAAGATATATATATTTTGACTTGGTCTCCGGTTGATATCACGAACCTATCCATATATAGTTTATCAATATATTTTCATTTTAAACAATCGTCACATATATATACTTATTATACTTTTAATAGTTTTAATAATTTCTTAGTCCGTAGTTAGCAGTCCGATGTTAGTAATTCAATTTTAATGGTTCATATTTAGGTGTTTAATAAATAAAACACCCATCGAAATAAATAAAACCCCATCGTATTTGTATTGGTCGGGATTAATCTTGACCCATGGTACCGGTGTTGTCAAATGACGTGTTGCGTACATAAAGTACCGGTGTTGTCAAATGACGTGTTGCGTACAATCATGGGATCTTATGATTAATCTTCTCGTATTGTTTACGGGTGATCCTGAACCATATAAAATTAAATTATGAGTACATATATATAAAATATCATGTTATTTTAAAAAGATGTGATTTATTTAATTTTCTCCAATTATTTTCGTAGCTAAACTAGTCTTAGATATCCGATCTCGTTTTGGTCATAGTTTCTTCGTTACAACTCCGTTTTCGTTGATTCAACTTGCCACTTCCTTGGATCGAGTCCCTCTTTAAGACTATGAACTGTAAATACCTTAGTTTGTATTCAAAATCACAGGTCATAGGTCAAACTTTAGTGAAACTTATGAAGTTGATCATTTTCCATCATGTAAACAACCTTAAATGATTATTTTTCTAAAAATACTTATACTTTGAGTTAAATCATGAAATTTTTATGTGTTAACATATTCATAGTAAATATCAATTTTCCAGAAAATAAGCCTCCAATTCAAAGTTCAAAATAGTTTTTAATTATCCAACCCAAAACAGCCCCCGGTTGCACTCCGACGTCGTAAATTCAGTTTTTAAGGTGTTCTTTGAAAAACCAAGTTATACCTTGTTAAATTAGCATATATTTATGATATATTACAGGTCTTGAAGTATTTTAAAAGTTAAGTTAGAAGGATCTATTTAGTTTGCAAACAAGTTTGAAATCATTCAAACTATGTTCTTGTTGCTAAAATTGTATACCATAAAATAAGATAGTTATATATATATGAATCGAATAAGGTTATGAACAAAGTTACTACCTCAAGTTACTTGGACAAGATTGCTGTGAGAAATAAGAAAAATCCTAGAACCAAAGAGTGGAGGAGTTGGATTGAAGATTGGAAGCAACTTAGGACATAAACTTGAAATGAAAGTAGTATTTTGTAGTGTTTTTGTTTGATCTTGATATGGTGGTTATTAAGGTGATTCTTGAGAGGATTTTTGCTGGATTTCTTAGGGATGCATGAGGCTTGTAAGTGTGTGTTCCTAGCTAGAGAAATGATGTAGTAAAAATTGAAAAATGGATGGGGTATATAAGGTGAAAATTTCGTGAATGGGGGGGGACAAAACAAGATTTTTATGTTGTAATCTTGTGAAATTTTCCATGCTAGCATCCAATCAAGGTTACCTCTCTTGGAGGGCAGTAATATGGCTGATTTAGATGTTGATTTGATGTGTATATACCAATAGTAAATACGTATAGAAGCTGGGTATGATACGGGTACATATACCCTTGATATACGTATAGAAATCTTGAGAAAACGGAACGAGGATTCAAATATAACTATCTTTTGTAAATACACTTATATTGTTTTATGTATTTAAGTCCTTAAAAAGTGATTAAATACATTACTTATACGATATATGTATAAACATTATAGGTCATAAGTATTTATGTCAAATAACGTTACGTATGGTTATCGTTTTGAAAACTTAAGTTAGTAGTTTCAAAATATACTTATAACTTATTGTTATTAATACAAAATGAGGTATTAAAACATCCTTAGATCATATTAAATATGTATATATACATATATATACACAAACGTATAATTATCATATGTTATATAGTTCGTGATATCATTGGTCAAACTAGACGGTCAAACGTTGTGTAAAACTCATTTCAAAAACATAAGTCTCAACAATTTGGATTGCTTATCATGTTGGTAAGGTTTAATTTATGTAAATATTAATCTTATAAGTATAGAACGATCGAAAAAATGCGGGTCATTACATTTTTGCCCGATTTGGTACCCCGAAATCATTAATTAGTGACCGTGGTACCCATTTTTGCAACACCCAATTGGAAAAGGTGTTGAAACGATATGGGGTAACCCATAAAATTTCTACATCTTATCACCCACAAACAAGTGGGCAAGTTGAAAACACGAATCGGGCATTGAAAAGGATCCTTGAGAAAATAGTTGGATCAAATCCTAAGGTGTGGTCAACAAAGCTTGACGATGCTTTGTGGGCGTTTAGAACCGCCTACAAAACTCCTATTGGAACCACACCTTACCGCCTAGTCTATGGGAAGGCATGTCATCTACCTTTGGAGATAGAGCACAAATCACATTGGGCTCTTAAGACATGTAATCTCGATCTTACGGAAGCGGGAAACCTTCGTCTAAACCAACTTAATGAGTTGGATGAGTTGAGACAAAATGCCTATGAAAACTCACTCATTTACAAGGAAAAGACCAAAGTTTGGCACGATAACCGTCTCAAGAATCCAAAAGATTTTAAAGAGGGTGATCGTGTTTTGTTATTTAACTCACGATTTAATCTTTTTCCAGGAAAACTTAAGTCCCGATGGATGGGACCATTTGTGGTTAATAAGGTTTTTCCATATGGAACGGTGGAGTTAAGAAACGCAAAAGGTGACACGTTTAAAGTGAATGGCCACCGGGTCAAACACTATGTTGATGGTCCCCTAGAAATTGAGGATGAGGTTAACCTCAACTTCAAGAACAAAGCATAAATCAAAATGGGGACGAGTTTGGTGAACGACTCGTTAAAAAATGGTTCACAATTGTAAATAGATTTGAAATGTGTGCACGATAAATTTTAGTTTGGTACAAAATGATTTACGTTTGGCCTTTAAACACGCGCGACTCAGAAAAATAGGTCAGTGAGTTTTAGTGCAATGGGACGCCGTCCCATTTTCCTGGACGCCGTCCCAATATGAAGAGCTGGACGCCGTCCTCTTTTTCTAGACGCCGTCCCAGTATGAAGACCTGGACGCCGTCCCATTATGTTAGACGCCGTCCCAATTTAAATACCTGGACGCCGTCCTCATTTCTGGACGCCGTCTAGCGTGTCTGACTCAGAAAAAAATACGTTTTAAATACCTATCCAACCCATTTCTTAACCACAAAAACACATTTTTATCCATTTCTCTCTGCCAAACACGAAACACTCTCCAAAAACCCTAATTTCTACCTCAATTTCGCGGTTTCTTCTTCAAATCCAAACTTCAAATCATGTTTTCTAGGGTATGGATACTCCATTTTTACACTTTTCTTTATCAATTACTTGAATTGTATGTTTATATCTATAAATTGGTGGAGGATAAGTGTGGGGTGTTTGATTTGCATGATTATTGTTAAGATTAACATGACCTAGTAGTTTAATTGCCCATAATGTGTTTATTTTGCAAAGATTACATGCTTTTAAGGGTTTGTTCATGATTTTAGGGTTTGTGGAATTTGAATCCGAATTTAGGGTGATTAGTTCATGATGTTGAGTTGTGTTTGATGTTATTGAATCTTGTGAAGTATTTAATTGTGTTGGTGATATTGATGTCAAATTGGCCGGGTCATTTTTGAATGTTCTTGAATTTTTTAGCATATTGTTGAATTGTAATGAACTTATGAAGTAGGTATGCTTGATTTTCATTTGTATGAGCCTGTTGAAGTAAATTGATGGAATGGAATGCCATAATGTATGATGTTATAATAGGTCATTTGAATTAAAATTACGAAAAATGTGTTATGATGAATATCATTAGAATGCAAATTTAAATGTTATGACCTATAACACAACATGCTTGAATCCTTGAGTCATAAGTTGATGCTACATTGTGAAGTTGTGATTTTCATTTTTGAAAAGTTATTAACGGGTTTATGTTGACTATAGTTGACTTTGGTTTAAAATTGTGAACATACGCTTTTGCTTAAATGAGTCATAATACTTATTAACTTGAAACGGAATGATTAAGTTCTCTTGCTACTCGGTTATGTTTTAGTTAACATTAACACAACGGTTTCTATGTTCTTTTGGTCTGGTGTTAATGTTTTGCAGGGACAATCAAGCCGAGGAGGACAGGCAAAGAGAGGAAGGACAGCAGGTTTGGCTCCACCACGACAACCACCACAACAGAAACATCATTCATCATCATCGTCAGGAGAAGAAGAAGAGGAGGATCGAAATGATCCTCGAGTTTGGTTGACACAGGTTCAAAACGACGAAGACTACACAGAAACATTTGAGACGATAAACCGTAGGCCTATTAATGCCACTTGGTATTTTATCTGGGGCCCATTGGAAGAGGTGGGTATGCGCCGCCATGTTTCTAACTTACTCGCCATCCCATACGGTAGAGTAGTCACCCACGCTTGGGAGCATGTTTTCAGCATCAACGAACCAATTTATCCGGTGCTGCTTAAAGAATTCTACTCAACTGTGCGATTTAACAATGTCAGCGATTATTTGTCAAATGACTTTCTTCGATTTCGTTTAGGGGGTGAGTACAGGGGTATAAGTAGTTTTGAGCTATGCCGAGTTTTGGGTATTTTTGAGGAACTCACCGATACTCAGTTAGGTGAATACTTGCGAGCCTCCGATTATGTTGGCCGGCATGAATTTAGTGATGTTTCTTATTGGCAAAGGATTTGTAGGCCGAATGCGGCTGCACAGTTTAGATCAAGCAGGCACAGGTACAACGAAATCGCAGCCCGGGATGATAAACTGCTTCATAGACTTATCGCATGCACTTTTAATGCGAGGGTTGAGGGTCACGAGAAAGTGAAAACGTTGGATTTATGGATTATGGACCAAATAAAGCGGGGTTGCTATACCGACATTCCTGGGTTGATCGGTAATTATTTCCTGGCCATTGCTACCGAGACACGGCAACAGAAGCCACTTCTGGGAGGCCACTACATCACCCGACTTGCTCGACATTTTAACATAGATTTCAGCAGATTACAGGAGTGTACGAACGTCATGAAACCATTAAAAAGGTTTCTTATATTAATGCTGAAATTCTTATGAAAGATAGAAATGGGCATTTGGTACCTTTTGAGGCAGGTGGCGCAGGTGGTGCAAGTGGCAGTGGCGTGCAGCAAGAACAGCAGCAGGAAGAAGAGGAGGAAATGGAGGCACAGACTAACGTTGGTGATCAGGTTCCGTGGCATCCGTCCCAATCAAGTTGGGACAGTTTGGTTGGTAGTGTTAATAACATGAGGTTGAGCCCGAACGAACAAAGGACGCACAATGATCGAATGTGGGATAGTCAGCAGCGAATGGAGCAACGACAGATTGCTCAAGTGCACGATCAGGGATGGATGAGTTATGGTATTGATTGGAATAACCATAACTCAGAGTTGTTTTATTCCAACCCCGAGCAGTACTATGGGACGACACGTCTGACACCCCAATATTACACGGATCCTCAAAACCCACCTCCGCCTCACCCGATTTATGATAATACCGCTGCGTTGCAGGATGCTCGGAACAGATTTGAGCAGCAATATCCACAGGGACGCCCGTACAGAGATGGTTCGGGTAATTATTTTTGGCCGTTTGATAACTAGGCCTGCGTGCCTTTGATCATTTTGTACTTTGTTTTGAGACAATTTAATTTGTGTGGTGTGATTTTAGACAATATTTGGTTTGTAATAACTGGCTAATTGTGTGGATTTATGAACGGTTGTGGTTGTAAAAACACCGTTCTTTTTATTATAAATTGTGTGGTTTGTTAATTTGTGCAGCGTGATTGAACCTCAAAGACTGGCATTAAGTTCAGCGACATTTGATATTATGATGTGTGTATGATGATAATCGCGGAATAGACGATGCTCTTATGCTGGCAGTAAGTTCAGCGGCATCCGTCTACATGTTCCACGATTTGCAGGTTAAAAATTGAAAATTTCTAGAATCACCCTATCGCTTTTTCTATAATCCTTTTTCTGATTTCATGCAATGAGGGCCTTGCATGATCTCAAGTGTGGGGTGGGGAATAGAAATTTATCGGGAACTCGTTTCACTAAAATTAAGGCGTTTATTATAAAAATTTTAAAATTTTCAAGTAGCCTTAAAAAAAAAAAAAAACGATTAAAAGTCCAAAAACCATGTTATACGCATTATGTTCTTAAAATCTAGAAAATAAATATTGGTTTACATTTTAAATTATTAATAGTCTTTGAAGTTGCACTATCATTCAATTATTTGAATGAAAATCCTACTAGTTTAGTAAGCTAACTTGTAGGTCACTTGTACCAAAACGAGTGTAAACCGTGAGAGAGCGGTGATTGTATAGCGTGGTCGGAAACCGGATCTCGAGCCAGATCGAAAACCCTAAGGACGGTCCTCATTGTTTCTCCTAACAAGGACAATGTTGCGTCCGACCACTTGATATGACCAATAGGATGTATCCTTTCCATCCTCAAGGAAGTAAAGTCTTCCGAATGACACACTTACTGATTCAATTCAGAAGATGTAGTCCAGACCAGTTGTAGGGTGACAAAAACTCTTGAAAAGTCATTACTGACATCGACTGGAAATCTACCAGGCCTCAACGTCAAACAGGGAAACTGGTAGTCAAAGTTTATCTCAATGAGGGAGATTAACTAGTAAAACGGGGGGGCACCATGTATACACAAAATGTTAGTGATTTATCAGATCCCCGGAAGGATAACCTCCAGAAAGGTAAAATATCAGCTTTTAAGACTGATAAACCTCAATCTTCATGATTGATTTAACGGATTAGATGATTACCTCATAATTGTCAATGATGTCCGGACGTAATGTGTATCCTCCTAAAGCACATTATTTTCTACCGACATCTCGTAATGTTAGGTACCGTGGGAGGGATTGGCTTGACCAATAGCGGGAAACCCGCACTAATTTTAAAAAAAAAAAAAAAAAAAAAAATTTCAGAAAATCCGTTCAAAATCGGAAAACATGCATAGTATTAAAAACTAGCATGATTTTTTCAAAATCATAAAACGTTTTCATAAGATCCTGATTTCCCTAGGGTCAAATTTTTCGGATACTTGGCTCTAATCTCCCGAAAATGTGTGTGTGTGTTTCCAAAGTGTGTTATACTTAAAGCGTGTGTTTTCATTGTGTATATAGCGTGAGTTGTGTTTCATATCAACTTGTGTATTTCGTGTGCTTCGAGTGATTCATGTAATGTTTGTAATCTATATTGTGTGATTATGTTTGATATTGTTCTACTTTGTAAAGAAAGAATTGCTTGAGGACAAGCAAGGTTTAAGTGTGGGGTGTTTTGATATTGCTCAATAACATCATATATATCTATCGCAATATCGTGTAAAATGCTCTAGTATCGAGGATAATGAAGGCGTTTCTACAAGTGATAATCCAAGATGCGCAAATTTGTATCGAAAGAGTGATTTACAAAGAGTTTTGATGATTTATGACATTGGTTGATCCCGATACGACTTAAGGTCTATTTAGTGCTCTAAAATGGTAAAACAAAGCTTCCAAGGTGTTAGGCTTCGTCCAAATAAAAGAGGATTGAAAAGAAAGCGAAACAGTGGATTTCAGCATATCTGGACGCCGTCCAGGATTATAGGACGCCGTCCAGCTTCTTGAAACAGGACGCCGTCCTGGTTTTACAGGACGCCGTCTAGCTCTTAAGGACGGGACGCCGTCCAGCCTTTTTGGACGCCGTCCCGTAGTAGGTTTCAGCCGAATTTTGTGCTTTTTACCTAATTTCTCCACTTTAAAACTACTGTTTTGAGGGACTGTTTCATAACTCACGAACCAGAGAGTACAGAGACGATTTTTAGGAGCAAAATTGGAGAACTCCGAGCTCTTGGAAGAGGCTCAACATCAAGATATCAAAGATCAAAACCTTCATCATCCAAGAACTCCTTGTTCTTGTAGGTTATTCCTTGTTCTAAAACAATGATTTCAGTTGTTAATCTGATTGTTATGTTGTCTGTTACTATGATTGTTGGCTAGTTTCTTTTATGTTCATCTAGATAAATAACCGAGATGTTGAATATTTACTTTTGATTGATAGTTACCATGTACGATAGTTTGATGTTTGAATACAAGAACCATTCTTGTTAAGTTTAATCTTTTCGATTCAACTAGTTAGTATACTTGTTCAACTAAGAAACACCATCTTGCTGATTTAGTATATTGATTTACACCTAGTGACAAGTGTTTACCCATCTTTTACCAAAAGGGGTAAGTTGCGTTCAAACGGTTAATCTATATAGGAATGTAAGAACGACTCTTGTAGATACTCTCAGATAGCTTAATTGATATGTGTAGTTGTCTAGGTGAACGATCAATTCCCTAGAATCTGTTATACATATTTTCACTACTCAATTCCATATAACTAATAGGTGTTAGTAAATTGCCTTATCTAGTGACGTTTATAGGGATCTTATTACCACACTTAATTGTTTACTTGGGTTGGGTGAATTGAACATTTAACCAGATCAAGGGAATGAACTAAGCTAAACCATTAGTTGACATAGGAGTGGATCATGATCAACACACCATTGACTTGATCATTCTTCAAGTCTTTAGACTAGTTGAATTAGTTGATTACAAATAGGAGGTCTTAGATGACAAGAACAGCACTTGCGTCGTGTAATCCCGTTTGAGCGTTTATTCAAGACTACTCTTGGTAAACCGATCAATTAGTTCTCGTGCATAACCAATCAATCCGATCTTAATCCTAAATAAACATTCACATCGAGGGTAAAAAGTCTAGATGAGCATATTTCATCTCTTTGATTTCAAAACTATCTTAATTGCTTTCCTTGCACTTATAAATTTAAAAGACCAAAAATATTGTTTTTACTTTTACTCTTCTCTGATTTGGCTAATCGTTAAATAAGCCACAAAACATAAAACTTGTACCTTTAAGCTTCATTTACTTAGTTAATCATAATATAGTTTATAATTCTAGTTTGACTAATACAACTGTCCTTGGAACGATACACGGATTTTACCATTATCTATACTACTACACGATCGGGTGCACTGCCCGTTAGTGTGTGTCATCTTTAAAACCGGTATTTTCCATACAACAATTCATATACCACTTTTCGCACATCAATGGTCATGCCGTTTGGTTTAACTAATGCACCAGCTATGTTCATGGACCTTATGAACCGAGTGTGTGGACCATACCTTGACAAGTTTGTCATTGTTTTCATTGATGACATACTTATTTACTCAAAGAATGACCAAGAACACGGTGAACATTTGAGAAAGGTGTTAGAAGTATTGAGGAAGGAAGAATTGTACGCTAAGTTTTCAAAGTGTGCATTTTGGTTGGAAGAAGTTCAATTCCTCGGTCACATAGTGAACAAAGAAGGTATTAAGGTGGATCCGGCAAAGATAGAAACTGTTGAAAAGTAAACCCCGAAAACTCCGAAACACATACGCCAGTTTTTAGGACTAGCTGGTTACTACAGAAGGTTCATCCAAGACTTTTCCAGAATAGCAAAACCCTTGACTGTATTAACGCATAAAGGGAAAAAATTTGAATGGAAGGATGAACACGAGAAAGCGTTTTAGTTATTGAAGAAAAAGCTAACTACGACACCTATATTGTCATTGCCTGAAGGGAATGATGATTTTGTGATTTATTGTGACGCATCAAAGCAAGGTCTCGGTTGTGTATTAATGCAACGAACGAAGGTGATTGCTTATGCGTCTAGACAATTGAAGATTCAAGAACAAAATTATACGACGCATGATTTGGAATTAGGCGCGGTTGTTTTTGCATTAAAGACTTGGAGGCACTACTTATATGGGGTCAAAAGTATTATATATACCGACCACAAAAGTCTTCAACATATATTTAATCATAAACAACTGAATATGAGGCAGCGTAGGTGGATTGAATTGTTGAATGATTATGACTTTGAGATTCGTTACCACCCGGGGAAGGCAAATGTGGTAGCCGATGCCTTGAGCAGGAAGGACAGAGAACCCATTCGAGTAAAATCTATGAATATAATGATTCACAATAACCTTACTACTCAAATAAAGGAGGCGCAACAAGGAGTTTTAAAAGAGGGAAATTTAAAGGATGAAATACCCAAAGGATCGGAGAAGCATCTTAATATTCGGGAAGACGGAACCCGGTATAGGGCTGAAAGGATTTGGGTACCAAAATTTGGAGATATGAGAGAAATGGTACTTAGAGAAGCTCATAAAACCAGATACTCAATACATCCTGGAACGGGGAAGATGTACAAGGATCTCAAGAAACATTTTTGGTGGTCGGGTATGAAAGCCGATGTTGCTAAATACGTAGGAGAATGTTTGACGTGTTCTAAAGTCAAAGCTGAGCATCAGAAACCATCAGGTCTACTTCAACAACCCGAAATCCCGGAATGAAAATGGGAAAACATTACCATGGATTTCATCACTAAATTGCCAAGGACTGCAAGTGGTTTTGATACTATTTGGGTAATAGTTGATCGTCTCACCAAATCAGCACACTTCCTGCCAATAAGAGAAGATGACAAGATGGAGAAGTTAGCACGACTGTATTTGAAGGAAGTCGTCTCCAGACATGGAATACCAATCTCTATTATCTCTGATAGGGATGTCAGATTTATTTCAAGATTCTGGCAAACATTACAGCAAGCATTAGGAACTCGTCTAGACATGAGTACTGCCTATCATCCACAAACTGATGGGCAGAGCAAAAGGACGATACAAACGCTTGAAGACATGCTACGAGCATATGTTATTGATTTTGGAAACAGTTGGGATCGACATCTACCGTTAGCAGAATTTTCCTACAATAACAGCTACCATTCAAGCATTGAGATGGAGCCATTTGAAGCACTTTATGCTAGAAAGTGCAGGTCTCCAATTTGTTGGAGTGAAGTGGGGGATAGACAGATTACGGGTCCGGAGATAATACAAGAAACTACCGAGAAGATCATCCAAATTCAACAACGGTTGAAAACCTCCCAAAGTCGACAAAAGAGCTACGCTGACATTAAAAGAAAAGATATAGAATTTGAAATTGGAGAGATGGTCATGCTTAAAGTTGCACCTTGGAAAGGCGTTGTTCGATTTGGTAAACGAGGGAAATTAAATCCAAGGTATATCGGACCATTCAAGATTATTGATCGTGTCGGACCAGTAGCTTACCTACTTGAGTTACCTCAACAACTCTTGGCTGTACATAAAACTTTCCACGTCTCGAATTTGAAGAAATGTTTTTCTAAAGAAGATCTCACTATTCAATTAGATGAAATCCAAATCAACAAAAAACTTCAATTCATCGAAGAACCCGTCGAAATAATGGATCGTGAGGTTAAAAGACTTAAGCAAAACAAGATACCAATTGTTAGGGTTCGATGGAATGCTCGTAGAGGACCCGAGTTCACCTGGGAATGAGAAGATCAGATGAAGAAGAAATACCCGCATTTATTTCCAGAAGATACGTCAACACCTCCAACTGCTTAAAATTTCGGGACGAAATTTATTTAACGGGTAGGTACTGTAGTGACCCGAACTTTTCCATGTTTATATATATATATATTAAATGAAATTGTTATTTACATGATTAAGTGTTTCCAACATGTTAAGCAATCAAACTTGTTAAGACTTGATTAATTGAAATAGGTTTCATATAGTCAATTGACCACCCAAGTTGACCGGCGATTCACGAACGTTAAAACTTGTAAAAACTATATGATGACATATATATATATATATATATATATATATATATATATATATATATATATAGTTAACATGATATTATGATAAGTAAACATATCATTAAGTATATTAACAATGAACTACATATGTAAAAACAAGACTACTAACTTAATGATTTTGAAACGAGACATATATGTAACGATTATCGTTGTAACGACATTTAATGTATATATATCATATTAAGATATATTAATACATCATGATATCATGATAATGTAATAATTTAACATCTCATTTGATTTAATAAACAATGGGTTAACAACATTTAACAAGATCGTTAACCTAAAGGTTTCAAAACAACACTTACATGTAACGACTAACGATGACTTAACGACTCAGTTAAAATGTATATACATGTAGTGTTTTAATATGTATTCATACACTTTTGAAAGAATTCAAGACACTTATCAAAATACTTCTACTTAACAAAAATGCTTACAATTACATCCTCGTTCAGTTTCATCAACAATTCTACTCGTATACACCCGTATTCGTACTCGTACAATACACAGCTTTTAGATGTATGTAGTATTGGTATATACACTCCAATGATCAGCTCTTAGCAGCCCATGTGAGTCACCTAACACATGTGGGAACCATCATTTGGCAACTAGCATGAAATATCTCATAAAATTACAAAAATATGAGTAATCATTCATGACTTATTTACATGAAAACAAAATTACATATCCTTTATATCTAATCCATACACCAACGACCAAAAACACCTATAAACACTTTCATTCTTCAATTTTCTTCATCTAATTGATCTCTCTCAAGTTCTATCTTCAAGTTCTAAGTGTTCTTCATAAATTCTACAAGTTCTAGTTTCATAAAATCAAGAATACTTCCAAGTTTGCTAGCTTACTTCCAATCTTGTAGAGTGATCATCCAACCTCAAGAAATCTTTCTTATTTACAGTAATATATCTTTCTAATACAAGGTAATACTCATATTCAAACTTTGATTCAATTTCTATAACTATAACAATCTTATTTCGAGTGGAAATCTTACTTGAACTTGTTTTCGTGTCATGATTCTGCTTCAAGAACTTTCAAGCCATCCAAGGATCCTTTGAAGCTAGATCCATTTTTCTTATTTCCAGTAGTTTTATCCAGAAAACTTGAGGTAGTAATGATGTTCATAACATCATTCGATTCATACATATAATGCTATCTTATTCGAAGGTTTAAACTTGAAATCACTAGAACATAGTTTAGTTAATTCTAAACTTGTTCGCAAACAAAAGTTAATTCTTCTAACTTGACTTTTAAAATCAACTAAACACATGTTCTATATCTATATGATATGCTAACTTAATGATTTAAAACCTGGAAACACGAAAAACACCGTAAAACTGGACATACGCCATCGTAGTAACACTGCGGACTGTTTTGGGTTTGATAATTAAAAACTATGATAAACTTTGATTTAAAAGTTGTTCTTCTGAGAAAATGATTTCTCTTATGAACATGAAACTATATCCAAAAATCATGGTTAAACTCAAAGTGGAAGTATGTTTTTCAAAATGGTCATCAAGACGTCGTTCTTTCGACTGAAATGACTACCTCTTACAAAAACGACTTGTAACTTATATTTCCAACTATAAGCCTATACTTTTTATGTTTAGATTCATAAAATAGAGTTCAATATAAAACCATAGCAATTTGATTCACTCAAAACGGATTTAAAATGAAGAAGTTATGGGTAAAACAAGATTGGATATTTTTTGATTTTAGTAGCTACGGGAAATATTAACAATTCTATACAAATCATATCCTAGCTAACTTATATTGTATTATACATGTATTCTAATATATTATGTAATCTTGGGATACCATAGACATGTATGCAAATGTTTTGACATATCATATCGACCCATCTATATATATTATTTGGAACAACCATAGACACTCTATATGCAGTAATGTCGGAGTTAGCTATACAGGGTTGAGGTTGATTCCAAAAATATATATAGTTTGAGTTGTGATCTAGCCTGAGAGGTGTATACACTGGGTCGTGGATTGATTCAAGATAATATATATCGATTTATTTCTGTATATCTAATTGTGGACAACTAGTTGTAGGTTACTAACGAGGACAGCTGACTTAATAAACTTAAAACATTAAAACGTATTAAAAATGTTGTAAATATATTTTGAACATACTTTGATATATATGTACATATTTGTTATAGGTTCTTGAATCGACCAGTGGCCAAGTCTTACTTCCCGACGAAGTAAAAATCTGTGAAAGAGAGTTATAGTCCCACTTTTAAAATCTAATATTTTTGGGATGAGAATACATGCAGGTTTTATAAATGATTTACAAAATAGACACAAGTACGTGAAACTACATTCTATGGTTGAATTATCGAAATCGAATATGCCCCGTTTTAGTCTGGTAATCTAAGAATTAGGGAACAGACACCCTAATTGACGCGAATCCTAAAGATAGATCTATCGGGCCCAACAAGCCCCATCCAAAGTACCGGATGCTTTAGTACTTCAAAATTTATATCATATCCGAAGGGTGTCCCGAAATGATGGGGATATTCTTATATATGCATCTTGTTAATGTCGGTTACCAGGTGTTCACCATATGAATGATTTTTATCTCTATGTATGGGATGTGTATTGAAATATGAAATCTTGTGGTCTATTGTTACGATTTGATATATATAGGTTAAACCTATAACTCACCAACATTTTTGTTGACGTTTAAAGCATGTTTATTCTCAGGTGAATATTAAGAGCTTCCGCTGTTGCATACTAAAATAAGGACAAGATTTGGAGTCCATGTTTGTATGATATTGTGTAAAAACTGCATTCAAGAAATATATGTCGATGTACTATATTTCTATTGTAAACCATTATGTAATGGTCGTGTGTAAACAGTATATTTTAGATTATCATTATTTGATAATCTACGTAATTTTTTTAAAACCTTTATTGATAAAATAAAGGTTATGGTTGTTTTAAAAATGAATGCAGTCTTTGAAAAACGTCTCATATAGAGGTCAAAACCTCGCAACGAAATCAATTAATATGGAATGTTTATAATCAATATGAACGGGACATTTCAAGTAGCACCGGGAACAAGATCGATTTGAAATTCTACCGCACGTTGCGGCGGAAGGCCAGGTACGTCTTCGGGAAATACCTCGGGAAAATCTCTAACAATATGAAAATCACCAACGCTCTTCTCTTCTCTATCAGAATCAACAACATGGGCTAGAATAGCATGACAGCCTTTGCGAAGATGTTTATGAACTTTCAAACAGCTAATAAGATTTAACTGTCTGCATTTCTTATCCACAAAAACCATCAGCGGCTCTCCAACCACATTAGTAATACGAATAGCTTTCTCATAACACACAATCTCAGCACGATTCACAGACAACCAATCCATACCAATAACAACGTCGAAACTGCCTAGGTCAATCGGTATCAAATCTATCTCAAAATCTCTACCAGCCAGATTAATATTACATTTACGATACACAATCTTAGCAGTAAGCACTTTACCATTAGCTATCTCTACAACATAAGTATTGTCTAGAGGAGTTAACGGTGTTTTGATTTTTGGACTAAATTTACTCGACACAAAACTCAAATCAGCCCCTGAATCAAATAGTACATAAACTGATAAATCGTTGACCGAGAACGTACTCGTAACAAGTTTAGGATCTTCCTCAGCATCCCTGGCATTAATGTCGAATGCTCTTCCACGTGCATTCTCAGTAGTCTTCTTGTTAGGGCAGGCATCACGGAAATGCCCCGGCTTACCGTATTCATAACAAACTCTCTGATTACCACCATTTCTCGGCTTCCCATTACCATTACCATTACCACCATTATTACTAGCATTGTTACTACTACCTGCAGCAGGAGTAGTAGAATCCGGCATAAGCACCGTACAATCTTTAGCAATGTATCCCTGCTTGGAACACCTCTTACAAGTAACCGTACAGTAACCATCATGAGCCTTATAACATCGAGGATACACACGATGATTTCGGTTATTAGCACCAGAAGTATCTTGTTTCTTCTGCTGACCTTGGTTCTGGTTGCGGTTATTATCCTACTTCCTTTTCCCATTATCAGCCTTCTTAACAACTTCCTCACTGGCATCGGTCACAGCAGCCTTACTTCTCCTTAAAATCTTATCATTAATCTTATGCGCCATAGACATAGCAGCTTCAATAGTCTGGGGCTCACTAGACTCAACCCCATGCTTAATTTTCTCAGATAATCCATCAATATAAGCTTCAATCTTAAGGTTCTCATCAGCATAAACATTTGGACACAACAAAGTCAACTCGAAGAACCTTTGCTCATAGGCATCTAATTCGGTGCCCTTCATCTTCAAGTTCTTAAGCTCAGCCTCTAACTTCTTAAGTTCACCCCGAGGACGATAACGGGTGATCATTCTCTCTTTAAAGTTGTTCCAAGTCAAACCATACGCCACATCATTACCCAAACTACTAACCAAGTTGTTCCACCAAGTTAATGTACTATCTTTAAGAGTGCAGCTGTAGCGACTCGACAAAATCGACATTGACAGCGCCGTCTACTTTGGTCCCGTTACGTGGTCATAAGTATTTAAAACAACGTTTGACCAAAAGTATGTCGCATTCATTTCAAAAGTAAAGATGTTCCAAGGTTTACAAAGTAGTTCGACAACTAGTTACGTTACAAAGTTTAAAGTACAATTGAAACATATGCGACACAATTTAAAAGTAGCCAAAAGACGCTCCACGTATGCATGTATACTCGACATCCAAGCAAGTATCAAAAGTAAAGAGCGGAAGCATGTATCACAAAACGTTCAAGGACCTGAGAAAAACATAGAAATCTGTCAACGAAAACGTTGGTGAAATCATAGGTTTAAGTAAGTAAGTACAAGTGAACCACAAGATTTGTAACATTGATATAATAGTAATACATTCTAAAAGTTAATATTCACGAGCACCCAATTATCAATGCTTAATATTCCTTCCATAGAACCCCATCACAATAGTGTTAGAACATACACTGTTTCTCGGAAATATATTTCATTCGTAAACGGTAGCGAACCGTCTGAATGAGGGTTTGTCAAACCCATATGGATCCATACAATATAAGTTCTCGCTTACACCCGGCAAGTGTAACTAATGATAATTGAATTGAGGATTTTTGTTCTAAACTCGTATGTAGAATGTTTGTTTTCCTGTACTTGTGTTCACTTAGTAAAAAGAAATGTTTATGTTTTCTCATCCCAATTGTAAGTTCAAAAGAGTAAAAGTGGAACTATGATCTCACCTTGAGTGCACGTATGTAAATGTACTTCAACAAGTAAACGTGTGCAAGAACGAATGCTAGTCTTGACCTAAACAAGTAGGTTTGTATCAATATCGGTAAACACGGTAGGTCAAAGTGTTCAATTAGTCCTATGGCTCGTTACGACTCGATTACTATAGCATGTGAGTCAAGATGTCACGTTTCATGCAAGATACAAGTATAAAAGCATGTTAGAACGATTGCACAAACATTTGGTTAAGTTTGATTAAAAGTCAACTTTGGTCGGGTCAAAGTCAACGAAAAGTCAACACATTCGGGTCGGGTCTCGAACTATTTTTCTGAGGTTTTTAATCATTATGAGCATGTTAGAGCAAGTTACATGTGAATCGGAGGTCCATAGCATGGCCAACATTTTTCGTAAAATGACCAAACCAAACAGAATCTGGTAGTGCATCTGGACGGCGTCCAGATTTGCTGGACGGCGTCCAGCATTGAAGGACTGGACGGCGTCCAATAATCTGGACGGCATCCAGATCTGTATCCAGACCCTGTTTTGTTGCAACAAAGAAATGCAGAACCAAAACTCAAACAATCCCAATTTATGACCCGCAAACAATCAAAACATGTATCTTATATCATCGGGAAGGTATTTTGACGAGGAAAACAAATAAGCACATTTCATCAATCAATCTACCACTTACAACAACCAAAACCGTATTTAATGCTCATCATTAATTGCATCCAAGTTCATAACACTCATTTCATGATTCGGTGATCCATTTTACATAAATGATATGCCGTTTCGAAGGTAATCAAGCATACAATCCAACCAAACACTTACCATCAACAATTCATGGCATCCAATGCATCAAATGTTCACATTTAGTTCTATTAAACCCTAACCAACATCACCAAAATCAATAATCAAGTTTATGAAGTTTTCTAAAGCAACCTACACATCAAATTGAAGCTAGTGATACTAGTAACACAATTAAAACATGAACTTTTAACATCTAACAACTTTTAAGCAACTAAATCTCAAGAACAACACACCAAAGTTTTAGTTCATGCTAGTTACTTCAAAACAATAAGATCGAGCATACAAATCATATATTCATGTTAGACTTGAGCCATAGACACTAGTTAACACTTTTATAAGTTAAAAACATCAAGAACACAAAATCTAGTGATTTTAGAAAGTTACCTAAATGTAATGAAATCGGTATGGAATCGAAGAGGAAGTTGCAAGGATTCCAAATATGTAATTTGTTTGGATTGAAGCTTGCTCGATTTGAAATAGATGATGATTCTTGTTTGAAGATTTGAGAGTAAAAAGTGGAAGTATTGGAAGAGTTAGGAGATGAATGAATGGATGAGGAGGTTTGACTCTTTGACCTAGTAACATCTTTGGTCATTTGGCAAGTCTAGTCCCTCAAGTTTCATTCGGGTGCGTGAATTACCTAAACGGGATAATTTAAAACGCGTATCAACGGGAGATGTTATAAATATATAACAGACTTTAAAATAGTTAAACGGAAAGTAAACGAAAAAAGGCGGGATGTTACATTACCTACTCCTTAAAAGAAATTTCGTCCCAAAATTTAAGTAGGCGTAGTAGTCGTTGTTTCTTCCTTGAGATCTTGCGGTTCCGAATTCACGAATAGATGAGGATACTTCCTTTGCATTTGATCTTGTCTTTCCCAAGTAAACTCGGGTCCCCTTTTGGCGTTCCAACGGACCTTGACAATTGGAATTTGACTTTGTTTTAACGTTTTGACGGAGGTGTCCACAATTTCAACCGGTTCTTCCACGAAATGAAGTTTGTCATCAATGGTAAGCTCCTCGAGAGGGATGACGATATCGGGTTCGGTAAGGCACTTTTTCAAGTTGGATACATGGAAAGTAGGATGAACGGAGCTCAATTGAGGCGGAAGATCTAAACGATAAGCAACGGTTCCAACACGCTCCAAGATTTCGAAAGGACCAATATACCGCGGATTTAGCTTCCCGCGTTTCCCGAAACGAATTACACCTTTCCAAGGCGCGACTTTTAACATTACGCGATCACTGACTTGAAATTCGAGGTCGTTGCGTCTTTTGTCGGTATAGCTCTTTTGAAGATTTCGGGCCGTCCTAAGCCTATCTCGGATTTGAACGATCTTCTCGGTTGTTTCATGAATGAGTTCGGGTCCGGTGATTTGTGTGTCGCCTACTTCGGCCCAATAAAGAGGTGAACGACATTTTCGGCCATATAAAGCTTCGAATGGTGCGGCGTTAATACTCGCGTGATAACTATTGTTGTAGGAGAATTCGGCGAGAGGCAAGTGCTTATCCCAAGCTTTACCAAAGTCGATAAAACAAGCTCGTATCAATGGGGAAGTAACCAATCGGGGGGAAGCGGGGGGAAGCAAAATTTTAATTTTTCGTTTTTTTGGAATTTTTTTTTCGGCATCAAGATCACACGAAAATATGAACATTTAGAAGAGACACTTCGTGATGAATGTTATTATTTAGGCGGGAAAACGATCGACAAAAATAACATTCAAGATAATATTGTTCGTGAAGAATATGAACGCTTTTTTCTTCATGTTTTGTGAAGTAAAATTTAGTCCGATTTAAAGTTTAGGGTTTGGTGTTTTGGGTTTATTCCATAAACTCAAAACATCAAACCCTAAACCCTAAACCTTAAACTCTAAACCGTTCGTGTTAAAAACTCAATCTAAATTCTAAATCTAAACCCTAAATCTAAACCCTAAACCCTAAATTTCTAAACCCTAAATTTCTAAACCCTAATATCTAAACCCTATAAACCCTAATATCTAAATCCTAATATCTAAACTTCAACAGCTAAAACCTCAACATACGCTCGAAAAACACGATAATTGTTATATATTACTTCTTCGAGCGTTTTCCCGCCAAAATAAAAACATATATCACAAAGTGTCTCTACTAAATGTTCATATTTTCATCCCATCTATAATGTTCGTGAACAAGGTTTTTTCAAAAAACGAAGAAAAAAAAGTTTTTGCTCCCCCCTCTTCCCCCGATTGGTTACTTCTCTCTTGATCTTACCACTATATATATATATATATATATATATATATATATATATATATATATATATATATATATATATATATATATATATATATATATATAATTAATTTATATTTCACCCCATTTCTAAAAAGATTTTACCACATCACCCAACCCGATATTTAACAAAAAAAGTGACACAACGGTTAAAAAAGGTCAGATATTGACATTGCCAAATCACATTCAGTTTGCACTTTTTGGTCAAAAAGTACACTAACTGAATCTGACGTCACAATCACGGTTAGAAATAGTCTTATACACCATTGCGTGTATATATATATATATATATATATATATATATATATATATATATATATATATATATATATATATATATATATATATTGAGTATAAAAAATTAGAATAAATTTAAAAAACAGAATATTCGTTTGGGCCCTCAAAACGATTTGGCTAGCTATGGGCCTATCCAAATTTTAAATATATCACGTCACTTCTGGACCATTTATGTGGGGTCTTTTCCCCCAAGTCAACCAGTCAAGATTCACAATCTTTCTCACTGTGTTTGCATCTATATCTATCTATCTATAAATCTATAAATATACTCATTTGATCTATCTATAAATCTATAAATATACTCATTTGATAGCCATTTTAGCCACAAGAACATTTGCTCATTTCTCAAAGTTTCTTCAAAAAAAAAAAAAAAATGGAAGGCAAAGGAAAGATGAGAGAAAAGAAAGAAAAGATCATATTGGTTCCACCAAGAAGGGGTCAAATTAAAAAAAAAAAATTACAAGGATGGGGTGAGAAATTACACATCACATGTGTTAAAAAGAGTGAAGGTTCATCTTCTTCTTCACAAGATAATAATATTGACCCTCCAACCAGAAATTAGAGGTAAATATATACATAACATTTCATATGTCTGATTCTTCGTTTACGTAAATGAAGGTTTAGTTATGAGTTTCTTTGTAAATCGACATGAAACGCTTAATTTGCATGAAATCTATGAATGGCATACGCGCGTGTTTTAATAAGTTTTACTATCATTTTGCCATTTTGCATCAATGATATTATGATAACTATTATCTTGTGATTATTGTGACAGGGGCTAATGGTGCACATGAGAACTTCATCATGGGAAATTCACATCAATCTAATAATTCTTATTCGATATTTCGATGAATGCTTTGAAGGGAAATGAGATATGAGTTAAGTTTGTGTAGATGACGTATGTGCTCTGGAGAGAACTCTATGTAAGTTTATATGCCAAGTTGTTGTTAGTAAGAAGGGTTAACTAGGTGAATTGTGTTCAATTAGTAGCGATTCAAGGATTAAAATTGAATGGAGTTCTGATTTTTGTTTCAGTACTAATTATATTTAGATGCTATTTTAGTGGTAGTTTATCTTCAATAAACTGCAAATTCGAATAATATATGGGACCCGAGTAGTTAAATTTAATGATGTCTTGTACAATTTAAAAGAAAATTTATAAATTTGAGAAATATATAGAGTCATGCAGTTAAATTTAGTAGTGTTATATACAATTTAACAGATATTTTCTATTATAAATTTTTAAACTAGTGGTGTCTCGTAACCCGGTATATACTGTGTTCAATAATGATCACGTTATTTGATTGTGAGTGATCATTCGTGCGTTGTAAATTTGTAATCCCAAATCATTTTTTACCCATGATTTCTTCACCATTGTTTTATTACTTTTTTAGTTGTGCTTAAAACCATTCCCATCAGCAAGTGATGGGCAATGTCATCAAGAATGTCATGGGTAGGCTTGCCCTCCACCGCCCTCACCTCTGTCGCCTTCCTTTTTTTCTTCCACAAGCACAAATCAGGACGGATGCTTTTCTCTTTCTTCTTTAATTTGCATAAACAACTTGTACATATTGCTATTAAAGTTGTAAATTTATTTATTTAATTAATTTTGTGGGGTATGTAATGAGGATGGAGTATGTCATGGTTGGTAGTGGTGTGTTATGAGAGTGTTATGAGAGGAAGTGGTGAGTAAGGTGGAGAGAGAAAGCTGATGTGGCGCTGAGGAAATGCCCATGACGACGTCATGGTTGGGATTGGTCTAATAAACGTCATAAAACAATATGAGAGCTACTTAAAACAATTTAATTGTTTAAACTTCGAAAACCCAGATTGTCTGTCCAAATATGAAAATAGGTCATTTTGCTATAAATAAATAAATAAATAATGGACTGGGACATTGGATGAGTCAGCCATCCAGCGTAAGCTCAACTTTTTTTTTTTTTTTTTATTTGTCACAAGGCTGTAAAATATTGATGAATTTCACAAATTGTGAAAATAAAGTTACAGCAAAGATACAAGAGCTTAATATCCCCATTTAGAGATCAAACAAATAACATGGTTAAATGGGCAGACCCATTTTCCCCTTGATACATACACATGAACAACTTAAAGTAAAACATGTAAACAAAACAGGCTCGGTTTCGACCTGCTTGACCACAAACGAATCGAATTACAGCAGCAGCCAAGGTTGTGCATTCCATACATAAATTGGTAACTTTGCGCTTTACTACAATTCACCGTCCATTGGAAGACCTTAAGCTTGATAGCTTCAACCATACTAACTTCATTCTTATTAGCACCGATTGGGACACCAAGATACTCAAAGGGGAACGAGCCAATATAACATTCAAACACCCTTGCAAACTTTCCAACTGCTCCTTACTAACATTGCGACCATGCGTCTTTGAGGCATTCATTTTTAACCCAGAAACTTCAGAAGACCAATATTGGCATTGGAAGTAATCTTTAAGAGTAAAGAAATCTTCCTTCCAACTTAAGAACAATCCACCCGAACGACCACTAGAAGACACTTGCACACCACCGAACATAAACCCCTTCCAAACCTCTTTAAGAACAATAGGGGAGACGTTTCTACCATCGTTTCTTGAATGGCAATGAATTGCACTTGGAATTTGTCGATCATATTGAACACTCTTCTTCCTTTAAATATGGTCCCCAACCCCCTAGTGTTCCATGTGGCAATCTTCATTTTTTAGCTTTTGACGGGCGTTCACTACTATCGAACATGCCCTTCAAAAAATTCCCAAACTCCATATTTTCTTGCTTACCGTCAAGGGGGATTCTTGAAGTTAAAAGTTTGCTACAAACCTTAATCGGTTTGGGAGTATCGTCATCCGAATCAACTACATGAGGGTGTATTTTTTCTACATCATCCGAAAATTCAACCTCACCAGCTTCAGCTTCAATATATTCAGACAAAGATCTAACAATACCCTTCTTCTTCTAATGACCCTTAAAAGGGCTTCGCTGAGACGACAACAAAGGAAGTTTTTGAGTTAAACCTTTAGTTTTTTGAGCCTTCTTCTTTGACAACGCACATGACGATCTACAATCGACAGTTGGTCATCGAAGATCATCTAACTTCTCGTGTGAAAACCTTGACGAATGAAAGAAAGAAGCATCATCTGTACGTTCAACATCAAAAGCAGATTCTTTTTGTGATGTTGGGCTTTTCACTTGTAGGCCCATTACCCAAATTAGTAGGCTGCTTGCTTAAACAGTGTACTTGTGGTGAACCAACCGTACAAAAATTGGGTTGTGTGGCAGGAACCTCATTACTATTGGAAGCCCTAAAGTATTTTCTGGGTTGACTTTAGTTACCTTTGAACTTTTCTCCAAAAAACGGCTCTGCTCCATATTCTTTACTGGCACAGATGCAGTCTTTTTTTAACACACTTCCCTTATATTTCTCTTACACTTGTAAATTCAAATTTGAAATGGGGGTACCTCTATTATACATTGGATCAAAGAAGTTATCCGTTTTTTTTTTTCAGGAGTACCCAGATTTGTAGTATCAAAGCCTGCTCCGATGATCTTTCCATTTTTTCTGGTACCGGACTGTGTTTTGGTGACTTAACCCCATTCCCATCTTCCTTTACATAAGCCCCATTCTTTATAGAATAATTAACCCCTTGAATAAAGTCTTCATTACCATCCCCTTCAACATGCTCTAAAGGATCAAAATCTAGATCGACTTCACGTACCCACAGTTTAATAATTTCATGATTATTAAGTTCAGCCGATACCACATAATCAATGTGTTTTGATTCATGTACTTCCATGAATACTATTAACGAATATGCTTGTATTAGATTGTATGAGGATTTCGAATAATACAAAATGTCTCCTAACTTCTTGACCGACGCCATGACACTCTCCATACATCCATACTCTGGCGGTATTCCCCTAACTTCGATCCATGTGGCTCTGAAATATTTTCCCCGTTTCTCCTTTAGTGGACAGATGCTCAAGAAATCACCATTGTTACTAACCTGTCTACCCCCACGACATATATTGTGGAAGTTGGCCATATCAGCACATCTAACAATGAACATTTATCAGTAAAGACCTTTTGACTAATTAACAATACAGCTTGCTTGTTCTTCAAAAATTCCACCTTATCAGTGATAATCAAAGTTCTGTCCAAACCTTCACTCACATCTTCATTCAGCTGCAGTTTAATCGGCTAGTCATCATATGAAGCAGAGGGCCCTTTTTTACTTGCACAATAGTTATTTTGAGGAGCATTACTCTCATTCTTCCAGGCCGGTCCCTTATCAAATTTAGCCAGGCCCACTAGTATCTTGTTTCCTAAAAGAATTCTGTCATTCATATATTGTATTGCCTTAGAAGTGTTGGTGATTTTAGTGTCATTCAACGTACATTTTAGGTAGTTGCGATTTACTTGAATGTAGGTGTTAGCTAGCTATACTTACCAACGGGTTCGGAGAGTGTGGAGTACATGCCCGTAAGAATTGACTACTAACTGTCGCGCAAATGCGGGGGTCAAGGGGGCTGCGCCCCCTTGCGGGGTCCAAGGGGCAGCGCCCCTGGAAGGGTCCAAGTTGCATTCGAATAAGTGTCAACGAACAGTTATACCCTTTGGTATAACCGATTTTCCCCCCAAATATGAAGGGTTACACCCTTTCGATTTTAACTGTTTTTCTATAACAGTTTTATGAACGAATTATTGTTTATTCTGCATTCATCAAACTACTAGAAAACACACACATACTCTCTAACAATTTGATCAGTGATTTCATTGCCAAAAATACTGATTGCGTTCTTGTCTTATCCCGGTAAAGATTTCGTGCAACCGAGGCAATCGTAGGGTCGAAATACTTTACAGAGAAAGTGAACACACGATTCAAGAATAAATCCGGCAGTCAATTCATACCCAATATCTAACAAATCTCTAAAGTATTTTGTTTGTAATCATGTCTGGGGAAATGGTGAAAGAGATGACAAGCAAATTGCAAAACTGGAGAAATTTGAAGGAGTTAATTTTCGAAGATGGTAACAGAAGATGCGATTTATGTTAACAACTTTGAAGGTTGTTCATGTTCTATCCACCCCCATGCCAGAACTTCCTGAGGATGCAACTCTGGATCAAATCAGGAGAAGAAACAAGTGGGACAATGATGATTTCATATGTCGTGGCCACATTCTAAATGGTATGTCTGATGCTCTTTTTGATGTTTTCCAATCTGTAGAAACTGCAAAGGAATTATGGGATTCACTTGAATCCAAATACATGTTTGAAGATGCTTCTAGTAAGAAGTTTCTTGTGAGTAATTTCAATAATTACAAAATGGTGGATTCAAGGCCTGTTATGGAAAAGTTCCACGAAATTCTTCGAATTTGGGATAGTTTACACAACACAATCTAAAAATGGATGAATCCATTTCAGTGTCTTCAATTATAGAAAAACTGCCACCATCATGGCAGACTTTCAAACACATGTTAAAACATAAGAAGGAAGAATTGTCTTTGACTGAATTGGGAGGCACCCTACGTATTGAGAAATCAATACGGGTTCAAGAGGGTGGTAAGACTAAAGAAAAGGACGTTGCATCATCCTCTGTTAACATGATTGAGGATGGTAAACGTGGGAACAAAAACAATAAAAAGGTCAATGGAAAGAAACGTAAGTTTTAAGGGAACAACAATGGTTCCAACAAGAAGGATAAGAAATCTTGTTGAATTTGTGGAAAACTTGGTCACTTTAAGAAAGAATGTCGTGTTGGAAAGAACATGGATGGAGTAAGCTGTCCGGGTTCGGGAAACGGGTCTAAGGACCAAGTTCCTAACCAAGGTCAGAATTTTGATTGTATCATAAATTCTGTTCAGAATTATGTATCATAAATTTCTAAAGCGTTTTATGTGCAGGATGATAACATAGCGTGGTGGATTGATTCCGGGGCCACATGTCATGAATGTAAAGACCGTTGTTGGTTTAAGACATTTCAACTTGATGATGATGTGCTTCATATGGGGAACGAATCAGTCACTCATATCCTTGGTCGTGGAGATGTTGTTTTACAATTTAGTTCTGATAAGACAATTACTTTAAATAATGTTGTGTATGTTCCTGGGTTGAGAAAGAATTTGATTTTCAATCCTATAGCAAATAAGTGTGGTTATAAACAAGTAATTGAATCCGACAAGTATATCTTGTCGAAGGGTGGCATGTTTATTGGATTTGGATACTATAATAATGGTATGTTTATGTTGAATCTTAAGAATGTTCCTGTTGTTCATAATTCTGCTTGCATGATTAGTTCTAATTCAAATGAGTCAAGTTTATAGCATGCTCGTCTAGGACATGTACATTATAAAAGAATGTATGAAATGTCTAAAGTTGATTTAATTCCTACTGTAGGATCCTAGATCTCATGAATACCAATGAATGTGAAGAATAGCCATTAAGATTGAGAGAGAAAGTCAATCAGTCAAGATTGACTTTCTACGGCTCTCTTGAAAATCTCTACATAACAATGGCTAAGCTTAGCTAATCTAGGGAGCCTTGGATCCTTTATATAGCCTCGTATAAAGGATCCTCCATAAGGCTAGGGAAACTCGTATTACTCCTTTCTCGGGTACCTAACAATCTCCCCCCCAGGAGTGAGACGGGTTTCCAAAAACTAACTCCCTAGTAAAACATACAACATTACAAGGAAAGAATCAACTATTGCTAACTAACTCCCCCCGAATGATGTACGGCCACTGATGAAGATCTTGAATCTTCAATTTGAATCAACAAATGAATTCGCATCTCTAACATCGTCTTGGTCAATCATTACGCTTCAACCTCCCCTAGATCCTCGAATTGTCATGCTAACAATCTTCTTTCAACTTTGTTTGAGACTTGAACTTCATCGTGATATCTTTGCTCTTTCAACGGTCTTTGAGTGTGTACAGTGGAATGCGCATTGAAGAACACATCACAAACTAAATATGTTACTATCAATCCCTCCCTTGACTTAGTTGTGATATGTCTTTAGAATTTGCTTGCATTGAGAAGTCGTTTTGAAACTTTAGAAACTCCCCCCTTAAAGTACATGGGCTCGCATCAAAGTGTCATGACGTAAATACCGCCGGTTTTACTACCGAGACACGCCTCTTGAACTTTCATCGTTCCAAAGAGTACTTTCGATACTAGTCATAAGAAAACTCCCCATATGATGTAGGATCTTCTTAGAGTCTCTAGCTCCCCCCCAAACAAATAATTCTTTCTTTGAAGTCCGAGTCTTATACCGTACATGTATAGAAGTCATACGCACATCAACCATATACATATCTCCCCCACAAAGATGCTCGCATGAATATCGTATGAAATAAGAGCATCATTGTATAAAATGGTTGACGTGCTCAGCAAATCCCCAAAATATCGTAAATATCGTGTATGAGAAAAGCCGTTTAAATCCGAGCCTCAAAAATATCGGAAAAATATGCTTTGTAAGGCTAGATTCGGTAAAGGACCCTCTCTGAAAATTCTGTCAAATATCAGGGGCCAAAACTGTCAAAAATTTAGTCAGATTCGGTATTTAGACTGAGCTTGCAAAACCCTTAAAACTTTTAGGGACTGAAAGTGAAAATATCACATAATGAATGGCCAGATTCAGTGGATGCTTGTTGGGCTTGTAGATTCGGTAGGCTCAATAAAATAATTTGTGAAGCCCAATACCAGATTCAGTAATGTCTATTAGGAAAAATTGGGCCACCAGATGCAGTTAGGCCTATTAAGCATACCCATCAGATTCGGTACTGTATAGCATCTCCTTGGAACGGTTACATCACTTATCTCTTATGAAACCAAATATGAATCTGTATCATCAACAATACCGAAATATATACCAAGTAAGGAATCAAATAAGGAATGCAATGGCGATACCGAGTCCTGTAACTACCACATACCGAATCATGTGTAATATCGAGTATCATAAAAATCAATACAGAATGAAGATTAATGACTGATACCGAATGTGTGATTCGGTATCCAAACTACCATCATCAAAACCATATACCGAATGAGTTACCGAATTAAGCAATCTATCATACCGAATCCACAATCATCAATACCGAATCAGAGTGTCAATAACTGAATATGTAACCAAAGCCATCAAGCGAATCTGAATCATGAAGTTCAATCGTGAAGAACAGCAACCTGCTCGTCTCAGATTCATCTTTGATTTTTTGAATTGAATAAATTGATACCGGAAATCGATAACAACCTGTTTCTTCATCATTAATTACTGTTTTTCAGCAACAATCTGCATCAATAATAATTTCAAACCGCAGACTTGAATCAACGAACAGTTGCAGCAACTTCATATGTATGAATCACAAAAATCTTCAATCGAACAAATTAGGACCAAAAAGTGATTGTAATTCCATCCTTATGAAGCGACTAAGACATCTTGTGAAGCAATTTCGATAAAAAACAACTGCATCTGTGAATGAAATCGATGAACAGTTGCTAAGTTCTTCATAAGAACTTGAAAATTAAGATCGAGATTCAATGTGTTTTATGCTTCGATCTCTATACAAAAATTGTTTTAAATGATCCATGTAACATTCGAAAATCATCTCCTTCATCTAAATTAACACATAGACTTCTAGTTTGATCATAACAAATTCAGTTGACTTTTCACTCGAAACTTTGACTTCAAAATTCGATCTCGATTCATCATGTTTGGATCTGAAATTGTACAGATAGCTTCATGAATAGATATGAAGCAACTCTACATTTTTACTTTTTGAGAATTGTTGCTGGAATGATCTGAAGCTCAAATCAGTTTGACATGTAGAAGAATGATGAACTCGATTTGATTTGTTATGAAGTTGTTGTTGTAATAGTGTTGTAGATGATCACGAAGATTAGGAATCATAGGAGGATCATATTTCTGTAATCAATTTGAGTTGAGAAGCATTAAATCATGATTTCAAAATTTTGGCTCCATGAAGATGAAGATGAAACTTCGTTACTGTAGCAGAATAGACTTTAGGATTTGTGAATTTGTAATTGTGAATTGATTTGATGTTTATGAATCTGAATATAGAATGAGAATCAGAATGATATTTGATAAGTGTTTGTGATTTGTGTTTTGGAGTTTTGAATTTGAATAAGTTTCGGTTTAGATTCGGTAAAATGAGATTCGGTATCGAATGAATCTCATTTAGTTGTGTTTTGGTGAGATTCGGTAAAAGTGTTTTGGAAAATGTAATACTTATAGTTTGAATAAATTCACGAGACAACCTTTTAAGACCATAAACAGGACGTCTTTGAATTTACAACTAATTCATAGTGACCTTTGTGATTTTTATGCTACACCTTCTTTAAGAAATAAGAAGTATGTAATCACATTTATAGATGATGCGTCTAGGTTTTACTATGTTTATCTTTTGCATGCTAAAGATGAGGCCCTACACAAATTTAAAATCTATAAGACCGAAGTGGAATTACAACAAAATGGTTTAATTAAAACGTTGCACACCGATAGAGGTGGTGAGTATTATGATCCAAAGTATTTCTAATCTGTAGGGATCATTCATCAAACTACAGCTCCGTATACACCACAACAAAATGGTGTAGCGGAGAGGAAAAATATGTCTCTCAAGGAAATGGTTAATTCCATGATGACGTACTCGGGTTTGAGTGATGGATTTTGGGGAGAAGTCATGTTAACGGCTTGTCACATTTTGAATAGAGTTCCTAATAAAAGAGGAACTATGACTCCTTACGAAATTTGGTACAAGAAACAACCAAACTTTCATTATTTGCGAGTTTGGGGTTGTCGGGCAATTGTAAGATTAACCGAACCCAAAAGGAAAACTTTGGGTGAAAGAGGTATTGATTGCATCTTTATTGGATATGCTAAGCATTCCAAAGCTTATAGGTTTTATGTGATAGAACCTAATGATTTTATTTCGATTAACACCGTTATAGAATCAAGAGATGCAATATTTGATGAATCCCGTTTTACATCAATACCTATACCAAGGGACGTGATTTCTCATTCGAATGAGACTACACAAGGAGTTAACTTGGAAGAAATTCCAAGTGAGTCACTAGAATCTCGTAGGGGCTCTAGAACTAGGACACCCATGCCGTATGGTTCTGATTTTCAACATTACCTAGTTGAAGGATCGAGAGATTGTGTTAAATCACAATTTTCATACTGTTATAGTATAGATGATGATCCTAGAACCTTCGATGAGGCTATGAAATCTCGTGACGTTGCTTTTTGGAAAGAAGCAATTGAAGACGAGATGAGTTCTATTTTGGAGAATAATACTTGGGTATTAACAGATTTACCACCGGGATGCAAACCTTTGGGAAACAAGTGGATCTTCAAGAAGAAGATGAAAGTCGATGGCACAATTGATAAGTTTAAAGCTAGATTGGTTATCCAAGGCTTTAAACAAAAGGAGGGTATTGATTATTTCGATACATATGCTCATGTTGCTCGTATCACTACTATTAGATTGTTAATAGCACTTGCTGCTATGTATGATCTTGTGATCCATGAAATGGATGTCAAAACGGCATTCTTGAATGGTGATTTGGAAGAGAAACTGTATATGAGACAACCAGAAGGGTTTGTTATGCCAGGTAAAGAGCATAAGGTATGCAAGTTGGTTAAATCATTGTATGGGCTGAAACAAGCTCCCAAGCAGTGGCATCAGAAGTTTGATTATGTGGTGTTGTCTAATGGTTTTGTACTAAATCAATCTGACAAATGTGTATATAGCAAATTCGATTAATCCGAAAAAGGTGTGATCATTTGCTTATACGTGGATGACATGTTGATCATTGGTACTGACCAAGATCAAGTTGATAGAACAAAATATTTTTTATCTTCGAAGTTCTCCATGAAGGACATGGGAGTGGCGGATGTAATCCTAGGCATAAGGATTAAAAGGGATGATAGAGGTATCACGATCACACAATCTCATTACATTGAGAAGATTCTGAAACAGTTTAAGTGTGATCAATGTTCTCCCATGTATACTCCCGTTGATACAACTGTGAAGCTTATGCCCCATTCGGGTAAAGTTGTATCACAGATTGAATACTCTCGAGCAATTGGTTGTTTGATGTATGCTATGACAAGCAAATGCCCCGATATTACTTTCATAGTGGGAAAACTAAGTAGGTTAACTAGTAATCCAAATGCTACTCATTGGCGTGTTGTGGTTAGAGTATTGAAGTATTTAAAGGGTACTATGGATTATGGTATCACTTATGCTGGGTTCCCTTCAGTTTTGGAAGGATATTCGGATGCAAGTTGGATAACCAATGTCGAAGATCATTCATCTACGACCGGTTAGATATTCCTTCTTGGAGGAGGTGCTATATCATGGGCTTCTAAGAATCAAACATGTATTAGTTTTAGCTACAGCAGGTAAGGAAGCTGAGTGGTTGAGAAATTTGATTCATGAAATTCCTTTGTGGCCGAAGCCAAAATCTCCTATTTCCATCTGTTGTGACAGTGAAGCTACTTTGGCTAAGGCTTATAGCCAAATGTACAATGGAAAGTCTAGACACTTAGGTGTTAGACACAGTATGGTTCGCTAGCTGATTTCACATGGAGTGATATCCGTAAGTTTCGTTAGATCGCAACATAATTTAGCGGATCACTTGACAAAAGCATTAGCCCGAGACTTAGTGTACAAGTCAGCTATTGGAGTGGGATTGAAGTCCGCATAAATCTTCCAAAATGAGGCGCCCAATTCCCTTCTAGTACAACGCTAGAAGCTGAATTCAATTAGGTAAGCTTACTTTCTGAAGATTGAAACACATAAAATTTTTGATCCCAAAGTATGTGTTCAGACCTGCAATTTGAGTTAGGTTGAAGTTATTCTTCTTAATAGTTCTTTTGAAAAATTGCATATGCAGGTGCAAGATGTAAAAGGACTACCTATGTGATCATGAAGTTTTGCCGCTTTAATGGAGCTTTGGACTTAGCTGCCAATATGTTCACAGAAAGATTAGGACACATGGCTTATAATAGTGTCAAAATTGTCTTAGGGATATGTAAGAAACTGCTGTGTATAGTATTTTATAGTTTTCATATGAGTTGAATGGTTCAATTTCTGAAACACCCTGATTCTCGAATTCTCCTAAATATTATACTAAGTGGAAATTCAATTTCTGAAATATTTTCATTTATGAATTGGTTTGTTCTGTTTGTTTAATTATTTTAGTAAATCAAGGATTACACTAAAATTGGGGGGTGGGGGGGGGGGGATTTGTTGGTGATTTTAGTGTCATCCAATGTACATTTTAGTTAGTTGCGATTTACTTGAATGCAGGTGTTAGCTAGCTATACTTACCAACGGGTTCAGAGAGTGTGGAGTACACGCTTGTAAGAGTTAACTACTAACTATCGCGCAAATGTGGGGGTCAAGGGGGATGCGCCCTGTCACACCCCCAAATAGGGTCGGGGGTAAATGTGACTAATCATATCATAACACAGTTGTATAAACGAGAACGACTCTGTTGGTTGAATGTTGGTTAATGAACTAAACGACAAACTTAAGTATGATGATTAACCAAAGAATATGTTTTGATGATGACACACATATGCATAAGTGATGACTGACATCTTAACATAAAACACGCAAGGTCACTAATCAATACTTTATCTTGTAAACGAACAAGTCAAACATAGGTTAAAGAATGAAATTAAAAGTTCAGCTAAACACACGGTCGAGGTACGGTCGACCGCGTAGTCAACCGTGAAACCCCAGACTGAATTGTAACGCAGTTTTGTGAAAACAAGTTGCACGGTCGCCACCACGGTCAACCGCAGTGCGACCGCAGTTTTCTCTGTGACCATTTTCGACCAAATAAAGTTTGACTAGTTCCCGACATCTATAATTCATGAAACCTTTCTCAACATGCTTAGAATAGATGCCTTCTCCATACTCAATTGAGTTTTGGTCATAAAAACACTAATTGTGATTAATTACGCCTAATGACACTTTAATGACAAATTAACCAAGATTAGGCATAACACATAAGTGTTAATCAACAACTTGTGATCTTAATTTTTATCTAGATTTTCTTAGTATGATCATCAAGTACCAACCCACTTAAGCCAATATCACTAGAACAATAATTGCTATTAGAAATGACTTAGTGATTAATTATACCTATATTCTAAAAAACATAGTGGAAATGAATAGTAAGGGCATTTTTGCCTTTTCAATTTTTTTTCATTTGCACAACAAAACCCCCCCACACTTTTTCCAAAAAATCAAATTGACCCCCCATACAGGGGGGTAAAGTGTCAAATTATCATTTTCATAAAAAATCTTAAATAAACTCCACCCAAATATTCAACATGCCATATCTTCTCGCTCGCATCAAGTCAAATTTTTCCGACACCATCGTTAAACTCGAAATAATTTTAGGAACACAATGTCACTAGTTATACACAAAACGGACGCTTTTTAAAAAACGCTAAATATTTGGGGTACTTTTCATACCTGTTTATTTTGCGTTATATTTTTAAAAAACGACAATTCCATAGCGAAACGCGGAGATGCACATATATTATTAATTTAAAATAACATTTAAATTTTTCACAGGTTATACCTTTTAGTTCGACTCAAGTTGCGCTTCAACGACATCGTCGTTCGCCACGAAATAATTTTACAAACTAAACGTAATAAAATACATTGAAAACCGAACCCCCAACGCGAAGCGAGGGTTCGAACACAAGTTAAGACTAAATGAGGAACAATGCTCTCAAGGTTAAACTAGAAATGACTTGTAATCCTAAAACACACTTAGATACATTTAGGATGGTCACCAAGTCCCAACTAGAGATTGCTCTTCCCTTGTGCATGTGTTAGACATTAATGTGTGCTTACACATTAATCAAGAAATATGTTATATTGCAATTAAACTTGTTAAGAGCTTGAATTATAAGTTGTGCAAGTATCTATATGATTGATCCTAGAATAACTATATCTTGCTATGTGAGTATTACTTGCTACTTGCCAATATGCTTAATACTCATAAACTTATCAACTTGATTAATATGTTTGCCATGTGCTCACTAGTTAGGATTCAAGTAACTAACCTACTCCAATATATTAAGTGCAAAATGGTTCATAATGAAATTATAGTCAATTGTCTAATTGGTCTATTCTAAGTAACTAAGTGTGATTGCTTATTCAAGAATGAATTACCTTTAATGTCTCTACATACTTCATGATTATCTTATAGAGACATTGTTCAATTAATCTATAACTAAACTTAAAAAGAACATGACTTGTGATTAATAGAAACTAGGAAGTTAATGACATAGTGACTAGTCTTTAGAATTGAACCAAGAGCATTGAAGTGACTAACTAAGTCTTGACCAAACTGAGATTTCCCAAAATATCAATCAAGACACTTCTCCAAGAATGTTGGGTTTGCCACTTTTGGAATGATTAGTCACTTTCATGCATTAAGACCAAATCTAACACACTTAATGCATATAGTACTTGTATAGGATGTTTGTTTTCTTTTGCAGGTGCTAGAAGGAGTAAAGGTGTCAAAATGTGGTGTTCAAATTTGAGTCAAACGGCTATACAACTGATGTGTTCTCTAAGGTGTGTATGAAACGGCTATCAGTTTTATATTTATTTACTACAGGAAATCACCTAAATTAAACTAAAACACAAAAGACAAGTATACCTATCGTGTAATAATATAGCTAAGGTAAAGTTCGGGAGGTCGATCCGTGGACACTATTATTGGGTCTCTTACTAGGTCAAATTAGTTAATTAAGTAGTTAAACTAGATATAGTAATTATAGGTCACTTTGGGAGGATTTACCGTTTAATGACCGGTTTGTCAATTTTATATTTTAAGCGTACAGATAAATGACGATAATTAAAGTGCGTAAAATAAATAACAATATTAAAATGACAATCGAGTAAATGAAAGTACGATGAGAAATACAATAAAAGAATTATGCTTATTTAAACTTCCGTAATCATGATGTTTGACATTTTGATTTTAATTTATTATGTTGGGTAAATTGTCCTTTGTCCTGGATTTATTTGATACCTATCTAGTTTTTGCCCATAATAGTTCATCGGTCATAATTATAAAATGATCGTCAAATTAACCTTATACCCGAAGTCAAATATTCCAACTAATTGGGGATTCGAACTGTAACAAGGTCTTAATACTTTGTTAATAATTACACCAGGTTATCGACTGTGTGTAATCCAAGGTCTTAATACTTTGTTAACAATTACACCAATTACCCTTGTATATAATCCACCCCTGTTTTAATTAGTCCATGATTATTAATTTACCCACTTAGCCAGAATGAATAATAAATTACCCAACCCAATTGATTAATTAAATAATTGTAAAAGATGTCGTATAAACGTCACTAAATAGGACATGCATAATCATTTAATAATTATTAGATTAACTAATTTGAAGATAGATTCGACAGACTCCAAAGAGTTGTCATTCGATTAGACAATACCCCCCATCTATTAATGGTCCATGGTCCAATGTCCACAAGTGTCGGTCTTTTGTCCATACCTTAATTATGGTACAAAATTCAATAACCCAATCTTTAATATTTAGTCCAACATCATGATTACTTCGGCTCAAATAAGCATAATAATAACTTAGTTACGAGACATTAATTTAAAAAGGAAGAACATAGCTTACAGTGGTGAATAATCGCGTAGCGTTACACGGACAGAGTTCCGACTTTAAAACTCGTAAAACATTTCTTACAATAACTCAATTATTATTAAACTTAAATTAAAATTATAATTATAAATATATATAAATTACATATATAGAGAAAGAAGATTGGAAAAAGGTGTGTCTTTCTTCATTCTCCGTAGTCTCGTTTTATAGGCAAATGTTGATTTGAAATTTTCACTTATGACCCCTTAACTATGCTCAATTAACAACTTTTTATTATTTATTATTATTCTTATTATGAATTATTTAAATATTATATTATATTCTTGTGCATAGTTAACTTGTACTTTCAGCTCCGTTGTGTCGAGCGTTGAAAGTTGGTTCATGTCTCGGTTCCGGATTTTCGAACGCCTTTTCGTATAATTTAATATCTTGTACTTTGCGTTTTGCGGCTTGTACGTTTGTAATTTTTAGACGTTTCTCATCAATATATTGAACCACTTGGATTGTACTTTGTACTTTTTAGCTTTTTAGTCGTTTGCGTCTTCAAATCGTCGAATCTGCCTTTTGTCTTCACCTTTTATTATTTAAACGAATATCACTTGTAAATAGAACAATTACAACTAAAATCTTGTCTTTCTTGAGGGATAATGCTATGAAATATGTGTTCGTTTTTAGCATTATCAATATTCCCACACTTGAGCGTTGCTTGTCCTCAAGCAATATAGTCTTGAAATAAAAACATATTCGAATCACTTCTTTATTCTTCACACTTTGTACATCAGTGATTTCAATACGACAGTTATGAACAATGATGGTAACGATGTGGTTTACAGTCTCACATGACTATAAAAATTTAGATCCGTTAGGAAATTGGATCTTTATGAAAACATTTGATCTTTTGAAAATTCAATCTAGTTTTTACCCTAGATAAGTTTTCCGGAATAACCCTTCACCGGTGTTGCAAAATGTTTTTGTAGGTTGTGTGGGTTTTAGAATTGAAAATTTTAGCTCAAAACTTATGGTTTTGTGTCATCCACTTGCTAACCTTGTATTAGAAAAGCAACACGTCCAGTTTACTTGTTCCGTATATTACCTTTCAGTAAACTACCGTCTGGTTGTAAAGGAAAGCGTTGAACAAGCAACTGTTAAGGCAATGTCTAATGACATGCTTTTGATTATGGTCTATATCGTGTCGGATGCAATTACTATCCTTTGTAGGAGAAATAGTAAAGCTCACCCTTATGGTTTTTCGGTCTGGCACAAGGTCCTGTCTTTGACCATGCTATGCAACCACTGTTCTTATAGTTGACACCCGATTTGGTTCAGGTGACCTAATGAATTCTGATGAATTCTCAGGATTTTACGTCCAGTGGTAATGAACGCATTGAAAATAGGTTTTCAGAAAACAAATCGGTTTGTAATTTGATCAAAATATTTTCTCGTTCAAGTTCGAGTTTAGATATCATCGAATTCCATGAGTTTGTAATTCTCAATCTTTAAAGTCAATCTCAAGGATTGAGTAATATCAGGCTTAAAAGCTGATTTTTAATCTTTAAGGAGATTATCCTTACTGGGGGTCTGATTCATTAGTCTTATCAAGCTAATTTGCACGGCGCCCTCCCCATTTTATGAGACAGATCCTCTCATGGTTAGGATAAGTCTGACCACATGGCGACCCTGTTTGATGCTGAGGTCCGTAGATTTCCTGCTGATTTTAGTGATGACTTTTCTAGATTTTTCGTCAACCTACCGCTGGTCTGGATGACAACTTCTTAACCTAAATCAAGAAGCGCGTGTCTTTTTCGGAAGACTTTACTTCCTTTTAATGATGGAATTGATTCATCGTGTAGATCCATCTTTCTTTCAAATATATTACACTAAATCGGGTAAAACTGATTAGTTTAGTCCAAAACAAAAGTACCTGCAATAAGCTTGTACAGATATGTGATATATGTTTTAAAGAACTTGGTGAATTCTTCCCACACTCAGCTTTTATTTATTTCTTTCTTTGCCTTTTTATTCTCCTCTATTCCATTTTAAATGAATTCAAGCGTTTTGGGTTGTTTCTCAATTTATGTCCTTTCCAAGGTAATAATAATTTCGGTAGTATCACCTAGTTTTGTCGTTCATAAATATATATAAACATGATTTTGAATTCATTTAGTTGAAAATTTTTCAAATTTTCACAAAATTTGGCAGTTAAACCAAGTGTAAACCCGAGAGAATTTATATGTCTTCCCCACACTTGAGATCTTGCAATGCCCTCATTTGCAAGAAATCAGTAAAAATTTAAATTCATGAGGGTGATTAGTGTAGAAAAATGATTAAAAATACCGAGTTTGCAAACATATTGTTGTTATTTCACATTTGATATTTTGCGTCTTGTCGTCAAAATTAGTAGTTTTTGCTGAACTTAATGACAGTCTTTGAAAGTGCGTTGTTTTACCCTGTTTTGTACATAAGATAAACTACAAACATATATATATATATATATATATATATATATATATATATATATATATATATATATATATATATATATATATATATATATTTGAAGTTTGGTATATTACCCCACTTTCAAAAATTTATAAAATCTAATATTTTGTTGGCATACTTTAAATCAATAAAATTAAAAATAATGATAACAAAATTTGTCGTCCCGCCCTCGGGTAAAGCAATTTCGGTTCAATGACCTAGTGTTTAACTCACGACGAATTTTAGAAATCATTTTTTTTAAACTTAATTAAATAAAGTAAATTTTTGTTTTTAAAATCACACAAAACTTAAATTTAAAAAGCATATTAATTTCATATAAAACCTACAAAACAAAAAAAAAATTCAGAATGGGGGGAGAAAACTAGTTCTTTAGTGTCTGCTAGTGGAAAAGACCAATCGGATTCCATTCTTGGAACTACACGAGAACAGAACAACTAACTCTAGACAGCATTTTCTTTTTAGAACATTTTGAATCTCCCCACACTTAGGTAGCTGTGGTGTCAAAATTGTGATTAACTTCATCGTCAATTTTTCTTGGACCATAATCAACTTGCATATCTGTGACTTTTGCTTTAGGCCATTGGTCGGATTCTTGTGTAATATCCACAAATTCAACTAATTTTGCCTTTTCTTTAGGCGACAGATTGGATACTAACTGGTTACATAACTTAAAGTTCCCCTTGGTTCTACCATCGCGAATTCGTTTAATAAGTTTCTTCATTGAACTATTAATAACGGGATCATTTAATTTCGTATCAACAACGGGGTTGTTTGTTATCAGGTCATCATTAGGTGTTATGTAACACCTCGTTTTCAGTTACGGGTTATTTCGAACGACATTCGAAATACGAGGCATGTAAGTGTATATTTGGATCCCAAATAAAGTTTGAGTTGATGTTCTAAACCCTTACCATTGGATAGTAAATCTCATTACGTTTCTAACGATATTTGATTCGTCGAAAACGGAGTTACGGTTTGAAAGTTACGACCAAAACAAGTTCAGTTTCAGACTCAGTTCATTGGGACTCTGTCCAGACTTCAGGACGCCGTCCAACAATGAAGGTTAGGACGCCGTCCAAGCTTTTTGGACGCCGTCCAGAAGGCCTGACGGGCCAGCAGCTCTATTTTACTCAAATTAAAAGGGGTATTTGGGTCTTTTCACTTGGGGCCGGTTTGGGATCATCAAAAATGATCTAGAACTCCATTTGGAGCTCATTCTCACCCACACAAAACACTCTCATCTTATTTTAGAGAGAGAGGGTTAATTTAGAGTGAGAAAGCTTGGTTTGGTGAAGAAGATGAGCGTTTCGGGTCAAAGATTGAGAGTTAAAGTTGTTCCTTTCGTTCACGGCTACATTTTGGTAGTATTGGTAAGTCTCAACTCCGAATTTCATTGTTAAGATTCTTGTGTACATTTAGGGTTTGAGGTTGTTATTTGTAAAACCCTTTTAGATGATGAAGAGGGTTTATGGAAACCCACTATTTTGATATTTTGCGGGTTTTGGGTTGGTTAATGATTTAAGCATGTTTAAGGTTTGTAAGTGGGGTATAATCACTAGTATTAGTGATTTTAAGGGCGTTGGAACTTGTAAGACCCATTTGGGGGTAAAATGGGTGAATTTGGGTTATGTTGAGATAAGGAAAACCCTAATAGCTATGATCTAGGGTTTGGCCATGTGAATTGAAGTTGTAAGTGTTAAATTGTGTTGATTGGTCATTAATACACTTGTAAATGATGGAAGAATTGTAAATGGGTCATGTTTGGCTAAAATGGTATGTATAAGTGTTGAAATGGGTCAAATGAGTTAAGGTTGACCTAATTGGGTGAAATGGGTATGAAACACCCTAAGTTTGTGCTAATTGGTGTTAGTAGACTTACATCACTAGTTTTAGTAATTAAAGATGAGTCTTGGCCATTTTATGGGCGGTTTTGGGTGTGAGTGAGTATTGTGGTTAATTCCACAAGTTGTGTATTAAATGTGTACTTATGTATTAGGTACCTTGCTCGAAGCATACGGAAGTGCTAAATCACCACCGACGTGATAAGGTGAGTGGAATAATTATGCGTGTATGTATATAGTGTATTTATTTGTGAATGTTATGGTATGAACCACGTGCCGGTAGTACCATAGCATGTATGTGATCGAGTGTGAACCACGAGCCGGTAGCACTATAAACTAAGATGTGAACCACGAGCCGGTAGCATCGAGTGTGAACCACGAGCCGGTAGCACTATAAACTAAGATGTGAACCACGAGCCGGTAGCATCGAGTGTGAACCACGAGCCGGTAGCACTATAAACTAAGATGTGAACCACGAGCCAGTAGTATCGAGTGTGAACCACGAGCCGGTAGAACTATAAAATGAAGTGTGAACCACGAGCCGGTAGCACTATAAAAGAGTATGACTCGAATGCGTATGGTGTGAACCACGAGCCGGTAGCACCATAGCGTTATGGTTAACCATATGGTATTGTGTATGTGTTGTAGTGTAGCATGTTATATTGTTTGAGTATATGCTATTGGTTATGCTAGCTTGCGATATTGGAGGTTATTAGCTTGATACATGAGATGGTTTGCTAATTATATTGCTAGCATGTATGCTGTATGTGAGTAAGTGTATGCAAGTAGGTACATTATATATGTATATGTATAATTATTGCATTCACTAAGCCTCGGCTTATCCCTCTCGTTGTTTACCTTTTTACAGGTAGTGCGTTATGAAACTAGCTAGTTGTTAGACTAGTTGCGTAGGAGCGCTTGGGCTCGATGGGGTAGCTTTTGGATATGCGGACGCGGATTGGGGATTTGGTAGTCCCGGGATTATGCTCTTGGTATCAGGTTGGGTTGTAGAGTTCTAATCCGTCTAAAGAGATAAATGGGTCGAAACTGCTACTTTATTTGTAAAACGGGTCATTGTGAGCCCAGGGTTGTAAAACTTGTTTTTATGGTGGCAATATCTTAGTTTTACTTAATATGCCATATTGTGAAAATGGTTTCGTTGAAAAGTGTCGGGGAGCGAGTTTTTCGCTCGCGTGTAAACAAAAAACTGATCAGTACTTTTTAGTTCATTGGGACACTGTCCCAAATCCTTGGACGCCGTCCCAGTTGTAAAGGCTGGACGCCGTCCCGATTTCTGGACGCCGTCCAGATGGGCAGTCACAGAAATTTTTTTTTTGTGTCGTGTTTTTGGTAAATCAATGTTGGGTTGTTACATGTTACATCATTTTCCACACACTTAGGCGTTTTATTATTGTTGAGCACTACCGTTGGAGTTGGTAAAACAACATGGTTCTTACCAATCATTTTTGCTGGTTCAACGGTTTTGGTTGGTGGAGATTTAGACTTTCGAATCATAAAGGTGATCGATTTCTCATCATTACTAAGTGTCATTCTACCCTTTCTTACATCAAATAATGCTCCGGTGGACGCTAAGAATGGTCGACCTAAAATTAGAGGAATGTTTGGGTCCTCTTCTATGTCAATGACAATAAATTCGACTAGAAAGGTTAAATTACCCACTTGAACGAGTAGGTTGTCAGCAATTCCAACTGGGTGCCTAATGGTTTGATCAAAGAGTCTAACACTCATTTCTGTTGGACTTAACTCACCTACTCCCAATCTCTTATATAATGAAAGAGGCATAACACTCACATTTACACCTAAATCTGCTAGTGCATCATACATGACACAGTCACTTAGTAGACAAGGAACAATAAATTCACCCGGATCACCTACCCTAGGTGGAGGTTTTGGTGGAACTGTCTTCACCGGGTTTACTTCTACGGTTTTTGTTTCTTGCACTTTCTTATTCTTCTTCTTCTTTTTTCCAAAGGTATCACAAACTTTATTACCTATCACTTGTTCATACTCAACTCCTTTTCTTGGAAACGGGATGGGTGTTTTGTATGGTGCCACCACTGGCTTTACATACTTGGGTGGTGGTGGTGGTGGTGTTGTAACTTCTTCATTGTTACTCACATCTAAAACTTTCCCATCTTCTGGTGTTGGTTTTTCAGAATTTGTTGATACCATGTTAACATTTTCATTCCGAGGATTTACTTCATTATTACTCGGTAGCTTTCCTTGTTCCCTTTCACTCATCAATCTAACAAGAGTACCTACTTGTTTTTCTAGATTCAAAATGGAAACTTGTTGAGTTCTAAATGACTGATCAAACCTCTCATTCGTTTGGGTTTGAGTTTCAATAAATTGTGTTTGAGATTCAACTAGCTTAAATACCACTTCTTCCAGATTTGACTCTTTCTCTTCGGTTTGTTGTGGTGGTTTATACAAGCCAGGTCTTTGTTGATTGAAAGTGTTGTTTTGAGTTGGTTGGTTATTCGGACCTTGTTGGTTGTATGAGTTATTATTGGGTCCATTTGGATTGTAAAGAATGTTTTGATTTCGATTAAAGTTTGGCCTTGGCGGTTGATAATTATTTTGGTAATTATTTCCCGGCCTTTGGTTTATGTAGGAAACATTCTCTCGTTGTTCCATCGTTTGCTCAACATTAAAATCTTTCGTTAAGTGTGGTCCACCGCATTGCTCACAACTGATTCGTATTGCGTGAATATCTTTAGTCATCTTTTCCATTCGTCTCTCGAAAGCATCTATTTTTGCAGAAACAGAATCAAAGTTATGGCTAGAATCGGCTCTAGCCGCTTTAGATGAATGAAAAATATCTTTTTCCTGATGCCACTCATGAGAGTGGGATGTTGTGTTATCAATGATCTTGTGAGCTTCGGTTGCGGTTTTCTTCATAATGGAACCACCAGCTGCTGTGTCGATGTCTTTTCGTGTGGCGATGTCGACGCCTTTATAGAAAATTTGCACTATTTGAAAAGTAACTAAACCGTGTTGAGGACATCCTCTCAACATCCTTCCGAATCTTGTCCATGCCTCATGTGTGACGACCCGGGAATTTTCGACCAAATTTACACCTAATCTTTATATGTTTCCGACACAATAAGCAAAGTCTATAATGTTGAAATCTCAAAAAATTTAAACTGTGTCATGTAATCAATTACCCTTCGACTGTTCTCGGCGATTCACGAACAACTAATTGTAAATAAATAACATATATATTTAAATAGGTATTTATAATTTGAAATATAATTTAGAATATTATATAATATGATTATTAGGATTTATATTGTAAAATAAATAAAATAAAATGCAATTAATGGAAACTATATTTAAGAATATATAGATATATATAAATATGTATATAAATACTACTTGTAAATATATAAAATAATATTAAATCTATTTGTTTAAAAATATATAATATATATTTATGTGATAAAACTTGTTATTTAAAACTGATTATATTTAGAGTAAGAGTAAATGGAAAATGATTGACTTCGAGCTTAATTAGTAAACGTCGGTAACATTCGGTTGATGTTTTGTTAGTTTTAATATAGATATCATATATGTTTATGAAGGATTGAAATAAAAGTTGGACTGTAAATTGATTACGAAGATTTTAGATTTGTCAAAAATATTTTTACCTTTTTATTATTAAATATTAGCACTCCGTACATATAAATCGGAACAGAAAATAAATAATTATTGAACCTTTTTGATCAGGTTTCAAACAGTTAATGAGTGAAATAATTAAATATACTTAATCTAAAAAAAATTGTAATTTTTAGAAACACTTTTATACGTTAACTGTTTAGCAATGGACACGCCCGGTGTAAACCGTCGGTAGAAAGAAACAAATTACACCGATGGCTTTACTGTTTATAAAACATGTTTCTTGTTATATTATTATTATATTATTATGATTACGGAGAGTGAGTATTATATAAATATATACTTCCATATGTTTTCTTTGTGACTTAGATAACTTGACACCATCACTTACTTTTTTCTTCTACTTCTATAACCCAGCACCTTATGTCATCATTCTCATAAAACATCATCATCTCCATCAAGCTTAATATCATCATCGAACCCCATCATCTTCAAGTATGTATCTGTTTTATGTTGCAACACCAAAAGAACACTATCATCACCATCTTCGTCAACAACCTAACACAACACCATCAATCTCCATGACATAAACCACCATTGACCACCATTTCACCTTAACCTTCATCATTAAACTCCATTTCGATCATCACTTGCACACTACTACGCTACTGTTTCTGGTTACTATTTCAAATCACCCAACCGTCACCTACAACTATTATTAACAATTGGAAAACACCACTAAACCCACAAATGTTCACTATTACTCGCTACGATGTTTTAATGCTATTTGTACTGTTTTACTACTTCTGACCATTCGAAGAACATAACCAAAGTTGCTGCTATGTGCCTCTGCTACAGTTGGTGTATACGGTTTCAAACCATCACCATCTTTAGAACACTCACTTCCATATCGATCCAACACCAACCAACACCTTTAACCACCACAGTCTCACCATTGTGAAGCCACCACCACCATCGTATTTTTATTTTATATATCTTTGTTATGTTTTAATCGATAACCCACTTGCAGCTACGTTTTTCTTCTTTAAACCTCATTACAGCTGCTCACTATTATTTTTCTTCTCGTTGCTAACCATTGACGAACAAAATACAACCCATCATCAACCTCCTACACCCGTTAAACTGCTACAGGCTACAACTATATTTTTATTCTTTCGCCGGGAACAACCATCTAAAATAGCCACCCACTACCACCTGCATCGTGATCAAAACCATACTACTACTATTATTTTAACTGTTACTGCTACGATGATACCGGTCTGTTTTGCAGCGTCCACAACCACCCAACATCACCCAACCGAACCCTATATATATATATATATATATATATATATATATATATATATATATATATATATATATATATATTGTGTGTCTCGTGACTTACTGCTACAGCAATATTGCTGTTATTGTTTCAGCTTAACAAGGATGATGAGTTTAATATTGTTTTGAAAAGTGACGGCTACCACTTGCCTTTTCCCATTATTTTATAAACCGAACCCTACAGCAACTTTATGAGACATATTAAAATTTAAAACAAATTGAAGTTGGGCCGTGAATTGATGCTTGGGCAGAAAACCCAGCTTCTGTTGGGCTGTGAATTGATGCTTGGGCCGAGAACATGCAGATAGATGGATGGGCTTGATTTAAATTGTGGGGCTAGCTGATAACATGATAAATATAAGTGGGTGATGGGCTATTTAAGAAAAGCATGAAATAGAAGGGTGGTTAAGAGTGTTGTGGGTCAAAGGAGAGGTCGCGGGTTCGAGTCCCGTCGCGAGCAGTTTATTTTTTTAAGCCTATTTGAGGTAGTTACTTATCATTTTATTATTATTATTATTATTATTATTATTATTATTATTATTATTATTATTATTATTATTATTATTATTATTATTATTATTATTATTATTATTATTATTATTATTATTAGGTATTAAGTATTATTAGTAAAAGTATTGTTTTCATTATCGTTATTATTGATATTATTATTATTAAGTTTATTAATATTATTATTATCATTCCTATTAAAATTATCGTTTTCAAAAGTATCATTTTTATTATCACTATTATTGTTATTATTACAAATAAATATTATTTTACAAAAGTACATTATAGATATATTAATATTACATATTATTAGATTTTTATTATTAAAATGACATTAAGTAATCTATATATTTAAATTATATTAATATATATATAAACCTTGAAATAAATTTCTATTTTTATAAATGATAAATATTATATTATTAAACTACTCTAATAAGTATTTACTATATTAATATTGATAAATGTGTTATAGAAATAAATATTAACTACTTAAAGTATATAGGATAAATATAACTTATTTAATAATACGGCATATAAATTATTAAGATATAGACTTACTAGTTGTTATTATATATTAATATATATACTTTATATAGGTTCGTGAATCCGAAGCCAACCCTGCTTTGTTCAGTTGTTCATTATAGTCGTATGTATTTTTACTACAAAATACATTAGGTGAGTTTCATTTACTCCCCTTTTAAATGCTTTTGCAATATATATATATATATTTTTGGGACTGAGAATACATGCGCTGCTTTTATAACTGTTTTACGAAATGGACACAAGTAATTGAAACTACATTATATGGTTGAATTATCGAAATCGAATATGCCCCTTTTTATTAAGTCTGGTAATCTAAGAATTAGGGAACAGACACCCTAATTGACGCGAACTCTAAAGATAGATCTATCGGGCCCAACAAGCCCCATCCAAAGTACTGGATGCTTTAGTACTTCGAAATTTATATCATGTCCGAAGGAGGATCCCGGAATTATGGGGATATTCTAATATGCATATTGTGAATGTCAGTTACCAGGTGTTCAGTCCATATGAATGATATTTTTGTCTCTATGCATGGGACGTATGTTTATGAGAAATGGAAATATGAAATCTTGTGGTCTATTAAAAATTATGAAATGATTATTTATGTTAAACTAATGAACTCACCAACTTTTTTGGTTGACACTTGAAAGCATGTTTATTCTCAGGTACGAAAGAAATCTTCCGCTGTGCATTTGATCATTTTAAAGATATTACTCGGAGTCATTCATGACATATTTCAAAAGACGTTGCATTCGAGTCGTCGAGTTCATCAAGATTATTATTAAGTAAATTATAGTTAGATATATTATGAAATGGTATGCATAATGTCAATTTTTAGTGAAAAGAAAGTTTGTCTTTTAAAACGAATGCAATGTTTGCAAAATGTATCATATAGAGGTCAAATACCTAGCGATGTAATCAACTATTGTGAATCATTTATAATCGATATGGACTTCGTCCGGATGGATTAGGACGGGTCGTTTCAGTTGGTATCAGAGCGGTGGTCTTAGTGAACTAGGTCTTGCATTAGTGTGTCTAACTGATAGTCGGTAGGATGCATTAGTAAGTCTGGACATCGATCGTGTCTGCATGTCAAAAGTTTTGCTTATCATTTTTGTCAGAAATCATCTGTTTATCATCCTTAGGAAATTACCTGCTTATCATTCTTAGTCTAGACACATCTTACTGCAATGATTGCTATAGACAAAATAAGTATCTTAGCGTATCTGCTAATTCATATCTTAGCGTATCTGTTACTGTAGACTTTATCTGACACGTTTCCTTAATTTCCTCCGGGATCTACGGGATCTTCTGTACTATATTAGATATTCTATATAATTAGAATATTATCCGATAACCAAGACTCATTTCATATCGGAAATCCTCTAACTGATCATAAGAGATGGATCCTACACCTAGCTTGGATTCCATTAGTTCCAGAAGCAATTTCGAGATGCGTATTGAAGTAGACTCCAAAGTCAAGGAACCCGAAGTGTCTCTACCGTTTAGCTATTTTTCTTTCTGGAAGAGATGGGGGTGGGTCCGAGACTTACTCATTCGATGGAGAAATGAAGAAGGCGAGTTCTACCGCGAACCAAACTTACCTCCTAATATCAGAGAAAACAATGTACTCACCGGTGAACCTATGCGCAACACTGTATTCACCCTTCTTGCTAAAGTTTTCCACCTCGAAGGTCGCATTACTGCAATCTCAGAAAATATTCAACCTCTACTTCCGAATACCAACCGAAGGGGAATATTAGAAGAAGTTAGGGAACTTCAAATTGATAATCAAGATCTATCGAATCAGATGAGTGGATGGATAGAAATGATAGAGGGTAGGATAGAAACCCTGACAAGAATGGTGCGTGATTTACAAGCTATACTTACTACACCAACATCATCACCAACCTCAGCACCAACAACACTTGTAGCACTGACAGCAACAGTACCACCATCAGCAGCACCAGCAGCATAACCAGTATCCACAACAACAACATCATCACACGTCTCAACCTCGCAATCTATACCTCAAGCATAATCATCGTTCTACGAATCGTTCTACGAATCGTTCTACATAAACTATCTTCGTCCTTCATGGTGATTATGAAATCTCTAATGTTTTAGAGATTATGTACTCTAGTTCTAACCGTAAATCTGATGAGTTTAATATCGCATTGACCCATCAAATCCATGATTACGCCTGAAGAAAATATATATGTATATATGTTTTCATAAAGATTGTAATTAAAAGTTTTATTGTACAAACTTTTAATGGTGAAAATATTTTAACGGGTAGGTAATACCCGAGGAATATTTAAATTCCACATTAATAAGTTGCACTGTACGTTTTTCGAATCTGATTCGACAATCGTTTACTATCCTACTTACATCTACCGTTATACGTATCCGTTCACCGCAGAATAACCCTTTTCATTCAATTTCATATTTGGATTTTGATCTATCAGAATCCAACAAGTGGCATAATGAAGAACACATTTGACGAAATAAAAATTTGATAGAAACAAACAAATTAACTACGAAAAATTTTGTTAAGAATCCACACTAACCGTTCCAGCTAACTGTTCTTACCTAACTGATTACATTTTAATTATCGCAATTTAATTATCACAAATTACATTCTCGCAATTTTATTTATCGTCATTTAATTGCTGTTATTTATTTTACGCACTTTAAATATCGGGACACGTATACAAGGTTTTGACATATCATATCGACGCATTTATATATATTATTTGGAATAACCATAGACACTCTATATGTAGTAATGAACGAGTTCTCTATATAGGGTTGAGGTTAATTCTACAATAATATATATAATTTGAGTTGTGATCGAGTCTGAGACATGTACACGGATCACGATACGTATAAATTAAATTGAATATTATATATTAAACTATATATGAATTATTGGACTGTCAACTGTGGACTATCGAATGTGGACTAATAATATTGGACAATTAAAATGAATTAAAATATTAATTATAATATATGAAACTAAACAATTCTTCAAGTTTGCCACTTGTTTTCATCTTAAACCACATTTGTATCTTGACGATTACAATCTGCGTTCAAAACTTTCGTAATTCTTGAAAACACCTCAATCGAGAGGATGAACCAACCGCACTTCATCTATGAAAGAAGAGATTGATGCACATAGTTATGCACTTGAAAACTCTTGGAACCTGAGTAGACGTTTAACACGTATCTGTGCTAATTCCTTTAGTATTATTATTACCAAAAATAACTTGTTAATCCCTTTCAAAGTAGCAAATTTTATCACAGCTCCAGCAAGTCAACTTCAACTTTTCGTTCAAAACAACCTTAATATAACCTTGATATATATGTGTACTCTTTTATTGTTACCGAGGAACCTTTTATATTCCACGACATTATCAGAAGATGTACCAGCAACTCCGTTGATCTTTGATTTTTCGAAAATCATTATATTCATTGAAACCCTATCATATACTCATCCGCATCTTGTAACGAGTATTGCCATACCAAATACCGGGAATCAGCAATCATTATTTTGAATCTCGCAACAATTTTACAACAACAGTTATATGTATATATATATATATATATATATATATATATATATATATATATATATATATATATATATATATATATATATAACATGTACCTCTTAAAATCATGATTTTCAATTCTAAAATTTTGAACAACACCCAGTCTACAAATCAATACCACAAATTCTGAAAAAGCTGAATACAGCAGCTCAAACTATACACGACCTTAACTGTCGAAAGTTTAATGATAAAGAATGGAGTATTGGAAACACTCAATAGAAAATTTAGTACCGAAAAGCGGATTATGCGAAACTATGAAGGAAGCCGTGGACAAATCACAAAGAATAAGTTTGACTTCAAAGAATCCAAATGATTCTGTTTCTGATGAAATCTTTAGCGAATACCTTGCTTCCGAATCTAAACCCTTACGGATAAATCTTCTTCATCATCCATCGATATTAGAAATTTCAAGATATCATCGTATCTTTCATTATAAATATCCTCCATATTTCTGAAGATATTTTCATAACTATTCTTATCTGAAATCATTAATCTCTACGTGCTATCAGTGTTACATCATATAGAAACTGTTAGTTTCTATATTTTGTAAACTTTAGAGCTTAAAATATGAATGTTATTGAAGTAATGTTGGGAATTGATGCATGAGTTAGTATAATATAATGACACTTGATCAACGTGATTATATTACAGTAAGTCATACTGAGTTTCTAATGGGACGTGATGATTCACAGATCATAATGTCATCATGTGCCATGTTACATAACTCTTTCATTCTACTTAACTCCTGAACAAATCAAGAAAATGTATTCTAGTTGGTTCTATCATCCGTGACGTTGATAAATTTGAAAATCAAATCGTGCTATCACGTTCACTCCTGCTTAGAACATTATAATCATTCAAAACTCTATATCTACAAATTCTGGACCATTATTCGCTTGACTTGAAGTCGGGAAGGGAAAACAAAAGCATAGAGCTTTGAAATATAAGGGAGAATATAAAGCCCAATAACAACACATAAATTACAAACCGTTTATATCAATGTTTATCGCAACATAAAGACACGGGAGAATTAAAAACATTATAATCTCAAGGGCGAGGTAGAAGGAAGCAGATTCCTCTAGTGGAAGTTGGAAAAGGAGAATGATTGTTGCGATAGTAAGGATGAGGAAAAGGATCAGAACTGGATTAAGCATTTTCATAATCTTTTGGATGTATGAACTAAGAATGAAAGTATAGGAATGGTGAGAATAATGGAATGGAAGAGCTTAATTTATAATGAAAATATCAGACAGAGTAATCGAGGCAGATCACCGTATTTAATTATAGAGATCTTAATTTCCTTACTCGCCTAAGAATCAAATCTTTTAGATTTCGAATATTTTCTTTAAATCTTTCGAATTCCGGAATTCAACCAAGATAAAGTCAAAAGTTAAGACGCACCTAATTTCCTAAATTCAATCGTGACTACGTCAAGAGTTATGGAAAATCTCCATTTCTTCATCTCTATCTTTTGTGATAACTTCATTCGTACGCTTCGCATAATCGAATCGTTTTGGCTATAGTACTCAATGATGATGAAACTCTATTTATCAATTCATATATGTCATGAAAACATACTTATTGTCAGCCATGACCTTCTCACTCAAATTTCAGGACGAAATTTCTTTAACGGGTAGGTACTGGGACGACCCGGGAATTTCTAACCAAATTTAAACCTAATCTTTATATGTTTCCGACACAATAAGCAAAGTCTATAATGTTGAAATCTCAAAAACTTTGAACTGTGTCATGTAATCAATTACCCTTCGACTATTCTCGATGATTCACGAACAACTAATTGTAAATAAATAACATATATATTTAAATAGGTATTTATAATTTGAAATATAATTTAGAGTATTATATAATATGATTATTAGGATTTATATTGTAAAATAAATAAAATAAAATGCGATTAATGGAAACTATATTTAAGAATATATAGATATATATAAATATGTATATAAATACTACTTGTAAATATATAAAATAATATTAAATCTATTTGTTTAAAAATATATAATATATATTTATGTGATAAAACTTGTTATTTAAAACTGATTATATTTAGAGTAAGAGTAAATGGAAAATGATTGACTTCGAGCTTAATTAGTAAACGTCGATAATATTCGGTTGATGTTTTGTTAGTTTTAATATAGATATCGTATATGTTTATGAAGGATTGAAATAAAAGTTGGACTGTAAATTGATTACGAAGATTTTAGATTTGTCAAAAATATTTTTACCTTTTTATTATTAAATATTAGCACTCCGTACATATAAATCGGAACAGAAAATAAATAATTATTGAACCTTTTTGATCAGATTTCAAACAGTTAACGAGTGAAATAATTAAATATACTTAATCTAAAAAAATTTGTAATTTTTAGAAACACTTTTTTACGTTAACTAGTTTAGCAATGGACACGCCCCGTGTAAACCGTCGGTAGAAAGAAACAAATTACACCGATGGCTTTACTGTTTATAAAACATGTTTTTTGTTATATTATTAAAATATTATTATGATTACGGAGAGTGAGTATTATATAAATATATACTTCCATATGTTTTCTTTGTGACTTAGATAACTTGACACCATCACTTACTTCCTTCTTCTACTTCTATAACCCATCACCTCATGTCATCATTCTCATAAAACATCATCATCTCCATCAAGCTTAATATCATCATCGAACCCCATCATCTTCAAGTATGTATCTGTTTTATGTTGCAACACCAAAAGAACACTATCATCACCATCTTCGTCAACAACCTAACACAACACCATCAATCTCCACGACATAAACCACCATTGACCACCACTTCACCTTAACCTTCATCATTAAACTCCATTTCGATCATCACTTGCACACTACTACGCTACTGTTTCTGGTTACTATTTCAAATCACCCAACCGTCACCTACAACTATTATTAACAATTGGAAAACACCACTAAACCCACGAATGTTCACTATTACTCGCTACGATGTTTTAATGCTATTTGTACTGTTTTACTACTTCTGACCATTCGAAGAACATAACCAAAGTTGCTGCTATGTGCCTCTGCTACAGTTGGTGTATACGGTTTCAAACCATCACCATCTTTAGAACACTCACTTCCATATCGAGCCAACACCAACCAACACCTTTAACCACCACAGTCTCACCATCGTGAAGCCACCACCACCATCGTATTTTTATTTTATATATCTTTGTTATGTTTTAATCGATAACCCACTTGCAGCTACGTTTTTCTTCTTTAAACCTCATTACAGCTGCTCACTATTATTTTTCTTCTCATTGCTAACCATTGACAAACAAAATACAACCCATCATCAACCTCCTACACCCGTTAAACTGCTACAGGCTACAGCTATATTTTTTTCTTTCGCCGGGAACAACCATCTAAAATAGCCACACACTACCACTTGCATCGTGATCAAAACCATACTACTACTATTATTTTAACTGTTACTGCTACGATGATACCGGTCTGTTTTGCAGCGTCCACAGCCACCCAACATCACCCAACCGAACCCTATATATATATATATATATATATATATATATATATATATATATATATATATATATATATATATATATATATATATATATATATATATATATATTGTGTGTCTCGTGACTTACTGCTACAGCAATATTGCTGTTATTGTTTCAGCTTAACAAGGATGATGAGTTTAATATTGTTTTGAAAAGTGACGGCTACCACTTGCATTTTCCCATTATTTTATAAACCGAACCCTCCAGCAACTTTATGAGATATATTAGAATTTAAAACAAATTGAAGTTGGGCCGTGAATTGATGCTTGAGCCGAAAACCCAGCTTCTGTTGGGCTGTGAATTGATGCTTGGTCCGAGAACATGCAGATAGATGGTTGGGCTTGATTTAAATTGTTGGGCCAGCTGATAACATGATAAATATAAGTGGGTGACAGGCTATTTAAGAAAAGCATGAAATAGAAGGGTGGTTAAGAGTGTTGTGGGTCAAAGGAGAGGTCGCGGGTTCGAGTCCCGTCGCGAGCAGTTTATTTTTTTAAGCCTATTTGAGGTAGTTACTTATCATTTTATTATTATTATTATTATTATTATTATTATTATTATTATTATTATTATTATTATTATTATTATTATTATTATTATTATTATTATTAGGTATTAAGTATTATTAGTAAAAGTGTTGTTTTCATTATCGTTATTATTGATATTATTATTATTAAGTTTATTAATATTATTATTATCATTCCTATTAAAATTATCGTTTTCAAAAGTATCATTTTGATTATCACTATTATTGTTATTATTACAAATAAATATTATTTTACAAAAGTACATTATAGATATATTAATATTACATATTATTAGATTTTTATTATTAAAATGACATTAAGTAATCTATATATTTAAATTATATTAATATATATATATAAACCTTGAAATAAATTTCTATTTTTATAAATGATAAATATTATATTATTAAACTACTCTAATAAGTATTTACTATATTAATATTGATAAATGTGTTATAGAAATAAATATTAACTACTTAAAGTATATAGGATAAATATAACTTATTTAATAATACGGCATATAAATTATTAAGATATAGACTTACTAGTTGTTATTATATATTAATATATATACTTTATATAGGTTCGTGAATCCGAGGCCAACCCTGCTTTGTTCAGTTGTTCATTATAGTCGTATGTATTTTTACTACAAAATACATTAGGTGAGTTTCATTTGCTCCATTTTTAAATGCTTTTGCAATATATATATTTTGGGACTGAGAATACATGCGCTGCTTTTATAACTATTTTACGAAATGGACACAAGTAATTGAAACTACATTATATGGTTGAATTATCGAAATCGAATATGCCCCTTTTTATTAAGTCTGGTAATCTAAGAATTAGGGAACATACACCCTAATTGACGCGAATTCTAAAGATAGATCTATCGGGCCCAATAAGCCCCATCCAAAGTACCGGATGCTTTAGTACTTCGAAATTTATATCATGTCCGAAGGAGGATCCCGGAATGATGGGGATATTCTAATATTCATATTGTGAATGTGGGTTACCAGGTGTTCAATCCATATGAATGATATTTTTGTCTCTATGCATGGGACGTTGATAGTGCTCCAAATGAACATATATTTAGTAGCAATATCCTCCCAATATGTAAATTATTTAGTTGTAATTGTCCTATTTTAAGTTGTAATCATTTATATTAAATAAGTGCGAAGACAAAAGGCGAAAACGACGATTTGAAGACGCAAATGACCAAAAAGCTCAAATGTATAAGATACAATCCAAGTGGTTCAATTTATTGATGAGAAACGTCTAAAAATGACAAAAGTACAAGTTGCGGAACGCAAAGTACAAGATATTAAATTATACGAAAGGACGTTCAAAAATCCGAAACCGGGACCTGAGCCAACTATCAACGCCCGACGCAACGGACCAAAAATTATGAGTCTACTATGCACAAGAATATAATATAATATATATATAATTATATAAAATTATATATATTATATTATATAATTAAATATAACGTCGACAAACTAGAAAACAAAGCAATTGGGCATGGCCAGACTGGCCATGCGATCGCATGAGATTAACACTGAGAACCCATGCGATCGCATGGGCCTCAGGATCAGCCCACATCTATAAAAGGCAACGAATTTTGGTCATAAAAAGGAGAATAATAATAATACTCTGTAATAAATAAATAAATAAATATATATATAATATATAGTATAGGGTAGTTTTATATTAGATTAGTTCGGGTTATGTAAAGGTTATTTTACGGGTTTTAAAGTCGGAGCTCTGTCCGTGTAACACTACGCGATAAATAATCAATGTAAGCTATGTTCTCCTTTTTAAATTAATGTCTCGTACTTAAGTTATTATTATGCTTATTTGAGCCAAAGTAATCATGATGTTGGACTAAATATTAAAGACGGGGTAATTGGGCTTTGTACCTTAATTGGGGTTTGGACAAAAGAACGACACTTGTGGAAATTAGACTATGGGCTATTAATGGGCTTTATATTTGTTTAACTAAATGATAGTTTGTTAATTTTAATATAAAGATTTACAATTGGACGTCCCTATAAATAACCATATACACTCGATCGGACACGATGGGTGGGATATTTATATGTACGAATAATCGTTCATTTAACCGGACACGGGAATGGATTAATAGTCTATGGAATTATTAAAACAGGGGTGAAATTATGTACAAGGACACTTGGCATAATTGATAACAAAGTATTAAAACCTTGGGTTACACGCAGTCGATATCCTGGTGTAATTATTAAACAAAGTATTAAAACCTTGTTACAGTTTAAGTCCCCAATTAGTTGGAATATTTGACTTCGGGTATAAGGATAATTTGACGAGGACACTCGCACTTTAAATTTATGACCGATGGACTGTTATGGACAAAAACCAGACGGACATATTAAATAATCCAGGACAAAGGACAATTAACCCATGGGCATAAAATTAAAATCAACACGTCAACCATCATGGTTACGGAAGTTTAAATAAGCATAATATATTTTATTTCATATTTCATCGTACTTTTATTTACTCGCTATTTTATTTAACGTCATTTATTTATTGTCATTTATTTTTCGCTACTTTAATTATCGTCATTTATATTTTGCATTAGGTTTTAATTGTAACTTAAAATATAAAATCGACAAACCAGTCATTAAACGGTAAACCCCCTTTTATATATTATCAATATAATATATTTTGTACAAATATAATTGTTTAAAAATATAGTGTGCAATAAGCCCGCTCCCTGTGGAACGAACCGGACTTACTAAAAACTATACTACTCTACGATTAGGTACACTGCCTATAGTGTTGTAGCAAGGTTTAGGTATATCCATTTTGTAAATAAATAATTAAAACTTGTGTAATATTTCGTCGTATTTCGTATTTAAATTAATACTATTTCGTACACCCCGCTGCACACATCAAGTTTTTGGCGCCGCTGCCGGGGACTCGGCGAAATGCTATATTTTTATTATATATTTGTATACATATATTTATATATCATTTTTAGAAAAACAATAAAAAAAAACCTGGAACCCAGACCCATGCGATCGCATGAGCCGGGTGTTGTAAAGCCATGCGATCGCATGGCCTGATCTGACACGCCAGAAACCCTATTTCAGCATTTATTACGGGGTATTATTTATTATTATTATTATTTAGGGTTATTTATAATAATATTTAGTTTTAGTTTTAATTTAATTTGTAATTTAATTTTTAATTAGTTTTATAATTATAAAAAAATTAATACTTTTATAAAATATATAATATAAAAATAATATTTTTATAAAATTTATATTTTTATCATTTTAATTACAATTTGTATTTCTATCGTTTATTCGTAATATTTGTATTTTTATCGTTCGTAATTAGTTTTAAGACTAGTATTTTGCCGTAGCTTATTTTATATTTCTAGATTTTTAGGTTTTGTCGTAAAATCACTTAAGTGCCTTTTCTTTAGATTAAGATTTAGGTGCTTTAGAATTTTGCGACGCTGTTTATAAATTTTAGTACCTTTTAAGTTTTGACGTTTTTCTTTCTTATTTTTATTTTTCGACGTTTTTTGACGCGCTTCTTTTTCTTTCTTATTTCTCGACGATCTAGTTTTTAGGACATAGAATTTTCTATTTCTTCTCTAAAATTTCAAAAATGAAAAAAATTATTTTAAGCGGTTAAATTGATAGACATCCAAATTTTCTGGCTCGTAGTAATAGTTGGATTTGTTAGTGGTTGAGTTGTGAGTTTCCGATTTAAAGGGTTCTGGCTCCCTGATGCATCTATTGGCTATTCGGAACGTGGGCAAAATCAGAAAAGTCTATTAATTTGATAACTTATATAATTTTTATTTTTATAACTAATAGGATAATTAAGTAAATGCACCACATTGTAGCTAAAATTTGGTATAAAAAAAAGCGCATTATGGAAAATCTCGAGAATATTTTGGAAACTCTTTATGACATCCGAAATCAATTTAATCAATACTCTCAAACGGGGGTTGATGACAATTCGTTCGGTCAATCTTGGATCACGAATGACGAAACAATAACTGGTTGTGAAATCTGTGGAGATTATCATTCAACATGGGAATGTTATTATTATGTTCCTATGGAAAATTACGCACCCATGGAACCTGAATGGAATGATTATGAGGAATACAATCAAAATTAAAATCAACACGTCAACCATCATGGTTACGGAAGTTTAAATAAGCATAATATATTTTATTTCATATTTCATCGTACTTTTATTTACTCGCTATTTTATTTAACGTCATTTATTTATTGTCATTTATTTTTCGCTACTTTAATTATCGTCATTTATATTTTGCATTAGGTTTTAATTGTAACTTAAAATATAAAATCGACAAACCAGTCATTAAACGGTAAACCCCCTTTTATATATTATCAATATAATATATTTTGTACAAATATAATTGTTTAAAAATATAGTGTGCAATAAGCCCGCTCCCTGTGGAACGAACCGGACTTACTAAAAACTATACTACTCTACGATTAGGTACACTGCCTATAGTGTTGTAGCAAGGTTTAGGTATATCCATTTTGTAAATAAATAATTAAAACTTGTGTAATATTTCGTCGTATTTCGTATTTAAATTAATACTATTTCGTACACCCCGCTGCACACATCAGACGTATGTTTATGAGAAATGGAAATATGAAATCTTGTGGTCTATTAAAAATTATGAAATGATTATTTATGTTAAACTAATGAACTCACCAACCTTTTTGGTTGACACTTGAAAGCATGTTTATTCTCAGGTACGAAAGAAATCTTCCGCTGTGCATTTGATCATTTTAAAGATATTACTCGGAGTCATTCATGACATATTTCAAAAGACGTTGCATTCGAGTCGTCGAGTTCATCAAGATTATTATTAAGTAAATTATAGTTAGATATATTATGAAATGGTATGCATAATGTCAATTTTCGGTGAAAAGAAATTTTGTCTTTTAAATCGAATGCAATGTTTGCAAAATGTATCATATAGAGGTCAAATACCTAGCGATGTAATCAACTATTGTGAATCATTTATAATTGATATGGACTTCGTCCGGATGGATTAGGACGGGTCGTTTCATCATATAACGTTTCATTTGGCTTTTGCACGAACGTGGCAATTTCTCCTTGGAGTCTCACGGCTTTAGATGCCGGAAAGAATCTTTGAAGAAATTTCTCAACTAAAATATCCCATGAGTCAATCGTTCCTTCAGGTAACGATTCTAACCAATCTTTGGCTTCTCCTTTTAAAGTCCATGGGAACAACATAAGATAAATAGTTTCATCCTCAACTTCTCGGATTTTAAATAGATTACAAATCCTATTAAAAGTTCGAAGATGTTCGTTTGGATCTTCTTTTGTTGTACCACCAAATTGGCATTGATTGGTGATCATGTGTAGGATTTGTCCTTTGATTTCAAAATCTGATGCTCTAACATCTGGCTGATTAATGGCGTGACCTTGGCCCGTGCGTGTGGCTCTCATTCGGTCTTCCATACTTTGAGGTTCTGTTACTTCCATAATTGAATTTGTTGAATCCGAATCACTAGAAGATTCTGATTTAACTATTTGTGGTTTAGGAGGAATGATTAGTGGTTCAGGATCTTGGAATTGTCCTTGAATATCCTCCGAATTCTCAGTTGTGAAGTCGGGTTCAAAAAATGGATTATCGGAAATTTGAGTTGGAGAACTTGTTCGACTAGATGATGATTCTAAAGAAAAATCAACGGCAACAATATTGGCTAGATGCCTTGATCGAGTTACAGGTGGCGAACGTATGAAAGGTGGTGAACGTTTTGCTTGGTGCATTCACTGAATATCCTATTAGTTATAAAAATAAAAATTATATAAGTTATCAAATTAATAGACTTTTCTGATTTTGCCCACGTTTCGAATAGCCAATAGATGCAGCAGGTAGCCAGGACCCTTTAAATCGGAAGCCCACAACTCGCCACTAACAAATCCAACTATTACTACAAACCAGAAAATTTGGATGTCTATCAATTTAATCGCTTAAAATAATTTTTCGTTTGAAATTTTAGAGAAGAAATAGAAAATTCTATGTCTTAAAAACTAGAGCATCGACAAATAAGAAAGAAAAAGATTGCGTCGAAAAATGTCGAAAAAATAAAAGGTCGAAAAATAAAAATAAGAAAGTAGCGCGTCGAAACTTAAAAGGGATTCTAAACGAAAAACGACAATTACTTAAAATGATACTAAAATTTTAACACGGCGTCGCAAAATTTTAAGCCACCTAAATCTTAGTCTAAAGAAAAAGCACTCAAGGGATTTTACGGCAAAGCCTAAAAATCTAAAAGTATAAAAATAACTATGGCAAAACTAAACTTAATACTAAAAGTTGTAACGAGAGTCTAAAAATCTAAAGGTAATAAAACTTAAAATAAATATATATTTTTTTAATTTTATAGATAAAATCTTAAAAATATATATATATTTTTATTTTTATTTTTTTAACGATTTTAATATTTCTTTTTTAAGGATTTAAATTTTTTTTTTAAATTTTTTTTTTCTTTTTTTTCACGAAATTAATAATTTTTTTTATTATTTTTTTAAAAACTTTTTTTTACTCATTTACTATTCATGAATAGTAAATGAAACGAAATTAATTAATTTACTATTCACATGAAAGCGACATGATAGAAATTATTAATTATAAGTTACATAATATACCCCTGAAGTATTTAATAAATACGACTTTTTAAAACTTTACGATTCAAATTTGATTCAAAATTATTATTATATTATTATATTTTATTTCAATATTATTATATTATTATATTTATTAAATTATTATATTTAAATTAATATATCTTTAATCAATCAAAAACAAAAAAAAAAACTTAAATAACCCGTGAAGACACAAAAAGTGTCCCCGGCAGCGGCGCCAAAAACTTGATGTGTTCTCTAAGGTGTGTATGAAACGGCTATCAGTTTTATATTTATTTACTACAGGAAATCACCTAAATTAAACTAAAACACAAAAGGCAAGTATACATATCGTGTAATAATATAGCTAAGGTAAAGTCCGGGAGGTCGATCCGTGGACACTATTATTGGGTGTCTTACTAGGTCAAATTAGTTAATTAAGTAGTTAAACTAGATATAGTAATTATAGGTAACTTTGGGGGGATTTACCGTTTAATGACCGGTTTGTCGATTTTATATTTTAAGCGTACAGATAAATGACGATAATTAAAGTGCGTAAATTAAATAACAATATTAAAATGACAATAAATAAAATTGCGAGTAAATGAAAATACGATGAGAAATACAATAAAAGAATTATGCTTATTTAAACTTCCGTAGTCATGATGTTTGACGTTTTGATTTTAATTTATTATGCTGGGTTAATTGTCCTTTGTCCTGGATTTATTTGATACCTATCTGGTTTTTGCCCATAATAGTTCATCGGTCATAATTATAAAATGATCGTCAAATTAACCTTATACCCGAAGTCAAATATTCCAACTAATTGGGGATTCGAACTGTAACAAGGTCTTAATACTTTGTTAATAATTACACCAGGTTATCGACTGTGTGTAATCCAAGGTCTTAATACTTTGTTAACAATTACACCAATTACCCTTGTATGTAATCCACCCCTGTTTTAATTAGTCCATGATTATTAATTTACCCACTTGGCCAGAATGAATAATAAATCACCCAACCCAATTGATTAATTAAATGATTGTAAAAGATGTCGTATAAACGTCACTAAATAGGACATGCATAATCATTTAATAATTATTAGATTAACTAATTTGAAGATAGGTTCGACAGACTCCAAAGAGTTGTCATTCGATTAGACAATACCCCCCCATCTATTAATGGTTCATGGTCCAATGTCCACAAGTGTCGGTCTTTTGTCCATACCCTAATTATGGTACAAAATCCAATAACCCAGTCTTTAATATTTAGTCCAACATCATGATTACTTCGGCTCAAATAAGCATAATAATAACTTAGTTACGAGACATTAATTTAAAAAGGAAGAACATAGCTTACAGTGGTGAATAATCGCGTAGCGTTACACGGACAGAGTTTCGACTTTAAAACCCGTAAAACATTTCTTACAATAACTCAATTATTATTAAACTTAAATTAAAATTATAATTATAAATATATATAAATTACATATATAGAGAAAGAAGATTGGAAAAAGGTGTGTCTTTCTTCATTCTCCTTAGTCTCGTTTTATAGGCAAATGTTGATTTAAAATTTTCACTTATGACCCCTTAACTATGCTCAATTAACAACTTTTTATTATTTATTATTATTCTTATTATTAATTATTTAAATATTATATTATATTCTTGTGCATAGTTGACTTGTACTTTCAGCTCCGTTGCGTCGAGCGTTGAAAGTTGGTTCATGTCTCGGTTCCGAATTTTCGAACGCGTTTTCGTATAATTTAATATCTTGTACTTTGCATTTTGCGGCTTGTACGTTTGTAATTTTTAGACGTTTCTCATCAATATATTGAACCACTTGGATTGTACTTTGTACTTTTTAGCTTTTTGGTCGTTTGCGTCTTCAAATCGTCGAATCTGCCTTTTGTCTTCACCTTTTATTATTTAAACGAATATCACTTGTAAATAGAACAATTGCAACTAAAATCTTGTCTTTCTTGAGGGATAATGCAATGAAATATGTGTTCGTTTTTAGCATTATCAACAACGGATACCAAATTTGGACTGGAGCACGCACGGTCGCACCACGGTCGACCGTGATGACAACCGTGTGTCAACGGCTACTTTTTGAATCCCACTATAAAAGGCCAACATTTAAGAGCATTTCAAGCTGACCCTTTTGCATATTTTAAAGGCTTATTTCCAGAGATCACAAGGGCTCTAATTACTACTCAAATGTGATCAAGCAAGAGAAGATTCTATAATCTTAGAGATATAGAATTTGGTTGTTGTAAAATTACTAATCAAACTTCTTTATCTTGTGAGTTTACTTATTGTGATGTATGTCCTAGTATTGTCTTAGGATCATCATTGCAAAGTGTATAAGTCTTGTAACTTCAATTAGTAGAAGCATAGGCTAGCTTAGTTATCTACTTCCTTAAAGGGACTTAGGAAGTTGATTAATCTTATTTGGAGATTAATACTTGTCCAAGGTGAAGATAAGTTGATCTAGGTTGGAGTTGATCTTTCAAAGGGATAGAAAGATTAGGTTTGTTGTCTACCAAAGAAGTTGAAGGCATGTAAATCGGATCTCCACCGGGTTTGGAGAAAAGTGCTTAGTGAAGCAACAAATCCCGATTAGTGTAATCGGGGAGTGGATTAAGGTGGATTAGTTAACATCCACCCGAACTGTGACGAAACGAAAATTTTCGACCAATTTTAAACTTAATCTTTATATGATTTCGATACGATAAGCAAAGTATGTAATGTTGAGTCTAGAAAATGTTGGAACGATGTTCATATATTCAATTGACCTTCGACTGCTCTCGACGATTCACGAACAATTAATTATAAATAGATATGTGTGTATGTATATATATAAATAATAATTCGAAATTTAATTTGAAGTATTATATGTTGTTGTTATTAAAAATTAATAAAATAAAAATAGGATATTATAATAATTGTTATTTAAAATATATCTCTATATATAAATAAAGTATATTAAAAAATAAATATTAACTGATTGTAATACTCGTTTGATGTTCCGATTAATATTAAGCAAGTTAAATTCAAAATTATGTAATTTTAAAATAAACGATGATACAAAAATGAGTTCTATAGATTTTAGGCTTATTAAAAATACATTTAAGAACTATTTGTTAAGTTTTAACACTTCTTATATTTTACCCAGAAATGAGAGAGACAGTTGATGTAATTTTTATTTAATAAATTAATGAACGAATTTTATGACCAAAATAAATAAATATAGTTAATATAAAATTTTGGAATTTTTCTGAAGACTTTTATTCCGCCACTGAGTAACAACGGAGTACGAATTAATAGTCCATTAAAAAGTGTCGGAAGAATTAATTATTATGTTTCACACGTTTAATTAAACATTGATTATAATATTATATTGTATTGTGCTTTCCGTTTCACATCTTCTTTCACTGATTGAAGATTCTAATATATATTATTTATATTATCATATGCCTACAACTAATATCTAATATATATATCTATACACTTATGTGCATGAATCCATATCATTCACACTTATTATACTGTTTCTACTTTAAAACACTCATCAACCCATTATCATCACCAAAACCACAACCCTCTAATGATTTATTCTATCAAGGTTCGGTTGGAACCAAGAACAACTCAAAACACCCTAACTTCCGCTTTGTGTAGCCCGGGTTGCATAGTAATCTAACTAGTTTCAGTTTGGTACTATGAATGAACTATATATCTATCTCTATTTTTTTTCTTCTTTCTTCTCGCATTATGAGATGGTTCATTTAAATTCTGTTCTTCTCATAAATAAAAGCATAAACCCATAACCACCTATCAATCATCTCTCTACCTCTTTCTGTCGACCCGAACTCCAACGGCCACCCTCGAATACTTAATATTTATGTTTCCTTTCCTTGATCACTTCACACCATCACCTTTACCTCAATCACCACCCTCTACAACCTCCATGAACAACCCTCCATCACCACCGTCACCTGTTACCTCAACCATCATAAACCCACGACTACAACTTACCACCCTCTTGAAGTTTTATTCGATCATCACATTACGAGTCCTTGCTCGACTATACATCTTTCTGTTTCTTCTTTAATTCACCACAACACAAACCCACTTCGTTTTGTTGCTACCATCGTCAAAGAATAAAATCATCATAACTCAACCATATCACCACCATTTTTTAGACATGGTGATCGATTGCAGTAACTACTGCAGCCATAAACTGTTTCTGTTGCAGCACAATAATCACAATTATTAGTCGGTTTTTACAACCGTAAAATAGCACGAGATCTATCAAACAACTATATATTTTCGTTCCAACTGATGAGAAACCATCACAGACCGTCGTCTACCATTCTACTTCTATTCGAACCCAACCAAACACCTGATAATATAGAGCTGCTACTATTTAAAAGTCCAACTTTTTTTCTATTTCGTTAACCCAAGCTGCAACCGATGGGATAAAATAAAAGAATGATGAGGAGGAGGCAAGGAAAAAGAAGATACTTATAATCATGCTTGATTAATTTTTTTTTTCTTCATACAAGGTATTATTAATCAAAGTGTCGGTAAGCTGTATTTTATAATTATGATATTGATAATGGAAGATGATGTGATGATGAGGGTTTGATGAGAGGATAATAATACAACAATATATCAATCTGTTAAAAAGCTTCCTGACGATTAACACTCCACTTAGTTGATTTAAAAACTGCTGGGCTTTTTGAATTAAATGGACTGGTTACAAATTGGGCCAAACACATCGTGGAGAAGATATAAGAAAACGAAATCACGGGTTATGATTAAACTGGATGAGTTTAATTCAGAAAAAGAAAAATGGCGTAATGGTTGGGTAATGATTCGGGTTAACGAGAGGCCTCGGGTTCGAACCGGGCTGAGGCATTCTTTTTTTAAGCTTATCAGTTGAGGTAGATCTTTATTTATTTATCTTTATTATTATTATTATTATTATTATTATTATTATTATTATTATTATTATTATTATTATTATTATTATTATTATTATTATTATTACGACTAAAAGTTATTAAAATGCTAAGATTAAGATTGAAATATGAAGATAAGACTAGATTATGATTTAGAATATGTTAAGTACAAACATGGTGTAATTATGAAAAAGATGATTAAAATATTTATTACTGCATTTATAAAATGTACAACACAATATTGATTAATTACTTATGTCCTAAAAGATAATCATATGAAGTAATAAGTATTGTTATAATAATGGTATTAAGATATTAAGATGAATATAAGCACACATATATGAGAAAGAGAATAATAATTAAGTTATGATTATGAATGGAATATAATTAAATAGGATATAAATATGGATATAAACATAGGTATTGATAAAAGATAATATTATGAATACGAATACTAATATTATGAAAATAATGACGATAATGGAAATTAAGATAAGTATAAATATATGTGAGTTTTTTATTATTATTATTACCATTACTGTTACTATTATTGTTATTATTAAAATGATTATTACCACAAAATAATATAACTCTTTATTCATTATTATTATTAATATTATTTTATCAAATAAATATTAATTACATAAAAATATATTTACTACATATTAATATATTAAGTAATCGATATATTATTATAAACATTATTATTAACACCATATAAAAATAAATACTTATATATATAAAGTTGACACAACACATATCTATAGATACATAACACTTGAAATGACAAATATAATTCTAATTTAAATAAGTAATATAGTATATATATAAACTTGTTTAATTGTGATTATATCTTTAATATATATATATATATATATATATATATATATATATATATAATTGACATAAGTTCGTGAATCCGAGGCCAACCCTGCATTATTCAGTGCCGTAGTATGCATATTTTTACTACAAAATATCGTATCGTGAGTTCATTTGATTCCCTTTTACTCTTTACATTTTTGGGATTGAGAATACATGCGCTACTTTTACAACTGCTTTATTAAATGCTTTTGAAATACATTTTGAACTACGAATACATGAAATGCTTTTATAAATGTTTGACGAGATAGACACAAGAAAAACATTCCTCGAATGAATTATGTGGACGTGATAATTGCCACCATTGAATTATGTGGACGTGATAATTGCCACAATTGATATGAATATTTTTCCCCTGATTATTATTGCTTGGTAACCTAAGAATTAGAATCGGGTATGACCCTAATTCACACGAATCCTAAAGGTAGCTACCGGGTTTAACACCCCCACCCAGAATGTTCACTAGACGGAAGGGCTAGTGGGCGTGGTGTTTAGTACTTCGAAGTTTATATGATTATTATACAGACGAGATGTTCTGTTTTGGGGATATTATTATGTACATTATATGTTAAGTTCGGTTACCAAGCCAAGCTATGAAAGCAATGAAAAGTGAATGTTATGTATCGAGAGAATGATTTTATACACAGGTTATGTGTATGTTATTTTTGTGCACAAGATATGTGTACGGTTACTAAGATTTATGAAAGATGATTTCATACACGAGAAAGGTGTACTATATTTAAAAGATATCGCATGTACATTGTAGTGACCCGAACTTTTCCATGTTTATATATATTAATTGAGATTGATATTTACATGATTAAATGTTTCCAACATGTTAAGCAATCAAACTTGTTAAGACTTGATTAATTGAAATATGTTTCATATAGACAATTGACCACCCAAGTTGACCGGTGATTCACGAACGTTAAAACTTGTAAAAACTATATGATGACATATATATATGGATATATATATATATAGTTAACATGATACTATGATAAGTAAACATATCATTAAGTATATTAACAATGAACTACATATGTAAAAACAAGACTACTAACTTAATGATTTTTAAACGAGACATATATGTAACGATTATCGTTGTAAAGACATTTAATGTATATATATCATATTAAGAGATATTCATACATGATAATATAATGATAATATAATAATTTAAAATCTCATTTGATATTATAAACATTGGGTTAACAACATTTAACAAGATCGTTAACCTAAAGGTTTCAAAACAACACTTACATGTAACGACTAACGATGACTTAACGACTCAGTTAAAATGTATATACATGTAGTGTTTTAATATGTATTTATACACTTTTGAAAGACTTCAATACACTTATCAAAATACTTCTACTTAACAAAAATGCTTACAATTACATCCTCGTTCAGTTTCATCAACAATTCTACTCGTATGCACCCGTATTCGTACTCGTATAATACACAGCTTTTAGATGTATGTACTATTGGTATATACACTCCAATGATCAGCTCTTAGCAGCCCATGTGAGTCACCTAACACATGTGGGAACCATCATTTGGCAACTAGCATGAAATATCTCATAAAATTACAAAAATATGAGTAATCATTCATGACTTATTTACATGAAAACAAAATTACATATCCTTTATATCTAATCCATACACCAACGACCAAAAACACCTACAAACACTTTCATTCTTCAATTTTCTTCATCTAATTGATCTCTCTCAAGTTCTATCTTCAAGTTCTAAGTGTTCTTCATAAATTTCAAAAGTTCTAGTTTCATAAAATCAAGAATACTTTCAAGTTTGCTAGCTCACTTCCAATCTTGTAAGGTGATCATCCAACCTCAAGAAATCTTTGTTTCTTACAGTAGGTTATCATTCTAATACAAGGTAATAATCATATTCAAACTTTGGTTCAATTTCTATAACTATAACAATCTTATTTCAAGTGATGATCTTACTTGAACTTGTTTTCGTGTCATGATTCTGCTTCAAGAACTTCGAGCCATCCAAGGATCCATTGAAGCTAGATCCATTTTTCTCTTTTCCAGTAGGTTTATCCAAGGAACTTAAAGTAGTAATGATGTTCATAACATCATTCGATTCATACATATAAAGCTATCTTATTCGAAGGTTTAAACTTGTAATCACTAGAACATAGTTTAGTTAATTCTAAACTTGTTCGCAAACAAAAGTTAATCCTTCTAACTTGACTTTTAAAATTAACTAAACATATGTTCTATATCTGTATGATATGCTAACTTAATGATTTAAAACCTGGAAACACGAAAAACACCGTAAAACCGGATTTACGCCATCGTAGTAACACCGCGGGCTGTTTTGGGTTAGTTAATTAAAAACTATGATAAACTTTGATTTAAAAGTTGTTATTCTGAGAAAATGATTTTTATTATGAACATGAAACTATATCCAAAAATTATGGTTAAACTCAAAGTGGAAGTATGTTTTCTAAAATGGTCATCTAGACGTCGTTCTTTCGACTGAAATGACTACCTTTACAAAAACGACTTGTAACTTATTTTTCCGACTATAAACCTATACTTTTTCTGTTTAGATTCATAAAATAGAGTTCAATATGAAACCATAGCAATTTGATTCACTCAAAACGGATTTAAAATGAAGAAGTTATGGGTAAAACAAGATTGAATAATTTTTCTCATTTTAGCTACGTGAAAATTGGTAACAAATCTATTCCAACCATAACTTAATCAACTTGTATTGTATATTATGTAATCTTGAGATACCATAGACACGTATACAATGTTTCGACCTATCATGTCGACACATCTATATATATTTCGGAACAACCATAGACACTCTATATGTGAATGTTGAAGTTAGCTATACAGGGTTGAGGTTGATTCCAAAATATATATAGTTTGAGTTGTGATCAATACTGAGATACGTATACACTGGGTCGTGGATTGATTCAAGATAATATTTATCGATTTATTTCTGTACGTCTAACTGTGGACAACTAGTTGTAGGTTACTAACGAGGACATCTGACTTAATAAACTTAAAACATCAAAATATATTAAAAGTGTTGTAAATATATTTTGAACATACTTTGATATATATGTATATATTGTTAAAGGTTCGTGAATCAACCAGTGGCCAAGTCTTACTTCCCGACGAAGTAAAAACCCCATCCAAAGTACCGGATGCTTTAGTACTTCGAAATTTATATCATATCCGAAGGGTGTCCCGGAATGATGGGGATATTCTTATATATGCATCTTGTTAATGTCGGTTACCAGGTGTTCACCATATGAATGATTTTTATCTCTATGTATGGGATGTGTATTGAAATATGAAATTTTGTGGTCTATTATTATGATTTGATATATATAGGTTAAACCTATAACTCACCAACATTTTTGTTGACGTTTTAAGCATGTTTATTCTCAGGTGATTATTAAGAGCTTCCGCTGTCGCATACTTAAATAAGGACGAGATTTGGAGTCCATGCTTGTATGATATTGTGTAAAAACTGCATTCAAGAAACTTATTTTGTTGTAACATATTTGTATTGTAAACCATTATGTAATGGTCGTGTGTAAACAGGATATTTTAGATTATCATTATTTGATAATCTACGTAAAGCTTTTTAAACCTTTATTGATGAAATAAAGGTTATGGTTTGTTTTAAAATGAATGCAGTCTTTGAAAAATGTCTCATATAGAGGTCAAAACCTCGTAACGAAATCAATTAATATGGAACGTTTTTAATCAATAAGAACGGGACATTTCAGTTGGTACCCGAGCGTTGGTCTTAGAGAACCAGAATTTTGCATTAGTGTGTCTTATCGAGTTTGTTAGGATGCATTAGTGAGTCTGGACTTCGACCGTGTTTACTTGAAAAATGATTGCTTAACAAATTTTGTTGGAAACTATATATTTTTAACATGTGAATATTATGTGATATATTAATCTCTTAACGCGTTTGATATTATGTGATAGATGTCTACCTCTAGAACAAGTCCCATTGACTCACCTAATAATAATGAAGAGTCAAATGTAAATTGGAATGATTCGTGGACTGATTCACAAGTTCCCGAAGAGGAACCGGAAGAAGAGTCGGAACCAGAAGAAGAATCGGAACCGGAAGAAGAATCGGAACCGGATGAAGAAATAGAACCGGTGGGGGAAATAATAAAACGGTTAAGTAAAAGAAAATCCTCAACCAACCGACCAAGGTTAATTATGGTCAATGGTGTTTCCGCCAAGGAAGCAAAATATTGGGAGGATTATCAATTCTCCGATGAATCGGATTCCGACGAGAATTCCGATGATGTTATAGAAATTACCCCAACTGAATTTAAAAAGGCAAAAGAAAATAATAAGGGAAAGGGCATAAAAATAGAGAAATCTAATTCCAACCCCGATGAACTTTATATGTATCGTCAACCCCCGAAGTCCTTAAGTTGTAACAATGACCCGGGAACCTCTAAACCACCAGGTTTTTCTAAACCAATGTGGATAACGACGGCTCGTATTAGGGGAACATCATATATCCCTAGAAACTTGGCAAAACGAACCAAAACCGAAGAAGAAGAAACAAGCGAGTCGGAATAAGATAGCTGTATTCGTGTGGTGTAATATATGTAATATAGTGTGCTTATGCTTTATGATATATGTAAAAATTTCTTGTATTAATAAGTATTTTTTTTATGAATCTAACTCTTGTCTATTTTACAGTATAAAAACACAAAATGGATAGACAACCCAATATTTTAAGAGACTTACCCGGAGACATGATTGATGAAATCTTGTCTAGAGTTGGTCAGAATTCTTCGGCACAACTATTTAAGGCGAGATCAGTTTGTAAGACATTCGAAGAACGTTCCAAGAATGCCTTGGTTTATAAAAGGCTTTCGTTCGAAAGATGGGGGATATCACATTGGGAAATCCATAAGTTACGATGTGTTTACTTTGACGCATATATTGCGGGGAACCCAAATGCTATTTTACGCAATGGGTTAAGAAATTATTTTGACTCAATATATCCGAATATTGGACTTCGTGATTTAGAAAAAGCGGCTAACATGCAACATAAAGAAGCATGTTATGCTTACGGATTAGTAATGTTCGCTTCTCACCAAAGTGAGAACAAGAACATCGGCCTACAACTATTAAACAAAACGTTCCCATAAGTGACGGAGTCGGTAATTGGGGTAAGAAATGAGGTTTTTAGATTGTTACGGGACTGTGGGACATTACGTAACCCTCGTCCCTTTGACGACGTTACAACACGCTGTCTTATCAACGGCCATAACGGTTATGTTCCACAAGACCAAGGATGGGAAGTAATCCTAGTAAAACCAGAATGCATGATTTGTTTCTGGACGTATGAATTACGTGTCTTTATTGCCTTTGCTGAACGACTTGTGTACTAGCTAGAATTATCTTCACAACCATCTTGTATCAAATTTATTGTGTGCTATATTTCATGCTATATGTAAAATAAGCGGTATTGTAAGTTTGTAAAATATTGTGTAAAAGTTTGAACACGAAATATTATTATAATCAGTTTTTCATATAGAATTGTAGTAGTTGAATTTTATATTAGCTACTAAGTATGAACTTAACGGGTAGGTACTACCCGAATTTAAACTTATAAAACGCTAATATGAAGAAAAAGCTTTTATAAATGAGTTCATATTATGCTACGAAATACTATTAACTACTCTTAATATTCTGTATGATTAACTTGTTCCATTTGACTATTTTGAAGGAAATGGCGCCGACTACTCGACACACCATGAATATGAATGAAGAGGAATTCCGTACTTTTCTAGCTTCAAACATAGCAGCAGTACATGCTGCGCTACATACCAACAATAACCTTGGATCTAGCAGTACAGGAAATCGTGTAGGATGCACCTACAAAGAATTCACTGCCTGCAAACCTTTGGAATTTGATGGAACCGAAGGACCGATCGGATTGAAACGGTGGACCGAGAAGGTCGAATCGGTGTTTGCCATAAGTAAGTGTACTGAAGAGGACAAAGTGAAGTACGCTACGCATACCTTCACAGGTTCTACGTTAACATGGTGGAATACCTATCTAGAGCAAGTGGGACAAGATGATGCTTACGCACTACCGTGGTCAGCATTCAAGCACTTAATGAACGAGAAGTACCGTCCCAGAACTGAGGTCAATAAGCTCAAGACAGAACTTAGAGGGTTACGAACCCAAGGATTTGATATTACCACGTACGAAAGACGATTCACAGAATAATGCCTATTGTGTTCGGGAGCGTTCGAAGATGAGGAAGAGAAGATCGACGCGTTTGTGAAAGGATTACCGGAAAGAATCCAAGAAGATATAAGTTCACACGAGCCCGCCTCCATACAACAGGCATGTAGAATGTCTCACAAACTCGTGAACCAGATTGAAGAAAGAATTAAAGAACAGACTGCTGAAGAGGCCAATGTGAAGCAAGTCAAAAGAAAGTGGGAGGAAAACGGTGATAAGAATCACCAATACAACAACAACAGCAATTACAACAATAATCGCAACAATTATCCCAACAATCGCAACATCATTCGCAACTACAACAAACGGCCCAACAACAACAACAACAACAACAACAACAACAACAGCAGCAACTACAACAATCATCCCAACAACAATAATAACCGCAACAACAACAACAATCAGAAGCAGCTATGCCAAAGGTGTGAAAAGAATCACTCGGGGTTCTGCACCAAATTTTGCAACAAGTGTAAAAGAAATGGTCATAGCGCGGCGAAGTGTGAGGTCTACGGACCAGGGGTTAATAGAACGAAAGGAACAAATGGTGTCGGAACGAGTAATGGCGGAGCAAGTAGTGTCGGAGCAAGTTATGCCGATGTAGTTTGTTATAAATGTGGAAAACCGGGCCACAGTATTAGAAATTGCCCGAACCAGGAGAACACGAATGGACAAGGCCGCGGAAGAGTTTTCAATATTAATGCGGCAGAGGCACAGGAAGACCCAGAGCTTGTTACGGGTACGTTTCTTATTGACAATAAATCTGCTTACGTTTTATTTGATTCGGGTGCGGATAGAAGCTATATGAGTAGTGATTTTTGTGCTAAATTAAGTTGTCCATTGACGCCTTTGGATAGTAAATTTTTACTCGAATTAGCAAATGGTAAATTAATTTCAGCAGATAATATATGTCGGAATCGAGAAATTAAACTGGTTAACAAAATATTTAAGATTGATTTGATACCAGTAGAGTTAGGGAGTTTTGATGTGATAATCGGTATGGACTGGTTGAAAGAAGTGAAAGCAGAGATCATTTGTTACAAAAATGCAATTCGCATTATACGAGAAAAAGGAAAACCCTTAATGGTGTACGGAGAAAAGGGCAACACGAAGCTACATCTTATTAGTAATTTGAAGGAACAAAAACTAATAAGAAAAGGTTGCTATGCTGTTCTAGCACACGTCGAGAAAATACAAACTGAAGAAAATAGCATCAATGATGTTCCCGTCGCAAAAGAATTTCCCGATGTATTTCCGAAAGAATTACCGGGATTACCCCCACATCGATCCGTTGAATTTCAAATAGATCTTGTACCAGGAGCTGCACCAATAGCTCGTGCTCCTTACAGACTCGCACCCAGCGAGATGAAAGAACTGCAAAGCCAATTACAAGAACTTTTAGAGCGTGGTTTCATTCGACCAAGCACATCACCGTGGGGAGCTCCTGTTTTGTTTGTCAAGAAGAAAGATGGTACATTCAGGTTGTGTATCGACTACCGAGAGTTGAACAAACTTACCATCAAGAATCGCTACCCACTACCGAGAATCGACGACTTATTTGATCAACTACAAGGCTCGTCTGTTTATTCAAAGATTGACTTACGTTCCGGGTATCATCAAATGCGGGTGAAAGAAGATGATATTCCAAAGACTGCTTTCAGAACACGTTACGGTCATTACGAGTTTATGGTCATGCCGTTTGGTTTAACTAATGCACCAGCTGTGTTCATGGACCTTATGAACCGAGTGTGTGGACCATACCTTGACAAGTTTGTCATTGTTTTCATTGATGACATACTTATTTACTCAAAGAATGACCAAGAACACGGTGAACATTTGAGAAAGGTGTTAGAAGTATTGAGGAAGGAAGAATTGTATGCTAAGTTTTCAAAGTGTGCATTTTGGTTGGAAGAAGTTCAATTCCTCGGTCACATAGTGAACAAAGAAGGTATTAAGGTGGATCCGGCAAAGATAGAAACTGTTGAAAAATGGGAAACCCCGAAAACTCCGAAACACATACGCCAGTTTTTAGGACTAGCTGGTTACTACAGAAGGTTCATCCAAGACTTTTCCAGAATAGCAAAACCCTTGACTGCATTAACGCATAAAGGGAAGAAATTTGAATGGAATGATGAACAAGAGAAAGCGTTTCAGTTATTGAAGAAAAAGCTAACTACGACACCTATATTGTCATTGCCTGAAGGGAATGATGATTTTGTGATTTATTGTGACGCATCAAAGTAAGGTCTCGGTTGTGTGTTAATGCAACGAACGAAGGTGATTACTTATGCGTCTAGACAATTGAAGATTCACGAACAAAATTATACGACGCATGATTTGGAATTAGGCGCGGTTGTTTTTGCATTAAAGACTTGGAGGCACTACTTATATGGGGTCAAAAGTATTATATATACCGACCACAAAAGTCTTCAACACATATTTAATCAGAAACAACTGAATATGAGGCAGCGTAGGTGGATTGAATTATTGAATGATTACGACTTTGAGATTCGTTACCACCCGGGGAAGGCAAATGTGGTAGCCGATGCCTTGAGCAGGAAGGACAGAGAACCCATTCGAGTAAAATCTATGAATATAATGATTCATAATAACCTTACTACTCAAATAAAGGAGGCGCAACAAGGAGTTTTAAAAGAGGGAAATTTAAAGGATGAAATACCCAAAGGATCGGAGAAGCATCTTAATATTCGGGAAGACGGAACCCGGTATAGGGCTGAAAGGATTTGGGTACCAAAATTTGGAGATATGAGAGAAATGGTACTTAGAGAAGCTCATAAAACCAGATACTCAATACATCCTGGAACGGGGAAGATGTACAAGGATCTCAAGAAACATTTTTGGTGGCCGGGTATGAAAGCCGATGTTGCTAAATACGTAGGAGAATGTTTGACGTGTTCTAAGGTCAAAGCTGAGCATCAGAAACCATCAGGTCTACTTCAACAACCCGAAATCCCGGAGTGGAAATGGGAAAACATTACCATGGATTTCATCACTAAATTGCCAAAGACTGCAAGTGGTTTTGATACTATTTGGGTAATAGTTGATCGTCTCACCAAATCAGCACACTTCCTGCCAATAAGAGAAGATGACAAGATGGAGAAGTTAGCACGACTGTATTTGAAGGAAGTCGTCTCCAGACATGGAATACCAATCTCTATTATCTCTGATAGGGATGGCAGATTTATTTCAAGATTCTGGCAGACATTACAGCAAGCATTAGGAACTCGTCTAGACATGAGTACTGCCTATCATCCACAAACTGATGGGCAGAGCGAAAGGACGATACAAACGCTTGAAGACATGCTACGAGCATGTGTTATTGATTTCGGAAACAGTTGGGATCGACATCTACCGTTAGCAGAATTTTCCTACAACAACAGCTACCATTCAAGCATTGAGATGGCACCGTTTGAAGCACTTTATGGTAGAAAGTGCAGGTCTCCGATTTGTTGGAGTGAAGTGGGGGATAGATAGATTACGGGTCCGGAGATAATACAAGAAACTACCGAGAAGATCATCCAAATTCAACAACGGTTGAAAACCGCCCAAAGTCGACAAAAGAGCTACGCTGACATTAAAAGAAAAGATATAGAATTTGAAATTGGGGAGATGGTCATGCTTAAAGTTGCACCTTGGAAAGGCGTTGTTCGATTTGGTAAACGAGGGAAATTAAATCCAAGGTATATTGGGCCATTCAAGATTATTGATCGTGTCGGACCAGTAGCTTACCGACTTGAGTTACCTCAACAACTCGCGGCTGTACATAACACTTTCCACGTCTCAAATGTGAAGAAATGTTTTGCTAAAGAAGATCTCACTATTCCGTTAGATGAAATCCAAATCAACGAAAAACTTCAATTCATCGAAGAACCCGTCGAAATAATGGATCGTGAGGTTAAAAGACTTAAGCAAAACAAGATACCAATTGTTAAGGTTCGATGGAATGCTCGTAGAGGACCCGAGTTCACCTGGGAGCGTGAAGATCAGATGAAGAAGAAATACCCGCATCTATTTCCAGAAGATTCGTCAACACCTTCAACAGCTTAAAATTTCGGGACGAAATTTATTTAACGGGTAGGTACTGTAGTGACCCGAACTTTTCCATGTTTATATATATTAATTGAGATTGATATTTACATGATTAAATGTTTCCAACATGTTAAGCAATCAAACTTGTTAAGACTTGATTAATTGAAATATGTTTCATATAGACAATTGACCACCCAAGTTGACCGGTGATTCACGAACGTTAAAACTTGTAAAAACTATATGATGACATATATATATGGATATATATATATAGTTAACATGATACTATGATAAGTAAATATATCATTAAGTATATTAACAATGAACTACATATGTAAAAACAAGACTACTAACTTAATGATTTTTAAACGAGACATATATGTAACGATTATCGTTGTAAAGACATTTAATGTATATATATCATATTAAGAGATATTAATACATGATAATATAATGATAATATAATAATTTAAAATCTCATTTGATATTATAAACATTGGGTTAACAACATTTAACAAGATCGTTAACCTAAAGGTTTCAAAACAACACTTACATGTAACGACTAACGATGACTTAACGGCTCAGTTAAAATGTATATACATGTAGTGTTTTAATATGTATTTATACACTTTTGAAAGACTTCAATACACTTATCAAAATACTTCTACTTAACAAAAATGCTTACAATTACATCCTCGTTCAGTTTCATCAACAATTCTACTCGTATGCACCCGTATTCGTACTCGTATAATACACAGCTTTTAGATGTATGTACTATTGGTATATACACTCCAATGATCAGCTCTTAGCAGCCCATGTGAGTCACCTAACACATGTGGGAACCATCATTTGGCAACTAGCATGAAATATCTCATAAAATTACAAAAATATAAGTAATCATTCATGACTTATTTACATGAAAACAAAATTACATATCCTTTATATCTAATCCATACACCAACGACCAAAAACACCTACAAACACTTTCATTCTTCAATTTTCTTCATCTAATTGATCTCTCTCAAGTTCTATCTTCAAGTTCTAAGTGTTCTTCATAAATTTCAAAAGTTCTAGTTTCATAAAATCAAGAATACTTTCAAGTTTGCTAGCTCACTTCCAATCTTGTAAGGTGATCATCCAACCTCAAGAAATATTTGTTTCTTACAGTAGGTTATCATTCTAATACAAGGTAATAATCATATTCAAACTTTGGTTCAATTTCTATAACTATAACAATCTTATTTCAAGTGATGATCTTACTTGAACTTGTTTTCGTGTCATGATTCTGCTTCAAGAACTTCGAGCCATCCAAGGATCCATTGAAGCTAGATCCATTTTTCTCTTTTCCAGTAGGTTTATCTAAGGAACTTAAAGTAGTAATGATGTTCATAACATCATTCGATTCATACATATAAAGCTATCTTATTCGAAGGTTTAAACTTGTAATCACTAGAACATAGTTTAGTTAATTCTAAACTTGTTCGCAAACAAAAGTTAATCCTTCTAACTTGACTTTTAAAATTAACTAAACATATGTTCTATATCTGTATGATATGCTAACTTAATGATTTAAAACCTGGAAACACGAAAAACACCGTAAAACCGGATTTACGCCATCGTAGTAACACCGCGGGCTGTTTTGGGTTAGTTAATTAAAAACTATGATAAACTTTGATTTAAAAGTTGTTATTCTGAGAAAATGATTTTTATTATGAACATGAAACTATATCCAAAAATTATGGTTAAACTCAAAGTGGAAGTATGTTTTCTAAAATGGTCATCTAGACGTCGTTCTTTCGACTGAAATGACTACCTTTACAAAAATGACTTGTAACTTATTTTTCCGACTATAAACCTATACTTTTTCTGTTTAGATTCATAAAATAGAGTTCAATATGAAACCATAGCAATTTGATTCACTCAAAACGGATTTAAAATGAAGAAGTTATGGGTAAAACAAGATTGAATAATTTTTCTCATTTTAGCTACGTGAAAATTGGTAACAAATCTATTCCAACCATAACTTAATCAACTTGTATTGTATATTATGTAATCTTGAGATACCATAGACACGTATACAATGTTTCGACCTATCATGTCGACACATCTATATATATTTCGGAACAACCATAGACACTCTATATGTGAATGTTGAAGTTAGCTATACAGGGTTGAGGTTGATTCCAAAATATATATAGTTTGAGTTGTGATCAATACTGAGATACGTATACACTGGGTCGTGGATTGATTCAAGATAATATTTATCGATTTATTTCTGTACGTCTAACTGTGGACAACTAGTTGTAGGTTACTAACGAGGACATCTGACTTAATAAACTTAAAACATCAAAATATATTAAAAGTGTTGTAAATATATTTTGAACATACTTTGATATATATGTATATATTGTTAAAGGTTCGTGAATCAACCAGTGGCCAAGTCTTACTTCCCGACGAAGTAAAAACCCCATCCAAAGTACCGGATGCTTTAGTACTTCGAAATTTATATCATATCCGAAGGGTGTCCCGGAATGATGGGGATATTCTTATATATGCATCTTGTTAATGTCGGTTACCAGGTGTTCACCATATGAATGATTTTTATCTCTATGTATGGGATGTGTATTGAAATATGAAATTTTGTGGTCTATTATTATGATTTGATATATATAGGTTAAACCTATAACTCACCAACATTTTTGTTGACGTTTTAAGCATGTTTATTCTCAGGTGATTATTAAGAGCTTCCGCTGTCGCATACTTAAATAAGGACGAGATTTGGAGTCCATGCTTGTATGATATTGTGTAAAAACTGCATTCAAGAAACTTATTTTGTTGTAACATATTTGTATTGTAAACCATTATGTAATGGTCGTGTGTAAACAGGATATTTTAGATTATCATTATTTGATAATCTACGTAAAGCTTTTTAAACCTTTATTGATGAAATAAAGGTTATGGTTTGTTTTAAAATGAATGCAGTCTTTGAAAAATGTCTCATATAGAGGTCAAAACCTCGTAACGAAATCAATTAATATGGAACGTTTTTAATCAATAAGAACGGGACATTTCATACATTACAGGTGGGTATAGGATTCGGGCCCATTTGTACCATGGAGCATTTAAATCTTGTGGTCTATCAAAATGATGAATTTTATTGTTTACGATAAACTTATGAACTCACCAACCTTTTGGTTGACACTTTAAAGCATGTTTATTCTCAGGTATGAAAGAAATCTTCTGCTGTGCATTTGCTCATTTTAGAGACATTACTTGGAGTCGATCATCGCAATGGGGCCAGATGTTGTCGTCCAGATGGATTAGGATGGGGTATGACACGAACCACTATAAATCCTTGTGTCTAAGTTCTTTACATTATTTCATTCATCATTTTGAACATATACACTACACACATCAAGTTTGAGTTGAATTAGTTGATCAAAGTTAATCGAATTGGTGATCAATCGAAAAAGTGTTAAATACGTATAAAGTAACTATTCACCCCCCTCTAGTTACTTATAATTGGTATCAGAGCAGTTGCTCAAATCATTGCGCTATAAATGATTGCGAAAGCATCAAAATTCGTTTTGTGTAAAAACTTGAGTCAACGATTCTCGGATCAACTCAAACTATGGGATATTTGGAAGAATTGGTGAAAGAAGCACCAATCTTTGATAAGATGAATATTGATGTGTGGAAATTAAGATTTGAGTCTTATCTCAAATCCAAGGATTACTACTTGTGGAGAATAATCAAAGTAGGAGACTTTGTACCACAAGCTAGTTCAAGACTAGTGAAGTCAACATTTCAAAACAATGATGTTTTGAAACAATTTGATGCAATTTCACTACTTCATGGAATTCTTCCTAGTGAAGAAAGATTAAAGATAATCTCATGTGAAAGTGCAAAAGAATGTTGGGACTCACTATGTTCTCAAGAAGATTTAAACTCTAGGAGTTTAAAGGGTAAAGGAATAGAGAAGGGTTTGAAAAGGTTGGTGATTTTCAAGCAAAAGGGTTGAATGGAAATGAAGACTTTTGCCTCATGAGTTCTTGGAATGATTTGGATCAAGATGGTTAAAGTGAAGAAGAGGTTGAATCTCCATTCAAAGAAGATGATGTCTCAAGCATGGATTGCAATGAGGTACATGTATTCTATCCTTCTAATTATAAATAATTGTTAGATGATTACATGACTATTAAATTTGTGTATGATAGTAGTCGTGACAAAGTAAAACTTTTGGAGAAAGAATTACACAAAGTTAGACAACTTAACAGAGGTTTAATTGATGAAAATAACACCTTAAAAAGAAAACTTGAAAAGATAACTATTTATGATTCATCAAGAAGTAAACATGAAATGAATGTATGTCACGACTCTAGCAAACACAAATCTTGTAATCAAAGTCCATTGTCTATTATTAGGAAAATTGAAAATATGGGAAAAATGGACCAAGCAAGCAATTCCATGGTAGGGATAAGTCAAGGATTGGGTAGTCTTAAAATCAATCAAAATCAATTATCAAAATGCTAATGAGAATAACCTTCTCAAAAAGACTTTGTATTAATGAAAGGTTTTTCTTACAAATGCAAAATTGTTTTTGAAAAGTGATTTTAAAAGATTAGTGTAGGAAGCTTACTTGCCTTAAGATTGTGTGTTTATGTGAAAATATGTATTGCATGCTAAATACTAGATTGATGCGTTTTATGTATACTATGTGAATGATTGAATATGAATATATATATATATATATATATATATATATATATATATATATATATATATATATATATATATATATATATATATATATATATATATATATATATATATATATATATATACATATATATATATATATATATATATATATATATATATATATATATATATATATACACACATGCATATAGATATAGTATATTACGTGTCATTGATGATTAAATATCGGGAGGATGTAATCATTCAATGTTAGGAAAAGAAAACTTGTCCTCAAGTATCCTATAGAACCTAAGAATCGTCAAAACGCGTTCGAAGAAAGAAGAAGTGAAGAAATAAGTGATCAGAAGGATCCACGGCAGCACCACGGCTGACCGTATACCCGACCGCAGATTCCTGTCCTGTACGTGTAAAAATATATGTATGGCTAACACCACGGTCGAACGTGCTTCGACCTTGCATGGTCTGATTATGTTTTAAATTAAATTAAACCCTCACTTTTATTTCTTTTCAACCCACTTCAAAACACACACACTTACACACGGCTGAGGAGATCGATCGCACGGAGAAGAACGCTCACTCCTTCAATTTGAATTCCTACTTTCGGTATGATTAATCCTTGCTTTCCTAGCATTCAATTGTGTTTGAATGATGAATTAGGGTTATGAAGAAACCCTAACTAGAGTGAGTCAAAACTTGAATTGATGCAAACAATCAAAATTGTTCTTGAAGAACAACTTGGAAATGGTTGTAGTAGTACCTATCTATGCGTTAATTTAACAATGACTAATTCTAGGGTTCATTATACATCTAGGTTAGATTTTCATAGAAGCATTGTTTATATGATATAAATGACATTGTTGCAAATTGAGTGTAATAATTTTGAATGTCAAAACATGTGTTGATGATGACCTCAAAAGTCTAGAACACATATGAACTTTGTGAAAATCCTAATCTAGTTGCAAACTCATTGACACTAATGAAGAGTGAAAATGTGAAGAATATTAACATCAAAACATCTAAGCATTGATGATAATTAAAGTTTGCAAAACTTGCTGCCTATAATTGAAAGTATACACTTTGAATTAATTTGAAGTATCATTGTGTAGAAAATGGCGAGAGGAAAAGGCAAGACCGTTGTAGCAAAAAGAAAAGACTCATATGATCCACCATCTGATCTTAAAGAAAGAATTGCCTACAACATTGAATTTCTGACAGACAGGAAAAATGCCGAAGGGAGAAGAGTTGCTCATACTGAAATGCCTGAACTTGTAAGGCAGTTTGAAAAACTCAAATGGAAATCCTTTCTCACTCTAAACGGTCCTATCCATCCCTCACTCATTCGAGAATTTTAAACTAATTTCAACTTTGTGAATGATGAAGTATTCTTCAATCTTCTGGGAGTTAATTACTGTTATTCACTCAAGGATTTCGGGATCATGTTGGATGTTCCCACTGAGGGAGAAAAATTCTACAACAGTCAACATGATCTTTCGAATCTTCCTGACTTCATTTCAGACAAAACTCTTCTAATCGATACACTGTGCAATAATGATGCTCCAAGAGCTGAAATTGAGAAATCTGGTGTACAAGGAAAACACCTTCGTCATAAGTATGACACTTGGAACAAAATCATCATCCACAACATCTATTGCAAATTCGGTAATCACTCAAATGTCCATGCCACTCAATTTGCTCTGATGTGGTGCTTAGAAAATGACATCAAAGTAAACATGGCATATCTCATGGCATCGAGGATGAACGGAACTGTTACGGAAACCACTCGTGTATTACCCTACGGACTACATCTCAATAAAGTGTTTGAATATTTGGGTGTCACAAGTGATAACTTTCATCAACCTACACTTGCCATATTCAAAGGACCAAAAACCTCAGAAGTAACCACCCGAAAACGAAAAAGGACTTCAAGTGAAGCAGGGACCAGTAGAGAAAATACTGTGATACCTGACAGTGAAGACGAAGAAGCTGATGAACAAGTTCAAGAGTGTAAAATAATGGCAAAGATGGACAAAATCTACAAAGAATAAATTAAGAACCTCAAAAAGGAGTCAAAAATTGTGAAGATGATGAAAGGGCTAATAAAGAAGTTGACCTGCAAGACAAGCGATACGGAGGATGAAAATTCAAGTGAATCAATCTAAGAATTCCTTGAAGAAGGATAATTGAGGTAAGGAATGTGTAAGACAATTATGCTATGACTCTATGGTTGAATGTAGACATAACGCATTCGAATATTGTAATGCCTTGATCTTACTCAAAAATATGAAGAATTAAATAACTAAAAATGTGTTGCATATATCATGCGGTCGCAGGCACGGCTGACCATGACAGTGACCGCAGATTGACTGCAATTCATTCAAGGTTCATTAAATACACACCAATAGCAAATCAATATCACTATCTTACAAACAATATCCAAAAGCAATCAAATTTAACTCCATCTTTAAAATTCTTGAACAAAATAATTACTCAAAATGGATGGAAATCCTCTACTCAAGATTCTTTAAATTGAGAATTCTCAAAGAACATCTTGCACCCCAAAGCCATGAGCTCTTCAAAACCCTTTATCTTCTCAAATTTCAAACATCACTCAAATCTCAAAATGATAAAAGTTCTCCACAAACACTCAAGATGATTCAAGACACATCCAAGAAGAACATGAAGTGTTCTATGACTATCCCACTCTTCAAAGTGGATGGGGATCATTCCTTTCACTCAAGACCTACACATTTCCTTATCTTGTCAAGCAATTCTATTCAAAATTTGAATTTACCACTGACCGAAGGGTAAAATTCACCCTGCTTGATCAAGACCATGTGATGACACTTAAGCGATTTGGCTACATTCTTAGAGTACTGACAAAAGGAGCTGAGTTCTATGATACAAAAAATCATATACAACTCCTTCCCAAGTTCATTTCAAGAAGAGCATTAACCTCACTCTTCATTGATCCAGAACTAAAACTAAGTACTCTCTGTCAAGAAGGAGTCTTTGACAATGACATTCGACCAGAGTATGGGACACGCAAAATGATCATAAGTCATAACATCTTCTTCAGAAAAGAATATGATGATAAAGTATCCATGACTGAACTTGGACTCATGTGGTGCTTAACCAAGTCCATACAAGTAAATCTTGCCTACATAATGGCTTCCAGGATGCAAGATCTTATACAAGATCCTACGCAATCCTATCCCTATGGTCGCCGCTTAACGCTTCTGTTCAAGCATCTCAATGCACTGAATCTCACATCTCCCTCAGGAACCAAATGCATCATCACCCATGCTTAATTCCACAAAGAGCTGCTTTCAAGCATATTAGGATAAAAGTCATTGTTGTAACCTCCATATATATTTTCATATATGCATCACTATGTTTTATGCTTTAAATAAAATGTGTGCTTGTTATGTTTTATTATATGTTTTCCAACGTGCATAATTTAAGGGGGAGTTTTGCTCTAAGGGCGAACTTAGTTCTAAGGGGGAGCTAACCTTTTTGCTTCGAAAAAAGGGGGAGAAAGATGGATACAAGTGATTCTTAACACTTGCGTATTTATAGCAAAATATCCCTCATCACTTGTATGTTTGTCATCATCAAAAAGGAGGAGAATGTTGGTTGAATGTTGGTTAATGAACTAAATGACAAACTTAAGTATGATGATTAACCAAAGAATATGTTTTGATGATGACACACACATATGCATAAGTGATGACTGACATCTTAACATAAAACACGCAAGGTCACTAATCCATACTTTATCTTGCAAACGACCAAGTCAAACATAGGTTAAAGAATGAAATTAAAAGTTCAGCTAAACACATGGCCGAGGTACGGTCGATCGTATAGTCAACCGTGAAACCCCAAACTGAATTGCAACGCAGTTTTGTGAAAATAAGTTGCACGGTCGCCACCACAGTCAACCGCAGTGCGATCGCAGTTTTCCCTGTTACCATTTTCGACCAAATAAAGTTTGACTAGTTCCCGACATCTATAATTCATGAAACCTTTCTCAACATGCTTAGAATAGATGCCTTCTCCATACTCAATTGAGTTTTGGTCATAAAAACACTAATTGTGATTAATTACGCCTAATGACACTTTAATGACAAATTAACCAAGATTAGACATAACACATAAGTGTTAATCAACAACTTGTGATCTTAATTCTTATCTAGATATTCTTAGTATGATCATCAAGTACCAACACACTTAAGCTAATATCACTAGAATAATAATTGCTATTAGAAATGACTTAGTGATTAATTGAGGCTAAATGAGGAACAATGCTCTCAAGGTTAAACTAGAAATGACTTGTAATCCAAAAACACGCTTAGATACATTTAGGATGGTCACCAAGTCCCAACTAGAGATTGCTCTTCCCTTGTGCATGTGTTGGACATTAATGTGTGCTTACACATTAATCAAGCAATATGTTATATTGCAATTAAACTTGTTAAGAGCTTGAATTATAAGTTGTGCAAGTATCTATATGATTGATCCTAGAATAAATATCTCTTACTATGTGAGTATTACTTGCTACTTTCCAATATGCTTAATACTCATAAACTTGATTAATATGTTTGCCATGTGCTCACTAGTTAGGATTCAAATAACTAACCTACTCCAATAGATTAAGTGCAAAATGGTTCATAATGAAATTATAGTCAATTGTCTAATTGGTCTAGTCTAAGTAACTAAGTGTGATTACTTATTCAAGAATGAATTAACTTTAATGTCTCTACATACTTCATGATTATCATATAGAGACATTGTTCAATTAATCTCTACCTAAACTTAAAAAGAACATGACTTGTGATTAATTGAAACTAGGAAGTTAATGACATAGTGACTAGTCTTTAGAATTGAACCAAGAGTATTGAAGTGACTAACTAAGTCTTGAACAAACTGAGATTTCCCAAAATATCAATCAAGACACTTCTCCAAGAATGTTGGGTTTGTCACTTTAATTAGTCACTACCCGAGAACGAAGCTCGTTGACTTCTTCTATTACACCGGGATGATTGTCGGTTCGGACGATCGGATAAATAAAATCTAGAATTCGATGTAGTATATAATCGTGATGAGATACTCTGGAAATGAGAGAGAAAATGGTGTTTCGGACAGGTTCGCCGGTAAGTGCTTCAGGTTCTTCGCCAAGAGGGCAATGTGGTGGATGGAAAGGATCGCCTTCTTCTTGTCTCCAATGATTGAGGAGGCTATGAACCCATCCCCAATTCATCCAAAATAGATGTTGGCTAATTGGTTGATCCATTCCAGTCACACTGCTTTCGGAGCTTGAGTGGGATTCCATATCGAAATTCGAGGGACTTGAACTAATAACGAATTCCATTTCGTTCGATTGAATAAAGGATTTTTCGATACGAAATGATTTTCCGGCTATTGGGTGGTATTCTAATTACATAGAATATCTATATATATAGCGCAAAAGATTTCGTAGATTACGGAGGAATTTACGGGATATGTCAGGCAAAGTTTACAGTAACAGATACACTAAGATATGAATTTTGTCTATACACTATTCATGCAATCAATGCAGTAAGACGTGTATAGACTAAGAATGATAAGCAGACAATTTCCAACAAAAATGATAAGCAAAACTTTTGACATGCAGACACGGTCGAAGTCCAGACTCACTAATGCATCCTAATGACTATCAGTTAGACACACTAATGCAGACCTGGTTCGCTAAGACCACCGCTCTGATACCAACTAAAAGGATCCGTTCATATACATTATAAACGATTCACAATAGTTGATTACGTCGCGAGGTATTTGACCTCTATATGATACATTTTACAAACACTGCATTCGTTTTTAAAAGACAAACATTCTTTACATCTAAAGTTGACGGCATGCATACCATTTCATAATACATCCAACTATAATTGACTTAATAATAATCTTGATGAACTCAATGACTCGAATGCAACGTTTTTCGAAATATGCCATGAATGACTCCAAGTAATATCCTTAAAATGAGCTAATGCACACCGGAAGATTTCTTTAATACCTGAGAATAAACATGCTTTAAAGTGTCAACCAAAAGGTTGGTGAGTTCATTAGTTTATCATAATCCATCAATTCCATAATTTTAATAGACCACAAGATTTAAATTCCATCTTTCATAAACATAATCTCGTATCAGGCATTTCGCACGGCTTAAAGATAAAAGTCATTCATACGAACTACAAACACCTGGTAATCGACCTTAACAAAATGCATCTTGAATATCCCCCGCATACCGGCATTTCACACGGTCATGAAAAAAGCATACAATCAGGCCACTCTTTTAAATATGATGGTTGTGTACACCTCACAAACAGATCATATCTTTTAAAGCTGGCGGTTGTATACCTATTTTGAAGTACTAAAGCAGTTCAAATTCTCTGAATGGGGCTTGTTAGTGCCCATAGATCTATCTTTAGGATTCGCGTCAATTTAGGGCTCGGTTCCCAAATTCTCAGATTACCAGACTAAAAGGGGTGATATCCGATGTACTCATTACTCATTTGTAGAATGTTTTTAAGTACTTGTGTCTATTTCGTCAAACATATTTAAAAGTTGCGCATGTATTCTCAGTCCCAAAAATATATTGTAAAAGCATTTAAAAGGGGAGTAATGAAACTCACAATACTGTATTTTGTAGTAAAAATACATATGACGTCATTGAACAAGTGCAAGGTTGGCCTTGGATTCACGAACCTATATTAATTATATATATTTATATGTTTGATCAATATCTGTCAAACAATTTAGGTCAAGTCGTAGTGTATCACAATCTTAATGCTCGAGACTAAATATGCAAAAGTCAACAAAAGTCATATTGACCAAAATGTCTTCCAAAATTTATACATGATTTATATAGTTTAAATATAGTCATTTTATATATTTAAATATTTTTAACAGATTTTATTAAAGTAAATAATATAGTTCTTTTATTAATAAATAAAATTTTATATTAAAATTTATATAATAAAAATATACTTTTATATATCTTAAGTAATAAAATTTATAAAGTTCATTTAATATCATAAAAATAATATGATAGGTATTATTAAAGTAATTATATTATACGTAGTAAAATATCTTTGTATCACATATCTATTTGATAAAATAATATTGATAATAATAATAATAATAATAATAATAAGTAAAAGTTGAATTATTTTGTAATAATTATTATTATTCTACTAATAAAATTAACAATAATTATATTTTCTAAAAATGATAAAATGATAATTTTTATTAATAATAGTACTAAAATGATAATAATAATGATGTTTCATATTAACAATGATATTTTTATTAAAAATAATAATTTTAGTAAAACTGATAGTTTTAATATTAATAATACTTTTAATAATAATAATAGTAAAATAATGAAAACGATATTTTTCCTTTAAATCAATATCTTACAATATCTTAATTTCATCATGATACTCATACTCATTATTTCCTAGTCGCTTCGTTTAATAGCTTTTAGTCGTCTTTTATATCGCGTTCATATTAATAATAATAATAGTAATCATAATAATTAGATGTTATAATAATACTAATAATAATAATATTAATGATAATACTAATAACTATTTGAATGATAATAATAATAATAATAATAATAATAATAATAATAATAATAATAATAATAATAATAATAATAATAATAGTAATAATAATAATAATAATTATAACCTTAACGATAATAACGATAATAATTATAATAAAAATAACAATAATATTTTTTATTAATAACGACAATGATAATAATAATAATAATAATAATAATAATAATAATAATAATAATAATAATAATAATAATAATAATAATAATAATAATAATAATAATAATAATAATAATAATAATAATAATAATAATAATAATTAGATTATAACGACGATAATAATAATCATTTTTACAAAAATTCAATTGACTATAACTTCTAAACCGTTCATCGAAACCATTCGATATCTAAATGAAAAGTTCTCAATTTTTCGCTAGCTTTCCAATGACATGCATATCATATACCTTATCTTAATAGCATATGTATTTAATTCAAGATTCGACATAACCTATCTAACGACAATAACGAACGTGTAAGCATGCATAATCCTATATACTCGAGCACTAGTCAGGGATACACTAATAATATATAAAAGTTAAGTTATGAGGGCTCACGTATCAATATTGAGATTCAATATTGCAGGAAAAGTATGTAGATGCAACGGGGATGATAAACACTAGTTTGACTCACGAGCAATACTCCCGAACCATACTCATAACCTCGATAGCTATAACCCATAATTTCTTTAGCTTTATCCCGCTCGAAAAACAATTTCAAAATCACTCGGACAGCACTCCATCGTAATATTTTATGTATACTAATAATATCTTGAAATAATACGGAGTAAATATATATATGTAAATAGATTGAGAGAGTTTAGAGAAAATATTTTCAAGTTTCTATGAAATAATGAAACCTATTGAATTCTATTTATAATAGATTTTTAAATTATTAAAGTGAATTATTAAAGTATGAATTATTAAAGTGAATTATTAAAGTATGAATTATTAAAGTGAATTATTAAAGTTAAAGTAAAGTAAAAAATAAAGTAAAGGTAAAGTTTAAGTATAGTAAAAGTATAAAACTATGTACGTATAATACGCGTATAAATATATATAATATTAATTTAAATCGTTATATATATTTAATACAATAAAATATAAATATTGTTATCTTTATCATACTGGTTAAGTAATGAGTTATCAAAAGTGGTTCTAGATATTTATAAAAGTTATATACGTTTTAATAATAAAGTTCTTTTTAAACTGAAAACGTTTTTGTACGTTTGAAACTAAATTAAATAAATTTGATAATTTTGTTTTCCAAAACTGAATATATTTAAGAATCATTTTGTTTAAAGGTTAAAATAATGGAAATCGTTATATCATAAAACGTTTTAGAAAAGTAGAATCATATATATTCATAATAGGTTTCAAGTTTTTAAATTACAGTCTGTTGGTGAAGCATGAGATAAAGTCCAAAGGTTAAATAAATGTATGAAATCATCTTAATAAAAAATGTCGAGTTACTTAACTTGTCAATATCCAACATCTAAGTTATTTACACTCCACGTTCTTACTTATAAATCACTTTATCATTTTCCGAATGTTGTCAAAAAGAATAGATTTCTTAAATCACAGTGGGCCTCATAACATGGACCCGTAATCATATCACAATGTATCTGATAAATTAATCATTTGATATTATCTTCTAATTCCATCGATAAACATATTGAAACAAATATGTTCGTGTAAAGTATTATACATTTAATACTTTATTAATATTCTCAAGTTATAATATATATATACATATATATACATATCTATTTATATATAACGGTTCGTGAATCGTCGGAATTTGGTCGAGGTTATAATGAATGTATGAACACAGTTTAAAATTCTTGAGATTTAACTTAACAAACTTTGCTTATCGTGTCGAAATAATATAAAGATAAAGTTTAAATTTGGTTGGAAATTTCCGGGTTGTCACAGTACCTACCCGTTAAAGAAATTTCGTCCCGAAATTTGAATGGGATGGTCATGGCTAACAATAAGTATGTTTTCATGACGTATACGAGTTGGAAATTAGAGTTTTATTATCATCAAGTAATATAGATAAAGCAATTTGATTTTTGTGAAGAGTACAAGTGAAGTTATCACAAAAGAATGAAATGAGTAAATGCACGTTCTTTTTAACCAATGACATAGTCATGGTTGATTTCCGGAATTCAAGGAATTTAGAGAAAATCTTCGTAATAAGATTTGGTTCTTCGGTAATTAAGGAAGTTAGGATTCGCTTTGATTAAATGCGATAATCTGTTTTAATTACTCTGTCGGATATTTTACTATATATCCACCCCATTCGTTTCCTTATTTCCACAACTCACACCTTTTATTCTTTCTCCCTCAATTCATACTTTATAGCATTCACTAATATGCTCCATCCAGTTCTGATTCTTGATATACTCCTAACTTTCATATCTGTCATTCTTCTTTTTCATCTGCCGCCGGAAGAATCTATTTACTTCTAATATACTCTTGGTTTTATAGTGTTTTTAGTTCTCTCATGTCTTTATATTGCTATATGCATCTGTGATGACCCGGAAATTTCTGACCAAATTTAAACTTAATCTTTAACATTTCCGACACGATAAGCAAAGCCTATGAAGTTGAATCTCAAAATCTTGAACTACTTTTATATATTTAAATACCCTTCGTTTGTTTTTGACGATTCGCGAACAATTATATATAAATAGATACATATATACTATAACTTGAAAAGGTAACAATGTATTAATTATTTGATACCGTACATTAAACTTATTGGTTTAAATATGTATTTGAATATATATGATAAGTTGAAATATTTATTATTAAAATTTATTTATAAATAACTTCCAATGTGTATTTAAAAACTGATTTAGTATATTAAAAAGATATATACATATATATAATTTCAAGTTATTTAATAAACGATAGTAACATTTTCAAATTGCTACAGTACCTAAAATGCTACAGTGTTTTCGAAAATCACTATTTGCTATAGTGAAATTGACTTTGCTACAGTGAATTGCTACAGTAAAAATTGCCTTTGCTACAGTGGTGCTACAGTGACTTTGCTACAGTGGTATAGTTTAGGGATAATTTAAGGCTATATTTTGACAAAGGTACGAGTCACGAAATGTAAAATGCAAGTTTTCGAAGCGTACGAAAATGCGTTCGAGAAACCGGAACCGGGACATAAGTCGAGTGACGACGTACGACATATCGGAACAAAAATTACAAGTCAACTATGCACGTGAATTTAATATAATATATAATTAATTATATATATTATATATATTATACATTAATATTTATATTATGTCGACAAAGATAAAAACAAACGAACCAGGCTGGTGACAGTTGGCCATGCGATCGCATGGCCATATGCCCATGAAACCATGCGATCGCATAGAAGGAGAAATCAGGCCACACTATAAAAGCTCGACCATTTCTACTTCTGATTTAATTTAATTTTACTCCGTATTATTTAAATTATTTATATTATTATTATTATTATTATTATTATTATTAAGATTATTATTAATCTTATTATTTTTATTATTAGTGTTATTATTTTTGCGATACAAAAATAATAATGTACATAAAATATTACGACGGAGTGCTGTCCAAGTAATTTTCAAAACGAATTTCCGAGCGAGCTAGAGCTAAGGAAAATATGGGTTATTACCAAGGAAATTATGGGTAATGTTCGGGGGTATTTTTGTGAATCAAACCTCATGTTTATCATCTCCGATGTGTCTACGTGCTTTCCTGCAATATTGTATATCAATATTAAACAGTGAGTTTCATATGATCCCTTTTACTCTCTACATTTTTGGGCTGAGAATACATGCAAATGCTTTATTAACTGATTTACAATATTTATATGTGTGAGTTTCATATGATCCCTTTTACTCTCTACATTTTTGGGCTGAGAATACATGCAAATGCTTTATTAACTGATTTACAATATTTATATGTGTGAGTTTCATTGATCCCTTTTTAATTGCTTTTGCAATATATATTTTTGGGCTGAGAATACATGCACTTTATTTTAAACGCAATGGATACAAGTACATACTAAATTCTACACTGAGTTTGAACCGAAAATCCCTTAGCTTTAGTAACTGTTAACTGCCAGTTATAAGAACTGGTGGGCGCGAGTAGTAGTATATGGATCCATAGGGCTTGATATCCCCGTCCGAGCTAGAGCACTAGCCTTTTAACGGACGTATGCTATTTGAGAAGCGTACACGTTGGTTTGCGTGTATTATTAAGATGATTATACAAAGGGTACATATTATATATACGTTAAGTTTAGTTACCAGGGTGCTCAATCTTGTAGAATATTTTGATAAACGTTTCTGGATGAAACAACTGAAATCTTGTGATCCACCTTTATATACAGATTATACGAAACATTAAAACTATGAACTCGCCAACCTTTGTGTTGACACTTGTTAGCATGTTTATTCTCAGGTTTCCTAGAAGTTTTCCGCTGTTTGCTTTGATGTTAGACAAGTTATGTGCATGGAGTCTTACATGACATATTTTTCAAGGAAACGTTGCATTCACCAAATCATCACCATGTATCTTATTTTGGCTGCATTGTCAACGGAAGTACTGTTGTAAACTATTATTTATGGTGATTGTCTATATGTAGAAATCATCAGATGTCGAAAACCTTTGATTTAAATATTCATTTATGGTGTGCCTTTTCAAAAGAATGCAATGTTTACAAAACGTATCATATAAAGGTCAAATACCTCGCAATGAAATCAATGAATGACGTGTTCGTCCATATGGATTTCGAGCGATCGTCACAGCATCGATATATATGGTTTGAAATTTCTGGGTTGTTGTTGGGTTTTATATCTTCCCTTATACTTCAAAGTCCCTACTTCTGTCTTCTATAATTATTGTCATCCACGGTTAATACTCCCTCCTATTTGCTGCGATTTATACTCCAATTTCTATTTTGGAGCTTTGTCCTTTCGTTTCTTCTTCTTGTGATTAAGCATCGCTTGTAATGGTCCAGAATTCGCAGATATAAATTTTGGAATGAACATTGTTAATGTTCTAAGAAGGAAATGGTAATGGCACGGTCTTGATTTGTTAAATTACCAGAATACTCTGGAAAAGACCGAATCATCAAGAAATATTTTCTTGATATTTTAGAGGTTAAATAGAATACGAGAGTCGTGTAACATGGCACATGATGATGTTATGATCTGTGAATCATCACGTTCTATTTAGAAACTCAGCATGACTTACTGTAATATAATCACTTTGATCAAATGTTATTATATTATACTAACTCATGCTTCAGTTCCCAACACTACTTCAAAACATTCATACTTTATACTCGAAGGTTTCAGAATTTAGAAACTAAAACAGTTTCCTTTATGATGTGATACAGATAACGCAAGGGGATAAATGATTTCAGATAAGAATGGTTATGAAAATATCTTCAGAAATATGGAGGATATTTATAACGGAAGATACGATGATATCTTAGAATATTTAAGATAAGAGGATGATGAAGAATATTGTCCGCAAGGGTTTTAGAGCAAGGAGCAAGGTATTTGTTAAGGATTTCAGCAGACACTGAATCATTTGGATTCTTTGAAGGTAGATTTCGTCCTTGTGATTTGTCCACAGCGTCTTTCATACTTTGCTCAATCCGTTTCCAGTTCTAAACCTTCTCTTTTTCTGAGCTTTGCCAACCCACTATTCTTTATCATCAAACTTTTTACTGTTAAGGTCATTTACAGTTCTTGCTGCTTCATCAGCATTTTTCAAAATTTCACGAACTAGTTCGCAGTTTAGGGTGTTTTTCAGAAACTTCACATTCGCAGTATGTAAGTCCAGGAGATAGACGTTATAAGTATAACTGTTAGCGTCGACATGCTGCGAGATTTTAAAATACTGATTGCTAATTCCCAATGATTCGTATGGTAATTCTCGTTACAAGATGCAGATAGGTAAATGATGGGGTTTTGAAAATTATAATGATTTTTTGGAAAATCAAAAATCAGTGAAGTTGTTGGTAAGTTTATTGCTAATGTGATGGAACATAAATGGTTCCCCGGTAACGATGGCGAAAGGGCAACGTATATATCAAGGTTATAATAAGTTTGTTTCAACTGAAAAGTCGAAGTTGACTTGTTGGAGCTGTGACAAAACAGACTACTTTGGAAAGGAATTGAAAAGTCATTTTAGTTAATAAATGCCAAAGGGTCTGACACGGATACGTGTTAAACTATGACTTTGGTTTTATAAGTTTTTTAGGTACATAACTGTGGGTAACATGTGGTTGGATTATCATCTCGATTGTTCATTATTCGAAGTGTATTCAGGAATTTCGGAGGGTTTGAATACAGATTGTAATCGTTAATATACATATGATGTTCTAGCACAGTTTTGAAGTCAAAGTATAACTTGAAAAGATATAGGATTCTAAGAGTGATGATACTGGTTATATTTCGAATTGAATTCTGCGATTTCAAGATCAGCATATGTAATTGAATTTGAATGAGTATGGTTGTTTTGATTTTTATAAAAGAATGTGTATTGTTGAGAAAATAGTGTGTGTAGTTGTTGATTGCTGAATCAGATTCGAAGAATGTACCATATTAATTGTGAATTTATATATCTCTCGGGAATTACCTACCCGTTAAAAAAAATTTCACAATTAATATTTTGTACAAAAGAATTTTATTACAGTCTTTACGAAAATATATATGTGTATATTTTCTTTAGATGTAACATAGATTTAATGAGTTAACATTAAATTAAACTCATCTGATTTATGGTTGAAACTAGAATTGAGTAATCCCTAAAACTTTAGAAATTACATAAGTATTTCTTCAATAATATTATGAATCAATACTTCGTTATTTGTTGATACATGATGATGGTTTTTGTGAAATTCTTGTGAACTTCGCCAGGTACGAATGATGTTATTTGGAAAGTTTCGAGTACATCGATGATGAAAGTGTAAAATCAAACATATATTTAAATAATACACTTGGTTTATTATGAGTTGGAATTTGTTGAATTGAGACCGAAATTGTAGCTAACGATGGTTAAGTTGCGGACGAAGGACGTACCTCATTGCATATTAGTAATATGAATTAACCGAGTAGTTAAGATTCACACATAATAGCTTAGTATGGAAAGATTTATTTTGATCTCAAAATTTATATATATATAAAATATACATATAATTTCTTCAGAGGGAGTGAGTTAATACTTCATAACTCGTTGATACAATATATGCGTTATTGATTCGTAATGATGTCCACAGTGATTCTTGAACTGACAGTGTTTGTGATGTTATAGGTGCTGCTGATTCTGATGACATGGACGGCACTGACTGTGATGGTGATGCTACGGTAATGTTGATGCTGTTGGTAAAACAAGTCTAGCTTATAAATCACGCATCATTCTTGTCAGGGTTTCTACTCTTCCTTCTATCCTTTCGATTCACTCATCTGATTTATGGTTAGGGTTAGAATAGATAATCTCTAAGACTTTAGAGATTACATAATCGCTGCGGAGTGTTTCTCCAATGAAGTTATGAATCAACACTTCATCGTTTATTGTTGTTGGTATTCCTTGGTATCTACAGGGCGTATGACATTGGTGCTCGTGGGACAGATTGTAAAGTTGAGGTTTACGAGGCGGTTGTGGTTGGGGGTGGTAATGGTACTGTTGGCGTTGATGATGGTAGTACTGGTTATGCTGCTGGTGCTGCTGCTGGTGTTTGTAACCTTTGCACCATATTCTCCAAATCCACTACCCGAGCGCGAAGCTCGTTGACTTCTTCTATTACACTGGGGTGATTGTCGGTTCGGACGAGCGGATAAATAAAATCTAGAATTTGATGTAGTATATAATCGTGACGAGATACTCTGGAAATGAGAGAGAAAATGGAATTTCGGACAGCTTCGTCGGTAAGTGCTTCAGGTTCCTCGCCAAGAGGGCAATGTGGTGGATGGAAAGGATCGCCTTCTTCTTGTCTCCAATGATTGAGGAGGCTACGAACCCATCCCCAATTCATCCAAAATAGATGATGGCTGATTAGTTGATCCATTCCAGTCACACTGCTTTCGGAGCTTGAGTGGAATTCCATATCAGAATTCGAGGGACTTGAACTAATGACGAATTCCATTTCGTTCGATTGAATAAAGGATTTTTCGATATGAAATGATTTTCCGGCTAACGGGTGGTATTCTAATTACATAGAATATCTATATATATAGCGCAAAAGATTTCGTAGATTACGGAGGAATTTACAGGATATGTCAGGCAAAGTTTACAGTAACAGATACTCTAAGATATGAATTTTGTCTATACACTATTTATGCAATCAATGGAGTAAGACGTGTCTAGACTAAGAATGATAAGCAGGCAATTTTCGACAAAAATGATAAGCAAAACTTTTGACATGCAGACACGGTCGAAGTCCAGACTCACTAATGCATCCTAACGACTATCAGTTAGACACACTAATGCAGACCTGGTTCGCTAAGACCACCGCTCTGATACCAACTGAAAGGACCCGTTCATATACATTATAAACGATTGACAATAGTTGATTACATCGCGAGGTATTTGACCTCTATATGATACATTTTACAAACATTGCATTCGTTTTTAAAAGACAAACATTCTTTACATCTAAAGTTGACGGCATGCATACCATTTCATAATACATCCAACTATAATTGACTTAATAATAATCTTGATGAACTCAATGACTCGAATGCAACGTCTTTCAAAATATGCCATGAATGACTCCAAGTAATATCCTTAAAATGAGCTAATGCACAGCGGAAGATTTCTTTAATACCTGAGAATAAACATGCTTTAAAGTGTCAACCAAAATGTTAGTGAGTTCATTAGTTTATCATAATCCATCAATTCCATAATTTTAATAGACCACAAGATTTAAATTCCATCTTTCATAAACATAATCTCGTATCAGACATTTCGCACGGCTTAGAGATAAAAGGCATTCATATGAACTACAAACACCTGGTAATCGACCTTAACAAAATGCATCTAGAATATCCCCCGCATACTGGCATTTCATACGGTCATGCAAAAAGCATACAATCATGCCACTCTTTTAAATATAATGGTTGTGTACACCTCACAAACAGATCATATCTTTTAAAGCTGGCGGTTGTATACCTATTTTGAAGTACTAAAGCAGTTCAAATTCTCTGACTGGGGCTTGTTAGTGCCCATATATCTATCTTTAGGATTCGCGTCAATTTGCGGCTCGGTTCCCAAATTCTCAGATTACCAGACTAAAAGGAGTGATATCCAGTATACTCATTACTCATTCGTAGAATGTTTTTAAGTACTTGTGTCTATTTCGTCAAACATTTATAAAAGTTGCGCATGTATTCTCAGTCCCAAAAATATATTGTAAAAGCATTTAAAAAGGGAGTAATGAAACTCACAATACTGTATTTTGTAGTAAAAATACATATGACGTCATTGAACAAGTGCAAGGTTGGCCTTGGATTCACGAACCTATATTAATTATATATATTTATATGTTTGATCAATATCTGTCTAACAATTTAGGTCAAGTCGTAGTGTATCACAATCCTAATGCTCGAGACTAAATATGCAAAAGTCAACAAAAGTCATATTGACCAAAATGTCTTCCAAAATTTATACATGATTGTTATATAGTTTAAATATAGTCATTTTATATATTTAAATATTTTTAACAGATTTTATTAAAGTAAATAATATAGTTCTTTTATTAATAAATAAAATTTTATATTAAAATTTATATAATAAAAATATACTTTTATATATCTTAAGTAATAAAATTTATAAAGTTCATTTAATATCATAAAAATAATATGATAGGTATTATTAATGTAATTATATTATACGTAGTAAAATATCTTTGTATCACATATTTATTTGATAAAATAATATTGATAATAATAATAATAAGTCAAAGTTGTATTATTTTGTAATAATTATTATTATTCTACTAATAAAAATAACAATAATTATATTTTCTAAAAATGATAAAATGATAATTTTTATTAATAATAGTACTAAAATGATAATAATAATGATGTTTCATATTAATAATGATATCTTTATTAAAAATAATAATTTTAGTAAAAATGATAGTTTTAATATTAATAATACTTTTAATAATAATAATAGTAAAATAATGAAAACGATATTTTTCCTTTAAATCAATATCTTACAATATCTTAATTTCATCATGATACTCATACTCATTATTTCCTAATCGCTTCGTTTAATAGCTTTTAGTCGTCTTTTATATCGCGTTCATATTAATAATAATAATAATAGTAATCATAATAATTAGATGTTATAATAATACTAATAATAATAATATTAATGATAATACTAATAACTATTTGAATGATAATAATAAGAATAATAATAATAATAATAATAATAATAATAATAATAATAATAATAATAATAATAATAATAATAATAATAATAATAATAATAATAATAATAATAATAATAATAATAACCTTAACGATAATAACGATAATAATAATAATAAAAATCACAATAATATCTTTTATTAATAACGACAATGATAATAATAATAATAATAATAATAATAATAATAATAATAATAATAATAATAATAATAATAATAATAATAATAATAATAATAATAATAATAATAATTATTAGATAATAACGACGATAATAACGACGATAATAACGACAATAATAATAATCATTTTTACAAAAATTCAATTGACTGTCACTTCTAAACCGTTCATCGAAACCATTGATATCTAAATGAAAAGTTCTCAATTTTTCGCTAGCTTTCCAATGACATGCATATCATATACGTTATCTTAATAGCATATGTATTTAATTCAAGACTCGACATAACCTATCTAACGACAATAACGAACGTATAAGCATGCATAATCCTATATACTCGAGCACTAGTCAGGGATACACTAATAATATATAAAAGTTAAGTTATGATGGCTCACATATCAATATTGAGATTCAATATTGCAGGAAAAGTACGTAGACGCAACGGGGATGATAAACACTAGTTTGACTCACGAGCAATACTCCCGAACCATACCCATAACCTCCATAGTTATAACCCATAATTTTCTTAACTCTATCCCCCTCGAAAAACAATTTCGAAATCACTCGGACATCACTCCGTCGTAATATTTTATGTATACTAATAATATCTTGAAATAATACGGAGTAAATATATATATGTAAATCGATTGAGAGAGTTTAGAGAAAAATATTTTCAAGTTTCTATGAAATAATGAAACCTATTAAATTCTATTTATAATAGATTTTTGAATTATTAAAGTGAATTATTAAAGTATGAATTATTAAAGTATGAATTATTAAAGTGAATTATTAAAGTATGAATTATTAAAGTAAATTATTAAAGTATGAATTATTAAAGTGAATTATTAAAGTTAAAGTAAAGTAAAAATAAATTAAAGGTAAAGTTTAAGTATAGTAAAAGTATAAAACTCTGTACGTATAATACGCATATAAATATATATAATATTAATTTAAATCGTTATATATATTTAATAAAATAAAATATAAATATCGTTATCTTTATCATACTGGTTAAGTAATGAGTTGTCAAAAGTGGTTCTAGATATTTATAAAAGTTATATACGTTTTAATAATAAAGTTCTTTTTAAACTGAAAACGTTTTTGTACGTTTGAAACTAAATTAAATAAATATGATAATTTTGTTTTCCAAAACTAAATATATTTAAGAATCATTTTCTTTAAAGGTTAAAATAATGGAAATCGTTATATCATAAAACGTTTTAGAAAAGTAGAATCATATATATTCATAATAGGTTTCAAGTTTTTAAATTACAGTCTATTGGTGAAGCCTGGGATAAACTTCAAAGGTTAAATAAATGTATGAAATCATCTTAATGAAAAATGTCGAGTTACTTAACTTGTCGATATCCAACATCTAAGTTATTTACACTCCACGTTCTTACTTATAAATCACTTTACCATTTTTTGAATGTTGTCAAAAAGAATAGATTTCTTAAATCACAGTGGCCCTCATAACATGGACCCGTAATCATATCACAATGTATCTGATAAATCAATCATTTGATATTATCTTCTAATTCCATCGATAAACATATTGAAACAAATACGTTCATGTAAAGTATTATACGTTTAATACTTTATTAATATTCTCAAGTTATAATATATATATATATATATATATATATATATATATATATATATATATATATATATATATATATATATATATATATATATATATATATATATATACATATATCTATTTATATATAACGGTTCGTGAATCTTCGGAATTTGGTCGAGGTTATAATGAATGTATGAACACAGTTTAAAATTCTTGAGATTTAATTTAACAAACTTTGCTTATCGTGTCGGAATAATATAAAGATAAAGTTTAAATTTGGTTGGAAATTTTTGGGTTGTCATAGTTACTCTCAATAGCGCTATTCACAATAAATAAGCTTGCCAAAATTCTAGTAATTGACGATATTACGATAGGGATTTAGCATGAATCAAAGCATGACATCATAATAACAGTTGAGTACTTGTGTCTAAACGTAAAACAGTTATAAAGCAAGCATATGTCTCACCCCAAAAGTTATAAACAGTTAAGTAAACAGTAAAAATGGGGCTATGAAAATCACCTTAAATTAGCACAGCAAAGATTTCACTAGGAAGTAGCTGTAATTGAAGTAGACCGGAAATCTCAACAAGAAGTAATTCTTCAAGAGAGAGTTGAGAGGATTTTGGTGCAAGTTTGAATGAGAAATGGTGTGGTATTTATACTTGAAAATTTTGATTAAAAAAATATAAAAAAATAAAAGAAATATATTAAGTATTAGTTGATTTGGTAATGGGGTTTAAAAAAACTTAAAAGTATTAACATCTAGTCATCTTAATCATTAAAATAAGAAAAGTAGTTATTACATTATAATTTTTAAATAAAAAGAAAAAGTAGTTATTCCATTATAAAAAGAAAAAGTAGTTTAATTCTCTTTTTTTAAAAAAAAGTGGGCCGTAGCCTCTTATAAAAGATTTTGATTTTTTTTAATGTGATAATTGTGTTATATATTTCTAAAACTTTTTATCAATTTAATTTTTATTTTTGCTTAATTAATAAATACGATTTAATATAAAATAATAATTAATTTCGGTATTTTATATATATTAGTTAATATTTATGATTTTAATTTAATTATAATCATTACATTATAGTTTTATTAGTTTTATATATGTTACTACACTTGAATTGTATTCATTATATAGTTAATTATATATATATATATATATATATATATATATATATATATATATATATATATATATATATATATATATATATATATATATATATATATATATATATATATATTCAGTTTTTATTTATTTATTATAAATATTTTCAATTTAATCCTAATCGTTTTAGTACTTCAAATTTGTAGCGACCCCGACAAATCGTCAAGTGACGGCGTCGACTACGTGGGTCCCATTACCTGGTCATAAGTCTTTATGACAATGTTTGACCAAAATATGTCACCCTCATATTCAAATAAAGATTGTTTTCAAAGTTTACAAGAATTGTTCAACCAAAAGTTAAGTTACAAGTTTATAAGTACATTTGAAATCTAGGCGACACGGTTTAAAGTAAAGTCAAAAGACGCTCCAAGTAATGCATGTATACTCGACATCCAATGCAAGTATCAAAAAGTGAGCGGAAGCATGTATCACATATCGTGCAAGACCTGAGAAAAACATAGAGAAATCTGTCAACGAAAACGTTGGTGAAATCATAGGTTTAGTAAGTATTAAACGTTGTTTTTGAACCACAAGATTTTGTATTTCCATAACGTAGATTATCCAAATCATTTGCATTCCAAAAGTGTTGTTATACGCGAGCACTCAATTATCAAAACTTAACCAACGTTACCCCATCACACAGTGCTAGAACCCGCACTAAAACACAAAAATATATTTCATCCGCATAACGGTAGCGAACCGTCCGAATGAGGGTTTGTTAAACCCGTATGGCCACACAATATAAGTTCTCGCTTACACCCTGCAAGTGTAACTAATGATAATCGAATTGAGGCATTTTTGTTCTAACTCGCACGTGGAATGTTTGTTTTCACACTTGTGTTCAAAACATAAAAGTAAGTAGTACGAGATGTAACAAAGTATATGTTTTCTCAGCCCACGATTTAAAAGTATAAAAGTTGTTGAAAAGGTGGGACTATGATCTCACCTCGAGTGCACGAGTATAAAGGTACTTCAACAAGTAAACGTGTGCATGAAAGTTGCTTAGCCTTGACCTAAACAAGTAAGTTATATCAATTAACCGGTTACGACACAAGGTCGGGTGAAATGTGTTCAATTAGTCCTATGGCTCAATACAACTCGATTAAATATAGCATGTGAATCACGTTGTCAAGTTTCATACAAGAAACAAGTATAAAAGCATGTTAAAATGATTGTATAAAAGTTTGGTTAAGTTTGACTAAAAGTCAAACTTGGTCAAAGTCAACGAAAAAGTCAACGCGTTCGGGTCGGGTCCCGAACTATTTTTCTATGCTAAATATTCATATACAAGTATATTAGAACAAGTTTCATGTGAATCGGAGGTCCGTAGGTCATCAAACATTTCACGTGAAATGGGACGAGGAGGTCAGAATCTGACCAGGCACATCTGCGCGCCGCGCGGGGATGGGGCGCGCCGCGCCACCATCTGTGCAGGTCTGTTTCTGTTTTTCACAAGTATGCACGAGCTAAAAACCAAATAACCACATTTTATGATCCGTAAACAATTAGAACATGTATCTTATATCATCGGAAAGGTAATTTGACGAGGAAAACACCTAGACACATTTCATCAAGCAATTCAACACTTACAACAACCCAAAACCGCATTAAACGTTCATAATCAAAGTTTCAAGTTCTAAAAACGCATTTCGTGATTCGGGCAACCAATTTACATGTATGATATGCCGTTTCGAAGGTAATCAAACACACATTGCAACTAAACACTTATCAACAACAATTCATAGCATTTGATGCACCAAAAGTTCATATAAAGCTTATCAACCCTAATCCAAAATCACCAAAATCACTAATCAAGTTTATGAAGTTTTACAAATCAACCTACGCATCAAAACGAAGCTAGTGATACTAGTAACACAATTAAAACATGAACTTTAACAATCAAACAACATTTAATCTTCCAAAATGCAAGATTAAGCAAACCCATTTCAAATGTTCAAACTAGTTACTCAAAACAACAAATCGAGCAAGTAAATCATATATTCATGCTAGACACGAGCCATAGACACTAACTAACACCATTTCAAATCAAAAACACGAATTTAGAGAAATCTAGAGTTTTAGAAATGTTACCCAAAATCGATGAAGTTAGTATCAAATCGTAGAGAATGAAGAGAGGATCACGAAAATGTAATTTGTTTTGTTGTAAGCCTCCTAGATCGAATTTAGATGATGATTTTATGAAGTTGGGGTTTGTGTGTGTGTTCTTGCTAGAGAGAAAGAGAGAGAGAGGGAGATGGTTGAATGGTGGTGATTGGGGTGGACTAGTTGACCTAGTCAACTAGTTTGCCCCGTGTCAATTTTAGTCCCTCGAGTTTAGAAGCGGGTGCGGGATTTAACCGATCGTATATTTTTAAAACGCAAGTTAACGAGAGATGTTATAATTAAATAACGAGAATATTATGAACGTTCGTCAACGGAGTCGACGAATTTAAATACGAAAGATATTATTTAAAAAAAAAGACGGTGTTAAAATAAATTTAACGGAAAAACGCGGGATGTTACATTATCCACACCTCAAAAGAAATTTCGTCCCGAAATTTAGTTGGAAGTAGTAGTCGATATCTCTTACTCGAGACTTTACGTTGTTCATAATATGAATAAGTGTAGGTACGTCCTTGAGTGTTCTCATGAATTTGGATAGTCAGGGTTTTACGTTGTATTAAGGTTTGGTTTTACGATCCCCGATTTCAACTGGTTTTCCTATGAAGAGAAGTTTGTCATCGATAGTTGATGTACCTAGCAGGATTGCACGTTCCTGTTCCACAGAACACGTTTCTAAGTTTGTTACACGAAATATAGGGTAAACGGAAACTTAATTGAGTCTGAAGTTCTAAACGATAGGAAGCGGTTCCAATACGCCCCAAGGTTTCAAAAGGTTCGATATTGCGGATATAGCCTTTCTCGATTTCCCAAATTGGATTACACCTTTCCAAGGTGCGGTTTCTCAATATTACGCGGTTACACACTGGGATTTGTGAGGTTTTCATCTAAGTTTGGTATGACTCTTTTGGGCGACTACGGGTCGTCTCGAGCCCTTCTCGGACTTGGATTATCTCAATTGTTGTTTCTTGGATGAGTTAAGATTCGGTGTTTTGTTTGCCACATGCTTTGGTCCAACGAATAGGGGTATGACATTAGCGGTCATATAGGGTTTCGGAAGGTGCGTGTGAACACACGAGTGGTAACTACTGTTGTAAGAGGGATCTACTAAAAGCGACCATGCAAGTTTGAAACATGTCTTTTGAAGACGTAAATCGTTCGTTTGTTCGGTTCGTCTGTTTGTGGGTGGTACGCGGTACTCATGTCTAAGCGGGTCTCCAAGGTTTCTTGTAAAACTAGAGGCGAAACGAGTATTTCGATACGGGATATTTGACAAAGATACTCCGTGTTGGATTAGAATCTCTTAAGATATGTTTGAACAAGTCAGTTAAGGTTCGAAAAATGTTCGTTAGGACTATTCACCCTCGTGGCGAATACTAATATAATATGAGGAATTTCTCTATCCATGGAGAAATGTCACAAGGAGTTTCCTTAAACGGAAATGCGAGCGATAAAGATAGGAGTGAAATGAGGACTGAGAATAGGATGAGCTTACATCTCGAGGTTGCCATAACGCGCCTCTAGTTGTCGAAAATTGAAGTCTGGAAGAGAAACAAGATAGTACACGTAGTTGTATAGTTCGGGGTTGAATAATAGTTGGCCGATTATCAGAAACACAAGGACGTTAAGTCAAAGAAGAGTGAAGTATCGTTGGATTGTGTGTTATCTTAAATTCCAGTAATATCAGACAGTAACGGTGAAATAACAGAGGTATGTGTGTGGTACGTGATGACGAGAAAGTTGATCGGATCTACAGTTTAATATTCGAATTCTTCGTGCAAAATAACGAATTTTAGTTACGTTAATTTTGAGTCGAGATAGTATGCCTTTCGGCGTTCATGTAGAAATATTTCCATGTTTGAGTTCCATCTGTTGCTATACGATTTTAACTAGAAATGTTGGTGTGAAGAATCACGCTCAAGGTTCGAACACGGAGAGGTTTAAAGTTTTCCCTTAGTGAGTTAACGAGTGTAAAAGTCGGGTAACACGAGAAAAGTCAGAAATGAATCTTCGGTGATAACAGGCGAGATCTAAGATTTTACGAATACAAGTCTGAGTTGGGAGAGTTTCCTGATTACATGTGGCTTGATTTCGAGATTGATTGTAATGCCTTGACCATTAACATCATGGTCTAGAAAATTGGACTTCGTTCAACAGAAATTCTCACTCGGAGAATTTGGTATAAAGTTGCTCTTTTCTCAAAAGTTCGAGCGTAAGATGGTGATGTTGTTCGTTTTCCTTCTTTACTTAAATAAGTTAAGATGTCATCTATAAATACGATAACAGATTAGTCTATATGAATTTGCATACGCGGTTCAAGAGGTTTATGGATACGGGCGAGCCCTAAATAAATCAAACGGTACTAAGAGAGTTTTACAACTAACGTTGCGAGTTCGGAAAGTGGCTTAGGAGACATCGTCTCACTTAACCCCCAATTGATGATAACCGGAACGGAGGTCGATTTGGAACATACGGGATTCGTGCAAAAAATCATAAGGTCATGGATGCGAGGGAGAGGGTATCGGTTTCCAACCGAAAATTACTCAGTTCACAATAATCTATACAAGATGATGGGGAAACATTTTTTTTTTTTTTTTTTTTTTTTTTTTTTTTACGAATAGGTTCCGAGCTCCCTAGTTCTATAGGTGTCAAGTCAAAAGTCTTAACGTATATCCTCCAATAAAATTTATAGGCACACAATATTTTCCGTCGGTCACTTAAATCGTCTAAGTAGTATCTGGGGGAAAGAGGTGGAATATAAAGAGCACGAGTCAAATCCTTGGTTATAAAACGTCTAACGGTACTCGAATCGAATAAGTATGAAACATACGGTTTGTTGTGAGGAAACATACCCGTGACTAGTCCATCATCGTCTCGGGCATCCTAGGTGTCGATGTCGTAAGTTCAACGGCGCGCGTTGGTTTTTGCTTTATTCTTTGGGCATTCATTCCTAAAATGACCCGATTGGCCGCATTTGTAGCAAATACTCGGCTTTGGTGCGTCGGGCCCCTTTTGAGTGACGGGGGCGGTACTTCCACAATACTTGGCAATATGACCACTACCTTGGCACCGATGGCAAATTAGCTTGCCACATTCACCAAAATGATGCTTGTGGCATTTGTTGCAAAAAGGTCGTGTCCCGGCATAACTTTTCTTGCCGACGGGGGTGAGAGGTTCCTTGGAAAGGTTGTTGTTGTAGTTACTCGATTGGGGGGCTTCCCATTTTCTTTTGTTGTCACCCGACTCATCCTCGGCTTTAGGTGCCGGCACTTCAATCTCGTCTACCGTTTCGATCAATTGACGGGCCATATTCAGGGCCTCTTGGTGATTACTGGGTTTGGATGACATTACTCCTTGTTTGATGCTCTTGGGAAGACCATCCATGTAAAGTTCAACCCTTAGAGGTTCGGGGGTCACGAGGTTTGGGCACATCAAGGATAGCTCAGAAAATCGTTGATTATATGCCTTTAGGTCATTCCCGACCGCTTTTAAAGTTCTTAGTTCGTGTTCGAGCTTACGGGTCTCTTCGCGCGGGAAGTATTCGGTGATCATCTTTTTCTTTAAGTCGGCCCATGAGAGTGTGTGGGCTTCATCGATACCCACCGACAGCACATACGTATTCCACCATGTGAGGGCGATACCGGCAAAAGTGTGGGTGGAATATTTGACTTTGTCTTGGTCCCGACAACCGCTTATGCTAAAAACGGCTTCTGTTTGCTCAAACCATCGGGTGAGCACAACCGGTCCTCCGGTCCCATCGAAGGTGTGAGGTTTGCACCCCATGAAAGTTTTGTAGGAGCAACTCTCGTTTGAATTACCGGCTCCATGGTTGTTGTGGTTGTGGTTGTTATTGATGTCGGAGGAGATACTAGCCATAGCCGCACCTATGGCGGCGGCTATCATGCGTTGAAAAGCTTGTTCGGAAGTTTCATTACGTGGCCCGCGACGGGGAGGCATTGTTCCTTCAAGACACAAGAATATCGTTGATTAGTATTCTCAATAATACTAATCATGATATGGAATGATGATGTAGAGAAAATTTTCCTTAACTCGCCTTAAATTCTTTATGTCATAATGTCGGAATGTCCATATGAATCACCGTAATATAATCCCGGAAATTATATTACCCTGATTCTCATGTGCATTTAACATTACTTCATAAAGTCAAGGTGGCGCGTCAACAAAATTTATCAACGTAAGATCAAGATCGAATACGAGTTAGATATGATAGAAGAGTTCGAGTATAAATGCACAAATAGTCAAGTAATTCCTACTTCAGTCTATATGCCGGTTGTAGTCTAGATTCACCTATGTACCCTATGACTCGGGGTGGACACAAATGAACTCTAAATCCCTACAACCAAAGCTCTGATACCACTTGTAGCGACCCCGACAAATCGTCAAGTGACGGCGTCGACTACGTGGGTCCCATTACCTGGTCATAAGTCTTTATGACAATGTTTGACCAAAATATGTCACCCTCATATTCAAATAAAGATTGTTTTCAAAGTTTACAAGAATTGTTCAACCAAAAGTTAAGTTACAAGTTTATAAGTACATTTGAAATCTAGGCGACACGGTTTAAAGTAAAGTCAAAAGACGCTCCAAGTAATGCATGTATACTCGACATCCAATGCAAGTATCAAAAAGTGAGCGGAAGCATGTATCACATATCGTGCAAGACCTGAGAAAAACATAGAGAAATCTGTCAACGAAAACGTTGGTGAAATCATAGGTTTAGTAAGTATTAAACGTTGTTTTTGAACCACAAGATTTTGTATTTCCATAACGTAGATTATCCAAATCATTTGCATTCCAAAAGTGTTGTTATACGCGAGCACTCAATTATCAAAACTTAACCAACGTTACCCCATCACACAGTGCTAGAACCCGCACTAAAACACAAAAATATATTTCATCCGCATAACGGTAGCGAACCGTCCGAATGAGGGTTTGTTAAACCCGTATGGCCACACAATATAAGTTCTCGCTTACACCCTGCAAGTGTAACTAATGATAATCGAATTGAGGCATTTTTGTTCTAACTCGCACGTGGAATGTTTGTTTTCACACTTGTGTTCAAAACATAAAAGTAAGTAGTACGAGATGTAACAAAGTATATGTTTTCTCAGCCCACGATTTAAAAGTATAAAAGTTGTTGAAAAGGTGGGACTATGATCTCACCTCGAGTGCACGAGTATAAAGGTACTTCAACAAGTAAACGTGTGCATGAAAGTTGCTTAGCCTTGACCTAAACAAGTAAGTTATATCAATTAACCGGTTACGACACAAGGTCGGGTGAAATGTGTTCAATTAGTCCTATGGCTCAATACAACTCGATTAAATATAGCATGTGAATCACGTTGTCAAGTTTCATACAAGAAACAAGTATAAAAGCATGTTAGAATGATTGTATAAAAGTTTGGTTAAGTTTGACTAAAAGTCAAACTTGGTCAAAGTCAACGAAAAAGTCAACGCGTTCGGGTCGGGTCCCGAACTATTTTTCTATGCTAAATATTCATATACAAGTATATTAGAACAAGTTTCATGTGAATCGGAGGTCCGTAGGTCATCAAACATTTCACGTGAAATGGGACGAGGAGGTCAGAATCTGACCAGGCACATCTGCGCGCCGCGCGGGGATGGGGCGCGCCGCGCCACCATCTGTGCAGGTCTGTTTCTGTTTTTCACAAGTATGCACGAGCTAAAAACCAAATAACCACATTTTATGATCCGTAAACAATTAGAACATGTATCTTATATCATCGGAAAGGTAATTTGACGAGGAAAACACCTAGACACATTTCATCAAGCAATTCAACACTTACAACAACCCAAAACCGCATTAAACGTTCATAATCAAAGTTTCAAGTTCTAAAAACGCATTTCGTGATTCGGGCAACCAATTTACATGTATGATATGCCGTTTCGAAGGTAATCAAACACACATTGCAACTAAACACTTATCAACAACAATTCATAGCATTTGATGCACCAAAAGTTCATATAAAGCTTATCAACCCTAATCCAAAATCACCAAAATCACTAATCAAGTTTATGAAGTTTTACAAATCAACCTACGCATCAAAACGAAGCTAGTGATACTAGTAACACAATTAAAACATGAACTTTAACAATCAAACAACATTTAATCTTCCAAAATGCAAGATTAAGCAAACCCATTTCAAATGTTCAAACTAGTTACTCAAAACAACAAATCGAGCAAGTAAATCATATATTCATGCTAGACACGAGCCATAGACACTAACTAACACCATTTCAAATCAAAAACACGAATTTAGAGAAATCTAGAGTTTTAGAAATGTTACCCAAAATCGATGAAGTTAGTATCAAATCGTAGAGAATGAAGAGAGGATCACGAAAATGTAATTTGTTTTGTTGTAAGCCTCCTAGATCGAATTTAGATGATGATTTTATGAAGTTGGGGTTTGTGTGTGTGTTCTTGCTAGAGAGAAAGAGAGAGAGAGGGAGATGGTTGAATGGTGGTGATTGGGGTGGACTAGTTGACCTAGTCAACTAGTTTGCCCCGTGTCAATTTTAGTCCCTCGAGTTTAGAAGCGGGTGCGGGATTTAACCGATCGTATATTTTTAAAACGCAAGTTAACGAGAGATGTTATAATTAAATAACGAGAATATTATGAACGTTCGTCAACGGAGTCGACGAATTTAAATACGAAAGATATTATTTAAAAAAAAAGACGGTGTTAAAATAAATTTAACGGAAAAACGCGGGATGTTACAAAATTTTATAATTTTTACATTGGACATTATATTTTAATTATGAAGTTAATTATATAACTTTATATATAGTTTCGTACCGGGTTATATATATATATATATATAATATTAATAGTTAATATAATTTAATTAATATTAAGGTTTAGGGTTTGGGTTGTCGACTGAAAATCCAATATTCGGTCAATGTTTACTGATTGCGTTATAATAACAACCCTAATGGTTAACAAACCCTAGGGGTAAAATAATTAATTCAAAGTGAAAAAGTGAGGGTCGTCACACGCCCCCTTGCGGGGTCCAAGGGGCAGCGCCCCTGGCGGGGTCCAAGGGGAAGCGAATAGTTATACCCTTCGTATAACCGATTTTCCCGTCAAATATGAAGGGTTACACCCTTTTGATTTTAACTGTTTTACTATAACAGTTTTATGAACGAATTATTGTTTATTCTGCATTCATCAAACTAACAGAAAACATACACATACTCTCTAACAATTTGATCAGTGATTTCGTTGCCAAAAACACTGATTGCGTTCTTGTCTTATCCCTGTAAAGATTTCGTGCAACCGAGACAATCATAGGGTCGAAATACTTTATAGAGAAAGTGAACACACGATTCAAGAACGAATCCGGCAGTCAATTCATACCCAATTTCTAACAAGAAGCTTGCTCAACATTGGCGCATTTGATAAAAGCATAATTACGGCCACTCCTCCAAGAAATATTTTTAATATAATGTTAAACCTTATGAGAATGTAAAGTTCACACATTTTTATTTAATTTACAATACATGGTGCTTATGTTTTAAGACGAAGACCGAAGACAACACGAATGACAACTTTTCAAGCAATATATTACACGGCACTATAAATTACTTTACATATGGACTGTTTGATTAATTGATGATATCTTGAAGTCTGTTCAGTCTATTTAACTGCATATGTTTAAGTTTAAAGTTTTCTTCTTTCGGCCATTACCAAGGGTGGACCCAGTATATCCAGTGGTACTACTGGGTCAGCTAAGACGACAATGTATTTACAAGTTAGAATATGATGTGTTAAGCTGTTATATTATTATTTTTAACTGTTAATTTACCCAACCGGAAAAAAAAAATCCGAATCCGCCACTTACCATGCCCTAATTTATGGGTTTAATTACCCTTTACGGGAGTTTTTTTTTTTTTTGAAAGGCAAACACACACTATTAACACAAATATTTACACCACGAAATGTCTCAAGTGGGACTTGAACCCTTAACCTCATGGTTGGAGGGCCACCACGATACCGCTGGGCCAAATGCCCGGCTGAATGTTTCGCATGGTACCGGCTGAAAGATCATAAACATTTCGCATATATGCTTACGTATATGATTTTTCCGAACCTTTAAACAAAAGCAGAAAGTTAAGTTCTCGATCGACAAAAGAACATACTATAGCAATGATCTAAAACAGTCTATTTAGATTATATTTTAAACAAGAACGACCAATAGATCACTGGTAGACAAGGGGTTAAACAAATGGATTACACATATTTAAGGGTTTGAAAGCAACTTAATCATATGAATGAAGTAAGGTCAGTATTTGAATGCTAAACTCAATGGTCAAAGAGATCTGAACTTTCACTATGACCATTGTCTGTTTTCGACTATTTTTGGATGAACACATACCACTTGACTAAGTTTAGTACTGGTTCTAGAAGCCAAAGTGTAAAAATGGTACTTCAAGCAAAAGTGACTTAAACTGAACCAAGAGCATGATCAAGCAGAACACTTAGCAAAGAGATTTGAACTTGGTAAATTTCAGAAATACAAAACAGTAAATCCCCAAAAAGAGAAGAAAATTAAGACACCAGTTTTGGTACAAATGTCACCATGTAATTTTTGGTTGACAAAAAAAAAAAAAAAACTCTAAAACAGGATATCCAGAACAAGTACGGTTCATAAATAACAACTAAATTCAAAACTTGCATTCGCCAATCCCCATTTTATTAAACTATCATCGAACATCAAAAAGCGATTTCAGTATACCTGAATTACCTGCCATCTCTAATTCATAGAGTTTCAACTCAATTTCAGGGGCGGCCCAAGGGTACAAGGTGGACATATGTCCAAGGCCCAATTTTTTAAGGGGTCCAAAAAAAAAATTTCCTTATACTAATACTAGTCCATGTAATTTTGGGCCTTTTTGCTTGTATTATCCTTGGGTCCAAAAAAAAATATTATCCTTGTACGGGTCTTGGGGCCCTTTTGCTTCGCACCGTCCCGGGCACTCAAATTCTCGGGACCGGCCCTGCTCAATTTTCTATAGAACAGAACATGTCTAGTTCTCATACTAGTAAGTGCTCATCCCTGTAGTATTTTGAAACTTGTTAACAATTGTCTTGCGTGGTCAACCTTGACAAACTATGTGCACCAATTCATGGAGTTCAATGTCTTTCTGTAGCAGGACTATGGTTTGTTCTTGCTAGAATTGGTATTTTGAACCCTTTACTTATAAAAGGGTTGATTTGGGCTATGTTTTATCTATATAGCAAGTCAAACATGCAAATTAAAAGTAAAAGATGTTGAAAAGAAACAAGACAATTGAGTCTAATGTCCCAAAAGTTTTTTTTTTTAGTGTAAAGTCTTACAAATCAACTAATCAAGCTCTTAGATTATTTATGAAATAATGTAACTATTGCTCATTTTTTACAGCAGAAATTTATATAAATTTTAAGATCTGAGCAAAAAGTTGTCCAAAATTCTATTCCGACTTAGTCGTCCAGAATGCAAGCGTAGGCAGAAACCGATAAGATATTATTTTTCTACCAATGTTATAGTGGTTAATTTTTTTTTTTTTTTTGCTCAATACTACAAAAACCAAACGTTATTACTTTTCTGTATTCGATCACCTCAATTACTTGGTTACTTGTGTAGATGAATTTCTATGTAGATTAGGATAATAGTTATGAAAAATGCAACTATATAACATAGAACATCAAGGACTACCTTGTTGGGTCGTATTATCAGGTTCTTCTTCTCTTCTGAGGGTAAATTTGTCATTTTATTATGATTTTTTTTATATAACATATTACCATATTATCTATTAGACAAAAGTTATGAATAGTACCGAGGGCAATTCGTCCTTCCATCTTTTTTTTTTCCAAAAAAAACCCCACACTTTGTTTAAAAATTAAAATCGACCCCCAAACAGGGGTTAAAGTGTCAAATCAACATTTCCATAAAAAATCTTAAATAAACTCCACTCAAATATTCAACGGGTCATATCTTCTCGCCCGCAACTAGTTAAATTTTTCCTACACTATCGTTAAGCTCGAAATAACTTTACGAACACAATGTCACTAACTATACGCAAAACGGACGCTTTTTAAAAAACGCTAAATATTTGAGTCCACCTTTCATACACGTTGATTTTTTCCTCACGGGCTCCGTAACTATTTTCATCTATTAACAACATATATATATGGGTCTTATTATTTATTTTTTAAAAATTAATTAGTAATTTTTTTGATATTACTCAGTAAATATTCTATTCTTAAATCATACGGAGTGTTAATATAAGCTAACGAGTTAATTGCATTAAATTTTAAAAAGTCAAAACGCAGAAATACACATATATTGTTAAATTAAGATAACGTCTAAATCTTTGACGAGTTATACCTTTTCGTTCGACTCGACTTGTGCTTCAACGACATCATCGTTAGCCACGAAATAATTTTACAAAATAAACGCGATAAAATACATTGAAAACCGAACCCCGGCGCGAAGCGAGTGTTAAAAAACTAGTCAATAACTAAATCACTAAACCGTCACAAGATAGTTCGGTGTATACGAAAAAATGCATTAATATTGATATAATGGATAAATGTTGTATAAACTTTCCTCAAAGAGTATCCACAAGTTTTCTGGTTTGTTGGCGATGTTTCACCATGGCAAAGTCTTATGCTCTTCTCGGCAACATTGGCTTGCTTTTCGCATTTTTTAGAACTTGTAGACGAATATTCACGGATCTTAGGTCGCTTGCAAACTATCCTAGAGGCGGAATTCACTAGAATAGAGATAAACCGAGATATGGGTCGTATCGGGATCGAATAAATCAAACCTAGAACAAGAACTAGATTAGATCGACTCCTAAACGATATATTTCGGTGGTATATGGTGTTAGGGTTCTCTGGAGACGAAAACCAGTCGACTAAGGTAAAAGGGATGAGTAACCCTACAAAAGAGAAACAAACCCGTATATATACTGCAGGTCAGACACACTCGGTCGAGTGTGTCTCTCAGTCAATCTAAGACAAGTTGATTGTAAATCAATATAATATATCAACAAGAGTTCTCTTTATCAACAACATATCAATTAACTAGATACAAATGATTTGACATCAATAAGCATGGTTCTTTAATTCAAGCTTTAATCTATCACACATAATACATTAAATCAATAAAATTACATCCAATACCTCAGTTATTAATCTAGACAAACATTATAGAGTTTAGCCAACAATCATATTAACAAACAAAATAGCAATCAATTGATAAGTAGAATTCATTGTTAAGAACAAGAAATCAACCTAATAGAGAATGAATCTTGAATGGAGAAGGTGTTGAATCTTGATTCTTGGATGTTAAGCCTCTTCAAAGAGCTTGGAATTCTCCAATTTTGCTCCTAAAATCGTCTTCTAAGGCCTCTGGTTCGTATCTCCTCGTATCTCCCTCAATCATTTGGTTTTAAAGCAGTTAAAGTTGGTCAAAAAGCAAAAGTAGGCTGAAACCTACTTCTGGACGGCGTCCAAGATACTGGACGGCGTCTAGTTGTAAAGGCCTGGATGGCGTCCAGATTTCTGGATGGCGTCCAGTTGTGAAGGGCTGGACGGCGTCCAAATTTCTGGACGGCGTCCAGTTGTGCTGAATTTTACTGTCTCATTTTTTCATAATCTCCCTTCATTTGGACGGAGTCCCAATCATTTTGGACGGCGTCCAACATATCCGAAGCCCTGTTTTATCATTTAAGAGCGCTAATTTGACAATAACTTGTATCGGGATCAACTATGATGAAATCACAACTTATAGAATGGTCATAATTCACCAAAACTCTTTATAAACCACTTTCCGATACACTTTTCATACATTTGTGTATTACTTGTAGAAACCGCCTTAACTATCCTTGATTTGAGAGTATTTTACACGATATTGCGAGATATATATATGATGTATTTGAGCAATATCAAAACACCCCACACTTAAACCTTGCTTGTCCTCAAGAAATTCATTCTTACAAAGTAGAAAACTATCAAACACACTTACACAATATAGAGTACACACGTCACACAAGTCACGCGAAACACATGAAACACACACGCTTATTTGAAACGCAAACTCACGCTTTAAGTATAACACACTTTTATTGTAATCACACTCAAGCTATATACACAATGAGAACACACGCACACATTTAACTCACGCTTTTAAGTATAACACACTTTTATTGTAATCACACTCACGCTATATAAACAATGAGAACACACGCACACATTTTTGGGAGTTTTAGAGCCAAGTATCCGAAAAATTTGATCCTACAGAAATCAGGACCTTATGAAAACATTTTATGTTTTTGAAAATATGATGCTAGTTTTTACACTAGGCACGTTTTCCGATTTTTTGTCGGATTTTCGGAATTTAAAAAAAAAAATGAGTGCGGGTTTCCCGCTATTGGTCAAGCCAATCTCTCCCACAGTACCTAACATCGCTAGATGTTGGTAAGAAAATAATGTGCTTAGGAGGATACACATTACGTCCGGATATCATTGATAATCATGAGGTAATCATCTAATCCGTTAAGCCAACCATAAAGATTGAGGTTCATCAGGCTTAAAAGCTGATATCTTACCTTTCCGGAGGTTATCCACTGGGAATCTGATCAATCACTGACATTTTGTGTATCATGGTGCGCTTCCCATTTGGCCAACAAATCTCCCTCATTGAGATAAGCTTTGACTACCAGTTTCCCTGTTTGACGTTGAGGCCTAGTAGATTTTCAGTCGATTTTAGCAATGACTTTTCAAGATTTTTCTTCACCCTACAACTGGTCTGGACTACATCTTCTGAATTAAATCAGCAAGTGTGTCATTCGGAAGACTTTACTTCCTTGAGGATGGAATGGATACATCCTATGGGTAATAATAAAGTGGTCGGACGCAACATTGTCCTTGTTAGGAGAAACAATGAGGATCGTCCTGTTTTAGTTTTCGATCTGGCGCGAGGTCCAGTTTCTGACCACGCTATGCAATCACCGCTCTCTCACGGTTTACACTCGTTTTGGTACAAGTGACCTACAAGTTAGCTTTACTAAACTAGTAGGATTTTCATTCAAATAATTGAATGATAGTACAACTTCAAAGACTATTAATAATTTAAAACATAACTCAACATTTCTTTTCTAGTTTTAGAACACAATGTATGTAAAATGGTTTTTGAACAATTTTCATTTCTAAGGCTACCTTAAAATTTTAAAATTTTGATCATAAACGCCTTAATTTTTGTAAAACGAATTCTCGATAAATTTCTATCTCCCACCCCACACTTGAGATCATGCAAGGCCCTTATTGCATGAAATCAGAAAAAGGATTAAATTTAGAGGGCAAAGTAATAGGGTGATTGTAGAAATTTTCAAATTTTTAACCTGTAAATCGTGGAACATGTAGACGAATGCCGTTGAACTTACTGCCAGCATAATAGCATCGTCCATTCCTCGATTATCAACATACATACATCATAATATCAAATGTTACTGAACTTAATGCCAGTCTTTGAAGTTTGACCACGCTACACAAATTAACAAACCACACAAATAATGATAAAAATAACGGTATTTTTACAATCACAACCATTATCAAACCACACACTTAGTTTAAAAATACAAACCAATATTGTTTTAATACACACCATAACAAATAAATTGTTTAAAATGTTTCCACAAGATGATCATAGGCTCGCAGGCCTTCAGTTATCGTAAGGCCAAAAGTAATTTTCTGAGCCATCTCTGCTTTGGCGTCCCTGCAGGTATTCCTGCTCAAATCGGTTCCTGGCATCCTGCATCGCATCGTTAGTATTATAAATTGGGTAAGGCGGAGGTGGGTTCTAAGGATCAGTGTAGTATTAGGGTGTCAGACGTGTTGTCCCATAGTACTGATCGGGGTTGGAATAATATAACTCGGTGTTATGGTTATTCCAATCAATACAATAACTGTTCCATCCCTGATTATGTACTTGAGCAATCTGGCATTGCTCCATTCCTTGCTGACTCAACCTCATATTATTGACACTATTGACCAAATCATCCCAACTAGATTGAGACGGATACCAAGGACCTTGATCTTGAACATTTGTCTGGGCTTCCATTTCTGCTTCCTCTTCCTCTTGTTGTTCCTGTTGAACATTCGCTCCACTTCCACTCGCGCCACCTGGCACAAAAGGTACCAAACGCCTATTTCCGTCGTACATCAAAATCTCAGCGTTAACATAAGAAACCCTTTTCAAGGGTTTCATTGCATGGTCACATTCTATCAGGCGATTAAGATCAATATTAAAGTGACGAGCAATTCGCGTAATGTAGTGGCTCCCTAGAAGCGGTTTATCTCTTCGTGCATCCGTAGCGTTACCCAGCAAATAGTTCCCAATTAACCCTGGTATATCGGTGTGACAACCCCGTTTTATTTGATCCATTATCCATAGATCCAGAGATTTTACCTTTTCATGTCCTTCGACTCTCGCATTAAAAGTACATGCGATAAGTCGATGGAGAAGCTTATCATCCGGGGTTGCTATCTCGGTATACCTTTGTCTGCTTGATTTGAACGGGCTAGATGCATTTGGCCCTCTAATCCTTCTCCAAAAGGATTGTTCATTAAAACCCACTCTTCCATGATACTCTGAGCTTACCAAATATGTCCTTAATTGTGCGTCAATAAGCTCGTTAAAAATACCCAAAACTCTACATAACCCAAAACTACTCAAACTTCTTTCATCACCACCTAGTCTAAATCTAAAGAAAGCATCTGATAGCGGATCGCGAACATTATTGAATCGAAAAGTTGAGTAGAATTCTTTACATAGCACGGGAAACACTTGATCGTGTAGACTGATAATGTGTTCCCATGCATAGGTCAATATGTTATTATATGGTATAGCTAACAAACAAGTGACATGGGTGTGCATACCCGCCTCAATCAAAGGAGCCCAGTCCAAATACCATGTAGCATTAATTGGTCTACGGGTAATTCGAGCAAAAGTTTCCCCGTAATCATCATTGTCCCGAAGATGTTCTAACCATACTATTGGATTTTTTTGAGCGTCTTCTTCTTCGCCAGATGATGATGATGAATGTTGTTGAACCGGTGGTGGTGGTGGAACGTTTCTTGATGTTCTGCCTCTTTTCGGTTGTCCACCTCTGCTAGATTGTCCCTGCAAAACATAATAACACCAAACCAAAAGAACATAGAAACCGTTGTGTTAATGTTAGCTAAAAAACATAACCGAGTAGCAAGGGGAATTAGTCATTCCATTCAAAGTTTATAAGCATTGTGATTCATATAAGCAAAGGCGTATGTTCAGAATAATTGATCACAGTCAACCAAAGTCAACATAAACTAGCAAATACACTCTCACAAAAATGTGGATCACAAAATTCACAATTAGGCATCAACTTAGGACTCAAGCATGTTGTGTTTATAGGTCATGACCTTTAAACTTGCATTCTAATGATATTTATTACAATCATAGCACAAGTTATCACAATTTAGTTCAAAATGACCATTATAATGCCACTACATTATAGCATTCCATACCATCAATCCACTTCAATAGGCTTAAACAAGTGAAAATCAAGCATACATCTTTCATAAGATCATTACAATTCAAAACATGCTAAAAATTCAAGAACATTCAATTTATGACCCGGTCAAATTAACATCTACATCATCAACAACAATTAAACATTTCACAAGCTTCATAAACATCACAAACAAACTCAATATCTTGAATTAACTACCCTAATTTCGGATTTAATCATCACAAACCCTAGAATCATGAACACACCCATTAAACATATAATTATTGTAAAATCAAGACATAATGGGTAATTAAACAACTAAGGCATGTTAATCTAAACAAGAATCATGCAAATCAAACACCCCACACTTATCTTTCACCAAATTATACATATAGACATACAAATTAAGTAATTAAGAAAGAAAAGTATGAAAAGAGATTAGCAATACCCTAGAAAACATGATTCAAGCTTGGATTTGAAGGAAGAATTCACGAATTTGAAGGAAGAAATTAGGGTTTTTAGAGTGTTGGTTCGTGTTTGGGAGAGAAAAGCTGAGTTAAAAGTGTGTGTGGTTGAAAAATGGGTTGGATAACCCTTTAAAATGCGTTTTTCTCTAAGTCAGGCATCTGGACGGCATCCAAACTTCTGGACGGCGTCCAGTAAAGAAGAGCTGGACGGCGTCCAAAAATCAGGACGGCGTCCAGTAAAGAAAAGCTGGACGGTGTCCAAAAATCTGGACGGCGTCCAGTTACACTAAAATGTACTGACTTCTTTTTGAGGAAATCCTTTGAAATTGGACGGCGTCCAAGGGATTTTGGACAGCGTCCCACTGGTCTGGTGGCTCAAAATTTGCATAAAACTCATAAAAATTCCCATTTTCAACACACAAAAGCTCATATCATCATCATAGATCATTTTGTACATTAAAAACAATCAAACCAATCATAAAACACTCAATTCACACTATTTACACGCGTGAACTTTCTTTAACGAGTCGTTCACCCAACTCGTCCCCATTTTGATTTAGGCTTTGTTCTCGAAGTTAAGGCTAACCTCATCTTCAATTTCCAGGGGACCATCGACATAGTGTTTGACCCGGTGGCCATTCATTTTAAAAATATCGCCCTTCCAGTTCACCACTTCAATTGTACCATAAGGGTACACCCTTCTAACAACAAATGGTCCCGACCATCGGGACTTAAGCTTTCCTGGTGATAACTTGAAACGGGCATTATAAACAAGAACACGATCTCCTTCCATGAATTCTTTTGGACTTTTCAATCTCTTGTCGTGCCATTGTTTGGTCTTTTCCTTATAAATTAGAGAGTTATCATAGGCTTCAAGCCTTAACTCGTCTAATTCATTCAACTGGGTCAAACGTAACCGACCCGCCTCTTGGTAATCCAAATTACATGCCCTTAGCGCCTAATGCGCTTTATGTTCAATCTCCAACGGGAGATGGCATGCTTTTCCGTATACCATACGGAAAGGAGTGGTTCCAATAGGTGTTTTGTAGGCCGTGAGAAAGGCCCACAATGCATCGTTTAACTTAACTGACCACTCTTTTAGATTCTCACCAATGGTCTTTTCAAGTATGCATTTTAACGACCGATTGGTATTTTCCACTTGCCCACTTGTTTGGGGATGATAGGATGTTGAAATTTTATGGATCACTCCATATCTTTTCAACACCTTTTCTAATTGCTTATTGCAAAAGTGGGTGCCTCGGTCACTGATAAGGGCTTTTGGTGTGCCAAACCTTGAGAAAAGTTCCATCAAAAAGGTTACTACAACTCGGCCATCATTTGTGGGGAGAGGTTTTGCTTCCGCCCATTTAGAAACATAGTCTATGGCAACAAGTATGTAGAGGTAAGAATGAGACTTTGGAAAGGGCCCCATAAAGTCAATTCCCCAAACATCGAACACCTCGCATACTTGGATGCTTTGTTGAGGCATTTCATCCCGTTTAGTGATTTGACCGGCCCGTTGGCACGCGTCACAAGCCTTACAAACAGTGTAGGCATATTTGAATATTGTAGTCCAATAGAAACCGGCCTCGTAAACTTTCCTCCCCGTAATTTGGGGACCAAAGTGCCCACCTGTTGGACCAAGGTGACAATCAAGCAGAATTTCGGTGCATTCCTTCCCTGAAACACACCTGCAAATAACTTCATCCGCACATCGCCTGAATAGATAAGGGTCTTCCCAAAAATAGTATTTTAGGTCACTAAAGAATTTCTTTCTTTTCTGATGTGACCAACCGGTTTCTAGGTACCCCCAACAATGTAATTGGCGAAGTCAACATACCACGGGTCTTCCACCTTCTCTACTCGCATTAGGTATTCACCGGGAAAATCATTTTTAATACTCGATTCATGGAGTACTTTAAGATTGGGATTTTCAAGTCTAAAAAGATGGTCAGCCGCGAGATTTTCGGCACCTTTCTTGTCCTTAATCTCGATATCAAATTCTTGCAAAAGCAAGACCCATCTTAGCAATCGAGGTTTTGCATCCGGCTTAGAGAAAAGGTATTTCAATGCCGAGTGATCGGTGAAGACAATTGTCTTCGATAGGACAAGATATGATCGGAATTTATCAAAAGAAAAGACGATAGCAAGGAGCTCTTTTTTCGTGGTTGTGTAGTTCAATTGAGCTCCTTGTAAAATCTTACTTGCATAATAAATGGGTTGAAAACATTTCTCAACCCGCTGGCCCAAAACTGAACCAACTGCAAAATCCGATGCATCGCACATTAGCTCGAATGGTAGTGACCAATTTGGAGCTATGATTATTGGTGCATTAACAAGTTTTTGTTTTAAAATGTTGAATGCCTTAGTGCATTCACTTGTGAAAACAAAGGGTGCAACTTTTTCGAGAAGTTTATTCAATGGCGTTGCAATTTTTGAAAAATCTTTAATAAATCGCCGGTAAAACCCGGCATGCCCAAGAAAACTTCTCACACCCTTCACATTTGAAGGAGGTGGAAGGTTGGCAATGATATCAACCTTTGCTGGATCCACCTGAATACCAACACTTGAGATTTTGTGCCCCAATACAATGCCTTCTTTAACCATAAAGTGACATTTTTCCCAATTTAGTACTAAGTTTGATTTCTCACACCTAATTAGCATTTTCTCCAAATTTAGAAGGCATGAATCGAACGTGTCACTGAAGACTGAAAAGTCATCCATAAACACTTCCATGCATTCTTCAATCATATCGTGGAAAATGGCCATCATGCACCTTTGGAATGTTGCGGGAGCATTACATAGACCAAAGGGCATTCGGCGGTATGAAAAGGTGCCATAGGGACACGTGAAGGTAGTCTTTTCTTGATCTTCGGGGGAGATGGGAATTTGAAAGTACCCCGAAAAACCATCTAGGAAAAAATAAAAGCTATTTCCTGCTAGTCTCTCTAACATTTGATCAATGAATGGTAGAGGAAAATGGTCTTTTCTCGTGGCATCGTTTAGCTTATGATAATCTATACAAACTCACCACCCCGTGACAGTTCGTGTTGTGATAAGCTCATCTTTATCATTGGTGATAACAGTTATACCACCCTTTTTAGGAAAACAATGGACCGGGCTTATCCACAGACTGTCTGATATTGGGTAGATTAGACATGCATCTAGCAATTTAATGATTTCCTTCTTGACAACATCTTGCATATGAGTATTTAGTCTCCTTTGACGTTGCACCACTGGTTTGGAATTTTCTTCCATCAAGATCTTGTGCGTGCAATAAGAAGGACTAATTCCTTTTATATCATGGATTTTCCATGCAATGGCCGGTTTGTGGGCCTGTAGCAAGGAAACAAGACGTTCTTTTTCATGTTTAGAAAGAAGTGGGGAAATAATTACCGGAAGCTTCGAATCTTCCTGAAGGAAAGCGTACTCAAGATGATCAGGGAGCGGCTTAAGCTCCAAAATTGGAGGTTCCTCAATTGAGGATTTACTCCGATACTCGCTATCCTTATTCAGTTGTTCTATCTCCTCCTCAGTTGGTTCATACCCATTTGCCATCAAAGTGGCCATCACATCCATTTCTTCAACGGAAAATTCTTCATCTCCACTCGCCAAATCGTATACACCTGTTTCATCCGATTCGGGAAATTCCTGCAAGAACTCATAATGTGAATCTATGCTTTGCATAAAATAACAAGTATCATCTGAAGATTCAGGATATTTTAATGACTTGTCAATTGCAAAGGTCACACTAGCTTCACCAATTCTAAGGGTCAACTGCTGGTCATAAATATCAATGACACATCTAGCAGTATTCAAAAATGGTCGACCCAAAATAATTGGTATTCTCTCATCAAATTCCATGTCTAAAACCACAAAGTCTGCCGGAAAAATCAGATTCCCGGTCTTCACTAACAAATTTTCTATTATTCCTCGAGAGAATTTTATAGAGCGATCAGCTAGTTGAATAGCCATTCGTGTGGTCTTGAGTTCCCCAGGGGCTAATTTAAGGTAAATCGAATAGGGCATTAAATTGATACTAGCCCCCAAATCGGCCAATGCCCTCATACAGTCGAGGTCACCCATTAGACATGGAATAGTAAAACAACCTGGATCCTGAAGCTTTTCAGGAAGTGTGTTGGACACCAGCGCTGAGCATCTAGCATTTAAAGTGACTGATGAAACGCTTTCCATCTTCTTGCGGTTAGTAAGTAAGTCTTTTAAGAACTTAGCATACTTGGGCATACCTGAAATCACATCAATAAAAGGCATATTTATGTTAATTTGTTTAAACATATCTAGGAATTTTAACCTTTCGGCTTCGAGCCTTTCTTGTTGTTGCTTTCTTGGGTATGGGAGCGGTGGTTGATATGGCTTCACTACGGGTTTCTCCAGTTCTTCCTTCTCAACCACTTGTTCCGGCTCCTTAACCAGTTCGTCATTTTTGTTCAACGGAACACTGAAATCAGAATCTTCGGGCATTTTTGGAGCTTCGTATGCTAGACCACCCCATGTGGTGATAACATTGGCGTGTTCATTTCGGGGGTTCTTATTAGTATCGCCTGGTAAACTCCCTGGTTTTCTTTCACTAAGTAAACTAGCTAAACTACTCATTTGCTTCTCCAGATTCTGAATTACAGCTTGTTGGTTTTTAAATTGGTGTTTGTTCTTCTCGTTTGTTTGGCTTATATTGGTGACAAGCTGGGTCTGAGATGCAATTAACTTCTCCAACAAACTCTCCATATTTGACTTTTTCTCTTCTTGTTGAGGTTTGTGATAAAAACCCGGAGTTTGTTGTTAGAACCCACTATTTGAACCTTGTTGGTAATTGGAATTTTGACCTTGAGGGTTGTAGGGGTTGTTGAAGTTTCGGTTAAATTGGGCTCTTCCTTGAAATTGATTATTATTTCTTTGGCTTATGAAAGCCACTTCTTCTTTTTGAGCCATTGTTAAACCGGCATCACAATCTTTTCCTAAATGGAGACCACCACAGTATTCACAACCTACCTTCATACTATGAATTTCCTTGGTGATTTTGTCCATGTTTCGAGCAACACCGTCTATTTTCACACTTAGGGAACTAAGGTCATCATAAGCACCGGCGCTTTGGACTTGAGCATTACGAGTAATTGGTCATTCTTGATGCCACTCATGAGAATAATCGGCTTGCTTCTCGATTATCTCATAAGCCTCTTGCTCGGTTTTGTCCATGAGTGAACCTCCGGTCGCTTGATCAATGGAAATTCGGGTTGCAACATCACAACCCTTGTAAAAAATTTGAACTTGTTGGAAAGTATCCAGACCATGGTTTGGACAACCTCTTAGCATTTTGGAAAACCGATTACATGCTTCATATAAGGTTTCCATCGGCTTTTGACAGAATTGGGTAATTTCTTGTTGGAGTCTCGCGGACTTAGAAGCTGAAAAATATTTCTTAAGAAATTTTTCCATCATACCATCCCAAGTTTCTATCGTAGCCTCGGCCAATGAATCTAACCAACTTCGTGCTTCCCCGTGAAGTGTCCATGGGAAAAGTCTTAAAAATATGGCATGATCAGTTTCTGGTTTAAGTTTGAATAGAAGACATATCTCTTGAAAAAGACGAATATGTTCGTTTGCATCTTCATTCGGGCTACCACCAAATTGACATCTGTTATTAATCATTTGGAGAATAGGTCCTTTTATTTCAAATTTTTCTTCACCTGTGGGCAGAGTAATGGCACTACCTTGTCCGGTTCGGGTTGCTTTCATCTTGGCCGCCATTGATTGTCTTGGTACCACCTGCCTTGCCTCTCCTTCCAATTCAAAATTTGGAGGATGAACGGTTTCACCAAATTCAGAGTATCTTGGCTTGGTTGTACTTGATTCTGAATCAAAAGTTTCTTGCTTTGATGAAGATTCAAAAAGTTCAAGTACTTCTTTTGGGATCCTACCAAGCTTTCTATCAGGTTCTGTAAGCGGTGTAAGTAATGGAGAATCTGAACTTCGGGTATGTGGCATATGCAACCTAAAATCTGTCAATCACACAACTAACAAAACTATTAAACACACTGATTCTATAAGTTTAAAAATCACAGACTATTAATAATTTAAAATAATTAAGAAACTACTAAATCACAAATTAGTTAATAATTCTATTTTGACACAAAACTGTCCCCGGCAGCGGCGCCAAAAACTTGATCTTCGGGGGAGATGGTATATGAATTGTTGTATGAAATAGTATGAAAAATACCGATTAAAGATTGTTACACACTAACGGGCAGTGTACCCGATCGTGTAGTAGTATAAATAATGGTTTAGTTCCGTGTATCGTTCCAAGGACAGTTGTATTAGTCAAACTAGAATTAAAAACTATATTATGATTAACTAAGTAAATGAAACTTAAAGGTACAAGATATTATGTTTTTGTGGCTATTTAACTATTTAGCCAAATCAGAGAAGATTAAGAGTAAAAACAATATTTTTGGTCTTTTAAGTTTATATAATGAAAACAAGTGCAAAGAAAACAAATAAGGTAGTTTGATTAAGATCAAAGATACGAAATGTTCATCTAGATATTTTACCCTCGGTATTGGATGTAAGTTATATTGTTAAGACCCGATTGAATGAATATGTGTGTAAGTTACCTAATAGATTTACCAAGAGTTCTCTATAGTAAACACGCAAACTCGATTACAAGATCAAGGGTTCCCTTTTCTCTATAGTTCTCGTGTTTGTAACCAAATAACTATGATATATATGCTAATCACCCAAATCGACTTGCCAAGAGTTCTCTTTAGCAAGTACTCAAACTAGAATTACTAAGTGGAGGGTTCCCTATCACCTAGACCTTTTCGTTTGTGACTAGATGATTAGCTAGATCAAAGACTTGAATACCAATTGTATTTTGCGTTCGCTCTACACAATTCATTCCTATATCGTCTAATCGTTTTGATCTAATTTACCCCTTTGGTCCGGTTTAGTAAATAGTCAATCTAAGACAAGTTGATTGTAAATCAATATGATACATCAATAAGAGTTCTCTTTATCAACAACATATCAATTAACTAGATACAAATGATTTGACATCAATAAGCATGGTTCTTTAATTCAAGCTTTAATCTATCACACATAATACATTAAATCAATAAGATTACATCCAATAGCTCAGTTATTAATCTAGACAAACATTATAGAGTTTAGCCAACAATCATATTAACAAACAAAATAGCAATCAATTGATAAGTAGAATTCATTGTTAAGAACAAGAAATCAACCTAATAGAGAATCAATCTTGAATGGAGAAGGTGTTGAATATTGATTCTTGGATGTTAAGCCTCTTCAAAGAGCTTGAAATTCTCCAATTTTGCTCCTAAAATCGTCTTCTAAGGCCTCTGGTTCGTATCTCCTCGTATCTCCCTCAATCATTTGGTTTTAAAGTAGTTAAAGTTGGTCAAAAAGCAAAAGTAGGCTGAAACCTACTTCTGGACGGCGTCCAAGATACTGGACGGCGTCCAGTTGTAAAGGCCTGGATGGCGTCCAGATTTCTGGACGACGTCCAGTTGTGAAGGGCTGGACGGCGTCCAGTTGTGCTGAATTTTACTGTCTCGTTTTTTCATAATCTCCCTTCATTTAGACGGAGTCCCAATCATTTTGGACGGCGTCCAACATATCTGAAGCCTTGTTTTATCATTTAAGAGCGCTAATTTGACCATAAATTGTATCGGGATCAACTATGATGAAATCACAACTTATAGAATGGTCATAATTCACCAAAACTCTTTATAAACTACTTTCCGATACACTTTTCATACATTTGTGCATTACTTGTAGAAACCGCCTTAACTATCCTTGATTTGAGAGTATTTCACATGATATTGCGAGATATATATATGATGTATTTGAGCAATATCAGGTATCTAGTTAATTATACGAATCAATGGATAAACAAACATAATAAGCACATTAACTAATACACGCACAGTTACATCGTTCAGAGGTTATTGTTTATTACAAACCAAAGTACCAAGGCTAACAGTCTAGCCATCAAATTACACATCAAACGTAACTAAACATAAACACACGAAATCACAAGCATTAGAACTATCCTTCAATAACATCCTCTGGGACTGGCTTCAAATTGTAATTCGTGTCCTCAAACAAATCAAGCTCATCAAATAAATGATTTAAAAGAACAGCATAAGGAAATAGTTTTTCCTCATTATCCAAGGTGTCTTTCATGACGTTAATGACAATCTGACTCAAATTCACCTTGATACGTTCCATAAGACAGTACAACATAACAGCCTCAGTACCAGATAGCAAATCATCATTTGGATCCCTAAACACCACGTTTCTTTTGATAATCCTCATGTTAGGCACCAAGTCATCCCTAACATCACTATCTCTGATCTCAATTCTATTGGAACCAATTACATACCCTGGCTTAGTGATAGGAGAAGCCACCCCACCAGCATCAAATTTGCTAGAAATCTTTCTAAGATCTTTACTAGGGCAATAAATCTTGGCTCCCCAGTAAGGCAATAGTAAGTGATCTGCAAAGTCATATATGGTCCACTTATAGGCATTACCAAAGAAATTAGCATGAACATGCTTCTTCTCTAAGGCCACACTAGAATATAACTCTCGAATAAGCTTAGGACAGAAATGATTCCCTATCTGAAGAAAGGTTAAGAAATCTAAACCTTTCCACTGATCTTGAGTGGCCTGTGCTGCAACAACTTTGGTCTCTATTTGGATATGCCTGTGTTTGGCCAAAGCTTTCCTACGTTCAAGATCATATCTCCAAGTTCCACTTAACCTACTACTTGGACCTGACATTCTTAAAGCAAAACTATACAAAACATTCAGTATAACATGATATGAACACAATCAAAACAGCCAAAAATAGCAAAAATCAAAAATTAGGGTTTCAGTACACTCGGTCGAGTGTGTACACACACACGGTCGTGTGTGAAGTCAACCGGTCGAGTGTGTGAACTCACTCGGTCGAGTGTGTCACGCCCTCGGTCGAGTGTGTTCATCATATTTATGAACACCCAACTTTTTGGATCAATCAAATCTGTTGTTTTTAGTTTGAAATCTGGTTACATCAACATCTAAAGAGACCGATTAACAAGTTTATATCATCAATTTTAACATATTAAGTCCAAACCGCACTCGATTAGTGTTTTGCAATTCAAATACAAAATTAAAGATTTAGAACAAATGAAAACGAGTTAGAATACCTCGTTACTGGCGCTGTAATCACACGAGAAAGATGTATCTAAAACTTGAGATCAAAAACTCATTCCACAAACTTGAAAAAACTTGGTAAAATTCTCTCCCAAAAACACACAAGTGGTTTGAGCCGTCTAACCATCAAACCCTTTTATACCCTCAGACACACTCGATCGAGTGTGTCACTCACTCGGCCGTGAGAGTGTATATACTCGGTCGAGTGTGTATATTAACAAACACCTCATTATTTCACTTCAGTCGGTCGTATGAGTGAGTCACACGGTCGTGTGTATATACTCATTCGGCCTACTGTCTTTTGATTTAAAAACTTAACACTTTCAACTTCACATACTTTTCCTGTCCACTCCCCTGGGACTGATGTCCACAGTATAAAAATAAACACACTTTGTTCCTCTAAGCTCTAAACAACTTTTTTTCAAATTTAACGTAAAACATAGGATTCCTTTCACAATAAACCTTTCCGAGAACTGAGTTGTTAAGCTTAAAATACAAAACATAGATGCACATGCAACAAACTTATGAATGCAAGTAAGAATACACATGCAAACACCCAAAGCAAACTACTGTACAAGATTCAGCCTGTCATGATCAGCAATATTATAACAGACATATTCAGTAACTTATAACCTTTTAAGTCTGCAATAACTCAACTTCTAACATCAGTTTCATTAAACAATAGTATAAACAGATATATGATGTTATCATCATAAGAGCAAGTGATACCGCTTCTCATGAAGCACACTAAGAAGAGTAAAACACATATTTTTATGAGTTGACATAACAAATTGATTCAATCTTTGGTTTCAGGGATCAGAACTGAACTATATCGACATGTTATTCCACAATTTATTCCTTAACTTATTTAGAAAAGCATATACAGAACAACTTTCAAATATATCAATATACATTCACCAACTTTCACCCTAGACTTCGATGACCATGTTAAATTAATTACTTTAACATTTTTCAATGTTAGATTTTGATCACAAAGTCAGTCCTCATTTGAGATCGCATGATGTTTCAGGTAGAACAATTGAGCACAACATGTTGACGCTGTCCTCTTATCACATCTATGTACTTTTAATTTGATTGAACTTCTAGTAACCCTGTCAGCCATGAGCTTCCACCTTATATTTACACTTTTCGTTTCAGATAACATTGTTTGTCTCAAATTTATTGCATACTTTGAAAAGACGCATACCGGCCGCTATAAACCCCATACTTAAACGGAAATCGTATGATGTATGATGTTGGATGGATGGTAGTGATATATATATTTGAGTGATGGAACGCTAAGATACCTTCTAGAAGATATTCCCTGCTATCCAGGCCAATAGGTACAATCCCATACCACAGACAAAAAAATGTAAAGTCCAACAAATTAGAGATGTGGACTGAATGATTTAAGTTCTCTATATCTGATGATCTGATGATTTCTCCCCCTCGGATGTAGATAACTAAATAGTCCAAATAATCCTCCGATTGGAATATGTGTTGTCTTAGACTTAGATAATGTAAGAATCTTCGAAGCTTTGTTCAATTCTTAATCCATGATTCTCTTGCAGTAATGTGATGCATCATGTTATTTACAACTTGGAATAAACAAACATAAACATAACAGAACTCAATTTTTTTTTTATTTTTTTTTTAATGTTGCCTTTTTCGCCATGCTATTCAACAATACATAAATAAAATAACCAAAATAAATAAATATAACTATACATGATGATGCACCGCTGTCTCTGACTTTTGTTGTAATTGCACGGAAAACCAAACTTCTGATATTTAAATCTATAACCCGATGATGTTGCATTGTACAAATCATTCTGTGTCTGTGATACACGACTGCACTTCTCAACCTTTCAAGAGAAAACACCTCCCTTCGAGTACCCGATATGTAGGTTGTTGACTTTCGGTCCAAGTATTAAAGGTAAATAGAAACAAGTATGCATCCTAGACAAAGTATGCTCACCTTGGGGACTCACAAAATTATCCTTCGCTACCAAGTATAAATCGTAGTAGGGGAGACTTCAACCGTCTGTTGAGTTTCTGAACAATCATTTCTCAATACATATTCAATGATAAGTAGGTGACTACCCTCAACCACTGTAAATCTTTTCATGATTTCCTCATCATGATATTTACGCGTTGTTAGTGTGATCATCTCTATCTAGAATTATGTCAGTAAAGTCTACTAACACGTTATCAATCATTCTGTATTACTTGTTTTCCACAACTTACATGTCAGTTCAGTATTGCAATCACTTCCCCACAAATAGAATAAACAACTCATTTTCAGGCTTTTCACTTTTTGTTTGATTTTCCATTTTTCCAATTTTTATTAGCTTTTCTGGTTTTTCAAATTTTTATGGCTTTTAGAATTTCTCTGTTCAAGAACATAAAACTATCTAAAAATGTAAGCAAGCATGCAGAAATATCATAAAAGACTAACTTATCATGCAAACGAAAAGAAAATATGCAAATGAACTACAATTTACCATGCAAAACTACACATACTATACAAGCAGTTTCAAGTCATTCACAACTCAGTCTCTTGGTTAGGTTCCTCTGTGTTAGGAACCTCAGTTTCAGGAACCACGTCATTAAGCAATTTAATACCTATCTCTTTTAACAAGTAATCAAAGCGTGGTTTATCAAAAGCTTTAGTGAAGAGATCAGCCCTTTGGGTTGTAGTGTCTATCTGCACTACATCTATCAACTTTTTCTCATAGCAATCTCTAATGAAATGGCATTTAATCCCTATATGTTTCGTTTTAGAATGATTTACGGGATTTTTAGTGACAGCTATGGCAGCAGTATTATCAACATAAATAGGAGTGTTAAAAATTTGCAAACCAAAGTTGCTGTTGAATCCAGATAACCTGTGATGTACAGCCTGTCGCGGCAATATATTCTGCTTCACAAGTAGACTGAGCCACTGCTGTCTGCTTCTTACACTGTCAGGTAACTAGTTTACTACCAAGGAACTAACAACCTCCTGTTGTTGACTTGAAATCCTTCTTGCACCCTCCATAGTCAGAATCACTATAAGCTGTGAGATCAAACCCATCCTCACACGGATACCATAACCCTAAACTTGGTGTATCTTTCAAATACCTCAGAATCTTCTTAACCACGAGCATATGATGAACATTAGGATTCGCCTGATAACGAGCACACGGACAAACCGCAAACATAATATCTGATCGAGAAGCTGTAAGATACATTAAAGAACGTATGATTGCCCTGTATAATGTAGGGTCTACTGAAGCACCCTCACAATCAGGTGAGATCCCATGATTCACCAACAACGGAGTCTTAGCTGGTCTCTCTGCTTCCATTTAAAATCTCTTCAGGATATCAGCAACGTACTTGGTTTGATGCAAGAAGATGCATTTATCCGTCTGAGCTACCTGCAGACCTAAGAAAAACTTTATAGTTCCCATGGAACTCATTTTGAACTTCTGCTGCATGACTTTCTCAAACTCATCAACCATTCCTTGATCCGTTGACCCGAAGATAATATGATCAACGTAAACCTGCACTAACATAAGATGTTGTCCCTTCTTCTTAATGAAAAGTGTCTGATCAATGTTGTACGCAAAATTTTCGAAGTGTGATTTCTGGTTACAAGAAGTACAATTTTTGGGCCATGTTGTCAGTAAACATGGAATTAAAGTTGACCCCGCCAAGATCGAAGCCATTAGTAAATGGGAAACACCGAAGACTCCAACACAAATCCGCCAATTCTTAGGTCTTGCTGGTTACTACCGAAGATTCATTCAAGATTTCTCTAGAATCGCCAAACCCTTAACTGCATTGACTCAAAAGGGAAAGAAGTATGATTGGTCCACGGAACAGGAATCCTCATTCCAGTTATTAAAGAAGAAGTTAACGTCTGCACCCATTTTGTCATTACCAGAAGGAAATGATGATTTCGTGATCTATTGTGATGCTTCACGCCAAGGTTTAGGATGTGTATTAATGCAACGCACAAAAGTCATCGCATATGCCTCACGACAACTAAAAATTCATGAAAAGAACTATACGACGCATGATTTAGAACTTGGAGCAGTAGTTTTTGCACTCAAAATATGGAGACACTATCTATATGGCACCAAGTGTACAGTGTACACCGACCATAAGAGTCTTCAGCATATTTTTGATCAAAAACAACTCAATATGAGGCAACGTCGCTGGGTAGAGTTGTTAAACGATTACGATTGTGAAATCCGTTACCACCCCGGAAAGGCTAATGTTGTAGCTGATGCCCTAAGTCGAAAAGAAAGAGTAAAACCTCTTAGGGTCCGAGCTTTGAATATTACAATTCGTACTGATCTCACAAAACAAATTCAAGCAGCACAGTTAGAGGCTTTAAAAGAAGAAAACGGAAAAGGCGAAATAAGCAAAGGGTTAGAAAAACAACTTGAAGAAAAAGCCGATGGAACCCTGTATTTTGCTGGTAGGATATGGGTACCAAAACATGGTAACCTAAGGCAACTAGTACTGGATGAAGCACACAAAACGAGGTACTCAATTCACCCAGGAAACGGAAAAATGTACCACGATCTCAAGAAGTTTTATTGGTGGCCTAATATGAAAACAGAAATTGCTACTTATGTAAGCAAATGTTTAACGTGTGCAAAGGTCAAAGCTGAGCACCAAAAGCCGTCAGGATTACTGCAACAACCAGAAATTCCGCAGTGGAAATGGGAAAGAATAACCATGGATTTCATTACGAAATTGCCAAGGACTGCAAGTAGTCATGATACTATTTGGGTGATAGTTGATCGTCTAACTAAATCAGCTCACTTTCTACCAATAAAGGAGACAGACAGTATGGAGAAATTAGCACGCCTATATTTGAAAGAAGTAGTTTCCAGGCATGGTGTACCCATCTCTATCATATCTGATCGCGACACCCGATTCACATCACGTTTCTGGCAGTCATTACAAAAAGCATTGGGAACTCGATTAGATATGAGCACCGCTTATCACCCACAGACAGATGGTCAAAGTGAAAGAACAATACAAACATTGGAAGACATGTTACGGGCATGCGTGATTGACTTTGGAACCAGTTGGGATCGACACTTACCGTTGGCAGAATTTTCATACAATAACAGCTATCATACGAGCATCAACGCAGCACCATTTGAAGCACTTTACGGTAGAAAGTGCAGATCTCCTATCTGTTGGAGTGAAGTAGGAGAAAGACAACTTACTGGACCAGAAATTATTCATGAAACCACCGAAAAGATCATTCAAATACAACAGCGATTGAAAACGGCCATGAGTCGCCAAAAGAGTTATGCTGATGTAAGAAGAAAACTGCTAGAATTTCAAGTGGGCGACAAAGTCATGTTGAAAGTGTCACCCTGGAAAGGCGTTGTACGATTCGGTAAACGAGGAAAGCTAAGTCCTAGGTATGTAGGACCCTTTGAAATCACCGAAAGAATTGGAACAGTTGCTTATCGATTAAAGCTACCGCAAGAACTTAGTAGTGTTCACAACACATTTCACGTGTCAAATTTGAAGAAATGTTTAGCTGAAGAGGATGTCGTAATTCCTCTTGAAGAAATACGAATCAATGATAAACTCCATTTTATCGAAGAACCTGTTGAAATCATGGACCGTGAGGTCAAACAATTAAAACAAAGCAAAATACCGATAGTTAGAGTTCGTTGGAATGCAAGACGAGGACCCGAGTTTACTTGGGAACGTGAAGATCAAATGAAGCAAAAGTATCCACATTTGTTCACTGATATCGCTCATGAAACAGGTACTACTCAAAATTTCGGGACGAAATTTTCTTTAACGGGGAGGTACTGTGATGACCCGAAAAATTTCGACTAATTTAAACCAATTCTATATACGATTTATTATTTTGGCACGTTAAACAAAGTCTGTTAGATTGAGTCTCAAAATTTTAGAACTGTTTCATATATACAATTACCTTTGACTACTCTCAACGATTCATGAACAATTATATGTATGTATATATATATATATATATATATATATATATATATATATATATATATATATATGTACAAGTAAAAACGACTTTCCTAGAGTAAAACCCTAGTTGCTACAGTGCTACAGTGAAAACGACTTTGCTACAGTGATTTGCTACAGTAAACACTATTTGCTACAGTAACACTATTTGCTACAGTAAACACTATTTGCTACAGTAAACACTATTTGATGTCGACGAACTAGCAAACAAAAACGGAAAAGGCGGCCATGCGATCGCATGGCAAAAACACTGAAAACTCATGCGATCGCATGAGCTACAGTAAATCGAAAAGTAATATAAATACGCAGTTTGTTCGACGAACTCTATCACATTAATCTCAATATTTATATTTATATTATAATTATAATTTTAAATTTAAGTTTAATAATAATAAGGTATATACGAGGGTGTTTTTAATTCGGGTTTCAAACCGCTTTAAGCTAAGGAAATATTAGGTATTATTCGGGGTATTGTTCTTGAATCCAAGGCCAACCATACAGTCGTCTACCATCATTACGTCTACGCAATTTGCCTACAATATTGAATCGCAATATTGAACTGTGAGTTTATAGTCTCCCTTTTTAAATACTTTAAATATTTTTGGGCTGAGAATACATGCAATTTATTTTAAACGCGATAAGACACAAGTACATACTAAATTCTACACTGAGTTAAACCGAAAATCCCTTAGCTTTGGTAACTAGTAGCTGCCAGTACATAGGATATGGACTGGTGGGCGCGAATAACTGTATATGGATCAATAGGGCTTGACATCCCCGTCCGAGCTAGAGCGCTAGCCTTTTAACGGACGTATGTTATTTGAGTTTAAGACACGTTGGTTTGCGTGTATTAAAATGAATGGGGTAATTATCATTATAGCGTTAAGTTTAGTTACCAGGGTGCTCTGTTACGTAGAATCTATTGATAAACTTTTGATGAAATCTTGTGGTCTATCTTTATATATGTTTATGACTCGAGCAATTAAACCTATAACTCACCAACATTCGTGTTGACTTTTTAGCATGTTTTATTCTCAGGTCCTTAGAATGCTTCCGCTGTGATGTGCTTGTTGCCTGCATGGAGTCTCTCATGCTTTGTACAAAGTTTATTGCATTCAAAATAAAACTGCGTTGTGTAATAAATAATTGGACTGTGATGTCAACCTGTAAATTAAAGACTTATGTATTTCGGGGTTTTGCTTATACCTAAGCACTTGCCCACATGTTTATAACTTTCTATGTTTAGAAAGTCACTTATTTTAATGAATGCAATATTTTATCAAAACGTATCATATAGAGGTCAAAACCTCACTGTGGAATCAATGATTAACGTGCCGCGTCAATAGCGATTTTGACGGGTCGTTACAAACGTGAATACTCATATGTAACTACCAAGCAATACACTTCTCCTGTGATATTCTTGCAATTAACTGGACCGAAGAGATCCATATACAACAACTCCAAAGGAATATTAACAGAATGATGCTTCTTGGATGCATGAGATTTTCTTGTATGTTTCCCTTTCTTACACGGAAGACAACCTTCAGGAATATGAAAGCTTTTAAGACTAACATCATCCACCAGTCCATTGTGAACTAGATTATTCATCTTCCTTAGACTCAAATGATCCATACGCCTGTGCCAGATGATCGACACCAGTTCAGTAGCCTTAGAAACGAAAGCCTGATGGCCTGTAGCTGCTTTAACATGAGCCCTACGCATATCAAGGATGTAAAGATCCTTGCACCTTGGAGCAGTCATCAGAATAATGTCTTTCGGAATTACAAACTCTTTTCTCAAAATATAACAAAACTTTTCATCAAACGCAACTGTATACTTTTTGTCCGCAACTTATGAAACTGAAAGCATATTGTTGGACATCTGCTCCACATAATTGACTTTATCAAAACAGACGTTCTCATTAGCAATCACCCTTTGCGCAGTAATAAAACCTCCTTCACTACCTGCAAAAGAAACTGATCCTCCATCCACCGTTTTCACATTAGAAAGTAAGGACAAGTTCCCTGTCATGTGCCTGGACGCCCCACTATCAACAATCCAAGTACTGCAGTGAGGATTGTAGGCGACCTGCACATAAAAATAAGGAGATTAGATAGAAAGGGCCACCCATGCCCGAGTGGCAGTGGGTTTCCCATCAAGGCCAATCACTGGATATTCCACCCATTATCCCTTAGATCCAGAAGGACCTTCAGAATTTTGGACACCTCTAACTTCAGATTTACGTTTCCAAACAACATTTTTTGGTAATGGTTTCCTGTAATAGTCATTTGTTTGAAAAACTTTTGTTTCAGTTGGTTTGACAGAAGTAGATTTAAACACAGGTGAAGATGATCTTTTATCAAAAGTACGTTTGGGACTAAGATCAAACTTCTTGTGTGGTGTCTGTCGAATGGGTTTGCAATTTATAGCCCTGTGTCCCAACATCCCACAATTGAAACAGTTAACATTATCAAAACCATTAGCATTAACCACTTGACTCCTAGAATTTGAACACTGTCTCTTCGGTGGTGTATTCTGTTGTCTAGCTAGAGGAGGTGACATGACTTGTTGTTTAACAGTCTGTCGACGATTAGGTGGAATGTATTTCGTCACGCTTCCTGAATTTGAACTCCCACCTTTTGATTTGCTACAGTAAACACTATTTGCTACAGTAACACTATTTGCTACAGTAAACACTATTTGCTACAGTAAACACTATTTGATGTCGACGAACTAGCAAACAAAAACGGAAAAGGCGGCCATGCGATCGCATGGCAAAAACACTGAAAACTCATGCGATCGCATGAGCTACAGTAAATCGAAAAGTAATATAAATACGCAGTTTGTTCGACGAACTCTATCACATTAATCTCAATATTTATATTTATATTATAATTATAATTTTAAATTTAAGTTTAATAATAATAAGGTATATACGAGGGTGTTTTTAATTCGGGTTTCAAACCGCTTTAAGCTAAGGAAATATTAGGTATTATTCGGGGTATTGTTCTTGAATCCAAGGTCAACCATACAGTCGTCTACCATCATTACGTCTACGCAATTTGCCTACAATATTGAATCGCAATATTGAACTGTGAGTTTATAGTCTCCCTTTTTAAATACTTTAAATATTTTTGGGCTGAGAATACATGCAATTTATTTTAAACGCGATAAGACACAAGTACATACTAAATTCTACACTGAGTTAAACCGAAAATCCCTTAGCTTTGGTAACTAGTAGCTGCCAGTACATAGGATATGGACTGGTGGGCGCGAATAACTGTATATGGATCAATAGGGCTTGACATCCCCGTCCGAGCTAGAGCGCTAGCCTTTTAACGGACGTATGTTATTTGAGTTTAAGACACGTTGGTTTGCGTGTATTAAAATGAATGGGGTAATTATCATTATAGCGTTAAGTTTAGTTACCAGGGTGCTCTGTTACGTAGAATCTATTGATAAACTTTTGATGAAATCTTGTGGTCTATCTTTATATATGTTTATGACTCGAGCAATTAAACCTATAACTCACCAACATTCGTGTTGACTTTTTAGCATGTTTTATTCTCAGGTCCTTAGAATGCTTCCGCTGTGATGTGCTTGTTGCCTGCATGGAGTCTCTCATGCTTTGTACAAAGTTTATTGCATTCAAAATAAAACTGCGTTGTGTAATAAATAATTGGACTGTGATGTCAACCTGTAAATTAAAGACTTATGTATTTCGGGGTTTTGCTTATACCTAAGCACTTGCCCACATGTTTATAACTTTCTATGTTTAGAAAGTCACTTATTTTAATGAATGCAATATTTTATCAAAACGTATCATATAGAGGTCAAAACCTCACTGTGGAATCAATGATTAACGTGCCGCGTCAATAGCGATTTTGACGGGTCGTTACAAACGTGAATACTCATATGTAACTACCAAGCAATACACTTCTCCTGTGATATTCTTGCAATTAACTGGACCGAAGAGATCCATATACAACAACTCCAAAGGAATATTAACAGAATGATGCTTCTTGGATGCATGAGATTTTCTTGTATGTTTCCCTTTCTTACACGGAAGACAACCTTCAGGAATATGAAAGCTTTTAAGACTAACATCATCCACCAGTCCATTGTGAACTAGATTATTCATCTTCCTTAGACTCAAATGATCCATACGCCTGTGCCAGATGATCGACACCAGTTCAGTAGCCTTAGAAACGAAAGCCTGATGGCCTGTAGCTGCTTTAACATGAGCCCTACGCATATCAAGGATGTAAAGATCCTTGCACCTTGGAGCAGTCATCAGAATAATGTCTTTCGGAATTACAAACTCTTTTCTCAAAATATAACAAAACTTTTCATCAAACGCAACTGTATACTTTTTGTCCGCAACTTATGAAACTGAAAGCATATTGTTGGACATCTGCTCCACATAATTGACTTTATCAAAACAGACGTTCTCATTAGCAATCACCCTTTGCGCAGTAATAAAACCTCCTTCACTACCTGCAAAAGAAACTGGTCCTCCATCCACCGTTTTCACATTAGAAAGTAAGGACAAGTTCCCTGTCATGTGCCTGGACGCCCCACTATCAACAATCCAAGTACTGCAGTGAGGATTGTAGGCGACCTGCACATAAAAATAAGGAGATTAGATAGAAAGGGCCACCCATGCCCGAGTGGCAGTGGGTTTCCCATCAAGGCCAATCACTGGATATTCCACCCATTATCCCTTAGATCCAGAAGGACCTTCAGAATTTTGGACACCTCTAACTTCAGATTTACGTTTCCAAACAACATTTTTTGGTAATGGTTTCCTGTAATAGTCATTTGTTTGAAAAACTTTTGTTTCAGTTGGTTTGACAGAAGTAGATTTAAACACAGGTGAAGATGATCTTTTATCAAAAGTACGTTTGGGACTAAGATCAAACTTCTTGTGTGGTGTCTGTCGAATGGGTTTGCAATTTATAGCCCTGTGTCCCAACATCCCACAATTGAAACAGTTAACATTATCAAAACCATTAGCATTAACCACTTGACTCCTAGAATTTGAACACTGTCTCTTCGGTGGTGTATTCTGTTGTCTAGCTAGAGGAGGTGACATGACTTGTTGTTTAACAGTCTGTCGACGATTAGGTGGAATGTATTTCGTCACGCTTCCTGAATTTGAACTCCCACCTTTTGGTGGAAGTTCAACTTTGGAATCAACGACCTGAGGATTCACAGTACTACCATCCTTAACAAACTTAATCGAAGTGAGCTTAGTGTTTTTCTTCCTAGATTGTTTCGGTTTACTAACACTCCTTTTCTCAGACTTCTGACCCTCACTCCTATTTGCCTCATTCTTTGGATTCTTCATAATAGTAATGGGCTTAGTCACAACTACAAACGGTTTCCCGTCCTTTTCGATTTTGATATCAGTATCGGACTCCGTCTCATAAACAACATCTAAGTGCTTCTTACCATCACCATTCTCACTTTTACTCTTACCAGTAGTTTTCTCAGGCTTACCGTACTTCGGTTCTACAATCGGATCTCTACTTTTCTCAACAGGTTTATTTACAAAATCTCCTAATAGTGGTGGTGCAACCTGATTATAACCTATCCCTCGATTTTTCGGATGTTTCAAGGTTTGAGTCACGTATGACATCCTCTGCCAATTATCAATCCTAGCCTTTTCTAACTCATATTTTAACTTGTATGAATATTTTTCAGCCTTAAGTGCTTCTATCTGGCTCAAATACAGGTGAATCACTTTCTCATCATCTACAATAGTTGATTTTAAATGACCTACCTGGTTCTCTAAGGATTTAATAACATCAACATACTCTTTCTGTTTATTGAGGTAGAAAGGGGCATCATCATAGTTCTTCCTATGTGTCTGACTTTCTAGACTCAAGTTCTTAAGTTCTAGTCTAAGTTTCGAACAAGTTTCACAGGTAGTAGGTATTTCATTAAGCTTAGAGACTACACATTCAAGTCTAGCTATTTCCTGTTCAAGGTTAGTGCATTTTAAACATGAAGAATCTGAATGATTACATACCTTGTCATTGTTGGATGTGTTAGCCATGAACGCGTAATATTTTCTACCATCCTGCGAATCTGTATCTGATTCTGATTCTGACTCTGAACTTGTACTGTCTGAATAATCAGCATCATAACCTTCTTTGCCCTCAACTTTAGCTGAATTATCTGAACTTGTTACCGTGATTACCTTCTCATCAGTACCCTCAACATCACCCTTGGTCAAATGTGCAAGTTCTTTTCTAAACCAGGTTCCTGTATGACAACTCATTCCCGAGGATTCATCGTCATCCGAAGAGTCAGTTGTGAATTCAAGATCGGACAAGTCCTTGGCTTTGCGGAACTTATCATACAGCCTGTCACTAATTCTCTTTCTAAGACACATTTTCATTACAGCTTCAACCCTTTTCATACGTGCATCACATTTGCATACATAGCATGTACAAGCCAGATCATCTTTACCTATACAACCAGCATTTCCTCTGATAACCCTTTCTTCTTCTATTTCAGCTTCACTCTTACCAAAAAAAACCACGTTAGCCTTTTCAGCATCAAGAGAGGTCGACCAATCACACACTTCATCAGCATAAGTAGTAGTCAAAGCTTTGGATTAACCACTAGAAGTTACTTCTTTGTTCACTGTAGGACCAGCATGTCCAGGAGACACCTCAATTGAAGTGTTATGAAAAGGATTATGAAAACCAGGCTTAGATGGTCTTGTGCATGTCCTCTTGAAATGACCAAGCTCATCACAATTATGGCATCTCACTTTGGACATATCAAAACCAAACTTAGTATTGCGGTTCAGACTCAAAGTACTCTGACCTGTTCTTTTCAAATACTTCCTAGCACGTATCACCACACTTCCTATAGCAAACAGGATGTCCATTCTCTCAATCTCATTCTCATCAATCTGATCAAAATTCTCATTCTCCAGATGACCATTGATTATCTGTCCACTTATCATATCATTGTAAGAATTAACAACGACGGCAGCTAAAGCCATATCCTCCTGAATCAATTCCAGAGGCCTTTTCTTGATATTGTCCGTCTTGATCACTGGCGATTGAGTCTGTTGTAGAATGCTTGAATCAAACAGTTTAACAGTTGATATCTGTGCTTGAGATTTGGCATTGAAATAACCAGAATCTGATACTGGAGCTGAGATATGTGATGCATTGGTAGAAATGTAAGCTGTTTGCAAAGGAGCATGATTTCATGATGACCCAATAATGGACGAACCAGCTACAACACCAAGTCTCTTTCTCTTTGTCTCAACCTGAATATCCTTTTCCATCAACTTGGAAGTAAAAGCTGTCAAAGTTAACGTACGACCTGATGCATTGTACCTATTCTGAATCTTTTCATTTCATTGTCCCATTTCTCAGGAAGACCGTCTTTCAAAACTCGAACTGCTTTCTCATCAGATAAATCTATTCCATAATCTGCCATTTCAGCAACCAGTAGACGATACCTTTCCAAAGTTTGTCCAAGAGACTCGGAAGGAAGTGCAGCAAACACTCTCCATTCATCTTTGAGAACCTTACCCTTAGTGGTACGATAAGTGGCTGTTCCTTCTGTGGCTGATTGAAGTGCAAGCCAAAGTGTATGCGAGGTCTTGTTTCTGTTCTTGAACTGTGAGAAAATCTCCTTAGACAGTGCTTGAGTAAGTTGAGCGTAGCATTTACACTCCAGGTTGTACTGTTCGTGCTCAGCTGGATTGAACTGACCAGTTTCTTTAGGTTCACCGGCTGCCCCATTTGGCCATGCAAACTCATTCTCAATAAACTCCCATAGTCTAGAGTCTATCCCATTCAAATATATCATAAAACGCGCCTTCCAGTCTAAAAAGTCCTTTAGATTATCAAGCTTAGGAACCTTATTGGACGTTCCAGACTCATTCTCATTTAGTAACAGTTTTTGTAGTCCTGGAGCAATCACCAATGCACTGTATTCGTTTGTTACTTGTTCATTAGTGTCCGACATTTTAAATTAGATAGAATTAAGTTCAAGATTAATGAAGTTTCTGATTAATGACACACGGTCGATTGTCTTAGACACACGGTCGATTGTATGAGACACACGGTCGATTGTATGAGACACACGGTCGATTGTATGACTAACACGGTCGATTGTCTGACAAAATTTGGGCAGCACTTCATTACTCAATAAGCCTTTGGTATTACAAACTCACACGGCCGACTGTCTATCTCCTTCGGTCGATTGTATATCTCACACGGTCGATTCACTAAAGGAAACACACACGGTTTAACTGAAAGACACACGGTCGGTTTACAAACTCGATCGTTCGATCTAATGACACACACGGTCGGTTGTCGAGACACACACGGCCGAGTGTGTTCTTGACAGATGCAGGTCGACTATTAGGGTTTTTTAGACCAAAAACGATTTTTCGATCGATTTTTTATGAAAAACACTAAACCAAAACGTAGAGAACAAAGGAAAATATTCCAGAAACACTTTTTGATAACAAAAACACCAACTATAACGTAGAAAAGGGGATTAAATGATTAAGACACAAAAACACCAAAAACACCACTTTCTTTGACCCAAAAACGAATTTAGACAAGCAAAACCAGAGACTCCGGCTCTGATACCACTTTGTAGATGAATATTCACGGATCTTAGGTCGCTTGCAAACTATCCTAGAGGCGAAGTTCACTAGAATAGAGATAAACCGAGATATGGGTCGTATCGGGATCGAATAAATCAAACCTAGAACAAGAACTAGATTAGATCGACTTCTAAATGATATATTTCGGTGGTATATGGTGTTAGGGTTCTCTGGAGATGAAAACCAGTCGACTAAGGTAAAAGGGATGAGTAACCCTACAAAAGAGAAACAAACCCGTATATATACTGCAAGTCAGACACACTCGGTCGAGTGTGTCTCTCAGTCGGTCGACTGAGTAACATAGTCGGTCGAGTGTGTACCCACACTCGGTCGACTGTGTGTGCAGTTTAACATACTGATTATTTAACAAAGTAAGAACGCACAATCACAAACGTAATCAATAGTCACAAGTAAACGTTATTACATAACCGAATGTGTTAAACGTAAAGATAAACTACGGCTGGGGATTCATGCACCAACAGAACTAACTGCGTGAAACACATTCATGCAGCGGCGATTCCAGAATCAAAACTGGATCTCTATTTTTTTTTCCATAACTAATTATGTTTGAGTGATACTTAGTGGTTATTTACCTAAAAAACTATAAATTTTAAAAAATAGAAGTGTCCTATGGAATTTGAAGAGTGCAATGGTTGTTTATCTAAGAAAAACTCTAAATTATATATATATATATATATATATATATATAAAATTAAATTTGGTGGTGTAGTGTGCAATTTGAAGAATACATTATAATAAAAAATTTCTAACTACTGATATAGAATCGCCACTATACTCATGAGTTAGTGGTGGCAGATTTGGATGAGGCCGGCTATCTCTTCCACGCAAATATGGGTTTTTGAGGTAAGGCATTAGGTGGAGATTAGTCAGGTTACCAAAGATGTTTTTCACCGGAACTGAACTTCATCTAATCGCTCCATGATGATCAGGACGATTCGGATTTATATTTATACCTTAATGTATAGATATTGTAATAGTTTAATGTGAAAAAGGTATAAAAACATTAATCAACACATTCACGTATACAGACAGAGAGGCACAGATATAGTCTATAGACGACATCACGAGTGGATGAAATTAATATATGTGTTCAACAAAAGTCATGATTCTAAAAACCGTCTTCATGACGTCAAACATAAAAAGTTGTTTGTTTTTTTCCATCCTAACTTTATATTTAATTATTTATATTTTAATTCTAATTTATATTATATTTATATATAAGTGTTCACACTTCACACTTTGATAGGTCAAAACTTTGCAAGATCCTGTCAATGTTGAAATTATTGCCTCCAGAATCTGTGGTAGGGGTGTTCATCGGTTCGGTTTTCGGTTTGTTCGGTATATTCGGTTCGGTGTATTCGGTTTTGAAATTTTTTTAGGCAGAACCGAAAACCGAATTCAAAGTTAAAACCGAACCGAACCGAACCGAAAACTGAATTCGAATTCGGATTCGGTTTGATTTTCGGTTAAAACCGAATATTATGAAAAAATTGAGAACGATGGTAGTTTAATTGTGGCGTTACTGATGTTTTAGTTATTTATATCCTAAAACAATGGCGTACTATTAAGTTATCAAGAATTCGATGATTTATTAATATTTACAGTTTAATTGTGACGTTTACTGCTTCTGTTATTAAGAAGAAGAACATAATAATTTAAGTAACATAATTATAATGTGAGCTACCAAATTGTCATATGGGTGAGAACATATTTTATTAATTGGATCCCAAAATTAAAACATAAATATACAAATTAAATATATAAAAATATTGAATTCGGTTTTCGGTTAAACCGAATTCAGAATTTTCAAAACCGAAAACCGAACCGAAAATCAAATTCAAATTCGGTTTCGGTTTGACTCGATCCGAAAACCGTTTTTCAAATTCGGTTTGGTTTTTTTCGGTTTGGTTTCGGTTTGGTTTTCGGGTTCCACGGTTTCAAACCAAATACTGACCACCCCTAATCTGTGGGCATATGTCCATATCTTTTGACCAAAATCTATATCTATATTTATGTTTATTTATCTAGGAGTTAATATTGAACATTATAAATATAAAAACGTTAAAAAGAGTTTGTTATTTATAGAGTTTTAACAAAGATTAATGTCATAAAAATGTCTATATATATAACATGTGTGGTAATCTTATTTTTTGAGAACACAAGTACGGAGTATAATTTTTGTGAATTCAAATTAAACACTTATCCTTGGTTCCTACTTTTGAATTTTATTGTATGATATGATATGAATCAAAATATAACTAAGTGGAGGTTAGTTATGTAAAAATATAGAAATATTGATTTGGTGTAAATATATAATGAAAACTATCGAGAAAAAAAATATATATGTGAAATGTGATAAGAGTCTAATAGCACTAGGATAGTAGTGAGTCCCATCAAAGTTCCACCAAAGTTTCATCGATGTTTCACCAAGTTTTCATCAACGTTTCACCTTGGGAACGCCGAAACCAAAGATCCGTAAGCACCATCCCCTTCACCCCTTTGTTTTCAAACCCTCCGTTCCTATTAAGACGATAATCACATCCAACCCTCCTATAGACTGACGTGACGCTGAATTGGTAGTTTAGAATTCGAGTCCTCACTTTATCACTTCATAAAAGGTGGTGGTAACAATTTAACATAACTAATATAGTGTTCTTTAGAATAAAATAATTAAGGTTAAGAATCCTCCACCATACGAAATGAGATACTACATAACAAAAGGTGATTATTATAAGTGTAATTCTAACAAATTTATGGGTTTTCAAATTATTCAGTTCGAAATACCTTTTAAAAATTAAAATACGGATAGTTATACTTAATAAGATAGGAAATATTTAAGTTTAATTTTATATTTCAAGCAATCAAAATAACTATTTCTGCTAGAGAATAAAGTTAGTAGAACTATGTGACTACTACCTTGAGAAAAAGCGATAGATCCTTATTATTATATAAAAAAATAATAAAAATACAGTAAATAAATAAAATAGATGCATGCACCATTGTCCATAACCCCACCTCAAGTTTATGACCACGGACGTAGTGACGGGTTCTGTGTTCACACTTCATCGAACCCAGTGGCCACATGTTCTAAAGAAAAAAAAATCTGGAATGGATATAGTTATACAAACTCATTTATTTATACAATAATATCTGTGTTTTAATTTAACATGTTTAATTACTTTGATAACAATTCAATCTCATGCCTTCTCTTCTTTCTTCTCTCTTTATTTTTTTTATTATTATTTTTTTGGTGCCAATAATATCTTACTACTCCTATAATTTATCAGGCATTAGATTACAGGAGTTTGCCCAATTGTTTTATGGGTCGAGGTCCATAACATCATTAGGGTTAATTTCTTCATTTTTGTATCTATATCTACAAAAAAAGCAACTGATAATTAAATTAAACATATACGGAGTATATTATATATTTCATAAAGTTTTCATTATTCAACAAGTTTTACCTGGTGCGAGTGTGCGTCGCAATACGCTTCGGAAGTCGGGCCTAGTATATTCAACTAATTAACTAAAGGCTAGGTTTGACACCAAAAAGAATTAAAAAATCAGATAAAAAATAGTACTACTAGTAGAATATTAGTTTGGGCCCTCAAAACAATTTGGCTAGCTAGGTAGGGCCTATCTGAATTTAAATGGAGTTTTTTTAATGTATCATATGTCACTTTAAATCATTTTTAATTCTAAACCACATTCAAGATTCACAATCTGTCTTTCATTGTCTATATATAATACACATTTGATTTGATAGTCACTTCAGCTACAAGAACATTTGTTCATTCTGAAGTTTATATAAATCAAATAAAATGGAAGGCAAAGGGAAGAGTGAAGAAAAGAAAGAAAAAATAATGATCCCACCAAGAAGGGGTCAAATTATAGAAAAAATATTTGAAGAACTGGGAGAGAAAATTCACAAGATGACATTTGGCGTTAAAAAAGTTCAAGTCTCTTCTTCACAAGATTGCAAACTTGACCCTCCAAACAAGAAATAAAGGTAATTATATCCTTATAACATTTGGTATATATTTGATTCTATCAGACGATATGTTAGTGACCAATTCGATTGTGAGTTTGAGTCCATTAGAGTTTATAGGTTTATTAGGGTTTCAGTATATACTATAAATAACCTATGAGTATTGATAAGCACAGGGTTTCTATTATATATTCTACAGATTCGTCATTTATGTAACCGAAAATCTGTTATGAGTTTGTTTTTAAATCGTACTCCGTATATATTTAATATAAGTTTTACCATATTTTGGTAACTAATGTGTTCATAATATATCGTGTGATTATTGTGACAGGCTAATGGTGCACATTAGAGCTTCATCATGGAAAATTCACATCAATCTATTAGTACTCTTTTGATGAATGCTTTGAAGAGGGATGCGATATGAGTTAAGTTTGCGTGGATGACGTATGTGTTCTAGAGAGAACACTATGTATGTTTGTTTATATGTGTAATTACTTGTTAGTAAGAAGGGTTAACTAGGCTTGAATTGTGTTCAATTATGGTCACATTATGATGTGATTGTGAGTGATGATATATTCATGCATTGTACTCCAAAAATCCTTTTCGTACATCACTGTTTTAATATTATTCTAGTTGTGCTTTTTACTACATGCACTGTACAACGTCACAAAATATACTAGCTACATAAAATAATTAAATTCTATTATATCACTTTTTGATTCGTATATGTTGATTAGATATTATTATTATCAGGGAAGTTGGTGACCACTCAAATTGTTCAACCTTCTAAAACCAATATTGTTTGTCCATATATAGAAAATGGGTAATTTTGCTAGAAATAAATAAATAAGTAATGGATTGTGACATCAGATGATGAGTCAGCAATCCAGCGTCATCAACAACAACGGGACAATGATACGATAACCTGGATTAACAGATCTTAATCGGAGTTATCGAACGTATTAAGCCTGAAAGTTCTAAGATTGAAGAATGAACAATGGAGCTTAATCGAATTGTATTACAATGGAACTGAAATTGTTACAGAGAGAATTGGAATCATAACAGAAAAACTGACTCTAACTAACTAATCAATTCGTTTATATACACTGACAGTAACAGAATTAAGCTAACGAAAACATACTTGAATGCCGTGACGATACAGTGAAGAAGGAGAAGTCACGTGCTCGACATGCTTCTGTCACTTAAAAGTTCATCACGTGCAGCTTACGTGAGCTAATTTCAAATACACCGTATCAATATCCTTCCCTTTTAAAAGATTCTTACCCCAAGAATCTAGATCAGATCTGCAATCGCAGGAAATCGAAGCATCAATTCATCCAATGGTTCCCAAGTAGCATCTTCAATTGACCCATTCTGTCATTGAGTTAACCCATAAACCACTGCTCTATTTGCTTTCTTGACCATTTTTCGTTCTAAAAGTTTAACTGGAAGCTCTGCAATTAACCCTTCTTCATTGATAGCTGGTAAGTGTCCTGTTTGAATTGGTGTAACCCCTTTGTATTCTTTGAGTTGTGAAACATGAAATACAGGATGAATGCGAGTTGTACTAGGCAATTGTAACTTGTAAAAAACAACCCCTATTCGTTCAATGATTTGAAATGGCCCGTAGAACTTGGGTGATAGCTTGCTATATTTATGGGATCTGAGAGTAACCTGCCTATGAGGTTGCAGTTTAACATAAACCCAAGTACTATATCAAAAACCCTATCCGTTCTCCTCCTGTCAGCTAAGCTTTTCATTCGATCTTGTGCTCTTTTTAAGTGAAACCTTAAGATAGTAATAGCTTGTTCTCTAGCTAATAGTGAACAGTCCACAGCTTCCACTCTATTATCTTTTGCAGTGTAAATAATGGGAATTGGTGGAGCTTGTCCATAGACAGCTTCATAAGGTGTGGTGTTGATTGAGGAATGGAAATTGGTGTTATACCAATATTCAGCTAAAGTCAACCACTTTGACCAATTCTTAGGCTTGTCACTAGTCATACACCTCAAATATCCTTCCAAACAACGATTGACCACCTCTGTTTGACCATCTGTTTGAGGATGGTAGGCAGTTGATAAGTGCAGTTTAACTTGCATACACTTGAACAATTCTTGCCAGAAATTACTCAAAAACATCTTATCTTTGTCACTTACTATCACCTTAGGTAAGCCATGTAGTTTATACACATGATCAAAGAAGTATTGAGCCACCATTGAAGCTGTAAAAGGGTGAGCTAAAGGCATGAAGTGAGCATACTTGCTCAATCTGTCAACAACCACAAAAATAACAGATTTGCCACTAGACAATGGAAGCCCTTCAATAAAGTCCATTGATATTCAGTCCAAATGGTAGTGGGTATAGGGAGTGGTTGTTGTAAACCTGTGTATTTACTCAAGTTAGCTTTGCACCTTTGACAAACTGTACACTCCCTAATGTATTGCTTAACCTGCTTCCTCATTTGCTTCCAATAAAAGTATGACTTTATTTTCTGAATGGTAGAAGTAACACCAGAATGCCCACTTATTGAGGTATCATGAAAAAACTTAATAATATCCTCCCTTAAGGATACATCAGCTCCAACTACCAACTTGTTCTTCCTATACAACTTTCCATTTTGATATGAGTAATGCTTAGCTGCCTCTGCAGGTGTGTTCATTTTCAAAATAAGATGTTGCAAGTCTATATCATGTGATACACTTAGTTGAATCATATCTTCCATATCACCAGCAATGCTAGTCACTTGGATTTGAAAAAGTGTAGCATTACCTTGTAACCTAGATAAAGCATCTGCCACCCCATTTTCTGCTCCTTTTTTATACACTATCTCATAATCAAAGCTTATTAACTTTGGAAACCATTTAGTTTGGTTTGGAGTAGTTAACCTCTGATCAAGCAAATGCCTTAAGCTAATATGGTCTGTTTTGATGATGAAATGATGATCTAACAAATATCCCATCCACTTATCTAAAGCTTGTACAATAGCCAGGAACTCCCTATCATAAGTTGAAAGAGATTGATGTCTTTGTGATAAAGTCTTACTCATAATAGCAAATGGATGACCATCCTGTTGTAAAACAGCTCCAATACCCACTCCAGAAGCATCAGTTTCTATGGTAAATTGCTTATTAAAATTTGGTAAAGCCAATACATGAGCCTCTAGCATTTTCTTATTAAGTTCATTAAAGGTTGTGGTTGCTATGTCTGACCATAAGAAGGAATCTTTTTTGAGTAGAAGAGTTAAGGGTTTACTAATCACTGCATAACCCTTAATAAACCTCCTATAATACCCTGTGAGGCCTAGAAAGCTTCTTAATTGCTTCAAAGTTTTTGGCATGGGCCAATTTGCCATCACCTCTACTTTAGTAGGGTCAGTTGCAACACCTTGGCCAGAAATGACATGCCCCAAATACTCAACTTTAGTTGTTGCAAATACACACTTAGATTGTTTAGCAAATAGAGTGTGTTGCCTCATGACATCCAAAATTGATCTTGAATGTACAATGTGTTCATCCAATGTAGCACTATAGATCGGAATATCATCAAAGAAGACAAGAGTGAACCTTCTTAAAAATGGCTTGAAAACTTCATTCATTAGGGCTTGAAAGGTTGATGGAGCATTGGTCAACCCAAAGGGCATCAGTAAAAATTCATAGTGACCCTCATGAGTCCTGAAAGCAGTCTTTGGTATGTCATCTTCCCACATTCTGATCTGGTGATATCCAGATCTCAAATCCAACTTAGAATATACTGCAGAACCACTCAATTCATCTATAAGCTCCTCTATGATAGGTATAGGAAACCTATCCTTGATGGTTTTGGCATTGAGTTCTCTATAGTCAACACACATTCTCCAACTTCCATCCTTTTTCTTAACCATGACTATAGGAGAAGCAAAAGGGCTTTGACTTGCTCTAATAACCCCATTTCCTAATAATTCAGCCACCATGGATTCTATAGCATCCTTTTGAGAAGGTGGGTGCCTATAGGGTCTTATGTTGATAGGTTGTGTGCCTTCTATTAGTGGGATTTTATGGTCAAAGTGTCTTTTTGGTGGTAATGTAGTAGGTTCAGCAAATACATCACTGTATTCTTCAAGTAATTGTAAGATTGCAGTAGGTGTGACCTTCTCAACTGCAGCCATTTGCCAAAGGCTAGGATAAATGCATACTGACATGGCATGAAGTTGCACTTCCTGTGATGCCAGAGGTTTAGACATTTTTTTTTCACTCATCCAATGAACACTTGTTTTCCTTCCCCTCAACTCAACCCTATGACCCTTGTAGTTGAAGGTCATCTTCAATTGCTCAAAGTTCCATACAATATCACCAAGTAATTTGAGCCATTGAATTCCTAGTACCATGTCACAACCACCAATGGGCAAGATGAGCATATCACTAATGAAAGTTTCCCCACTTATCTGCCATTTGAGTGCCTCACAAATGCCTGCACTGTACAACTTATCCCCTCCAGGTACTTTAACAGGTACGGGATATGCATTTTGTATAATACAACCAAGCTTCTTTGCTGCATTTATATCCAGAATTTATGGGAACTTCCTGAATCAATTAAAATTTGAATGGTTCTCTTATTTACTTGACCAGTGACTCACATTGTTTGATAGTCACTAGTTCCAGTGAGAGCATTCAATGATATATGAGGTGCATTATCATTTGAATCTCCTGTGCCATCAACCAATTCTTCAACCACTTGAAGGTGTTCATCATCATCTACTTCAAAACCACAATCAGCCTCATCAACTAACACCTCTAATGAATATAGTTGTCCATTACATTTATGACCTGTCATATATTTTTTTATCACAATAGAAACATAGATTTTTAGCTCTCTTCTCTTCATATTCTTTTTGTGTCAACTGCCTTTTTCCCCCTACTTGACTTTGATTCTTCACATTATGGTTTGGTGTATTAATGATAGCTAATGGTGGATTTGTTGCAGGTGTATTAACATTCTTGGAATAAGTACTATTAGAGAATAATCTTGAATTATACCCATTTGCAGAGTTTCTTGGGGTTGGAAGAACTGAAGTCTGTCTCTTCTTGGTCACATTTATAGCTTCATTCTGCATTCTTGCTAAGCTCATAGCATCTTCCAATGATTTTGGATTGAACATCCGCACAGGCCTCCCTATTTCTTTTTGTAACCCTGCTAAATACCAACTGATTGATTGCTTTTCAGTGATATCAACTTTATTCACCAACACCTCAAACTCATCATTGTAAGCTTGTAATGAGTCTGTATGCCTCAGGTTCTTGATTTCCCCTAATGGATCTTCAATGCTGGTACTAAACCTTTTCATAACAGCCTCTTGATAATCTTCCCATTCAATTACTGGACCATGGTTCTTGACATACTGTTGGTGCCACACAAGAGCCTTCTTGTACATATGTATAGAAGCTATTCGAATTTTATCACCACCTTCCACGTGATCTACTGAAAAATACTGGTTACATCTATACAGCCATCCTTTGACATCTCCACCTTCAAACTTTGGAAAGTCAAGCTTAGTCAACCTAGTGAATTGTTGACCTGCACCTCTGTGATTAATGCCTTCACCATTTTTAAGTTTATTCACCTCTGTTGTCAAATATTGTTGCTGTAGTATCACATAATCTACCTTGTGATTGATTGAACCAGACATTGCATCAAGTCGAGTATTGAATTGTGCTGCTATGTCTTGAATTGTTTGAGTCAAATGTGCAATTGCAGATTGCACTGTTTCCGGCATGACGTCACCACTTGATCGAGTATTCACCATTATTGAATCGAATGAGATTACTACAAGATCGACGCTCTGATACCAATTGATACGATAATCTGGATTAACAGATCTTATTCGGAGTTATCGAACGTATTAAGCCTGAAAGTTGTAAGATTGAAGAAAGAACAATGAAGCTTAATCGAATGGAACTGAAATTGTTACAGAGAGAATTAGAATCATAACAGAAAAACTGACTCTAACTAACTAATCAATTCGTTTATATACACTGACAGTAACAGAATTAAGTTAACGAAATTAACAGACTTAAATGCCGTGACGATACAGTGAAGAATGAGAAGTCACGTGCTCGGCATGCTTCTGTCACTTAAAAGTTCATCACGTGCAACTCACGTGAGCTAATTTCAAATACAACGTATCAGACAAAAGAAGCTAACATTAGAATTTACCTAGACTTGTGTGTAGTTTGTCACACAAATACACGTGTATAAAAACCCTGAATCTGAAATTCCAATTGAATAAAAAAAAAATTTAAAGAAAGGTTATGTAAAGTTCACACATTTTAATTTGATTTAACATTACGTGGTGCATATGTTTTCCAATGAAGACGGACACAAACGAAGATTTTTCAAGCATAACATATAAATAGCATATGCACAGCCCATCAAACTACGTTACATACGGACTGTTTAATTAGTTGATGGACTGTTTGATTAGTTGATGAAATATTAAATTTTGTTCAGTCACTTTAAATTTGTACGTTTAAGTTTAAAGTTTGTTCTTTCGGCCATTACAATTGGTGGCCGCCTTCGACGACCGAAGTTTTAAGTATATTTACAAGTCATCGTTCAACATTTTACGCTATTCTATTGTTTTTTTCCCCAACTTTTTAATGTTTTCACCCCATAAAAAAATCTTGATTGCGGTCACTTCTCGTCATTACATGCCTTTAGACCATAAATAATGGAGATGGTGTATGATGAAGGATTTTTGTGAGGTGTATAGATGTGACAAGTATGATGGTGTGATGGTCTGATAAAATTTACAAGGATGATTGGTTGAGGGATTATGATAGGCATTAGATCCACCATTTCTTCCTTTTTTATCAAATAATTAGACATTTTTAAAATATTTTGTTAAACATTACGGACAGTAAGGGTGTGCACCATTTGGTTTCAAACCGAAAAAATCGAATATCGAATCGAATCCAAACCAAAAAAACCAAACTGAATTTTTAAACGGCTTCGGATCGATCGAAACCTAAACCGAATTCGTAATTCGGTTTTCGGTTTTATAGTTTTAAAATTCGGTTAACCGAAACCTAATAAAAAACCGAATTCAAATTAACAACATATTAAAACATATTTATATTTATAATATTTATATTTATATTATATTTGATGTATTATTCTATCTTTAATGAACAATAAACACGCTATATACCTTGTATACTTAAATTAATTCTACAACCGGTATTCCTAATTTATATGTAAGTAATTATGCTGATTAACATTTTTATTTTTAATGATTTTCGGTTTTAACCGAAATCAAATTCGGTTTTCGGTTTGGTTTTGGTTTTGATTTCGGTTTCGGTTTCGATATTTAAATTTGGTTTTGGTTTGGTTTTCAGTTTTGGTTTTATAAGTTTCAAAACAGAAAAAACCGAACAGAATAAACCGAAATACCAAAAGTCGAACCGACGAACACCCCTACGGAGTAACAGATTATTTTGATTTTATACTCCATAATATTTAGTTTTATATCTCGTATTATTTAGTTATTTAAATATGAAGATATAAAATATATCGGTACGGGTCAAAGTGTTTATATCCATAACAATAGGAGTAAAAAAAAAAAACTGACAACAACAATAACAACAATACCCAATTCCACTAAAGTGGAATATGGGAGAGGTTAGATGTAGACAGTCTTAATACCCAATTCCACTAAAGTGGAGTATGGGAGAGTTAAATGATAAAAGTAGGTCATGGACTCGATCTTCTTCATCTTCTCATCCACCTTGTCTGCAACTAATCGTAAATCTTCCATTAACTGTAACTATTTCATCTTCTATTATTTTAGTTTTATATAATTTGGATTTACAACTTTAACGAAAACAAATCAGGTACATGGCATCATTGGATTGATCGAACCCATCCTCACGCCATTTTTTCCTCCCGTGATGCATCCATCACGCTTGCAATATTTTCAGCCCGCTGCATTCTGGCAGCATTGTGGCTTGATGGTAGTGTTTTTGACCCTATAACGTTACGTTATTTATGGTCTTAAAGGGTTTATTTACCCTTTTGGGGAGTTTGCTGAATACATATAGGCTGAATGTTGGCTGAAAGCTAAGATTTATATTCGCATGCTTATTATACGCATATGATTTTGACGACTCTTTGAACAAAAACAAAACGTTAAATTCTCAGTCGCCAAAAGGACATTATAGCAATGATCTATACAACTCGATTCAGATTACATTCTAAACTAGAACAACCTTTGATAGTCAAGGAGTTGATTCAATTTATTGTATGAAGCAACTTAAATCCAACCCTCGTAAATTAAAATTCATTGTATGAAGTAAGGTCATTATTTAACTGATATTTTTATGATCAGAAGGTAAACTCAATGGTCAAAGAGGTCTGAACCCTCACAGTGACAATTGTCCATTGTCGTCTAGACTGGTTCTACAAGCCAATGTGTACAAGCCAATGTGTACAATTTGGTGCTTCAAGCAAAAGTGACTTAACCATGGGGGTGTTCAAGAGGAACACTTAGCAAAGATATTTGAACTTGATAAATTTCAGAAATACAAAGCAGTAAATCCTCAAAAAGATAAAAAGTTAAGACACCAGTTTTGGTACAAATGTCACCGTGTAATTTTGATGGATATAACAAAATGTCTAAAACAGGATATCCAAAACAAGTAAAGTTCGTAAATAACATGCAAACCATATTCAAAACTTGCATTGCAATCCCCATTATATTGGACTATCATCGAACAGAAAAAAAAAAAAAGCGATTTCAGAATACCTGAATTACCTCCATATCATCGAGAAGGGGCGACGAACTTTCTTCAAATTATGCTGAATTTCTCCCAGTAAGTGATCGAGTTTTCTTAAAATGCAGCTTATTTTACAGGCTCATTGATTTGGAGAGACGTTTTGGACAAGCTTGCTTCAAGTTCATTCAGTTCATCCATGTCCAGATCATCATCATCGTCGTCATCATCATCATCTTCAATATCAGAATTGGCTTGTTCAGAAACAGCAGCCACACTTGTTGATGTACTTGGTCCACCAGTCGATGAACTTTCTTGTGCCTGAAATTAGATAGATGACAGATTTAAGAATTCACAGTAAAGGTGGAAAAGTCAACATGATCACTTATGAATGGGTAGATTTGGGTTATGTTTAATCTTACGTATCAATGGGTTGAATGAATTGAAAGTTGACCAAAAAAAAAAATTTAATGCACTAAACTTCCAGAATCATTTCATCATAAAAACAACATTATTGTACATAAAACTAGCTTCTGTTATCAGTTGTGCCACTAATTATTAAGAAAAATATTGAATATTTTGAAGAAGAAAAAAAAGACGTGCCAGATCAATCCAGACCCGTTTGCAATAAGCAGAACATCTGAACATGTCTGGTTCTCATACTAGTTTGGAACTTGTTAGGAATTGTCTCTTGGTCAACCTTGACAAACTAAGTGCACAAGTTATGCAGTGACATGTCTTTCGGTAGCAGGACTCTATGGTGTGTTCATGCTATAAATAGTAATTTTGAATCGTTTACCTACGAGTGCATAGATTTGGGCTATGTATTATCTATAATAAGTCGAACATGCAAAATAAAAGATAAAAGATGCTGAAAAGAAACAAGTCAATTGAGTGCAAAGTCTCAAAAGTGTTTTTTAAAGTGTAAAGCCTTCCAAATCAACTTATCAAACCGTTAAATTATTTATGAAATAATGTAATTATCATTCATTTTTTTATAGTAATAATTAATGTAAATTTTTAAGATCTGGCCAAAAAGTTCTCTAAATCCTATCCTGATTCAGCTCATATGTGAGTTATTCAAAGCACGTATCAGGCGAGCTGAAGCGAGAGGCAGGGCTAAGTAACCTAAAAATCACATCTTGCTAAAAAAGGTGATGCCATTAAAGGGGGTGAGGTGGAGACAAACACTGTTTAATGCATCAGAAGCGCATTTAAACGTTTCATCAGGAGGTTATAATCCATGCTTTTAAGGCCCGTGCGTTTTTAATCAAATAAATGGGCTGATGGGCTATGTGATTTTAACAATTCTTGTGCATAAAAACCTAGAAATCCTAAAACTTAACCTCTCTAAGCCTCTAAGGGTACCAATTATTTGTATTAGGTTATTAAAATTTGGTTATCTTAGTTGTCTAATGATATATGATTTATAAATAACTTAAAAATTAATTATCCATACAACTCATTTAGGGCATCTTTGTTGGAAAAATTCAGTTTTGGTCCACAAAGTAAGTGTAAGCAGAAACCAATAAAGATATTACTTTTCTACCAATATTAATTGTTGAGTGGTTACCTTTTTGGCTCAAAGGGCAAAAGGTTATTACTTTTCTGTATTTACCTCAATCATTTGATTACTTGTACAGATGAACTTCTATGCAGAATAGGATAATAGTTGTGAAAAATGCAACTACATAGTACATAGAACATCAAGGGCTACCTTTTGGGTCGTATTATCAGGTTCTTCTTCTCTTTGGTACTGCTCATACGCCTCAGCATCATCCACAAACAAACTAGCATCAGAAAGAAACAACTCGCGCCCACTGCATCACCAGAAATATAAAAAGAAAAAGAAAAGAATATTAACAGGTATCCAATTTATAATGTATAGAGTATGCACTGAAGATCTCTAAAGATGGACAAATGGGTGTCGCCAAAATGGATCAGGTTGCCTGGAATAACTCGGTGCAAAAATTCTAATTTATAAAAACCAAATAGCCCGTCAAATATGATTACCAGAGTAGTATCATATCAATAAATATTTAATGTTTGAAAAAATAATTGAATGAAAAGGTTTTATGCAATAAAAAACCACTTTTGGCAGCTTATGAACTAATAAGGCTTCTCCCTCTTACTCTTTTCCTAGAATACACCGGTTTGACACTTTAGAGACCAAAATATAGCCCGAATGGACACATTTATAAGATAATGGGTCGATATGGTCATGACTAGAAAAAAACAAACAAACAAACCTCATCCGGTCATTCTTAGCCCTCTCTGCTCTCTGAGCAGCCAGACCAGCTTCTTTCTCGTCAATCTTTTTCTTCTTCCATCCCATAAACAGATCAGTAGTCATTGGAGTTGTTGTCTTTACTTTCGCACGCTGAATTTATAACATAGCCATAATTTATAAGAATTGGTTTCCAATAGTGTAGTAACTAATAGATGGTATACGTAAAGCAAAACAAAGGTACTGGTGTATGTATATAAAAAGCATCTACAAAGAAGATAAATAATTACCTGATCCTCAATTTCATCCTCGATAGCTAACTTGTTCGCCTCTTCTTCTAAAAGCGCCTTCATTTGTGACTTTAGAATGTATCCAGGAGGAAGAGCATGTCTGTAATGACACTCCTTATTACCATTTGGACACTGCCAGAACCAACCGTATTGCTTTTTCTCCACTGCATCGAGAAAATGTTTGCAAACCTATAAAAAAACAAATAGTGAAACATAAAATTGCAAAGAAAACCAAAATATATATTGTGAATACACAAAAATTCAAAGTCAGCAGACTACTAAAACAAAAAAACTACAAAAACAAGAACGGAAAGGTAAAGAAGTTAAGAAAGAATACAATGTCAGTTGGTTTATTCTGGTTGTAATCTTTTCCTTTCGATTCAACAACTTTTTCCAACGTCTCAAGATCCCAGTCCTCCATAGTTCCTAAGATCCCAAATGATGAAATTAGTTATACTCCACGTCAAACCACGAAATAGAATAGAAGTGTAATAATACATGTTGATAGATCACCTTCATCGCGCTTATCACTGAAAATGTCAATCTTTTCACCCTTCCTTTGTACATTCAAATCATGAGAAAACTTGCATTTGAAACCTTTCGCACACTGACCAGCCTTGAAAAACTCACACAATATAGACTTCGGATCCACCCCTAACCATAACCACAATTCATATATGAGTATATGAGTATAAACCATAAAAGATTTTGTATAAAAGAACTTCAATTCACAAATATGTCATTGAGATAATCTGATTGCTTTTGCTCATCCAAGAACCCGTATAATATAATGGAAAATGCATAAAAATGGTAACTTTTAGGTTAAGACAGTCAAACAGATAGGTATCTTGAAGTTATACTTGAGAAATTTTTACAAGAATTCGTGCTTTAGGTAGCACTAAGAAAATCATAGTGTAGATAAATTAGGTATGTATAACAAGCTACAAAAAAATAATACATTTTGTAGATTTATCATTATGCTATATTCACAGTAGTAAGATTAATCAAAGATCAGATAAATATCATTTCACGAGTAACATACCATGAATAATCAGCTGTTTGGTGCATAATATTAACATAAACATAGAAGAAAGTCGTCTAAAAAATAAATAAAGATAACAAAAACTTCTACAGGGTACAAATCCATGTAAAATCTAGTACCTTTCAAATATAGTTTAATTTTAGTCTAAACTTCTACAGGGTACAATAGTTACAAGGTTAAAGTGGTTAGCAATTTTATCTGTATTACATGCCCTGAATAACTTTAGAATTAGAAAACACCCCATCCGATAAACATCACACTTTCATCTAAAAAAATTGCAAATCAATTAGACTATATGATCTATGAAGTACCACTAAAAATCAAAGTTTCAATATATAATCCATATAATGACAACGTATAAGGGATCACTTGTTAAAACTACTTATCTACTCATTCAATTTTCATTAAGCAAATAACCTGTCTATATACAATCAATTATCAATCAAACTGCTAATAACAAGTACCTGATTCCAGACTTAAATGAAACACATTCGATTTTGAACTCAACTTATGAAATTGCATAGTATATAAAAGGGGAAAATATATTACCAGGAGGTACTTTAGGTTGAACAACAGCAATTTTAAACAACTCATTCAATTCCTTCTCTCTAGCTTTCTCTTCATCCTTCTTTTTCTGTTTATTAATAAATTCATCAAATAAATAAAAGAACAAAAAGATGACTAATAATTAAATTAAACAAAGTACGTAATTATTAAAAACCCTAATTACCTTGGCAGCAAGTTTGGAAGGATCAGGTTTGGGAATAACATTCTGCTGCATCGCTTGTACATATTTCTGTACATTTTTGCTTTTGTTTTTGTTTTTAAGACCGAATGTTTTGTCTTCAACTACTTTCTGCTTCTTTGCTACCTCCGCTTTCGATTGTTTCGGTGGCATTCTTCAAACTGAAGTCAAATTTGAACGTTTTGCGTATCGAATTTGCGTTTTTAGTTCACCTAATTGGATCAACTATTTGGAGATTAAAAGTTTTGTGAATGGATTTAGCAATTAGGGTTTTATCGGTTGCAGAAGTTAGAAGTGGAGTCTAGACGGAGTGGTGGTGACGAGGGTTTGCTTCTGTTTAGGATAATTAGCCGTCTTCTAAGGGTAATTTAGTCATTCGCTTATTTTTTGTTACGGAGTAATTTTCAATTTTTGTACAACAATAAAAGTAAATACAGAGTGATACAAAAGTGTGTCTCTCAGGATGGGTGTTGCCGGGTTGGGCCAAGGTTGAAAAAGACGGGTAGTCGAGATGGTCGGGGCCTTAAAACATCGAGACAGAGTTGAAACGAGGATCGAGACTGACGTTGACTGACGTTAACTTTTATATATATAAAAACTATATACAGACATATTTTAAAGCCAAAAAAATATTCGTTGATTAGTTTGTACCTATAATCGCTATTATCTTTAATATAATACAAAAAATTAACACAAAACTATGTTAATTTTGATATTAACTGACTTTTGACCGATTTTAACTGAATCTTTGACTTTTGACCGGCGTTGACCAGACCTTTCATGCATTTGCCCCAACTTTGACCGTTGACCACCTTATTAAACGAAAGGACGGGATCGAGACGGGCTATTCACCAAAACTTCGCAACGGGAGTCACAAGGGACGCAACAGACGTCGTTTACAACACTGGTTGGGAGGTTTCGTTTTGCTTAAAGTGGTCGTCTTTTATTTTATTTTAGTTTAGTTAGATGTGTTGGTAGCATTTAGTTTTCGTGGTTTGTAGCTCTTTCATTATGTTTAGTTGCCTTCTTACACTCTTTGTTTCATTAGTTTCAGGTTATTTGTATTTTATATGAAGCTTTCCCTTTTTTTAATTAAAAAATATCGTATTTCAAAGAAAATATTGCACGGTTCATTGGGGATTTATGATTAGTCATTTTGATTTAGTAGCTGGAAAATTATTTTGGAAAATTATTTTAATGAACGTCACCCATTAGGTAATGTACACATTTAATTAAAATCAGCTACATATAAATAATAACTTATTCGATTAGTAAGAGTTGTTTACATAAAGCTTAATAAGATTAATTGTCTAAAGATATTATTTGCTCATTCTTTAAGTTGTTTATTTAGATCTTATTCACTCAACAAATCTAAATGAAAGTATTATGACTCAACTATAGTGTCCTTCAAAATATTACAGTTACTTCTCTTTTTCAAACTATTGACGCTTATCTTTTCCAAACTGCTAACACTTCTAAACACGGAGTCAGAAAATTAAGATTAAGGGAGGCTCGACTTCTCTTTTAGAATGGTAAAAATAAAGAATACTACTATACTACTATGTATGTTATAAGTGAAAGGGTCTCACATATTTTAGATGATTGTACCAATAAACATAAACATTATATATTATGTTAATGAATAAAAAATCATATAGATTACAATTAAAATATTGGGCTCATGGATTATATTTTCAACATAGAAATACAGAGTAAGAAATAAAATTAAAGTAACAATCTATCATCATATTTTTCAATAAAAAAAGTAAATGAAAAGGAAATTTAACATTAAGTTGTAGCTTGGCTGGTAGTGGTCAGGCTCTCTTAGCGAGAGGTCAGGAGTTCGACTTCGCTAGGCTACAACATTGCACTCAATGGTATCCCTGACCTGAATTATCCACCCAGGTCACCTTTCTCTTAGTGCGGGGGCAGCGGAGAGGGGGGTTTTACCGGTCATGCTCTCGGATTAGTCCGAGTTTCTTCCAGAGCAGTACTAGGGAGCGGCTTATGCAACTACGGGAGATGAACGCGTGAGTAGTTAAGTCCCCTGGATGATCCCAAACTGATGTTCAAAAAAAAAGAAAAGGAAATTTAACCAATCCCCTTTCTTTTTCTTCAACGCTTTCTTTCTCTTTCCATAAATTTTTGCATAAAAAAATGACTTCATTATTATATCCTATCAAACTATTGTAAAAACTGGTTCAAGGCGCTCAAAAGACAAAGTTCGGCGTGTTCATCAAGGATATTTGACTCCTTGTTTATCGGTTTCTTGTCTTGTTTTATTTTTTGTATTAGCAATCTGTGTACTTGGTTTCTTTTAGTTTTTAGTTATTGTCTCAATTTAGGTAGGTAGGCTCGTTATTGATAATTCGCTTGGTAGCCGCGGCCTCATCGGGATCCTCTTTTGTACCTCTTGTTGAATTCGTTTTCTTTTCGAAAACGTTTTCCGTTTTATATAATGTTCTCGTTATTTCGCCCAAAAACAAAAAAAAAACAAAAAAAAAAACTTGCACCAAAATCACTAAATAACAATGACTTAAGTTGGGCTATTGGAGGAGGTTGAGCACCACTCACTCCCCCTTTTCTCCGCTATTGAACACTTCTCTTTTCAAATTTTTAAACATTTGTACAATATATGTTTTTAAGGATCAGGAACAATTATTATTTACAGGTGAAGAAAGTCGGTGTCAGTCTCTTGCTATGATCATTACATGTTCTTTCTTTTACCCGAGGCAACCACAAATTCAAAATAACACAAAGTTTGACACTAGTTGCAATATGCATCTTCGAACACTAGCTGCAGACACAAGAGGCAGTCTACATTATGTATCGGTATCCCTGACTCGTGTCGATTTGAGTCTGTGCTCATGCGTCGGACTGAGCATATATCAATGATTTTTTGGCTGTGTACATACAATGCCAACTTTTGAACGTTAACCTGCTGCATCTTTCATTTTTAGGAGAATCAAGATATGCGAGCGTACAAGACGATACAGCATAAGAAACTAGATTTATTCATTTACATATAATTAACAAATCAATTATGAGTATTTATACAAAGCTTTTGAATAGATAACATCTACTGTATTATTTTGTAGGGTTATACAAGCCGACCCATTTTGACACATACCATAAAAACCCAACAACGCCCCCCTACAAAAAAGTTTCCACTGCATGTGTCTTCTACTTATGCTGGATAACAGATTTACAGATATTTCCATTAGCCACTTCCATCGATATTTCCGTTAGATGAAAGGTGAGCTTGATATTGCTGCAAAAATAAAACAAAGTACGAGTCAGCACAATCCAAGCCTTACAAGTTAGATCATAAACGTGTTATGCTGGTTTTTAACTCAACTTAATTCAATTCAAATTGGTTTCTAACTGAGCAATCGTAGTAGGCTTACATTGGTTTTAAATTCACTCTAAGACATTATCTAAAATAAAATATATCAAAAAGCCAAACAACATAGAAATATAAACAGCTATGAAAATTAGTCCATCTCGTATCCATTTAACATGCAGTTTTCTTCTTATAATAGGGGCAGCCAGGCACAACTTTGATTCTAAGAACGTACTACCGAAACTCAAAAGAAACAATAAGCGTTCTAGCAACAAATGTGTACCTGTAGATTGATTGGCAACCATGTAAATACAGTTGATTGATGTTTTAATTTCAAATATCAGCTGGATTGGGTACTCTTCTTGTTGTGGTATTGTGTTAATTTGTGATTACTGATTCTAACAATATAAGTCTTTAAAGGATGTTGCAGTAGGTGATATATTCACGATGAAGCCATTGAGGTAATATCAATTTAAGTAACTTACAGCATGATATGCATATGGTGATTTCCCCTGACGCTCAAAATGCTTAGCCATTATGGACCATTCAATTGGTCCCCAATCTTCCACTTCAAAGCAATTTCCAAGTGCAGATTTGTATAACTAACCACAAAACCCCAAGTCTCAGTCCTTTATATAGAAGTCGAAATAATAAACATTTAACCTTTTCCGAAAAAAACAAAAAAAAAAAAAAACACCTTAGCCGTATCAGTCAATAGCTCACTCCCTGCCGGATATGATGCATAGAACTGATCCCCTCTTGAAAAACCAGCTCTCGTCCTTCAAGTATTAATTTAATTTACATGAGACAGCCCGTTAATTCGAAAGTTAAAATGCAATTGACTTTATGCAAATTTATACTAATACATTAGGTGTCTTTTGTCGTAAGTGTGTAACTAATCAGCATGAAAAGATATTAGTTTGGAAACAAACTTGATGTTGTATGTACAGTCAATGAAATTTGTACGTACGTATTGGAGTTGTATGCGTGGCTAATGAGAGCCGAAAAAGAAAAGAATATTGTTTTGCCAACTGCTCGTCTGAACTTCTGAATCTTTAAAATTTCATTCCAACCATCATAAAGTCTACTCATCTTTAGTAGTAATTGATCATAAAAAGAAGATACAGCACTAAATAACCACCTGTAAAATCAATTAAGGTGTTTCATGGAACAACTGGTGTACAGTATAGATACAGATGATACATTTTTTCACAGCATGAACTAATATTCAAATAAAAGAATTCCTGATATATACATTAACCTAATTATGATGGTCTCACTTGAAATTAAGATGATTAGGGTTTACATCTAACTAAACTAAAATTAAACTAAGCTAAACATGAATTATAAACATATTCAAGGGAACTATAAGATAAATATGACAAATTTACCAGCGACTAAGGATTGTGGTGTTCTCCGGTGAGTAGGTTGACGGGAGTGTTCGCCGGAGATCGAACTCCGGAGGCGTTGCTTCTCCGGTGAAATGACGGTGTTTACGCTATTATATCAAAGTTTGTCAATTTCTGAAAATGGCCACAAAACTTTTAGTAAAGTTATTAGTTTGGGATCACAGCTTTTATAGTTTTAAAATGTGCCACAACAGGTACGTACTTTATAATTCAAGGAAGTATTTCGTCAAGAAATTTTTTTTTTTTTTTCCCGAAAAACACGATAACTATATAACCAGAAACTTTAATCGTAAAATAGAAAAACCGAAACAAATGATACAATCAAATAAACACCGGAAGGCTCGAAACTGTTGGTTTATTTTGGCTACTAGAAGATATGTTTATCCCACATTGGTGGGAGGAAGATGTCAGGGGTGAGTGACTTGGTTATATAAGAGGGGCTAAGTCTTCATTCCAAATTGCACCAATCTGAAATGTCCCGTTCTTATTGATTAAAAACGTTCCATATTAATTGATTTCGTTGCGAGGTTTTGACCTCTATATGAGACGTTTTTCAAAGACTGCATTCATTTTTAAAACAAACCATAACCTTTATTTCATAGATAAAGGTTTTAAAAAGCTTTACGTAGATTATCAAATAATGATAATCTAAAATATCCTGTTTACACACGACCATTACATAATGGTTTACAATACAAATATGTTACAACAAAATAAGTTTCTTGAATGCAGTTTTTACACAATATCATACAAGCATGGACTCCAAATCTTGTCCTTATTTAAGTATGCGACAGCAGAAGCTCTTAATAATCACCTGAGAATAAACATGCTTAAAACGTCAACAAAAATGTTGGTGAGTTATAGGTTTAACCTATATATATCAAATCATAATAATAGACCACAAGATTTCATATTTCAATACACATCCCATACATAGAGATAAAAATCATTCATATGGTGAACACCTAGTAACCGACATTAACAAGATGCATATATAAGAATATCCCCATCATTCCGGGACACCCTTCGGATATGATATAAATTTCGAAGTACTAAAGCATCCGGTACTTTGGATGGGGTTTGTTAGGCCAAATAGATCTATCTTTAGGATTCGCGTCAATTAGGGTGTCTGTTCCCTAATTCTTAGATTACCAGACTTAATAAAAAGGGGCATATTCGATTTCGATAATTCAACCATAGAATGTAGTTTCACGTACTTGTGTCTATTTTGTAAATCATTTATAAAACCTGCATGTATTCTCATCCCAAAAATATTAGATTTTAAAAGTGGGACTATAACTCACTTTCACAGATTTTTACTTCGTCGGGAAGTAAGACTTGACCACTGGTTGATTCACGAACCTATAACAATATATACATATATATCAAAGTATGTTCAAAATATATTTACAACACTTTTAATATATTTTGATGTTTTAAGTTTATTAAGTCAGCTGTCCTCGTTAGTAACCTACAACTAGTTGTCCACAGTTAGATGTACAGAAATAAATCGATAAATATTATCTTGAATCAATCCACGACCCAGTGTATACGTATCTCAGTATTGATCACAACTCAAACTATATATATTTTGGAATCAACCTCAACCCTGTATAGCTAACTCCAACATTCACATATAGAGTGTCTATGGTTGTTCCGAAATATATATAGATGTGTCGACATGATAGGTCGAAACATTGTATACGTGTCTATGGTATCTCAAGATTACATAATATACAATACAAGTTGATTAAGTTATGGTTGGAATAGATTTGTTACCAATTTTCACGTAGCTAAAATGAGAAAAATTATCCAATCTTGTTTTACCCATAACTTCTTCATTTTAAATCCGTTTTGAGTGAATCAAATTGCTATGGTTTCATATTGAACTCTATTTTATGAATCTAAACAGAAAAAGTATAGGTTTATAGTCGGAAAAATAAGTTACAAGTCGTTTTTGTAAAGGTAGTCATTTCAGTCGAAAGAACGACGTCTAGATGACCATTTTAGAAAACATACTTCCACTTTGAGTTTAACCATAATTTTTGGATATAGTTTCATGTTCATAATAAAAATCATTTTCTCAGAATAACAACTTTTAAATCAAAGTTTATTATAGTTTTTAATTAACTAACCCAAAACAGCCCGCGGTGTTACTACGACGGCGTAAATCCGGTTTTACGGTGTTTTTCGTGTTTCCAGGTTTTAAATCATTAAGTTAGCATATCATATAGATATAGAACATGTGTTTAGTTAATTTTAAAAGTTAAGTTAGAAGGATTAACTTTTGTTTGCGAACAAGTTTAGAATTAACTAAACTATGTTCTAGTGATTACGAGTTTAAACCTTCGAATAAGATAGTTTTATATATATGAATCGAATGATGTTATGAACATCATTACTACCTCAAGTTTAGTAGGTAAACCTACTGAAAGTGACAAGAAATGATCTAGCTTCAAAGGATCTTGATGGCTTGAAAGTTCTTGAAGTAGGATCATGACACAAAAACAAGTTCAAGTAAGATTTTTACTCGAATTAAGATAGTTTATAGTTATAGAAATTGAATCAAAGTTTGAATATGAATATTACCTTGAATAAGAAAGATAACCTACTGTATATAACAAAGGTTTCTTGATCTTAGATGATTACTTGGAATGGATTAGAAAGCTTGGAAGTAAATTAGCAAACTTGAAGGGATTTTTGAAGTGTTCTTGAAGTGTTCTTCCTATGATGATTATAGCTTGATTCTTGAAGTGATTTTTGATGAAGATGATGATTAACTACTGGAAAAATACGTTCATAATAGTGTGTGTGTGTGTTGAGAGAGAATTAGAAAGAGAATTGGAAGTGAAATGGAGTGAATGATGAGTGGTAATTGGTGAGTGGTGAGTGGGGTTAAAAGGAGTTCTGTTAGTTGACTAGCTCATGGTAGAAGTTAAAATTGATTAGTCATACATGACATAATCAAGAGTGGAATCCCATGCTAGTTCCTATTGGTATATACCTATAGTAAGTACGTTTTGAAGCTGTGTATAATACGGGTAAGAATACGACTAGAATTCTTGATGAAAGAAAAGAATGGGAAAGTAACTGTAACCATTTTCGTTAAGTATGAGTGTTTTGATATATGTCTTGAAGTCTTCCAAAAGTATTTTAATACATCTAAATACACTACATGTATATACATTGAGTCGTTAAGTCATCGTTAGTCGTTACATGTAAGTGTTGTTTTGAAACCTTTAAGTTAACGATCTCAATTAATGTTGTTAACCCATTGTTTATTATATCTAATGAGATGTTAAATTATTATATTATCATGATATTATGATATATTAATATATCTTAATATGATATATATACATTTAAATGTCGTTACAACGATAATCGTTACATATATGTCTCGTTTCGAAATCCTTAAGTTAGTAGTCTTGTTTATATGTATATAACTCATTGTTAATATACTTATGGAGATACTTACTTATCATAATCTCATGTTAACCATATGTATATCCATATATATATCGTCATGTCGTTTTTACAAGTTTTAACGTTCGTGAATCGCCGGTCAACTTGGGTGGTCAATTGTCTATATGAAACATATTTCAATTAATCAAGTCTTAACAAGTTTGATTGCTTAACATGTTGGAAACATTTAATCATGTAAATATCAATCTCAATTAATATATATAAACATGGAAAAGTTCGGGTCACTACACAATCAATACACTTTAAGTATTTGATTATTTCTTTCTTTCTTACCCTTGTTTGAGAGTTGTATTAGTTAAATATTTTGGAGAGTGTAGTTGGCTTAAGAGAGTCGTCTATATCATTGTAACAATTTGTGATATAGTGTATTTTCTCTCTTTGGGGGCCGGTGGTTTTTCTCCTGTTTTGGAGTTTCCACGTTAAATCTTGTGTTGTGTATTGTTCTTATTTCTTTACTATTATTGTTGGGCTGGGTGGTGGGAATTAGTGAGACCGTAATTTTCCAACAACTGGTATCAGAGCGTCAGGTTTGACGGGGGTCTCGGTTATAGGAGTCGGAGTATGCTCTGTGGTTGCCACGGGAGTGGATCGTCCACATCAGAAACGAGTTCTATTGATCGTATAGGGTATCTGGTTAGACAATATTTTTTCTGATTCGTAGTAATAGTTGGATTTGTTAGTGGCCTAGTTGTGGATTTCCGATTTAAAGGGTCCTGGCTACCTGCTACATCTTTTGGCTATTCGAAACGTGAGCAAAATCAGAGAAAGTGTTGTTTATAGGATACGGATACGATGTCGAAGTTCAGTCCAATGAGGTTTGATGTTGAGAAATTTGATGGGATGATCAATTTTGGCTTATGGCAGGTTCAAGTCAAGGATGTGTTGATTCAGTCCGGGTTACACAAGGCATTGAAAGGTAAACCCACCTTTGTTCCCGGCAGTGATTCTAGCAGTAAGTTCGATGAAGAAGAATGGGATGATATGGATTTGAGGGCAGCAAGTGCGATTCGTTTGTGTCTTGCAAAGAACGTGCTTGCAAATGTGCACGGGTTATCAACGGCAAAGGAGCTTTGGGTTAAACTAGAGCAGTTGTACCAGGGCAAGGGCATCTCAAATCGGTTGTGTCTTAAAGAACAATTTCATACTCTGCGTATGGATGGGGGTTCAAAGATTTCAGATCATCTAAGTATTCTTAACGGTATTGTTTCAGAACTGGAGGCTATTGGAGTTAAAACGGATGATGAAGATAAAGCTTTGAGGTTGATATTATCTTTATCATCGTCTTATGAACACATGAAACCTATTTTGATGTATGGGAAGAAAACTCTGAAGTTTGAAGACGTTACTAGCAAGCTCCTATCCGAGGAGAAAAGACTGGAAGGTAACGGGGTCTCGTCATCAGGAGATACGATAGTGTTGTGTTCGGATAGGCAGAAGAGAAACTCTAGAAAGAATCTGACATGCTGGAAGTGCGGGAAGACTGGGCATGTAAGGGTTAATTGTCCAGGTGGAGCTAATCCGGCAAATGGCTCCAAAGACGCTAACATTGTCTCCGTTGTTACGGAGAGTGACGAATTCCTCTGAAGTCACGTCATCCTCATGGTGTGTCCGCGCCACCGTGGAAAGGGATGTTCGTTAGCGGTTCCACAATTACACATGGGCATTGGTTTGGCATTTATGCAGGTTGTGTGGTGGAAACTGATGTTGTAGCTGATGGGACTTTCGGAGAAGCCAAACAGGGAAGTTGCACCATAAAGTTTCAGCTGGTTGTTCAACAACATGTGCCGAGGTGAAATGCTTGGAATGTGATATTCTAAGTGCTATACTCTTAATGGTGGAGTATGATAATTCTTGTTAAGAGTTATGCTTGTCTGTGATGACAATGATTGTCGGTTTAGACAATGTTCGATGAAGATGCAAGTTTTGTCTCTTGGGAGATAATGTCAACGGCATAAAGATGAGGATCTTGAAGTTGTCGTCGAGGAAGCGTCTACATCGGTTATCCTAGCAATGTGGAAGCATGGTTATCTTCTTCTATCCAAAAGGTGGAGATTTGTTGGTTTATTTTGGCTAGTAGAAGATATGTTTATCCCACATTGGTGGGAGGAAGATGTCAGGGGTGAGTGACTTGGTTATATAAGAGGGGCTAAGTCTTCATTCTAAATTGCACCAATCAATACACTTTAAGTATTTGATTATTTCTTTCTTTCTTTCTTACCCTTGTTTGAGAGTTGTATTAGTTAAATATTTTGGAGAGTGTAGTTGGCTTAAGAGAGTCGTCTATATCATTGTAACAATTTGTGATATAGTGTATTTTCTCTCTTTGGGGGCCGGTGGTTTTTCTCCTGTTTTGGAGTTTCCACGTTAAATCTTGTGTTGTGTATTGTTCTTATTTCTTTACTATTATTGTTGGGCTGGGTGGTGGGAATTAGTGAGACCGTAATTTTCCAACAGAAACTAGAAAACTACTTTAACTAAATCAAATCAAAAGCTATCTAAAAATCGAGCCTAACCGGGCACAAAGCTGAAGCCAAAAACCAACGCTAAAACTACCGCAGCCAAGGATGCCTAACCTAGAATTACCCCAACAAAACAAGCTAACAAACATGACCAAGACTGAACAAGAACCACCACAATAAGACAAAACTAGTTAGCAAACATAATATGCCGAATACAACAAAGCCAACAATATTAAAGCACACCAATCATCACGTCCGTGGACGCTTGTTACCACTTTTAGAACCCGGCTCAACCAACTTTCCATTGACTGAAGCGCGGTGAACCAACTTCGAGAATCTAGAATCAAAGGAATATGAGCCGCGAGGGAAGAGACCTTACTCCTCCAATCTTTAAAAAAAAAAACCTCGGTCCTTATTGTCGAACTCAAGGTCGTCTTCTTGGTCACGCAACGAAAAATCACCATCTTAAAACGCCGCCTTCTTCTTATAATTTATCTTAGATTTTAAATCTTTTAACACCTAGAAACAAAAGACACAACCGAGCCATTTCCCAATCTCCAGCGCAATCTAGGACATCAGCAAAGGGGCACACAACCAGAATCACACCCCGGACCATCATTCAAATCCGTTGGAAAAAATTTCTTACCATCACCACTCAAATCGCAATCCACAACAACACCCTCTTCCTAAACAGCTACATCTACGTCTAGTAAGTGATATTGATGATAAATAAATACATAAAATAAGTTAACTAAATACTAAATGGAATCTTTTATATTTTTGAAATAAATAATTACAACATGATTCATCATTACCAAATTTGAGATGTAATCGCTTTAACTTGTTTGAAAGTTCTTAAAAGATACTAAACTCTGATAACAACCTAACATTGAGGCGGAGTGGTGTGAGTTGTGAAAATTTGTATTTTTATTGATAAGTTGTAGCTTATTCGATCAGTTATCAACATATGTTAAATAACTTCGTTTACGTATACTTAACATATCACATTCACATCAAAGCAATGAATGAATGAATGAAAAACAAATATCGCTGCTAATGTGTCCAAGACTAACCAAGCATAATACCGCCATGTCATGTCATGACTTCTATACTTGCAAAAACAACGGTTGAGATAGTATATATGACCCTACTTAATCCAGACCACATGTCCACATCCATCGATGTTCTGTTTCATAAATAGAATTTTTGCTCATTAACAATTTGCATTAATACTAAATCAATTTATGAGTTGTTTATACTCATACTTAACAATCAGAACAAAATACAATCACAAGGATGCATGTCTGTGCACATCTCTTCTGTGTTTCGTCTCTGTTATAAAGCTGACGTCATTTATGCTTAATTTGTAGCCCTTTCAAGAAAAAGAACAAATTAAAAAATTTGAGAAGAAGATACATATTCAAGCAAGCAAACATTCTTTATTCATTAGATGTTAGTCCATGCATCATAGATACATGTATAACACCCTCAAAACCCAATAGTTGTAACAAAAAAAAAAAAAAAAAAAAAAAAAAAAAAAAAAAAAAAAAAAAAAAAAAACATACAGAATACAAAAGTGAAACATATCCACCAACAGAGATGGAGCAATTACAACTTCTCGCCTACGTTGTAAAGCACACGTCTCTTAGGCTTAAAGAGATACCTAGAATCATACATGGAGCGAAACATATCCATCAATAGAGGATATTGCAGTGACCCATATACAACAACAGGTGTAGCAGCAAATATACTTATAATGATTGGTAGCCATTTGTACGTGTTACGATACAGAACAAAGAAGCTGGCTGCAAAAGTGACCATCATGGCTACTACAGAGATAAATAGTGTTAGTATACCTATCATCAACTTTTTGGGCAACGAGTACAAGAAATCGCGTTGACCATATGGAGTTGTGGTGATAGATAAGAACACAAGAAGTGAAGTTGAGGAAGAAAATAAGGAAAGCGCGTCTGCTATTATGAAAATTATGAAACTTGGTTCACGCGTTAAAATGGGAATACCGGTGTCTTGGTTAAAACCACCTGGAACTGTCAAAGCTGCAGCGAATGCAATGGTTATTATAAGTGCACTAACCACCATGCAGTCTCTCGTCCACTTTAATCCTTTGGATACTAACTCTTTGTTATTCTCAGAGAATAACTGATATGGTGTTTGACCATCTTTGTTCTTTCGGATCCTCAACTGTGGTGCTATCATCTTTTCTACTTCCTGCCACATTAAAGTTATATGTAAAGATAACCTATCATCAAGTTTATATTATCAATTTCGATTATGAAAACAGTATACTTCATCATTACAAGTAATATTAATGCTTAATATGTCTAACAATATGAACCTAAATTCCTTCCAAACCATATTGTTTTTAACAAATAGATTCAACCTATTTTCCTTCCTTTTTATTTATTAGATAATAGATGATATATGTTGGAGATAATCGGTCAAAAGGTGCAAATCATAGTCCCAAATCGGAAGTTGAAAGAAACAAATGTATGCTTATAAGCTTAGGAGAACCTCCCTCTATCACCAATTAGTTATAGAGTACTATGGAACTCAATGTGCTTATATGTTAGACATGTGGTTTGCTAAAAGCGGTCCTTACAAGTAGTATCAGAGCTATGATGGTTGAAGCCCAGATGTGGATGGCTTTGTATCTAAGTAGAGGCGGAACAAAGTGTATCACAAAGAGGGTATCCGCACTACCTGGATTTAACGGGAAAAAAAATGTTGCACTAATTTTTTTTTTTACCAAAAAAAGAGTTTTTTTTTTTTTTTTTTTGTTTACCCCTACTGACAATTAAAAATTTATTAAATTTTTACACTCGCCCCATCTGTATCCGGATTTAAGTTGCGCCACTGCATCTAAGCAACACATCAACAAGAAAGCAGTAGCAAGCAAGTAGCATGTCGCTAAAACGATTAAGGGGGTGATTAACAATCGTTTAATAGGTGCAAAACATAGTACCACATCCGAAGTTAAAAGAAACAAATGTATTCTTATAAGCCTAGGGGAACCTCCCACTATCACCAATTGGTTATAGAGTACTAAGGAACTCGATGGCTTATATGTTAGACATGTTGGCTAAAAGCGGGAGTTACAAATAAAATTGTAGTCCATGTGATTTTCTTTCTTTCGTCTTTATTAAATAAAAAAACAAGTTATATACGTATATTTTAGCATGTTCCAACAATTGGTATCAAAGCATAGGGTTCGATTAGAATGAAAGAAAGCAGTGGCAGTTTACTGATCTATGATGAGTAAAACTTGGAGAAAATAACAGCAGTTTATAGTATAAAATAGCATTAAGAAGCAGCAGTAAGTAGAAAGGATGATTGATTTGATCATCAAAAATGTAGCAGAAAAACAGCAGATTTGCAGAAGAAAACAACAATTAGACGACAACAGATTTGCAGAAGAAAACAACAATTAGACGACGGCGGCGGCGGCGGCGACGACGACGACAACAACAAAAATTAGAGTAGGAAACAGTAGCAAACACTAGCAGAAAGCAGCATGAAGAAGCAGTGAACTGCAGAAAGAAGCACTAAACTGCAACAGGAAATGACAGCAAACAGAAGCAACAAGAATGAAGTAGCAGGCTTATCAGCAAGAAAAAAGTCGGCAAGATGCAAAAAAGAAAGAAAGTTGACATTATTAAGATTATGGAGGGAATGTTGGATAAACTTGATGATAGTCTTTTGATTTAATAAAGTATTTAATTAAATATATAGTTTTAGCAGATTGTTTTTTTTTTTTAACGCTGTTTTTTTTCCGGCATAAGTAGATCATTTATTTCAACGACCCTCATCATTTGCACGTAACACACACGTTCGGGCGGAAACCCGATCCTGATCGACGGTACCTGGGAACATATCCATTCGGGCAGTGGTCCGGGTAGAGGTCCGTGAACGAATCCGGTAAAACCTGCCTATAGGGTCAATATATACCACCATTATTGGTGTTCAATTGGTTTAAAGAAAATCATGTCATCTCTAAGGATCGAACCCATGACCTCTCCTTATCCCATGACACAAAGTACATGGGAGAACCGTTGGGCTATGCTGACCGTAATTTAAGGAGATTGGGTTTGGTAAGTGGAGCATGTGACATGTACGTGCAGTTTAAGGTTTTGCATAGCCTCGACTGTCTTCTCATGACTTTATGAGAGAAGATGCCAACTAGATCAGAGAAAGTGTTATTGTTGGGTTCCGACTAATAGTGTTGAAGACCGTGTATCGAAAGTCTACTAGCTCAACGTGGTTGGAGTGGGCGTGTCCCAATTGTAATTGGTAGTATTTAGGTGGTTCGACGAATGGTTGGAATCGATGATTTAAGGGTTTAATAATCTGGGTTGCTCAAAATCTTCATGTGAGAGATTGTTGAAGTATGAAGAGTTTGATCAAAAAGAAGATAATTCAAATGCTGAAGAGGCTCCCATATCGGGAGGCATCTTCCGTTTAGGGAGAAACTCTCCCATATTGGTCAGAGATCGAGATCGCTCCCGTATAGGGAGAAACTCTCCCGTATTGGGAGAATGAGGCGGTGTTCGGCAATTGCAGAACTTGTGTTTGAATTGGTTTCCTTTTGTACATTCTTCTATATATTGTAACCCTAATCTTAACTCAAATCAATCACTCCGAATGGATATAAACACTTAACCTGCTCGTGTAGTTTCAATTTCTCGCATTTTCTTTGTTTGTTGATTGTGGGATTGTGGTTTTATGAAATCACTTTCGTTGTTCGGGTCTAAAATTCCTAAATCCACATCACGGGAGCTATAAAACCCAGAAATCGAAGAATGGCCAACGCCAAAACCTGTCGCAGAAACACCAACAGGTTCATCTGAATTCTGTAAAATTTTAGAAAAGGAAATATGAGGTTTAGGTAACATGATGGTTGGAAAGGTTGAAGATGAAATAGGGTGTGGTGGATTACAGTGGGTTGATGTTTGAAAGAGGGGGGGGGGGGGAGGGGGGGGGGGGGGTGTTTGAATTTTGGAAGTTAGAAAGAGATGAATGTGGGTTTTCCATTCCCTCCGTCCCAAATCTATTGTCTCCAGTCAAAAAACAAACAGTTTTAGAAAATTCCACTAACTTCATTCTCCACCACTAATATATATTCTCTCTCCAGAATAACCTCTTTTAATTGGTTGAAAAAGAATCTGGACAATTAATTTGGGACATCCCAAAATGGAATAATGGACAATAGATTTGGGACGGAGGGAGTACTATATATGTACTTACTTAAGAACAATAAAAGAATTTAAATTAATTATCCTATCTATTTTTTAGAGTTAACAATCAAATTGGGCTAATCAAAAATAAAATAATAGACAATACAACAGATGCAGATGAGTGAAGTACTTTATAAGTGAAGTTTGTGGTGAAAAATGAACCTTGAACCATAGTAATTCTCGTTGCATGAGTAGAGATGCTTCTGAGACAGTCAGAAATTGCGTGTCCTTTGAGGTATTCCCAACTAAATGAAGGATACTGTTTTCCATTTCATCCGTCACGTTAGCCATAATTATATCTTTCTTTGCGCCAATCTCATACAATAAATTGTAGATACCTATGTGACGGTGCATAACAGCTATGTGAAATATACTTTGGTTGTCATCATTTGTCGCCCACACTAAATAAGGAAACGTTTTAAGGAGCTCAATTACAAATCTAGTGTTTCCCTCTTCTGCTGCAAGAACTATTAGTTGACTAGTAGTTTTCCTCTTCACTTGATCTGGACTTTCTACTTGATATGGAATTTCTACATTGGTGTAAGGAATTGGATAAATGGAGAGAATTTCATCAGGCGTATTGTACCCAGGAAAGGATTTCACAATGATTTTGAGTAACTTTAAGGCATAATTATCCATATCAGGATATCCTTTCCTCAAATGAAAGAATGCTAAAACTGAAAACAAAGAAGAAAAATCAAATGAGAAACCAATTGTGCATAAAAAATTGTATTTAATTATTATAACGAATAGTGAAATAGTGATGGTTACATGATTGGGTGATTCGCCAAATGGAACCTATTTCTGTTCTACTAAATGCATCAGGCCTTCGAGCCAATATTTCTAACGAAGCCGTCCATGTGTTGATACTTTCAGAGATTTTCAGGTTTCCCGTCAAAACTACTTTTAATGCAACGTCTATTTAAGAGCAATTGATAATCACATAGAATCAATCAATCAATAGTAACATTAATAAGAGCTACAAATAAAAAAAAACTATTGAGAATATTAATGTTAATAATAATTTAGTAGCATAGAAGTAGATAAATAGTAAGAAGATGTACAATATAAGGGCTAATTTAAATATTTAAATATAATATATAATATAAATATAAATATAAATATATAATAATATTATAATAATAATATTAATAATAATATATTAATATTAATTTATAATAATATAATAATGTATATACGGAGTAATATATATATATATATATATATATATATATATATATATATATATATATATATATATATATATATATATATATATATATATATTTATACTGGTAGGATCAAGAGGGAAGTAACCAATCGGGGGGAAGCGGGGGGAAGCAAATGTTTTTTTTTTTTCGTTTTTTGAAAAAACTTTGTTCACGAACATTATAAATTGGATGAAAATATGAGCATTTAATAAAGACACATTGTGATAAATGTTTTTATTTTGGCGGGAAAACGCTCGAAGAAGTAATATATAACAATTATCGTGTTTTTCGAGCGTATGTTGAGGTTTTAGATATTAGGGTTTAGATATTAGGGTTTAGAAATTTAGGGTTTAAGGTTTAGATTTAGGGTTTAGATTTAAGATTTAGATTGAGTTTTTAACACGAACGGTTTAGAGTTTAGGGTTTAGGGTTTGGTGTTTTAGGTTTATGGAATAAACCCAAAACACCAAACCCTAAACCCTAAACTCTAAATCGGGCTAAATTTTACTTCACAAAACATGGAAAAAAAAAAAAAAAAAAATGTTAACATTCTTCACGAATAATATTATCTTGAATGTTATTTTTGTCGATCATTTTCCCGCCAAAATAATAACATTCATCACGAAGTGTCTTTTTTAAATGTTCATATTTTCATCCAATCTATAATGTTCGTGAACAAAGTTTTTTCAAAAAACGAAAAAAAAAAAAAAAAAAAATTTTGCTTCCCCCGCTTGGTTACTTCCCCATTGATCCTGCCTATATATATATATATATATAGTGAAAGAATCCTTAGAGAACTAAAGTACGTAGAGAACCCATAGAACTCATAGATTGAACTTCAATCTATGTGGAGATTGAGCTTCAATCTATGGAAAAAAAAAAAAAAAGTTTCTGCAAAAAAAAGAACAGTCAACCTGCACAGAAAAAAAAGTCAATCTCCAAAAAAAAACTGCAAAAAAAAAGTCTATCTGCACGCAGATTGACTCAATCTGCACAGAAAAAAGTCAATCTGCAAAAAAAAAAAAAAAAAAGTCAATCTGCACGCAGATTGTCTGCACAAAAAAAAAGTCAATCTGTACAGCAAAAAAAAGTCAATCTGCACGCAGATTGACTCAATCTGCACAGAAAAAAAGTCAATCTGCACAGAAAAAAAAAAGTCAATCTGCAAAAAAAAAAAAAAAAAAAAACTGCAAAAAAAAGTCAATCTGCACAGAAAAAAAAAGTCTGCAAAAGAAAAAAAAAATTGTCAATCTGCACGCAAGTCTGAAGGTTAGTCGATGGTTCTCTTGGTTCTCTACCATCTTTGGTTCTCCATATATATATATATATATATATATATATATATATATATATATATATATATATATATATATATATAGTATTATATAGTGATGATCAGTATCTAGTATTAGATATGAACAATATACACGTACCTAACATATCGCCATTAAGGCATTGAATGAAAAATGAACATCGTTGCCGGTCTTTCCAAGACCAACCAAGCATCTTCGCTTCAGGAATATTATAGAAATACCATGCCATGTCATGATTTCCATACCGAGTAGTAGCTCCTAATCCGTTCCATGTTGTAAGAGGAGATATATCCAACAGGGTTATATGCTTATTCAACATGACCTCTAACATTTTAACACTTCCTTTTACAACAACTACATTAAAGGCATAGTCGCTAGCATCATTTTCAATTTCCAAGTCCGTCATTTCCATCCTACTTACCAGATTCTCTGTGAAGTTTTCTGTTTCCGGGGTAGGTTCGGCTGATACTGCAATATGAAGTGGGGTATCGCCATATGCAGTGATAGAAAATCCTACCAACTCTGGGCGTTCGTCAAAGATGACCTTTGCAGCTTTCCAATTGCCAGTAATTGCTGCTTCGTGTAATGGAACACAAATCTCCATGTACTCTGCTGTACTTCCTTCAAAATAATCACAAAAACATACACGCATTAATTAGAATACATTTCTTTTTTTCGGGTTCGCAAACGAAACCTCTCTAGTGACAACCACATTGGGTCCCCAGTAAGGAGTAAAACACCTGGGTGACGAGCCCCCGACCTACGAGATCCGTAACCCGGTGAATTGCACACTCTAATGACAACCACATTGGGTCCCCACTAGGGATTAAAACACCTGGGTGACGAGCCCCCGACCTACGAGATCCGTAACCGGGTGAATTGCGCACATTGGCGCCCTCTAGTCAAGAGCCCAATTAATGCAATCTTGGGCATTATGATCAATGGGGAAGTAACCAATTAGGGGGAAACGAGGGGAAGCAATTCTTTTTTTCCCGTTTTTTGAAAAATCTTTGTTCACGAACATTATAGATTGGATGAAAATATGAACATTAAAAAAAACACTTTGTAAAAAATGTTTTTATTTTGGCGGGAAAACGCTCGAAGAAATAATATATAACAATTATCGTGTTTTTCGAGCGTATATTTTGAGGGTTTGGATATTAGGGTTTAGAAATTTAGGGTTTAGGGTTTAGATTTAGAATTTAGATTGAGTTTTTAACACGAACGGTTTAGAGTCTAGGGTTTTGGGTTTTGGGACTAAACCCAAAACACTAAACCCTAAACCGTAAACTCTAAATCGGCTAAATTTTGACAAAAAGTACTTCACAAAACATGGAGAAAAAAAACGTTTGAAGATTAACATTCATCACGATCAATATTATATTGAATATTATTTTTGTCGATCGTTTTCCCGCCTAAATAATAACATTTATTACGAAGTGTCTTTTTTAAATGTTCATATTTTCGTGTGATCTTGATGCTTGAAAAAAAAATTCGGAAAAAACCAAAATTTAAAAAAAAAAGAAAAAAATAGAGAGATTTAATCAGGGAGCACTTTTTGGGGGACGGGGAAGTATTTTTTTTTTCTGTTTTTCTTTAAAAATTTTTTCAGGCATTAAGATCGAACATTTAGAATGATGTTATTAAAGGTCTGCATAGAACTATAGATAAACTAGAGCGTGCCCGTAAAAAATTCAAGTTTGTTGGAAGAATTTACCATCTATTAGATCACGACAAGCTAGGCGATGTGACGATGAAGGCACTGTAGAGCCTGCACGTGACTGTGCGTTAGTACCTGCACCATCACTTTCGATCTCATTTTCCGAGTGACGCAAGTCATCATCTATTGAGTCTTTTTCAGATAAATCGGGAATGTCTAGAATGTTAATTTCATGTTCCTGGCTCAAGGTATTTAGTTCATCAACTGAATTGGGTTCTGATTCGGGCGTTGGACCTGGGGTACATGGATTGGGGCTCAAAGTATTAAGGTCGTCAGTTGAAATGGGTTTTGATTCGAGGGTTGGACCTGGGGCACTTGGAATGCTAATTTTATGCTCCGATTGGCTCAAGGTTATAAGTTCATCGGTTGAAATGGTTTCTGATAAGTGTGCTACAATGTTAATTTGTTGCTCTTGGCTCATAGTATTGAGCGCATGGGTTGCAGTGACCAACTCTGGACTTGTGAGATCCATCTCGTGCTACTTAATTATCTGCAAATTAATGACAACAGTGAATACAAATTACTCCACAAGTTAACTGGTGTATCGATCAGATAGTTCAAAAGGTTACAACTGGTCGATTACTAACCAAGGATGTTGTTAATAAAATTTGTAAGGAATTTTATTTATACAGATCTAGAATTCGATTGACCAAAAATAAATTATTGTTACATCATAATTAATTTTCAGAACGATGAAAATAAATTAACGCACCAACTACCTTAGTTTTTTATTATTAAGAATACTACCTTAGTTTGATGTGGTCACGATTTAATTATTGTTAAATCATATCATATACTCCTTCCAACTCATATTAATAGTTCACAGACAAAAAATACACAATTTAAGAAAATACCATAAAAGTATTATACATACTGTTTACTTTTCAGTTTTACCTTTACCTTTTCTTTCTCCTTTAATCCTATTTACATACATTAAGCGCGAGCTTAGGCTTCTTATTCTTTTCTATTTATAATGAAATATTGTATTATTAATATGGGAATGAGGAAGTATTATATTATTGTAAATTAAGTTAGGCCACTTGCAATGGTTCTCTTCTTTCACACTACTTTTACCCGCTACATCAGCGCCACATCAGCACAAATACTTTAACGTTTCTTTCACATTACTTTCACTAAACACTCACAATCATAAACTTCACCACCCCACTTTACCCATTTTTTATTATTATTTAAAACTTAATGTAACACCCCGTTTTCCTATTACATAGACTAAAGGTACGTATTTTACCTTGTAAACGTTTAATAATAACCGCGAACGATTGTGTATAGTTTAAATGTAGAAAATGTTGAAATTTGGGTGACCAGGCCTTCATCGCGTTGTGGGGCTTCTTGTCGCGTTTGGAAGTGTCGCGGAACGCGACATACTGCATTGAAACGCGACACATGCTGAAACTGGCCTTCTGTTAATGTATCGCGTTTAAAAATTGTTTGTCGCGTCTGGGTGTCGCGAAACGCGACAAATGTCGCTGTAATGACAATTTTAGTCATTTTAATGGAATCTTTTGGGGGTGTTTTGGTAAATTCACATGTGGACGGTTTGGAGAGCCTAAAAGCTTATTGGAGCTTATCTTATCCTCATTTATACACAAAAACACTCTCATCTTCAAGTTTAGAGAGAGAAAGAGTTTAAGAGAGAGAAAGCTTGGTTTGGGGAAGAAGATGAGTGAATCGGGTCAAGTCGCGAGAGTTAAAGTTGTTCACCTCGTTCACGGCTACATTTTGATAGTAGTGGTACGTTCTAACTCCGAGATTCATTATTTGATTTTGGATATTCAATTTAGGGTTTGAGCTTGATTTTGTTAGAAACCCTTTAATGGTTGTGAAATGGGTTTGTTGTGGTTAGTAGATGGGTTTTAACCCGTTATTGGTGGTTTAGGGTTTGATGACGATTTTGGTCATGGTTTGGGTTTAATCACTAGATTATAAGTGTGTTGATGATTTAGAGAAGTTCATAAGAACTTGTTTACTAGTCAAAATGGGTATTGGCTTAAATTGTTGTCAAATTGTGTTTTGGGTCAATATTTGATGAATCGAGTGTTTAAATGTTTGAATCTAGTGCTAATTAGTGTTTTGGAAAATTAATCACTAGCCGTTAGTGATTAAGGATATTTTTGGGACTTATGTCAAAATGGGTTGACTTAGATGGGTCAAAATTGGTAATGACACTAATTTGGATTAATTGGATGATAAGCACTTTTGTTAAGTGTTAAACGGCGTTTGATATGATTACTACCTAAGTAGTAATTTAGTGTTAAGACCTAGGTTGGGTTAAATGGCGTCAAGTATAATTTGGGTTAAATTGTACTTGTTTGAATGTGTCAGAATTACCACCCGTAGTGGTAATTGGTGAAGTCCACTTTAGGTGTCTAAATGGACGGATTGTGGAAGTAGGTACATGTAGTGACCCGTCCTAATCCATCCGGACGAAGTCCACATCGATTATAAACGATTCACAATAGTTGATTAGATTGCGAGGCACTTGATCTCTATATGATACATTTTACAAACATTGCATTCGTTTTAAAAGACAAATTTTTATTTACACCGAAAGTTGACGGCATGCATACTATTTCATAATATATCTAACTGTAATTGACTAAATAATAATTTTGATGAATTCAACGACCCGAATGCAACGTCTTTTGAAATATGTCATGAATGACTCCAAGTAATATCTCTAAAATGAGCAAATGCACAGCGGAAGATTTCTTTCGTACCTGAGAATAAACATGCTTTAAAGTGTCAACGAAAAGGTTGGTGAGTTCATTAGTTTATCATAAATAATCATTTCATAATTTTAATAGACCACAAGATTTCATATTTTCATTTCTCATAAACATACGTCCCATGCATAGAGACAAAAATATCATTCATATGGATTGAACACCTGGTAACCGACATTCACAATATGCATATAAGAATATCCCCATCATTCCGGGATCTTCCTTCGGACATGATATAAATTTCGAATTACTAAAGCATCCGGTACTTTGGATGGGGCTTGTTGGGCCCGATAGATCTTTCTTTAGGATTCGCGTCAATTAGGGTGTATGTTCCCTAATTCTTAGATTACCAGACTTAATAAAAAGGGGCATATTCGATTTCGATAATTCAACCATATAATGTAGTTTCACGTATTTGTGTCTATTTCGTAAAACATTTATAAAAATTGCGCATGTATTCTCAGCCCAAAAATATAAAGGGTAAAAAGGTAAATGAAACTCACCTAATGTATTTTATAGTAAAAATACATATGACTATATTGAACAATGCAGAGTTGGCCTCGGATTCACGAACCTATATCATTTGAATATATATATTAAAACATATACTCGTAATCGAATAAATCTATTTATTATTAATGATGTATTTGTTATATTAATAATTTATAAGTTTCATTATTTATTTATATTTTCATTTTATATATGTAGATATATTAATATAGTTAAGTTATGTAATTTAAATATATTTTTGTATATAAAATCTTTATTTTTATACCTACAACTTTAACAACGTTACTAAAACTTTCATTTTAGTATAATTAATTTAATAACAATATAGATAATACTGATAAAAACAATAGTGGTAGTTTTAATGATAGTAAAATAATAATGATAATAATGTTAACAATATTAGTTGTTATCATTATAATAATAATAAATGATAAATTTTATCCTAATACTTGTATTTGTAAAGATAATAATAATTATATTACCAATAATAATAATATTGATAATTATATTAATGATGATCTTAATAATAAAAATACTAGTAACAATAATATTAATGATATTAATAACAATAACAATAATAATAATAATAATAATTAGTATTAACAATAATAATAATAATTTTAATTATGAGGGATTTCAACCTTTGGAGAAAAGATCAAAAAGAACTGCCACCGCCGGGACTCGAACTCGCGACCTCACGCTCACCCGTTAACGCCTTTTCCCCGTCCCCTGTAACCTTTTTCTGAATTAACTTAGTATCTAAATCTTTTTAACTCAATATATTACGATCCCAACTGAAATATGATAGCCCAACAGAAAAACGAAATTGGGTCTCGGCCCAATCATCAAAATAAAAACTCACGGCCCGTATATCAATCCCATAACATAACCGGTCCACAATTAGGTTTAAAGAATAATACGGTTTAGGTTTTTGCAGTTTCCCTTTATGATCTAAAAGAATTCGGGAATAGGAACCGATTATCAATGGTAGATCGAAGGTTCATAGAGACCTTCGATGATGCTGGGTGACCGGAGTATGGCAGACTAGCATCAGTCACTTCTCTTCATCGTTATCAGATACATAGTATCATCATTCTTCATCGATCGATCATTTAGTTGGTCAATCAAATGATTCAAGTAAGTATTCGATTCATAAATTCTTCTCCTAATTTATTCATCCCTTTATATGTACACTGTATATATATATATATATATATATATTTTTATTTGAATCGAATGGAAACAGTAGTGAATGGGTTTTGAATAGCGAAAAAAGAAACAGGAAAACAGTTGCAGCTACAATGATATATCAATAATTACAGCAGTAGTTTTGATAGGTTTGGGTCGTGTGTTGGTGACGGTGTGTAGTGACCTGAACTTTTCCATGTTTATATATATTAATTGAGATTGATATTTACATGATTAAATGTTTCCAACATGTTAAGCAATCAAACTTGTTAAGACTTGATTAATTGAAATATGTTTCATATAGACAATTGACCACCCAAGTTGACCGGTGATTCACGAACGTTAAAACTTGTAAAAACTATACAATGACATATATATGGTTATATATATAGTTAACATGTTTTTATTATAAGTATGTATCTCATTAGGTATTTTAACAATGAGTTATATACATAAAAATGAGACTATTAATTTAAGAAACTCGAAAACGATATATATAACGATTATCATTATAACAACGTCTTACTAGGTACATATGAATCATATTAAGATATTGATACACTTGGTTAATTATTTTAAATGATAAGTAAATATATTATTAAGTGTATTAACAATGAAATACATATGTAAAAATAAGACTACTAACTTAATGATTTCGAAACGAGACATATATGTAACGATTATCGTTGTAACGACATTTAACTGTATATACATCATACTAAGATATATTATATATCATAATATCATGATAATATAATAATTTAACATCTCATTTGTTATAATAAACAATGGGTTAACAACATTCAACAAGATCGTTAACCTAAAGGTTTCAAAACAACATTTACATGTAACGACTAACGATGACTTAACGACTCAGTTAAAATGTATATACATGTAGTGTTTTAATATGTATTCATACACTTTTGAAAGACTTCAAGACACTTATCAAAATACTTCTACTTAACAAAAATGCTTACAATTACATCCTCGTTCAGTTTCAACAACAATTCTACTCGTATGCACCCGTATTCGTACTCGTACAATACACAGCTTTTAGATGTATGTACTATTGGTATATACACTCCAATGATCAGCTCTTAGCAGCCCATGTGAGTCACCTAACACATGTGGGAACCATCATTTGGCAACTAGCATGAAATATCTCATAAAATTACAAAAATATGAGTAATCATTCATGACTTATTTACATGAAAACAAAATTACATATCCTTTATATCTAATCCATACACCAACGACCAAAAACACCTACAAACACTTTCATTCTTCAATTTTCTTCATCTAATTGATCTCTCTCAAGTTCTATCTTCAAGTTCTAAGTGTTCTTCATATATTTTACAAGTTCTAGTTACATAAAATCAAGAATACTTTCAAGTTTGCTAGCTCACTTCCAATCTTGTAAGGTGATCATCCAACCTCAAGAAATCTTTGTTTCTTACAGTAGGTTATCATTCTAATACAAGGTAATAATCATATTCAAACTTTGGTTCAATTTCTATAACTATAACAATCTTATTTCAAGTGATGATCTTACTTGAACTTGTTTTCGTGTCATGATTCTGCTTCAAGAACTTCGAGCCATCCAAGGATCCGTTGAAGCTAGATCCATTTTTCTATTTTCCAGTAGGTTTATCCAAGGAACTTAAGGTAGTAATGATGTTCATAACATCATTCGATTCATACATATAAAGCTATCTTATTCGAAGGTTTAAACTTGTAATCACTAGAACATAGTTTAGTTAATTCTAAACTTGTTCGCAAACAAAAGTTAATCCTTCTAAATTGACTTTTAAAATCAACTAAACACATGTTATATATCTATATTATATGCTAACTTAATGATTTAAAACCTGGAAACACGAAAAACACCGTAAAACCGGATTTACGCCGTCGTAGTAACACCGCGGGCTGTTTTGGGTTAGTTAATTAAAAACTATGATAAACTTTGATTTAAAAGTTGTTATTTTGAGAAAATGATTTTTATTATGAACATGAAACTATATCCAAAAATTATGGTTAAACTCAAAGTGGAAGCATGTTTTCTAAAATGGTCATCTAGACGTCGTTCTTTCGACTGAAATGACTACCTTTACAAATACGACTTGTAACTTATTTTTACGACTATAAACCTATACTTTTTCTATTTAGATTCATAAAATAGAGTTCAATATGAAACCATAGCAATTTGATTCACTCAAAACGGATTTAAAATGAAGAAGTTATGGGTAAAACAAGATTGGATAATTTTTCTCATTTTAGCTACGTGAAAATTAGTAACAAATCTATTCCAACCATAACTTAATCAACTTGTATTGTATATTATGTAATCTTGAGATACCATAGACACGTATACAATGTTTCGACCTATCATGTCGACACATCTATATATATTTCGGAACAACCATAGACACTCTATATGTGAATGTTGGAGTTAGCTATACAGGGTTGAGGTTGATTCCAAAATATATATAGTTTGAGTTGTGATCAATACTGAGATACGTATACACTGGGTCGTGGATTGATTCAAGATAATATTTATCGAATTATTTCTGTACATCTAACTGTGGACAACTAGTTGTAGGTTACTAACGAGGACAGCTGACTTAATAAACTTAAAACATCAAAATATATTAAAAGCGTTGTAAATATATTTTGAACATACTTTGATATATATGTATATATTGTTATAGGTTCGTGAATCAACCAGTGGCCAAGTCTTACTTCCCGACAAAGTAAAAATCTGTGAAAGTGAGTTATAGTCCCACTTTTAAAATCTAATATTTTTGGGATGAGAATACATGCAGGTTTTATAAATGATTTACAAAATAGACACAAGTACGTGAAACTACATTCTATGGTTGAATTATCGAAATCGAATATGCCCCTTTTTATTAAGTCTGGTAATCTAAGAATTAGGGAACAGACACCCTAATTGACGCGAATCCTAAAGATAGATCTATTGGGTCTAACAAACCCCATCCAAAGTACCGGATGCTTTAGTACTTCGAAATTTATATCATATCCGAAGGGTGTCCCGGAATGATGGGGATATTCTTATATATGCATCTTGTTAATGTCGGTTACCAGGTGTTCACCATATGAATGATTTTTATCTCTATGTATGGGATGTGTATTGAAATATGAAATCTTGTGGTCTATTATTATGATTTGATATATATAGGTTAAACCTATAACTCACCAACATTTTTGTTGACGTTTTAAGCATGTTTATTCTCAGGAGATTATTAAGAGCTTCCGCTGTCGCATACTTAAATAAGGACGAGATTTGGAGTCCATGCTTGTATGATATTGTGTAAAAACTGCATTCAAGAAACTTATTTTATTGTAACATATTTGTATTGTAAACCATTATGTAATGGTCGTGTGTAAACAGAATATTTTAGATTATCATTATTTGATAATCTACGTAAAGCTTTTTAAACCTTTATTGATGAAATAAAGGTTATGGTTTGTTTTAAAATGAATGCAGTCTTTGAAAAACGTCTCATATAGAGGTCAAAACCTCGCAACGAAATCAATTAATATGGAACGTTTTTAATCAATAAGAACGGGACATTTCAGTTGGTATCCGAGCGTTGGTCTTAGAGAACCAGAATTTTGCATTAGTGTGTCTTATCGAGTTTGTTAGGATGCATTAGTGAGTCTGGACTTCGACCGTGTTTACTTGAAAAATGATTGCTTAACAAATTTTGTTGGAAACTATATATTTTTAACATGTGAATATTATGTGATATATTAATCTCTTAACGCGTTTGATATTATGTGATAGATGTCTACCTCTAGAACAAGTCCCATTGACTCACCTAATAATAATGAAGAGTCAAACGTAAATTGGAATGATTCGTGGGCTGATTCACAAGTTCCCGAAGAGGAACCGGAAGAAGAGTCGGAACCGGAAGAAGAATCGGAACCGGAAGAAGAATCGGAACCGGATGAAGAAATAGAACCGGTGGGGAAAATAATAAAACGGTTAAGTAAAAGAAAATCCTCAACCAACCGACCAAGGTTAATTATGGTCAATGGTGTTTCCGCCAAGGAAGCAAAATATTGGGAGGATTACCAATTCTCCGATGAATCGGATTCCGACGAGAATTCCGATGATGTTATAGAAATTACCCCAACTGAATTTAAAAAGGCAAAAGAAAATAATAAGGGAAAGGGCATAAAAATAGAGAAATCTAATTCCAACCCCGATGAACTTTATATGTATCGTCAACCCCCGAAGTCCTTAAGTTGTAACAATGACCCGGGAACCTCTAAACCACCAGGTTTTTCTAAACCAATGTGGAAAACGACGGCTCGTATTAGGGGAACATCATATATCCCTAGAAACTTGGCAAAACGAACCAAAACCGAAGAAGAAGAAACGAGCGAGTCGGAATAAGATAGTTGTATTCATGTGGTGTAATATATGTAATATAGTGTGCTTATGCTTTATGATATATGTAAAAATTGCTTGTATTAATAAGTATTTTTTTATGAATCTAACTCTTGTCTATTTTACAGTTTAAAAACACAAAATGGATAGACAACCCAATATTTTAAGAGACCTACCCGGAGACATGATTGATGAAATCTTGTCTAGAGTTGGTCAGAATTCCTCGGCACAACTGTTTAAGGCGAGATCAGTTTGTAAGACATTCGAAGAACGTTCCAAGAATGTCTTGGTTTATAAGAGACTTTCGTTTGAAAGATGGGGGATATCACATTGGGAAACCCATAAGTTACGATGTGTTTACTTTGACGCATATATTGCGGGGAACCCAAATGCTATTTTACGCAACGGGTTAAGAAATTATTTTGACTCAATATATCCGAATATTGGACTTCGTGATTTAGAAAAAGCAGCTAACATGCAACATAAAGAAGCATGTTATGGTTACGGATTAGTAATGTTCGCTTCTCACCAAAGTGAGAACAAGAACATCGGGCTACAACTATTAAACAAAACGTTTTCACAAGTGACGGAGTCGGTAATTGGGGTAAGAAATGAGGTTTTTAGATTGTTACGGGACTGTTGGACATTACGTAACCCTCGTCCTTTTGACGACGTTACAACACGCTGTCTTATCAACGGCCATAACGGTTATGTTCCACAAGACCAAGGATGGGAAGTAATCCTAGTAAAACCAGAATGCATGACTTGTTTCTGGACGTATGAATTACGTGTCTTTATTGCCTTTGCTGAACGACTTGTGTACTAGCTAGAATTATCTTCACAACTATCTTGTATCAAAGTTATTGTGTGCTATATTTCATGCTTTATGTAAAATAAGCGGTATTGTAAGTTTGTAAAATATTGTATAAAAGTATGAACGCGAAATATTATTATAATCAGTTTTTCATATAGAATTGTAGTAGTTGAATTGTATATTAGCTACTAAGTATGAACTTAACGGGTAGGTACTACCCGAATTTAAACTTATAAAACGCTAATATGAAGAAAAAGCTTTTATAAATGAGTTCATATTATGCTACGAAATACTATTAACTACTCTTAATATTCTGTATAATTAACTTGTTCCATTTGACTATTTTGAAGGAAATGGCACCGACTACTCGACACACCGTGAATATGAATGAAGAGGAATTCCGTACTTTTCTAGCTTCAAACATAGCCGCAGTACAGGCTGCGCTACATACCAACAATAACCTTGGATCTAGCAGTACAGGAAATCGTGTAGGATGCACCTACAAAGAATTCACTGCCTGCAAACCTTTGGAATTTGATGGAACCGAAGGACCGATCGGATTGAAACGGTGGACCGAGAAGGTCGAATCGGTGTTTGCCATAAGTAAGTGTACTGAAGAGGACAAAGTGAAGTACGCTACGCATACCTTCACAGGTTCTGCGTTAACATGGTGGAATACCTATCTAGAGCAAGTGGGACAAGACGATGCGTATGCACTACCGTGGTCAGCATTCAAGCACTTGATGAACGAGAAGTACCGTCCCAGAACCGGGGTCAATAAGCTCAAGACAGAACTTAGAGGGTTACGAACCCAAGGATTTGATATTACCACGTACGAAAGACGATTCACAGAATTGTGCCTATTATGTCCGGGAGCATTCGAAGATGAGGAAGAGAAGATCGACGCGTTTGTGAAAGGATTACCGGAAAGAATCCAAGAAGATATAAGTTCACACGAGCCCGCCTCTATACAACAGGCATGTAGAATGGCTCACAAACTAGTAAACCAGATTGAAGAAAGAATTAAAGAACAGACTGCTGAAGAGGCCAATGTGAAGCAAGTCAAAAGAAAGTGGGAGGAAAACGGTGATAAGAATCACCAATACAACAACAACAGCAATTACAACAATAATCGCAACAATTATCCCAACAATCGCAACATCAATCGCAACTACAACAAACGGCCCAACAACAACAACAACAACAACAGCAACTACAACAATCATCCCAACAACAATAATAACCGCAACAACAACAACAATCAGAAGCAGCTATGCCAAAGGTGTGAAAAGTATCACTCGGGGTTCTGCACCAAATTTTGCAACAAGTGTAAAAGAAATGGTCATAGCACGGCGAAGTGTGAGGTCTACGGACCAGGGGTTAATAGAACGAAAGGAGCAAATGGTGTCGGAACGAGTAATGGCAGAGCAAGTAGTGTCGGAGCAAGTTATGCCAATGTAGTTTGTTATAAATGTGGAAAACCGGGCCACATTATTAGAAATTGCCCGAACCAGGAGAACACGAATGGACAAGGCTGCGGAAGAGTTTTCAATATTAATGCGGCAGAGGCACAGGAAGACCCGGAGCTTGTTACGGGTACGTTTCTTATTGACAATAAATCTGCTTACGTTTTATTTGATTCGGGTGCGGATAGAAGCTATATGAGTAGAGATTTTTGTGCTAAATTAAGTTGTCCATTGACGCCTTTGGATAGTAAATTTTTACTCGAATTAGCAAATGGTAAATTAATTTCAGCAGATAATATATGTCGGAATCGAGAAATTAAACTGGTTAGCGAAACATTTAAGATTGATTTGATACCAGTAGAGTTAGGGAGTTTTGATGTGATAATCGGTATGGACTGGTTGAAAGAAGTGAAAGCAGAGATCGTCTATTACAAAAATGCAATTCGCATTATACGAGAAAAAGGAAAACCCTTAATGGTGTACGGAGAAAAGGGCAACACGAAGCTACATCTTATTAGTAATTTGAAGGCAAAAAAACTAATAAGAAAAGGTTGCTATGCTGTTCTAGCACACGTCGAGAAAGTACAAACTGAAGAAAAGAGCATCAATGATGTTCCCATTGCAAAAGAATTTCCCGATGTATTTTCGAAAGAATTACCGGGATTACCCCCACATCGATCTGTTGAATTTCAAATAGATCTTGTACCAGGAGCTGCACCAATAGCTCGTGCTCCTTACAGACTCGCACCCAGAGATGAAAGAACTGCAAAGCCAATTACAAGAACTTTTAGAGCGTGGTTTCATTCGACCAAGCACATCACCGTGGGGAGCTCCTGTTTTGTTTGTCAAGAAGAAAGATGGTACATTCAGGTTGTGTATCGACTACCGAGAGTTGAACAAACTTACCATCAAGAACCGCTACCCACTACCGAGAATCGACGACTTATTTGATCAACTACAAGGCTCGTCTGTTTATTCAAAGATTGACTTACGTTCCGGGTATCATCAAATGCGGGTGAAAGAAGATGATATTCCAAAGACTGCTTTCAGAACACGTTACGGTCATTATGAGTTTATGGTCATGCCGTTTGGTTTAACTAATGCACCAGCTGTGTTCATGGACCTTATGAACCGAGTGTGTGGACCATACCTTGACAAGTTTGTCATTGTTTTCATTGATGACATACTTATTTACTCAAAGAATGACCAAGAACACGGTGAACATTTGAGAAAGGTGTTAGAAGTATTGAGGAAGGAAGAATTGTACGCTAAGTTTTCAAAGTGTTCATTTTGGTTGGAAGAAGTTCAATTCCTCGGTCACATAGTGAACAAAGAAGGTATTAAGGTGGATCCGGCAAAGATAGAAACTGTTGAAAAGTGGGAAACCCCGAAAACTCCGAAACACATACGCCAGTTTTTAGGACTAGCTGGTTACTACAGAAGGTTCATCCAAGATTTTTCCAGAATAGCAAAACCCTTGTCTGCATTAACGCATAAAGGGAAGAAATTTGAATGGAATGATGAACAAGAGAAAGCGTTTCAGTTATTGAAGAAAAAGCTAACTACGGCACCTATATTGTCATTGCCTGAAGGGAATGATGATTTTGTGATTTATTGTGACGCATCAAAGCAAGGTCTCGGTTGTGTATTAATGCAACGAACGAAGGTGATTGCTCATGCGTCTAGACAATTGAAGATTCACGAACAAAATTATACGACGCATGATTTGGAATTAGGAGCGGTTGTTTTTACATTAAAGACTTGGAGGCACTACTTATATGGGGTCAAAAGTATTATATATACCGACTACAAAAGTCTTCAACACATATTTAATCAGAAACAACTGAATATGAGGCAGCGTAGGTGGATTGAATTGTTGAATGATTACGACTTTGAGATTCGTTACCACCCGGGGAAGGCAAATGTGGTAGCCGATGCCTTGAGCAGGAAGGACAGAGAACCCATTCGAGTAAAATCTATGAATATAATGATTCATAATAACCTTACTACTCAAATAAAGGAGGCGCAACAAGGAGTTTTAAAAGAGGGAAATTTAAAGGATGAAATACCCAAAGGATCGGAGAAGCATCTTAATATTCAGGAAGACGGAACCCGGTATAGGGCTGAAAGGATTTGGGTACCAAAATTTGAAGATATGAGAGAAATGGTACTTAGAGAAGCTCATAAAACCAGATACTCAATACATCCTGGAACGGGGAAAATGTACAAGGATCTCAAGAAACATTTTTGGTGGCCGGGTATGAAAGCCGATGTTGCTAAATACGTAGGAGAATGTTTGACGTGTTCTAAGGTCAAAGCTGAGCATCAGAAACCATCAGGTCTACTTCAACAACCCGAAATCCCGGAATGGAAATGGGAAAACATTACCATGGATTTCATCACTAAATTGCGAAGGACTGCAAGTGGTTTTGATACTATTTGGGTAATAGTTGATCGTCTCACCAAATCAGCACACTTCCTGCCAATAAGAGAAGATGACAAGATGGAGAAGTTAGCACGACTGTATTTGAAGGAAGTCGTCTCCAGACATGGAATACCAATCTCTATTATCTCTGATAGGGATGGCAGATTTATTTCAAGATTCTGGCAGACATTACAGCAAGCATTAGGAACTCGTCTAGACATGAGTACTGCCTATCATCCACAAACTGATGGGCAGAGCGAAAGGACGATATAAACGCTTGAAGACATGCTACGAGCATGTGTTATTGATTTCAGAAATAGTTGGGATCGACATCTACCGTTAGCAGAATTTTCCTACAACAACAGCTACCATTCAAGCATTGAGATGGCGCCGTTTGAAGCACTTTATGGTAGAAAGTGCAGGTCTCCGATTTGTTGGAGTGAAGTGGGGGATAGACAGATTACGGGTCCGGAGATTATACAAGAAACTACCGAGAAGATCATCCAAATTCAACAACGGTTGAAAACCGCCCAAAGTCGACAAAAGAGCTACGCTGACATTAAAAGAAAAGATATAGAATTTGAAATTGGAGAGATGGTCATGCTTAAAGTTGCACCTTGGAAAGGCGTTGTTCGATTTGGTAAACGAGGGAAATTAAATCCAAGGTATATTGGACCATTCAAGATTATTGATTGTGTCGGACCAGTAGCTTACCGACTTGAGTTACCTCAACAACTCGCGGCTGTACATAACACTTTCCACGTCTCGAATTTGAAGAAATGTTTTGCTAAAGAAGATCTCACTATTCCGTTAGATGAAATCCAATAAAGGTTATGGTTTGTTTTAAAATGAATGCAGTCTTTGAAAAACGTCTCATATAGAGGTCAAAACCTCGCAACGAAATCAATTAATATGGAACGTTTTTAATCAATAAGAACGGGACATTTCACGGTGTTCGAGCGAAAAGGTGAATAGAAACAGAATGAAATCGATAGTAGCAATAGTGGAAGGTGTATATCGATGATGAAGAGGACGGTGGGTTCCTGTCAAGAAATTAGGAAACCACAATAAAAGACGGTAGTAGTAGTTCGAGCAGTAGTAATATAGGTGGTTATTGTTATTGAACAAAAAACAGACCCAATGGAGGGCTTGATGAACCGTATATGTAGTAATACAAGTGTGTAGGGTTGAAGATGATAATGGTTATTGTTTGGTCTCGAGTTTAATTGAATATAAATAAGTTGATCGATGGTGGTTTGGGCTGCAACAAGTGGGCAGGAGATGCCATTCGTTTGATGGGTTTTGAGCAGAAAAGGGGATGAACAGAAAAGAAATAGAAGCATGATTAGTAGCAGGTTCGTGGTGAATTTGGGTTTGATGTTCAATGGTATTAGCAATATGATGTGGTTTTGTTGGGTGGTGCACGACAATAAAGGTGTTTGGTTTATGAACCAAAACAGAAACATAGCAGTTGCTCTTCGAAGTGCAGCAGCAATGAATCATAGTAATCTTAATTCTATATTGTTTTGTAGGTTGTATGGTTATTGATTATGGTGATTGAAGAATAAAAAAAAAAAATAGGAGCAGGTGGCTGTTTATTTTTAGTCTACCTTCCCTTTGAAATGAACAAGGAGTAGACAAAATATATCACAAGTAGAATAGGAGACAAGAGACAAATTTAGATAACGATGTGTAACAACTTCTCATAGTGATGTTATTTATTGCATAAATATATATTTTATATTTGTATATAAATAAAGAAGATTAGATAAGAGATTAGATTGTGAAGGATGGAAAGGTAACACAGGTGGTGTGAGTTTGGTTGTAATACATCATTATATATATCACAGATCAAGTTAACTGTTTTAATATGTCGACATGTATATATATGCTTTTATGTATATCTGAATTTATATATATATATATATATATATATATATATATATATATATATATATATATATATATATATATATATATATATATATATATATACTTGTTTATATGTATATATAATTTAAATCTAATCAATATTAATAATTACCAATGTATTAATTATAATAATATTATTTACATTTATATTAATACTAATATTAATAATAATAAATGATAATAATAAGATAATAATAATATTATCATTATTAAATATAATAGATTATAGATTTCAAATAAAAATATAATTAATAATATTAATACACTAATATAATAATAATAGTACTAATTATATTAGTACTAATATTATTAAAAATAACCATATTATTATTAATATTATCATATCAATTTTTATATATCAAATTCGTATCTATAGATTATATATTTAAATAACACTAGTCTTGATATTAATGTTGAAAGTAATAACACTAATATTATAATGATTATACTTTTACTTATAATTACATTTAATAACTATTTCAATGTAATAATTCTTAATAACAATCATGTATATATAGATAATACTATAGATAATACTATTATACATATTTATATATATATATCCATTTTATTATTAACTTAATTGTTCTATTTATTATCTTACTTGTTCTATTTGATAAAAATATTATATATATATATATATATATATATATATATATATATATATATATATATATATATATATATATATATATTTACTTCTATATTTATATATAATTACATAATTATTTACACAATTGTTCGTGAATCGTTGGGAGTAGTCAAAGGGTAACTAAATCCATATAAACAGTTCAAAAATGTTGAGACTTGATTTAATAGACTTTGCTTATCATGTCGAAAACATATAAGAGTAAAGTTTAAATTTGGTCAGAAATCTCCGGGTCATCACAGTACCTACCCGTTAAAGAAATTTCGTCCCGAAATTTGATTGTGGTTGTCATGGTTAACAATAAGAATGTCTTCATGACGAATATGAGTTGATAAAATAGAATTTTATTACCATAGAGTAATGTGGATAATATGATTCGATTACTCGAAGCGGGTGAGTGAAGTTATTACAAAAGAGTGAAATGAGAAAGACAAGTTTCATCATAACTTTTGACTAGTCATGGTTGAATTTAGAAAATAAGATGCGTCTTACTCTTAATGTTGTCTTGGTTGAATTCCGGAATTCAAGGGATTTAGAGAAAATCTTTGAAATCTAAAAGATTTGATTCTTCGGCGAGTAAGGAAATTAAGATCTCTATAATTAAATACGATGATCTGCCTTGATTACTCTGTCTGATATTTCCATTATAAATTGAGCTCTTCCATTCCATTATTCTCACCATTCCTATACTTTCTTTCTTAGTTCATACATCCAAAATATTGTGAAAATGCTTAGTCCAGTTCTAATCCTTAATATTTTCCTAATTATTATTTCTGTCATCCTTTTTCTAAATCTTCCACCAGAAAAAATCTGTTTATTTTTATTATTACCTTGGGGTGATACTATTCTTAATTATGCCGTGTCTTTATATTGCTATTCCTATTAATATCCACGGTTTGTAACTTCCGTGTTGTTATTAGGCTTTATATTTTCTCTTATATTTTGGAGCTCTTTGCCTATTTATTATCCTCCCGACCTCTAGTAAAGCGAGTAACGGCTCAGAATTCGTAAGTATGAAATTTCGGATAAACATCATGTTCTAAATAAGAAAGAATGTATTAGCACGATTTGATTTGTCAAATTACCAGAATCACTGAGAATAGAACTATCAAGAATATACTTTCTTGATATGTTCAGAAGTTAAGCATAATGAAAGAGTTATGTAACATGGCACATGGTGACGTTATGATCTGTGAATCATCACGTTCCATTAGAAACTCAACATGACTTACTGTAATATAATCACGTTGATCAAGTGTCATTATATTATACTAATTCATGCATCAGTTCCCAACATTACTTCAATAACATTAGTATTTTAAGCCTAAAAGTTTACAGAATATAGAAACTAACAGTTTCTATATGATGTAACACTGATAGCACGAAGAGATAAATGATTTTAGATAAGATTCGTTATAAAAATATATTCAGAAATATCGAGGATATTTATAATGAAAGATACGATAATATCTTTGAATATCTAAGATCAGAGGATGATGGAGACTATTGTCCGCAAGAGTTTGGAGTCAGAAGCAAGGTATTCGCTAAAGATTTCATCAGAAACAGAATCATCAGGATTCTTAATGTACAAGTTTAGTCCTTGTGATTTGTTCAGAGACTCCTTCGTAGTTTGCTCAATCAGTTTTTCAGTTCCAACTTTTCTGAGCTTTCCCAACATGCTATTCTTTATCATCAAACTTCCGACGATTAAGGTCGTTTACGGTTGCCCACAGTTTCTGCTGCTTCATTCAGCTTTTTCAAAGTTCAATGTATTTATTCGTAGGCTGGTTGCTTTTCAGAATTTCAGAATGGAAGATCATAGTTCTAAGAGATAAAGGTTATATAGATACATATAGTTGTTGATGTGGAAATGTTGCGAGATTCACAATACAGATTTGCTGATTCCCAATAATTGGTATGGCAATTCTTGTTACAAGATGCGGATGAGTACATGATAAGACTTCAATAGATAAATATAGTGATTTGTCGGAGAGGTTTAAGCCAAGGAGCAACCAAGTTGCTGGTACGTCTGTTGGTAATATGATGGGATATAAAAGGTTCCCCAGTAACAATAAAAGAACACGCATATATATCAAGGTTATAATAAGGTTGTTTAGAACGAAAAGTCGAAGTTGATTTGTTGGAGCTATGACAAAATTGGCTAATTTGAAGAGAGATTGTAAAGTTATTTTCGGTAATAACAACGCCAAAGGAGCTAGCACAGATACGTGTTAAACATTTACTCAGGTTCCGAGTGTTTTCGGGTGCATACTATATACATCAATCTTTTCTTCCGTAATTGAAGTGCGGTTGGTTCATCCTCTCGATTGAGGTGTTTTCAGAAAATTATGAAAAGTTTGAACACATATTGTAATCGCCCAGATACAAATAAGGTTTATGATGAAATCAAGTGGCAAACTTGAAGAATTGTTTAGTTTCATATGTTATAATCAATATTTTAATTCATTTTAATTGTCCAATCTTGGTAGTCCACAGTTAGCAGTCTACAGTCACTAACTCAATAATTCATATATAGTTTAATATACAATATTCGAATTAATTAATACGTATTGTGACCCGTGTACATGTCTCAGACTTGATCACAACTCAAACTATATATATTATTGTAGAATCAACCTCAACCCTGTATAGAGAACTCGATCATTACTGCATATAGAGTGTCTATGGCGATTCCAAATAATATATATAGATGCGTCAATATGATATGTCAAAACCTTGTATACGTGTCCCGATATTTAAAGTGCGTAAAATGAATAACAGAAAATAAATGACGATAAATAAAGTGCGTAAAGTAAATAACAGAAATTAAATGACGATGAATAAAATTGCGAGAATATAAATTGCGATAATTAAATTACGGAAAATAAAATGTAACCAGTTAGCTAGGAACAGTTAGCTAGGAACAGTTAGCGTGGATTCTTAACAATATTTCAATTAGTTAATTCGTTTGTTTCTAGCAAATTTTATTTTGTTCAATGTTTTCTTCATTATGCCACTTGTTGGATTCTGATAAGTCAAAATCCAAATATGAAATTGAATAAAAATGGTTATTCTGTGGTGAACGGATTCGTATATCGATGAATGTAAATAGGATAGTAAATGACCGTTGAATCAGCTTTGTCGAATGTACAGTGTAACTTATTAAAGTGAAATCTAAATATTTCTCGGGTATTACCTACCCGTTAAAATATTTTCACCATTAACAGTTTGTACGAAAGAATTTTTAATTACAATCTTTATGAAAATATACTTGTATATATATTTTCTTCAGATGCAATCATGGATTTAATGAGTTAATATGATATTAAACTCATTTGATTTACGTTAGAACAAGAATATATAATCTCTAAAACATTAGAGATTACATATTCGCCATGTTGAATGAAGATAAATGATGCAGAACGTCATGTAGAACGATGATTATGTTCGGGGTACCAATTGTGATGTTGAGGCGTGTGTTGTTGTGGTTTGTGTTGTTGCTGGTGATACAGTTGATGCCGTTGATGTTGTTGAAGCTGGTACATTTTGCACCATATTTTCCAAGGCTACAACTCGGGCACGAAACTCATTTACTTTATTACTCCGGGATGATTGTCGGTATGAACGAGCGAATGAATAAGGTTTTGAATCTGACTTGTGATATAGTCGTGGCGAGATACTCTGGAAATGAGAGAGAAAATGGTGTTATGAACAGGTTCGCCGGCAAGTGCTTCAGGTTCTTCACCAAGAGTGCAGGTTGGTAAGTGAAAAGGATCGCCTTCTTCTCGTCTCCATTGATTTAGTCGACTACGTAACCATCAGATGAATTGGGGATGGATGATTGGTTGATTCATTTCGGTGACACTGCTTTCGGAGCTCGAGTGAAACTCTATGTCGGAATAGCTGTCGGAATAACTATCGGAATAGTTATCGGAATCTAAGGGACTCGAACTGGTTGAGGGACTCATCTCGTACGATCAGATGAAAGATTTTTAATAAGGAATAGAATAGGATGTAGATTAGTACCCTGCAATACATAATTTACATATGAATATATAATACTAAAATCCCATAAGTTACGGAGGAATCTACGGAAGCTGTCAGGCAAAGGTAACAATAACAGATACGCTAAGATATGAATTTATCTATACACTGTCCATGCAATAGAGGCAGTAAGACATGTCTAGACTAAGAATGATAAGCAGGTAATTTCCTAAGGATGATAAGCAGATGATTTCCGACTAGAAATGGTAAGCAAAACTTTTGACATGCAGACACGGTCGAAGTCCAGACTCACTAATGCATCTAAACAACTATCAATTAGACATACTAATGCAAGACCTGGTTCGCTAAGACCACCTCTCTGATACCAACTGTAGTGACCCGTCCTAATCCATCCAGACGAAGTCCACATCGATTATAAACGATTCACAATAGTTGATTAGATTGCGAGGTACTTGACCTCTATATGATGCATTTTACAAACATTGCATTCGTTTTAAAAGACAAATTTTTATTTACACCGAAAGTTGACGGCATGCATACTATTTCATAATATATCTAACTGTAATTGACTAAATAATAATCTTGATGAATTCAACGACCCGAATGCAACGTCTTTTGAAATATGTCATGAATGACTCCAAGTAATATCTCTAAAATGAGCAAATGCACAGCAGAAGATTTCTTTCGTACATGAGAATAAACATGCTTTAAAGTGTCAACCAAAAGGTTGGTGAGTTCATTAGTTTATCATAAATAATCATTTCATAATTTTAATAGACCACAAGATTTCATATTTCCATTTCTCATAAACATACGTCCCATGCATAGAGACAAAAATATCATTCATATGGATTGAACACCTAGTAACCGACATTCACAATATGCATATAAGAATATCCCCATCATTCCGGGATCCTCCTTCGGACATGATATAAATTTCGACTTACTAAAGCATCCGGTACTTTGGATGGGGCTTGTTGGGCCCGATAGATCTTTCTTTAGGATTCGCGTCAATTAGGGTGTATGTTCCCTAATTCTTAGATTACCAGACTTAATAAAAAGGGGCATATTCGATTTCGATAATTCAACCATATAATGTAGTTTCACGTATTTGTGTCTATTTCGTAAAACATTTATAAAAATTGCGCATGTATTCTCAGCCCAAAAATATAAAGGGTAAAAAGGTAAATGAAACTCACCTAATGTATTTTATAGTAAAAATACATATGACTATATTGAACAATGCAGAGTTGGCCTCGGATTCACGAACCTATATCATTTGAATATATATATTAAAACATATACTCGTAATCGAATAAATCTATTTATTATTAATGATGTATTTGTTATATTAATAATTTATAAGTTTCATTATTTATTTATATTTTCATTTTATATATGTAGATATATTAATATAGTTAAGTTATGTAATTTAAATATATTTTTGTATATAAAATCTTTATTTTTATACCTACAACTTTAACAACGTTACTAAAACTTTCATTTTAGTATAATTAATTTAATAACAATATAAATAATACTGATAAAAACAATAGTGGTAGTTTTAATGATAGTAAAATAATAATGATAATAATGTTAACAATATTAGTTGTTATCATTATAATAATAATAAATGATAAATTTTATCCTAATACTTGTATTTGTAAAGATAATAATAATTATATTACCAATAATAATAATATTGATAATTATATTAATGATGATCTTAATAATAAAAATACTAGTAACAATAATATTAATGATATTAATAACAATAACAATAATAATAATAATAATAATTAGTATTAACAATAATAATAATAATTTTAATTATGAGGGATTTCAACCTTTGGAGAAAAGATCAAAAAGAACTGCCACCGCCGAGACTCGAACTCGCGACCTCACGCTCACCCGTTAACGCCTTTTCCCCGTCCCCTGTAACCTTTTTCTGAATTAACTTAGCATCTAAATCTTTTTAACTCAATATATTACGATCCCAACTGAAATATGATAGCCCAACAGAAAAACGAAATTGGGTCTCGGCCCAATCATCAAAATAAAAACTCACGGCCCGTATATTAATCCCATAACATAACCGGTCCACAATTAGGTTTAAAGAATAATACGGATTAGGTTTTGCAGTTTCCCTTTTTGATCTAAAAGAATTCGGGAATAGGAACCGATTATCAATGGTAGATCGAAGGTTCATAGAGACCTTCGATGATGCTGGGTGACTGGAGTATGGCAGACTAGCATCAGTCACTTCTCTTCATCGTTATCAGATACATAGTATCATCATTCTTCATCGATCGATCATTTAGTTGGTCAATCAAATGATTCAAGTAAGTATTCGATTCATAAATTCTTCTCCTAATTTATTCATCCCTTTATATGTACACTGTATATATATATATATATATATATACATATATATTTTTGAATCGAATGGAAACAATAGTGAATGGGTTTTGAATAGCGAAAAAAGAAACAGGAAAACAGCTGCAGCTACAATGATATATCAATAATTACAGCAGTAGTTTTGATAGGTTTGGGTCGTGTGTTGGTGACGGTGTTCGAGCGGAAAGGTGAATAGAAACAGAATGAAATCGATAGTAGCAATAGTGGAAGGTATATATTGATGATGAAGAGGATGGTGGGTTCCTGTCAAGAAATTAGGAAACCACAATAAAAGACGGTAGTAGTAGTTCGAGCAGTAGTAATATCGGTGGTTATTGTTATTGAACAAAAAACAGACCCAATGGAGGGCTTGATGAACCGTATATGTAGTAATACAAGTGTGTAGGGTTGAAGATGATAATGGTTATTGTTTGGTCTCGAGTTTAATTGAATATAAATAAGTTGATCGATGGTGGTTTGGGCTGCAACAAGTGGGCAAGAGATGCCATTCGTTTGATGGGGTTTTGAGCAGAAAAGGGGACGAACAGAAAAGAAATAGAAGCATGATTAGTAGCAGGTTCGTGGTGAATTTGGGTTTGATGTTCAATGGTATTAGCAATATGATGTGGTTTTGTTGGGTGGTGCACGACAATAAAGGTGTTTGGTTTGTGAACCAAAACAGAAACATAGCAGTTGCTCTTCGAAGTGCAGCAGCAATGAATCACAGTAATCTTAATTCTATATTGTTTTGCAGGTTGTATGGTTATTGATTATGGTGATTGAAGAATAAAAAAAAAAAAATAGGAGCAGGTGGCTGTTTATTTTTAGTCTACCTTCCCTTTGAAATGAACAAGGAGTAGACAAAATATATCACAAGTAGAATAGGAGACAAAAGACAAATTTAGATAACGATGTGTAACAACTTCTCATAGTGATGTTATTTATTGCATAAATATATATTTTATATTTGTATATAAATAAAGAAGATTAGATAAGAGGTTAGATTGTGAAGGATGGAAAGGTAACACAGGTGGTGTGAGTTTGGTTGTAATACATCATTATATATATCACAGATCAAGTTAACTGTTTTAATATGTCGACATGTATATATATGCTTTTATGTTTATATATATATATATATATATATATATATATATATATATATATATATATATATATATATATATATACTTGTTTATATGTATATATAATTTAAATCTAATCAATATTAATAATTACCAATGTATTAATTATAATAATATTATTTACATTTATATTAATACTAATATTAATAATAATAAATGATAATAATAATATAATAATAATATTATCATTATTAAATATAATAGATTATAGATTTCAAATAAAAATATAATTAATAATATTAATACACTGATATAATAATAATAGTACTAATTATATTAATACTAATATTATTAAAAATAACCATATTATTATTAATATTATCATATCAATTTTTATATATCAAATTCGTATCTATAGATTATATATTTAAATAACACTAGTCTTGATATTAATGTTGAAAGTAATAACACTAATATTATAATGATTATACTTTTACTTATAATTACATTTAATAACTATTTCAATGTAATAATTCTTAATAACAATCATGTATATATAGATAATACTATTATGCATATTTATATATATATATATATCCATTTTATTATTAACTTAATTATTCTATTTATTATCTTACTTGTTCTATTTGATAAAAATATTATATATATATATATATATATATATATATATATATATATATATATATATATTTACTTCTATATTTATATATAATTACATAATTATTTACACAATTGTTCGTGAATCGTTGGGAGTAGTCAAAGGGTAACTAAATCCATATAAACAGTTCAAAAATGTTGAGACTTGATTTAATAGACTTTGCTTATCATGTCGAAAACATATAAGAGTAAAGTTTAAATTTGGTCGGAAATCTCCGGGTCATCACAGTACAAACCCTTGGTTAAGGTCTTTGTCGTCGAATTCTCTTGTAGAGAATGTATATTGATTGTGTATATCTATATGCGTATTATAGGTAAAAGCTTGCTTGGTTGCGTTGGAGACGATTTTACATTATGACTTGTGCGGACATCTCGAGGTGAGTGGAATAATTATATGTGTAGGTATATAATGTATCTATTTGTAGGGTGGGGGTGGGTCCGTGTATATGTTGTCTATACTACCCAAGAGTTAGTGATATATTTCGTTGTACACTAATGATTGATATGAACGGATATTTCGTTGTCCAAATCGCCCAAGAGTTAGTGATATATTTCATTGTACACTAACGATGGATATTTCATTGTCCAAACTGACCAAGAGTTAATGATATATTTCGTTGTACACTAACATTTGCTTTGAATGGATATTTCGTTATTCGTGTCGCCCAGGGGTTAGTGGTATATTTTGTTGTATACTAACGGTTGTTATGAACACCGGTGGGAAATTCGAAGTACCATTCCCTAGATTAATTGTTAACCATAATTATTGTGTTATAGCGTAAGTATATTATATTGTTCGAATTATATATATGCTATTGTTGTGCTAGCTTGTGATATTGGAGGTTAATAGCTTTGTATTTGAGATGATAAGCTAATTGTGTTGCTAGCATGTATGCGGTATGTGTGTAAGTAGGTATATTATATATGTATATGTATAATTATTGCATTTACTAAGCGTTATGCTTACCCCTCTCGTTGTTTACCTTTTTACAGGTATTGTGTTATGAAGCTAGCTAGTTGTTAGACTAGTTGCGTAGGAGCACTTGGGCTCGATGGGGTAGCTATTGGATATTGGGCGTGGATTGGGGATTTGGTAGATCCTCAGGATTATGCTCTTGGTATTGGGTTGGGTTATTGTGTCTTAACCGTGGTGTTGTATAAATGTTTCGAGGTCACATCGTTTGGTTGTGTCGAGTCAAACTTTGTATGTGAAACACATTCTCGTAAGGATGTATGGTGTTATTTGTCAACCAAGAGTCGAGATAAAACGTTTAACGTGTTCTTGTGATAAATTGTACTTGGATAACTGTAACGACCCGTCAAAATCGCTATTGACGCGACACGTTAATCATTGATTCCACAGTGAGGTTTTGACCTCTATATGATACGTTTTGATAAAATATTACATTCATTAAAATAAGTGACTTTCTAAACATAGAAAGTTATAAACACGTGGGCGAGTGCTTAGGTATAAGCAAAACCCCAAAATACATAAGTCTTTAATTTACAGGTTGACATCACAGTCCAATTATTTATTACACAACGCAGTTTTATTTTGAATGCAATAAACTTTGTACAAAGCATGAGAGACTCCATGCAGGCAACATGCACATCACAGCGGAAGCAGTCTAAGGACCTGAGAATAAAACATGCTAAAAAGTAAACACGAATGTTGGTGAGTTATAGGTTTAATTGCTCGAGTCATAAATATATAAAGATAGACCACAAGATTTCATCAAAACTTTATCAATAGATTCTACGTAACAGAGCACCCTGGTAACTAAACTTAACGCTATAGTGATAATTACCCCATTCGTTTTAATACACGCAAACCAACGTGTCTTAAACTCAAATAACATACGTCCGTTAAAAGGCTAGCGCTCTAGCTCGGACGGGGATGTCAAGCCCTATGGATCCATATACAATTATTCGCGCCCACCAGTCCATATCCTATGTACTGGCAGCTACTAGTTACCAAAGCTAAGGGATTTTCAGTTTAACTCGGTGTAGAATTTAGTATGTACTTGTGTCTTATTGCGTTTAAAATAAATTGCATGTATTCTCAGCCCAAAAATATTTAAAGTATTTAAAAAGGGAGACTATAAACTCACGGTTCAATATTGAGACTCAATATTGTAGGCAAATTGTGTAGACGTAATGATGGTAGATGACTGTATGGTTGGCCTTGGATTCAAGAACAATACCCCGAACAATACCCAATATTTCCTTAGCTTAAAACGGTTTGAAACCCGAATTAAAAACACCCTCGTATATACCTTATTATTATTAAACTTAAATTTAAAATTATAATTATAATATAAATATAAATATACACTGAAAATTTATTGTGAAATATAACGTCGAGTAAACTGGCCTTTTATAGGCATGTTTCCTGATTTTGGTCCCCATGCGATCGCATGGGTTTTCAGTGCTTTTGCCATGCGATCGCATGGCATTTTGTTTGCTAGTTCGTCGACATAATATATTACTGTAGCAAATAGTGTTTTTAGACCCCATGCGATCGCATGGGTTTTCAGTGCTTTTGCCATGCGATCGCATTGCTAGGCTTAACAGCTCATTTTCTGCTTGTTTTCTAATTCGTCGACATCAAATAGCGTTTACTGTAGCAAATAGTGCGTACTGTAGCAATAGTGTTTTACTGTAGCAATTAGTGTTTACTGTAGCAAATAGTGTTACTGTAGCAAATCACTGTAGCACTGTAGCAAAATACGGTTTCACTGTAGCAAATAGTGTTTTTACAGTAGCAATTAGTGTTTTACTTGTACATCTTATAATATATATATATATATATATATATATATATATATATATATATATATATATATATATATATATATATATATATATATATATATATATATATATATATATATATATATTTACATAATATTAAATCATATAGAGAATTGGTTTAAATTAGTCGAAATTTTTCGGGTCATCATAATAACTATTTCGAAATTGTTTGTATACTTGGGTGTTATTGGGACCTAACTAAATAAAGGAAAAAAATGTGTACTCCGTTTTTGGTTTAACGGATTGGGGTTGTTACACTTAAAATATAAATTTATAAACTAAAAAAATACAAATAAAATTAATAAAAAAGACGATTACATTAAATAATTAAAATACGATTACAATAAAATTAAAATTAAACTACGAGTACATAAAAAACTACGATTAAATTAAAATAAACTAATTTATTCGGGAAACAAACACAAACACATTTTTATTCGGAATCCGAATCCGAAAAAACGTCTGTCGGTGTCGTAAGCAGGTTGCGAGGCTATGTAACGGCCACTGTCATCGCTGTGATGACCCAGAAATTTCCGACCAAATTTAAACTTGATCTTTATATGTTTCCGACACGATAAGCAAAGTCTGATAGGTTGAGTCTTAAAAATTTTGAACTGTTTCATATATTCAATTGACTATCGACTGTTCTCGACGATTCACGAACAACTATTTGTAAATAGATATGTGTATATATATAAATAAATATATTTATATAATAACTTGAAATGTTATTAATTGTGTGTATGAAATTTTTATTATAAATAATTATGTAAAATAATATATTAATGAAATTATTATTTTATTGTATATATATATATATATATAGTTATATATATATGTGAATATTACTAACAATATATATATATATATATATATATATATATATATATATATATATATATATATATATATATATATATATATATATATATATATATATATAATATTAAATATATTTGATAAAACTTGTTATTTAAATATGTATATATATATATATATATATATATATATATATATATATGTATATATATATATGTGTGTGTGTGTGTGTGTGTGTGTGTGTGTGTGTGTGTGTAGATAGTAATTAGAGGTTTTAAAGTATATTGAAAATAAATGATTTTGGACTTAATTAGTAAACGTCAGAAACACCCGGTTGTCATTTCGCTAATGTTCATATAAATCTAATACGAATTTATAAATATTTAAAATGAAAGTTGGATCGTAAATTGATTACGAAGATTTTAGCTTTGAGAAAAATATTTTTATCTTTTTAGTTTTAAATTTTAATACTCCGTACCAAGGTTGTAAAAATCGTGAGTCGGGGACGCATCGGTCGAGACCTAAAAAGGACGCGTCGGCCGAGTCGGTGACGCGTCGGGGACGCATCGGTCGTTGACCAACGTTGACTTTATTAATAATTTCTTAAATATATATTTATATATGTATAAAATAGTTGATTCTGTATCATAAATTTCTTAAATAAAAACTTGAATTTAAATACAATCAAACTTCAAACTCAATTAATGTTACCGAGTACATAATCTGTAAGGACACAGAGAAAAGAGCGGCCCAAAAAATGAAAACAATTCCTAATTTTAAAACATATCACATCTTGACGAAAATTTGACTGATTTTGACCGTTTTTGACCAACTTTTACCGTCTTTGACAGACTTTGACCGAATTTTTAGCTTTGACCGTCTTTTGAGTCGTTTTCAGAAAAAAGATTAGGTAAATCTTTTTGATCAGGTTTTATACAATTAATGACCAAAATAAATAAATGGATTTAATTTTAAAATATGGGATTCTTCTAAATTAAATTTACCCGTAACTGTTTAGCAAAGGAGCACGATATTTCAACTATGTCAATAGTGTCGGCAGAGAAATAGTAATATATATCCGTGATTGGGTGAATTATGAAGTAAATTACTGTTTATGTTACTGTATCACTATATCTAATCATACAAATATATGAATATGTGAGTTATATGCGATATATATATATCTCACCCTCCCCGTTTGATTCACCAAACCTCAAACACCATGGCCACCCGACCATCACAACCTTTTACCGGTCACCCATCACCGGAACTTCTGGCTCATCACCTCCCTCTCTTCATATCTCTCTCTATCTCACATTTTCCTGTTGAGTTTCGGTTAACAACAACCCGAAACAACCACTCTCTATCTCTCTACAACCTCTCTTCTTTGTTTGAACAACCACAACCACCACCATTCGCCACCTTAAACCGCCCCAAGAAACAGCCCAAGAACTCCGTCACCTGTTGCTGTTTCGTTAAAGTTGCTGCCCGTTAGTTTCCTGTTTCTATTACAACCTGCAACCGAGAACCATCTGTTATTTACTTGTTGTTGTTCCATCGTTAATCAGTTACACACCACCACACCCATTGTTGTATTATAATTTTTGTTGTTACTATTTACAGCCGGAGAACACAAATAAAACCCATTTGCTGTTGTAAGTAACTATTGTTACTCGATTATCTTTCCTGGTTTCTTCTGTTAAAGGATGAGTTAAGTTCATGCGGTTGCTGCTATTAAAACGATGCAGAAGATGAATAAGGAGGACGCTGAATGATAGCGTGAAATTATTAGATGAATGATGTCGTGATGTTTCTACTGCAACACAATTCAATTTCTGTTCCTGCTCGAAATTTTCTTCTATTACTATTCAAAAACAGTCACCTGCAACCCTACTCATTCCTATTTCGGTTTGGTGATGATGACGATGAATAGTAACTCTAACGATGATGACTTAGATAATGATAATAGTTTAGGTTAAATGATGATGATAGAGGTTACGGTGATGATGAAGAAAAGGATGAATGAAACCCTTTTTATTTTTTTTTATATTTTTTTTTTGTCGATCACAGCTTCTTTTGTATCTGTATTAACCGAACCCTTTTTAACTCATGAAACGTGGGATGTTGTTCTTCTATTTGGGCTGCGTATAGTCTGTAATTATTGGGCCGTGGTTATTAGTGTGTTGGGCCGAGATCGATTGGTTTTAAGAAGAATTAGAAAACAGAAGAAAAAAGGGGTATATAAATTTCGGTTAGTGAAATTAAACAGAAAGACAGATCAGCTCAATTGGTTAAGCATGTGTTGGGTAATCGGGAGATCGTGGGTTCGAGCCTGGGCCGGGGCATTAGAATTTTTAAAGCTTGTTACTAAGGTAGTCTTATTATTTTATTTTATTTTATTTTATTTTATTATTATTATTATTATTATTATTATTATTATTATTATTATTATTATTATTATTATTATTATTATTATTATTATTATTATTAATATTATTAATTATTGTTGTTATTATTAAGATTAATTGTTATTGTCCCTAATATTAATAACATGATTATTATTATCACTAATATTAGGATTACTATCACTTTTATTTATAAATATTATTATCATTATTATTACTATAATTAACATGAGTATTATTATCGATAATACCATTACTATTATTAATATGATTATCATTAATAAGTATTGTTATCATTAAGAATTATTATCATTATTATCACTTTTATAAAAATTATCATTTTTATTATTATTATTAGAATTATTATTCTTATCGTTTCTATTAATAGTATCATTATAATTACAATTACCAAAGTTATCATTTTTATTAAAACTATACTTTTATTAAAACCTAATATTTTTAGTAAAGTTATTATCTTTATAAAAATTATCATTTTTAAAATGAACATTTATATTATTATTATTATTATTATTATCATTAGTATTATTATTATTATTAATAACATACACCTTTTATTTATTATTATTAATATTATTTTACCAAATAAATATTTGTTATATAAAAATATATTTAAATACATATGACATAACTATAGTAATATTTTTATAATAAATACTAATTACGTATCTAAAGTATATAGAATAAAAATAGTTAATTAAGTTATTAATGAAACATATGATTTACTAAAATAATAAAAAAAATATATAAATTGATCGATTACAATTATGTATATTAATATATATAAATGATATAGGTTCGTGAATCCAAGGTCAACCCTACCCTTATTCAATGTCGTCATATGTATTTTTACTACAAAATACAGTATGGTGAGTTTCATTTGCTCCCTTTTCAAATGCTTTTGCAATACATATTTTTGGGACTGAGAATACATGCGCTACTTTTATAAATGCTTTACGAAATAGACACAAGTAATCGAAACTACATTTTAGGTTGGATTATCAAATCGAATATCACCCCTTTTAGCTTGGTAACCTAAGAATTAGGGAACAGACACCCTAATTGACGCGAATCCTAAAGGTAGATCTACGGGCACTAACATCCCCCATACTGGAAAATGGTTGCTTTAGTACTTCGAGTTTATATTACACAGATGGATTTCTATTTTGGGGATATTCTATATGCATTATGTTAATGTCGGTTACCAGGTATTCAATCCATATGAATGATTTTTAAACACTTGCGAGTGTATGATTATTGTATAATGGAAATCTTGTGGTCTATTAAATTTATGGAAACGATTGATTATGATAAACTAATGAACTCACCAACCTTTTGGTTGACACTTTAAAGCATGTTTATTCTCATGTATGAAAGAAATCTTCCACTGTGCATTTACTCATTTTAGAGATATTACTTGGAGTCATTCATGACATATTTCAAAAGACGTTGCATTCGAGTCGTTGAGTTCATCAAGAATATTATTAAGTCGTTTATAGTTGGATATATTATGAAATGGTATGCATGCCTGTCAACTTTTGATGAAATGAAAGTTTGTCTTTAAAAAAAACGAATGCAATGTTTGTAAAATGTATCATATAGAGGTCAAATACCTCGCGATGTAACCAAATGTAATGTATTCGTCCAGATGGATTAGGACGGGTCCTTTCAGTTGGTATCAGAGCGGTGGTCTTAGCGAACCTGGTCTGCATTAGTGTGTCTAACTGATAGTCGTTAGAATGCATTAGTGAGTCTGGACTTCGACCATGTTTGCATGTTAAAAGTTTTGCTTATCATTTTTTTCGGAAATTACCTGCTTACTGTAGTGACCCGAACTTTTCCATGTTTATATATATATATATATATATATATATATATATATATATATATATATATATATATATATATATATATATTAAATGAAATTGTTATTTACATGATTAAGTGTTTCCAACATGTTAAGCAATCAAACTTGTTAAGACTTGATTAATTGAAATAGGTTTCATATAGACAATTGACCACCCAAGTTGACCGGTGATTCACAAGCGTTAAAACTTGTAAAAACTATACGATGACATATATATGGTTATATATATAGTTAACATGATTTTATTATAAGTATGTATCTCATTAGGTATTTTAACAATGAGTTATATACATAAAAATGAGACTATTAATTTAAGAAACTCGAAAACGATATATATAACGATTATCGTTATAACAACGTCTTACTAGGTACATATGAATCATATTAAGATATTGATACACTTGGTTAATTATGTTAAATGATAAGTAAATATATTATTAAGTGTATTAACAATGAAATACATATGTAAAAATAAGACTACTAACTTAATGGTTCGAAACGAGACATATATGTAACGATTATCGTTGTAACGACATTTAACTGTATATATATCATACTAAGATATATTATATATCATAATATCATGATAATATAACAATTTAACATCTCATTTGTTATAATAAACAATGGGTTAACAACATTCAACAAGATCGTTAACCTAAAGGTTTCAAAACAACATTTACATGTAACGACTAACGATGACTTAACGACTCAGTTAAAATGTATATACATGTAGTGTTTTAATATGTATTCATAAACTTTTGAAAGACTTCAAGATACTTATCAAAATACTTCTACTTAACAAAAATGCTTACAATTACATCCTCGTTCAGTTTCATCAACAATTCTACTCGTATGCACCCGTATTCGTACTCGTACAATACACAGCTTTTAGATGTATGTACTATTGGTATATACACTCCAATGATCAGCTCTTAGCAGCCCATGTGAGTCACCTAACACATGTGGGAACCATCATTTGGCAACTAGCATGAAATATCTCATAAAATTACAAAAATATGAGTAATCATTCATGACTTATTTACATGAAAACAAAATTACATATCCTTTATATCTAATCCATACACCAACGACCAAAAACACCTACAAACACTTTCATTCTTCAATTTTCTTCATCTAATTGATTTCTCTCAAGTTCTTTCTTCAAGTTCTAAGTGTTCTTCATAAATTCCAAAAGTTCTAGTTTCATAAAATCAAGAATACTTCCAAGATTGCAAGTTTACTTCCAAGTTTTCTAAATCCATTCCAAGTAATCATCCAAGATCAAGAAACCTTTGTTACTTACAGTAGGTTATCTTTCTAATACAAGGTAATAATCATATTCAAACTTTGATTCAATTTTTATAACTATAACAATCTTATTTCGAGTGGAAATCTTACTTGAAATTGTTTTCGTGTCATGATTCTGCTTCAAGAACTTTCAAGCCATCCAAGGATCCTTTGAAGCTAGATCCATTTTTCTCATTTCCAGTAGGTTTATCCAAGGAACTTGAGGTAGTAATGATATTCATAACATCATTCGATTCATACATATAAAGCTATCTTATTCGAAGGTTTAAACTTGTAATCATTAGAACATAGTTTAGTTAATTCTAAACATGTTCGCAAATAAAAGTTAATCCTTCTAACTTTACTTTTAAAATCAACTAAACACATGTTCTATATCTATATGATATGCTAACTTAATGATTTAAAACCTGGAAACACAAAAAACACCGTAAAACCGGATTTACGCCGTCGTAGTAACACCGCGGGCTGTTTTGGGTTAGTTAATTAAAAACTATGATAAACTTTGATTTAAAAATTGTTATTCTGGGAAAATGATTTTTATTATGAACATGAAACTATATCCAAAAATTATGGTTAAACTCAAAGTGGAAGTATGTTTTCTAAAATGGTCATCTAGACGTCGTTCTTTCGACTAAAATGACTACCTTTACAAAAACGACTTGTAAATTATTTTTCCGACTATAAAACTATACTTTTTCTGTTTATATTCATAAAATAGAGTTCAATATGAAACCATAGCAATTTGATTCACTCAAAACGGATTTAAAATGAAGAAGTTATGGGTAAAACAAGATTGGATAATTTTTCTCATTTTAGCTACGTGAAAATTGGTAACAAATCTATTCCAACCATAACTTAATCAACTTGTATTGTATATTATGTAATCTTGAGATACCATAGACACGTATACAATGTTTTGACCTATCATGTCGTCACATCTATATATATTTCGGAACAACCATAGACACTCTATATGTGAATGTTGGAGTTAGCTATACAGGGTTGAGGTTGATTCCAAAATATATATAGTTTGAGTTGTGATCAATACTGAGATACGTATACACTGGGTCGTGGATTGATTCAAGATAATATTTATCGATTTATTTCTGTACATCTAACTGTGGACAACTAGTTGTAGGCTACTAACGAGGACAGCTGACTTAATAAACTTAAAATATCAAAATATATTAAAAGTGTTGTAAATATATTTTGAACATACTTTGATATATATGTATATATTGTTATAGGTTCGTGAATCAACCAGTGGCCAAGTCTTACTTCCCGACGAAGTAAAAATCTGTGAAAGTGAGTTATAGTCCCACTTTTAAAATCTAATATTTTTGGGATGAGAATACATGCAGGTTTTGATAACTATTTTACGAAATAGACACGAGTAAATGAAACTACATTATATGCATCTTGTACTTCGAAATTTATATCATATCCGAAGGGTGTCCCGGAATGATGGGGATATTCTTATATATGCATCTTGTTAATGTCGGTTACTAGGTGTTCACCATATGAATGATTTTTATCTCTATGTATGGGATGTGTATTGAAATATGAAATCTTGTGGTCTATTGTTACAATTTGATATATATAGGTTAAACCTATAACTCACCAACATTTTTGTTGACGTTTAAAGCATGTTTATTCTCAGGTGAATACTAAGAGCTTCCGTTGTTGCATACTAAAATAAGGACAAGATTTGGAGTCCATGTTTGTATGATATTGTGTAAAAACTGCATTCAAGAAACTAATTTCGATGTAACATATTTGTATTGTAAACCATTATGTAATGGTCGTGTGTAAACAGGATATTTTAGATTATCATTATTTGATAATCTACGTAAAGCTTTTTAAACCTTTATTTATGAAATAAAGGTTATGGTTTGTTTTAAAATGAATGCAGTCTTTGAAAAACGTCTCATATAGAGGTCAAAACCTCGCAACGAAATCAATTAATATGGAACGTTTTTAATCAATAAGAACGGGACATTTCAGTTGGTATCCGAGCGTTGGTCTTAGAGAACCAGAATTTTGCATTAGTGTGTCTTATCGAGTTTGTTAGGATGCATTAGTGAGTCTGGACTTCGACCGTGTTTACTTGAAAAATGATTGCTTAACAAATTTTGTTGGAAACTATATATTTTTAACATGTGAATATTATGTGATATATTAATCTCTTAACGCGTTTGATATTATGTGATAGATGTCTACCTCTAGAACAAGTCCCATTGACTCACCTAATAATAATGAAGAGTCAAACGTAAATTGGAATGATTCGTGGGCTGATTCACAAGTTCCCGAAGAGGAACCGGAAGAAGAGTCGGAACCGGAAGAAGAATCGGAACCGGAAGAAGAATCGAAACCGGATGAAGAAATAGAACCGGTGGGGAAAATAATAAAACGGTTAAGTAAAAGAAAATCCTCAACCAACCGACCAAGGTTAATTATGGTCAATGGTGTTTCCGCCAAGGAAGCAAAATATTGGGAGGATTACCAATTCTCCGATGAATCGGATTCCGACGAGAATTCCGATGATGTTATAGAAATTACCCCAACTGAATTTAAAAAGGCAAAAGAAAATAATAAGGGAAAGGGCATAAAAATAGAGAAATCTAATTCCAACCCCGATGAACTTTATATGTATCGTCAACCCCCGAAGTCCTTAAGTTGTAACAATGACCCGGGAACCTCTAAACCACCAGGTTTTTCTAAACCAATGTGGAAAACGACGGCTCGTATTAGGGGAACATCATATATCCCTAGAAACTTGGCAAAACGAACCAAAACCGAAGAAGAAGAAACGAGCGAGTCGGAATAATATATTTGTATTCGTGTGGTGTAATATATGTAATATAGTGTGCTTATGCTTTATGATATATGTAAAAATTGCTTGTATTAATAAGTATTTTTTTTTATGAATCTAACTATTGTCTATTTTACAGTATAAAAACACAAAATGGATAGACAACCCAATATTTTAAAAGACCTATCCGGAGACATGATTGATGAAATCTTGTCTAGAGTCGGTCAGAATTCTTCGGCACAACTATTTACGGCAAAATCAGTTTGTAAGACATTCGAAGAACGTTCCAAGAATGTCTTGGTTTATAAGAGACTTTCGTTTGAAAGATGGGGGATATCACATTGGGAAACCCATAAGTTACGATGTGTTTACTTTGACGCATATATTGCGGGGAACCCAAATGCTATTTTACGCAACGGGTTAAGAAATTATTTTGACTCAATGTATCCGAATATAGGACTTCATGATTTAGAAAAAGCGGCTAACATGCAACATAAAGAAGCATGCTATGCTTACGGGTTAGTAATGTTCGCTTCTCACCAAAGTGAGAAAAAGAACATCGGGCTACAACTATTAAACAAAACGTTCCCACAAGTGACGGAGTCGGTAATTGGGGTAAGAAATGAGATTTTTAGGTTATTACGAGACTGTTGGTCATTACGTAACCCTCGTCCCTTTGACGACATTACAACACGCTGTCTTATCAACGGCCATAACGGTTATGTTCCACAAGACCAAGGATGGGAAGTAGTCCTAGTAAAACCAGAATGCATGACTTGTTTCTGGACGTATGAATTACGTGTCTTTATTGCCTTTGCTGAACGACTTGTGTAATAGCTAGAATTATCTTGACAACTATCTTGTATCAAAGTTATTGTGTGCTATATTTCATGCTTTATGTAAAATAAGCGGTATTGTAAGTTTGTAAAATATTGTATAAAAGTTTAACTAGAAATATTATTATAATCAGTTTTTCATATAGAATTGTAGTAGTTGAATTGTATATTAGCTACTAAGTATGAACTTAACGGGTAGGTACTACCCGAATTTAAACTTATAAAATGCTAATATGAAGAAAAAGCTTTTATAAATGAGTTCATATTATGCTACGAAATACTATTAACTACTCTTAATATTCTGTATGATTAACTTGTTCCATTTGACTATTTTGAAGGAAATGGCACTGACTACTCGACACACCATGAATATGAATGAAGAGGAATTCCGTACTTTTCTAGCTTCAAACATAGCCGCAGTACAGGCTGCGCTACATACCAACAATAACCTTGGATCTAGCAGTACAGGAAATCGTGTAGGATGCACCTACAAAGAATTCACTGCCTGCAAACCTTTGGAATTTGATGGAACCGAAGGACCGATCGGATTGAAACGGTGGACCGAGAAGGTCGAATCGGTGTTTGCCATAAGTAAGTGTACTGAAGAGGACAAAGTGAAGTACGCTACGCATACCTTCACAGGTTCTGCGTTAACATGGTGGAATACCTATCTAGAGCAAGTGGGACAAGATGATGCGTACGCACTACCGTGGTCAGCATTTAAGCACTTGATGAACGAGAAGTACCGTCCCAGAACCGAGGTCAATAAGCTCAAGACAGAACTTAGAGGGTTACGAACCCAAGGATTTGATATTACCACGTACGAAAGACGATTCACAGAATTGTGCCTATTGTGTACGGGAGCGTTCGAAGATGAGGAAGAGAAGATCGACGCGTTTGTGAAAGGATTACCGGAAAGAATCCAAGAAGATATAAGTTCACACGAGCCCGCCTCCATACAACAGGCATGTAGAATGGCTCACAAACTAGTGAACCAGATTGAGGAAAGAATTAAAGAACAGACGGCTGAAGAGGCCAATGTGAAGCAAGTCAAAAGAAAGTGGGAGGAAAACGGTGATAAGAATCACCAATACAACAACAACAGCAATTACAATAATAATCGCAACAAGTATCCCAACAATCGCAACATCAATCGCAACTACAACAAACGGTCCAACAACAACAACAACAACAACAACAACAACAACAACAACAACAACAACAACAACAACAACAACAACAGCAACTACAACTACAACAATCATCCCAACAACAATAACAACCGCAATAACAACAACAATCAGAAGCAGCTATGCCAAAGGTGTGAAAAGTATCACTCGGGGTTCTGCACCAAATTTTGCAACAAGTGTAAAAGAAATGGTCATAGCGCGGCGAAGTGTGAGGTCTACGGATCAGGGGTTAACAGAACGAAAGGAACAAATGGTGTCGGAACGAGTAATGGTGGAGCAAGTAGTGTCGGAGCAAGTTATGCCAATGTAGTTTGTTATAAATGTGGAAAATCGGGCCATATTATTAGAAATTGCCCGAACCAGGAGAACACGAATGGACAAGGCCGCGAAAGAGTTTTCAATATTAATACGGCAGAGGCACAGGAAGACCCGGAGCTTGTTACGGGTACGTTTCTTATTGACAATAAATCTGCTTACGTTTTATTTGATTCGGGTGCGGATAGAAGATATATGAGTAGAGATTTTTGTGCTAAATTAAGTTGTTCATTGACGCCGTTGGATAGTAAATTTTTACTCGAATTAGCAAACGGTAAATTAATTTCAGCAGATAATATATGTCGGAATCGAGAAATTAAACTGGGTAGCGAAATATTTAAGATTGATTTGATACCAGTAGAGTTAGGGAGTTTTGATGTAATAGTTGGCATGGACTGGCTGAAGAAGGTGAAAGCAGAGATCGTATGTTAAAAAAATGTAATTCGCATTGTACGAGAAGAAGGAGAACCCTTAATGGTGTACGGAGAAAAGGGCAACACGAAGCTACATCTTATTAGTAATTTGAAGGCACAAAAACTAATAAGAAAAGGTTGCTATGCTATTCTAGCACACGTCGAGAAAGTACAAACTGAAGAAAAGAGCATCAATGATGTTCCCGTCGCAAAAGAATTTCCCGATGTATTTCCGAAAGAATTACCGGGATTACCCCCACATCGATTCGTTGAATTTCAAATAGATCTTGTACCAGGAGCTGCACCAATAGCTCGTGCTCCTTACAGACTCGCACCCAGCGAGATGAAAGAACTGCAAAGCCAATTACAAGAACTTTTAGAGCGTGGTTTCATTCGACCAAGCACATCACCGTGGGGAGCTCCTGTTTTGTTTGTCAAGAAGAAGGATGGTACATTTAGGTTGTGTATTGACTACAGAGAGTTGAACAAACTTACCATCAAAAACCGTTATCCACTGCCGAGAATTGACGACTTATTTGATCAACTACAAGGCTCGTCGGTTTATTCGAAGATTGATTTACGTTCTGGATATCATCAAATGCGAGTAAAGGAGGATGATATTCCAAAAACTGCTTTTAGGACGCGTTATGGTCATTACGAGTTTATGGTTATGCCGTTTGGATTGACTAACGCACCAGCTGTGTTCATGGACCTTATGAACCGAGTGTGTGGGCCATATCTTGACAAGTTTGTCATTGTTTTCATCGATGACATACTTATTTACTCAAAGAATGATCAAGAGCACGAAGAACATTTGAGAAAAGTGCTAGAAGTATTGAGGAAAGAAAAACTGTACGCTAAGTTTTCAAAGTGTGCATTTTGGTTGGAAGAAGTTCAATTCCTCGGTCACATAGTGAACAAAGAAGGTATCCAGGTGGACTCGGCAAAGATCGAAACCGTTGAAAAGTGGGAAACCCCAAAAACTCCGAAGCCTATACGTCAATTTTTAGGATTGGCTGGTTACTACATGAGATTCATCCAAGATTTCTCCAAAATAGCAAAACCCTTGACTGCATTAACGCATAAAGGGAAGAAATTTGAATGGAAGGATGAACAAGAGAAGGCGTTTCAATTATTGAAGAAAAAGCTAACTACGGCACCTATATTGTCATTGCCTGAAGGGAATGATGATTTTGTGATTTATTGTGACGCATCAAAGCAAGGTCTCGGTTGTGTATTAATGCAACAGACGAAGGTGATTGCTTATGCGTCTAGACAATTGAAGATTCACGAGCAAAATTATACGACGCATGATTTGGAATTAGGCGCGGTTGTTTTTGCATTAAAGACTTGGAGGCACTACTTATATGGGGTCAAAAGTATTATATATACCGACCACAAAAGTCTCCAACACATATTTAATCAGAAACAACTGAATATGAGGCAGCGTAGGTGGATTGAATTGTTGAATGATTACGACTTTGAGATTTGTTACCACCCGGGGAAGGAAAATGTAGTAGCCGACGCCTTGAGCAGAAAGGACAGAGAACCCATTCGAATAAAATCTATGAATATAATGATTCACACTAACCTTACTACTCAAATAAAGGAGGCGCAACAAGGAGTTTTAAAAGACGGAAATTTAAAGGATGAAATACCCAAAGGATCGGAGAAGCATCTTAATATTCGGGAAGACGGAACCCGGTATAGGGCTGAAAGAATTTGGGTACCAAAATTTGGAGATATGAGAGAAATGGTACTTAGAGAATGTCATAAAACAAGATACTCAATACATCCTGGAACGGGGAAGATGTACAAGGATCTTAAGAAACATTTTTGGTGGCCAGGTATGAAAGCCGATATTGCTAAATATGTAGGAGAATGTTTGACGTGTTCTAAGGTCAAAGCTGAACATCAGAAACCATCAGGTCTACTACAACAACCTGAAATCCCGGAATGGAAATGGGAAAACATTACCATGGATTTCATTACTAAATTGCCAAGGACTGCAAGTGGTTATGATACTATTTGGGTAATAGTTGATCGTCTCACCAAGTCAGCACACTTCCTGCCAATAAGAGAAGATGACAAGATGGAGAAGTTAGCACGACTGTATTTGAAGGAAGTCATCTCCAGACATGGAATACCAATCTCTATTATCTCTGATAGGGATGGCAGATTTATTTCAAGATTCTGGCAGACATTACAGCAAGCATTGGGAACTCATCTAGACATGAGTACTGCTTATCATCCACAAACTGATGGGCAGAGCGAAAGGACGATACAAACGCTTAAAGACATGCTACGAGCTTGTGTTATTGATTTCAGAAACAGTTGGGATCGACATCTACCGTTAGCAGAATTTTCCTACAACAACAGCTACCATTCAAGCATTGAGATGGCGCCGTTTGAAGCACTTTATGGTAGAAAGTGCAGGTCTCCGATTTGTTGGAGTGAAGTGGGGGATAGACAGATTACGGGTCCGGAGATAATACAAGAAACTACCGAGAAAATCATCCAAATTCAACAAAGATTGAAAACCGCCCAGAGTCGACAAAAGAGCTACGCGGACAGTAAAAGAAAAGATATAGAGTTTGAAATAAGAGAAATGGTCATGCTTAAGGTTTCACCTTGGAAAGGCGTTGTTCAATTTGGTAAACGGGGGAAACTAAATCCAAGGTACATTGGACCATTCAAGATTATAGATCGTGTCGAACCAGTAGCTTACCAACTGGAGCTACCTCAACAACTCGCGGCTATACATAACACTTTCCACGTCTCAAATTTGAAGAAATGTTTTGCTAAAGAAGATCTCACTATTCCGTTGGACGAAATCCAAATTAATGAAAAACTTCAATTCATTGAAGAACCCGTCGAAATAATGGATCGTGAGGTTAAGAGACTTAAACAAAACAAGATACCGATTATTAAGGTTCGATGGAATGCTCGTAGAGGACCCGAGTTCACCTGGGAGCCTGAAGATCAAATGAAGAAGAAATACCCGCATTTATTTCCAGAAGATACGTCAACACCTCCAACTGCTTAAAATTTCGGGACGAAATTTATTTAACGGGTAGGTACTGTAGTGACCCGAACTTTTCCATGTTTATATATATATATATATATATATATATATATATATATATATATATATATATATATATATATATATATATATATATATATATATTAAATGAAATTGTTATTTACATGATTAAGTGTTTCCAACATGTTAAGCAATCAAACTTGTTAAGACTTGATTAATTGAAATAGGTTTCATATAGAAAATTGACCACCCAAGTTGACCGGTGATTCACGAACGTTAAAACTTGTAAAAACTATACGATGACATATATATGGTTATATATATAGTTAACATGATTTTATTATAAGTATGTATCTCATTAGGTATTTTAACAATGAGTTATATACATAAAAATGAGACTATTAATTTAAGAAACTCGAAAACGATATATATAACGATTATCGTTATAACAACGTCTTACTAGGTACATATGAATCATATTAAGATATTGATACACTTGGTTAATTATGTTAAATGATAAGTAAATATATTATTAAGTGTATTAACAATGAAATACATATGTAAAAATAAGACTACTAACTTAATGGTTCGAAACGAGACATATATGTAACGATTATCGTTGTAACGACATTTAACTGTATATATATCATACTAAGATATATTATATATCATAATATCATGATAATATAACAATTTAACATCTCATTTGTTATAATAAACAATGGTTAACAACATTCAACAAGATCGTTAACCTAAAGGTTTCAAAACAACATTTACATGTAACGACTAACGATGACTTAACGACTCAGTTAAAATGTATATACATGTAGTGTTTTAACATGTATTCATACACTTTTGAAAGACTTCAAAACACTTATCAAAATACTTCTACTTAACAAAAATGCTTACAATTACATCCTCGTTCAGTTTCATCAACAATTCTACTCGTATGCACCCGTATTCGTACTCGTACAATATACAGCTTTTATATGTATGTACTATTGGTATATATACTCCAATGATCAGCTATTATCAGCCCATGTGAGTCACCTAACACATGTGGGAACCATAATTTGGCAACTAGCATGAAATATCTCATAAAAATACAAAAATATGAGTAATCATTCATGACTTATTTACATGAAAACAAAATTACATATCCTTTATATCTAATCCATACACCAACGACCAAAAACACCTAAAACCACTTTCATTCTTCAATTTTCTCCATCTAATTGATCTCTCTCAAGTTCTATCTTCAAGTTCTAAGTGTTCTTCATAAATTCCAAAAGTTCTATTTTCATAAAATCAAGAATACTTCCAAGATTGCAAGTTTACTTCCAAGTTTTCTAAATCCATTCCAAGTAATCATCCAAGATCAAGAAACCTTTGTTACTTACAGTAGGTTATATTTCTAATACAAGGTAATAATCATATTCAAACTTTGATTCAATTTCTATAACTATAACAATCTTATTTCGAGTGGAAATCTTACTTGAAATTGTTTTCGTGTCATGATTCTGCTTCAAGAACTTTCAAGCCATCCAAGGATCCTTTGAAGCTAGATGCATTTTTCTCATTTCCAGTAGGTTTATCCAAGGAACTTGAGGTAGTAATGATGTTCATAACATCATTTGATTCATACATATAAAGCTATCTTATTCGAAGGTTTAAACTTGTAATCACTAGAACATAGTTTAGTTAATTCTAAACTTGTTCACAAATAAAAGTTAATCCTTCTAACTTTACTTTTAAAATCAACTAAACACATGTTCTATATCTATATGATATGCTAACTTAATGATTTAAAACCTGGAAACACGAAAAACACCGTAAAACCGGATTTACGCCGTCGTAGTAACACCGCGGGCTGTTTTGGGTTAGTTAATTAAAAACTATGATAAACTTTGATTTAAAAATTGTTATTCTGGGAAAATGATTTTTATTATGAACATGAAACTATATCTAAAAATTATGGTTAAACTCAAAGTGGAAGTATGTTTTCTAAAATGGTCATCTAGACGTCGTTCTTTCGACTGAAATGACTACCTTTACAAAAACGACTTGTAACTTATTTTTCCGACTATAAACCTATACTTTTTATGTTTAGATTCATAAAATAGAGTTCAATATGAAACCATAGCAATTTGATTCACTCAAAATGGATTTAAAATGAAGAAGTTATGGGTAAAACAAGATTGGATAATTTTTCTCATTTTAGCTACGTGAAAATTGGTAACAAATCTATTCCAACCATAACTTAATCAACTTGTATTGTATATTATGTAATCTTGAGATACCATAGACACATATACAATGTTTCGACCTATCATGTCGACACATCTATATATATTTCGGAACAACCATAGACACTCTATATGTGAATGTTGGAGTTAGCTATACAGGGTTGAGGTTGATTCCAAAATATATATAATTTGAGTTGTGATCAATATTGAGATACGTATACACTGGGTCGTGGATTGATTCAAGATAATATTTATCGATTTATTTCTGTACATCTAACTGTGGACAACTAGTTGTAGGTTACTAACGAGGACAGCTGACTTAATAAACTTAAAACATCAAAATATATTAAAAGTGTTGTAAATATATTTTGAACATACTTTGATATATATGTATATATTGTTATAGGTTCGTGAATCAACCAGTGTCCAAGTCTTACTTCCCGACAAAGTAAAAATCTGTGAAAGTGAGTTATAGTCCCACTTTTAAAATCTAATATTTTTGGGATGAGAATACATGCAGGTTTTATAACTATTTTACGAAATAGACACGAGTAAATGAAACTACATTATATGGCTGGATTATTAAACCGAATATGCCCCTTTTTAGTCTGGTAATCTAAGAATTAGGCAACAGACACCCTAATTGACGCGAATCCTAAAGATAGATCTATTGGGCCTAACAAACCCCATCCAAAGTACCGGATGCTTTAGTACTTCGAAATTTATATCATATCCGAAGGGTGTCCCGGAATGATGGGGATATTCTTACATATGCATCTTGTTAATGTCGGTTACCAGGTGTTCACCATATGAATGATTTTTATCTCTATGTATGGGATGTGTATTGAAATATGAAATCTTGTGGTCTATTGTTACAATTTGATATATATAGGTTAAACCTATAACTCACCAACATTTTTGTTGACGTTTAAAGCATGTTTATTCTCAGGTGAATACTAAGAGCTTCCGCTGTTGCATACTAAAATAAGGACAAGATTTGGAGTCCATGTTTGTATGATATTGTGTAAAAACTGCATTCAAGAAACTGATTTCGATGTAACATATTTGTATTGTAAACCATTATGTAATGGTCGTGTGTAAACAGGATATTTTAGATTATCATTATTTGATAATCTACGTAAAGCTTTTTAAACCTTTATTTATGAAATAAAGGTTATGGTTTGTTTTAAAAATGAATGCAGTCTTTGAAAAACGTCTCATATAGAGGTCAAAACCTCGCAACGAAATCAATTAATATGGAACGTTTTTAATCAATAAGAACGGGACATTTCACTTATCATTCTTAGTCTAGACACATCTTATTGCATTGATTGCATGAATAGTGTATAGACAAAATTCATATCTTAGCGTATCTGCTAATTCATATCTTAGCGTATGTGTTACTGTAAACTTTGCCTGACATATTCCGTAAATTTCTCCGTAATCTACGAAATCTTTTGCTATATATATATATATATATATATATATATATATATATATATATATATATATATATATATATATATATATATATATATTCTATGTAATTAGAATACCACCTGATAGTCAAAAAATCATTTCATATCGAAAAATACTTTATTCAATCGTACGAAATGGAATTCATCACTAGTTCAAATTCCTTTGATTTCGACAGCTATTCTGACATGGATGTTCACCTAAGCTCCGAAAACAGCGTCACCAGAATGAATCAACCAATCAGCCTTCATCAATTCTGAATGAATTGGGGCTGAGTTCGTAGTCGAGTTAATCAATAGAGGCGAGAAGAAGGCGATACTTTCCATCAACCAAATTTCCCTCTTGGCGATGAAGCTGAAGCACTTACCGGCGAACCTGTTCGTAATACTATTTTCTCTCTCATTTCCAGAGTATTTCACCACGATTATATTCTATCTAAAATTCTAAATCTTATTCATTCGCTCGTTCTGACCGACAATCATCCTGGAATAATATAAGAAGTCAACGAACTTCGCGCTCGAATAATCAATTTGGAGAATATGGTGCAAAATTTACCAGCTTCAGCAACATCATCGGCACCAACAGTACCATCAGTAATAGCACCAGTACCATCAACAATCCATGCCTCAACATCTCATTCTGTACCTCGAGTATTATCTTCGTTCTACGTATCGTTCTACATCAATTATCTTCATTCTTCATAGAGACTATGTAATCTCTAATGTTTTAGAGATTATATATTCTAGTTCTAACAGTAAATCGAATGAGATTAATATCATATTAACTCATTAAATCCATGATTACATCTGAAGAAAATATATATGTAAGTATATTTTCATAAAGTTTGTAATTAAAAATTCTTTTGTACAAACTGTTAATGGTGAAAATATTTTAACGGGTAGGTAATGCCCGAGGAATATTCAGATTTCACATTAATAAGTTACACTGTACATTCTTCGAAGCTGATTCAACAGTTGTTTACTATCCTACTTACATCCACCGATATACGAATCCGTTCACAACAGAATAACCATTTTCATCCAATTTCATATTTGGATTTTGATTTATCAGAATCCAACAAGTGGCATAATGAAGAAAACATTGGACAAAAAAAAATTGTTAGAAACAAACAAATTAACTATGAGAAATTTGTTAAGAATCCACGCTAACAAAATCCTAGCTAACTAGACCTAGCTAACTGTTAATTCCTTATTGTACATTTATTTATCGCAATTTATTTATCGCAATTTTAATTCTCACAATTTTATTTATCGTCATTTAATTTCTGTTATTTATTTTACGCACTTTAAATATCGGGACACGTATACAAGGTTTTGACATATCATATCGACGCATCTATATATATTATTTAGAATAACCATAGACACTCTATATGCAGTAATGTTCGAGTTAGCTATACAGGGTTGAGGTTGATTCTACAATAATATATATACTTTGAGTTGTGATCTAGTCTGAGACATGTATACAATGGGTCACGGATACGTATTAATTAATTCGAATATTATATAGTAAACTATATATGAATTATTGGATTACTAATTGTGGACTGCTAACTGTGGACTGCCAACATTGGACAATTAAAATGAATTAAAATATTGATTATAACATATGAAACTAAACAATTCTTCAAGTTTGCCACTTGATTTCATCTTAAACCTCATTTGAATCTTGACGATTACAATCTGCGTTCAAACCTTTCATGATTCTTGAAAATACCTCAATCGAGAGAATGAACCAACCGCACTTCATCTACAAAAGAAAAGATTGATACATATAGTTATGCACCTAAAAAACACTCAGAATCTGAGTAAACGTTTAACACGTATATGTGCTAGTTCCTTTGGCGTTGTTATTACCGAAAATAACTTTGCAACTCCTGTTCAATATAGCCAGTTTTGTCACAGCTCCAGCAAGTCAACTTCGACTTTTCGTTCGAAACAACCTTATTATAACCTTGATATATACGTTGTCTTTTCGCCTTTGTTACCGGGAAACCTTTTATATTCTGCAATATTACCAACAGGTGTACCAGCAACCTCGTTGCTCCTTGGCTTAAATCTCTCCAAAAAATTTCTATACTTATTTATTAAAACCCTATCATGTACTCATCAACATCTTTTAACGATAGTTGCCATACCAATTACCGGGAAGCATTGATCAGTATTTCGAATCTCGCAGCGTTTCTACATCAGCAGTTATATGTATACATATAACATTTACCTCTTAGAATTATGATCTTTAATTCTGAAATTCTGAAAATCACCCAGTCTACGAATCAATACTCAGAATGTTGAAAAAGCTCGAAAATTTTGATACTGAAAAATGAATTGAGCAAATCATGAAGGAGACTCTGAACAAATTACAAGGATTAAACTTGCACATAATGGATTCAGATGATTCTGTGTCTAATGAAATCTTTAGCGAATACTGTGACGATCGCTCCAAATCTATATGGACGAACACGTCATTCATCGATTTCATTGCGAGGTATTTGACCTCTATATGATACGTTTTGTAAACATTGCATTCTTTTGAAAAGGCACACCATAAATGAATATTTAAATCAAAGGTTTTCGACATCTGATGATTTCTACATATAGACAATCACCATAAATAATAGTTTACAACAGTACTTTCGTTGACAATGCAGTCAAAATAAGATACACGGTGATGATTTGGTGAATGCAATGTTTCCTTGAAAAATATGCCATGTAAGACTCCATGCACATAACTTGTCAAACATATAAGCAAACAACGGAAGACTTCAAGGGAACCTGAGAATAAACATGCTAACAAGTGTCAACACAAAGGTTGGTGAGTTCATAGTTTTAGTGTTTCGCATAATCTGTATATAAAAGTGGATCACAAGATTTCAGTTGTTTAATATTCTACAAGATTGAGCACCCTGGTAACTAAACTTTAACGTCTATATAATAAGTACCCCTGTTTTAACATACATGCAACCAACATGTACAATACACGCAAACCAACGTGTACTAAACTCAAATAGCATACGTCTATTTTATAGTTCAGGCTAGGGTTTCTATACCTGGAACAGACGGGGATGTCAAGCCCTATGGATCCATATACTGTTATTCACGCCCACCAGTCCATATCCTATGTACTAGCAGCTACTAGTTACCAAAGCTAAGGGATTTTCGATTCAAACTCAGTGTAGAATTTAGTATGTACTTGTATCCATTGCGTTTAAAATAAATTGCATGTATTCTCAGCCCAAAAATATAGATTGCAAAAGCAATTAAAAAGGGAGCAATGAAACTCTCCTTAGCAGCATATAAAGTTGTTCATCAAAATGTGACTGAAACTCGAATTACCAATTAATCGTAGATCTCAACCTAGAGAACATATGTTGGTCAATAAATGTTTATCAAGCTAGGTCTGGTCATAGTATATCATAATCCTAATGCTCGAGATCGACATATAAAAGTTATCAAAAGTCATTTCAAAAAGTCAATTTTGACAAAAGTTCAACAATACGAGATGTACCTTATATAAAACATGCTAAAAAGTAAACACGAATGTTGGTGAGTTATAGGTTTAATTGCTCGAGTCATAAATATATAAAGATAGACCACAAGATTTCATCAAAACTTTATCAATAGATTCTACGTAACAGAGCACCCTGGTAACTAAACTTAACGCTATAGTGATAATTACCCCATTCGTTTTAATATACGCAAACCAACGTGTCTTAAACTCAAATAACATACGTCTGTTAAAAGGCTAGCGCTCTAGCTCGGACGGGGATGTCAAGCCCTATGGATCCATATACAATTATTCGCGCCCACCAGTCCATATCCTATGTACTGGCAGCTACTAGTTACCAAAGCTAAGGGATTTTCGGTTTAACTCAGTGTAGAATTTAGTATGTACTTGTGTCTTATTGCGTTTAAAATAAATTGCATGTATTCTCAGCCCAAAAATATTTAAAGCATTTAAAAAGGGAGACTATAAACTCACGGTTCAATATTGAGACTCAATATTGTAGGTAAAT